>NC_092334.1:78353750-79749375 GCF_046630445.1 Rutidosis leptorrhynchoides
TTGTCAGGCCCGATAGATCTATCAACAGGATTCGCGTTTACTATACCACATGTAAATGGTAGTTACCAAGCTACATGGAAATATGCCAGTGGTACAACTCAACGTAGAATATATTTTTAAGTACTTGTGTCTATTTCGTAAACATTTATAAAAGCAGCGCATGTTTTCTCAGCCCAAAAATATATATTGCAAAAGCAATTAAAAAGGAAGCAAATGAAACTCACCATACTGTATTTTTTAGTAAAAATACATATGACGTCATTTAATAAGTGTAGGGTTGACCTCGGATTCACGAACCTATATTATTTATATATATATTAACACATATCGTTGTAATTGAATAAATTTATATATATATATATTTATTAATGATATCATTTTACATTAATAGTTTGTATGTTTCGCAATTGTATTCATTTTATGCACTTTAATAAAAGTATAGTTATATTATATGTATTAAGTATAGTTTTATATAACTAATACTTATTTGATAATAATAATAATAGTAACTAAAAAGTTGTTTCGTTTTATAATAATAATAATAGTTGTTATGATAAAAATAATGGTACTAGTATTTATAACAACATGATATTTTTAACAAAAATGATAGTCTTTAATAAAAATGATACTTTTAGTAATAAAATGATAAATTTATTAGTAATAATAATAATAATAATAATAATAATAATAATAATAATAATAATAATAATAATAATAATAATAATAATAATAATAATAATAATGGTGTTAAAATCATGTTAATAATAATAATACTAATAACTATAATAATGATAATACTATTAATTAAATTAATGATAATAATAATTATACTTCTAAATGTTAGGAAATAATAACAATTATTATCATAATAACAATAATTAGTAGTAATAATAATATTAATAATAACTAAAATAATAATAAGAAAACTACCTTAAAAGATAACAATTATGTTGCAGGCCGGGCTCGAACCCGAGACCTCATGTTTCACACACAAGCACCTAACCAATCCCTCTGCCTTGCTTTTACTGTTAAACTTAGGATCTTAATTTAGTTGACCAGTATATTTTTCTGTTCTTCTCAGCCCAACAAAGAAAGGATTCCGACCCAACTACTCATTCGACCCAACAGTCCTTTTTCAGCCCAATCAACACTTAATCCCTTGGCCCAACTGCTATAATACTCATGGCCCAATAGAATCTTAACAACCCAACAATAGCCTGTAGGTTCTCGATTCAGATTAGTTCCAAGATATATCATATTTAAGAGTCCCATTTGGTGTGTCGATGAAAAAAAATAAATAAATAAAATATTAGAAATAGGCATCGTGGGTTTCGTCTGAAGAGTAAGAACAATAACATAATGTTATTTAATCATACATCATCATCATAATCAAACCATCATCGTCGTTTCTATTCCAACATATTCATTATTTAAACAACCCATCGACATGATATATCATTATCATCATAAACGTCACTTATCATCATCACCCCTCGTTATTTTATGAATTATCTATTTATCATCATTCACGATCATGCTGTATAATATTATCATCGTCCTAGTCACTGTAACCGTAATAGAAATTATAGCTAGCAGTAGCAGTATTTTTGGTGGTGGTTAAGGTGGTTTATGGTTATGGTTTAAGTGGTTAATCAAGGTGGTGGTGTCATACGGTTTAAACAGAAAAAAATATCATAACAAATAGTTCAATGGTGACCTGATCAGAATAGTAATCGTAACAGCATCTTGTGGTGTTTATGTTGAAGAGGGTGGTGTTTGTAAAGTTGAAGAAGGAGATTGAAGAAGATTAAGGTGGTGATTTAAACAGAAATAGGAACGCGAAGTTGCAGCTGTCTGTTTGGACCACCATGGCAGCGGAGGTGGCGGTTTAGAGACTGATCCGAATAACAAAAAGAGTATAGCAGTAGTGCAGTTTGAGTGAAGGTAGTTTGTTGGTGGTGTCATGTTAGTGACCAAGTAGGTGTGAAGGTGGTTTTGTTATTGTGTTTGAAACAAAAGAAAAACCAACAATGGTGGTGGGTTTGGATCACGATGGTTGTCTATCGTAACGGTTGATGAGGGTAATCGGTGGTTGTGTGATGGTAGTCGTCTCAATGACATAGTGGTGATAAGGTGGCGGCTCGACGGTTGAAGAAGAAGAAGAGGGAGAATACAAGAAGGAGGAGATGATCCATTTGTAGTATGAAATGTTTATATGCAACGATTTAATTATATATATAATATATAATAAAATATACTAATGAATTTCAAAAGTTGAATAGTGATTGTAACATAATTTCAATTCGAAACAGTACTCAAATAGTTTAGCAGATGATAGATTTAAATGATAGTGCCGACAGTTTTATCTAAATCAAATAAATAAAAAAAATGTATATAAAAGCAGATAAAGATTTTTAACTGCTTTTGTTGGGTTGTTCAAATGGGATACGATTTGTTAATCGATTAAGAGACATATACAAAAATTATAAACAGGTTGATCACAACACACCACTGAATTTGTACTAGCTGTTCTTGACTTTTATATAAATATATAATTAATGTTTATATAGTTATATAAATAATAATAATAATATGTTTAATATCCTTTGCAAGATTTATAAAATAATACTAGTAATAGTATTTATAAAGATAAAAAAAAAATCATGATAATGATAATGATAATTTTAAATAATAATAATTTTTAGTAATAAATATTACACACAATGGTTCGTGAATCGTCGACAATGGTCGAAGTCAAATGAATATATGAAACAGTTCAAAATTTTGAGACTCAACTTTACAAACTTTGCTTAACATGTCGGAAATATATAAAGATTAAGTTTAAATTTGATCGGAAATTTCCGGGTCGTCACAATACCTACCCGTTAAAGAAATTTCATCCCGAAATTTGAGTGTGGTCGTCATGGCTAACAATAAAAATGTTTTCATGAAGAATATGAGTTGATAATTAGATTTATATTACCATAAAGTAGTATAGATGAAATAATTTGATTTCTCGCAGAGTACGAATGAAACTGTCTCAAAAGATTGAGATCGAGATTTAACTTTTGATGTAGTCACGGTGGATTTAGAAATTAAGGTGCGTCTTAACTTTTGACGTTGTCTTGTTTGAATTCCGGAATTCAAGGGATTTAAAAGAAAATCTTGGAAATCTATAAGATCTGATTCTTCGCGATTTACGAAAATTAGGATCTCTTTAATTAAATGTGATGATCTGCCCCGATTACTACGTCTGATATTTCCATTATAAATTTACTCTTTTCCGTTCCATTAATTTTCAGCACTTCCATACTTAATTCCTAAATTCAAAAGATTGTGAAATTGCTTAATCCATTTCTAATCCTTGTCCTTATCCTTACTATCGCAACAATCATTCTCCTTTTTCAACTTTCACCGGAGGAATTTGTTTTCTTCTACTTCACCCTTGGGGTTATAATGTTTTTAATTCTCCCGTGTCTTTATGTTGCAATAAACATTGATATACACGGTTTGTAATTTATGTGTTGTTTTCGGTTTTTGTATCCTCCTTTATATTTCGGAGCTCCATGCTTTTGTTTTCTTCCTCCTGACTTTAAATCAATCGAATAATGATTTAGAATTTGTAGATATAGAGTTTTGATTGGTTATAATGTTCTAGGCAAAAAAAAAAAAAAAAACGTAATAGCACGATTTGATTTGGTAAACTACCAAAATCACTAAGAATGGAACTATCAAGAATACAATTTCTTGATACGTTCAGAGATATAGCAGAATGAAAGAGTTATGTAACATGACACATGATGATGGTATGATCTACTGTGAATCAACATCACGTTTCATTAGAAACTCAGCATGACTTACTGTAATATAATCACGTTGGCCAAGCGCTATTATATTATACTAACTCATGCTTCAATTCCCAACACTAAACCACCGCAGATTGATAACCAACGATTCAGATATGGCTGCATTAAATGCTAATGAAACAGCATGTAGTAAATGGTCTTAATGGCCAAAAGTGATGATAAAAGGATGGAGTGTTGGGAACACTCGATAGGAAAATTGGTACTGAAAAAAAAACGGATTGAACAAACCATGAAGGAGACCAAGGACAAATATAAGGATCATATCCTATATTCAAAGAATCCAGATAATTCTGTATCCGATGAAATCTTTAGAGAATATCCTGCTCCTAAGTCATGTTAAAATCTTTCGGAAAATTTTTCCTTATCAACTTTCGAACTTAGAAATTCTAAAATATCATCATAAATATCTTCGATATTTCTGATGATATTCTAAAAAATAATCTTGTCCGAAATTATCTATCTCTTCGTGTTTTCTGTATTCCATTATGTTGGAAACTTCTGTAAAATCTAAGTATGATTATGAATAAATTCTGGAGAAGTGTAGGGAATTGAAGCATGAGTTAGTAGAATATAATGATGCTTGGCCAACGTGATTATATTACAGTAAGTCATGCTGAGTTTCTAAATGGAACGTGATGATTCACAGATCATAACGTCATCATGTGCCATGTTACATAACTCTTTCATTCTACTTAAACTCCGAACATATCAAGAAAATATATTCTTGATAGTTCTATCCTTTGTGATTCTGGTAATTTGACAAATCACATCATGCTATTACCATTTCCTTCTTAAGAACGTTAGCCATGATCATTCGAAATTCAAAGATTTAATCTACAAAACCAAGACGTCTTGATCGCTTTACTTCTGGTCGGGAAGAGAAAACAAAAGCATGGAGCTCCGAAATATAAGCACGACAACATAGAAATTACAAACTGTGTATATCAAGGCGTATAGCAATATAAAGACACGGGAGAATTATTAATACAACAATCCCAAGAGCGAAGAAGAAGTAAACAGATTCCTCCAGTGGGAGTTGGAATAGAAGGATGATTGTCGTGATAATCAGAATGAGGTCAATAATCAGAACTAGATTAAGCATTTTCACAATCTTTTGGAAGTATGAATTAAGGAAGAAAGTATAGGAGTGGTAAAAATAATGGTACGGAAGAAGTTAATTTATAGTGAAAATACCAGACAAAGCAATCGAGACAGATAATTGCATTTAATTATAGAGATCTTAATTTCCATAAATTTCGAAGAATCAGATCTTATAGATTTCCAAGATTTTCTTTTAAATCCCTTGAATTTCGGAATTCAAACATAACTACGTCAAAAGTAAAGACGAATATCTATTACCTTATCTCAATCTTTTGTGATAGTTTCACCCATACGCTTCGAGTAATCGAATCGTCTCATCTAAATTATTAAATGGTGATAAAACTTTATTTATCAACACATATTTATCATGAAAACATTTTTATTGTTAGCCATGACCACCACACTCAAATTTCGGGACGAAATTTCTTTAACGGGTAGGTACTGTGACGACCCGAAAATTTCCGACCAAATTTAAACTTGATCTTTATATAATTTCGACACGATAAGCAAAGTCTGTAATGTTGAGTCACAAAATTTTTGAACAGTTTTATATATTCGTTTGACTTTCGACCATTCCCAACGATTCACGAACAACTATTCGTAAATAGATAACATATATATTTAAATAGGTGTTTATAATTTGAAATATAATTTAGAATATTATATAATATGATTATTAGGATTTATATTATAAAATAAATAAAAATATAATGCAATGTAATGGAAACTATATTTAGGGATATATGGATATATATAAATATGTATATAAATATTACTCGTAAGTATATAAAGTTATAATAAATCTATTTGTTTAAAAATATATAATATAATTTAGTAATTAAATTTGTTATTTTAAAACTGTTTATATATAGAAAGGGAATATAAATGATTTCGAGATTAATTAGTAAACATCAGTAATACTCGGTTGATATTTTGATAGCGTTCATATAGATTTAATATAAGTTTATGAAGGATTAAAATAAAAAGTTGAACTGTAAATCGATTACGAAGATTTTAGATTTGTTAAAAGTATTTTTACCTTTTTAAGTCTAAATATTAGTACTCCGTACATATAAATCGGAACAGAAAATAAATAATTTTTGAACCTTTTTGATCAGGTTTCAAATAGGTAATGAGTGAAATAATTAAATATGTGTAATCTAAAAAATTTGGGATTTTTAGGGACACTTTTATACATTAACTGTTTAGTAATGGACACAACCCGTGTAAACTGTCGGTAGATACCAACAAATCAATTTCACGAGAATGGAATAATCATGCTGTACTGTTTTGCTTTATGATCACTTTTGAATTTTACAAGTAATCTATCTCTTTCTACAAATATATATTATAAGCATATGCTTATATGGAGCACACACACACACCAGACAAAACCCACATTACTACTACAAACCTACTATTACAAACTGGTTTCTACTTCTACCATATTCAAAGATCACACACCAAGAACACAATTCTCTCTTACATACATACTCATATATACATACTATATGCATGATTAAAAGATCGATCAAACATTTTCATCAAACCCAAACCCACCACCTATATTTTTCTCGACAACCCATAAACCACCCATGATCACCACCCTTATCAAACCCGCTACCTTGAAACCCACATCCATACCTTCGTGTTCGAACCTCACGATAACCAAAACGAGAAAACACCCTTCGGTTCTCTCTCATCCAATCAAACAAGAACCCACACTGTCATGGATCACTATTATTTAACTAACCATTACCATACGTGAACATCATCTACTGTTCCTTTTCTTATTCTTGGTTCGACATACACAAAAACGTACACTAGCTTGTTGCTATTATGAGCTCATTTTAGACTAACAGTCACCCAAGCCAATCTCTTAATTTTCTGCTTCTAATCCGATGCAGCTGCTGCTACAGTCTATTAAAGACCTCTGTCATCGTGTTATTTACTGCTGTAAGTTTTTCCTGTTTTTCCTCTTCGAACAAACCAAACCCTTCACCTTATAATCACCCTACATCAATTATTATTCGGGGTCTCACGCAAAGGAATATACAAAGAAGACAACCATTTTTTTATCACTTTATGATTGATGACTTACATGTGGAACAATTCAACTTCATGGCCTACCAAAGTGAAAGTTTAATTTTTTTTTCTTCTGCCTTCTTTGGACCGAAGCACGTAGCTTCTTTTTTCTTTTGAAAGTGGACCCATTTAACCACTTGTAATCTGTAAACCATAGTTAACCTCAACAACTACCTTGTGCGTACTACCAAATTAAGACAAGATATTATATAAATTCAGTTGGGCCGTGAATATATTACTTGTGTTGGGCCGAGTATCTCTTGTGTATTTGGCCATATTCTTTTATTTGGTTACTTAAATGAGCCGTAATGTTTTCAATTGAACTTGGGCCACGAAATTTCTGTTGGGCTCGTGAACGATTTGGGTCATTTGTGATGATTGGGCTGTATCAAACTAATGAATTGTGATGGTGAATGTAAAACTGATGATGATAAGATAATTATGAATATGATAAAGGTTGTATGATGATATGGTGAGTTAATGATCATGAAGGCTACGATGATGATAATGGCGAGATGTTGAGATGATGTAACGATGATGATATGATACTATGACGAATGATGCTATGGTTATCTTTTATGTTCTTGGTTAAAAACCAAAAACCCCACGAATTGCTACTGCGAGATTTCTGCTTCTACCTCCTGTTCGAAAACCACACTCACACACACACACATCATCGTTGTTCTATTGTTGATGTGCTACAATTGCTATACAATTTTTTTTTCTTTTTCTGTTTAATAAATAAAACGTGAACATTGGTGATCATGATATTATGTTGATAATAATGATGATGAGGAATGGAAGAAGATAAACGATGCATATTATGATGGTATGATGGTAATGATGAAGGCATGTGTTGGTGAAGATACGAATGAAGATGAAAACGATTTTCGTTTCTTTCCTCCTGCATCGTTTCTTGTTTCTGTCACCGAGATCCATTTATGTTGGGCTTCTTATAAAACGTTTAAAAAGACTTAAAAAGTGGTGGGCTGCGGTGGACCTTTTTGCAAAGTTGTGTTGGGCCAAAACCCATCACGCATGCATGTTAAATATATTACAGTACAAGATAAATCAATAAATTGAGGTGTGGTTCAACTGTTTAGATGAGTGTTGGGTAAGTGAGAGGTCGCGGGTTCAAACCTGGATTTGGGCATTTTTTTTAAGGGCTACTTCTATTGAGGTAGTATTTTCATTAATAATAATAATAATAATAATAATAATAATAATATTATTATTATTATTATTATTATTATTATTATTATTATTATTATTATTATTATTATTATTATTATTATTATTATTATTATTATTATTATTATTATTATTGTTATTGCTAGATTATTTTTTATTATTAACAAAATTATATCATAATTATTAGTATCATCATTAAACGTTATTAGTATTATCATTACAAACATTATTATTATTAGTACTATCTTTATCATTAATATTAAAATTATCATTTTTATTATTATTAGAATTACCATAATTTTTATCATAATTAGTATTATTTTTATCATTATTATTATTAGTACTATTAATATATCAAATGAAGATTTTCTATATAAAAATATATTTATGACATAAAACCTAACCATATTAATACTTTTGTAATAAATGTTAATTATCTACATAAAGATAAATATATCTAAATAAGCAATTAATAAAATACATGATATAAAATAACAGGTAAAATCACTAATTATATATATATATATATATATATATATATATATATATATATATATATATATATATATATATATATATATATATATATATATATATATATATATATATATATATATATATATATATATATATATATATATATATATATAATTATTCGATTACCATTACATGTATTAATATACATGATTAAATAATAGGTTCGTGAATCCGAGGCCAACCCTGCATTGTTTAATTGTTAAATGACGTCATATGTATTTTTACTACAAAATACATTAGGTGAGTTTCATTTGCTCCCTTTTACTCTTTATATTTTTGGGACTGAGAATACATGCGTTGTTTTTACAACTACTTTATTAAATGCTTTTGTAATATATTTTGAACTGCGAATACATGAAATGCTTTTATAAATGGTTGACGAGATAGACATAAGTAAAATATTCCTCGAATGAATTATTATGCAGACAGAAGTTCTGCGGATTATTGTTGAATTATGTGGACATGATAATTGCCACCATTGAATTATGTGGACATGATAATTGCCACCAATTGATATGAATGTTATGTATCGAGAGAATGATTTTATACACAGGTTATGTGTATGTTATTTTTGTGCACGAGATATGTGTACGGTTACTAAGATTTATGAAAGATGATTTCGTACACGAGAAAGGTGTACTGTATTTAAAAGATATCGCATGTACATTACAGGTGGGTATAGGATTCGGGCCCATTTGTACCATGCAGGATTTAAATCTTGTGGTCTATCAAAATGATGAATTTTATTGTTTTATGATAAACCTATGAACTCACCAACCTTTTGGTTGACACTTTAAAGCATGTTTATTCTCAGGTATGAAAGAAATCTTCTGCTGTGCATTTGCTCATATTATATGGAGTCGTTCATGGCATATAGAGGTCAGAACCTCGCAATGGGACCAACTGTTGAAGACTTCGTCCATATGGATTAGGATGGGTCCTTTCAACATTGTCATGGGGGTGAGTTAGTCGCAGTGTTTAAGACATCACCCGGGGGATTAGTTAGTACGCGGTGTTAAGTACACTAATGGATGTTATGAACTCCGACGGTCTTTCGCGAGTACCGTTCCCTTATACGTTTGGTTAACCATGGTTGTGTGAATTTTGTATTGGCATATTTAATTGTGAACTATACAAGAACTTCAGAGTCAATTACAAGAACTTTTAGAGCGTGGTTTCATTCAACCAAGCACATCACCGTGGGGAGCACCTGTTTTTTTTGTCAAGAAGAAAGATGGTACATTCAGGTTGTGTATAGACTACCGAGAGTTAAACAAACTTACCATCAAGAACCGTTATCCACTACCAAGAATCGATGACTTATTTGATCAACTACAAGGCTCGTCAATTTATTTGAAGATTGATTTACGTTCTGGGTATCATCAAATGCAGGTGAAGGAGGATGATATTCCGAAGACTACTTTCAGAACGCGTTACGGTCATTATGAGTTTATGGTTATGTTGTTTAGGTTGACTAACGCACCAGCTGTGTTCATGGACCTCATGAATCGAGTGTGTGGACCATACCTTGACAAGTTTGTTTTTGTTTTCATCGATGATATCCTTATCTACTCAAAGAATGAGCAAGAGCACGAAGAACATTTAAGAAAAGTGCTAGAATTGTTGAGGAATGAGAAATTGTATGCTAAATTTTCAAAGTGTGCATTTTGGTTGAAAGAAGCTCAATTCCTCGGTCACATAGTGAGCAAAGAAGGTATTCAAGTTGATCCGGCAAAGATTGAAACCTTTGAGAAATGGGAAACCCCGAAAACTCCTACGCAGATACACTAATTTTTAGGATTGACTGGTTATTACAGAAGGTTCATCCAAGATTTTTACAAAATTGCAAAAACCTTGACTGCATTAATGCATAAAGGGAAGAAATTTGAATGGAAGGATGAGCAGGAGAAAGCGTTTCAATTGTTGAAGAAAAAGTTAACTACGACACCTATATTGTCATTGACTAAAGGGAATGATGATTTTGTGATTTATTGTGATGCTTCAAAGAAAGGTCTCGGTTGTGTATTAATGCAACGAACGAAAGTAATTGCCTATGTATCCAGACAATTGAAGATTCACGAGAAAAATTATACGACTCACGATTTGGAATTGGGCGCTGTTGTTTTTGCATTAAAAACTTAGAGGCACTACTTATATGGGGTCAAAAGTATCATATATACCAATCACAAAAGTCTCCAACATATATTTGATTAGAAACAACTGAACATGAGGCAGCGTAGGTGGATTGAATTGTTAAATGATTACGATTTTGAGATTCGTTACCACCCGGGGAAGGCGAATGTGGTATCCGACGCTTTGAGTAGAAAGGACAGAGAACCTATACGGGTAAAAGCTATGAATATAATTATTCGTACTAACCTTACTACTCAAATAAAGGAGGCGCAACAAGGAGTTTTGAAAGAGGGAAATTTGAAGAATGAAATACCCAAAGGATCGGAGAAACATCTTAATATTTGGGAAGACGGAACCTGGTATAGAGCCGAAAGAATTTGGGTACCAAAGTTTGGAGATGTGAGAGAATTGGTACTTAGGGAAGCGCATAAAACCATATACTCAATACATCCCGGAGCAGAAAAGATATACAAAGATCTCAAGAAACATTTTTGGTGGCCGGGTATGAAAGCCGACATTGCTACATACGTAGGAGAATGTTTGACGTGTTTTAAAGTCAAAACTGAACATCAAAAACCATCAGGTCTACTTCAACAATCCGAAATCCCGGAATGGAAATGGGAAAACATTATCATGGATTTCATTACTAAATTGCCAAGGACTGCAAGTGGTTATGATACTATCTGGGTAATAGTCGATCGTCTCACCAAATCAGCACACTTTCTGCCAATAAGAGAAGATGATAAAATATAGAAGTTGGCGCGGTTATACTTGAAGGAAGTTGTTTCCAGACACGGAATACCAATCTCTATTATCTCTGATAGGGACGGTAGATTTGTTTCAAGGTTTTGGCAAACGTTACAACAAGCGTTGGTAACTCGTCTAGATATGAGTACTGCCTATCATCCATAAACCAATGGGCAGAGTGAAAGGACGGTACAAACTCTCGAAGACATGCTACGAGCATGTGTTATCGATTTTGGAAACAGTTGGGATCGACATCTACCGTTAGCAGAATTTTCCTACAACAACAGTTACCACTCGAGTATTGAGATGGCACCATTTGAGGCACTTTATGGCAGAAAGTGTAGGTCTCTGATTTGTTAGAATGAAGTGAGGGATAGACAAATTACGGGTCCAGAAATTATCCAAGAAACTACCGAGAAAATCATTCAAATTCAACAACGGTTGAAAATCGCCCAAAGTCGACAAAAGAGCTATGCGGACAGTAAACGAAGAGATATAGAATTTGAAATTGGTGACATGGTCATGCTTAAGGTATCACCTTGAAAAGGTGTTGTTCGATTTGGTAAACGGGGGAAACTGAATCCAAGGTACATTGGACCATTCAAGATTATAGATCGTGTCGGACTAGTAGCTTACCGACTTGAATTACCTCAACAACTCGCCGGCGTACATGATACTTTTCACGTATCGAATCTGAAGAAATGATTAGCCAAATAAGTTCTCACTATCCCTTTAGACGAAATCCAAATCAATGCAAAACTTCAATTTATTGAAGAACCCGTCGAAATAATGGATCGTGAGGTTAAAAGACTTAAGCAAAACAAGATACCAATTGTTAAGGTTCGATGGAATGCTCGTAGAGGAACCGAGTTCACCTGGGAACATGAAGATCAGATGAAGAAGAAATACCCGCACCTATTTCCAGAAGATGCGTCAACACCTCCAACAGCTTGAAATTCCGGGACGAAATTTATTTAACGGGTAGGTACTGTAGTGACCCGAACTTTTCCATGATTATATATATTAAATGAAAACTATATTTGCATGATTAAATGTTTCCAATATGTTAAGCAATTAAACTTGTTAAGACTTGATTAATTGAAATAGATTTCATGTAGACAATTGACCGCCCAAGTTGACCGGCGATTCACGAACGTTAAAACTTATATATATATATATATATATATATATATATATATATATATATATATATATATATATATATATATATATATATATATATATATATATATATATATATATATATATATATATATATATATATATAGTTAACATGATATTATGATATGTAAGTATCTCACTAAGTATATTAACAATGAGTTATATACATAAAATGAGACTATTGAATTAAGAAACTCGAAACGATATATATAACGATTATCGTTATAACCACGTCTTACAAAATACTTATGTATCATATTAAGATATTGATACACTATGTTTAACATGATAAAATGATAATTAAGTATATCATTAAGTGTGTTAACAATGAACTACATATGTAAAAACAAGACTACTAACTTAAGAGTTTCGAACCGAGTTATATATGTAACGATTATCGTTGTAACGACATTTTATATATATATATATATATATATATATATATATATATATATATATATATATATATATATATATATATATATATATATATTGTATTAAGACATATTCATACACCATGTTATCATGATAATATAATAAATTAATATCACATTTGATATAATAAACAATGGATTAACTATATTAAATGAGATCGTTAACTTAAAGGTTTCAAAACAACACTTACATGTAACGACTAACGATGACTTAACGACTCAGTTAAAATGTATTAGTACACTTACATGTAGTATATTAAGATGTATTAGTACACTTTTGAAAGACTTCAAAACATATATCAAAGTACTTCTACTTAACAAAAATGCTAACAATTGCATTCTCATTCATTTTCATCAACAATTCTACTCGTATGCAACCGTATTCGTACTCGTACAATACACAGATCCTAGACGTATATACTATTAGTATATACACACAATAATTCAGCTCTTAGAAGCCCTATATATTCAACAAACATGTGGAACCAACCATTTGGAAACTAGCATGAAATATCTCACAAAATTAGAAACTAATGGAGCCTACATCACAAGTGTAGTATCACGTTTTTATGCACCAACCATAACACTTTCATTTTTCATTTTTTATGCATTAAACACATCTCTCTCTTATTCTCTCTTGATGTTCTAAGTGTTCTTCATCATCTTCATCAAAACCTAGCTCAATCTAGTTCAAAAATCCTAACTTAGATCAACTTTCAAAACAACTACTCAAGAACACATCAAGAACACATCAGGAACACTTCCAAGTTTACTAGATTACTTCTAAGCTTTCTAATCCAATCCAAGTAATCATCCAAGATCAAGAAATCTTTGTTATTTACAGTAGGTTATCTTTCTAAATCAAGGTAATACTCACATTAAAACTTTGATTCAATTTCTATAACTATAACAATCTTAATTCGAGTGATAATCTTACTTAAACTTGTTTTCGTGTCATGATTCTACTTCAAGAACTTTCAAGCCATCCAAGATCCTTTGAAGCTAGATCAATTTTTTTTCACTTTAGGTAGGTTTACCTACTAAAATTGAGGTAGTAATGATGCTCATATCATCATTCAATTCATATATATACAACAATCTTATTCGAAGATTTAAACTTGTAATCACTAGAACATAGTTTAGTAATTCTAACAAAGTTAAACTATCTTGTTCGCAAACAAAGTTAATTCTTCTCACTTAACTTTTAAAATCAACTAAACATATGTTCTATATCTATATGATATGCTAACTTAATGATTTAAAACCTGGAAACACGAAGAACACCGTAAAACCAAACATACGCCGTCGTAGTGAAACCGGGGGCTGTTTTGGGTTAGATAATTAAAAACTATGATAAACTTTGATATAAAAGTTGTCCTTCTGGAAAATTATTTTTCTTATGAACATGAAACTATATCCAAAAATTATGGTTAAACTCAAAGTGGAAGTATGTTTTTCAAAATGGTCATCAAGACGTCGTTCTTTCGACTGAAATGACTACCTCTTACAAAATTGACTTGTAACCTGTATTTTTGACTATAAACTTATACTTTTTCTGTTTAGTTTCATAAATTTCAGTTCATTATGAAACCATAGCAACTTGAATCACTCAAAACGGATTTAAAACGAAGAAGTTATGGGTAAAACAAAATTGAATAATTTTTCTTGTTGTAGCTACGTGAAATTTGTAACAATTCTATACTAACCATAACTTAACTAACTTATATTGTATTATACATGTACTCTAACATATTATGTAACCTTGATAGACCATAGACACGTATGCAATGTTTTGACATATCATATTGACGTCATTTATATATATATATATATATATATATATATATATATATATATATATATATATATATATATATATATATATATATATATATATATATATATATATATATATATATATATATATATATATATATATATATATATATTTGGAACAGCCATAGACACTCTATATGCAGTAATGATCGAGTTAGCTATACAGGGTTGAGGTTGATTCCAAAATAATATATATACTTTGAGTTGTGATTGAGTCTGAGACTTGTATACACTGGGTCGTGGATTGATTCGAGATAGTATATATTGATTTATTTCTGTACTACTAACTGTGGACAGTTATTTGTGGACTATAAACGTTGGACTATCAGCTTAACAAACTTAAATCGTTAAAATATAATAAAATATGATATAATTATATTTCGATCATACTTTCATATATATATATATATACATATTTGATATAGGTTCGTGAATCGACCAGTGGCCAAGTGTTATTTTCCGACGAAGTGATAATATGTGAAAGTGAGTTATAGTCCCATTTTTACTATCTAATATTTTTGGGATGAGAATACATGCAGTTTTGTAAATGTTTTACAAAATAGACACAAGTACTTGAAATTACATTCTATGTTGGATTATGAATACCGAATATCACCCTTTTAGCTTGGTAGCCTAAGAATTAGGGAACATACACCCTAATTAACGCGAATCGTAAAGGTAGATCTACTGGCACTAACTCCCCCCATACTGGAAAATGGTTTGCTTTAGTACTTCGAGTTATTAATACAGATGGATTTCTGTTTTGGGGATATTCTATATGCATTTTGTTAATGTCGGTTACCAGGTGTTCAACATATGAATGGTTTTTATGCAGTTTGCATGTTATTGAAAAATGGAAATAGAAATCTTGTGGTCTATTATTGCGATTTGATAAATATATAGGTTAAACCTATAACTCACCAACATTTTTGTTGACTTTTAAGCATGTTTATTCTCAGGTAATTATTTAGAGCTTCCGCCGTTGCATGCTAATTTAAGGACAAGAATTAGAGTCAGCGTGCTTGTAATATATTGTTTAAAAACTGCATTCGGAGATTTAAATCGATGTGTAATATTGTTGTAAACCAATATGTAATATTTGTGTGTAAAACGTTATCTTTTAGATTATCATTACTTGATAATCTACGTTATGGTTCTTGAACCTTTATTGATAAAATAAAGGTTATGGGTTGTTTTTAAATAAAACGAATGCAGTCTTTGAAAAACGTCTCATATAGAGGTCAAACCTCGCAACGAAATCAATTAATATGAAACGTTTATAATCGATATGAATGAGACATTTCAACCATAGCTTCTAGGTTATTTGTCAGTGATGGAACGGAATTTTGGAGTGGTGGTGAAGTTGTTTTAAGGGGTGTTTAATGACCCATCCTAATCCATCTGGACGAATACATTACATTTGGTTACATCGCGAGGTACTTGACCTCTATATGATACATTTTCCAAACATTGCATTCGTTTTTAAAAGACAAACTTTCATTACATCGAAAGTTGACGGCATGCATACCATTTCATAATACGTTCAACTATAATTGACTTAATAATAATCTTGATGAACTCAACGACTCGAATGCAATGTCTTTCGAAATATGCCATGAATGACTCCAAGTAATATCCTTAAATGAGCAAATGCACAGTGGAAGATTTCTTTCAAACCTGAGAATAAACATGCTTTCAAGTGTCAACCAAAAGGTTGGTGAGTTCATTAGTTTATCATAAACATTCATTTCCATCATTTTAATAGACCACAAGATTTTCATTTCCGTTTTTCATAAGTATACATCTCATATCAGGCATTTCGCAAACTGCATAGAGATAAAAATCATTCATATGGTGAACACCTGGTAACCGACCTTAACAAGATGCATATAGAATATCCCCATCATTCCGAGACTTCATTCGGACATGATAAATTTGAAGTACTAAAGCATCCGGTACTTTGGATGGGGCTTATTGGGCCCAATAGATCTATCTTTAGGATTCGCGTCAATTAGGGTGTCTGTTCCCTAATTCTTAGATTACCAGACTAAAAAGGGGCATATTCGGTTTAATAATTCAACCATAGAATGTAGTTTCATGTACGTGTTCTATTTCGTAAAATATTTCTAAAAGCAGCGCATGTATTCTCAGTCCCAAAAATATATATTGCAAAAACATTTAAAAAGGGAGCAAATGAAACTCACAATCCAATATTTTGTAGTAAAAATATTTATACGACGAAACTGAACAATGCAAAGTTGGTCTCGGATTCACAAACCTATATCATTTGTATATTTATTAATACACATAATTGTAATTGAACAATTATATATAAATTTATTTGTTATATCCTTTTTATATTAATAGTATATATATGTTTCATATATTCATTTTGTATATAAAGATATTAATTTTTGTTATGTTTTATGTATTAAATCTATCCTTATAAATATATATCTTTTATTTGTTTGTCAAAAATAGTAATAATAGTAATACTATCATAATCTTAGTAATGACAAAAATAATAAAAATGTTAATACTTTATATTACTAGTAAAGGTAATAAGGTTAATAATAACTCTATTAATGATAATAATAATAGTGATATTAACAATAATACTTGTGAAAATATGAATTTTACTATTAATGATAGTTATAATACTGATTTTAGTAATTACATAATAATAATACACGTGATAATACAAGTAATAATACTTATGTTAATATTAACAGTTCTATTATTTACAAAAAGATACTAATACTAATATTTACGAAGATGATAAAAATTCGTATTATTTTTATAATGATAATAATAATAAACCTTTTCATCATAATGTTAGTGATATTAATATTATAAGATTTAATAATAATATCATGAGTAATACTAATGATAATAATAATAGATATAATACTTATAATTATGATAATAATAATAATAATAATAATAACAATTTTGATACTTATATTAATAATTATGAACTAATAATAAAAATAATAATAATAATTCATAATAATAACAATAATAATAGTGATCATAATAATAAATGGTAAGTAATTATAATACTAATAATAACAATAATAATAATAATAACAATAATTTTTAAAGAAAATGGAAACTACCTCAAAATAATCGAATTTCAAAAAATGCCATCCGCCGGGCTCGAACCCAAGACCTCTCGCTCACCCGAATCACCTCATAACCATCTAACCGTTTATGTTTTCTTGATTAAATCCCATTCTATTACTTTTTAAACCTTTATTTATCTATTTCAATTTCTTTCTTCCATTTCAATCCAATCGACCAAATCAAAATTTCAGAATCATATCAGCAAATCAGATAAACGTGTTTTGGATTTTCAAACCAAACAAAACAATTCAAAATCATTGCTTTTAAATCATTAAACACAAGAAGAACAGAAATTTAAAAAAATTAAACCAGTGGAATAACCCGTTCGTGAACTCAAACATTGATTCAACGATTAGGACCATTTCAGACCACGATTTCTAAATGAAATATGTTCTAAATTAACCCTTTAAACTTTTTGAATCCTTAATTGGATCTGAAACATCAAAACAAAAGTGAATTTCACGAAGAACAAATTCGTTGACTTTTGAAAACGTAACTTTGACCTCAAAATTCTTACTCGATATTAGAAATTGATGGATGAAACTTTGCAGATAGTTTCACTAAAAGATTCCTAACAAAACTACTTTTATACATTTTGAAAAACGATTTGATTTCGAGCCTTTTAATTATAGGAGTAAGAACAGAGCTCGTTTGGGTGTTCTTCACCCTTTTTCGTTTTAATTCAATTAATTGAGAGTTGTTAAAGAAAATAGGTTGCTGCTGTATTAATAATTGATTTAAAATTGGATGATAGCGAGGCTAGATATCGACGTATAACAAATTCAGGGACAAGAAGTACACGAGTAACCATCAGAAGAAAAAAATATATATAACAGATAGATACGTGTAACAGATTTTATCTGTATGTGATATTTATATATAAATTATATTAATGTATAATAATATCATTAATAATAATACTGAAATTATGAAAAATCCTAATAATAATAATAATAATAAAAGTAATAATCTTAATAAGTGTAATAATGATAATAATAATGAATTTGATAATAATAATATTATTAATGATACTAATAATAATATAATAACAATAACAATAATACTAAATAATAATACTTGATAATGATTGTAATATTTGTTATAACAGTATTAATAATAATTATAATTACTATAATTGTATTAATAATATTAAATGATAAATAACAATATTAAAAACTTTGAATCTAATAATAATAACAATAATAAAGTTATTAATAATAATATCGAAATACTAATAATAATACTAATAATTATATTAGTAATAATACTAAATAATGATAATATCAATAATATTAACTTTACTTGTACATATCAATTTTTACATATTCCCATATATATATATATATATATATGGTTTATGTAATAATATTAATTATTCAAACATTAATATTAACATTTATAATGAAATTAATGTTATTAATATAACAATTATATTTAACTTGTAATTTAATTTAATATTTCAATTTATAATTTTTATCATAGTTACTAATTGTATGATATACTAAATATTTAATATTTATTGTAATATTACATATGTTTAGAATTCATATATATTCATTTTAATATCAACTTATTTATTCTGTATTTTATTTTTACCTTATTAATTCTGATAACTAAATTGTATTTCATTATATACATTTATATTTATAGTTATACATATACATATTTATCTACAAACAATTGTTCGTGAATCGTCGAGAATAATAAAAGGGCAAATGAATTCATGTAAACTGTTCCACAGTTTTCGAGACTCAACATTACAGACTTTGCTTATCGTGTCAGAATCATATAAGATTAAGTTTAAATTTGGTCGGAAATTTCCGGGTCGTCACAGTACCTACCCGTTAAAGAAATTTCGTCCTGAAATTTGAGTGAGGTCGTCATGGCTAACAATAAAAAATGTTTTCCTGGAGACTATGAGTGATAAATAGAGTTTTATCATTACCGAGTAATATAGATTAAACGATTCAGTTATTTGAAACGTATGAGTGAAGCTATCACAAAAGAGTGAATTGAAGAAATAAAGTTTCTTCTTAACTTTTGACGTTGTCTTGGTTGAATTTTGGAATTCAAGGAATTTAAAGAAAATCTTCAAAATCTAAAAGATTTGATTCTTCGGCGAGTAATAAAATTAAGATCTCTATAATAAAATACGATGATCTGCCTCAATTACTCTGTCTGATATTTCCATTATAAATTAAACTCTTCCGTTCCATTATTCTCACCATTCCTATACTTTCTTTCTTAGTTCTTAAATCCAAAAGATTGTGAAAATGCTTAATCCAGTTCTAATCCTTGATATTGTCCTAATTATCATTTCTGTCATCCTTCCTTTCAATCTTCCACTAAAAAAATTTGTTCACTTCTACTATTACCTTGGGGTGATACTATTCTTAATTCTACCGTGTCTTTATATTGCTATTCGTATTAATATCCACGGTTTGTGACCTCCGTGTTGTTATTGGGCTTTATATTTTCTTATATTTTGGAGCTCTTTGCCTTTTTATTCTCCTCTCGACCTCTAGTAAAGTGAGTAATGGTCCAGAATTCGTAAGTATGGAGTTTCAAATGACCATAATATACTATGCAGAAAGGAAAGGTAATAGCACGATTTGATTTGTCAAATTACCAGAATATCTGAGAAAGATAGAACTATCAAGTAATTATGTTCTTGATATGTTTAGAGGTTAAATAGAATGTAAGAATCGTGTAACATGGTACATGATGACGTTATGATCTGTGAATCATCACGTCCCATTAGAAACTCAGCATGACTTACTGTAATATAATCACGTTGATCAAGTGTCACTATATTATACTAACTCATGCTTCAGTTCCCAACACTACTTCAAAAACATTCATATTTTAAACTCGAAGGTTTACAGAATATAGGAACTAAACAGTTTCCTTTATGATGTTATACAGATAACGCTTAAAGATAAACGATTTTAGATAAGAATATCTTCAGATATATCAAGGATATTTATAATAAAAGATATGATAATATCTTAGAATTTTAGAATCAAATTGTGATGAAGAAATTCATTCACGATGATTTAGAGCATTTAAGGAGCAAGATATTCGCTAAAGATTTCATCAGAAATAGAATCATCAGGATTCTTTATGTACAAGTTTAGTCCTTGTGATTTGTCCACATTCTTCTTCATAATTTCGCATAATCCGCTTTTTGGTAATAAATTTTATATTGAGCGTTTCCAACACTCCATTATTTATCATCATACTTTTGACTGTTAAGGTCGTTTATGGTTGTCTACAGTTTCTGCTGCTTCATTCAGCTTTTTCAACATTCAGAGTATTGATTCGTAGACCGGGTGCTTTTCAAAATTTTAGAATGGAAGATCATAATTCTAAGAGATAAATGTTATATGTATACATATAATTGTTGATGTAAAAACGCTGCGAGATTCAAAATACTGATTGCCAATTCCCGGTAATTGGTAAGACAATTCTTGTTACGAGATGCGGATGAGTATATGATAGGGTTTCAATGAATGTAATGATTTTTCTGAAAGTCAAAGATCAACAAAGTTGTTGGTAAGTTTACTGTTAATGTGGTGGAATATAAGCGGTTCTCCGGTAACGTTGATGAAAAGCAAACTTATATATCAAGGTTATAATAGAGTTTATTCGAACGAAAGATCGATGTTGATTTGTTGGAGCTGTGACAAAATTGGCTAATTTGGAAAGGAATTGCAAAGTTATTTTTGGTAATAACAACGCCAAGGGAGTTAGCATAGATTCGTGTTAAACGTTTACTCAGGTTCCGAGAGTTTTTCAGGTGCATAACTATATGCATAAGTTCTTCCTTTCGTAGATAAAGTGCGGTTTGTTTATCCTCTTGATTGAGGTGTTTTCAAGAATCATGAAAGGTTTGAACGCAGGTTGTAATCGTCAAGATATAAATGAGGTTTAAGATGAAATCAAGTGGCAAACTTGAAGAAATGTTTAGTTTCATATGTTATAATCAATATTTTAATTCACTTTAAATTGTCCAATGTTATTAGTCCATAGTCGATAGTCCACAGTTAACAGTCCAATAATTCATATATAGTTTAATATATAATATCCGAATTAACTAATACGTATCGTGACCCGTGTACATGTCTCAGACTCGATCACAACTCAAAGTATATATATTATTTGAGAATCAACCTCAATTCTGTATAGCTAACTCAAACATTACTGCATATAGAGTGTCTATGGTTATTCTAAATAATATATATAGATGCGTCGATATGATATGTCAAAACCTTGTATACGTGTCCCGATATTTAAAATGCGTAAAATAAATAACAGAAATTAAATGACGATAAATAAAATTGCGAGAATTTAAATTGCGATAAATAAATTGCGATAATTAAATTGTGATAAATAAATTGCGATAAATAAAATGTAATATGGAATTAGTCAGTTAGCTAGGAACAGTTAGCTAGGAACAGATAGCGTGTATTCTTATCAAGATTCTTCTCATAGTTAAATTGTTTGTTGCTAACAAATTTTATTTTTATCCAATGTTTTCTTCATTATGCCACTTGTTGGATTCTGGTAGGTCAAAATTCAAATATGAAATTGAATGAAAATGGTTATTCTGCGGTGAACGGATACTTATATCTGTGGATGTAAGTAGGATAGTAAATGACTGTTGAATCAGATTCGAAGAATGTACAGTGTAACTTATTAATGTGAAATCTAAATATTTCTCGGGTATTACCTACCCGTTAAAATATTTTCACCATTAATCGTTTGTACAAAAGAATTTTTAATTACAATCTTTATGAAAATTATACTTACATATATATTCTCTTCAGATGTAATCATGGATTTATTGTGTCAAAATGATATTAAACTCATTTGATTTACCGTTAGAATAAGAATATATAATCTCTAGAACATTAGAGATTACATAATCATCATGTCGTACGAAGATAAATGATGTAGAACGTCATGTAGAACGATGATTATGCTCGAGGTATAGATTGCGATGTTGAGGCGTGTGATGTTGAAACTTGGGTTGTTGGTGGTACTGGTATTGATGTTGGTGGTACCGTTAGTGCCGGTGATGTTGTCGAAGCTGGTACATTTTGCACCATATTTTCGAAGGCTACAACTTGGGCGCGAAACTCGTTGACTTTATTATTCCGGGATGATTGTCGGTAGGAACGAGCGAATGAATAAGGTTTAGAATCTAACTTGTGATATAGTCGTGGTGAGATACCCCAAAAATGAGAAAGAAAATGGTATTACGAATAGGTTAGCCGATAAGTGCTTCAGGTTCTTCTCCAAGAGGTGATTTCGGTTGATGGAAAGGATCGCCTTCTTCGCGTCTCCATTGATTAAGCTGACTACAAACCCATCAGATGAATTGAGGATGGCTGATTGGTTGATTCATTTTGGTGACGCTACTTTCCGGAGCTTAGGTGAACATTCATGTCGGAATAGCTGCCGGATTCCGAAGAACTTGAACTAATGGCGAGTTCCATTTTGTACGATTGAATAAAGGATTTTTCGATATGAAATGATTTCTGGCTATCGGATGGTATTCTAATTACATAGAATATCTATATATAGCATAAAGATTTCGCAGATTACGGAGAAAATTTCGAAAGCTGTCAGGCAAAGGTAACAGTAACAGATACGCTAAGATATGAATTTTTGTCTATACACTATTCATGCAATCAATGCAATAAGATGTGTCTAGACTAAGAATGATAAACAAATGATTCCCTAAGAATGATAAGCAGGTAATTTTCGACACAAAATAATAAGCAAAAATTTTGACATGCAGACACGGTCGAAGTCCAGACTCACTAATGCATCTAAACAACTATCAGTTAGATACAATAATGCAAGACCTGGTTTGCTAAGACCACCGCTCTGATACCAACTTTAATGACCCGTCCTAATCTATCTGGATGAAAACATTACATTTGGTTACATCGCGAGGCACTTGACCTCTATATGATACATTTTACAAACATTGCATTCGTTTTTAAAAGACAAACTTTCATTACATCGAAAGTTGACGGCATGCATAGCATTTCATAATACGTTCAACTATAATTGACTTAAAAATAATCTTGATGAACTCAATGACTCGAATGCAATGTCTTTCGAAATATGCCATGAATGACTCCAAGTAATACCCTTAAAATGAGCAAATGCACAGCGGAAGATTTCTTTCAAACCTGAGAATAAACATGCTTTCAAGTGTCAACCAAAAGGTTGATGAATTCATTAGTTTATCATAAATATTCATTTCCATCATTTTAATAGACCACAAGATTTTCATTTCGTTTCTCATAAATATACATCTCATATTAGGCATTTCGCAAACTGCATAGAGATAAAAATCATTCATATGGTGAACACCTGGTAACCGACCTTAACAAGATGCATATAGAATATCCCCATCATTCAGGGACTCCCTTCGAACATGATAAATTCGAAGTACTAAAGCATCCGGTACTTTGGATGGGGCTTGTTGGGCCCAATAGATCTATCTTTAGGATTCGCGTCAATTAGGGTGTCTGTTCCCTAATTCTTAGATTACTAGACTAAAAAGGGGCATATTTGGTTTAATAATTCAACCATAGAATGTAGTTTCATGTACTTGTGTCTATTTCGTAAAACATTTATAAAAGCAGCGCATGTATTCTCAGTCCCAAAAATATATATTGCAAAAGCATTTAAAAAGGGAGCAAATGAAACTCACAATCCAATATTTTGTAGTAAAAATATTCATACGACGAAACTGAACAATGCAAGGTTGGCCTCGGATTCACAAACCTATATCATTTGTATATTTATTAATACACATAATTGTAATTGAACAATTATATATAAATTTATTTGTTATATCCTTTTTATATTAATAGTATATATATGTTTCATATATTCATTTTGTATATAAAGATATTAATTTTTGTTATGTTTTATGTATTAAATATATCCTTATAAATATATATCTTTTATTTTTTTTTGTCAAAAATAGTAATAATAGTAATACTATCATAATCTTAGTAATGACAAAAATAATAAAAATGTTAATACTTTATATTACTAGTAAAGGTAATAAGGTTAATAATAACTCTATTAATGATAATAATAGTGATATTAACAATAATACTTGTGAAAATATTAATTTTACTATTAATGATAGTTATAATACTGATTTTAGTAATTACATAATAATAATACACGTGATAATACAAGTAATAATACTTATGTTAATATTAATAGTTCTATTATTTACAAAAAGATACTAATACTAATATTTACGAAGATGATAAAAATTTGTATTATTTTTATAATGATAATAATAATAAACCTTTTCATCATAATGTTAGTGATATTAATGTTATAAGATTTAATAATAATATCATGAGTAATACTATTGATAATAATAATAGATATAATACTTATAATTATGATAATAATAATAATAACAATTTTGATACTTATATTAATAATTATGATACTAATAATAACAATAATAATAATAATAATTCATAATAATAACAAAAATAATAGTGATTATAATAATAAATGGTAAGTAATTATAATACTAATAATAACAACAACAACAACAACAACAATAATAATAATAATAATAATAATAATAATAATAATAATAATAATAATAATAATAATAATAATAATAATAATAATAATAATAATAATAACAATAATTTTTAAAGAAAATGGAAACTACCTCAAAATAATCGAATTTCAAAAAATGCCATCCGCCAGGCTCGAACCCAAGACCTACCGCTCACCTAAATCACCTCATAACCATCTAACCGTTTATGTTTTCCTGATTAAATCCCATTCTATTACTTTTTAAATCCTTATTTATCTGTTTCAATTTCTTTCTTCCATTTCAATCCAATCGACCAAATCAAAATTTTGGAATCATATCAGCAAATCAGATAAACGTGTTTTGGATTTTCAAACCAAACAAAACAATTCAAAATCATTGCTTTTAAATCATTAAACACAAGAAGAACATAAATTAAAAAAAAATAAACCAGCGGAATAACCCGTTCGTGAACTCAAACATTGATTCAACGATTAAGACCATTTCAGACCACGATTTCTAAATGAAATATGTTCTAAATCAACCCTTTAAACTTTCTGAATCCTTAATTGGATCTAAAACATCAAAACAAAAGTGAATTTCGCGAAGAACAAATTCATTGACTTTTGAAAACGTAACTTTGACCTCAAAATTCTTACTCGATATTAGAAATTGATGGATGAAACTTTGCAGATAGTTTCACTAAAAGATTCCTAACAAAATTACTTTTATACATTTTGAAATTGACTTTTGAAATTTCGCGATTCAATTTCGAGCCTTTTAATTATAGGAGTAAGAACAGAGCTCGTTTGGGTGTTCTTCACCCTTTTCTGTTTCAATTCAATTAATTGAGATTTGTTAAAGAAAATAGGTTGATGCTGTATTAATAATTGATTTGAAATTAGATGAAAGCGAGGCTAGATATCGACGTATAACAAATTCAGGGACAAGAAGTACACGAGTAACCATCAGAAGAAAAAAAATATATAACAGATAGATACGTGTAACAGATTTTATCTGTATGTGATATTTATATATAAATTATATTAGTGTATAATAATATTATTAATAATAATACTGAAATTATGAAAAATCCTAATAATAATAATAACAAAAATAATAATCTTAATAAGTGTAATAATGATAATAATAATAATAATGAATTTGATAATAATAATATTATTAATGATACTAATAATAATAACAATAATACTAAATAATAATACTTGATAATGATTGTAATATTAGTTATAACAATATTAATAATAATTATAATTACTATAATTGTATTAATAATATTAAATGATAAATAACAATATTAAAAACTTTGAAACTAATAATAATAACAATAATAAAGCTATTAATAATAATATCAAATCAAAATACTAATAATAATACTAATAATTATATTAGTAATAATACTAAATAATGATAATATCAATAATATTAACTTTACTTGTACATATCAATTTTATATATATATATATATATATATATATATATATATATATATATATATATATATATATATATATATATATATATATATATATATATATATATATATATATATATATATATATTCAACTTGTAATTTAATTTAATATTTCTATTTATAATTTTTGTCATAGTTACTAATTGTATGATATACTAAATATTTAATATTTATAATTTACAATATATATATAATATTACTTATGTTTACAATTCATATATATTCATTTTAATATAAACTTATTTATTCTGTATTATATTTTTACCTTATTAATTCTGATAACTAAATTGTATTTCTTATATACATTTATATTTATAGTTATACATATACATATTTATCTACAAACAATTGTTCGTGAATCGTCGGGAATAGTAAAATGGCAAATGCATTCATGTAAACTGTTCCACAGTTTTCGAGACTCAACATTACAGACTTTGCTTATGGTGTCGGAATCATATAAGATTAAGTTTAAATTTGGTCAGAAATTTTCGAATCGTCACAGGGTGAAAAGGGTAACATAGTCTCAAAAGACTTTTATTTTGGAAAATTTTAGATAGATAGGAGTGCTGGTATTTTTGAGAAGCACTTTTGAACTATACTTCTTTTTTGAAGCGATAGGCGTTTGTGGTCAAGTTCTTCTTCGGCATTTCTCTTTATAAGTTTTGCTCCTTCTCTCAGAATTTTTTTTTCAGATTTCATCTCGAGAAACTTTTTGCCGGTAGACTTTTTCAAGATCTTTTCCGTGATACTTGAGAAGTTTGTAGCATCGGGTTTACAGAAGGAATCTCATTTTCTGGATTTTCGATTGATAGTAAAGATGATGTGGATGAAGTAAAAGAAATGGAAGTGTGAGCGGGTTGTTTTTGACAAATGGCTAGCTCTTCTGACTATAACCGAATTACATTTCGCAACTTGGAAATGTAGATCTAAAGCAAGTTCTGATTCCGAGCACAGACATCGGCACTCTCAACGGAAAATAGCGAAGCATTAAAGATAAATGCTGGTCTTATTTGGGTGCCTCACCATAATCAATTTAGATCGATAATGCCTAGTCATGCAATGCTCTTTTAGAGATTCGGTTCGTCCTAACAAGATTTCCACCTTACTTATGCCTTATTTTTATTTACAACGTTTCAGGTTTTTAAAAATACTTTTGCGAAAAGGCTTTCTTTTGTTAAAAATTTGAAATTTGGCTTAAAAACTTGGAATCTTTGTAATGGGTTATTTAAATATAGCATAAAAAAGGATTATACCATCATTCCACACTTAAACGAACATTGTCCTCAATGTTCCTAGTGTATCCCACACTTAGGAGTTTTAGTTAATGATTTGGGATTATTCGTTTAGTGTTCATTTGGGTTGGAATCCCACACTTAGTGATAAGCTAGGATGTGGTATAGAAATTTGAGCTAGTAGCAGAAAGAAAAGGGTACCCCTGGTAGACGTGGTTGCTTGTGACTAGCTTGCTGGCTTGGAGGTTTCGGCCTTTATTCATCGGCTCACTTGTCATCCTTTATTCTTCTACTCTACTTTATTGCACGGGTTGCCTCCCGAGAAGCGCTTTTGTTTAAGGTTGTTTGCTCGACCGTAGTGATGCTCTAAAAAGAAAACATTCCTCGCTGATGGTTGTGATCTTGGTCTTCTCGAGGGAATGTGAGTCTTGGCGGGTAAATCCTGAGAAAGTGCTGGACCAATAGTGGTAGAAGATTCGATACTTCTCTTGAAGATCTTCTGAATGATAAGTAGTGGGCAGTTTCGACTCTTGATAAGTCTTGAAGTTCGATGAGAATGTGATCTATGGCTCTGCTAGTTGACCCATAAATGTCAATCATAGAGGCAGTGCTGGTGGTGATTGTTTCTCTGATGGGATGCTCATTTCGGAGGTCTTCAAACAATGTTAGAAACTGTATCTTTAGAATCTCGAAGTCTTCGGAATGGTGATCTCCATAGTAAGAGTCTGTAGCTTTGCACAGATTTGTTAAAAGAAGAAGCTGAAAAGAAGTGAACAGCAATCCTGATCCGAGCATTAATGTCACCGCCTTTGAGTATATCTCTCAACATCTAGCTTTAAATATGAAGTTAGGATCTGTGGATTCATGGAAGATACGTGATATCTGCTTCGTAACATAGGTGGTAATGTTGACTCGATCTGGTTCAAGATGAGAGAACGGATTGTTTTGCCTTACTTCGTTCATAACAGCGTCTCGTAACTCTTTGATAATCAGATCAGCATGGTGATCAATTGTTACGTAAATCACTAGTCTGTCTGGTGTGCTTTCGAAATTATCTCTTTCCAAGAGAGCGAAAAGGCTGTGAATGTCCTCGATCATTTGCAAATCAGAGTGATAAGTCGGGCGTCCGGTGGAAAGATCCATATGATTTCGGATGAGAGTCAGTAATGCTCGTTGGTTTCGTGAGAACGGAAGTGCAGATCCTGCTACGACGTTGTAGACCTTAGAGTAAATAATCTTCTAATCTCGACAGAATCTTGTCTCAAGAATAGTGCCAACCACTGAATTGTGCTCTCGTTGCCTTTCTTCTTGGTAGATATGATCGTGAAGAGAATTGATATAGTCTTGAATGCGTTCTTTTAGGATTTCAACATCATTGTCTTCTTTTCAGAGATAGAGGTTGTGTTCTTCTCGAATAGCCATAATTCGTTCTGTTAAGCATAGCGAAAAATCAATGGTTGATTTTCGGATGGCTTTGAGAATATCTTTAAATTCATCGGTATCATTGATGAAAGTTATCATGTCTGCGTGTGTAGATATAACCGAAATCCGATCTGAAGAAGAGTCTGGATCTCTTTGATCTGGTTCAGTTGGAGAGTGTGAGTTATTCAGAATGTCTTCATGTTGCTCTACCTCATCATCATCGGTGTATTGTTCTTCTGAGGATGCGCCTGATGAACGGGTTTCTTCAGTATTCTGATTCTCCAGTATGATACTTGCAGGATCAATTTCTATATCCTTGACCTCAGCCTTGTCGGTCTTCTTCTTGAAGCGAATGATTAAATTGTGATCTGCAGTCTCAAGCCTCATTATTTCCTCATGACGCTCAATGCTTGGAGCGGGTATTGTCGCAGTTTCTTTTACGTCTTCCATTTCCTCTTCCTCTTCAGATTCCTCCTCTTCCTCTATTCCTTCGATGGGATCCTCTTCTTCCATTTCTGGGTTGTCTACAGACTGTGATTCGACACCCATATCATAGGCTGGTGGTGAAGACTCATCACCGGAAGTGATCCATCTGGTGGAAATAGCAAACATCTCTGCCTGTCCAGAAAGATCAGTTGGTCGGTCAATTTTGAAGGTAACGCTCTCCCCATGTAATCGTAAGATCAAGGTTTGATTGTACACATCAATGACAGTCCTAGCCGTATTCATGAAAGGTCTTCCTAACACTATTGGTGTGTGTAGGTCTTCCTTGATATCCATTACTACGAAATCCGTAGGATACAAGAATTTGTTGACTTTCACCAAGACGTTCTCAACTGAAATGTCTCGTTCATATTGATTATAAACGTTCCATATTAATTGATTTCATCGCGAGGTTTTGACCTCTATATGAGACGTTTTTCAAAGACTGCATTCGTTTTTATAACAACCATAACCTTTATTTCATCGATAAAGGTTTAAAAAACATTACGTAGATTATCAAATAATGATAATCTAAAATATACCGTTTACACACGACCATTACATAATGGTTTACAATAAAAATATATTACATCAAAGTAAGTTTCTTGAATGCAGTTTTTACACAATATCATACAAGCAGAAGCTTTTAATAATCACCTGAGAATAAACATGCTTAAAACGTCAACAAAAATGTTGGTGAGTTATAAGTTTAACCTATATATTATCAAATCAAAATAATAGACCACAAGATTTCTCATTTTTCATAAATATCATTACACTCGCAAGTGCATAAAAATCATTCATATGTTGAACACCTGGTAACCGACGTTAACTTAATGCATAGAATATCCCCAAAACAGAACCTCATCTGTATAATAATCTCGAAGTACTAAACTATCCATAACCTGAATGGGGGTTGTTAAGCCCAATAGATCTATCTTTAGGATTCGTGTCAGTTAGGGGCAATTTCCCTAATTCTTAGGCTACCAGACTTGAAGGGCGATATTTAGTTTAATAATCTAACCATAGAATGTAGTTTTGCGTACTTGTGTCTATTTTGTAAAACATTTACAAAGCTGCATGTATTCTCATCCCAAAATATTAGATTTTAAAAGTGGGACTATAACTCACTTTCACAGATTTTTACTTCGTCGGTAAGTAAGACTTGGCCACTGGTCGATTCACGAACCTATAACAAATATGTATATATATATCAAAGTATATTCAAAATATATTTATAACATTTTTAATACGTTTTACTGTTTTAAGTTTATTAAGTAAGCTGTCCTCGTTAGTAATCTACAACTAGTTGTCCACAGTTAGATGTACATAAATAAATCAATATATATATTATCTTGAATCAATTCATGACCCAGTGTATACACGTATCAGGCTAGATCACAACTCAAAGTATATATATTTTTGGAATCAACCTCAACCCTGTATAGCTAACTCCAACATTACTGCATATAGAGTGTCTATGGTTGTTTCAAATAATATATATACATGGGTCGATATGATATGTGAAAACATTTGAATACGTGTCTATGGTATCCCAATATTACATAATATATTAGAATACATGTATAATACAATATGATTTAGCTAGGATATGATTAATATAGATTTATTACAATATTTCCCGTAGCTACAACAATAAAAAAATATCTAATCTTGTTTTACCCATAACTTCTTCGTTTTAAATCCATTTTGAGTGAATCAAATTGCTATGGTTTCATATTGAACTCTATTTTATGAATCTAAACATAAAAAGTATAGGTTTATAGTCTGAAATATAAGTTACAAGTTATTTTTGTAAGAGGTAGTCATTTCAGTCGAAAGAACGACGTCTTGATGACCATTTTAAAAAACATACTTCCACTTTGAGTTTAACCATGATTTTTGGATATAGTTTCATGTTCATAAGAAAAATAATTTTCCCAGAAGAACAACTTTTAAATCAAAGTTTATCATAGTTTTTAATTATCAAACCCAAAACAGCACGCGGTGTTACTACGACGCATATGTCCGATTTTACGGTGTTTTTCGTGTTTGCAGGTTTTAAATCATTAAGTTAGCATATCATATAGATATAGAACATGTGTTTAGTTGATTTTAAAAGTCAAGTTAGAAGGATTAACTTCTGTTTACGATCAAGTTTAGAATTAACTAAACTATGTTCTAGTGATTACAAGTTTAAACCTTCGAATAACATAGCTTTATATGTATGAATCGAATGATGTTATGAACATCATTACTACCTCAAGTTTTGTGGATAAACCTATTGGAAATGAGAAAAATGGATCTAGCTTCAAAGGATCCTTGGATGGCTTGAGAGTTCTTGAAGTAGAATCATGACACGAAAACAAGTTCAAGTAAGGTTTCCACTCAAAATAAGATTGTTATAGTTATAGAAATTGAATCAAAGTTTGAATATGAGTATTACCTTGAATTATAAAGATATCTTACTGTAAATAAGAAAGATTTCTTGAGATTGGATGATCACTTGAAATGGATTTGCAAGATTGGAAGTAAGCTAGCAAGATTTCTTGAAGTGTTCTTGAATGGTTGTTTTTATGATGATTAAAGCTTATAATTGAAGCTAAAAGATGGCGAAAATGCTTGGAGATGATCAAGTATGATGTTAGGAGTATTTTGAGAGAGAATTTGGAGTGTAAGTATGAGAAAATGGAATGGAAAAATGGGGTGAAATCATAAAAACGAAATTACTTGTTATAAAGAAAAAAAAAGATCCTTAAGTTTGTTTTTATCTCATTAGTCATACAAGTTGTTAAATAATGGTTCCACATGTTTTTGACTCTAAGATGGCTTCTAAGAATGAATTATTAAAGGTGCATATACCAATAGTAAATACATCTAGAAGCTGTGTATTGTACGAGTACAAATACGGGTGTACACGAGTAGAATTGTTGATGGAAACGAATGAGAATGTAATTTTGAGCATTTTTTCTAAGTAGAAATACTTTTATATATGTCTTGAATTCTTTCAAAAGTGTATTAATACATCTTAATGCACTAAATGTATATACATTTTAACTTAGTCGTTAAGTCACCGTTAGTCATTACATGTAAGTGTTGTTTTATTACCTTTAAGTTAACGATCTTGTTAAATGTAATTAATTCATTGTTATTATACTTAAATGAGATGTTAAATTATTACATTATCATGATATTATAATGTATGAATATATCTTAATATGATATATATACATTAAATGTCGTTAAAATGATAATCGTTACATATATGCCTCGTTTCGAAATTCTTAAGTTAGTAGTCTTGTTTTACATATGTAGTTCATTGTTAACACACTTAATGATATACTTAATTATCATTTTAAACATAGTGTATCAATATCTTAATATGATTCATATGTATTTAGTAAGACGTTGACATAACGATAATCGTTATATATATCGTTTCGAGTTTCTTAATTCAATAAACTCATTTTTATGTATATCACTCATTGTTAATATACTTAGTGAGATACTTACTTATCATAGTCTCATGTTAACCATATATATATATTTATATATCCATATATATATCATCATGTAGTTTTTTTACAAATTTTTAACGTTCGTGAATCGCCGGTCAATTTGGGTGGTCAATTGTCTATATGAAGCACATTTCAAATAATCAAGTCTTAACAAGTTTGATTGCTTAATATGTTGGAAATATTTAATCATACAAATATAGTTTTCATTTAATATATAACATGGAAAAGTTCGGGTCACTACAGTACCTACCCGTTAATTAAATTTCGTCCCGAAATTTTAAGCAGTTGGAGGTGTTGACGCATCTTTTGGAAATAGGTGTGGGTATTTCTTCTTCATCTGATCTTCATGCTCCCAGGTAAAATCGGGTCCTCTACGGGCATTCCATCGAACCTTAACAATTGGTATCTTGTTTTGCTTAAGTCTTTTAACCTCACGATCCATTATTTTGACTGGTTCTTCAATAAATTGAAGTTTTTCGTTGATTTGGATTTCGTCTAACGGAATAGTGAGATCTTCTTTAACAAAACACTCCTTCATATTCGAGACATGAAAAGTGTTATGTACAGCCGCAAGTTGTTGAGGTAACTCCAGTTGGTAAGCTACTGGTCCGACACGATCTATAATCTTGAATGGTCCAATGTACCTTGGATTTAGTTTCCCCCGTTTACCAAATCGAACAATGCCTTTCCAAGGTGAAACCTTAAGCCTGACCATCTCTCCAATCTTAAATTCTATATCTTTTCTTTTACTGTCCGCATAGCTCTTTTGTCGACTCTGGGCGGTTTTCAATCATTGTTGAATTTAGATGATTTTCTCCGTAGTTTCTTGGATTATCTCCGGACCCGTAATCTGTCTATCCCCCAATTCATTCCAAAAAATTGGAGATCTACACTTTCTACCATAAAGTGCTTCGAACGGTGCCATTTCGATACTCGAGTGGTAACTGTTGTTATAGGAAAATTCTGCTAATGGTAGATGTCGATCCTAACCGTTTCCAAAATCAATAACACATGCTCGTAGCATGTCTTTAAGAGTCTGTATCGTCCTTTTGCTCTGCCCATCGGTTTGTGGATGATAGGCAGTACTCATGTCTAGACGAGTTCCCAATGCTTGTTGTAATGTCTACCAAAACCTTGAAACAAATCTGCCATCCCTATCAGAGATTATAGAGACTGGTATTCCATGTCTGGAGACAACTTCCTTCAAGTATAATCTTGCCAACTTCTCTATTTTATCATCTTCTCTCATTGGTAGAAAGTGTGCTGACTTGGTGAGACGATCGACTATTACCCAAATAGTATCATAACCACATGCAGTCCTTGGCAATTTAGTAATGAAATCCATGGTAATGTTTTCCCATTTTCATTCTGGGATTTTAGGTTGTTGGAGTAGACCTGATGGTTTCTGATGTTCAGCTTTGACCTTTGAACACATCAAACATTCTCCTACATATTTAGCAATATCGGCTTTCATTCCCGGTCACCAAAAGTGCTTCTTGAGATCTTTATACATTTTTCCTGCTCCGGGATGTATTGAGTATCTGGTTTTATATGTTTCCTTAAGTACCATTTCTCTCACATCTCCAAACTTTGGTACCCAAATTCTTTCAGCCCTATACCGGGTTCTGTCTTCCCGAATATTAAGATGTTTCTCCGATCCTTTGGGTATTTCATTCTTCAACTTTCCTTCTTTTACAACTCTCTGCTGTGCCTCCTTTATTTGAGTAGTAAGGTTAGTACGAATAATTATATTCATAGCTTTTACCCGCATAGGTTCTATGTCCTTTCTACTCAAAGCATCGGCTACCACATTTGCCTTCCCTGGGTGGTAACGAATCTCAAAATCGTAATCATTCAATAACTCAATCCACCTACGCTGCCTCATGTTCAGTTGTTTCTGATTAAATATATGTTGGAGACTTTTGTGGTCGGTATATATAATACTTTTGACCCCATATAAGTAGTGCCTCTAAGTCTTTAATGCAAAAACAACAGCGCCCAATTCCAAATCGTGAGTTGTATAATTTTGCTCGTGAATCTTCAATTGTCTAGACGCATAAGCAATTACCTTCGTTCGTTGCATTAATACACAACCGAGGCCTTGCTTTGAGGCATCACAATATATCACAAAATCATCATTCTCTTCAGGCAATGACAATATAGGTGCCGTAGTTAACTTTTTCTTCAACAATTAGAACGCTTCCTTCTGTTCATCCTTCTATTCAAATTTCTTTCCTTTATGCGTTAATGCAGTCAAGGGTTTTGCTATTTTGGAAAAATCTTGGATGAATCTTCTGTAGTAACCAGCCAATCCTAAAAATTGACGTATATGCTTCGGAGTTTTCGGGGTTTCCCAGTTTACAACGATTTCAATCTTGGCCGGATCAACCTGAATACCTTCTTTGCTCACAACATGTCCGAGGAATTGAACTTCTTTCAACCAAAATGCACAGTTTGAAAACTTAGCGTACAGTTTTTCTTTCCTCAACAATTCCAGTACTTTCCTAAAATGTTCTTCATGCTCTTGATCATTCTTTGAGTAAATAAGTATGTCATCGATGAAGACAATGACAAACTTGTCGAGATATGGTCCACACACTCTGTTCATGAGTTCCATGAACACAGCTGGTGTGTTAGTCAAACCAAACGGCATAACCATAAACTCGTAATGACCGTATTGCGTTCTGAAAGCAGTCTTCGGAATATCATCCTCCTTTACCCGCATTTGATGATATCCGGAACGTAAATCGATCTTTGAATAAACCGACGAGCCTTATAGTTGATCAAATAAGTCGTCGATTCTCGGTAGTGGGTAACGGTTCTTGATGGTAAGTTTGTTCAACTCTCGGTAGTCGATACACAACCTGAATGTACCATCCTTCTTTTTAACAAACAAAACAGGAGCTCCCCATGGTGATGTACTTGGTCGTATGAAACCACGCTCTAGAAGTTCTTGTAATTGGCTTTGAAGTTCCTTTATTTCGCTGGGTGCGAGTCTGTATGGAGCACGAGCTATTGGTGCAGCTCCCGGTACAAGATCTATTTGAAATTCAACGGATCGGTGTGGAGTTAATCCCGGTAATTCTTTCGAAAATACATCGGGAAATTCTTTTGTGACGGGAATATCGTTGATGCTCTTTTCTTCAGTTTGTACTTTCTCGACGTGTGCTAGAACAGCATAGCAACCCTTTCTTATTAACTTTTGCGCCTTCAAATTACTAATAAGATTTAGCTTCGCGTTGCTCTTTTCTCCGTACACCATTAAGGGTTTTCCTTCATCTCGTACAATGCGAATTACATTTTTGTAACATACGATCTCTGCTTTCACCTCTTTCAACCAGTCTATGCCGATTATCACATCAAAACTCCCTAACTCTACTGTTATCAAATCAATCTTAAACGTTTCGCTACCCAGTTTAATTTCTCGATTCCGACATATATTATCTGCTGTAATTAATTTACCATTTGCTAATTCTAGTATAAACTTATTATCCAAAGGCGTCAATGGACAACTTAATTCAGTACAGAAATCCTTACTCATATAGCTTCTATCCGCACCCGAATCAAATAAAACATAAGCAGATGTATTGTCAATAAGAAACGTACCCGTAACAAGCTCCAGGTCTTCCTGCGCTTCAACTGCATTAATGTTGAAGACTCTTCCTCGGCCTTGCCCATTATTATCTCCATGATTTTGACACATATTTTTGTAATGGCCCTTCTTCCCGCATCCGAAACAGGTAATGTCGGCATAACTTGTTCCGGCATTATTTGTTCCCTTAGCCATTGATCCGTAGATTTCGCACTTTGTCGCACCATGTCCCTTTCTATTACACTTAGTACACACTGCTGTACAGAGCCCAGTTGGATGGTATCCTTCACATCTCTGGCAGAATTTCTGCCTCTTGTTGTTATTGTTGGGATTGTTGTTGTTGCGGTTGTTATTGTTGTTGAAATGGTTGTTGTAATTGTTGCTGGGGTGGTTGTTGTTGTTGCATTTGTTGTTGCGAAAATTGGTGCGATTGTAGTTGTGATTGTTGGGTTGATTATTGAAATTGTGACCCTTGTCACTGGTTTCTTCCCATTTCCTCTTGACTTGTTTCGTATTGGCTTCTCCGACCGCCTGTTCTTTCATCCTTTCCTCAATTTTATTTATAAGTTTATGAGCCATTCGACTTGCCTTTTGTATGGAGGCGGGCTCATGTGAACTTATATCCTCTTGGATCCTTTTCGGTAACCCTTTTACAAATGCGTCGATTTTCTCTTCTTCATCTTCGAACGCTCCCGGACACAATAGGCACAACTCTGTGAATCGTCTTTCGTATGTGGTAATATCAAACCCTTGTGTTCGTAACCCTCTAAGCTCTACCTTGAGCTATTGACCTCGTTTCTAGGATGGTACTGCTCGTTCATTAAGTGTTTGAGACCACAGTAGTGCGTAAGCAGCATCTTGTCCCACCTGTTCTAGATAAGTGTTCCACCATGTTAACGCAGTACCCGTGAAGGTATGTGTAGCGTATTTTACTTTGTCTTCTTCAGTGCACTTACTTATGGCAAACACCGATTCAACCTTCTCAGTCCACCGTTTTAATCCGATTGGACCCTCGGTTCCATCGAATTCCAAAGGTTTACAGGAAGTGAATTCTTTGTAGGAGCATCCTACACGAGTTCTCGTGGCGTTAATTCCATTGCTGGATTCAGAGTTATTGTTATTTTGCATCGCAGCCTGTACTGCGGCTATGTTTGCTGCAAGGAAAGCACGGAATTCTTCCTCGCTCATATTCAGGGTGTGTCGAGTAGTTGGTGCCATTTCCTTCAAAAATAGCCAAAAGAATTTAGTTAATCATATAGAATATCAAGAGTAGTCAATACTATTTCGTAGCATAATATGAACTTATTTATAAAAGCTTTTTCTTCATATTAGCGTTTTATAGTTTTTTTTTCCATTCGGGTAGTACCTACCCGTTAAGTTCATACTTAGTAGCTACTATACAATTCAACCACTACAATTCTATATGAAAAACTGATTATAATAATATTTCGCGTTCAAACTATTACACAATATTTTACAAACTTACAATACTGCTATATAGTATAAAATATAGCACACAATAACATTGATACAAAGCAGTTTCGATGACAATCCTAGTTAATACGCAACTCGTTCAACAAAGGCAATAAAGACACGTAGTTCATAAGTCCATAAACAAATCATGCATTCTGGTTTTACTAAGACTACTTCACATCCTTGGTTTTGTGAAACATAGCCGTTGTGGCCGTTGATAAGACAACATGTTGTAACAGCGTCAAAGGGACGAGGGTTTCGTAATGCCCAACAGCCCCGTAACAATCTAAAAACCTTGTTTCTCACCCCAACTACTGAGTCCGTTACTTGTGGGAATGTTTTGTTTAATAGTTGTAATCCGATGTTCTTTTTCTTACTTTGGTGAGAAGCGAACATCACTAACCCATAAGCATAACATGCTTCTTTATGTTGCATGTTAGAAGCTCTTTCTAATTCACGAAGTCCTATGTTGGGATAAGTTGAGTCAAAATAAGTTCTTAATCCGTAGCGTAAAATTGCACTTGGGTTCCCCGCATTTAATGCTTTAAAGAAAACATGGCGTAGCTTACGGTCTCCCCAATGTGATATACCCCAACTTTCAAAGGAAAGCCTTTTATAAACTAAGGCATTCTTGGAATTTTCATCAAATTTTCTACAAACTAATTTCGCCGTAAATAATTGTGCCGACGAATTCTGACCAACTTTAGACAAGATTTCATCAATCATGTCCCCGGGTAGGTCTTCTAAAATTTTTGGTTGTCTATCCTTAACGTCCATTGTGTTTTTAGACTATAAAACAGACGAGGATTAGATTTGTAAAAGATAATTATCAAATAATACAAGCAAATTTTTTTTTTTACATACAACAGAAAAGTGCAAGCACACTTATATTACATATATTACACCGCATGATTACAACCCTTTATTCCGACTCGCTTGTTTCTTCTTCTTCGGACTTAGTTCATTTCGCTAATTTTCTAGGGATACATGGTGCTCCCCTAATACGAGTTGTTGTTTTCCACAATGGTTTAGAAAAACCTGGTGGTTTAGAGGTTCTCAGGTTATTGTTACAATTTAGGAAATACGGATGTTGATGATACATATAAAGTTCATCAGGGTTGGAATCAGGTTTCTCTATTTTTATACCTTTTCCCTTATTAATTTCTTTTGCCTCTTTAAATTGGGTCGGGGTAATTTCTATAACATCATCGGAATCCTCATCGGGATCCGATTCATCGGAGAATCAGTAATCTTCCCAATATTTTGCTTCCTTAGCGGAAACACCATTGACCATTATTAACTTTGGTCCATTGGTTGAAGATTTTCTTTTATTTGAACGTTTTTCTGTGGTTCCTAATATTTCCCACTCCGAAACCTCTTCTTCTTCCGGTTCTTCTTCTTCTTCCGGTTCTTCGGGAATTTGTGAATCTTCCCAATATATATTCGACTCTTCATTATTATTAGGTGAGTCAATGGGATTCGTGCTAGAGGTAGACATCTATCACATAATATCAAACACGTTAAGAGATTAATATATCACATAATATTTACATGTTAATAATATATAGTTTCCAACAAAAATGTTAAGCAATCATTTTTAAAGAAAACACGGTCGAAGTCCAGACTCACTAATGCATCCTAACAAACTCGATAAGACACACTAATGGAAATTTTCTGGTTCTCTAAGACCAACGCTCGGATATCAACTGAAATGTCCCGTTCATATTGATTATAAACGTTCCATATTAATTGATTTCGTCACGAGGTTTTGACCTCTATATGAGACGTTTTTCAAAGACTGCATTCATTTTTATAACAACCATAACCTTTATTTTATCGATAAAGGTTTAAAAAACATTACGTAGATTATCAACTAATGATAATCTAAAATATACCGTTTACACACGACCATTACATAATGGTTTACAATAAAAATATATTACATCAAAGTAAGTTTCTTGAATGCAGTTTTTACATAATATCATACAAGCATGGACTCCAAATCTTGTCCTTATTTTAGTATGCAACAGCGGAAGCTTTTAATAATCACATGAGAATAAACATGCTTAAAACGTCAACAAAAATATTGGTGAGTTATAGGTTTAACCTATATATTATCAAATCATAATAATAGACCACAAGATTTCTCATTTTTCATAAATATCATTACACTCGCAAGTGCATAAAAATCATTAATATGTTGAACACCTGGTAACCGACGTTAACTTAATGCATAGAATATCCCCAAAACAGAACCTCGTCTGTATAATAATCTCGAAGTACTAAACCATCCATAACCTGAATGGGGGTTGTTAAGCCCAATAGATCTATCTTTAGGATTCGCGTCAATTAGGGGCCATTTCCCTAATTCTTAGGCTACCAGACTTGAAGGGCGATATTCGGTTTAATAATCCAACCATAGAATGTAGTTTTGCGTACTTGTGTCTATTTTGTAAAACATTTATAAAGCTGCATGTATTCTCATCCCAAAATATTAGATTTTAAAAGTGGGACTATAACTCACTTTCACAGATTTTTACTTCGTCGATAAGTAAGACTTGGCCAGTGGTCGATTCACGAACCTATAACAAATATGTACATATATATCAAAGTATGTTCAAAATATATTTACAACATTTTTAATACGTTTTACTGTTTTAAGTTTATTAAGTCAGCTGTCCTCGTTAGTAACCTACAACTAGTTGTCCACAGTTATATGTACAAAAATAAATCGGTATATATTATCTTGAATCAATCCACGACCCAGTGTCAGGCTAGATCACAACTCAAAGTATATATATTTTTGGAATCAACCTCCACCCTGTATAGCTAACTCCAACATTACTGCATATAGAGTGTCCATGGTTGTTCTAAATAATATATATACATGGGTCGATATGATATGTCAAAACATTTGCATACGTGTCTATGGTATCCTAAGATTACATAATATATTAGAATACATGTATAATACAATATGAGTTAGCTAGGATATGATTAATATAGATTTGTTACAATATTTTCCGTAGCTACAACAATAAAAAAATATCCAATCTTGTTTTACCCATAACTTCTTCGTTTTAAATCCGTTTTGAGTGAAACAAATTGCTATGGTTTCATATTGAACTCTATTTTATGAATCTAAACAGAAAAATTATAGGTTTATAGTCGGAAATATAAGTTACAAGTCATTTTTGTAAGAGGTAGTCATTTTAGTCGAAAGAACGACGTCTTGATGACCATTTTGAAAAACATACTTCCACTTTGAGTTTAACCATGATTTTTGGATATAGTTTCATGTTCATAAGAAAAATAATTTTCCCAGAAGAAAAACTTTTAAATCAAAGTTTATCATAGTTTTTAATTATCAAACCCAAAACAGCCCGCGATGTTACTACGACGACGTATGTCCGGTTTTACGGTGTTTTTCGTGTTTCCAGGTTTTAAATCATTAAGTTAGCATATCATATAGATAAAGAACATGTGTTTAGTTAATTTTAAAAGTCAAGTTAGAAGGATTAACTTCTGTTTGCGAACAAGTTTAGAATTAACTAAACTATGTTCTTGTGATTATAAGTTTAAACCTTCGAATAAGATAGCTTTATATGTATGAATCGAATGATGTTATGAAGGTCATTACTACCTCAATTTTGTGGATAAACCTACTGAAAAAGAGAAAAATGGATCTAGCTTCAAAGGATCCTTGGATGGCTTGAGAGTTCTTGAAGCAGAATCATGACACGAAAACAAGTTCAAGTAAGGTTTCCACTCAAAATAAGATTGTTATAGTTATAGAAATTGAATCAAAGTTTGAATATGAGTATTACATTGAATTAGAAAGATATCTTACTGTAAATAAGAAAGATTTCTTGAGATTGGATGATCACTTGAAATGGAGTTGCAAGATTGGAAGTAAGCTAGCTAGATTTCTTGAAGTGTTCTTGAATGGTTGTTTTTATGATGATTAAAGCTTGTAATTGAAACTAAAAGATAGTGAAAATGCTTGGAGATGATCAAGTATGATGTTAGGAGTATTTTGAGAGAGAATTTAGAGTGTAAGTATGAGAAAATGGAATGGAAAAATGGGGTGAAATCATAACAACGAAATTACTTTTTATAAATAAAAAAAAAGATCCTTAAGTTTGTTTTTATCTCATTAGTCATACAAGTTGTTAAATAATGGTTCCACATGTTCTTGACTCTAAGATGGCTGCTAAGAATGAATGATTAAAGGTGTATATACCAATAGTAAATACATCTAGAAGCTGTGTATTGTACGAGTACAAATACGGGTCTACACGAGTAGAATTGTTGATGGAAACGAATGAGAATGTAATTTTGAGCATTTTTGCTAAGTAGAAATACTTTTATATATGTCTTGAATTCTTTCAAAAGTGTATTAATACATCTTAATACACTACATGTATATACATTTTAACTGAGTCGTTAAGTCACCGTTAGTCATTACATGTAAGTTTTGTTTTAAGACCTTTAAGTTAACGATCTTGTTAAAGGTAATTAATTCATTGTTGTTATACTCAAATGAAATGTTAAATTATTACATTATCATGATATTATAATGTATGAATATATCTTAATATGATATATATACATTAAATGTCGTTACAATGATAATCGTTACATATATTCCTCGTTTCGAAATTCTTAAGTTAGTAGTCTTGTTTTACATATGTAGTTCATTGTTAACACACTTAATGATACACTTGATTATCATTTTATCATGTTAAACATAGTGTATCAATATCTTAATATGATTCATATGTATTTAGTAAGACGTTGTTATAACGATAATCGTTATATATATCGTTTCGAGTTTCTTAATTCAATAAACTCATTTTTATGTATATCACTCATTGTTAATATACTTAGTGAGATACTTACTTATCATAGTCTCATGTTAACCATATATATATATATATCCATATATATAACATCATGTATTTTTTTTTACAAATTTTTTACGTACGTGAATCGCTGGTCAACTTGGGTGGTCAATTGTCTATATGAAGCACATTTCAAATAATTAAGTCTTAAAAAGTTTGATTGCTTAATATGTTGGAAACATTTAATCATACAAATATAGTTTTCATTTAATATATAACATGGAAAAAGTTCGGGTCACTACATCAACTATGCCCTATTCACCGAAAATCAAATCTTATAGATTTCGAAGATTTTCTTTTAAATCCTTTAAATTCCGGAATTCAATCGAGACAACGTCAAAAGTTAAGACGAACCTTATTTTCCTAAATTCACCGTGACTACGTCAAAAGTTAAATCTCTATCTCAATCTTTTGTGACAACTTTACTCGTACCCTTCACATAATCAAATCGTTTTATCTATATTAATCAATAATAATGAAACTCTATTTATCAACTCCTATTCGTCAGGAAAACATTTTTATTGTTGGCCATGACCACCTCGATCAAATTTCGGGACGAAATTTCTTTAATGGGTAGGTACTGTGACGACCCGGAGATTTCCGACCAAATTTAAACTTAATCTTTATATGGTTTCGACATAATAAGCAAAGTCTGTAAAGCTGAGTCTCAAATTTTTGGAACAGTTTACATGAATGCATTTGCCCTTTTTTGACTGTTTCCGACGATTCACGAACAATTGGGTGTAAATAAGAAATGTTAATAAATATAATATATATATATATATATATATATATATATATATATATATATATATATATATATATATATATATATATATATATATATATATATATATATATATATGATATTATTATGAATCTATATATGAGTTCTATTAATATATTGTAAAATATAAAATATATAAATATTAAATATTCAATAAATGTTAACATACAATATAATAATATATAATTAATAAATTACAATATTAATATATTACAAGTAAATACAAGTTTAATTATAACTATTATATTATTATTATTACATTAAATATTATTATTAATATCATTTTAATTATATAATCTATAGATATGAATTTGATATATATAAATTGTTGTAATATTACTACTAATATTATAATTATCATTAATAACATTATTATTATTATTATTATTATTATTATTATTATTATTATTATTATTATTATTATTATTATTATTAGTATTATTATTATTATAATTAGTATTATTAGTATTATTAATAATATTGTTATTATCATTATTTTTATTACTCTATTTATTCTTAGTATTATTTTGATATTATTAATATTATTATTAACAAATGTTATTATCATTTATGATTATTAATATTAATAGAATTAATATTATTAATATAAATGTTATAAAATCACAAAATAATTATATATATATATATATATATATATATATATATATATATATATATATATATATATATATATATATATATGATATTATTATGAATCTATATATGAGTTCTATTAATATATTGTAAAATATAAAATATATAAATATTAAATATTCAATAAATGTTAACATACAATATAATAATATATAATTAATAAATTACAATATTAATATATTACAAGTAAATACAAGTTTAATTATAACTATTATATTATTATTATTACATTAAATATTATTATTAATATCATTTTAATTATATAATCTATAGATACGAATTTGATATATATAAATTGTTGTAATATTACTACTAATATTATAATTATCATTAATAACATTATTATTATTATTATTATTATTATTATTATTATTATTATTATTATTATTATTATTATTATTATTATTATTATTATTATTATTATTATTATTATTATTATTATTATTAGTATTATTATTATTATAATTAGTATTATTAGTATTATTAATAATATTGTTATTATCATTATTTTTATTACTCTATTTATTCTTAGTATTATTTTGATATTATTAATATTATTATTAACAAATGTTATTATCATTTATGATTATTAATATTAATAGAATTAATATTATTAATATAAATGTTATAAAATCACAAAATAATTGAGATTCAGTTTTATGTATCAATATAATTGAGTGTCTCTATCTAATTTCTATTTTCTTTCTTCTTGTCTGCTCGAATCTTTCTGACAACTTTAATGCTATAAAACTCGATCAATTTATATTATAAAACAAAAATCACTTACATATCATATTATTCATTCTGTTTCATATTTCCATCGACACTGTAATCGAATTTGTTTCTGTCTCCAGTTTGTTAGATATCAACATCAATCGTACAAATCTGATGATGATCACAATCTACTTTTATTATTTTCCAACTTCTTCCTGATCGAACATTTCTGTCGACGTCCTTTATTTGCTATGAATCAATCAATCATCTACAGGATGAAATCCACTTTCTGTTAGCTATCCATATCTATCACTATCTACCTTGTTTATATCCCTAGATATATACATGCAAATATAAACGAAGAGAAAACAATTCATCAACGTCTCGCCACCAATTCACTCTCACTCGCTATTTAAAAAAAATATATTTATACACATGTACACTAGATATATATACATACCTTCTTATAATTATTTTTCTTGATGTACCGACATTATAAAGCCATCCTTGTACATATCTTTCCTTGTCCCTTTTGTTAATCGACACCCAAACAAATACCACCACCCAAGCCTCAGAATTTTCGGCCACCTTTAAATCACTACCATCAACTCCATCACCAAACTCATTACACCTCGAACCACCACTCACACCTTGATCAAATCACCACCGCTACAACTATTTTTCCTAATTCTTTTCTCTGTTGAACAGCTCGAATTCCCTTAAACTTTCTACTACTTCGGTTATTTACTTACGTTTCTATTCTTTCAATTAAACCACCCATTTCAACGGCCTGTTATGTATCTGAAACCACAAATAACAATTGGTATTATTTTACTTTTTCCTCTCTTGTCGAACAACTCAACTACAACGGTAGTTTATGCTATTATTTTTAAATGAAGATAGATGATGGTGTTTAAAGAAAGGGTGATTTTAAATACATAAAGATGAATGATGAGACGATTTAAAATAATAACTTTATCAAAGTTAACTAGTGGGACGTTTGGATGATAATGATAGAAGTGGCACGTTCCTTGCTTTTGCTTTTGAGCCAAACTTTACCAAAGCAAAATCCCACATAAAAGATCGATGATGAGCTGTAAAGAGATTTAACAACTACGTAATGGTTGTTTCTAGTTCCAAATAAACCCCACCACTACAAGAATCTAACGTGCCACTTGATCTAAACTATGATATTATTGTTTACCTACTGCTACGAACTTGCATCTGTTTTGTAGAAGACACACCCAAAAACCCATCAACTTGGGCCGAGATCATTTATTTTTTGGTTGGGCTATTATGTTTTCGTTGGGCCGTGACCCAACCCAAAGTTTTCTGTTGGGCTTCTACTACTTGATTTGTTTTGCTGGCAAGTTATAACCTCCGTAAACAAAATGATGATTTATATATGATAGCGTGATGTTTGATTTGTATAACAAAGAAGGTGTTGTGATATAAAAATTGATGATGATGAATATGATCACAAGGTAATATTGATGATGATACTTGGCGATGATAAAAATGATATCGAGTAAATGATGATGATGTGCAGTTGATATATAATGACGACAATGTTAGATTAATGATAATATAGATATGGTGATGAGGTTAAGGATACACGATATATTGATGACAGTGATGATCATGCTAATGTTTATGATGATGAGCTTTAGCGATGACATAAGATAATGATTAAGCGTACGATGTATGTTTGATGATGATAATGATATGTATGTAAATATGTATGATGATGAGGTCGGAATAATGACGAGCAGTGGGTTAAATCTTGATAATAATGATGAGGTTATGAGGATGAAGATGATTAATTGTAGATAGGGATGAATAGATTAGGAAGATGAAACAGAACTGTAATGGGTTAAATAAAATAGGTTTCAAATAATAGCAGATACGAAGGAACAGAGGACTGGTTAGGGGAGTGGGTGATGAACTAGAGGTCGTGGATTCGAGCCCGTGCTAAGGCAATTTATTTTATTTTTGGAGTTCTTCTCTTACGGTAGTCTTATTATTATTATTATTATTATTATTATTATTATTATTATTATTATTATTATTATTATTATTATTATTATTATTATTATTATTATTATTATTATTATTATTATTAATAATTATTATTATTATTATTATTATTATTAAGTATTATTATCAAAAATATTATTTTCCTTATCATTATTATTTAACTTATCATTTTATTAAAAACTACTATTATTATTAAAAGTATCATTTATTAAAATTTTCATTTTTATTATTGTTATTATTAACAGCACTATTATATATTCATTATTATTATTATCATTATTATAGGTATTATTATTATTAAAATCCTTATTATTATCATTATTTTATTTAAGTATTATTATTATTAGTATAACTACTGATATTATTATAAAGATATTACGACTTTTCATTTATAGGTATTATTTTAACTAAATAACAATTAGTTACATAAAACTATAATTAATACATATAATATATAATTTAACAAGTATATCATTAATAATATATATATTCGTTCGATTACAATTCTATGTGTTAATATATATACTTAATATAGGTTCGTGAATCTGAGGCCAACCTTGTATTGTTCAGTTCCGTCGTATGCATATTTTTACTGCAAAATATTGTAGGGTGAGTTTATTTGATTCCCTTTTACTCTTTACATTTTTGGGACTGAGAATACATGCGCTACTTTTACAACTGCTTTATTAAATGCTTTTAAAATACATTTTGAATTGCGAATACATGAAATGCTTTTATAAATGTTTGACGAGATAGACACAAGCAAAACATTCCTCGAATGAATTATGTAGACGTGATAATTTCCACCATTGAATTATGTGGATGTGATAATTGCCACAATTGATATGAATATTTTTCCCCTGATTATTATTGCTTAGTAACCTAAGAATTAGGAAACATCACTAATTTTGAGAATTAGTGCACTCCTAATTGACGCGAATCCTAAAGGTAGCTACCGGGTTTAACACCCCCACCCAGAATGTTCACTAGACGGAAGGGCTAGTGGGCGTGGTGTTTAGTACTTCGAAGTTTATATGATTATTATACAGACGAGATGTTCTGTTTTGGGGATATTATTATGCGCATTATATGTTAAGGTCGGTTACCAAGCCCAGCTATGAAAGCAATGAAAAGTGAATGTTATGTATCGAGAGAATGATTTTATATACAGGTTATGTGTATGTTATTTTTGTGCACGAGATATGTGTACGGTTACTAAGATTTATGAATAATGATTTCGTACACGAGAAAGGTGTACTGTATTTAAAAGATATCGCATGTACATTACAGGTGGGTATAGGATTCGGGCCCATTTGTACCATGCAGGATTTAAATCTTATGGTCTATCAAAATGATGAATTTTATTGTTTTATGATAAACCTATGAACTCACCAACCTTTTGGTTGATACTTGAAAGCATGTTTATTCTCAGGTATGAAAGAAATCTTCTACTGTGCATTTGCTCATATTACATGGAGTCGTTCATGGCATATAGAGGTACGTTCATCGTAATGGTACCAGATGTTATTGTATTCGTTCAGGAGGATTTGGACGGGGTATGACATATGGTATCAGAGCGGTGGTCTTAGCGAACCAGGTCTTGCATTAGTGTGTCTAACTAGTAGTTTTTAGGATGCATTAATGAGTCTGGACTTCGACCTAGTAGTTGTTAGGATATATTAATAAGTCTGGACTTGAACCTGGTCTGCATGTTAAAAAGTTTTGCTTATCATTTCTTGTCAAAAAATATCTATCTATCATTGTCAGTCTCGACACGTCTTATTGTAATTATTGAATAGACGGTGTATAGACAAATTCATATCCCATCACATTAAACTTTGTCTGACACATTTCCTAAATTCCCTCCGTAATCTACGGGATCTTCTGTACTATATACAGATAGTTTATGTAATTAGAATATCATCCGATATTCGAAAATCATTTCATATCAAAAATCCTTTATCTAACCGTGTAAGATAAATTCTGCAACCAGTTCGAGTTCCTCGGATTCCGATATAGATTTCCACTCGAACTCCGAAAGCAGTGTAACTGCAATGGATCAACCAATCAGCCATCATCAATTCTAGACGAATTGGGACTGAGTTGTAGTCAACTTAATCAATGAAGACACGAAGAAGGCGATCCTTTCCATCCACCACATTCTCCCCTTGGCGAACCTGAAGCATTTATCGGCGAATCTATTCGTAATACCATCTTCTCTCTCATTTTCAGAGTATCTCATCACGATTATATACTATCTCAGATTTTAGATCTTATTCATCCGTTCGTTCCGATCGACAATCATCCCGGAATAATGGAAGAAGTCAACGAACTTCGCACCCAAGTTGTAGTCTTGGAAAATAGGTGCAAAACGTACCAGCTTCAGCAACATCACTGGCACCAACAGTACCACCAACATCAGTACCGGCAGCACCAGTACCACTAACAACAACATCCGCATCACACGTCTCGACATTACAATCTATACCTCGATCATCCACATCATACACACCATAGATACCAAGGAGTACCAACAACAATGAACGATGAAGTATTGATCCATAACTTCATTGAAGAAATATTCTGCGAAGAATATGTGATTTCTAATAGTTAACGATGAAGTATTGATCCATAACTTCATTGAAGAAATATTCTGCGAAGAATATGTGGTTCCTAATAGTTTTAGAGATTACTTATTTTAGCTCAAACTGAAAATCATATGAGTTTAATATCATATTAACTCATTAAATCCATGATTACATCTGAAGGAAATATATATGTATATATATTTTCATAAAGATTGTAATTAATAGTTCTTTTGTACAACTGTTAATGGTGAAAATATTTTAACGGGTAGGTAATATCGGAGAAATATTTAGATTTCACATTAATAAGTTACACTGTACATTCTTCAAATCCGATTCAACAATCATTTATTATCCTACTTACAACCACAGATATACGTATCCGTTCACCAAAGAATAACCATTTCCATTCAAATTTAATTTCATATTCGGATTTTGACCGATCAAAATCCAAGTCAAGATCTAACAGAAGACATCACTTTTAGATTCCTACATCTTTCAAAGCCATACTTTGAATTCAAAACTGTGCCAGATCCATTGGCGTGTTATTACCAAAAATAACTTTACAATACCTTTCCAAAATTAGCCAATTTTGTCACAGCTACAGCAAATCAACTTCGACTTTCATTCGGATTAGCTTTATTATAACTTTGATATATAAGTTTGCCACTTGATTTCATCCAAAACAATCATTCGTATCTTGACGATTACCTTTAATCATCTAAAAACACAATTCTCTTAAAACCACCTCGGATTAACAACCGATGATTCAGATATGGTAGCATTAAATGCAGAGGAAACAGCAAAATTGTAGATGGTCTAAATGGTCAAAAGTTTGATAATAAAGAATGGAATGTTGGGAACGCTCGATAGAAAATTTGGTACTAAAAAACAGATTGAGCTAACCCTAAAAGAGACTAAGGACAAATACAAGGACCAAACCCTATATTCAAAGAATCCAGGTAATTCTGGATCCAATGAAATCTTTAGAGAATATCTTGCTCCGAAGTTATGTTAAAACCTTACGGAAAATAAAAAAATTCTTCATCAACCTTCGAACTTAGAAATTCCAAAATATCATCATAAATATCTTCGATATTTTTGAGGATATTTTCATAAATATTCTTGTTCGAAATTATCTACCTCTTCGTGTTTTCTGTATTCCATTATATTGGAAACTTCTGTAAAATCTAAGTATAAATTATGAATGAATTGTGGAGAAGTGTTGGGAATTGAAGTATGGGTTAGTATAATATAATGACACTTGGCCAACGTGATTATATTACAGTAAGTCATGCTGAAGTTCTAATGAAACATGATGATTCACAGATCATAACGTCATCATGTGCCATGTTACACAACTCTTTCATTCTGCTTAATCTCTGAACGTATCAAGAAATTATATTCTTGATATTCTTGATAGTTCCATTCTCAGTGATTCTGGTAATTTAACAAGTCAGATCATGCTATTACCTTTCCTTTCTGCTTAGAATCTTAGTTCATTTAGAACTCTATACCTATGAATTCTGGATCATTATTCGCTTGACTTGAAGTAGGAGGCGAGTGGTAACAATAAGGAAACAAAGAAGATGAATTTATAGTGAAATATTAGACATAGCAATCAAGGCAGATTACCGCATTTAATTAAAGAGATCCTAATTTCCCTATTCACCGAAAATCAAATCTTATAGATTTCGAAGATTTTCTTTTAAATCCTTTAAATTCCGAAATTCAATCGAGACAACGTCAAAAGTTAAGACGAACCTTATTTTCCTAAATTCACCGTGACTACGTCAAAAGTTAAATCTCTATCTCAATCTTTTGTGACAGCTTTACTCGTACCCTTCACATAATCAAATCGTTTTATGTATATTAATCAATAATGATGAAACTCTATTAATCAACTCCTATTCGTCAGGAAAACATTTTTATTGTTGGCCATGACCACCTCGATCAAATTTCGGGACGAAATTTCTTTAACGGGTAGGTACCGTGACGACCCGGAGATTTCCGACCAAATTTAAACTTAATCTTTATATGGTTTCGACATAATAAGCAAAGTCTGTAAAGCTGAGTCTCAAAATTTTGGAATAGTTTACATGAATGCATTTGCCCTTTACTGTTTTCGACGATTCACGAACAATTGAGTGTAAATAAGAAATGTAAATAAATATAATATATATATATATATATATATATATATATATTACTCTTATGAATCTATATATGAGTTCTATTAATATATTGTAAAATATAAAATATATAAATATTAAATATTCAATAAATGTTAACATACAATATAATAACACATAATTAATAAATTGCAATATTAATATATTACAAGTAAATACAAGTTTAATTATAACTATTATATTATTATTATTACATTAAATATTATTATTAATATCATTTTAAATATATAATCTATAGATACGAATTTGATATATATAAATTGTTGTAATATTACTACAAATATTATTATTATTATTATCATTAATAACATTATTATTATTATTATTATTATTATTATTATTATTATTATTATTATTATTATTATTATTATTATTATTATTATTATTATTATTATAATTAGTATTATTACTATTATTAATAATATTGTTATTATCATTATTTTTATTACTCTATTTATTCTTAGTATTATTTTGATATTATTAATATTATTATTAACAAATGTTATTATCATTTATGATTATTAATATTAATAGAATTAATATTATTAATATATATATATATATATATATATATATATATATATATATATATATATATATATATATATATATATATATATATATATATATATATATATATATATATATATATATATATATATATATTAATAATATTAATATAAATGTTATAAAATCACAAAATAATTGAGATTCAGTTTCATGTATCAATATAATTGTATATGATCGTTTCCTGTTTCAAATTTGTTACCAGTACAAATCAATTCCACTAAAAACAATTCTGTTAACTATCATAATCTGTTAGAATCAAAATCAGATATTAGGGATCAAATTCAGATATAATTAAAATCTATTACATGTAACTATCAAATATATTACAACTTGTTTCCTGCAGTACAAATTGATTCCAATTAATCACAATTACAGAACGAAATCAGTTGAGTGTCTCTATCTAATTTCTATTTTCTTTCTTCTTGTCTGGTCAAATCTTTCTGACAACTTTAATGCTATAAAACTCGATCAATTTATATTACAAAACAAAAATCACTTACATATCACATTATTCATTCTGTTTCATATTCCCATCGACACTGTAATCGAATTTGTTTCTGTCTCCAGTTTGTTAGATATCAACATCAATCGTACAAATCTGATGACGATCACAATCTACTTTTATTATTTTCCAACTTCTTCCTGATCGAACATTTCTGTCGACGTCCTTCATTTGCTACGAATCAATCAATCATCTACATGATGAAATCCACTTTTTGTTAGCTATCCATATCTATCAATATCTACCTTGTTTATATCCCTAGATATATACATGCAAATATAAACGAAGAGAAAACAATTCATCAACGTCTCGCCACCAATTCACTCTCACTCGCTATTTTTTTTTAAATATATTCATACACATGTACACTAGATATATATGCATACCTTCTTATAATTATTTTTCTTGATGGACCGACATTATAAAGCCACCCTTGTACATATCTTTCCTTGTCCCTTTTGTTAATCGACACCCAAACAAATACCACCACCCAAGCCTCAGAATTTTCGGCCACCTTTAAATCACTACCATCAACTCCATCACCAAACCCATTACACCTCAAACCACCACTCACACCTTGATCAAATCACCACCGCTACAACTATTTTTCCTAATTCTTTTCTCTGTTGAACAGCTCGAATTCCCTCAAACTTTCTACTACTTCAGTTATTTACTTACGTTTCTATTCTTTCGATTAAACCACCCATTTCAATGGCCTGTTATGTATCTGAAACCACGAATAACAATTGGTATTATCTTACTTTTTCCTCTCTTGTCGAACAACTCAACTACAACGGTAGTTTATGCTATTATTTTTAAATGAAGATAGATGATGGTGTTTAAAGAAAGGGTGATTTTAAATACATAAAGATGAATGATGAGCCGATTTAAAATAATAACTTTATCAAAGTTAACTAGTGGGACGTTTGGATGATAATGATAGAAATGGCACGTTCCTTGCTTTTGCTTTTGAGCCAAACTTTACCAAAGCAAAATCCCACATAAAAGATCGATGATGAGCTGTAAAGGGATTTAACAACTACGTAATGGTTGTTTCTAGTTCCAAATAAACCCCACCACTACAAGAATCTAACGTGCCACTTGATCTAAACCATGATATTATTGTTTACCTACTGCTATGAACTTGTATCTGTTTTGTAGAAGACACACCCAAAAACCCATCAACTTGGGCCGAGATCATTTATTTTTTGGTTGGGCTATTATGTTTTCGTTGGGCCGTGACCCAACCCAAAGTTTTATGTTGGGCTTCTACTACTTGATTTGTTTTGCTGGCAAGTTATAACCTCCGTGAACAAAATGATGATTTATATAAGATAGCGTGATGTTTGATTTGTATAACAAAGAAGGTGTTGTGATATAAAAATTGATGATGATGAATATGATCACAAGGTAATATTGATGATGATACTTGGCGATGATAAAAATGATATCGAGTAAATGATGATGATGTGCAGGTGATATATAACGATGACAATGTTAGAATAATGATAATATAGATATGGTGATGAGGATAAGGATACACGATATATTGATGACAGTGATGATCATGCTAATGTTTATGACGATGAGCTTTAGCGATGACATAAGATAATTATTAAGCGTACGATGTACGTATGATGATGATAATGATATGTATGTAAATACGTATGATGATGAGGTCGGAATAATGACGAGCGGTGTTTTAAATCTTGATAATAATGATGAGGTTAGGAGGATGAAGATGATTAATAGTAGATAGGGATGAATAGATTAGGAAGATGAAATAGAACTGTAATGGGTTAAATAAAATAGGTTTCAAATAATAGCAGATAAGAAGGAACAGAGGACTGGTTAGGGGAGTGGGTGAATAACGAGAGGTCGCGGGTTCGAGCCCGTGCTAAGGCAGTTTATTTTCTTTTTGGAGTTCTTCTCTTATGGTAGTATTATTATTATTATTATTATTATTATTATTATTATTATTATTATTATTATTATTATTATTATTATTATTATTATTATTATTATTATTATTATTATTATTATTATTATTATTATTATTATTATTATTATTATTGTTATTATTATTATTATTATTATTAAGTATTATTATCAAAAATATTATTTTCCTTATCATTATTATTAAACTTATCATTTTATTAAAAACTACTATTATTATTAAAAGTATCATTTATTAAAATTTTCATTTTTATTATTGTTATTATTAACAACACTATTATATTCATTTTTATTATTGTCATTATTATTGGTATTATTATTATTAAAATCCATATTATTATCATTATTTTATTTAAGTATTATTATTATTAGTATAACTACTGATATTATCATAAAGATATTACGACTTTTCATTTATCGGTATTATTTTAACTAAATAACAATTAGTTACATAAAACTATAATTAATACATATAATATATAATTTAACAAGTATACCATTAATAATATATATATATATATATATATATATATATATATATATATATTCGTTCGATTACAATTCTATGTGTTAATATATATACTTAATATAGGTTCGTGAATCTGAGGCCAACCTTGCATTGTTCAGTTCTGTCGTATGCATATTTTTACTACAAAATATTGTAGGGTGAGTTCATTTGATTCCATTTTACTCTTTACATTTTTGGGACTGAGAATACATGCGCTACTTTTATAACTGCTTTATTAAATGCTTTTGAAATACATTTTGAACTGTGAATACATGAAATGCTTTTATAAATGTTTGACGAGATAGACACAAGCAAAACATTTTTCTCGAATGAATTATGTGGACGTGATAATTGCCACCATTGAATTATGTGGACGTGATAATTGCCACAATTGATATGAATATTTTTCCACTGATTATTATTGCTTGGTAACCTAAGAATTAGGGAACATCACTAATTTTAAGAATTAGTGCACGCCTAATTGACGCGAATCCTAAAGGTAGCTACCGGGTTTAACACCCCCACCCAGAATGTTCACTAGATGGAAGGGCTAGTGGGCGTGGTGTTTAGTACTTCGAAGTTTATATGATTATTATACAGACGAGATGTTCTGTTTTGGGGATATTATTATGCGCATTATATGTTAAGGTCGATTACCAAGCTCAGCTATGAAAGCAATGAAAAGTGAATGTTATGTATCGAGAGAATGATTTTATGTACAGGTTATGTGTATGTTATTTTTGTGCACGAGATATGTGTACGGTTACTAAGATTTATGAAAAATTATTTCGTACACGAGAAAGGTGTACTATATTTAAAAGATATCGCATGTACATTACAGGTGGGTATAGGATTTGGGCCCATTTGTACTATGCAGGATTTAAATCTTGTGGTCTATCAAAATGATGAATTTTATTGTTTTATGATAAACCTATGAACTCACCAACCTTTTGGTTGACACTTGAAAGCATGTTTATTCTCAGGTATGAAAGAAATCTTCCGCTGTGCATTTGCTCATATTACATAGACACGTTCATGGCATATAGAGGTCCGTTCATCGCAATGGTACCAGATGTTATTGTATTCGTTCAGGAGGATTTGGACGGGGTATGACAGATATGGTACACGAACTGGAGTTTCTGGTGTCAGCTTCTGAGTATATGTTGATTTGTTCTTAAGCCTGGCTGACCTTCTCCGTGGTTCTTCCTCTAGGATTACGGAATCCATTTGTTTTGCTTCTTCTATGTGGGGATTTTGGATAGTATTACTTGGCAATCTTCCTTGCGGTCGGGTTTCAAGGCGTTGTGATAACTGTCCGAGCTGCATTTCCAGGCTTTTGAGCAGAGCCAATTGGTTTCTTATTAGTATCTACGTCTGATCTTGCCTGGCTGCAGTTCTCTGATTTATTTGTTGTTGTCCTTGAATGAACTGAGTCAACTGATCATCAGCTCCGAGAGGGGTTAGTTGCTTTCGTAATCTGGGCGGTAGGGGAATTTTTCTCAACTGGGGTACCAGTGAGTGGAAGTGGTTGACCGTAGGTCAATTGAGATTGTTGGGCTGGGTAAGGTGGATAGCGATAGCGAAAAGGTTGATTACTTCGCTGAAATTGATTAACCCTAGGTTGTTGATTCAATTCGGGATTTGGTGGACGAGCTGGGTATTGAACGTAACAGACCGAACCGTCGGGGTTTTCGTACTCAACTTGATATTCTTCAGTGGGTTGCGGGTTGGTACAATTTACACAAGCCTGAGCTTGGTTGACCTGTTGCGGCTGCGTCTTCAATTCTCCGAGTTGTTTAGCAAGAGATTCCATCTTATCTGTGAGGGATTTGATGGCCTCCGTTTGATTGTTGAGTATAGAGAGTGGGGCAGATGATGAAGTTGTTTCATCGCTGTTCCAGTCATGATGATGCATTGTCATGTTCTTGAGCAACTCCCATGCTTCGTCTGTGGTTTGGTTCATCAGATTCCCTTGAGCTGCTACATCGATCGTTGTCTTATGATTTACCGTAAGACTATTGTAGAAGGTACAGATTTGGGCTGACCGTTCTAGCTGGTGTTTAGGGCATTTCTTTAGCAGAGTTTTGAATCGCTCCTATGTTGTGTAAAGAGATTCATCATAACTTTGTTTGAAGTTAATGATGTCATTCTTCAGCTTGGTTTGTTTAGAAAGAGGGAAATATTTGGTTAAGAATTTAGTAGCCATCTCCGTCCATGACGTGATGGAATCATTTTCCAGTCCTTCGAACCAGGTTTGAGCATGATGAGTGAGAGAATATGGGAACAAGTATAGCCGGACTATATCTTGTCCTATCCCTGGCTGCTTGTAGGAGTTCGAAAGAGATATAAATTTATCAAGGTGAGAATTAGGATCGTCATTCGATAATCCATGAAACTGACAGCTGTTCTGAATGAGCTGGATGATGTGATGTTTTAACTCGAATGAGTGTCCTTGAATCTCTGGAAATCTGATCGGTCCTCCTCGACCTTCAATCGAGGGTTTAGTATTTTCTGCTAAAGTAACGCGTAATGTCATTCGATTTCTGATTCGTGCTTCCTTGCGTGCTTTAGAGATTATGGCGTCTGGATCGGTACGAACAACAACGGCCCTGGCCTAGATCGGGTTTGGTTCATACACTGGGTATGCCACTTTTTGTTGTTTTAATTTTTATACAGATAAACTAAGTTCCTAATTTAATCTAAGGTGTCACACCCCCAAATTGGGCATGGAGTATTTGTGACTAATTATATCAAATCACAGTTGTATAAACGAGAACGACTCTATATGAGACGTTTTATTGAGTTTTGCAGTGGAAGATAAATAGATTACATTGTATTTAGAGCATTAAATGTTTTTAAATGAATTGATAAGTAATGCATGAAGACTCCAAGCATGGCAAGAAATCATCATCAAAGCAGCAGATATACAGCGGAAGCAATATTTAAGTACCTGAGAATAAACATGCTTTAAAAAGTCAACACGAGGTTGAGTGAGTTCATAGGTTTGTCATAAATAATGATTTCAGTAATAGATCACAAGATTTAATAAAAGACGATATATCATGTATATCAAAAGTATGCCATGAGCGTATAATATCAAAACTAAACGATTTTACCCCGTAACAATACATATGTAATTGTCGAGATCATTATTATACCACCAATTGACCTGAGGTCAACAGTGCGGGACGTTACTCCCAATAGCGCTATTTATAATAATTCCGTTTGCCTCTTCATTATCTAGCAATTAATGATATTACAAAGCAGGATTTTGCATGTTTCAAATGAACACTATAAAAAAGTACTCATGTTGGTCGCATAATAGTTTGTACTTGTGTCTATCAGTTATAAAAATAGTACATGTATTCTCAGTCCAAAAATATAGATAAAAAGGGAGCAAATGAAACTCACGATACGATACGATAGTTTGTAGTAAATATGCATAGGATGGCACTGAACAAGTACAGAGTTGACCTCGGATTCATGAACCTATATCAAGTATATATATTAACACATATACTCGTAATCGAATAAGTTTATATATATATTTCGATTGTTATATATTTCTATATATATGCTTTTATATATATATTCTATATATAAGTATTTGTTTGATAAAATAATTTTAATAATGATAATGAATAAAGAGTTGTATTAATTTGTGATAATAATAATAATATTCATAATGATACTATTAATAAAATAAAAATAATAATAATAATATAGTGTTAATGATAGCAAAAATAATAATTTTTGTAAAAATGATAATAATGATAATACCTTTTAATAATAATAATACTAATAAAGATAGTCATATTAGTAATAATAATAATGATAACATTAATAATAATACTTATAAATATAAAATGATACTAATACTACTAACAATGATAATAATAATAATAAATTGTATTGTTTTAAAAATAATAATAATAATAATAATTCTAATCATAATAATGATAATAATATTTAAAATGATAATAATAATGATAGTTTTAATAATAATAGTAATAATCTTAATGATACTAATAATAATACTTACAATGATGTTAGTAGTAATAATAATAATAATTATAATAATAACAACAACAACAACAATAATAATAATAATAATAATAATAATAATAATAATAATAATAATAATAATAATAATAATAATAATAATAATAATAATAATAATAAAGATGAAAACTACCTTAGAAGCCCTTCTAAAAAAAATATGCCACAAACAGGGCTCGAACCCGAGACCTCTCGCTCACACAAACACCCACACGACCATCTGATCTAATATGTCTTTCTGTTTTAATTCTTATTTCATTTTTATTTAACTTATACCTTATTCTGTTATACTTCTTCTTCTTCTTCTTCATCAAAATCAAATTTCAAACGCGAAATCATAATATTGAATTACAATTTCAATTTAGGATTTGGAAATGGATTCACATTAACCTGTTTTGAACAACTTCATTAAATCAAACAAAAAAAAAAGAAAAAAATAAAGAAAGCAACAGCCTGCTGTGCTGTTCGTGGGTTTTTAAGAAAAAAAATCTTGCTTTTTGATTTTTATAACGTTTTAGATAAACATTACAACACAAAATGTGTTGCAAATCGTTCCTAGAACCTTTACGAATCTTCAATTGATCCAGAAACATTAACAAGACTTCAAATTGGTTCAAGAACGAATGTTTGACTTTTAACTTTAAAAACTTTGACTCAGAAATTCGAATTCGATACAAAGAATTTGAAGCTAAGATTTTGCAGAAAGATTGACTAGATGAATCCTAACCTAATAGCATTTTTAGATGTTGAAATTGGAATCGAGTTCGATTTTTGGCTAAAAAGTGGAAGAACAGAGGTATCGGTTTAAAAAAAATATACTCCTGTTAAATTTCAATGCAGATATAGATGATGAATACTGAATGATTGTTTTATAGAAAAATTTGGCTCGATAAATACAAAATCATAACCAGTAGGAGATTAATAAAATCAGGAGATAAATAATAAAAAAATAAAAATAAAGCTGGAGGATCACGTTGGGATTAAAAGAAAGAAAAAATTTAAAAGCAGATTGATTTAATTATTAAAAGCATATTTGTTTTATAAAATATATAACTGATTAGTACAATATTTTTGACTTTTTATTTTTAATTGTTATTATTATTAAATATATTAATAAATATATAATAATAATAATTATAAATATGATAATAATAATAATAATAATACAAATAATAATTATACTTTTAATACTATTAATAATAATAATAATTTTTTAATGGTAAAAATAATGATAATAATATTGATATGAAAATATTAATAATAAAAATGATAATTTTAATTATAATTAGGAATAATGATAATACTCATTTTAAATGTTAATAATACTAATAATAATAATAATAATAATAATAATAATAATAATATTATTAATAATGAGTTGTATTAATAATAATGATATTTATAATAATCTTATCACTTTTAGTAAAAAGTGACAATACTAATAATATTAATGATAATAATAATAATTATTATTAATAATAATATTAATATAACAATTTTAATATTAATACATAATTATTTACAAATAATGGTTCGTTAGTCGTCGGAATTGGTCAAAGTTTAATGAATTCATTAAAAGATTTTTTTAAATTTTGTCAGAAATTTCCGGGTTGTCATACTACCTACCCGTTAAAAGAAATTTCGTCCCGAAATTTAGTTGTTGCCATCAGTCGGCGTTGTTTGTAAAAAGGGTGAGGATATTTTCGTTTTATTTGGTTTTCACGTTCCCAGGTATACTCGGGGCCTTGCATGAATTCCAACGAATAGAATATTGTTTTGTTTCAAGCGTTTAAATCTTACGATCCATAAATTCTACAGGTTCTTCTACGAAGTGCATTTTATTATTAATGCGGAGATTTATTCGAGGGAATAACAAGAGTGTCAGCTGACTTGGTTTCCTCAAAAGAGATGATCACGCTATACAAGCATTTCAGTACATATAAAATGTGTTATGAATAATATTGAGCTCATTTAAACCTTGAGTGTTTATGCCACAATATTAGGGTAGACAAAATAGAGAGGAGTTCATGAAAATCATAGTCATGAAATTTGATAGAGATCACCATTCTTTACAACAAGAATGATGAATATGAGTTGAAAATTAGAGTTTGATCGACATTAAATAATATGGATAAAATGATTCGATTATAGAAAGAGTATAAATGAAGCTATCACAAAAGAGTGAAGTGAGGAAATTAGATGTTCACCTTAACTTTTGATATGGTTAAAGTTGATTTCCGGAATTCAAGAAATTTAAAGAAAATCTTTGAAATGTTTATAAGATTTGATCTCTGGTAATTAAGGAAATTAGGATTTTCTTTGATTAAATGTGGTGAATTGCCTCAATTGCCGTGTGTGGAATTTTGCTATAAATTAACTTTCTCCTTTTCATTATCTTCATCACTTCTATACTTTCTTTCTCAATTCATACTTCCAAAAGATTCGTCAATATGCTTCATCTAGTTCTAATTCTGGATATAGTCCTGACTTTTATATCAATCCTTCTTCTTTTTCATTTGTCACCGGAAGAGTCTGTTTACTTCTACTATGCTCTTGGATTTATACTGTTTTTAGTTCTCCCGTATCTTTATATTGGTATACGCATTGATATACACGGTTTGTAATTTCAGTGTTGTTATCGGGCTTTATATTTTTCTTTATATGTCGAAGCTTCATGCTTTTGTAAAGCAAGTAATGGTCCAGAATTCGTAGGTATGAAGTTTCAAATGAACCTACTGTTCTAAGTAGAAAGGAACGTAGTATCATGATTAGATTTGTTAAATTACTAGAATTACTGAGGATAGAACTATCAAGAATATATGTTCTTGATATGTTTAGAGATTAGATAGAATGTAAGAGTCGTGTAACATGGAAAATAATAACTATAAAGTCTATGAATCATTATCTTCCATTAGAAATTTAGCGTGACTTATTGTAATATAATCACGTTGGCCTGACGTCATTATATTATACTAACTCATGCTTCAATTCACAACACTTCTTCAAAACATTAATAATTTAAACTTGAATTTTACAGAATATAGAAACTAAAACAGTTTCCTTTACGATGTAATAAAGATATCGCAAAGAGATAATTAATTGCGGACAAGAATCGTTATGAACATATCTTCAGAAATATAGAGGATATTTATAACGAAAGATACGATGATATCTTAGAATTTCTAAAATCGAAGGATAATGAAGAAATTCTTCTGTAAGGATTTAGAATGTGTAAGGAGATTATATGTCTTCTGTAATTTCCATCAGAAATTGAATCATCTAGATTCTTTGGGTATAGGTTTAATCCTTGTGGTTTGTCCACAGCTTCCTTCATGGTTTGCTCAATCCGTTTTTCAATTCCAAATTTTCCATTGAGCGTTGCCAACACTCCATTCTTTATTATTAAGCTTCTGGTCATTCAGATCATCTACAACTTTTGCTGCTTCATCAGCATTCTCATATCTGAATCATTGGTTAGCAATCCGAGATGTTTTCAAGAATTTTGAAGAGTTTGAACGCAAATTGTAATCGTCAATATACATATGATGTTCTAGAATTTTGAACGACATGAATATTTTTTCTGGGTTTTATGAATAGAGGTGATGTTCTAGCACAGTTTTGAAGTCAAAGTATAGATTTGAAAGATTGTACGGATCTAAGAGTGATGTCACCTGTTAAATCAGAATATGTAATTGAATTTGTATGAAATTGGTTGTTCTTTGGTGAACATATACATATATATGTGGATGTAAGTGGTATAGTTAATGACTATTGAATCAGAATTGAAGAATGTACAATGTAACATATTAATGTGAGATATAAATATTTCTCAGGTATTACCTACCCGTTAAAATATTTTCACAATTAACAGTTTGTACAAAAGAATTTTTAATTACAATCTTTATGAAGATATACGTTCATATATGTATTTTTCAGATATAATATAGATTTAATGAGTTAATATAATATTAAACTCATTTGATTTGCGGTTGGAACGAGAATAAATAATCTTCAAAACTTGAGAGATTACATAATCGTCGCGGAATATTTCTCCAATGAAGTTATGAATCAATACCTTCGTCATTACACTTGATTTATTATGAAATGGAGTTTATTGTGTTGAAGCAGTGATTAACAATTGTTAAGTCATTAACGAAGGGTGTACATCATAGCATATTAGTGATATGAATTAACCAAGTAGTACATACTAGTTAAGATTCACACGTAATAGCTTAGAACGAAAAGATTTATTATTGTTCCAAATCATATATATATATATATATATATATATATATATATATATATATATATATATATATATATAAAGTATACATATATAATTCTTCGGTGGACACCTGAAATGTGCAATGAACCTTACTAAGTTTATTTGAAACCTTGAGCGTTTATGTCGCCATTAGGGCAGACAATCAGAGAGAAGTATTTGAAGATAACAGACACGTAGTTTGATGCATGACGTGTGTTTGTTAGAGATGGTACCAACTTCAAATTCCGAAAGGTAACCGTAGACATAATACCTTTGGTTTTCAAGAAATGTCTAATGTGAATAGACGAAACAAAATTCCAGCTGAGAAGTCACTAATCAGGCTTATATGCAAAACAAGCCATAATTACTAAGATGCCCTCAGGATGGTATGAGTGATTAAGGAAAGCTATCGTTCAGTGTATTATAACACATGCGAACTTATCCTGCAGAACGTAACTTTATGATCATGATTTCAGTTACATGTCAAATCAGGAATCGAAACTTGACTAGGATAATGTCCAGTTGCAACCCACGAAGGAAGAGATAAATGCCACAAAATATTGAATTATAGAATTGATATTTACGAAGGTGTTGTGGTTTAGCCATGAAATATCGGAGATGAATACTCCTCAACGGTCAACCTTAAAAGGGAAAAGTTGATGAGGACAGAGGGTTTTGAATGATGAACTTAATGATAAGTTTCAGAGGACGAGAGAAATTGTGATTAATATGTGGTGTAGAATAACACAAAAATTTTTATATGAACAAGCAATGAAAACTTTATAGAAGTTCGAGTCGTTTAAGGTGACAATGTAAAAAGGGACGAAATTCTTAGTAAAACTAGAGTTATGTACAGCATGTACTATTTTAAGTAAAATCTCTTTTGAATAAAAGAATTGATTAAAAAGTATAATTTTATATGTACTAGTCAAAAATAAGTAAAGGTAAATTTTATTTACTTTATTATATAAATATATACAACTTATAAAATTTACACAAATGGCAGTAAATAAATTTATTTTATAAAATTTCGAGAGAATCGCACAGTAAAATAGTGAGTGTAAAATTTTGGTAGACAGAATTTTCATATTTTTGAGGTTACGAGTTGAAGAAAGACTTAAGAAAAATTGAGTGAAAGACCTTGAAAATTCCGGGTGATATTTGAGCAAAAATGTTACGAGGAAATGATAACTATTGAATTTTAGTGTGGTTGATGACTAATATAAGTTCTTAAAATTCAAAATGTTCATGTGTGAAGCTATTGCTACAAGTGAGATATGAATGGTAAAGTATGAGAAAGTGAAGTTAATCCACCGTTGACTCTGAAATGTTATTGGAGTTGGAAGGCTGGGAGTAAGTGCCCTTATTATATACTCATGGATTGCTTGATTCTGTCATTCATAAAGATTCATAATAACTTGAGCATGAATAATCCAACGTTCACATAGATAGGTATGAAGACACGCTAATGCAGTGACTTTCGACTACGTGATGATCATCAATTTATCAATTTCTCGCTAAATATGTGATTATTGTCGGGATGGTATGAATTTTCCCAATGAGTAGGGGCGATGCAAGGACACAGTGTCACTTGCCTATTATTATTTGATCATTTAATGATACATCTAACATGCTTGTAACACCAAGACGAAATCGTAAGATTTTTCAGAAAAATGGTTAACGATTCAAAGGTCGCGACTTATTGTTTAGGTACAACAAATCACGCATTGTTTGACCATAAGTAACGTAATGATAATCATATCAATGCTACCTTTGATCATATGGAGCGTGTGAGGGATCACGTGCTTTTTAATATGTTGATGGAAATATATGTATACTTCAGCCTTAACTGGCCAGGAATGTGGATACTATCTACTAGAGTAGTTTCAGATGTGATTAGGGGGAGTTTAGCTCAAGCCGCAGCTCGCGAGAAAATGTAAAAACTTCAGGTCACTTAAGAATATGAATCCTTCCTTCCAGCAAGGAGCTTTGAATATTAAGCGTCAAAGATAAAGAGATAGGTTGTTTAAGAAAGAGAGTTTGCAAAGTTTTACAACCTTTATGGTACAGGAGGAATTGTTAATCTACTTATGGGTATGAGATAGATAGTTAAGTTAAAACGAGCTCTTTATATATCTGCAAATCGGATGCTGATTACCCTTCATGTAATAACATTGAGATGGATGGCTTGGAAATTTTTCTTTGATTCACTCTCTATTCCATATGTCATGATATTGGAATTTCTATATGAGTTACCGTAATATAATCACGTTGGCCAAGCGTCATTATATTTCACTAATTCATATTTCCACTTCAATATCACACCATAAGGTCAGGATATGTGATCAAACTGAGATAGTTGACGTTGGAATGTTGAGTCATGAGTGACATCCCTTGGTTTCACCAACCGAGATGGTCTTATAACTCGTGTGAGTCAAAGAATACTTTGAATCACAATGGCTGAGTCAGATCATAAAGATATGTATGGATATGATAACAATCACATATTGGCTGATCCTTCAGAGTCGAGATCATGCAAGATGATAGGGTTTTGGCTCGACATCCTTAGGAATGGATACAAAATATCAGAAGAGATAAAGGCAGGAAGTAAGATGAAATGGTAGTATAAAGAAAGCTCTTAAAACTAAGGCAGGAAAGGTTATAGTCCTATAGATTGCTAAGGCACCTAACTAACACATAAGGCACACATAAAATGCAATCCTGGTTCTCTATAACAACCTGGCTCTGATACCACTCTGTCATACCCCCAAATAGGGTCGGGGAAATATGACTTCACAATATCACAACACAAGTATGTATAAACGAGAAAGACTCTAAATGAGACGTTTTAATTAAAACCAATGTATTAAAGCAGCGGGAAGTATTAAGTCATTACAATATGTGTTCTAATGCAATAATATGAATGTAATAATGCGAACTCCAAAAGCAGCAAAGTCCAAATATCAAATAACCCTAGCAATCTTCACCTGAGATAAAACTTGCTTAAAGTATCAACCAAAATGGTTGAGTGAACAACATAGTTTTAACAGTAAAGATCAAAGTTTTTAGACCACAAGATTTAATTATAAAGTTTAATCAGTTCGTTAGTAGTGCTGAGGTATATGATATCGAAACTAACCATAAGTTACCCTAAACACATCGCGTTCGTGTCGTTGAATCATTATTATGTATCCATTGACCAGCGGTCATCCGGATAGACACGTCACTCCCAATAACGCTATTCACAATAACTAAGCTTGCCAAAATTCCAGCAACTAACGATATCATGGCAGGGATTTAGCATGAATCAAAGCATGTTAGCACAGTTTGAACTAATCAAAATAAAGTTTTTGAGTACTTGTGTCTAAGCGTAAAACAGTTTAAAAGCAAGCATGTGTCTCACCCTAAAAGTTCAAAACAAGTATATAAAGATAGTTAAAAAGTGGGGCTATGAAGTTCACCTTAGTAGTAATTAAGAAATTTCATGCAAGTAGTATGAACGGAGTGTGTAAACGGAGATCTCAACCTAGAGATATAACCTTTAATTAGTTAATGTCTAGTAGACATAAAGTTTGTTTATTAATATAGCAAACTATATTAACAGTGATGGTTTTCGAGAAAAGTTACTATTTCTCAAAAGTTTCTATTTTTAGAAACCTACTATTTATGGAAAGCTTCCACTTATAGTAACCTTCTAGTTTAAGAATGTTCGGGTTATAATTCTTAACAAAGATGTTGTACAATCTCGCCCAAACTTTGTTGCTAACATGAAAGTCACTCGAATGATCTATTGTTACCGAGCGGCCCAGGATCTCTTGACCAGAATCTAAGTCTTGGCATTCGAGATCCACAAGCGTCCCATAATGGTACCAAGGATCACCCTAGGCCACAAGTAGCGATGATGTTTGTAGTCTTTGTACGTTATCTTTAATTATAACCTTCACGTTAAGTGTATACACATAACAAGTTATTAATATACTTATTAATTATATATATAGGTGATAATATACTTAGTGTAATTAAAATGTTACTATATAGATAAGTTCATAGGTTATAATAATATTATTATTATCTAGTTAATCAACCAATATGTAATCTTATCATTATATGTGTTACACATATAAATATACACCTATGTGATACATACATATATATTCTTAATTTTTATAATACATGTATGTGTTTATAGCTATATGATATATATGTATATTATATGTAAGTGTTACATATACATAAGTGTAAAGATGGTACATATATATACACTTATTACTTTTCTTTTTTTAATATTTACTAACCTTATACTTACACAATACACACTCATACATATACACACACGTGCATATACATACATATATACTTATACATATACACGTATGTATACATCTAAATTTATACACAAGCATATACATACCTATATATATGTACATACATACGTATGCATGCATGCATGCATGCATGTACGTATCGTTATCATTATTTATTAACTAAACCTATAAATCTTTATTCAAGTAACCAAGATCATAAATCATATTACTTAACCTTATAACTTAATCTTTTAATTATAACTTTTAACCCTTATTCATAATCTCTTATTATAATTATTATCTTCATATACTATATCCATGATCATACTTAAACCTATAACTTATTCATCTCCATAATTCTTTTATCTTTTACCCATGATCATAATCATAATAGTTATTCATCTTATTAACTCTAAACTTCATTTATGTTCATAATCTTATTCATAATACCTCATGTACATACTAAACCATAATACTTTTAATTTAACAACCTATAAATCACATTCATAACTAGTTCATATTTTATTTATCATAATCTTAGCTCAACATTCTTAAACTTATTAATACTCCATATTCAAAATTCATGATCATACCTAATCTTATTAATCATATTGTAGTATTTACCATGTCCTTACTTATCATATTAATATCAAATTTATTAAAGTAAATCATACATTTTAGATACATATACATTTATCTCTTTATCCTTACATATGATATACATACATATCATACACATACATACATAACATGTATGCATACGCATGCATGCTTGTTGTTTCCCCTTTTTTTTTTTCTCCAAATCTCATAACCAATCTCTTATTATTTATTAATCATGATCATTAACGTAAAGTTTAAAGATTTTAAACAAATAATAATAAGTATTATTAATTTAGAGTTTTTTTAGGATACCTTATGTGTTTTGGAGCAAGATAAAGGTGGCGAGTTTGATGGGGACAGAACCGAACAGAAGCAGCCCAAAAATGGCAGCAAAACAGTAGCCTAAACTGGCGGTTTTAATGGTGGACAGCAGATGGAAAAACGCAGCAGCAGGGTGTCGAATTGGGCGGGTCTTTGGGACTGTTTGGACACGCAGAATGACAGCAGAAACAGCAGAGAAAATGCAGCAACAATGGCGGCTTGTGGGTGGTGTTTGTGGACTGTTTTGGGTGACAAAAAACTGCAAAAAAGGGCTGTAAAAGATGGCGTTTTACAGCTGCAAATAGCAGCCTGTTGTGGCTCGAAAACGCAGCAGAAACAGGAAAAATTATGGCAATTTTAAATGGTTGAACAAAGGCTGTGTTGGTGATGTTGTAGGTCGATGGTGGAGGTGTTTGGAGGGCTGGAAATTGTCGACTAAAAGAGGTTGGGGCTGCAGGAAGTTGTTGACCAAAACAAGTACAAGGAGAGGAATTCTTTTGTGGTTTATTTGTGATGCTAGTTATGGGAAAACATGAGACCTTTTATAGATGAGTTTTAGAATCATAATTATACTAGGAGTGCTTAGGATTACTTGGTGATCAAGAACTAGATTAGGATTAGGATACAAGTATTTAGAGATAGATTAGGAGACTAAGTGAAATGTCCTGTTCATATTGATTATAAACGTTCCATATTAATTGATTTCGTTGCGAGGTTTTGACCTCTATATGAGACGTTTTTCAAAGACTGCATTTATTTTTAAAACAACCATAACCTTTATTTTATCAATAAAGGTTTCAAAAGCATTACGTAGATTATCAAATAATTATAATCTAAAATATACTGTTTACACACGATCATTACATAATGGTTTACAATAGAAATATATTACATCGACATATGTTTCTTGAATGCAATTTTTACACAATATCATACAAACATGGACTCCAAATCTTGTTCTTATTTTAGTATGCAACAGCGGAAGCTCTTAGTATTCACCTGAGAATAAACATGCTTTAAACGTCAACAAAAATGTTGGTGAGTAATAGGTTTAACCTATATATATCAAATCGTAACAATAGACCACAAGATTTCATATTTTAATACACATCCCATACATAGAGATAAAAATCATTCATATGGTGAACACCTGGTAACCGACATTAACAAGATGCATATATAAGAATATCCCCATCATTCCGAGACACCCTTCGGATATGATATAAATTTCGAAGTACTAAAGCATCCGGTACTTTGGATGGGGTTTGTTAGGCCCAATAGACCTATCTTTAGGATTCGCGTCAATTAGGGTGTCTGTTCCCTAATTCTTAGATTACCAGACTTAATAAAAAGGGGCATATTCAATTTCGATAATTTAACCATAGAATGTAGTTTCACGTACTTGTGTCTATTTTGTAAATCATTTATAAAACCTGCATGTATTCTCATCCCAAAAATATTAAATTTTAAAAGTGGGACTATAACTCACTTTTACAGATATTTCCTTCCTCGGAAATAAGACTTGGCCACGGATCGATTCACAAACCTATACAAATATGTACATATATATCAAAGTATGATCAAAATATAATTAAAACCATTTTTATTATGTTTTAAAGATTTGAGTATATTAAGTCAGCTGTCCTCGTTAGTAACCTACAACTAGTTGTCCACAGTTATATGTACAGAAATAAATCGATATATATTATCTTGAATCAATCCACGACCCAGTGTATACACGTCTTAGGCTAGATCACAACTCAAAGTATATATATATATATATTTGGAATCAACCTCAACCCTGTATAGCTAACTCCAAGATTACTGCATATAGAGTGTCTATGGTTGTTCCAAATAATATATATACATGGGTCGATATGATATATCAAAACATTTGCATACGTGTCTATGGTATCCCAAGATTACATAATATATTAGAATACATATATAATACAATATAAGTTAGTTAGGATATGATTTGTATATATTTGTTAAACATTTCCCGTAGCTAAAAAGATCAAAAATATCCAATCTTGTTTTACCCATAACTTCTTCATTTTAAATCCGTTTTAAGTGAATCAAATTGCTATGGTTTCATATTGAACTCTAATTTAAGAATCCAAACAGAAAAATTATAGGTTTATAGTCGAAAATTTAAGTTACATGTCAATTACTAAAGAGGTAGTCATTGCCGTCGAAAGAACGACATCTTGATGACCATTTTGAAAAACATACTTTCACTTTGAGTTTAACCAAGATTTTTGGATATAGTTTCATGTTCATATGAAAAATCATTTTCCCAGAAGAACAACTTTTAAATCAAATTTTATCATAGTTTTTAATTATCCAAACCAAAACAACCACCGGTTTCACTACGACGGCGTATATCCGATTTTATGGTGTTCATCGCGTTTCCAGGTTTTAAATCATTAAGTTAGCATATCATATAGATATAGAACATGTGTTTAGTTGATTTTAAAAGTCAAGTTAGAAGGATTAACTTTTGTTTGCGAACAAGTTTAGAATTAACTAAACTATGTTCTAGTGATTACAAGTTTAAACCTTCGAATAAGATAGCTTTATATGTATGAATCGAATGATGTTATGAACATCATTACTACCTCAAGTTTTCTGGATAAAACTACTGAAAATAAGAAAAATGGATCTAGCTTCAAAGGATCCTTGGATGGCTTGAAAGTTCTTGAAGCAGAATCATGACACGAAAACAGTTCAAGTAAGATTTTCACTCGAAATAAGATTGTTATAGTTGTAGAAATTGAATCAAAGTTTGAATATGAATATTACCTTGAATTAGAAAGATAACCTACTGTAAATAACAAAGGTTCCTTGATCTTAGATGATTACTTGGATTGGATTAGAAAGCTTGGAAGTAGACTTGCAAATTTGGAAGTATTCTTGATTTTTATGAAACTATACTTATGGAATTTATGAAGAACACTTAGAACTTGAAGATGGAACTTGAGAGAGATCAATTAGATGAAGAAAATTGAAGAATGAAAGTGTTTGTAGGTGTTTTTGGTCGTTGGTATATGGATTAGATATAAAGGATATGTAATTTTGTTTTCATGTAAATAAGTCATGAATGATTACTAATATTTTTGAAATTTTATGAGATATTTCATGCTAGTTGCCAAATGATGGTTCCCACATGTGTTAGGTGACTCACATGGGCTGCTAAGAGTTGATCATTGGAGTATATATATCAATAGTACATACATCTAAAAGCTATGTATTTTACGAGTAGAATACGGGTGCATACGAGTAGAATTGTTGATGAAACTGAACGAGGATGTAATTGTAAGCATTTTTGTTAAGTAAAAGTACTTTGATATATGTCTTGAAGTCTTTTAAAAGTGTAAGAATACATATCAAAACACAACATGTATATACATTCTAATGAATTCGTTAAGTCTTCGTTAGTCGTTACATGTAAGTGTTGTTTTGAAACCTTTAAGTTAACGATCTCAATTAATGTTGTTAATCCAATGTTTATTATATCAAATGAGATGTTAAATTATTATATTATCTTGATATTATGATGTATGAATATCTCTTAATATGATATATTCATTAAAATATCGTTACAACGATAATCGTTACATATAAGTCTCGTTTCGTAATTCTTGAGTTAGTAGTCTTGTTTTTACATATGTAGTTCATTGTTAAAACACTTAATGATATATTTAAATATCATTTTATCATGTTAAATATAGTGTATCAATATCTTAATATGATACATATGTATTTAGTAGACGTTATCATAAATATAATCGTTATATATATCATTTCGAGTTTCTTAACTTAGTAATCTCATTTCTTATGTATATCACACATTGTTAATATACTTAGTGAGATACTTACTCATGGAAAAGTTCGGGTCACTACACTAAGGATAGCTTGCTTAGTGATCAAGTGTTTTCTTTTTTTTAACATAGCCGATCCATATATATATATATATATATATATATATATATATATATATATATATATATATATATATATATATATATATATATATATATATATATATATATATATATATATTTTTATATTTTTTTTCTTAATTGGCACTTATTTATTTATTATCTATTTTTTTAAATGTTACTCTTATTTAATAATAGTTTTTTTATTTACATTATTTGTCCATGTCTTTTATTAAGTTTTTATTTAGTTCTCATTAGTACTAAATGTATATAAATTGTTACAATTAATTTATTACATATAGTTTATATTATTATTTTAATATTAGAGTTAGGGTTTAAGGTTAATAAATTCAAGTATTAATTAAGATCATTAATTATGAACGGATAACAACCCTAACTCAAATACACAAAATAAAGATAATGAACCCTAAGGCAGTTTAGTAGATTCAGAATGGAAAAATGAGGGTTGTTATAGATGACCTTGGGCGAGTTTGACAATGTTGTTGGTATGGATTGGCTCGATCGTTATAGAGCCGATATTGCATGTCATGAAAAGTCTATTCGTGTGAAGACCCCAAGTGGGTGAGAGTTAATTATTCATGGCGAGCAACGTAGAAGACTTGTGCCATTATGCACTTATGCAAGGGCGTGTCGTTTCCTTAGTAGTGGTGGCATGGCTTTTCTTGCTCATGTAGTTGATACTCTTGAAGAGCCACCATCCATTCGTGAAATTTTGGTGGTTAATGAATTCGAAGATGTTTTTCTGGATGAATTATCGGGTGTTCCGGCGGAAAGACAAGTTGAATTTCGCATTGAGTTGGTTCCGGGTGCTACCCCCATTGCTAAAACTCCCTATCATTTAGCACCGATGGAAATGCAAGAGTTGTTAAATCAAACCCAAGAGTTGCTTGAAAAGGGTTTTATCCGACCGAGTGCTTCACCATAGGGCGCTCCGGTTTTATTCGTGAAGAAGAAAGATGGTAGTATGCGGATGTGCATCGATTATCGAGAGTTGAATAAAGTGACGATCAAGAACCGCTATCCATTGCCTTGGATTGACGATTTGTTTGATCAACTCCAAGGCGCGACTTATTTTTCTAAAATTGATTTACAGTCCGGCTATCACCAAATGCGGGTCCGTGAGGAGGATATTGAGAAAATGGCTTTTCGAACGCGTTACGGGCATTTTGAGTTTGTAGTTATGCCTTTTGGTCTTACAAATGTACCGGCGGCATTCATGGATCTTATGAATCGAGTGTGTCAATCTATGTTGGACAAGTCGGTAATTGTGTTCATTGATGACGTACTTGTCTATTCGAAAAGTATGAAGGAACATGAACGTCATTTGCGTGAAGTATTGAAGACGTTGCGGAAGGAGAAGTTGTATGCTAAACTTTCCAAATGTGAATTTTGGCTAAGGGAAGTGCAATTCCTTGGCCATATTGTGAACAAAGAAGGTATTCAAGTGGATCCGGGGAAGATAGAGACGGTGAAGAGTTGGGAACAACCGACTACGCCTACGGAAAACCGACATTTTCTCGGATTGGTCAGTTATTATCATCGGTTTATCAAAGACTTTTCTAAAATCGCTTCTCCATTGACGAAGTTGACGAGGAAGAACGCGAGATTTAATTGAAAAAACGAGCAAGAAATTTCTTTCCAATTGTTAAAAGAGAAGTTGTGTCAAGCTCCGGTGTTAGTGATGCCAGAAGGTGTAGAAGATATGACGGTTTATTGTGATGCTTCTTTGAATGGGCTCGGGTGTGTTCTAATGCAACGAGAAAAAGTCATCACTTATGCCTCTCGACAATTAAAGGAACACAAAAAGAGATATCCGATTCATGATCTTGAATTGGCGGCAGTGGTGCATGCGTTGAAAATTTGGCGCCACTACTTGTATGGTGTCAAGTGTACGATTTATTCGGATCATAAGAGTTTGAAACATCTCTTTAACCAACGAGATTTTAATTATCGTCAACGTAGGTGGATGGATGTGGTAAAGGATTATGATTGTGAAATACTTTATCATCTGGGTAAGGCGAATGTGGTCGCGGATGCGTTGAGTTGAAAGAGTCAACATCCGGCGATACTAGTAGGATCGTTACGCATGATTATTACTAACGATTTTCTTGTAAAGCTTTGTGAGATTCAAATTGAAGCTTTTGTTAACAACAAGCATGAAGAATGAATCGTAGGGCAAACGGAGTCCATTACCTTAGGCCCGCATGGTTTGTTGTCTTTTCAAGGAAGAGTGTGGGTGCCTAGAATGGGAGATTTCCGACGAGTGCTACTTGATGAAGCACATAAGTCAAAGTATTCCATTCATCCGGGCACGACAAAAATGTATCTTGATTTGAAGAAAGAGTATTGGTGGCCGGGCATGAAACGTGATGTTGTAAAGTATGTTGAACAATGCATCATGTGTTTGCAAGTTAAGGCCGAACATCAAAAACCGTATGGTATGTTACAACCGTTAGAAATTCCGAAATGGAAATGGGAGCACATTACCCTGGATTTCATTACCAAGTTACCAAAGACGGCGAGAGCCCAATTTGATACGATTTGGGTGATAGTTGATTGATTGACGAAAAGTGCCTTGTTTCTTCCTATTCAGGAAACGATATCATCAAAGCTTTGTCGAGGTTGTTTATCAAGGAGGTGATATCGAGACACGGGGTTCCTATATCTATTGTTTCGGATCGGGATACTCGTTTTACATCTCGGTTTTGGGAAAAGTTCCACGAAGACATGGGTACACAATTGAGATTGAGCACGGCGTACCATCCTCAAACGGACGGTCAGACCGAACGTACGAATTAAACATTGAAGGATATGTTACGGGCGTGTATTATCGATTTTGGTGGTAGTTGGGATGAGCACTTGCCTTTGGTGGAATTCTCGTACAATAATAGTAATCATACTAGTATCAGGATGCCACCTTATGAGATGCTTTATAGGCGGAGGTGTCGAACTCCGATTTGTTGGGTTGAAGTGGGACAAAGGGAAATCGGGAGTACCAATTTGGTTTTAGAGACGAATAGTAAGATTGAGATGATTCAGACTCATTTAAAAGCGGCTCAAGATAGACAAAAGTCGTATGCCGACAAACGTAGGCGACCGATTGAGTTCCAAGAAGGTGACATGGTGATGCTTTAGGTTTCGCCATGGAAGGGTATTATCCGGTTTCAAAAACGGGGAAAGTTAGCTCCTCGATTTATTGGGCCATTTAAAATTTTAGCTCGTGTTAGTGAAGTTGCGTATCGTTTGGAATTACCCGAAGAGCTTGTGGGGATCCATAATACATTTCATGTTTCCCATCTCCGTAAGTGTCTTGCGAATGATTCTTCATGGGTACCATTAGACGAGATTGAGCTAAACAATAAGTTAGAGTATATTGAGGACCCGATTGCTATACTAGATGAGAAGGTCAAAAGGTTGAGAAAATAAAGAGTTGAGGACTTTTAAAGTTCAATGGCGTCGTAGTAAAGGTTCCGAGTTTACTTGGGAGCCTGAAGAGTTTGTGTTAGTTTATCTTCGAGCTTGTCATGCGGCCTAGATCGCGAGGACGCGCTCCAATTCAAGTGGGGGAGAGAGTTGTAAAACCTAAATTATTATTGTACAGCAGTGTAATTATAGTACATAAAGTGTGGGAACACAGTACAGCTAAACAGAGGTCAGAATCTGCTCAGACACCTCGTGTGTGCCACGCAGGTGTAAGTATGCGTGCCGCGCACTTCTCCTGCGCACAGAATCCTGCTTTTTAAAATAAAGTTAAATGAAGGGCAATTGAGTCTTTTTGCATGGATCCAGGTTTAGACCTTTATTGGCCAGTTTTGGGGTGGTTGAAACACATTCAACACAACCACCAATCTTATCTTCAAACCCAAATCAAGTTCTAGAGTGAGAAACACTTGGAAAGAGAGAAAGCTCAAATCAAAGAGGAAGAAGTTGATTTCGGGCCAAAGCGCGTGTATTAAACTTGTTCATCTAATCACTAGCTACGTATTGAGTGTGGTGGTATGCTCTATGATGTTAAAGCAGAGGGTACGAAATAGTTATATTTTTATTAAGAAATACTATTAAATGCGATACAATTTTACACAAGTTATTTATTTATTTATAGAGTGGATATTGAAATATCCCGTTCATATTGATTATAAACGTTCATATTAATTAATTTCGTTGCGAGGTTTTAACCTCTATATGAGACATTTTTCAAAGACTGCATTCATTTTTAAAACAACCATAACCTTTATTTTATCAATAAAGGTTTTAAAAAATTACGTAGATTAATAAATAATGATAATCTAAAATATACTGTTTACACACGACCATTACATAATGGTTTACAATATTTTACATCGACATATGTTTCTTGAATGCAGTTTTTACACAATATCATACAAACATGGACTCCAAATCTTGTCCTTATTTTAGTATGCAACAACGGAAGCTCTTAGTATTCACCTGAGAATAAACATGCTTTAAACGTCAACAAAAATGTTGGTGAGTTATAGGTTTAACCTATATATATCAAATCGTAACAATAGACCACAAGATTTCATATTTCAATGCACATCCCATACATAGAGATAAAAATCATTCATATGGTGAACACCTGGTAACCGACATTAATAAGATGCATATATAAGAATATCCCCATCATTCCGGGACACCCTTCGAATATGATATAAATTTCGAAGTAATAAAGTATCCGGTACTTTGGATGGGGTTTGTTAGGCCCAATAGACCTATCTTTAGGATTCGCGTCAATTAGGGTGTCTGTTCCCTAATTATTAGATTACCAGACTTAATAAAAAGGGGCATATTCGATTTCGATAATTTAATCATAGAATGTAGTTTCACGTACTTGTGTCTATTTTGTAAATCATTTATAAAACCTGCATGTATTCTCATCCCAAAAATATTAGATTTTAAAAGTGGGACTATAACTCACTTTCACAGATATTTCCTTCCTCGGAAATAAGACTTGGCCACGAATCGATTCAGGAACCTATACAAATATGTACATATATATCAAAGTATGATTAAAATATAATTACAACCATTTTTATTATGTTTTAAAGATTTAAGTGTATTAAGTCAGCTGTCCTCGTTAGTAACCTACAACTAGTTATCCACAGTTAGATGTACAGAAATAAATCGATATATATTATCTTGAATCAATCCACGACCCAGTGTATACACGTCTCAGGCTAGATTTCAACTCAAAGTATATATATTTTTGGAATCAACCTCAACCCTGTATAGCTAACTCCAACATTACTATATATAGAGTGTCTATGGTTGTTCCAAATAATATATATATACATCGGTCGATATGATATGTCAAAACATTTACATACGTGTCTATGGTATCCCAAAATTACATTACATAATATATTATAATACATGTATAATACAATATAGGTTAGTTAGGATATGATTTGTATATATTTGTTAAACATTTCCCGTAGCTAAAAAGATCAAAAATATCCAATCTTGTTTTACCCATAACTTCTTCATTTTAAATCCGTTTTGAGTGAATCAAATTGCTATGGTTTCATATTGAACTCTAATTTAAGAATCCAAACAGAAAAAATATAGGTTTATAGTCGGAAATTTAAGTTACATGTCAATTACTAAAGAGGTAGTCATTTCCGTCGAAAGACATCTTGATGACCATTTTGAAAAACATACTTTCACTTTGAGTTTAACCAAGATTTTTGGATATAGTTTCATGTTCATATGAAAAATCATTTTCCCATAAGAACAACTTTTAAATCAAAGGTTATCATAGTTTTTAATTATCCAAACCAAAACAGCCCCCGGTTTCACTACGACGGCGTATATCCGATTTTATGGTGTTCATCGTGTTTCCAGGTTTTAAATCATTAAGTTAGCATATCATATAGATATAGAACATGTGTTTAGTTGATTTTAAAAGTCAAGTTAGAAGGATTAACTTTTGTTTGCGAACAAGTTTAGAATTAACTAAACTATGTTCTAGTAATTACAAGTTTAAACCTTCGAATAAGATAGCTTTATATGTATGAATCGAATGATGTTATGAACATCATTACTACCTCAAGTTTTCTGGATAAAAAAACTAGAAATTAGAAAAATGGATCTAGCTTCAAAGGATCCTTGGATGGCTTGAAAGTTCTTGAAGCAGAATCATGACACGAAAACAGTTCAAGTAAGATTTTCACTCGAAATAAGATTGTTATAGTTGTAGAAATTGAATCAAAGTTTGAATATGAATATTACCTTGAATTAGAAAGATAACCTACTGTAAATAACAAAGGTTCCTTGATCTTAGATGATCACTTGGAATGGATTAGAAAGCTTGGAAGTAGACTTGCAAACTTGGAAGTATTCTTGATTTTTATGAAACTATACTTATGGAATTAATGAAGAACACTTAGAACTTGAAGATGGAACTTGAGAGAGATCAATTAGATGAAGAAAATTGGAGAATGAAAGTATTTGTAGGTGTTTTTGGTCGTTGGTATTTGGATTAGATATAAAGGATATGTAATTTTGTTTTCATGTAAATAAGTCATGAATGATTACTAATATTTTTGTAATTTTATGAGATATTTCATGCTAGTTGCCAAATGATGGTTCCTACATGTGTTAGGTGACTCACATGGGCTCCTAAGAGCTGATCATTGGAGTGCATATACCAATAGTACATACATCTAAAAGTTGTGTATTGTACGAGTACGAATACGGGTGCATACGAGTAGAATTGTTGATGAAACTGAACGAGGATGTAATTGTAAGCATTTTTGTTAAGTAGAAGTACTTTGATATGTGTCTTGAAGTCTTTAAAAAGTGTAAGAATACATATCAAAACACAACATGTATATACATTCTAATGGAGTCGTTAAGTCTTCGTTAGTCGTTACATGTAAGTGTTGTTTTGAAACCTTTAAGTTAACGATCTCAATTAATGTTGTTAACCCAATGTTTATTATATCAAATGAGATGTTAAATTATTATATTATCATGATATTATGATGTATGAATATCTCTTAATATGATATATACATTAAAATATCGTTACAACGATAATCGTTACATGTAAGTCTTGTTTCGTAATTCTTGAGTTAGTAGTCTTGTTTTTACAGATATAGTTCATTGTTAACACACTTAATGATATATTTAAATATCGTTTTATCATGTTAAATATAGTGTATCAATATCTTAATATGATACATATGTATTTAGTAGACGTTATCATAACGATAATCGTTATATATATCATTTCGAGTTTCTTAACTTAGTAATCTCATTTCTTATGTATATTACACATTGTTAATATACTTAGTGAGATACTTACTCATCATAATCTCATGTCAACCATATATATATGTCTATATATACCACAACATGTAGTTTTTAAAAATTTATAACGTTCGTGAATCGCAGGTCAACTTGGGTAATCAATTGTCTATATGAAACTTATTTCATTTAATCAAGTCTTAACAAGTTTGATTTCTTAACACGTTGGAAACATTTAGTCATGTAAATATCAATCTCAATTAATATATATAAACATGGAAAAGTTCGGGTCACTACAGTACCTACCCGTTAAATAAATTTCGTCCCGAAATTTTAAGCTGTTGAAGGTGTTGACGAATCTTCTGGAAATAGATGCAGGTATTTCTTCTTCATCTGATCTTCATGCTCCCAGGTGAACTCGAGTGCTCTACAAGCATTCCATCGAACCTTAACAATTGGTATCTTGTTTTGCTTAAGTCTCTTAACCTCACGATCCGTTATTTCTACGGGTTCTTCAATGAATTGAAGTTTTTCATTGATTTAGATTTCGTCCAACGGAATAGTGAGATCTTCTTTAGCAAAACATTTTTTCAAATTCGAGACGTGGAAAGTGTTATGTACAGCCGCAAGTTGTTGAGGTAGCTCCAGTTGGTAAGCTACTGGTCCGACACGATCTATAATCTTGAATGGTCCAATGTACCTTGGATTTAGTTTCCCCTGTTTACCAAATCGAACAACGCCTTTCCAAGGTGAAACCTTAAGCATGACCATTTCTCCAATTTCAAACTCTATATCTTTTCTTTTACTGTCCGCGTAGCTCTTTTGTCGACTCTGGGCAGTTTTCAATCGTTGTTGAATTTGGATGATTTTCTCGGTAGTTTCTTGTATTATCTCTGGACCCGTAATCTGTCTATCCCCCACTTCATTCCAACAAATCGGAGACCTGCACTTTCTACCATAAAGTGCCTCAAACGGCGCCATCTCAATACTAGAATGATAACTGTTGTTGTAGGAAAATTCTGCTAACGGTAGGTGTCGATCCCAACTGTTTCCGAAATCAATAACACATGCTCGTAGCATTTCTTCAAGCGTTTGTATCGTCCTTTTGCTCTGCCCATTAGTTTGTGGATGATAGGCAGTACTCATGTCTAGACGAGTCCCCAATGCTTGTTGCAACGTCTGCCAAAACCTTGAAACAAATCTACCATCCCTATCAAAGATAATAGAGATGGGTATTCCATGTCTGGAGACAACCTCCTTCAAATACAATCGCGCCAACTTCTCCATTTTGTCATCTTCTCTCATTGGCAGGAAGTGTGCTGACTTGGTGAGACGATCAACTATTACCCAAATAGTATCATAACCACTTGCAGTCCTTGGCAATTTAGTAATGAAATCCATGGTAATGTTTTCCCATTTCCATTTCGGGATTTCAGGTTGTTGTAGTAGACCTGATGGTTTCTGATGTTCAGCTTTGACCTTAGAACACGTCAAACATTCTCCTACATATTTAGCAATATCGGCTTTCATACCCGGCCACCAAAAGTGTTTCTTGAGATCTTTATACATCTTCCCCGCTCCGGGATGTATTGAATATCTGGTTTTATGTGCTTCCTTAAGTACCATTTCTCTCACATCTCTAAATCTTGGTACCCAAATTCTATCAGCCCTATATCGGGTTCCGTCTTCCAGAATATTAAGATGTTTCTCTGATCCTTTGGGTATCTCATTCTTCAACATTCCTTCTTTTACAACCCCCTGTTGCACCTCCTTTATTTGAGTAGTAAGGTTAGTACAAATAATTATATTCATAGCTTTTACCCGTATAGGTTCTCTGTCCTTTCTACTCAAAGCGTCGGCTCCACATTCGCCTTCCCCGGGTGGTATCGAATCTCAAAATCATAATCATTCAACAGTTCAATCCACCTGCGTTGTCTCATATTCAGTTACTTCTGATTAAATATATGTTGGAGACTTTTGTGGTCGGTATATATAATACTTTTGACTCCATATAAATAATGCCTCCAAGTCTTTAATGTAAAAACAACAGCACCCAATTCCAAATCGTGAGTCGTATAATTTTGCTCGTGAATCTTCAATTGTCTAGACGCATAAGCAATCACCTTCGTTCGTTGCATTAATACACAACCGAGACCTTGTTTTGATGCGTCACAATAAATCACAAAATCATCATTCCCTTCAGGCAATGACAATATAGGTGCCGTAGTTAGCTTTTTCTTCAATAACTAAAACGCCTTCTCTTGTTCATCCTTCCATTCAAATTTCTTCCCTTTATGCGTTAATGCAGTCAAGGGTTTTGCTATTTTGGAGAAATCTTGGATGAATCTTCTGTAGTAACCAGCCAATCCTAAAAATTGACGTATATGCTTCGGAGTTTTTGGGGTTTCCCACTTTTCAACGGTTTCGATCTTTGTCGGGTCTACCTGGATACCTTCTTTGTTCACTATGTGACCGAGGAATTGAACTTCTTCCAACCAAAATGCACACTTTGAAAACTTAGCGTACAGTTTTTCTTTCCTTAATACTTCTAGTACTTTTCTCAAATGTTCTTCGAGCTCTTGTTCATTCTTTGAGTAAATAATTATGTCATTGATGAAAACAATGACAAACTTGTCAAGATATGGCCCACACACTCGGTTCATAAGGTCCATGAACACAGCTAGTGCGTTAGTCAATCCAAACGGCATAACCATAAACTCGTAATGACCATAACGTATCGTAAAAGCAGTTTTTGGAATATCATCCTCCTTTACTCGCATTTGATGATATCCATAACGTAAATCGATTTTCGAATAAACCGACGAGCCTTGTAGTTGATCAAATAAGTCGTCAATTCTCGGCAGTGGATAACGGTTTTTGATGGTAAGTTTATTCAACTCTCTGTAGTCAATACACAACCTAAATGTACCATCCATCTTCTTGACAAACAAAACAGGAGCTCCCCATGGTGATGTGCTTGGTCGAATGAAACCACGTTCTAATAGTTCTTGCAGTTGGCTTTGCAGTTTTTTCATCTCTCTGGGTGCGAGTCTATAAGGAGCACGAGCTATTGGTGCAGCTCCTGGTACAAGATCTATTTGAAATTCAACAGATCGATGTGGAGGTAGTCCCGGTAATTCTTTCGAAAATACATCGTGAAATTCTTTTGCGACGGGAACATCATTGATGCTCTTTTCTTCAGTTTGTACTTTCTTGATGTGTGCTAGAACAACATAGTAACCTTTTCTTATTAGTTTTTGTGCCTTCAAATTACTAATAAGATGTAGCTTCGTGTTACCCTTTTCTTCGTACACCATTAAGGGTTCTCCTTCTTCTCGTACAATGCGAATTGCATTTTTGTAACATACGATCTCTGCTTTCATCTCCTTCAGCCAGTTCATGCCAACTATTACATCAAAACTCCCTAACTCTACTGGTATCAAATCAATCTTAAATATTTCGCTATCCAGTTTAATTTCTCGATTCCGGCATATATAATCTGCTGAAATTAATTTACCGTTTGCTAATTCGAGTAAAAATTTACTATCCAACGGCGTCAATGGAAAACTTAATTTAGCACAAAAATCTCTACTCATATAGCTTCTATCCGCACCCGAATCAAATAAAACGTAAGCAGATTTATTGTCAACAAGAAACGTACCCGTAACAAGCTCTGGGTCTTCCTGTGCCTCTGCCGCATTAATATTGAAAATTCTTCCGCGGCCTTGTCCATTCGTGTTCTCCTGGTTCGGGTAATTTCTAATAATGTGGCCCGTTTTTCCACATGTATAACAAACTTGCTCCGACACTACTTGCTCTGCCATTACTCGTTCCGACACCATTTGTTCCTTTCGTTCTGTTAACCCCTGATCCGTAGACCTCAAACTTCACCGCGCTATGACCATTTCTTTTACACTTGTTGCAAAATTTGGTGCAGAACCCCGAGTGATACTTTTCACACCTTTGGCATAGCTGCTTCTGATTGTTGTTGTTGTTGCAGTTTTTATTATTGTTGGGATGATTGTTGTAGTTGTTGTTGTTATTGTTGTACCGTTTGTTGTAGTTGCGATTGATGTTGCGATTGTTGGGATAGTTGTTGTTGTTTTGGTGACTCTTATCACCATTTTCCTCCCACTTTCTTTTGACTAGCTTCACGTTGGCCTCTTCGGCCGCCTGTTCTTTAATTCTTCCCTCAATCTGGTTCACTAGTTTGTGAGCCATTCTACAGGCCTTTTGTATGGAGGCAGGCTCATGTGAACTTATATCTTCTTGGATTCTCTCTGGTAACCCTTTCACAAACGCGTCGATCTTCTCTTCCTCATCTTTAAACGCTCTTGGGCACAATAGGCACAATTCTGTGAACTTCTTTCATACAAAGTAATATCGAATCCCTTAATTCGTAACCCTCTAAGTTCTGACTTGAGCTTATTGACCTCGATTCTGGGACGGTACTTCTCGTTCATCAAGTGCTTGAATGCTGACCACGGTAGCGAGTAAGCAGCATCTTGTCCCACTTGCTCTAGACAAGTATTCCACCATGTTAACGCAATACCTGTGAAGGTATGCGTAGCGTACTTCACTTTGTCTCCTTCAGCACACTTACTTATGGCAAACACCGATTCAACTTTCTCGGTCCACCGTTTCAATCCGATTGGTCCTTCGGTCCCATCAAATTCTGAAGGTTTGCAGGCAGTTAATTCCTTGTTGGAGCATCCTACATGATTTCTTGCGCCGTTAGCTGTATTGCTAGATTCAGAGTTATTGTTGGTATATAGCGCGGCCTGTACTGCGGCTATGTTTGAAGCAAGAAAGGCATGAAATTCCTCTTCGCTCATATTCAAGGTGTGTCGAGTAGTCGGTGTCATTTCCTTCAAAATAGTCAAATGAAACAATTTAATCATACAGAATATTAAGAGTAGTCAATAGTATCTCGTAGCATAATATGAACTCATTTATAAAAGCTTTTTCTTCCTATTAGCGTTTTATAATTTTAAATTCGGGTACTACCTACCCGTTAAGTTCATACTTAGTAGCTAATATACAATTCAACTACTACAATTCCATATGAAAAACTGATTATAATAATATATCACATACAAATATTCTTCAAACTTACAGCTTCGCTATATTACATATAACATGAAATATAGTACACTATGATACATGACAGTTTTGAAGATAAATCTAGTTAATACGCAAGTTGTTCAGCAAAGGAAATAAAGACACGTAATTCATAAGTCCAGAAACAAGTCATGCATTCTGGTTTTACTAAGATGACTTCCCATCCTTGGTCTTGTGGAAAATAACCGTTATGACCATTAGCTAGGCAGCATGTTGTAATGTCGTCAAAAGGACGAGGGTTTTGTAATGTCCAACAGCCCCGTAATAATCTAAAAACCTTGTTTCTCACCCCAACTACTGAATCCGTCACTTGTGGGAAAGTTTTATTTAAAAGCTGCAATCCGATGTTCTTTTTCTCACTTTGGTAAGAAGCGAACATCACTAACCCATAAGCATAACATGTTTCTTTATGTTGCATGTTAGAAGCTCTTTCTAATTCACGAAATCCTATGTTGGGATATGTTGAGTCAAAATAGGTACTTAACCCGTAGCGTAAAATTGCATTTGGGTTCCCCGCATTTAACGCTTTAAAGAAAACACGGCGTAACTTAAAGTCTCCCCAATGTGATATACCCCACCTATCAAAGGAAATCCTTTTATAAACTAAGGCATTTCTGGAAAGTCTTTCAAATGTTTGACAAGTTAATTTCGCCATAACTAAATGTTCTGATGAATTTTGACCGACTCTAGACAAGATTTCCTCAATCATATCCTCTGGTAGGTCTTCTAAAATATTCGGTTGTCTACCCTTAATTTCCATTTTGTTTTTATACTGTAAAATAGACAAGGATTAGATTTGTAATAACAAACAATACATGCAATTTTTACATAGAACATAAAAGTACAAGCACACTACAATACATTTATTACATAACATGCTCACACCCCTTTAATCTGAATCACTGGTTTCTTCTTCTTCGGACTTGGTTCTTTTTCCTAATCTTCTAGGGATATATGATGTTCCTCTAATACGAGTCGTTGTTTTCCACATTGGTTTAGAAAAACCTAGTGGTTTAGAGGTTCCCGGGTTATTGTCATGATATTGAAAATACGGGTGTTGACGGTACATATAAAGTTCATCGGGGTCAGAATCAGATTTCTCTATTTTGATGTCTTTTCCCTTATTATTTTCTTTTGCCTCATTAAATTGGGTCAGGGTAATTTCTATAACATCATCGGAATCCTCATCAGGATCCGATTCATCGGAAAATTGATAATTTTCCCTATATTTTGCTTCCTTAGCGGAAACACCATTGACCATTATTAACTTTGGTCCATTGGTTGAGGATTTTCTTTTATTTGACCGGTTTTCTGTGGTTCCTACTATTCCCCCCCCTCTGGAACCTCTTCTTCTTCCGGTTCCTCTTCTTCTGGTTCCTCTTCTTCTGGTTCCTCTTCTTCCGGTTCCGTTTCCTCTTCTTCCGGTTCTTCGGGAACTTGTGAATCTTGCCAATATATATTCGACTATTCGTTATTATTAGGTGAGTCAATGGGATTTGTGCTAGAGGTAGACATCTATCACACAATATCAAATATGTTAAGAGATTAATATATCACATAATATTTACATGTTAATAATATATAGTTTCCAACAAAAATGTTAACCAATCTTTTTTAAAGAAAACACGGTCGAAGTCCAGACTCACTAATGCATCCTAACAAACTCGATAAGACACACTAATACAAATTTTTTAGTTCTCTAAGACCAACTCTCGGATACCAACTGAAATGTCCCGTTCATATTGATTTCGTTGCGAGATTTTGACCTCTATATGAGACGTTTTTCAAAGACTGCATTCATTTTTAAAACAACCATAACCTTTATTTTATCAATAAAGGTTTTAAAAAATTATGTAGATTATCAAATAATGATAATCTAAAATATACTGTTTACACACGACCATTACATAATGGTTTACAATATATTACATTGACATATGTTTCTTGAATGCAGTTTTTACACAATATCATACAAACATAGACTCCAAATCTTATCCTTATTTTAGTATGCAACAGCGGAAGCTCTTAGTATTCACCTGAGAATAAACATGCTTTAAACGTCAACAAAAATGTTGGTGAGTTATAGGTTTAACCTATATATATCAAATCGTAACAATAGACCACAAGATTTCATATTTCAATGCACATCCCATACATAGAGATAAAAATCATTCATATGGTGAACACCTGGTAACCGACATTAACAAGATGCATATATAAGAATATCCCCATCATTCCGGGACACCCTTCGGATATGATATAAATTTCAAAGTACTAAAGCATCCGGTACTTTGGATGGGGTTTGTTAGGCCCAATAGATCTATCTTTAGGGTTCGCGTTAATTAGGGTGTATGTTCCCTAATTCTTAGATTACCAGACTTAATAAAAAGGGGCATATTCGATTTCGATAATTCAACCATAGAATGTAGTTTCACGTACTTGTGTCTATTTTGTAAATCATTTAAAAAACCTGCATGTATTCTCATCCCAAAAATATTAGATTTTAAAAGTGGGACTATAACTCACTTTCACTAATATTTCCTTCCTCGGAAATAAGACTTGGCCACGAATTGATTCACGAACCTATACAAATATGTACATATATATCAAAGTATGATCAAAATATAATTACATCCATTTTTATTATGTTTTAAAGATTTAAGTGTATTAAGTCAGATGTCCTCGTTAGTAACCTACAACTAGTTATCCACAGTTAGATGTACAGAAATAAATCGATATATATTATCTTGAATCAATCCACGACCCAGTGTATACACGTCTCAGGCTAGATCACAACTCAAAGTATATATATTTTTGGAATCAACCTCAACCCTGTATAGCTAACTCCAACATTACTGCATATAGAGTGTCTATGGTTGTTCCAAATAATATATATACATGGGTCGATATGATATGTCAAAACATTTGCATACGTGTCTATGGTATCCCAAGATTACATAATATATTAGAATACATGTATAATACAATATAAGTTAGCTAGGATATGATTTGTATAGATTTGTTAAACATTTCCCGTAGCTAAAAAGATCAAAAATATCTAATCTTGTTTTACCCATAACTTCTTCATTTTAAATCCGTTTTGAGTGAATAAAATTACTATGGTTTCGTATTGAACTCTAATTTAAGAATCCAATTAGAAAAAATATAGGTTTATAGTCAGAAATTTAAGTTACATGTCCATTACTAAAGAAGTAGTCATTTTCGTCGAAAGAACAACATCTTGATGACCATTTTGAAAAACATACTTTCACTTTGAGTTTAACCAAGATTTTTGGATATAGTTTCATGTTCATATGAAAAATCATTTTCCCAGAAGAACAACTTTTAAATCATAGTTTATCATAGTTTTTAATTATCCAAACCAAAACAGCCCCAGGTTTCACTACGACGGCGTATATCAGATTTTATGGTGTTCATCGTATTTCCAGGTTTTAAATCATTAATTTAGCATATTATATAGATATATAACATGTGTTTAGTTGATTTTAAAAGTCAAGTTAGAAGGATTAACTTTTGTTTGCGAACAAGTTTAGAATTAACTAAACTATGTTCTAGTGATTACAAGTTTAAACCTTTTAATAAGATAGCTTTATATGTATGAATCGAATGATGTTATGAACATCATTACTATCTCAAGTTTTCTGGATAAAACAACTGGAAATGAAAAAAATGGATCTAGCTTCAAAGGATCCTTGGATGGCTTGAAAGTTCTTGAAGCAGAATCATGACGCGAAAACAGTTCAAGTAAGATTTTCACTCGAAATAAGATTGTTATAGTTGTAGAAATTGAATCAAAATTTGAATATGAATATTACCTTGAATTATAAAGATAAACTACTATAAATAACAAAGGTTCCTTGATCTTAGATGATTACTTGGAATAGATTAGAAAGCTTGGAAGTAGACTTGCAAACTTGGAAGTATTCTTGATTTTTATGAAACTATACTTATGGAATTTATGAAGAACACTTAGAACTTGAAGATGGAACTTGAGAGAGATCAATTAGATGAAGAAAATTGAAGAATGAAAGTGTTTGTAGGTGTTTTTGGTCGTTAGTATATGTATTAGATATAAAGGATATGTAATTTTGTTTTTATGTAAATAAGTCATGAATGATTACTAATATTTTTGTAATTTTATGAGATATTTCATGCTAGTTACCAAATTATGGTTCCCACATGTGTTAGGTGACTCACATGAGCTGCTAAGAGCTAATCATTGGAGTGTATATACCAATAGTACATACATCTAAAAGCTGTGTATTGTACGAGTACGAATACGGATGCATACTAGTAGAATTGTTGATGAAACTGAACGAGGATGTAATTGTAAGCATTTTTGTTAAGTAGAATTACTTTGATATGTGTATTGAAGTCTTTCAAAAGTGTAAGAATACATATCAAAACACAACATGTATATACATTCTAATGGAGTCGTTAAGTCTTCGTTAGTCGTTACATGTAAGTGTTGTTTTGAAACCTTTAAGTTAACGATCTCAATTAATGTTGTTAACCCAATGTTTATTATATCAAATGAGATGTTAAATTATTATATTATCATAATATTATGATGTATGAATATCTCTTAATATGATATATACATTAAAATATCGTTACAACGATAATCGTTACATATAAGTCTTGTTTCGTAATTCTTGAGTTAGTAGTCTTGTTTTTACATATGTAGTTCATTGTTAACACACTTAATGATATATTTAAATATCATTTTATCATGTTAAATATAGTGTATCAATATCTTAATATGATACATATGTATTTAGTAGACGTTATCATAACGATAATCGTTATATATATCATTTCGAGTTTCTTAACTTAGTAATCTCATTTCTTATGTATATCACACATGTTAATATACTTAGTGAGATACTTACTCATCATAATCTCATGTCAACCATATATATATGTCTATATATACCACAACATGTAGTTTTTACAAATTTGTAACGTTCGTGAATCGCCGGTCAACTTGGGTGATCAATTGTCTATATGAAACTTATTTCATTTAATCAAGTCTTAACAAGTTTGATTGCTTAACACGTTGGAAACATTTAGTCATGTAAATATCAATCTCAATTAATATATATAAACATGGAAAAGTTCGGGTCACTACAGATATACCCAAACCTTGCTACAACACTTATAGGCAGTGTACCTAATCGTACAGTAGTGTAGTTTTTAGTAAGTCCGATTCATTCCACAGGGAGCTAGCTGAGTTTAACGCTATATTTTTAACAACTATATTTATATAAAAAATATATAATTATATATAGTAATATTATTATAAAAGGGGGTTTTTACCGTTTAATGACCGGTTTGTCGATTTTATATTTTAAGCGTAAAGATCAATGACGATAATTAAAATGTTTAAAATAAATAACAATATTTAAAATGACAATAAATAAATGACAGTAAATAAAAGTACGATGAGATATAAAATAAAACAATTATGCTCATTTAAACTTCCGTAACCATGATGTTTGACGTTTTGATTATAATTAATTGTTACCCGGGTTAATTGTCCTTTGTCCTGGTTTATTTGATACCTATCTGGTTTTTGTCCATAATAGTCCATCGGTCATAATTATAAAATGCTCGTCAAATTAACCTTATTCCCGAAGTCAAATATTCCATCTAATTAGGGATTCAAATTGTAACAAGGTTTTAATACTTTGTTTAATGATTACACCAGGTTATCGACTGCGTGTAATCCAAGGTTTTAATACTTTGTTAACAATTACACCAATTATCCTTGTATGTAATCCACCCCCGTTTTAATGAGATATGAATATTAGTTTACCCACTTGATCAGAATGAATAATCAATTACCCAACCCAAATAATTAATTTAATGATCGTAAAAGATGTCGTATAAACGTCACTAAATAGGACATACATAATCATTTTAATAATTATTAGATTAACTAATTTGAAAATAGGTTCGACAGGTCCCAATGAGTTTTCGCTCAATTAGACAATACCCCCTATCTATTAATAGTCATAGTCCAATGTCCACAAGTGTCGGTCTTTTGTCCAAACCTTAATTATGGTACAAAATCTAATAACCCCATCTTAATATTTAGTCTAACATCATGATTACTTTGGCTCAAATAAGCATAATAATAACTTAGTTACGAGACATTAATTTAAAAAGGAAGAACATAGCTTACAGTGGTGATTAATCGCGTAGCGTTACACGGATAGAGTTCCGACTTATAAAACCTTAAAACATTTCTTACAATAACCCAATTATTATTAAACTTAAATTAAACTTTAAAATATAAATATATATATATATATATATATATATATATATATATATATATATATATATATATATATATATATATATATATATATATATATATATATATATATATATATATATATATATATATATATATATTTCTTACAGAGAAAGGAAGAGAAAAAGATGTGTATATTTCGTGCAGAATTCGTCGCCTTTTATAGCACTTGGCCAGATTCTGATGCTCATGCGATCGCATGGATTTTGTGCCTTCTGGCCATGCGATCGTATGGCCCTCTGATCCAGCTCACATAACTTTATTTTCTAGTTTGCCAACGGTTTTTAATATATAATATAATATATATAATTTTAAGAATTATTTATATATTATATTATATTTATGTGCATTGTTAACTTGTAATTTTAGCTCCGTTGCATCATGCGTTGATAGTTGGTTCATGTCCCGGTTCCGGATTTTTGAACGTCCTTGCGTACTATTTAATATCTTGTACTTTGCGTTTTGCAGCTTGTACTCTTATCATTTTTGGACGTTTCTCATCAATAAATTAAACCACTTGAATTATATCTTGTACATTTGAGCTTTTTGGTCATTTGCGTCTTCAAATCTTCGTTTTCTTCTTTTGTCTTCGCACTTATTTATTTAAATGAATATTACATAAAAATAGAACAATTGCAACTAAAAGCTTTACATATTGGAAGGATATTGTGCCTAAATATATGTTCATTTGGAGCACTATCAAATATCCCCACACTTGAGCGTTGCTTGTCCTCAAGCAATACAGAACTTGAAATAAAATCACACTTCAATCATATCACTTATTTATTCTCACACTTTATACATCAGTGATTTTGATATAGCGGTATAAATAATGATAGTAACGATGTGGTTTACAGTCCCACATGACTATGAAAATTTAGATCCTTTAAGAAAATTGGATCTTTATGAAAATATTTGATCTTTTGAAAATTCAAGCAAGATTTTACCCTAGACAAGTTTTCCGGAATAACCCTTCACCGGTGTTTGCAAATTATTTTTATGGGTTTTGTGGGTTTCTGATTTGAAAATTTTAGTTCAAAACTTGCGGTTTTGTGTCACCCACTTGCTAACCTTGTATTAGGAAAGCACACGTCCAGTTTACTTGTCCCGTATATTACCTTTCGGTAAACGAACATCCGGTTGTAAAGGAAAGCGATGAACAAGCAACTGTTAAGGCAATGTCTAATGACATGCAGATGTTCATGGTCCACAACGTGTCGGATGCAATTACTATCCTTTGTAGGAGCAATAGTAAAGATCACCCTATAGTTTTTCGGTCTGGCACAAGGTCCTGTCTTTGACCATGCTATGCAACCACCGTTCTTAAGGTTGACACCCGATTTGGTTCAGGTGACCTAATGAATTCCAGGTGAATTCCTAGGATTTTACGTTCAATGGTAATGAACGCATTGAAAATAGATTTTCAGAAAAACAAATCGGTTTTAATTTTAATCAAAATATTTTCTCGTTCAAGCTCGAGTTTAGATATCATCGAATTCTATGAGTTTGAATTCTCAATCTTTAAAGTCAATCTCAAGGATTGAGTAATATCAGGCTTAAATGTTGATTTTTAATCTTTAAGAAGATTATCCTTTCTGGGGGTCTGATTCATTAGCCTTATCAAGCTAGTTTGCACGGTGCCCTCCCCATTTTACGAGACAGATCCTCTCATGGTTAGGATAAGTCTGACCACTTGGCGACCCTGTTTGATGTTAAGGTCCGTGGATTTTCTGCTGATTTTAGAGATGACTTTTCTAGATTTTTCGTCAACCTACAGCTGGTCTGGATGACAACTTCCTGACCTAAATCAAGAAGCGCGTGTCTTTTTCAGAAGACTTTACTTCCTTTTAATGATGGAATTGATTCATCGTGTAGATCCATCTTTCTTTTAAATATATTACAGTAAATTAGGTAAAACTGATTAAAATCGTCCAAAACAAAAGTACCTGTAATAATCTTGTACAAACATATGTGATATATGTTTGAAATAACTTGATAAATTCTTCCCACACTTAGCTTTTATTTTTTTTCTTTGCCTTTTTATTCTCCTCTATTCCATTTTAAATGAATTCTAACGTTTTGAGTTGTTTCTCCATTTATGTTCTCTCCGAGGTAACAATAATTTCGGTAATAAAACCTAGTTTTATCATTCATAAATATGTATAAACATGATTTTGAATTCATTTTATTGAAAATTTTTCAAATTTTCACAAAATTTGGCAAATAAACTAAAGTGTAAACCCGAGAGAATTTATAACCCTTCCCCACACTTGAGATCATGCAATGCCCTCATTTGCATGAAATCAGACTATAATTATAAATTCATGAGAGTGATTAGTGTAGAAAAGTGATTAAAAATAACGAGTTTGCAAACATATTATTTTATATCACATTTGATATTTTGCGTCTTGTCATCAAAATTAGTAGCTTTTGCTGAACTTTAATGTCAGTCTTTGAAAATGCGCTGTTTTATCCTGTTTTGTACATAAGATAAACTACAAACATATAATATATATATATATATATATATATATATATATATATATATATATATATATATATATATATATATATATATATATTATAAAACCTTTATTTATTAAAACAATTTAAATGAATAACTTTTTTAAAATTTTGTTTCCTTTTACTTTAGGTAGTTTCGGTATATTTACCTAGTCTGTCCCTTGACAAAATTTAAAATTTGTTGTTAAAGCGATTGTTTTAAAGATTTTTTGGTTTTTTAATTTTTTTGGTTTACTTTATATCAATAAAATTAAAAATAATGATAACAAAATTTTTCTCCCCGCCCTCGGGTAAAACAATTTCGGATCCATGACCTAGTCTTCAACTTACAATGAATTTTAGAAATCATTTTTTTAAACTTAATGAAATAAAGTAATTTTTGTTTTTTTTTTTTTAAAATCACACAAAAATTAAATTTAAAAAATGCGTATTAATTTGATACAAAACCTACAAAACAAAAAATTTAGAATGGGGGGAGAAAACTAGTTCTTTAGTGTCTGCTAGTGGAAAAGACCAATCGGATTCCATTCTCGGAACTACACGAGAACGGATCAACTAACTCTAGACAGTGTTTTCTTTTTAGAACATTTGAATCTCCTCACACTTAGGTAGCTGTGGTTTTGAAATTGTTATTAACTTCATCGTCAATTTCTTTTGGACTATAATCAACTTGCATATCTGTGACTTTTGCTTTAAGTTATTGGTCGGATTCCTGTGTAACATCCACAAATTCAACTAGTTTTGCCTTTTCTTTAGGCGAAAGATTGGATATTAATCGGTTACATAACTTAAAGTTCCCATTGGTTCTAGCATCGCGAATCCGTTTAATAAGTTTCTTCATTGAACTATTAATAACGGGGTCATTTAATTTCGTATCAATAATGGGGTTCTTTGTTATCAGGTCATCATTAGGTTTTACTTCATCTTCCCCACACTTAGGCGTTTTATTATTGTTAAGCACTACCGTTGGAGTTGGTAAAACAATATGGTTCTTACCAATCATTTTTGTTGGTTCAACAGTTTTGGTTGGTGAAGATTTAGACTTTCGACTCACAAAGGTGATCGATTTTTCATCATTACTAAGTGTCATTCTACCCTCTCTTACATCAAATAAAGCCCCGATGGACGATAAGAATGGTCGACCTAAAATTAGAGGAATGTTTGGGTCCTCTTCTATGTCAATGACAATAAATTCGACTAGAAAGGTTAAATTACCTACTTGAAATGGTAGGTTGTCAGCAATTCCAACTGGGTGCCTAATGGTTTGATCAAAGAGTCGGACACTCATCTCTATTGGACTTAACTCACCTACTCATAATCTCTTATATAATGAAAGAGGCATAACACTCACACTCGAACCTAAATCTGCTAGTGCATCATACATGACCCAATCACTAAGTAGACAAGGAACAATAAATTCACCCGGATCACCCAACCTGGGTGGAGGTTTTGGTGGAACTGTCTTCACCGGGTTTATCTTTACGGTTTTTGTTTCTGGTACTTTCATATTCTTCTTCTTCTTTCCAGATGTATCACAAACTTTATTACCTATTACTTGCTCATACTCAACTCCTTTTCTTGGAAACGGGATGGGTGGTCTGTATGGTGCCACCACTGGCTTTACATACTCGGGTGGTGGTGGTGGTGTTGTAACTTCTTCATTATTACTTACATCAAAAACCTTCCCATCTTCTGATGATGGTTTTTTTCAGAATTTGTTGATACCATATTAACATTCTTATTCTGAGAATTTACTTCAGTATTACTCGGTAGCTTTCCTTGTTTCCTCTCACTCATCATGCTAGCAAGAGTACCTACGTATTTTTCTAGATTCAAAATGGAAGCTTGTTGAGTTCTTAATGACTGATCAAACCTCTCATTTGTTTGGGTTTGAGATGTTATAAATTGTGTTTGAGATTCCATTAGCTTTGCCATCATTTCTTCTAGATTTGGCTTTTTCTCTTCGGTTTGTTGTGGTGGTTTATACAAGCTAGGTCTTTGTTGATTGAAAGTGTTGTTTTGAGTTGGTTGGTTATTCGGACCTTGTTGGTTGTACGAGTTATTGTTGGGTCCATTTGGATTGTAAAGAATGTTTTGATTTCGATTAAAGTTTGGCCTTGGTGGTTGATAATTATTTTGATAATTATTTCCCGGCCTTTGGTTCATGTAGGAAACATTCTCACGTTGTTCCATCGTTTACTCAGTGTGACAATCTTTCGTTAAGTGTGGTCCACCGCATTGCTCACAATTGATTCGTATTGCGTGAATATCTTTAGTCATCTTTTCCATTCGTCTCTCGAAAGCATCTATTTTTGCGGAAACGGAATCAAAGTCACGGCTAGAATCGGCTCTAGCCACTTTAGATGAACGATAAATATCTTTTTCTTGGTGCCACTCATGTGAGTGGCAGGCTGTGTTATCAATAATTTTGTGAGCTTCGGTTGTAGTTTTCTTCATAATGGAACCACCAGCTGCTATATCGATGTCTTTTCTTGTAGTGATGTCGCATCCTTGGTAGAATATTTGTACTATTTGATAAGTATCTAAACCGTGTTGAGGACATCCTTTCAATAACTTTCCAAATCTTGTCCACTTCTCATATAGAGTTTCATTTGGCTTTTGTGTGAACGTAACAATTTCTCCTTGAAGTCTTACAGCTTTAGATGCCGGAAAGAATTGTTTAAGAAATTTTTCAACTAAAACATCCCATGTATCAATCACCTCTTCAGGTAACGATTCTAACCAATCTTTGGCTTCTCCCTTTAAAGTCCAGGGAAATAACATGAGATAGATCTGTTCATCCTCAACTTCTCGGATTTTAAATAGAGTACAGATCCTATTAAAGGTTCGAAGATGTTCATTTGGATCTTCTTTTGGCGTACCACTATATTGGCATTGATTAGTTACCATGTGTAGAATTTGTCCTTTGATTTCATAATCTGGCGCATTAATATCTGGCTTAATAATAGCGTGTCCTTGGCCTGTGCGTGTGGCTCTCATTCGATCTTCCATACTTAGAGGTTCAGTTACTTCCATTATTGAATTTGTTGAATCTGAATCACTAGAGGATTCTGATTTTACGGTTTGTGGTTCAGGAGGAATGATTAGTGGTTCTGGATCTTGAAATTATCCTTGAATATCCTCCGGGTTTTCAATTGTGAGGTCGAGTTCAAAAAATGGATTATCGAAAATTTGAATTGGAGTACTTGGTCGACTAGATGACGATTCTAAAGAAAAATCAACGGCGACAATATTGCCTAGATGTCTTGATCGAGTTACAGGCGGTGAACGTATGAAAGTTGGTGAACGTTTTGCTCGGTGCATTCACAGAATATCCTATTAGTTATAAAATATAAAAAATTATATAAGTTATCAAATTAATAGACTTTTCTGATTTTGTCCACGTTTCGAATAGCCAATAGATGCAGCAGGTAGCCAGGACCTTTTAAACCGGAAGCCCACAACTCGCCACTAACAAATCCAACTATTACTACGAACCAGAAAATTTTGGATGTCTATCAATTTAACCGCTTAAAATAATTTTTCGTCAAAATTTTGAAATAAAAATCTATGTCCTAAAAACTAGAGCGTCGAGAAATAAGAAAGAAAAAGAGTGCGTCGAAAAACGTCGAAAAATAGAAAGTCGAAAAATAATAAAAAGAAAGTAGAGCGTCGAGACTTAAAAGTCTAAAAACTAAATATTAAAACTTGCGTCTAAAGGAATTAAAGCTTAAAAGAAGTCTATATCTAAAACGGCAATAACTTAAAAAGTACTAAAATCTTAAAACAGCGTCGCAAAATTCTAAAGCACCTAAATCTTAGTCTAAAGAAAAAGCACTTAAGGGATTTTACGGCAAAGACTAAAAATCTAGAAATAAAAATAACTACGTCAAAATACTAGTCTTAAAACTAATTACGAACGAAAAATATACAATTTAAACAAATTATACAATTAAAAAGATACAATTTATAAAAATATAAAAAATGATAAAATTATTTATTTTTATAAAAATATTATTTTTATATTATTATTTTATAAAAGTATTAATTTATATAATTAATAATAATATTAAAACTTAATATTACTAATTATAAACTAATATTAATAACTAATTAAATATTTGAACCCTAATTAGATTATTAATTAATAATAATAATAAATAATACGTAACCCTAATTCTGCTGTACCAGGTACCAGACGCGTCAGAAGCACTCATGTGGTCGCATGATTTTTATGCTCCTAGGCCATGCGATCGCATGTCTTCGGGTACCAGGCCTATTCTTGGGCTTCTACAGTATTGTGGCCAGTTTTTATTTATTTATTTATTGATTTTTTCTTATTATTATTTTTAACAATTATTATAAATACAAAATATTTTTATGAAATAAGAAACAATATATTTTTACAAAAATATAATTTTACTAAAATATAGCGTAAAAATATAGCGTTTCCCCGGCAGCGGCGCCAAAAACTTGATGTTAAAGCAGAGGGGTACGAAATAGTTATATTTTTATTATGAAATACTATTAAATGCGATACAATTTTACACAAGTTATTTATTTATTTATAGAGTGGATATACCTAAACCTTGCTACAACACTTATAGGCAGTGTACCTAATCATACAGTAGTGTAGTTTTTAGTAAGTTCGGTTCGTTCCACAGGGAGCTAGCTGAGTTTAACGCTATATTTTTAACAACTATATTTATATAAAATATATATAATTATATATAGTAATATTATTATAAAAGGGGGTTTTTACCGTTGAATGACCGGTTTGTCGATTTTATATTTTAAGCGTAAAGATCAATGACGATAATTAAAATGCGTAAAATAAATAACAATATTTAAAATGACAATAAATAAATGACAGTAAATAAAAGTACGATGAGATATAAAATAAAACAATTATGCTTATTTAAACTTCCGTAACCATGATGTTTGACGTTTTGATTATAATTAATTGTTACCCGGGTTAATTGTCCTTTGTCCTGGTTTATTTGATACCTATCTGATTTTTGTCCATAATAGTCCATCGGTCATAATTATAAAATGCTCGTCAAATTAACCTTATTCCCGAAGTCAAATATTCCATCTAATTAGGGATTCAAACTGTAACAAGGTTTTAATACTTTGTTTAGTGATTACACCAGGTTATCGACTGCGTGTAATCCAAGGCTTTAATACTTTGTTAACAATTACACCAATTATCCTTGTATGTAATCCATCCATGTTTTAATGAGATATGAATATTAATTTACCCACTTGATCAGAATGAATAATCAATTACCCAACCCAAATATTTAATTAAATGATCGTAAAAGATGTCGTATAAACGTTACTAAATAGGACATACATAATCATTTTAATAATTATTAGATTAACTAATTTGAAAATAGGTTCGACAGGTTCCAATGAGTTGTCGCTCAATTAGACAATACCCCCTATCTATTAATAGTCATAGTCCATTGTCCACAAGTGTCGGTCTTTTGTCGAAACCTTAATTATGGTACAAAATCTATTAACCCCGTCTTAATATTTAGTCTCACATCATGATTACTTTGGCTCAAATAAGCATAATAATAACTTAGTTACGAGACATTAATTTAAAAAGGAAGAACATAGCTTACAGTGGTGATTAATCGCGCAGCGTTACACGGATAGAGTTCCGACTTACAAAACCTTAAAACATTTCTTACAATAACCCAATTATTATTAAACTTAAATTAAACTTTAAATTATATATATATATATATATATATATATATATATATATATATATATATATATATATATATATATATATATATATTCTTACAGAGAAAGGAAGAGAAAAAGATGTGTATATTTCGTGCAGAATTCGTCGCCTTTTATAGCACTTGGCCAGATTCTGATGCCCATACGATCGCATGGATTTTGTGCCTTCTGTCCATGCGATCGCATGACCCTCTGATCCAGCTCACATAACTTTGTTTTCTAGTTTGCCGACGGTTTTTAATATATAATATAATATATATATATAATTTTAAGAATTATTTATATATTATATTATATTTATGTGCATAGTTAACTTGTAATTTTAGCTCCGTTGCGTCGCGCATTGATAGTTGGTTCATGTCCCGGTTCCGGATTTTCGAACGTCCTTGCGTACTATTTAATATCTTGTACTTTGCGTTTTGCGGCTTGTACTCTTATCATTTTTGGACGTTTCTCATCAATAAATTGAACCACTTGAATTATACCTTGTACATTTGAGCTTTTTGGTCATTTGCATCTTCAAATCATCGTTTTCTTCTTTTGTCTTCGCACTTATTTATTTAAACGAATATTACATAAAAATAGAACAATTGCAACTAAAAGCTTTACATATTGGAAGGATATTGTGCCTAAATATATGTTCATTTGGAGCACTATCACTCTAACTTTGATTTCCTTACTTTGATTTATATAAGGGTTAGGGTTTGGGTAAATGGTGAACATAAAACCCATATATGGTGATTTTGGGTGTTCTTGGGTAAGATTGAGTCATGAGGACTCAATAGTAACTAACCTAGGGTTTCAAAATGTAAATTGGTGGTTATGAGTCTTAAAAGGTTAGTTAATTACTAGCACACCTAGTTATTAAGCAAATGGGTGTTCTTTGGGTTAGTGGATGACCCGAAATGGGTGTGTTGACTTTAACATGGTCAAATGGGTAATAATTGACCTAGTTGGGAAAGATGGGTATGAAATACCCTATTTGTGTATTAGTTAGTGTTGTTGGACCTTAATCACTAGCTTTTAGTGATTTATGATGGTCTTGACCTTAAATGGACCATTTTGGTGTAATGGGGTATTTAATGCATTTAAGTCATTAAATGCACATGAGTGAATTGTTAGTGTATAGTCCAACTAGTTTGTGTGTTGATTGAGTACTTATTGTATTAGGTACTTTGCTTTGAAGCTTGTGGAAGTATAAACCGTCACAGAATCGTTAAGGAGAGTGGAATAATTATGTGTGTACATATATAATGTATTTATTTATGTAGCGTGAAATGTGGGATAGTCGCAGTGTTCAAGACACCACTCATGGGTTTGATTGACATGTGGGATAGGTGCGGTGTTCAAGACACCACATTGTCATGGGAGAAGGATTGTCACGGTGTTCAAGACACCACTTATGGGTTTGATTGACATGTGGGATAGTCGAGGTGTTTAAGACACCACATTGTCATGGGGGTGAGTTAGTCGCGATGTTTAAGACATCACCCAGGGGATTAGTTAGTACGCGATGTTAAGTACACCAATGGATGTTATGAACTCCGACGGTCTTTCGCGAGTACCGTTCCCTTGTACTTTTGGTTAACCATGGTTGTGTGAATTTTGTATTGGCATATTTAATTGTGAACTATATGCTGTTGGTATTGCTAGCTTATCGTGAATTGCGGATACTAGTTTATGCATAATGTTTGTGTAGTGACCCGAACTTTTCCATGTTTATATATATTAAATGAAATTGATATTTACATGATTAAGTGTTTCCAACATGTTAAGCAATCAAACTTGTTAAGACTTGATTAATTGAAATAGGTTTCATATAGACAATTGACCACCCAAGTTGACCGGTGATTCACGAACGTTAAAACTTGTAAAAACTATATGATGACATATATATGATTATATATATAGTTAACATGATATTATGATAAGTAAGTATCTCATTAGGTATTTTAACAATGTGTTATATACATAAAATTGAGTTTATTGAATTATGAAACTCGAAACGATCTATATAACGATTATCGTTATAACAACGTCTTACTAAATACATATGAATCATATTAAGATATTGATACACTATGTTTAATCATGATAAATTATAAGTAAACATGTCATTAAGTGTATTAACAATGAACTACATATGTAAAAACAAGACTACTAACTTAATGATTTCGAAACGAGACATATATGTAACGATTATCGTTGTAACAACATTTAACTGTATATATATCATACTAAGATATATTAATATATCATAATATCATGATAGTGTAATAATTTAACATCTCTTTAGATATAATAAATAACGGGTTAACAACATTTAACAAGATCGTTAACCTAAAGGTTTTAAAACAACATTTACATGTAACGACTAACGATGACTTAATGACTCAGTTAAAATGTATATACATGTAGTGTTTTAATATGTATTCATACACTTTTGAAAGACTTCAAGACACTTATCAAAATACTTCTACTTAACAAAAATTCTTACAATTACATCCTCATTCAGTTTCATCAACAATTCTACTCGTATGCACCCGTATTCGTACTCGTACAATACACAGCTTCTAAATGTATGTACTATTGGTATATACACTCCAATGATCAGCTCTTAGCAGCCCATGTGAGTCACTTAACACATGTGGGAACCATCATTTGGTAACTAGCATGAAATATCTCAAAAAATTACAAAAATATTAGTAATCATTCATGACTTATTTACATGAAAACAAAATTACATATCCTTTATATCTAATCCATATACCAATGACCAAAAACACCTACAAACACTTTTATTCTTCAATTTTCTTCATCTAATTAATCTCTCTCAAGTTCCATCTTCAAGTTCTAAGTGTTCTTCATAAATTCTACAAGTTCTAGTTTCATAAAATCAAGAATACTTCCAAGTTTACTAGCTCACTTCTAATCTTGTAAAGTGATCATCCAACCTCAATAAATTCTTGTTGTTTACAGTAAGATATCATTCAAAATCAAGGTAATACTCATATACAAACTTTGATTCAATTCCTATAACTATAACTATCTTAATTTGAGTGATAATCTTACTTGAACTTGTTTTCGTGTCATGATTCTACTTCAAGAACTTTCAAGCCATCCAAGATCCTTTGAAGCTAGATCATTTCTTGTCACTTCCAGTAGGTTTACCTACTAAACTTGAGGTAGTAATGATGTTCATAACATCATTCGATTCATACATATAAAACTATCTTATTCGAAGATTTGAACATGTAATCACTAGAACATAGTTTAGTTAATTCTAAACTTGTTCGCAAAAAAAGTTAATCCTTCTAACTTGACTTTTAAAATCAACTAAACACATGTTATATATCTATATAATATGCTAACTTAATGATTTAAAACCAGAAAACACGAAAAACATCGTAAAACCGGATATACGCCGTCGCAGTAACACCGCGGGCTGTTTTGGGTTAGTTAATTGAAAACTATGATAAAATTTGATTTAAAAGTTGTTCTTCTGGGAAAATGATTTTTATTATGAACATGAAACTATATCCAAAAATCATGGTTAAACTCAAAGTGGAAGTATGTTTTCCAAAATGGTCATCTAGACGTCGTTCTTTCGACTGAAATGACCACCTTTACAAAAACAACTTGTAACCTGTATTTCCGACTATAAACTTATACTTTTTATATTTAAATTCATAAAATTAAGTTCAATATGAAACCATAGCAATTTGAAACACTCAAAACGGATTTAAAACGAAGAAGTTATGGGTAAAACAAGATTGGATATTTTTGCTTGTTGTAGCTACGTGAAAATTGGTAACAAATTTATAGTAATCATATCCTAGCTAAATTATATTGTATTATACATGTATTCTAATATATTATATAATCTTGGGATACCATAGACACGTATGCAAATGTTTTGACATATCATATCGACCCATGTATATATATTATTTGGAACAACCATAGACACTCTATATGCAGTAATGTTGGAGTTAGCTATACAGGGTTGAGGATGATTCCAAAAATATATATACTTTGAGTTGTGATCTAGCCTGAGACGTGTATACACTGGGTCGTGGATTGATTCAAGATAATAAATATCGATTTATTTCTGTATATCTAACTGTGGACAACTAGTTGTAGGTTACTAATGAGGACAGCTGACTTAATAAATTTAAAACAGTAAAACGTATTAAAAATGTTGTAAATATATTTTGAACATACTTTGATATATATATACATATTTGTTATAGGTTCATAAATCGAACAGTGGCCAAGTCTTACTTCCCGACGAAGTAAAAATCTGTGAAAGTGAGTTATATTCTCACTTTTAAAATCTAATATTTTGGGATGAGAATACATGCAGTTTTATAAATGTTTTACGAAATAGACACAAGTAATTGAAACTACATTATATGGGTGAATGATCGAAGCCGAATATGCCCCTTTTGCTTGGTAACCTAAGAATTAGTAAACCGATCTACTAATTGACGCGAATCCTAAAGATAGATCTATTGGGCCTAACGAACCCCATCCAAAGTACCGGATGCTTTAGTACTTCGAATTCGTTTTTATCATGTCCGAAGGATTTCCCGGAATGATAGGGGATATTCTTATATGCATCTTGTTAATTTAGGTTACCAGGTGTTCACCATATGAAATCTTGTGGTCTATTATTATGATTTGATAATATATAGGTTAAACCTATAACTCACCAACATTTTTGTTGACGTTTTAAGCATGTTTATTCTCAGATGATTATTAAGAGCTTCCGCTATTGCATACTAAAATAAGGACAAGATTTGGAGTCCATGCTTGTATGATATTATGTAAAAACTGCATTCAAGAAACTTATTTTTGATGTAATATATTCTTATTGTAAACCATTATGTAATGGTCGTGTGTAAACGGTATATTTTAGATTATCATTATTTGATAATCTACGTAATGCTTTTTAAACCTTTTATCGATAAAATAAAGGTTATGGTTGTTTTAAAAATGAATGCAGTCTTTGAAAAACGTCTCATATAGAGGTCAAAACCTCGCGACGAAATCAATTAATATGGAACATTTATAATCAATATGAACGGGACATTTCAGTTGGTATCCGAGCGTTGGTCTTAGAGAACTAGAAAATTGCATTAGTGTGTCTTACCGAGTTTGTTAGGATGCATTAGTGAGTCTGGACTTCGACCGTGTTTTTCTTCAAAAACGATTGCTTAACTTTTTTTTGTTGGAAACTATATATTATTAACATGTAAATATTATGTGATATATTAATCTCTTAACATGTTTGATATTGTGTGATAGATGTCTACCTCTAGTACAAATCCCATTGATTCACCTAATAATAATGAAGAGTCGAATATATTTTGGGAAGATTCACAAATTCCCGAAGAGGAACCGGAAGAGGAGGAACCGGAAAAGGAGGAACCGGAAGAAGAGGAACCAGAAGAGGAGGAATCGGAAGAGGAGGAACCAGAAGAAGAAGAGGTTCCAGAGGAAGAAATAATGATACCTATAGTAAATCGATTAAATAAAAGAAAATCCTCAACCAACGGACCAAAGTTAATAATGGTCAATGGTGTTTTCGCCGAGGAAGCAAAATATTGGGAAGATTACCAATTTTTTGATGAATCGGATCCTGATGAGGATTCCGATGATGTTATAGAAATTACCTCAACCCAATTTAATAAAGCGAAAGAAAATAGTAAGGAAAAAGGTATAAAAATAGAGAAACTCGATTCCAACCCCGATGAACTTTATATGTATTGGCAACATCCATATTTCCTAAAATGTAACAATGACCCGGGAACCTCTAAACCACCATGTTTTTCTAAACCATTATGAAAAACGACGGCTCGTATTAGAGGAACACCATATATTCCTAGAAAATTAGGAAAACGAACCAAGTCCGAAGAAGAAGAAACCAGTGATTCAGATTAGAGGGTTGTAATCATGTTGTGTATTATATGTATTGTAGTGTGCTTGTACTTTTATGTTCTATGTAAAAATTGCTTGTATTGTTTGTTATTACGAATCTAATCCTTATCTATTTTACAGTATAAAAACAAAATGGACGTTAAGGGTAGACAACCGAATATTTTAGAAGACCTACCAGAGGATATGATTGAGGAAATCTTGTCTAGAGTCGGTCAAAATTCATCAGCACATTTAGTTATGGCAAAATTAACTTGTCAAACATTTGAAAGACTTTCCAGAAATGCCTTAGTTTATAAAAGGCTTTCCTTTGATAGGTGGGGTATATCACATTGGGGAGACCGTAAGTTACGCCGTGTTTTCTTTAAAGCATTTACGCTACAGGTTAAGAACCTATTTTGACTCAACATATCCCAACATAGGATTTCGTGAATTAGAAAGCGCTTCTAACATGCAACATAAAGAAGCATGTTATGCTTACGGGTTAGTGATGTTCGCTTCTTACCAAAGTGAGAAAAAGAACATCGGATTGCAACTTTTAAATAAAACCTTCCCACAAGTGACGGATTCAGTAGTTGGGGTGAGAAACAAGGTTTTTAGATTATTAAGGGGCTGTTGGACATTACGAAACCCTCGTCCTTTTGATGACATTACAACATGCTGCCTAGCTAATGGTCATAACAGTTATTTTCCACAAGACCAAGGATGAGAAGTCGTCTTAGTAAAACCAGAATGCATGACTTGTTTCTGGACTTATGAATTACGTGTCTTTATTTCCTTTACTGAACAACTTACGTATTAACTAGATTTATCTTCAAAACTGTCCTGTATCAGTATACTATATTTTATGTTATATGTAACATAGCGAAGTTGTAAGTTTGAAGAATATTTGTATGTGATATATTATTATAATCAGTTTTTCATATGGAATTGTAGTAGTTGAATTGTATATTAGCTACTAAGTATGAACTTAACGGGTAGGTAGTACGCGAATTTAAACTTATAAAACGCTAATATGAAGAAAAAGCTTTTATAAATGAGTTCATATTATGCTACGAAATACTATTGACTACTCTTAATATTCTGTATGATTAACTCGATTCAGTTAGCTATTTTGAAGGAAATGGCACCGACTACTCGACACACCATGAATATGAGCGAAGAGGAATTTCGTACCTTTCTTGCTGAAACATAGCCGCAGTACAGGCTACGCTACATACCAACAATAACTATGAATCTAGCAATACAGCTAACGGCGCAAGAAATCTTGTAGGATGCTCCTACAAAGAATTCACTGCCCGCAAACCTTTAGAATTTGATGGAATCAAAGGAACAATTGGATTGAAACGGTGGACCGAGAAAGTCGAATCGGTGTTTACCATAAGTAAGTGTACTGAAGAGGACAAAGTTAAGTACGCTACGCATACCTTCACAGGTACTGCGTTAACGTGGTGGAACACCTATCTTGAACAGGTAGGACAAAATGCTGCATACGCACTACCGTGGTCGGCATTCAAGCAATTGATGAACGAGCAGTACCGTCCTAGAAATGAAGTCAATAAACTCAAGGCAAAACTTAGAGAGTTACGAACACAAGGGATCGACGTTACCACATATGAATGACGATTCACAGAGTTGTGCCTATTGTGTCTGGTAGCATTCAAAGATGAAGAAGAGAAGATCGACGCGTTTGTAAAAGGGTTACCAGTAAGGATTCAAGAAGATGTGAGTTCACACGAGCCCGCTTCTATACAGAAGGCAAGTCGAATGGCTCATAAACTCATAAATCAGATTGAGGGAAGAATTAAAGAGCAGACAGCCAAAGAAGCCAACACGAAACAACTCAAGAGAAAGTGGGAGGAAAACGGTGACAAGAGTCACCAGTACAACAACAACAACAATTACAACCACAATCGCAACAACTATCCCAACAACCGCAACAACAATCGCAACAATAACCACAATCCTAACAATAAAAAATGCGTATTAATTTGATACAAAACCTACAAAACAAAAAATTTAGAATGGGGGAAAAAACTAGTTCTTTAGTGTCTGCTAGTGGAAAAGACCAATCGGATTCCATTCTCGGAACTACATGAGAACAGATCAACTAACTCTAGACAGTGTTTTCTTTTTAGAACATTTGAATCTCCTCACACTTAGGTAGCTGTGGTTTTGAAATTGTTATTAACTTCATCGTCAATTTCTTTTGGACCATAATCAACTTGCATATCTGTGACTTTTGCTTTAAGTCATTGGTCGGATTCCTGTGTAACATCCACAAATTCAACTAGTTTCGCCTTTTCTTTAGGCGAAAGATTGGATATTAATCGGTTACATAACTTAAAGTTCCCATTGGTTCTAGCATCGCGAATCCGTTTAATAAGTTTCTTCATTAAACTATTAATAACGGGGTCATTTAATTTCGTATCAACAACGGGGTTCTTTGTTATCAGGTCATCATTAGGTTTTACTTCATCTTCCCCACACTTAGGCTTTTTATTATTGTTAAGCACTACCGTTGGAGTTGGTAAAACAATATGGTTCTTACCAATCATTTTTGTTGGTTCAACAGTTTTGGTTGGTGAAGATTTAGACTTTCGACTCACAAAGGTGATCGATTTTTCATCATTACTAAGTGTCATTCTACCCTTTCTTACATCAAATAACGCCCCGGTGGACGATAAGAATGGTCGACCTAAAATTAGAGGAATGTTTGGGTCCTCTTCTATGTCAATGACAATAAATTCGACTAGAAAGGTTAAATTACCTACTTGAAAGGGTAGGTTGTCAGCAATTCCAACTGGGTGCCTAATGGTTTGATCAAAGAGTCGGACACTCATCTCTATTGGACTTAACTCACCTACTCCTAATCTCTTATATAATGAAAGAGGCATAACACTCACACTCGAACCTAAATCTGCTAGTGCATCATACATGACACAATCACTAAGTAGACAAGGAACAATAAATTCACCCGGATCACCCAACCTGGGTGGAGGTTTTGGTGGAACTGTCTTCACCGGGTTTATCTTTACGGTTTTTGTTTCTTGTACTTTCTTATTCTTCTTCTTCTTTCTAGAGGTATCACAAACTTTATTACCTATTACTTGCTCATACTCAACTCCTTTTCTTGGAAACGGGATGGGTGGTCTGTATGGTGCCACCACTGGCTTTACATACTCGGGTGGTGGTGGTGGTGTTGTAACTTCTTCATTATTACTTACATCAAAAACCTTCCCATCTTCTGATGATGGTTTTTTTCAGAATTTGTTGATACCATATTAACATTCTTATTCTGAGAATTTACTTCAGTATTACTCGGTAGCTTTCCTTGTTTCCTCTCACTCATCATGCTAGCAAGAGTACCTACGTATTTTTCTAGATTCAAAATGGAAGCTTGTTGAGTTCTTAATGACTGATCAAACCTCTCATTTGTTTGGGTTTGAGATGTTATAAATTGTGTTTGAGATTCCATTAGCTTTGCCATCATTTCTTCTAGATTTGGCTTTTTCTCTTCGGTTTGTTGTGGTGGTTTATACAAGCTAGGTCTTTGTTGATTGAAAGTGTTGTTTTGAGTTGGTTGGTTATTCGGACCTTGTTGGTTGTACGAGTTATTGTTGGGTCCATTTGGATTGTAAAGAATGTTTTGATTTCGATTAAAGTTTGGCCTTGGTTGTTGATAATTATTTTGATAATTATTTCCCGGCCTTTGGTTCATGTAGGAAACATTCTCACGTTGTTCCATCGTTTGCTCAGTGTGACAATCTTTTGTTAAGTGTGGTCCACCGCATTGCTCACAACTGATTCGTATTGCGTGAATATCTTTAGTCATCTTTTCCATTCGTCTCTCGAAAGCATCTATTTTTGCGAAAACGGAATCAAAGTCACGGCTAGAATCGGCTCTAGCCACTTTAGATGAACGAAAAATATCTTTTTCTTGGTGCCACTCATGTGAGTGGCAGGCTGTGTTATCAATAATTTTGTGAGCTTCGGTTGCAGTTTTCTTCATAATGGAACCACCAGCTGCTATATCGATGTCTTTTCTTGTAGTGATGTCGCATCCTTGGTAGAATATTTGTACTATTTGATAAGTATCTAAACCGTGTTGAGGACATCCTCTCAATAACTTTTCAAATCTTGTCCACTCCTTATATAGAGTTTCATTTGGCTTTTGTGTGAACGTAACAATTTCTCCTTGAAGTCTTACAGCTTTAGATGCCGGAAAGAATTGTTTAAGAAATTTTTCAACTAAAACATCCCATGTATCAATCGCCTCTTCAGGTAACGATTCTAACCAATCTTTGGCTTCTCCCTTTAAAGTCCAGGGAAATAACATGAGATAGATCTGTTCATCCTCAACTTCTCGGATTTTAAATAGAGTACAGATCCTATTAAAGGTTCGAAGATGTTCATTTGGATCTTCTTTTGGTGTACCACTATATTGGCATTGATTAGTTACCATGTGTAGAATTTGTCCTTTGATTTCATAATCTGGCGCATTAATATCTGGCTTAATAATAGCGTGTCCTTGGCCTGTGCGTGTGGCTCTCATTCGATCTTCCATACTTAGAGGTTCAGTTACTTCCATTATTGAATTTGTTGAATCTGAATCACTAGAGGATTTTGATTAAATGGTTTGTGGTTCAGGAGGAATGATTAGTGGTTCTGGATCTTGAAATTATCCTTGAATATCCTCCGGGTTTTCAATTGTGAGGTCGGGTTCAAAAAATGGATTATCGAAAATTTGAATTGGAGTACTTGGTCGACTAGATGACGATTCTAAAGAAAAATCAACGGCGACAATATTGCCTAGATGTCTTGATCGAGTTACAGGCGGTGAACGTATGAAAGTTGGTGAACGTTTTGCTCGGTGCATTCACAGAATATCCTATTAGTTATAAAATATAAAAAATTATATAAGTTATCAAATTAATAGACTTTTCTGATTTTGTCCACGTTTCGAATAGCCAATAGATGCAGCAGGTAGCCAGGACCTTTTAAATCGGAAGCCCACAACTCGCCACTAACAAATCCAACTATTACTACGAACCAGAAAATTTTGGATGTCTATCAATTTAACCGCTTAAAATAATTTTTCGTCGAAATTTTGAAATAAAAATCTATGTCCTAAAAACTAGAGCGTCGAGAAATAAGAAAGAAAAAGAGTGCGTCGAAAAACGTCGAAAAATAGAAAGTCGAAAAATAATAAAAAGAAAGTAGAACGTCGAGACTTAAAAGTCTAAAAACTAAATATTAAAACTTGCGTCTAAAGGAATTAAAGCTTAAAAGAAGTTTATATCCAAAACGGCAATAACTTAAAAAGTACTAAAATCTTAAAACAGCGTCGCAAAATTCTAAAGCACCTAAATCTTAGTCTAAAGAAAAAGCACTTAAGGGATTTTACGGCAAAGACTAAAAATCTAGAAATAAAAATAACTACGTCAAAATACTAGTCTTAAAACTAATTACGAACGAAAAATATACAATTTAAACAAATTATACAATTAAAAAGATACAATTTATAAAAATATAAAAAATGATAAAATTATTTATTTTTATAAAAATATTATTTTTATATTATTATTTTATAAAAGTATTAATTTATATAATTAATAATAATATTAAAACTTAATATTACTAATTATAAACTAATATTAATAACTAATTAAATATGTGAACCCTAATTAGATTATTAATTAATAATAATAATAAATAATACGTAACCCTAATTCTGCTGTACCAGGTACCAGACGCGTCAGAAGCACTCATGTGGTCGCATGATTTTTATGCTCCTAGGCCATGCGATCGCATGTCTTCGGGTACCAGGCCTATTCTTGGGCTTCTACAGTATTGTGGCCCGTTTTTATTTATTTATTTATTTATTTTTTCTTATTATTATTTTTAACACTTATTATAAATACAAAATATTTTTATGAAATAAGAAACAATATATTTTTACAAAAATATAATTTTACTAAAATATAGCGTAAAAATATAGCGTTTCCCCGGCAGCGGCGCCAAAAACTTGATGTTAAAGCAGAGGGGTACGAAATAGTTATATTTTTATTAAGAAATACTATTAAATGCGATACAATTTTACACAAGTTATTTATTTATTTATAGAGTGGATATAACTAAAACTTGCTACAACACTTATAGGCAGTGTACCTAATCGTACAGTAGTGTAGTTTTTAGTAAGTTCGGTTCGTTCCACAGGGAGCTAGCTGAGTTTAACGCTATATTTTTAACAACTATATTTATATAAAATATATATAATTATATATAGTAATATTATTATAAAAGGGGGTTTTTACCGTTGAATGACCGGTTTGTTGATTTTATATTTTAAGCGTAAAGATCAATGACGATAATTAAAATGCGTAAAATAAATAACAATATTTAAAATGACAATAAATAAATGACAGTAAATAAAAGTACGATGAGATATAAAATAAAACAATTATGCTTATTTAAACTTCCGTAACCATGATGTTTGACGTTTTGATTATAATTAATTGTTACCCGGGTTAATTGTCCTTTGTCCTGGTTTATTTGATACCTATCTGGTTTTTGTCCATAATAGTCCATCGGTCATAATTATAAAATGCTCGTCAAATTAACCTTATTCCCGAAGTCAAATATTCCATCTAATTAGGGATTCAAACTGTAACAAGGTTTTAATACTTTGTTCAGTGATTACACCAGGTTATCGACTGCGTGTAATCCAAGGCTTTAATACTTTGTTAACAATTACACCAATTATCCTTGTATGTAATCCATCCATGTTTTAATGAGATATGAATATTAATTTACCCACTTGATCAGAATGAATAATCAATTACCCAACCCAAATATTTAATTAAATGATCGTAAAAAATGTCGTATAAACGTCACTAAATAGGACATACATAATCATTTTAATAATTATTAGATTAACTAATTTGAAAATAGGTTCGACAGGTTCCAATGAGTTGTCGCTCAATTAGACAATACCCCCTATCTATTAATAGTCATAGTCCAATGTCCACAAGTGTCGGTCTTTTGTCGAAACCTTAATTATGGTACAAAATCTAATAACCCCGTCTTAATATTTAGTCTCACATCATGATTACTTTGGCTTAAATAAGCATAATAATAACTTAGTTACGAGACATTAATTTAAAAAGGAAGAACATAGCTTACAGTGGTGATTAATCGCGCAGCGTTACACGGATAGAGTTCCGACTTACAAAACCTTAAAACATTTCTTACAATAACCCAATTATTATTAAACTTAAATTAAACTTTAAATTAAATATATATATATATATATATATATATATATATATATATATATATATATATATATATATATATATATATATATATATATATATATATATATATATATATATATATATATATATATATATATATATATATATATATATATATATATATATATATTTCTTACAGAGAAAGGAAGAGAAAAAGATGTGTATATTTCGTGCATAATTCGTCGCCTTTTATAGCACTTGGCCAGATTCTGATGCCCATACGATCGCATAGATTTTGTGCCTTCTGTCCATGCGATCGTATGACCCTCTGATCCAGCTCACATAACTTTGTTTTCTAGTTTGCCGACGGTTTTTAATATATAATATAATATATATATATATATATATATAATTTTAAGAATTATTTATATATTATATTATATTTATGTGCATAGTTAACTTGTAATTTTAGCTCCGTTGCATCGCGCATTGATAGTTGGTTCATGTCCCGGTTCCGGATTTTCGAACGTCCTTGCGTACTATTTAATATCTTGTACTTTGCGTTTTGCGGCTTGTACTCTTATCATTTTTGGACATTTCTCATCAATAAATTGAACCACTTGAATTATACCTTGTACATTTGAGCTTTTTGGTCATTTGCGTCTTCAAATCATCGTTTTCTTCTTTTGTCTTCACACTTATTTATTTAAACGAATATTACATAAAAATAGAACAATTGCAACTAAAAGCTTTACATATTGGAAGGATATTGTGCCTAAATATATGTTCATTTGGAGCACTATCACTCTAACTTTGATTTCCTTACTTTGATTTATATAAGGGTTAGGGTTTGGGTAAATGGTGAACATAAAACCCATATATGGTGATTTTGGGTGTTCTTGGGTAAGATTGAGTCATGAGGACTCAATAGTAACTAACCTAGGGTTTCAAAGTGTAAATTGGTGGTTATGAGTCTTAAAAGGTTAGTTAATTACTAGCACACCTAGTTATTAAGCAAATGGGTGTTCTTTGGGTTAGTGGATGACCCGAAATGGGTGTGTTGACTTTAACATGGTCAAATGGGTAATAATTGACCTAGTTGGGAAAGATGGGTATGAAATACCCTATTTGTGTATTAGTTAGTGTTGTTGGACCTTAATCACTAGCTTTTAGTGATTTATGATGGTCTTGACCTTAAATGGACCATTTTGGTGTAATGGGGCATTTAATGCATTTAAGTCATTAAATGCACATGAGTGAATTGTTAGTGTATAGTCCAACTAGTTTGTGTATTGATTGAGTACTTATTGTATTAGGTACTTTGCTTTGAAGCTTGTGGAAGTATAAACCGTCACAGAATCGTTAAGGAGAGTGGAATAATTATGCGTGTACATATATAATGTATTTATTTGTGTAGCGTGAAATGTGGGATAGTCGCGGTGTTCAAGACACCACTCATGGGTTTGATTGACATGTGGGATTGGCGCGGTGTTCAAGACACCACATTTTCATGGGAGTAGGATTGTCACGGTGTTCAAGACACCACGTATGGGTTTGATTGACATGTGGGATAGTCGAGGTGTTTAAGACACCACATTGTCATGGGGGTGAGTTAGTCGCGATGTTTAAGACATCACCCGGGGGATTAGTTAGTACGCGGTGTTAAGTACACCAATGGATGTTATGAACTCCGACGGTCTTTCGCGAGTACCGTTCCCTTGTACTTTTGGTTAACCATGGTTGTGTGAATTTTGTATTGGCATATTTAATTGTGAACTATATGCTATTGGTATTGCTAGCTTATCGTGAATTGCGGATACTAGTTTATGCATAATGTTTGTGTAGTGACCCGAACTTTTCCATGTTTATATATATTAAATGAAATTGATATTTACATGATTAAGTGTTTCCAACATGTTAAGCAATCAAACTTGTTAAGACTTGATTAATTGAAATAGGTTTCATATAGACAATTGACCACCCAAGTTGACCGGTGATTCACGAACGTTAAAACTTGTAAAAACTATATGATGACATATATATGATTATATATATAGTTAACATGATATTATGATAAGTAAGTATCTCATTAGGTATTTTAACAATGTGTTATATACATAAAATTGAGTTTATTGAATTATGAAACTCGAAACGATCTATATAACGATTATCGTTATAACAACTTCTTACTAAATACATATGAATCATATTAAGATATTGATACACTATGTTTAATCATGATAAATTATAAGTAAACATGTCATTAAGTGTATTAACAATGAACTACATATGTAAAAACAAGACTACTAACTTAATGATTTCGAAACGAGACATATATGTAACGATTATCGTTGTAACAATATTTAACTGTATATATATCATACTAAGATATATTAATATATCATAATATCATGATAGTATAATAATTTAACATCTCCTTAGATATAATAAATAATGGGTTAACAACATTTAACAAGATCGTTAACCTAAAGGTTTTAAAACAACATTTACATGTAACGACTAACGATGACTTAACGACTCAGTTAAAATGTATATACATGTAGTGTTTTAATATGTATTCATACACTTTTGAAAGACTTCAAGACACTTATCAAAATACTTCTACTTAACAAAAATTCTTACAATTACATCCTCATTCAGTTTCATCAACAATTCTACTCGTATGCACCCGTATTCGTACTCGTACAATACATAGCTTCAAAATGTATGTACTATTGGTATATACACTCCAATGATCAGCTCTTAGCAGCCCATGTGAGTCACCTAACACATGTGGGAACCATCATTTGGTAACTAGCATGAAATATCTCATAAAATTACAAAAATATTAGTAATCATTCATGACTTATTTACATGAAAACAAAATTACATATCCTTTATATCTAATCCATATACCAATGACCAAAAACACCTACAAACACTTTTATTCTTCAATTTTCTTCATCTAATTAATCTCTCTCAAGTTCCATCTTCAAGTTCTAAGTGTTCTTCATAAATTCTACAAGTTCTAGTTTCATAAAATCAAGAATACTTCCAAGTTTACTAGCTCACTTCCAATCTTGTAAAGTGATCATCCAACCTCAATAAATTCTTGTTGTTTACAGTAAGATATCATTCAAAATCAAGGTAATACTCATATACAAACTTTGATTCAATTCCTATAACTATAACTATCTTAATTCGAGTGATAATCTTACTTGAACTTGTTTTCGTGTCATGATTCTACTTCAAGAACTTTCAAGCCATCCAAGATCCTTTGAAGCTAGATCATTTCTTGTCACTTCCAGTAGGTTTACCTACTAAACTTGAGGTAGTAATTATGTTCATAACATCATTCGTTTCATACATATAAAACTATCTTATTCGAAGATTTGAACATGTAATCACTAGAACATAGTTTAGTTAATTCTAAACTTGTTCGCAAACAAAAGTTAATCCATCTAACTTGACTTTTAAAATCAACTAAACACATGTTCTATATCTATATAATATGCTAACTTAATGATTTAAAACCAGAAAACACGAAAAACATCGTAAAACCGGATATACGCCGTCGCAGTAACACCGCGGGCTGTTTTGGGTTAGTTAATTGAAAACTATGATAAACTTTCATTTAAAAGTTGTTCTTCTGGGAAAATAATTTTTCTTATGAACATGAAACTATATCCAAAAATTATGGTTAAACTCAAAGTGGAAGTATGTTTTCCAAAATGGTCATCTAGACGTCGTTCTTTCGACTGAAATGACTACCTTTACAAAAACGACTTGTAACCTGTATTTCCGACTATAAACTTATACTTTTTCTGTTTATATTCATAAACTTAAGTTCAATATAAAACCATAGCAATTTGAAACACTCAAAACGGATTTAAAACGAAGAAGTTATGGGTAAAACAAGATTGGATATTTTTGCTTGTTGTAGCTACGTGAAAATTGGTAACAAATTTATAGTAATCATATCCTAGCTAACTTATATTGTATTATACATGTATTCTAATATATTATATAATCTTGGGATACCATAGACACGTATGCAAATGTTTTGACATATCATATCGACCCATGTATATATATTATTTGGAACAACCATAGACACTCTATATGCAGTAATGTTGGAGTTAGCTATACAGGGTTGAGGATGATTCCAAAAATATATATACTTTGAGTTGTGATCTAGCCTGAGACGTGTATACACTGGGTCGTGGATTGATTCAAGATAATATATATCGATTTATTTCTGTATATCTAACTGTGGACAACTAGTTGTAGGTTACTAACGAGGACAGCTGACTTAATAAATTTAAAACAGTAAAATGTATTAAAAATATTGTAAATATATTTTGAACATACTTTGATATATATGTACATATTTGTTATAGGTTCGTAAATCGGACAGTGGCCAAGTCTTAATTCCCGACGAAGTAAAAATCTGTGAAAGTGAGTTATATTCCCACTTTTAAAATCTAATATTTTGGGATGAGAATACATGCAGTTTTATAAATGTTTTACGAAATAGACACAAGTAATTGAAACTACATTATATGGATGAATGATCGAAGCCGAATATGCCCCTTTTGCTTGGTAACCTAAGAATGAGTAAACCGATCTACTAATTGACGCGAATCCTAAAGATAGATCTATTGGGCCTAACGAACCCCATCCAAAGTACCGGATGCTTTAGTACTTCGAATTCGTTTTTATCATGTCCGAAGGATTTCCCGGAATGATAGGGGATATTCTTATATGCATCTTGTTAATGTCGGTTACCAGGTGTTCACCATATGAATGAATTTTATCTCTATGTATGGGATGTATATTGAAATATGAAATCTTGTGGTCTATTATTATGATTTGATAATATATAGGTTAAACCTATAACTCACCAACATTTTTGTTGACGTTTTAAGCATGTTTATTCTCAGATGATTATTAAGAGCTTCCGATATTGCATACTAAAATAAGGACAAGATTTGGAGTCCATGCTTGTATGATATTATGTAAAAACCGCATTCAAGAAACTTATTTTTGATGTAATATATTCTTATTGTAAACCATTATGTAATGGTCGTGTGTAAACGGTATATTTTAGATTATAATTATTTGATAATCTACGTAATGCTTTTTAAACCTTTTATCGATAAAATAAAGGTTATGGTTGTTTAAAAAATGAATGCAGTCTTTGAAAAACGTCTCATATAGAGGTCAAAACCTCGCGACGAAATCAATTAATATGGAACGTTTATAATCAATATGAACGGGACATTTCAGTTGGTATCCGAGCGTTGGTCTTAGAGAACCAGAAAATTGCATTAGTGTATCTTACCGAGTTTGTTAGGGTGCATTAGTGAGTCTGGACTTCGACCGTGTTTTTCTTCAAAAACGATTGCTTAACTTTTTTTGTTGGAAACTATATATTATTAACATGTAAATATTATGTGATATATTAATCTCTTAACGTGTTTGATATTGTGTGATAGATGTCTACCTCTAGTACAAATCCCATTGATTCACCTAATAATAATGAAGAGTCGAATATATTTTGGGAAGATTCACAAATTCCCGAAGAGGAACCGGAAGAGGAGGAACCGGAAAAGGAGGAACCGGAAGAAGAGAACCAGAAGAAGAGGAATCGTAAGAGGAGGAACCAGAAGAAGAAGAGGTTCCGGAGGAAGAAATAATGATACCTATAGTAAATCGATTAAATAAAAGAAAATCCTCAACCAACGGACCAAAGTTAATAATGGTCAATGGTGTTTCCGCCGAGGAAGCAAAATATTGGGAAGATTACCAATTTTCCGATGAATCGATCCTGATGAGGATTCCGATGATGTTATAGAAATTACCTCAACCCAATTTAATAAAGCGAAAGAAAATAATAAGGAAAAAGGTATAAAAATAGAGAAACCCGATTCCAACCCCGATGAACTTTATATGTATCGGCAACATCCGTATTTCCTAAAATGTAACAATGACCCGGGAACCTCTAAACCACCAGGTTTTTCTAAACCATTATGAAAAACGACGGCTCGTATTAGAGGAACACCATATATTCCTAGAAAATTAGGAAAACGAACCAAGTCCGAAGAAGAAGAAACCAGTAATTCAGATTAGAGGGTTGTAATCATGTTGTGTATTATATGTATTGTAGTGTGCTTGTACTTTTATGTTCTATGTAAAAATTGCTTGTATTGTTTGTTATTACGAATCTAATCCTTGTCTATTTTACAGTATAAAAACAAAATGGACGTTAAGGGTAGACAATCGAATATTTTAGAAGACCTACCAGAGGATATGATTGAGGAAATCTTGTCTAGAGTCGGTCAAAATTCATCAGCACATTTAGTTATGGCAAAATTAACTTGTCAAACATTTGAAAGACTTTCCAGAAATGCCTTAGTTTATAAAAGGCTTTCCTTTGATAGGTGGGGTATATCACATTGGGGAGACCGTAAGTTACGTCGTGTTTTCTTTAAAGCATTTACGCTACGGGTTAAGAACCTATTTTGACTCAACAAATCCCAACATAGGATTTTGTGAATTAGAAAGAGCTTCTAACATGCAACATAAAGAAGCATGTTATGCTTACGGGTTAGTGATGTTCGCTTCTTACCAAAGTGAGAAAAAGAACATCGGATTGCAACTTTTAAATAAAACCTTCCCACAAGTGACGGATTCAGTAGTTGAGGTGAGAAACAAGGTTTTTAGATTATTAAGGGGCTGTTGGACATTACGAAACCCTCGTCCTTTTGATGACATTACAATATGCTGCCTAGCCAATGGTCATAACAGTTATTTTCCACAAGACCAAGGATGAGAAGTCGTCTTAGTAAAACCAGAATGCATGACTTGTTTATGGACTTATGAATTACGTGTCTTTATTTCCTTTACTGAACAACTTACGTATTAACTAGATTTATCTTCAAAACTGTCCTGTATCAGTATACTATATTTTATGTTATATGTAACATAGCGAAGTTGTAAGTTTGAAGAATATTTGTATGTGATATATTATTATAATCAGTTTTTCATATGGAATTGTAGTAGTTGAATTGTATATTAGCTACTAAGTATGAACTTAACGGGTAGGTAGTACCCGAATTTAAACTTATAAAATGCTAATATGAAGAAAAAGCTTTTATAAATGAGTTCATATTATGCTACGAAATACTATTGACTACTCTTAATATTCTGTATGATTAACTCGATTCAGTTAGCTATTTTGAAGGAAATGGCACCGACTACTCGACACACCATGAATATGAGCGAAGAGGAATTTCGTACCTTTCTTGCTGCAAACATAGCTGCAGTACAGGCTGCGCTACATACCAACAATAACTATGAATCTAGCAATGCAGCTAACGGCGCAAGAAATCTTGTAGGATGCTCCTACAAAGAATTCACTGCCTGCAAACCTTTAGAATTTGATGGAATCAAAGGAACAATTGGATTGAAACGGTGGACCGAGAAAGTCGAATCGGTGTTTACCATAAGTAAGTGTACTGAAGAGGACAAAGTTAAGTACGCTACGCATACCTTCACAGGTACTGCGTTAACGTGGTGGAACACCTATCTTGAACAGGTAGGACAAAATGCTGCATACGCACTACCGTGGTCGGCATTCAAGCAATTGATGAACGAGAAGTACCGTCCTAGAAACGAAGTCAATAAACTCAAGGCAAAACTTAGAGAGTTACGAACACAAGGGATCGACGTTACCACATATGAACGACGATTCACAGAGTTGTGCCTATTGTGTCCGGTAGCATTCGAAGATGAAGAAGAGAAGATCGACGCGTTTGTAAAAGGGTTACCAGTAAAGATTCAAGAAGATGTGAGTTCACACGAGCCCGCTTCTATACAGAAGGCAAGTCGAATGGCTCATAAACTCATAAATCAGATTGAGGGAAGAATTAAAGAGCAGACGGCCAAAGAAGCCAACACGAAACAACTCAAGAGAAAGTGGGAGGAAAACGGTGACAAGAGTCACCAGTACAACAACAACAACAACAACAATTACAACCACAATCGCAACAACTATCCCAACAACCGCAACAACAATCGCAACAATAACCACAATCCTAACAATAACTACAACAAACATCCCAACAATAATAACAACTACAACAACCGTTTCAACAACAATAACAATCCAACAACAACCTCAATAACAACAACGGCAACAAAAACTAAAAACAGCCATGTCATAGGTGTGAAGAAAATCATCAGGGGTTTTTCATGACATTTTGCAACAGGTGTAAAAGAAATGGTCATAGTGCGAAAAAGTGTGAGGTCTACGGACCAAAGTTTAACAGAACTAAAGGAACAAATAATGTCGAAACAAGTAATGCCGAAATGAATAGTGTCGGAGCAAGTAATACCAACGCTGTTTGTTATAAATGTGGAAAATCGGGCCACATTATTAGAAATTGACCGAATCAGGGGAATACCAATGGGCAGGGCCGTGGAAGAGTTTTCAATATTAATGCGACAGAAGCACAGGAAGACCCGGAGCTTGTTACGGGTACGTTTCTTATTGACGATAAATCTGCTTATGTTTTATTTGATTCGGGTGCGGATAGAAGCTATATGAGTAGAGAATTTTGTGCTAAATTAAGTTGCCCATTGACGCCTTTGGATAGTAAATTTTTACTCGAATTAGCAAATGGTAAATTAATTTTAGCAGATAATATATGTCGGAATCGAGAAATTAAACTGGTTAGCGAAACATTTAAGATTGACTTGATACCAGTATAATTGGGGAGTTTTGATGTAATAATCAGTATGGACTGGTTGAAAGAAGTGAAAGTAGAGATCGTTTGTTAAAAAAATGCAATTCGCATTATACGAGAAAAAGGAAAACCTTTAATGGTGTACGGAGAAAAGAACAACGCGAAATTAAATCTTATTAGTAGTTTAAAGGCGCAAAAACTAATAAGAAAAGGTTGTTACGTCATTCTAGCACACATCGAGGAAGTTAAACCTGAAGAAAAGAACATCAGTGATGTTCCCGTCGTAAAAGAATTTCCCGATGTATTTTCGAAAGAATTACTGGGATTACCCCCACATCGATCCGTTTAATTTCAAATAGACCTTGTACCAGGAGCTACACCAATAGCTCGTGCTCCATACAGACTCGCACCCAGCGAAATGAAAGAATTACAAAGTCAGTTACAGAAACTTTTAGAGCGTGGTTTCATTCGACCAAGCACATCACCGTGGGGAGCTCCTGTTTTGTTAGTCAAGAAGAAGGATGGTACATTTAGGTTGTGTATCGACTACCGAGAGTTTAAAAAACTTACCATCAAGAACCACTACCCACTACCGAGAATCGATGACTTATTTGATCAACTACAAGGCTCGTTGGTTTATTCGAAGATTGATTTACGTTCTGGATATCATCAAATGCGGGTGAAGGAGGATGATATTCCAAATACCGCTTTTAGGATGCGTTACGGTCATTACGAGTTTATGGTTATGCCGTTTGGATTGACTAACGCACCAGCTGTGTTCATGGACCTCAAGAACCGAGTGTGTGGACCATACCTTGACAAGTTTGTCATTGTTTTCATCGATGACATACTTATTTACTCAAAGAATGATCAAGAGCACGAAGAACATTTGAGAAAAGTGCTAGAGTTGTTAAGGGAAAGAAAAACTGTACGCTAAGTTTTCAAAGTGTGCATTTTGGTTGGAAGAAGTTTAATTCCTCGGTCACATGGGAAACCCTGAAAACTCCGAATCATATACGCCAATTTTTAGGACTGGCTGGTTACTACAGAAGGTTCATCCAAGATTTTTCCAAAATAGCAAAACCCTTGACTGCATTAACGCATAAAGGGAAGAAATTTGAATGGAAGGATGAGCAGGAGAAAGCGTTTCAATTGTTGCAGAAAAAGTTAACTACGACACCTATATTGTCATTACCTGAAGGGAATGATAATTTTGTGATATATTATGATGCCTCAAAGCAGGGTCTCGGTTGTGTATTAATGCAACGAACGAAAGTAATTGCTTATGCGTCTAGACAATTGAAGATTCATGAACAGAATTATACGACGCATGATTTAGAATTAGGCGCAGTTGTTTTTGTATTAAAGACTTGGAGGCACTACTTATATGGGGTCAAAAGTATTATATATACCGACCACAAAAGTCTTCAACACATATTTAATTAGAAACAACTGAATATGAGGCAGCGTAGGTGGATTGAATTGTTGAATGATTACGACTTTGAGATTCGTTACCAACCGGGAAAGGCAAATGTGGTAGCCGACGCCTTGAGCAGAAAGGACAGAGAACCCATTCAAGTAAAAGCTATGAATATAATGATTCACACTAACCTTACTACTCAAATAAAGGAGGCGCAACAAGGAGTTTTAGAAGAGGGAAATTTAAAGGATGAAATACCCAAAGGATCGGAGAAGCATCTTAATATTCGGGAAGACGGAACCCGGTATAGGGCTGAAAGAATTTGGCTACCAAAATTTGGAGATATGAGAGAAATGGTACTTAGAGAAGCTCATAAAACCAGATATTCGATACATCCTGGAACGGGGAAGATGTACAAGGATCTCAAGAAACATTTTTGGTAGCCAGGTATGAAAGCCGATATTGCTAAATATGTAGGGAAATGTTTGACGTGTTCTAAGGTTAAAGCGGAGCATCAAAAACCATCAGGTCTGCTTCAACAACCCGAGATCCCGGAATGGAAATGGGAAAACATTACCATGGATTTAATCACTAAATTGCCAAGGACTGCAAGTGGTTTTGATACTATTTGGGTAATAGTTGATCGTCTCACCAAATCAGCACACTTCCTGCCAATAAGAGAAGATGGCAAGATGGAGAAGTTAGCACGACTGTATTTGAAGGAAGTCGTCTCCAGACATGGAATACCAATCTCTATTATCTCTGATAGGGATGGCAGATTTATTTCAAGATTCTAGCAGACATTACAGCAAGCATTAGGAACTCGTCTAGACATGAGTACTGCCTATCATCCACAAACTGATGGGCAGAGCGAAAGGATGATACAAACGCTTGAAGACATGCTACGAGCATGTGTTATTAATTTTGGAAATAGTTGGGATCGACATCTACCGTTAGCATAATTTTCCTACAACAACAGCTACCATTCAAGCATTGAGATGGCGCCGTTTGAAGCACTTCATGGTAGAAAGTGAAGGTCTCCAATTTGTTGGAGTGAAGTGGGGGATAGACAGATTACGGGTCCGGAGATAATACAAGAAACTACCGAGAAGATCATCCAAATTCAACAACGGTTGAAAACCGCCCAAAGTCGACAAAAGAGCTACACCGACATTAAAAGAAAAGATATAGAATTTGAAATTGGAGAGATGTTCATGTTTAAGGTTGCACCTTAGAAAGGCGTTGTTCGATTTGGTAAACGAGGGAAATTAAATCCAAGGTATATTGGACCATTCAAGATTATTGATCGTGTCGGACCAGTAGCTTACCGACTTGAGTTACCTCAACAACTCGCGGCTGTACATAACACTTTCCACATCTCGAATTTGAATAAATGTTTTGCTAAAGAAGATCTCACTATTCTGTTAGACGAAATCCAAATCAACGAAAAACTTCAATTCATCAAAGAACCCGTCAAAATAATGGATCGTGAGGTTAAAAGACTTAAACAAAACAAGATACCAATTGTTAAGGTTCGATGGAATGCTCGTAGAGGACCCGAGCTCACATGGGAATGAGAAGATTAGATGAAGAAGAAATACCCGCACTTATTTCCAGAAGATACGTCAACACCTCCAACTGCTTAAAATTTCGGAACGAAATTTATTTAACGGGTAGGTACTGTAGTGACCCGAACTTTTCCATGTTTATATATATTAAATGAAATTTATATTTACATGATTAAGTTTTTCCAACATCTTAAGCAATCAAACTTGTTAAGACTTGATTAATTAAAATAGGTTTCATATAGACAATTGACCACCCAAGTTGACCGGTGATTCACGAATGTTAAAACTGGTAAAAACTATATGATGATATATATATATATGATTATATATATAGTTAACATGATATTATGATAATTAAGTATCTCATTAGGTATTTTAACAATGTGTTATATACATAAAATTGAGTTTATTGAATTATGAAACTCGAAACGATATATATAACGATTATCGTTATAACAACGTCTTACTAAATACATATGAATCATATTAAGATATTGATACACTATGTTTAATAATGATAAATGATAAGTAAACATGCCATTAAGTGTATTAACAATGAACTACATATGTAAAAACAAGACTACTAACTTAATGATTTCGAAACGAGACATATATGTAACGATTATCGTTGTAACAACATTTAACTGTATATATATATCATACTAAGATATATTAATATATCATAATATCATGATAACGTAATAATTTAACATCTCTTTAGATATAATAAACAATGGGTTAACAACATTTAACAAGATCGTTAACCTAAAGGTTTCAAAACAACATTTACATGTAACGACTAACGATGACTTAACGACCCAGTTAAAATGTATATACATGTAGTGTTTTAATATGTATTCATACACTTTTGAAAGACTTCAAGACACTTATCAAAATACTTCTACTTAACAAAAATTCTTACAATTACATCCTCATTCAGTTTCATCAACAATTCTACTCGTATGCACCCGTATTCGTAATCGTACAATACACAGCTTCTAAATGTATGTACTATTGGTATATACACTCCAATGATCAGCTCTTAGAAGCCCATGTGAGTCACCTAACACATGTGGGAACCATCATTTGGCAACTAGCATGAAATATCTCATAAAATAGTAATCATTCATGACTTATTTACATGAAAACAAAATTACATATCCTTTATATCTACTCCATATACCAATGACCAAAAACACCTACAAACACTTTAATTCTTCAATTTTCTTCATCTAATTGATCTCTCTCAAGTTCCATCTTCAAGTTCTAAGTGTTCTTCATAAATTCTACAAGTTCTAGTTTCATAAAATCAAGAATACTTCCAAGTTTACTAGCTCACTTCCAATCTTGTAAAGTGATCATCTAACCTCAAGAAATTCTTGTTATTTACAGTAAGATATCATTCAAAATCAAGGTAATACTCATATACAAACTTTGATTCAATTCCTATAACTATAACTATCTTAATTCGAGTGATAATCTTACTTGAACTTGTTTTCGTGTCATGATTCTACTTCAAGAACTTTCAAGCCATCCAAGATCCTTTGAAGCTAGATCATTTCTTTTCACTTCCAGTAGTTTTACCTACTAAACTTGAGGTAGTAATGATGTTCATAACATCATTCGATTCATACATATAAAACTATCTTATTCGAAGATTTGAACATGTAATCACTAGAACATAGTTTAGTTAATTCTAAACTTGTTCGCAAACAAAAGTTAATCCTTCTAATTTGACTTTTAAAATCAACTAAAAACATGTTTTATATCTATATGATATGCTAACTTAATGATTTAAAACCGGAAACACGAAAAACTCCGTAAAACCGGATATACGCCTTCGCAGTAACACCGTGGGCTGTTTTGGGTTAGTTAATTAAAAACTATGATAAACTTTGATTTAAAAGTTGTTCTTCTGGGAAAATGATTTTTCTTATGGACATGAAACTATATCCAAAAATCATGGTTAAACTCAAAGTGGAAGTATGTTTTCCAAAATGGTCATCTAGACGTCATTCTTTCGACTGAAATGACTACCTTTACAAAAACGACTTGTAACCTGTATTTCCGACTATAAACTTATACTTTTTCTGTTTATATTCATAAACTTAAGTTCAATATGAAACCATAGCAATTTGAAACACTCAAAACGGATTTAAAACGAAGAAGTTATGGGTAAAACAAGATTGGATATTTTTGCTTGTTGTAGCTACGTGAAAATTGGTAACAAATTTATAGTAATCATATCCTAGCTAACTTATATTGTAATATACATGTATGCTAATATATTATGTAATCTTGGGACACCATAGACACGTATGCAAATGTTTTGACATATCATATCGACCCATGTATATATATTATTTAGAACAACCATAGACACTCTATATGCAGTAATGTTGGAGTTAGCTATACAGGGTTGAGGATGATTCGAAAAATATATATACTTTAAGTTGTGATCTAGCCTGAGACGTATATACACTGGGTCGTGGATTGATTCAAGATAATATATATCGATTTATTTCTGTATATCTAACTGTAGATAACTAGTTGTAGGTTACTAACGAGGACAGCTGACTTAATAAATTTAAAACAGTAAAACGTATTAAAAATGTTGTAAATATATTTTGAACATACTTTGATATATATGTACATATTTGTTATTGGTTCGTATCGACCAGTGGCCAAGTCTTACTTCCCGACGAAGTAAAAATCTGTGAAAGTGAGTTATAGTCCCACTTTTAAAATCTAATATTTTGGGATGAGAATACATGCAGTTTTATAAATGTTTTACGAAATAGACACAAGTAATTGAAACTACATTATATGGGTGAATGATCGAATCCGAATATGCCCCTTTTGCTTGGTAACCTAAGAATTAGTAAACAGATCTACTAATTGACGTGAATCCTAAAGATAGATCTATTGGGCCTAACGAACCCCATCCAAAGTACCGGATGCTTTAGTACTTCGAATTCATTTTTATCATGTCCGAAGGATTTCCCGAAATGATAGGGGATATTCTTATATGCATCTTGTTAATGTCGGTTACCAGGTGTTCACCATATGAATGAATTTTATCTCTATGTATGGGATTTATATTGAAATATGAAATCTTGTGGTCTATTATTATGATTTGATAATATATAGGTTAAACCTATAACTTACCAACATTTTTGTTGACGTTTTAAGCATGTTTATTCTCAGGTGATTATTAAGAGCTTCCGCTGTTGCATACTAAAATAAGGACAAGATTTGGAGTCCATGCTTGTATGATATTATGTAAAAACTGCATTCAAGAAACTTATTTTTGATGTAATATATTCTTATTGTAAACCATTATGTAATGGTCGTGTGTAAACGGTATATTTTAGATTATCATTATTTGATAATCTACGTAATGCTTTTTAAACCTTTATCGATAAAATAAAGGTTATGGTTGTTTTAAAAATGAATGCAGTCTTTGAAAAACGTCTCATATAGAGGTCAAAACCTCGCGACGAAATCAATTAATATGGAACGTTTATAATCAATATGAACGGGACATTTCAGTTTGCATGGTTGTCGAATTGCTAGCTTGTATGCGGTGTTGTGTAAGTGATTGGAAGTAAGTAGGTTATATATGTATATGTATAATTATTGCATTCACTAAGCGTTTTGCTTACCCTCTCGTTGTTTACCTTTTTATAGGCTCCAGCGTGGACAAGGGTAAGGGCATTCGTTTGGATTAGTGATCCCGCTTTGTTATGATAGGAGAAGCTTTTGGGAGTATAGCTTTTTGAAGTTTGACCGAGATTGGGTAGTTTAACCCCCAAACATCATGGTCTAGTGTCGTTTGGAATTTAAACTAATTTGGTCGAAACTTATATTTTGTACGAAACTCGTAATACGGCCATATGTGGGCCCGGTGTCGTAAAACTAATTTTATTATTGAAACGTGTTAGTTTTACTTATATTGATGTTTTGTGAAAAGTGTTTCATCTAAATATGTCGGGAAGTGGGAGATCATTAAATGAAAAATGCAAAAACTAGACAGAAGCTGAAGCAGCTTGTGCGCGCCGCGCAAAAAGGGTGTTGCGCGCCGCGCACTTCTCTGTATATAAAAAAAATTTGTTTGCTATTTACGGTTGGATAATGGGTTGGGTTGTTACATCCAGTCCCACGGTTTAGCGATCACGCCCTCTATATGAGACGTTTCCGAAAAGTATTCGCATTAATTAACATAACCAAGTCATTTATTAAAGAAAATGTAACTGGAAAATATTTTACATAAATGACTAACGTAAATGAACCCAAAACATCTCGAAAGAAAATAGTTTAAATGCGAATATTTGTTCTTGAAATGAAAATGATAAAATATGCTGGACGTCGTCCAGTTCTAGCAGCAAACAGCATAATAACTTCTGTTAAGCGGAAGCACTACTTCTATGAACTTGAGATAAAACATGCAAAACGTCAACGAAAAACGTCGAGTGAATCTACAGGTTTAGTAAATCATTTCGTAAGTTAGGCCACAAGATTTTCTGGAAAACATCGAAGAAAAGTATACATTATCATGAGCACTTGATTATAAAGCTTTAACCTTTGCATATAGCCGAGCCACACGTCTTCAGTTTACCCTATCTTGGCGATACACCGATCAAGTGTACGAGTAACAACAAAATAAGCACTAGTTATGTTGCGGTGAGGTTTGTCAAACCTAACGGTACCGTCCCTATAAGTCGAGCTTACAAAGTAACTAATATAATCAAGCTAAGGGATTTTTGTTTTGAACTCATATGTATAAGTTTAAGTTACTTGTGCCTAATACGTAAAACATTTGTAAAAAGAATGCATCTCATCCCTGTAAAAATGTAGTAGGGACTGTAGACTCACCTTAGCAAAAGCACTTGTAAATATCTTAGCAAAACGTACGGTTGTCGAACAATCTCGACTGAACAATGCAACCTAACCAAGTAAATCATCTTAAGTATACACTTATAGGTCAAACTATGTCAACCCATAGTGTACGCAAAGTCCTAGTGCTCAGACTGACTCAACAAACAAGTAAAAGTCAACTAATCCAAGCAAGTCAACAAAAGTCAACCAAATTCAAACCAAAAGTCAACTCTGTCAAAGTGGTCAACTAAAGTCAAACATCTCAGTAGGTCTTGCAAACATGGTCAACATGTCAAACCTAGGTCAAGTATCACTTTACAAGTCATAGTTAAGCAAATTGCACATTCGCAGTTTAAAGCATGCCTTCGAAAAACGTACATCGTAGAAAGATTCAACTATAGCTCATAGCACATAAATCATAAAATTATGAAAAACTCCAGATCATAACTACACTTAAAATTGATTCCAAAAAGTCTAGCCAAATCCTCATACAATAATTAAAAGTCAAAAGTCAGAAGGGGTCTAGTTACGGTTTACTAAATTAGTTTCAGCACGCGCATCAGTTTTGAAATATTTCTCAGAAAATATAGAAAATAGATTTTGACAAACGGTAAATTGGAGTCATCTCAAAACATTCCAAAATATTAGTGTTAAAATAATCAAAGACATTTCTTTAGCCAATTCGTACAGTTTAATCAATCTTTACAGACCTTCCAGTTTTGCTCATCAAACAGACATATCACTTAGACGAGCATATATCTCATGGCAATTCATGTTTTTGTAAGTTTAGATACAGATGAAATATGTCAAGTAACATATAAAATAACATATTCCAGAAGATCAAAGTCTCAATCAACTCCTAGTTCACTCTAGCAATTTTTATGTAACTTTGAAAACTGATTCAGCTCACTTAAAGAACCAAATCTTCGTTTTGACATAACGGGAGCATTACATAACCTTTTGACGCAAATATTAAGTCCAAATTGCATAAATTTTCATAAGGAATACAGTAGTATACTTGTTATAAACTAAAACACAAAGCAGGCAACTCAGAAAATTCGGATTACGAGCAAAACCTAGTCAAATCTTCGATTAAGCATATCTTAAGCATACGATAACGAAATCACGCAAAATTAGAGTCTAAAATTAATAACTTTTCGATATCTATCCATCTAAACATATTATAAAATCAGTTCTCATGTCAATTTTATCAGATCCACAAGAAACAAATTCGTTTTCCCTGCAAACAACGTTAATCAAGCAATCAAACGATAAATTACAACTCTAGACACCACTAATTGAGCACTAGACTCGAATACACCATGCAATTGAACAAAATTCAGATTTAGAAAAACTAGGGTTAGTGATTATACCTTAAACGATCAAATTTCTTATACTATCGCGTAGAGAATGATGCGTAGAATAACGTTCGTGTTTAAGACTTGATCTAATTTTGAGTTTTGGTGATGATGGTGGTGTGGTGGTGATCGACAGCCAAAGGGGGAGGGAAAGAGAGCAAAAGTCGACTAGCACTTGTGGGGAATGAGGGTTCTTTCTCTAATTTTTCCTTTTATATCCCATTAGGCCCTAAATCCCACACTAATGATCCAACAAGCCAAGCTTAAGTCCACTAAGGGAATGGGGAGGGGGGGTTCGGCCGATTGGCCCTTTAATGGGTGTTCGTGCTCATTTTTGCTAATTGCTTGTACGCGCGTGGTCCGTTTCGAGTGCCGTTAACCGTACCGGGTCTCCGGAATGTTAACTAGTCGTTGAAACGAAATCACCAGATTTAATTCATTAAATAAATAATAAATTAAATAAATTTTTCTTAAAGTCAATAATGAGCATGACCGGGTACACCAAGCTAAGTGTTTACATCACCAGGTACACAAGACCCATAAGTTTAACCAAAACAACAAATTAATGAGTATGACCGTCGAGACCATTACTAAAAAGCGCCTTCCAAAATCCGCCACAAGCAAGCTAGGCCAAACTCTTACTCTTGTCCTTCGAAGTGCCACAATTTATAAAAATGTAAACAATGAAGGAGTAAGCTACAATGCTTAGTGAGTGCAATACTTATATGCATATATACATAAATCACTTACTTGCGCAACTTACACAAACCGCATACAAGATAGCATCACTAACGCAAATATACAGAACCTAGTACAAGCTAGCATCTTAATTGCATGAACAAGAATATAACACGCTACACTACTCAAAATACAACTTACAACGCAAAAATGATTAACCATTCCCCAAATGTACTAGTCATCAAATGAATAGCACTAACAACCCGTGTACATGGCCAACAAAGGCGCCTCCCGGATGGCACCACCATGTACACCCGAATGTGGTCAACGAAAAGCGTGGTCTCAATTGGTAACACTTCCCGCATCCTCACAAGTGGCCAACAAAGAGTGGACTTCAAAGTAATCGCACTCACCACTTTCCCCAAACGCAAGGTGGCCAACAAAGAGCGAGTCACTAAAAGAGACATCACTCACCACAGTGCACCAAGTGGCCAACAAAGAGTAAAATCCTTCTCAATCGGATAGTACTCGCCACTAACCCACATGCAAACAATTTATATACACATATATATAAATACTCCACTCACCTTGAGCAATTCGATGAGTCTCAACCTCTCTAGGACTTTAAGCTTGATCCAAGAGCAAGTCACCTATCACAAATATAACATCAAGCTATGAACACTAATAGCTTGACTCAAAATCCACTAGTGATAATTTGACCCAAATTGCACCTAAAACACCAACTAGGTCAAACAAGACCCAAACTCCCCAAATCACCAAAAGCTAGTGATTTAGTTCCAAACTCAACTAAATACAACTCATGATCAAGTGCTAGGAGCCCTTTATGACCCATTTTAACCAAATACAAATTTTGATTCACCCAAAATCAAACTACCAAGAACACCCATTTAAGCTCCATTCACCAACAAAATCACTAATACTTGTGATTATGCCCAATTTGCAAGTCTACACATGAAAAAAATACTTCCAACCTAAAACCCACCAACAAGGGTCAACAACACTCACAGCTAGCTTCAAACATCCAATTGTGAGATAGATGGGTTTAATCAAGAACATGCAATATCAAACCCTAACCTCAAATTGAATAAAAATTGAAGTTAGGACTTACTACAAGTATCAACACGTAGCTAGAAGCAAGATGAACAATATTAACTCTTGCACTTTGGTGAGATTCCACCCCTTTCACCTCCAATCTAAGCTTTATCTCACTAGGAAATGAGTTTCTCACTCTAGAAAGTGTGAGAGTGTTTGAGTAGGTGTGAAATGAAGTATGAATGAGATTAGGGTCAGCTCACCAGGAATAAGCTCGTCCATAAGTGAAAAGACCCAATTGCCCCTCATTTTAAACCCCTGAAAACGGGTTATAAACACATATATGTCGTCAGAACGTCGTTCCATACAATGGAACGTTGTTCCAAATTAAGAACGTCGTTCCTTTTAAGAGGAACATTGTTCCTGAAACGACCTCTAACTTGTTCTATTCACCGGTACCCGTTTCCCTTGATCACAACGTCGTTACTGGTTTTGAAATGTCGTTCCTTCACCCGGAATGTCGTTCCTCTTCTTTGGAACGTCGTTTCACACACAGAAAACTGGGTGTTCCAACTTCTTAATTCACAAAATCCGCGCAAGTCTTTAACTCAAATTTGGTGGCACTTTTGAATGCATCCAGGCTTTAGTGGTACTTTTCAGCTTTTTAGTGGCGCCTTTATCGACGACATCTAAAACGTCGTTACTCACTAAAAATATGGGGTGTTACAACTCTCCCCCACTTGGACCCGATCGCGTCCCCGCGATCCACACAACATGTAGCGAAGGTAAATGCTCCATCACAAATTCCTCGGACTCCCAAGTGCACTCGGACCCCTTTCGGTGACGCTATTGCACCTTGTAAGTACGAATTCTCTTATTTCAAATCTCTTTAATCTTTTCATCAAGAATAGAAACCGGATCTTCCACATACTCTAGTTTGTTATTTAGAGTAATTTCGTTCAACGGTACCCACATTGAGTCATCCGCAAGATACTTGCGAAGATAGGAAACATGGAATGTGTTATGGATTCCCGCAAGCTCTTCTGGTAACTCTAAATGATAAGCAACTTCACCAACACGTGCCAACACTTTAAAAGGTCTAATAAACAGAGGAGCAAGTTTTCTCCGCTTTCGGAACCTAATTACACCCTTCCACTGCGACACCTTAAGCATCACCATATCACCTTCATTAAATTCAATCGGTCGCCTACGCTTATCCGCATACAACTTTTGTCGATCTTGTGCCACTTTAAGGCGAGCACGAATCACATCAATCTTTTGGTTCGTCTCAGGAACCACGTCGGTACCTCCAATATTCTTTTGACCCACCTCGCCCCAACAAATTGGGGTTCGACATCGTCGCCCTTAAAACATTTCATACGGTGGCATTCCAATACTAGCATGGTAGCTATTATTGTATGAGAACTCCAGCAATGGCAAATGCTCATCCCAACTTCCACCAAAGTTAATTACACACGCCCTAAGCATATCCTCCAAGGTTTGGATGGTCCTTTCGCTTTGACCGTCCATTTAAGGTTGAAAAGACGTGCTCAACTTCACTTGAGTACCCATTTCGGTATGAAACTTACCCCAAAATCGAGAAGTAAAACGCGTATCTCGATCCGAAACAATAGACACCGGTACCCCGTGTCTCCAAATCACCTCTTTAGTGGCACTTTGAATGCATCCAGGCTTTAGTGTCACTTTTTAGCTTTTTAGTGGCACTTTTATCGACGACATCTAAAATGTCGTTACTCACTTAAAATATGGGGTGTTACAGAAAGGGTGTGTGTCAAACACATGGAAAAATCTAATGGAGGGTCTTTTACCTTTAAGAACTTAATATGATGTCTTTTGGTGTCTTTTAACAATCACGGATCTATTCTGGGTAACCAAACTCAGCTACCATAGATCTTACAGCTTCAATGAGAGTTCTATTTCTTCTTTCTGCAACACCAATCTGTTGAGGTGTTCTCATAAAAAAAAAGTTATATAAAATTCTTTTGTCGGTACAAAATTCTTCAAGTGTAGAATTTTAGATCATGTACCATGATCACTTCTAAGTTGTTCCATCGGTTGTCCATTTAGTAGTTCCATCCTTTTGATAAAATTGACCATTTTATCAGAAGATTCATTCTTTTGCTTCAAAAGAATACCCAGGTATACCTAGATTACTCATTAACAATGACAAGTGTGAATCTCTTCCCACTACAACTAGCAATATTAACTGGACCAAAAAGATCTATATGAAGTAGGTGAAATGGTTTTTCAACAGATGATATCTACTTAGTCTTGAAAGACGCTCGGTGATGCTCCCCTTTTTCACAACCAGGACACAATCTGTCCTTAACAATAGACATTGTGGACAACCTAGATGCTAAACTTCCGCTAGAAAGTTTATGAATATTTTTGAAGTTGAGATGTGAAAGTATCTTGTGCCATAACCACTAAAGGTTGTCTGCTGACTGTGAGTAAAAACAAGTATCTGTTGTAGTAACAAGTGAATTCATGTCAAATTGATACATGCTCTAATGACGTTTTACAGTCAGCAATGGTTTCCAAGTCTCAGAAAAATGATTTCTGAAGAACGGAAAATAAGTAAACCTTGAGTGCTCCCTACACCATTAATCAAACATGAATTATATCAAAAACTAGCATGTCTCAACTCCCCAACGATGTCAAGCCCATTCCCAACATGAACTATGTCAAATGAACTCTCCTTTAGATATTGTTAACCGAAGCCAAAGAAATCAGATTTATATAAAATTTCAAAAATATTATTCATAAACAATTGAACCAAATTAAAATACCGACAACACAAAATCCAAACAAATGCATAAAAGAATGAACATATTGAAGCTAGAAACACTTATCGTTGTGAATGGAGCTTTAATGGAGACTGCAAATGAAGAAGTCTCCTTTAGATATTGTAGTTTGAAGCTAAAGGAATTAGACGTAAATAATATCTCAAAAGTTATTATTCATAAGCATTTGATTCGAATGAAAACGCTGACATCACAAAATCAAAAAAAATACACACATGAATGAACATATTGAAGCTAAAAACATTTACAGATCGTAGTGAATTAAGCTTGAATGGCGACGTGGAATGAAGAACATGAATCGCTGGTTTGAAATTAGGGCACGAACTTAATCGTAAATGCTCCCGGATATTAGGGCTCGAGTAGCAACGAATGAAGAACTCAATCGTTGAATAGTGACGACTGATAGTTAGAGCTAAGGGGTATAAAATACTATAAAATTTTAGCAGGAAATACTATTAAATACGATACAATTTTACACAAGATATTTATTTATTTAGAGAATGGATATACTTAGACCTTGCTACAACACTTATAGGCAGTGTACCTAATCGTACAGTAGTGTAGTTTTTAGTAAGTCCGGTTCGTTCCACAGGGAAAATCTTTAAACAAAGCTTAACGCTATATTAGTTTACTTTTATAAAAATACAAATATATATATAAGTAATATTATTATTATAAAGGGGGGTTTTTACCGTTTAATGACCGGTTTGTCGATTTTAAAACTTTAGTCGCAGTTAAAACCAAATGTTAAAATAATAAATAAATACAAGACTTAATTTAAAGCGTAAAGTAAATAACGATAATGAAATTGCTAATAATAAAAGTGCGATAAAATAAACTTGTGATAATTAAAAAGTACGATAATTAAAAGTGCAATTAAATACAATAACAATAAAAATGCGATAATTAGAAGTGCAATTAAATATAAAATAAAGGAAATTAAATATGAAATAAAAGAATTATGCTTATTTAAACTTCCGTAACCATGATGTTTGACGTGTTGATTTTAGTTTTATGCCCATGGGTTAATTGTCCTTTGTCCTGGATTATTTAATATGTCCGTCTGGTTTTTGTCCATAACAGTCCATCAGTCATAAATATAAAGTGCGAGTGTCCTCATCAAATTATCCTTATACCCGAAGTTAAATATTCTAACTAATTGGGGACTTAAACTGTAACAAGGTTTTATTACTTTGTTTAATAATTACACCAGAATGTCGACTGAGTGTAACCCAAGGTTTTAATACTTTGTTATCAATTATGCCAAGTGTCCTTGTACATAATTTCACCCATGTTTTAATAATTCTAGTGGCTATTAATCCATTCCTGTGTCCGATTAAATGAACGATTATTTGTACATATAAATACCCCGCCCATCGTGTCTGATCGAGTGTATATGGTAATTTATAGGGACGCCCAATTGTAAATCTTTATATTAACATTAACAAACTATCATTTAGTTAAACAAATATAAAGCCCATTAATAGCCCATAGTCTAATTTCCACAAGTGTCGTTCTTTTGTCCAAACCCCAATAATGGTACAAAGCCTAATTACCCAATTTTAGTAATTAGCCCAACATCATGATTACTTCGGATTAAATAAGCATAATAATAACTTAGCTACGAGACATTAATGTAAAAAGGTTGAACATAACTTACAATGATTAAAAATAGCGTAGCGTTACACGGACAGAATTTCGACTTACACCCTTACAACTTTCGCTAACATACCCTTATTATTAGGATTAAAATTAAAATTAAAATTAAAATATAAATATAAATATATACGTTTAGATAGATGGATGGATATATATTATGGATGAAAAATTGATCAGAATTCGTTGAGCTTTATAGGGAGTTTCAGTTTTTGGGGCTCCGCGACTCGCGGCCCATTCCTTCTTCAAACTCCGCGAGTCGTGGAGATCGTTTTCACAGCTCACCCACATTTGGCTCTTTGTTTACCGATGGTTTATTATATAAATATAATATATATATATATATATATATATATATATATATATATATATATATATATATATATATATATATATATATATATATATATATATATATATATATATATATATATATATATATATATATATATAATTTATATAATTAATTATATATTATATTATATTTATATACATAGTTAACTTGTAATTTTTAGTCCGTTGCGTCGAGCGTTGAGAGTTGACTCTGGTCCCGGTTCCGGATTTTCGAACGTCCTTGCGTATAATTTAATATCTTGTACTTTGCGTTTTGAATCTTGTACTCTTGTAATTTCGAGACGTTTCTTATTAATAATTGGAACCTCTTTGATTGTATTTTGTACTTTTGAGCTTTTTGGTCGTTTGCGTCTTCAATTCGTCGAATTTGTCTTTTGTCTTCACCTTTTATTATTTAAACGAATATCACTTGTAAATAGAACAATTGCAACTAAAAGCTTGTCTTTCTTGAGGAATAATGCTATGAAATATATGTTCGTTTTTAGCATTATCAAATATTCCCACACTTGAGCGTTGCTTGTCCTCAAGCAATATAGTCTTGAAATACTAGAATCACTTCTTTATTCTTCACACTTTGTACATCAGTGATTTCTTTACGGCGGTATAAACAATGGTAGTAACGATGTGGTTTACAGTCCCATATGACTATATAAAAATTTAGATCCATTAAGAAAATTGGATCTTTATGAAAACATTTGATTTTTGAAAATTAAATCTAGCTTTTACCCTAGATAAGTTTTCCGGAATAACCCTTCACCGGTGTTTGCAAATTATTTTTGTGGGTTTGGTGGGTTTCAGATTTTAAAATTTTAGTTCAAAACTTGCGGTTTTATGTCACCCACTTGCTAACCTTGTATTAGGAAAGCAACACGTCCAGTATACTTGCTCCGTATATTACCTTTCGGTAAACTACCATCCGGTTGTAAAGGAAAGCGTTGAACAAGCAACTGTTAAGGCAATGTCCCCTGACATGCTTTTAATTATGGTCTATAACGTGTCAGACGCAATTACTATCCTTTGTAGGAGCAATAGTAAAGCTCACCCTTTTAATTTGTCGGTCTGGCACAAGGTCCTGTCTTTGACCATGCTATGCAACCACCGTTCTTACGGTTGACACCCGATTTGGTTCAGGTGACCTAATGAATTCCAGGTGAATTCCTAGGATTTTACGTTCAATGGTAATGAACGCATTAAAAATGGTTTTTCAGAAAACAAATCGGTTTGTAATTTTGATCAAAATATTTTCTCGTTCAAGCTCGAGTTTAGATATCATTGAATTCCATGAGTTTGAATTCTCAATCTTTAAGGTCAATCTCAAGGATTGAGTAATATCAGTCTTAAAAGCTGATTTTTGATCTTTTAAGGAGATTATCCTTTCTGGGGATTTGATTCATTAGTCTTATCCAGCTAATTTACATGGTGCCCCCCATTTTACGAGATAAATCCTTCTCATGGTTAGGATAAATCTGACCACTTGGCGACCCTGTTTAATGCTGAGGTCCGTGGATTTCCTGCTGATTTTAGTGATGACTTTTCTAGATTTTTCGTCAACCTACAGCTGGTCTGGACGACAACTTCTTGACCTAAATCAAGAAGCGCGTGTCTTTTTCGGAAGACTTTACTTCCTTTTAATGATGGAATTGATTCATCGTGTAGATCCATCTTTCTTACAGTAAATCAGGTAAAAAATTTTAGTTTAGTCCAAAGCAAAAGTATTTTCAGTTATTTGTACAAAAATACGTGACATATGTTTTGAATAACTTGGAGAATTTTCCCACACTTGGCTTTTATTTTCCTTTTTATTGTCCTCTATTCCATTTTAAATGAATTTTAACATTTTGGTTTGTTTCTCAATTTATGTCCTTTTCGAGGTAACAATAATTTCGGTGTTAACACCTAGTTTTATCGTTCATAAATATGTATAAACATGATTTTGAGTTCATTTAGTTGAAAATTTTGAAAGATTTTACTAGAATTGGGTAGTCAGTATATAAGACTAGGGCTGTTCTTTATTATCAGAGAGCACTAGATTCTAATACAACTACTACTTTACTAGTATTTCTAATGGTAACCAAGTGTATAAAGTAAAAATTTTAAAATCCGAAAGAATTTAACCCCTTCCCACACTTAAGATCTTGCAATGCCCTCATTTGCAAGAAATCAGTAACAATTTAAATTATTGAGGGTGATTTGTGTGAAAATGATTAAATTTTACCAAAGTTTCCAAACATATTTGTGTTTGCTTGCTGAATGATAAATGGTGCATATCATTTGTTCATTCCGTCTTATTGTTATTTCACATATATTTTGCATCTTGTCGTCAAAATTTGTTGCTTTTGCTGAACTTAATGCCAGTCTTTGAAAATGTGTTGTTTTACTCTGTTGTGTACATAAGATAAACTGCAAACATATACACATATTTTTGAAGTTTGGTATATTACCCCACATTCAAAAATTATTAAAATCTAAGAATAAAAGTTAGAAAATTATAAAAACTATTACAATATTAACATAAGTATTAAACAGTATCAACATTACAAATTACAAAATAAATAAAACTAAGTAGACTATGGATGATACTGATACCAGTAGGGGTTCCATGCATAACCATAGGTGCTATAAAATGCTTCGGCTGGGTTATACGTAGGATACGGTGGTTGAATCTCTATAGACCAGGGAGGGAATATGGGCGATGGAGTAGGAATATAGTTTCTACCTATATGTTGGCAATAAGCTATGATTTGGTTTTGATGAACTTGCCAATCTTCAAATGCTCTATGTCTAGCATTTTCATACTCTTGTGAAGCTATAAACCTTTGCATTTCTGCCATTTCATTTCCCCCTCCTACATTACCTTGCTGTTGGTTTCTCTCAACCTGTGGATATCTACCATGGTATTGTACTGCGGCGTTATTTCGCCTCTTCAAAACTTTCGCACCATGGTATACATTTAAACCTATTGTATCGCGGGGTTCTGGTTCTTCGACTAATAATCCCCCTGACTTATATCCACACCGAGATATTCAGCAATCAAAGTAATAAATATACCACCTCCTATTATGCTATGTGGTCTCATCCCCCTAACCATAGCTGATAAATAATAACCCACACAATAAGGTATACTTACAGCGCTTTGTGGGTCTCGAATACACATATGGTAAAACAAATCCTGTTCATTTACCTTTTCCTTATTCTTACCTCTTTGTGTAATCGAATTAGCTAAAAACCTATGAATTACTCTTAACTCTGCTCTATCTATATCCAAATAAGAGTAATTTCCCCCTTTGAATCGGTGATGGCTTGTCATTTGACTCCATACACCATGTGTATCAAAATTTTCATCTATCTTTCTACCATTTAGTATCAACCCTCTACAATCGGCAGATGCTAACTCCTCAGGCGTATATATACGTAAAGCCTGAGCCATGTCTAGTAAAGACATGTGGCGCATCGAACCTCCTAACAAAAATCTAATAAAAGATCGATCGGTTAAACTAGCTACCCGATCATTTAATTCTATACTACACAACAATTCTTCACACCATAATTTATATACAGGTCTACGCATGGTGAATAAACGTACCCAGTCGTTAAAAGTAGAATTACCATACCTCTGTGCAAGTAATTCCCTAATTGGCCCGGCCAATTCTACAGCTTCTAATGGTCCCCATTCTATGACCCTAGGTACCTCAACAACTTTAGAATGAAGAGTATGCAAACCCCTTTGGTATTTTGGATAATCTATCCAAAGTCTGTCAAATCTCAGGTTCGGGTGCAAATCTTCCAAGTGCATATCAGAAAATGTCATGACTGGATGAGGTATATCTTGTTTGTAGTAGTTATCCACCTCCTGTTGTTCCGCATTCTCAGCAGGAGCATTGCGAGTTTGGGATGAAGATTCACCCCTTTCAGTCTGCAAAACACATCAAACACAATTTTTGTGCATCCAAATATGCATTAGTGTCAGCAAAATCATCAATCAAAATAATTACAATGACATGATCAATTTATATCAAACTTAAGCTCATTTTCATATTTTCATCAAATCTACACTTTTTCAAATAAGCATATACGAAAATGTTCGCCAAGTTCATAAGCATTCAACTCAAATAACATGTCAAAATAATCATTACTAGCAATTAAACAAGTTTCAAATGGCATTATCTCTCAAAAATCAAGTTCATGAATTTTAGACTTGAAAAAGTCCACTTTAATTCTCAAAATCATGTTTAGGCTCAAAGTTTGGATCATTTAACTACCTAAACATGTTACACTACTTAATTTAGCAACAATTCATGACAAAAATCGGCCATAACCTGTTTATATCAAAAAGCCCCAAATTGCTCAAGAACACAAACCCTAGATTACTCAAAATTTAAAGTTTAAGGCTTCTAATCATGTTAAATAGCATCAATCTAGGTTATACAAGCATAATACATAAACAATTTAAGCATAATTACACTAAAAAGCATCAAAATCAAATTGGGTATAAAATTGCTCAAGAACACTAATTTTCGGATTAAATGGTGTTTAGGTGTAGAAATTTACCGTTTTTCTTGAGTAATTCCTTGATAGCATCCTTCTCAACATGATTTTAGTAAAAGATTTGATGATTAACGGTCAAAAATTGTGAATTTGGGGGTGTTTTTTCGGGTTTTTGCGGGTTTTATCGCAGTGTTTTCGTGTTTTATTTGTGTTGTGGTGTGCAAATGATCTGCTCTTTCGTTTTTATTTTTTTCTGGGTTTTGGTCCCTCCGCGAGTCGCGGTGTTTGAACCTTCAAACTCCGGGAGTCGCGGAGTTTGTATTTTTTATTTTTTTTCTAAACAATCCTTAAGATTAAAATTTGTCTTAGTCCGTCCTTCGAACCTTCAAACCTTAAGATTAAAATTTGAACCTTCAAACTCCGGGAGTCGCGGTGTTTCGGATCGATGTCCTAGTCCGTCCTTCGACAAAATTTTAAAATTTGTCTTTTTCAAGCGATTGTTTTAAAAGCTTAGATTTTTTTAGTTTTTTTTAATGTTTTTGGCATACTTTAATTCAATAAGATTAAAAATAATGATAATAAAAGTTCTCGTCCCTCCCTCGGGTAAAGTAATTTCGGTTCAACGACCTAGTCTTCAACTTACGACGAATTTTAAAAAACATATTCTTAACTTAATGAGATAAAGTAAATTTTTGTTTTTAAATTCACACCAAACTTAATTTAAAAATTCATATTATAAAATCACACCAAACTTATATTATATTTTTCAAATATTTACAATTTTAAATATATTGTTTTTACAAAGTTTACAATATTAATTTAAGATTTATATATTAATTTTAAAAACATGGTAAAAATAAAATTAAAAATCTTTTTGGCTTTTTATCCCACTTTAATCAATCAAATATTATCAAAAATATGCGCCCCTCTTTTCGGTAAAGTAATTTCGGTTCCATAACCTAATTTAACTCATGACGAATTTTTGAAATATTTTGGGTTGATTGATTAAAGATATTTATACCTTAAGAATAAACGTTAAATTTCGCAGTGATGTAATAAATTTTTGTATGATATCAATAATTTCGGTCGCCAAACCTAATTTTATTCAATACCAATTTAATACTTTATAGCGAACAAATTAGCGTTTATTATCAAAAGGTTAAAAATAAAAATAAAAAAATAAAAACTGTACAGACTTACCTGTGATATAGTATTCTTAGTTATATGATCTATCTCATTCATAAGATAGTCGGTTTAATTGGTTTTCCATAGCTACATAGGCGTAACCTCGAGCATTCAGTGTTTTTTCTTCTAAACATATGAACGGTCCGTCTCTGCATAAAGTAACAAATTAAGTATTTGAATAGGTTTGATTATTTGAACATTTACCTCCATGTGACCATTTTTCGCATTTGTGACATCTTTCTAGGTGTCGTTCTCTTCTTTTCGCTGCGGATTGATTTTCCTTTACCAAATTGTAACTTATTATCTTCGCATCTGGATTCTTTTCTTACTCCGTCCAATCTTTCTCTGATTACTGATACTATTTCACTTGATAGTGTGTCATTATTACGTTTAGTGATCAAAGCGTGTAGCATTAGACCATGGTTTAGTTCACAGGCAGTCTTCATTTTGTAAAAACCTAAAAAAATAAAAATTCAGAATGGGGGGAGAAGACTAGTTCTTTAGGGTCTGCTAGGGAAAGACCATTCGGGTTCCATTTTCGAGAACTACACGAAAACAGACAATCTAACTCTAACAGAAATACATATTATCCTTTAAAGACTTGATTCTCCCCACACTTAGTTAGCTGTGGTGTCGAAATTGTGATTAACTTCGTTGTCGACTTCCATCAGACTATCTATGTAGTGTTTAACTCTGTGACCATTAACTTTAAATTCAATCCCATTTGAATTTATCAATTCTACTGTTCCGTATGGAAAAACTCTTTTAACTATGAATGGTCCAGACCATCTTGATTTCAATTTTCCAGGAAATAGCTTGAATCGTGAATTGAAAAGAAGAACTCTGTCTCCTTCCTTAAATTCTTTTGAAGTTCTGATTCTTTTATCATGCCATTTCTTCGTTCTTTCCTTATAGATCAACGAATTTTCGTATGCTTCATGTCTTAATTCTTCTAATTCATTTAATTGATTTAATCGTAGACGTCCAGCTTCATATAAATCAAGATTACATGTCTTCAAAGCCCAAAATGCTTTGTGTTCAATTTCTACTGGAAGATGACATGCTTTTCCATAAACAAGTCTAAAAGGTGTGGTTCCAATTGGAGTTTTGTAGGCTGTTCTAAAAGCCCAGAGTGCATCCTCCAATTTAATGGACCATTCCTTCGGATTTGATCCTACGGTTTTCTCTAGAATACGTTTTAAAGCTCGGTTGGATTTTTCAACTTGTCCACTTGTTTGTGGATGATAAGCAGTGGAGATTTTATGAGTTACTCCATATCTTTTAAAAACTTTTTCAAGTTGATTATTACAGAAATGAGTTCCCCGATCACTTATTAAAGCTTTTGGTGTTCCAAACCTTGCAAAAAGATGTTTTAAAAAATTGACTACAACACGTGCATCGTTAGTTGGGAGAGCTTGTGCTTCCGCCCATTTAGATACATAATCAATGGCTACGAGAATATAGAGATTATTATGAGATTTTGGAAATGGATCCATAAAGTCAATACCCCAAATGTCAAATACTTCGCATACTTGGATGACATTTTGTGGCATTTCATCACGTTGACTTATTTTTCCGGCCCTTTGACAAGCATCACAGGATTTGCAAAGAAGGTGTGCGTCTTTGTAAATTGTAGGCCAATAGAATCCAGCATCATAAACTTTTCTTGCTGTTAGTTGAGGCTCATAATGCCCTCCTGTTGGTCATGTGTGACAATGGTTTAATATTTTACTGGCTTCATCTCCGAATACACATCGGCGTATTATTCCATCTGGACAACTTTTAAACAAATGTGGATCTTCCCAGAAATAGTGTTTTATATCACTGAAGAATTTTTTTCGTTTTTGGTACGATAATCCTTTTTCAAGGAATCCACAAACTAAGTAATTTGCATAGTCTGCAAACCATGGAATTTCTTTATAATCTATCTTCAATAGATATTCATCAGGAAAGTTGTTTTGTATGGCCGATTCATTTAGAACTTCTAATGCGGGATTTTCAAGTCGAGAAAGATGATCAGCGGCGAGATTTTCTGCTCCTCTTTTATCTCGGATTTCAATATCGAACTCTTTTAAGAGTAAGATCCAACGGATTAATCTTGGTTTAGCATCTTGTTTCGAAAATAGGTATCTAAGAGCAGAATGGTCGGTATAAACCACCGTTTTTGCTAGAACGAGATATGATCAAAATTTGTCAAAAGCAAAGACAATAGCAAGGAGTTCTTTTTCAGTAGTTGTATAGTTCGTTTGTGCTCCGTGTAACGTCTTACTAGCATAATATATAGGTTTAAATCGTTTTTCAATCCTTTGTCCTAAAACGGCTCCCATTGCAAAATCACTTGCATCGCACATTAGTTCAAATGGTAGATTCCAATTTGGTGTTATCATGATCGGCGCATTAGTGAGTTTCTCTTTAAGAATATTAAAAGATTTGATACATTTATCTGAAAAGATGAATGGAGCATCCTTTTCTAGGAGTTTATTCATAGGAGTGGCAATTTTAGAAAAATCTTTTATGAAACGTCGGTAAAAACCGGCATGCCCTAGAAAACTCCTAACTCCTCTAACATTGGTGGGATGTGGAAGTTTAGCAATTACATCTACTTTAGCTCTATCCACTTCAATTCCTTCTTTTGAAATTTTATGTCCAAGAACGATGCCTTCTTTAACCATGAAATGGCATTTCTCCCAATTAAGTACTAGATTTGATTGTTCGCATCTAATAAGCATTCGTTCCAGATTAGCTAGACATGATTCAAATGTATCACCGAAGACTAAAAAGTCATCCATGAAAACTTCCATGCATTCTTCTACCATGTCATGAAAAATCGCCATCATACACCTTTGAAAGGTTGCAGGGGCGTTGCAAAGTCCAAATGGCATGCGTTTGTAAGCAAAAGTACCATAAGGGCACGTGAATGTGGTTTTCTCTTGATCTTCGGGTGCTATTGGAATTTGAAAATATCCGGAAAATCCATCTAGAAAACAATAGTAACTATTTCCGGCTAATCTTTCCAACATTTGATCAATGAAAGGTAAGGAAAAGTGATCTTTTCTGGTGGCGTCATTTAATTTTCTATAATCAATACACACACGCCATCCTGTTACAGTCCTAGTAGAAATAAGCTCATTTTTCTCATTTGTAATGACAGTTATGCCACCCTTCTTAGGCACGCATTGAACTGGGCTTACCCATGGACTATCAGAGATTAGATATATCAAACCTGCATCTAGCAGTTTAATAATCTCTTTCTTAACTACATCTTGCATATTAGGATTTAGTCTTCGTTGGCGTTGCACATACGTTTTATGACCTTCTTCCATAAGGATTTTATGTGTGCAATACGAAGGACTTATTCCTTTAATATCATGAATCTTCCATGCAATGGCTGGTTTATGAGCTTTCAACACAGAAATGAGTTGTGATTTCTCATTTTCAGTAAGAGAAGACGATATTATTACAGGTAATTCAGATTCACCATGTAAATAAGCGTATTCCAAATGATTTGGAAGTGGCTTTAACTCTAATTTCGGAGGTTCTTCTATTGATGATTTATATCGATATCTGTCTTCTTCTTTTAGCATTTGAATTTCTTCTGTTGTTGGTTCATATCCATTAGCTATAAGTGTAGCTAACATTTCAACTTCATCAATTGGTTCATTACCTTCTCCTAAAGAACATTCTCCTGTTCCTTGTAATTCTGGAAATCCTTCTAATAATTCTGCATGTGCATCTATAGTTTGAATATAATAACATGTATCATCTGCAGATTGCGGTTGTTGCATTGCTTTATCAACTGAAAAGGTAACACTCTCGTCCTCTATACTTAGGGTCAGTTTCTTACCGAATACATCTATCATTGCTTTAGCCGTGTTTAAGAATGGTCTTCCTAATATGAGAGGAACTTGAGAATCTTCTTCCATGTCCAGAACAACAAAATCTACTGGAAATACTAAAGTACCAACTTTAACTAGCATGTTCTCCATTATCCCTCTAGGATATTTTATTGATCGATCAGCTAGTTGTATACTTATTCTAGTTGGTTTCAATTCTCCAAGGTCTAGTTTAGCGTATAGTGAATACGGCATTAAATTTATACTAGCACCTAAGTCTGCCAATGCTTCTGTTGAACTAAGACTACCCAGAAAACATGGAATTGTGAAACTTCCTGGATCAGATAGTTTTTCTGGTATCTTATTCAACAGTACTGCTGAACAATTAGCATTCATAGTAACGGCCGAGAGTTCTTCCATTTTCTTTCTATTCGTGATCAGATCTTTCAAGAATTTAGCATATCTAGGCATTCCTGAAATCACATCAATGAAAGGAAGATTTACATTTATCTGTTTAAACATATCCAAGAATTTGGATTGCTCGGCTTCAAGTTTCTCTTTCTTCATTTTACTCGGGTAAGGAAGTGGTGGTTGGTATGGTTTAACATAAGGTTTAGCCTTAACTGTGTTATCTTCATTAACCTTTTCAACTACCGGTTCTTTTTCCTTATCTTGTTCAGGTTGTGGTTCTTGTGGAGTAGGAATAGCTTCATCAGAAGTTACAAGTATTTCAGGTGGTTTAAGTGTTGTACCACTTCTTGTGGTAATGGCTTTAGCTGTTTCATTCCGGGGGTTAGCATTTGTATCACTAGGTAGACTTCCTGGTTTTCTTTCACCTATTAACCTTGCTAGGTTACTTACTTCTTGTTCCAGATTTTGAATATAAGCTTGTTAATTTCTAAATGCTTGAGCATTTTGTTCATTAGTTTGTTTCTGAGATGTGAAAAACTGCGTTTGAGTTTCAACTAGCTTCGTCATCATATCTTCTAAATTCGGCTTTTTATCATCGGTTTGTTGTGGTGGTTTGTTTTGAAAATTAGTTCTTTGCTGGTTGTAAGTATTATTGGATACTTGTTGATTGCTAGGACCTTGTTGGTTGTTGTATGGAATATTTCGGTTATAATTCTGGTTTTGATTGTAAATCGGTCTTGGCGGTTGATAATTATTTCCAGGCCTTTGGTTTATGTATGAAATATTCTCTCTTTGTTCCATTGTTAATTCAATACTGAGACAATCTTTTGTCAAATGTGGTCCTCCACACTGCTCACAACTAATTCGTATTGAGTGAATATCTTTAGTCATCTTTTCCATTCGTCTCTCGACAGCATCTATCTTTGCGGAAATGGAATCTAAGTCATGGCTAGAATCGGCTCTAGCTGCTTTAGATGATCCAACGATATCTTTTTCTTGGTGCCACTCATGTGAGTGGGAAGCAGTGTTATCAATAATTTTGTAAGCATCAGTTTCGGTTTTCTTCATAATAGAACCACCAGCTGCTATATCTATGTCTTTTCTTGTAGTGATGTCGCATCCTTGGTAGAATATTTGTACTATTTGACAGGTATCTAAACCATGTTGCGGACATCCTCTAAATAACTTTCCAAATCTTGTCCAAGCCTCATATAGATCTTCATTTGGCTTCTGTGTGAATGTAACAATTTCTCCTTGAAGTCTTACGGCTTTAGATGCAGGAAAGAATTGTTTAAGAAATTTTTCAACTAAAACATCCCATGTATCGATCGCTCCTTCAGGTAACGAGTCCAACCAATCTTTGGCTTCTCCCTTTAAAGTCCAGGGAAATAACATGAGATATATCTGTTCATCCTCTACTTCTCGGATTTTAAATAGTGTGCAGATCCTATTAAAGGTACGTAGATGTTCATTTGGATCTGCCTTCGGCGCACCACTAAATTGGCATTGATTAGTCACCATGTGTAGAATTTGTCCTTTGATTTCATAATCTGGCGCATTAATGTCTGGATGAGTAATTGCGTGACCTTGGCCAGTGCGTTTAGCTCTCATTCGGTCTTCCATACTTAAAGGTTCCAGATTCTCCATAATTGAATTTGTTGAATCGGAATCACTAGAGGATTCTGATTTAATGGTTCGTTCCTCAACAATCTCTGTTTGAATGATTGGTGGTTCCGGAGGAAAATTTAATGGTTCAGGATCTATGAATCGTCCCTGAATATTCTCCGGATTCTCAATTGTGAGGTCGTGTGATGACCCGGAAATTTCTGACCAAATTTAAACTTAATCATTGTATGATTAACATTTCCGACACGATAAGTAAAGTCTGTAAAACTGAATCTCAAAATTTTTGAACTACTTTTATATATTTAAATACCCTTCGGTTGTTTTCGACGATTCGCGAACAATTATATATAAATAGATACATATATACTATAATTTGAAAAGGTAACAATGTATTAATTGTTTGAGACCGTACATTAAACTTATTGGTTTAAATATCTATTTGAATATATATGATAAGTTGGAATATTTATTATTAAAACTTATTTATAAATAACATCCAATGTGTATTTAAAAACTGATTTATGTATATTAAAAAGATATATACATATATATAATTTCAAGTTATTTAGTAAACGATAGTAACATTCGTTTATTGATTCGATTGATATTTAGATAAGTTAACTAAAGCATTTAAGATGAACCAACAAAACACTAATTTGCTACAGTATTTTCAAATTGCTACAGTACTCAAAATGCTACAGTGTTTTCGAAAATCACTACTTGCTACAGTGAAATTGACTTTGCTACAGTGAATTGCTACAGTAACTTTGCTACAGTAAACACTATTTTAAAATGTATTTTAAGAAATAGCGAGACGATGATTTATAGATGTAAATGACCAAAACACTCAAATGTATAAGTTATATTTTGAGTGATATAATTTAGGGATAATTTAAGGCTATATTTTGACTAAGGTACATGTCCCAAAATGTAATGTACAAGTTTTTTCAGCGTACGAAGGGACATTCGAAAAACCGGAACCGGGACATAAGTCGAGTGACGACGTACGACTTATCGAAACAAAAATTACAAATCAACTATGCACGAGAATAAAATATAATATATAATTAATTAATTTAAATTATATATTATATATATTATAAAAATATGTCGACGAGCTAGTTGCCAAAACATTGTGAGCTGGAAAAGTTTCCCATGCGATCGCATGGGAATTACACTGCCCAGCCATGCGATCGCATGGCAGTGGAAATCAGGCCAGGTCTATAAAGCTCGCAAGTTTTGTTCGAATATATTTTTTTTTTTCTCAAAATCTCTCTGTCTCTCAAATATATATATATATATATATATATATATATATATATATATATATATATATATATATATATATATATATATATATATATATATATATATATATATATATATATATTAAGATTAATATTATTATTATTAATCTTATTATTTTTATTAGTAATATTATTAGTATTATACATAAAATACTACGACGAGGTTATGTCCAAACGATTTCAAAACAAGTTTACGAGCAAGCTAGAGTTAAGGAAATTATGGGTTATTGCCAAGGAGGTTATGGGTAATGTTCGGGGGTATATTTGTGAATCAAACCTAGTGTTTATCATCTCCGTTACGTCTACGTACTTTTCTACAATATTAAATCTCAATATTGATACGTTGAGATCTATGGTTATTCGATACTCTGAGTTTCGATCACATTACGATGAACGACTTTATATGCTGATAAGGTGAGTTTCATATGATCCCTTTTGCTCAATATATTTTTGGGCTGAGAATACATGCGACTGTTTATAAATACTGAAAATACTAGATTTATATGCGTGAGTTTCATTTGCTCCCTTTTTAATTGCTTTTGCAATCTATATTTTTGGGCTGAGAATACATGCACTCTATTTTAAACGCAATGGATACAAGTACATACTAAATTCTACACTGAGTTTGAACCGAAAATCCCTTAGCTTTGGTAACTAGTAACTGCCAGTTATAAGAACTGGTGGGCGCAGGTAGTAGTATATGGATCCATAGGGCTTGACATCCCCGTCCGAGCTAGAGCGCTAGCCTTTTAACGGACGTATGCTATTTGAGAAGCGTACACGTTGGTTTGCGTGTATTTATTAAGATGATTATACAAAGGGTACAAATTATATATACGTTAAGTTTAGTTACCAGGGTGCTCAATTTCGTAGAATATTTTGATAAACGTTTCTGGATGAAACAACTGAAATCTTGTGATCCACCTTTATATACAGATTATACGAAACATTAAAACTATGAACTCACCAACCTTTGTGTTGACACTTGTTAGTATGTTTATTCTCAGGTTTCCTAGAAGTCTTCCGCTGTTTGCTTATGTGTTAGACAAGCTATGTGCATGGAGTCTTACATGGCATATTTATCAAGGAAACGTTGCATTCACCAAATCATCACCATGTATCTTATTTTGACTGCATTGTCAATGGAAGTACTATTGTAAACTTATTTACGGTGATTGTCTATATGTAAAAATCATCAGATGTCGAAAACCTTTGATTTAAATATTCATTTATGGTGTGCCTTTTCAAAAGAATGCAATGTTTACAAAACGTATCATATAGAGGTCAAATACCTCGCAATGAAATCGATGAATGACGTGTTCGTCCATATGGATTTGGAGCGATCGTCACAGGTCGGGTTCAAAAAATGGATTATCGGAAATTTGAACTGGAGTACTTGGTCGACTGGATGACGATTCTAAAGAAAAATCAACGGCAGTAATATTTGCTAAATGTCTTGATCTAGTTACAGGTGGTGAATGTACAAAAGGTGGTGAACGTCTTGCTCGGTGCATTCACTGAATATCCTATTAGTTTTTAAAAGGAAAGAAAAATTATAATAAGTTATCCAATCAATAGACTTTTCTGATTTTGCCCACGTTTCGAATAGCCAAAAGATGCAGCAGAGGGGCAGGATTCGTTTGGTCTCAATATAATTGAGGACTGTTTGGCTCCAATAACCCGGTCCACATACAAATCCAACTATTACTACGAACCAGAAAATTTTGATGTCTATCAATTTAACCACTTAAAATAAATTTTCGTAATTTTAAGAAATTTAGATAAGAAGTAGAATAGCGAGAAATAAGAAAGAAAAATAGTTCGTCGAAAAAGGTCGAAAAAGAAAAATGGTTGAAAAATAAAAGGTGACGGAAAAATAAAAGAAACTTATAACACTTAAAAACACTTGACTAACCTAACCTTATTACTACAACTAACTTAAAATTATAATCGCAAATTGAGATTACTAATTGAAATGATAATTGATACATAGGTAAAAGTCGTCTAAAAATATTAAAGCTTACAGGAAAAACTAAATCCCAAATGGAAATAACTTAAAAAGAAACTAAAACTTAAAAAGGCGTCGCAAAATTCTAAAGTACCTAAATCTTAGTCTAAAGAAAAAGCACTTAAGGAATTCTACGGCAAAGCCTAAAAATCTAGAAGTAAAAATAACTATGGCAAAAACTAAGTTTAAAACTAAATATGAGCTAAAAATACAAATATTACGCTAAAACGATTAAAAAGGGACAAAATATAAAAATAAACTAAAAGTTATAAAAAGTACAATTTTTATAAAAATATTATTTTTATATTATTTATTTTATAAAACTATTAATTTATATATATAATAAAACTAATTAAAATTTAAAATACAATTTAATTTAAAAACTTAAACTAATTATATTAATAATTAAGTAATTAGAGTTTATTAATAATAATAATTAATAATTACCCGTAATAAATGCTGATTAGGGTTTCTGTCGGTGTCAGGGTGGCTCCGCGAGTTACGGTATTCCAAGCAGCAAACTCCGCGAGTCGCGGGGTTCCAATTTTCAACTCAGGTACAGTTTAAAATTTGACGCGTTTTTTTTTTCTGTTTTCTGTTTTAAAATCTAAAATATTTATATAATAAAAACTTATATTTTTATAAAATAAAAATAAAGAAACTTTATAAAACTTAAATATTTAATAAAATCTTAAAAATATATAAATTTTTGTTTTTCTTTTTATATTTTCTAATAATTAAAAACGTATTTTTATAAAAGTGAATTTTAATAAAAGTAAACTAAAAATAAAAATCTTTTTTTTTTTATGTAGCGTTGCGCTTCCGGCTTTTAAGCTAGATTGTTCCCCGGCAGCGGCGCCAAAAATAACTTGATAGTTAGAGCTAAGGGGTATAAAATACTATAAAATTTTAGCAGAAAATACTATTAAATACGATACAATTTTACACAAGATATTTATTTATTTAGAGAATGGATATACTTAAACCTTGCTACAACACTTATAGGCAGTGTACCTAATCGTACAATAGTGTAGTTTTTAGTAAGTCCGGTTCGTTCCACAGGGAAAATCTTTAAACAAAGCTTAACGCTATATTAGTTTACTTTTATAAAAATACAAATATATATATAAGTAATATTATTATTATAAAGGGGGGTTTTTACCGTTTAATGACCGGTTTGTCGATTTTAAAACTTTAGTCGCAGTTAAAACCAAATGTAAAATAATAAATAAATACAAGACTTAATTTAAAGTGTAAAGTAAATAACGCTAATGAAATTGCGAATAATAAAAGTGCGATAAAATAAACTTGCGATAATTAAAAAGTACGATAATTAAAAGTGCAATTAAATACAATAACAATAAAAATGCGATAATTAGAAGTGCAATTAAATATAAAATAAAGGAAATTAAATATGAAATAAAAGAATTATGCTTATTTAAACTTCCGTAACCATGATGTTTGACGTGTTGATTTTAGTTTTATGCCCATGGGTTAATTGTCCTTTGTCCTGGATTATTTAATATGTCCGTCTGGTTTTTGTCCATAACAGTCCATCAGTCATAAATATAAAGTGCGAGTGTCCTCGTCAAATTATCCTTATACCCGAAGTTAAATATTCCAACTAATTGGGGACTTAAACTGTAACAAGGTTTTATTACTTTGTTTAATAATTACACCAGAATGTCGACTGAGTGTAACCCAAGGTTTTAATACTTTGTTATCAATTATGCCAAGTGTCCTTGTACATAATTTCACCCCTGTTTTAATAATTCTAGTGGCTATTATTCCATTCCCGTGTCCGGTTAAATGAACGATTATTTGTACATATAAATACCCCGCCCATCGTGTCCGATCGAGTGTATATGGTAATTTATAGGGACGCCCAATTGTAAATCTTTATATTAACATTAACAAACTATCATTTAGTTAAACAAATATAAAGCCCATTAATAGCCCATAGTCTAATTTCCACAAGTGTCGTTCTTTTGTCCAAACCCCAATTATGGTACAAAGCCCAATTACCCAATTTTAGTAATTAGCCCAACATCATGATTACTTCGGATTAAATGAGCATAATAATAACTTAGCTACGAGATATTAATGTAAAAAGGTTGAACATAACTTACAATGATTAAAAATAGCGTAGCGTTACACGGACAAAATTTCGACTTACACCCTTACAACTTTCGCTAACATACCCTTATTATTAGAATTAAAATTAAAATTAAAATTAAAATTAAAATATAAATATAAATATATACGTTTAGATAGATGGATGGATATATATTATGGATGAAAAATTGATCAGAATTCGTTGGGCTTTATAGGGAGTTTCAGTTTTTGGGGCTCCGCGACTCGCGGCCCATTCCTTCTTCAAACTCCGCGAGTCGCGGAGATCGTTTTCACAGCTCACCCACATTTGGCTCTTTGTTTACCGACGGTTTATTAAATAAATATAATATATATATAATTTATATAATTAATTATATATTATATTATATTTATATACATAGTTAACTTGTAATTTTTAGTCCGTTGCGTCGAGCGTTGAGAGTTGACTCTGGTCCCGGTTCCGGATTTTCGAACGTTCTTGCGTATAATTTAATATCTTGTACTTTGCGTTTTGAATCTTGTACTCTTGTAATTTCGAGACGTTTCTTATTAATAATTGGAACCTCTTTGATTGTGTTTTGTACTTTTGAGCTTTTTGGTCGTTTGCGTCTTCAATTCGTCGAATCTGTCTTTTGTCTTCACCTTTTATTATTTAAACGAATATCACTTGTAAATAGAACAATTGCAACTAAAAACTTGTCTTTCTTGAGGAATAATGCTATGAAATATATGTTCGTTTTTAGCATTATTAACGACGAATGAAAAACTTGAATCACTGGCTTGAAATTAGTGCACAAACTTAACCGTAAATGCGCTCGAATATTAGGGCTCAAGTAGCAATGAACAATGAACTCAATCGTATCTAATCGTAGTAGGCTTGAATATAGTTGTTACATGTTTGACATATAATACCTTTTAGTTGAAAAAAATTATTTAATTTATTATTTTATTTTTATTAAATAATTAGTTGTAACTGGTAATGTCACGTGTAAAATATCTAATTACTACCCGGTTTGATAAAAATAATTTAATACCAATACAAAACTCACCCAATTGCATGTGTACTTAGCTTCATTTTTCACTATTTTAAATGTATGCTCACTTATGTATGAGAAGATGTAATATTATTCATTTAAAATCGTGTATAATTTTATCACGTTTGTAGGCTTGGTCAAAGTTAATAGAATTTGAACAGTTCAATTGTGTAATTATTTTTGTTCACTTGTGTATGTGATAATTTATTACTAGATATTTAAAAGTATGATAATAAATTATTACATTTATAGGAGTAAGCAAAGTTAAAAAATTTCACACGCTTGCCATATGTGTGAAGAAATTTGCGTGGAGAGTCGCTTTATTTGTTGTAGTGAGATTTTGTTGTAGTGAGATTGTTCACACTATTTTTGAAAATTAGATCATTTTTATATTAAAACACACACACACACACACACACACACACACACATATATATATATATATATATATATATATATATATATATATATATATATATATATATATATATATATATATATATATATGTTATTTACACTCTTTTTTGTTGACATGAATTGTTAACCTTTAATAGCTCCATGTATACCGCACCACGTATATACTAAGAAATTCTCAACTTTGACTATTTTTTTTTTTTTTTTTTTTTTTGAAAGGCAAACTCACACACCCATCTAAATCTAACTCGAATATATACACCACGAATTGTCCTAAGCAGGACTCGAACCCTCAACCTCAAGGTTGTAAGGGTGACCTCGATACCGCCAAGCCATTGGCTCTTTGGTCTCAACTTTGACTATTGATATTCAAACAATAGCTTAGACAACTATTTTGCTTGCATATTAATTCAAAAATAGATAATTATGCTGCTTTATAAACTTGTTTTTCTACAACATTACGGTAAATAATTAATTTTATTAAGTATTTACATTATAAGTCTATATTATTTTAATTTTTAAATAACATTATACTTGATAAATGTTTTTAAATTACACTTGATGAAGTTTTAGATAAAATTACACTTGATGAAGTTAAATTTATTAATCATTGTAATGTTGTAGAAAACAAATTTTTTATTAAACATTGAAAGCAGCAAAGTTATTTAATTTTTTATTTTTATGCTATTGTTTGAATTAGTATGCAAGCATGAGAGTTATCTAAGCTATTGTTTGAATTATAATAGTCAAAACTTCACAATTTCTTAAGTATATATGTAGTGCGGTATACATGGAGCTATTGCATGTTTAACTATTCAGGGTCAACAAAAGGTAAGTGAAATATATATATATATATATATATATATATATATATATATATATATATATATATATATATATATATATATATATATATATATATATATATATATATATATATATTGGACCAATCCATGGATAAGCACTAAATGGGGCACTAACTGGATAAGTAAAATTTCAAATTTTTTTTTTTTAAAAAAAACGATCCTTTAATATGCAAATAGAAGAAAACGAAAAAATTTTAAAAAGTTTTTGAACAAAATCGTTCAAAAATCGATGATGAATGGTAAACATCGATGATGAATGGTAAAAATTGATGATGAATGTTAAAATTATTCATTCATCTGGTTAATTTATCATTCATTTTTGTTCGCGATGAATGAAAAAATTAATCAATGCTAAAAAAAAGCAGATGAATGGTTAATTTAACCATTCATCTGGTTTTTTTTAGCATTGATTAATTTTATCATTAATCGTAAACAAGATGAATGATAAATTAACCCGATGAATGGTTAATTTTACCATTCATCATCGATTTTTGAAAGATTTTGAACTTTTTTTTTTATGAAAAAAATTGATTAGAGGTGCATTTTAATGCAGATTTATGAATGTAAAAAAAAAATTCAAAAAAAAAAAAATTTTATTTTGCTTATCCGGTTTGTACTCCTTTTAAGCTTATCCATGGATCGTGCCCCTATATATATATATATATATATATATATATATATATATATATATATATATATATATATATATATATATATATATATATATATATATATATATATATGTTCATTACCATAGCGAGAACTTTTACTGTAATTTTATAACTTTTATGCATTTAAATACAACAAATTACACAGAAATGTTCATTAATGTTCATATCATTAACATACATATGTTCATCACCACAAATTAAATGTTATGTAAATTCTTAAATATATGAATTTGTCCACATGTTCACAAACAAATATGCACATGTGAACGAAAACTATATGTATGATATATAGGTAAAATATAGAAAATGTTTCATTTGTTTTGAGTTTTTTCACTTGATGCATCCCTACTTTGAACATATATGTATTCAAAAAACTCATCAACAATTATGAAATTCAATAACTTGATTTGATGCATCCGACTATGCATCTTTCTTTTTATAAGAGTGATATGGACATAGCCAATTATATCCTCATTGAGTAATTTCTACAAGAATTATTATGTTATCGCATCCATTTCTAATTTCATAAGAATGATATAATTGCATCAATCAATAGTTTCAATAAATAAAATGGATACACATAAAGCATTTTGGTGTCCCGATGCAAAGCTCTGCACCTTTATTTTTGTATTTTGGTTCGAGTTTACAGGTTGGGCTAGTTCTTTGGTATGTCTTGGGCCAGTTCGGTCCTGTTTCGTTTGCTTGTTTTCTTTCGAGTTCTAATAATTAAATTTGCTTTAAAAAAAAAAAAAAAAAACGTTTTCGTGTAATATAATAAGTCGAATGATTCATCATAATAAAATTTTATAAGAAATATTCTACTGAATTCATATGATATGTTTGACCGTAATGACATTCTAAAATAATTCTAATATACATACAAATAAGAAAATGATATGTTTTGAAACTGTCAATGAGACTATATTCCATATTAATTAACATGAGTTGAATGCTATGCTATATTTAGAATAAGAACAATTATAAATCTCTTTTATACTCTTTTCTTTCATTAATAAAATGATTAGCTTCAAATTGTTCTCATTATTTGTTAAAATGAAAATTACCCTATATACTAAATCCCGTAAACAGTATAACAGTACCCCAAATAGTATAACAGTAAAACAGTACCCCAAACAGTAACTAATTCTCTGGAACCTTCGTCTGTTTATCCCTCTTATTTTTTCCCACATATTTCTCCACTGAATCCAGTTTCGCCATCTTCATCTGCAAAAGATTCGTGTACAGCTTTTAATCCTGCGTGACCTTCACAGAAATTAGGAACTGGTTGTCAATAAACTATAAATAAATAAGGGTTTTCCTTGATTAATTAGGGTTTGTTGCTATCGTATTGCAACCATCCTACAATGTCACTCCGTCGCCATCGTCACCATCACCGTGATTGCCTCTGTCGTCATGTATCGTCCGTGATATCATTTTTATCTTCCAGATATATCTTTGTTTCGTTACAGATTTATAAATTTTAGGGGTTCTGATTTGTTGATGATAACGAATGAATGATATTAAATTTTTGTTTAACGAAATTTTGTATAATACCAGGGTATGTTTTTGCAACAAATGATGGTACTTCTCAAGCGTTATGTAGTATAATAATCGTGTTAGGGTTCATCTCGATCATTTATTCAGTTTTATAAATAATTTTTTTCAAAACTGAAAATTTAATTTTGATTTTCTAGCACTATAACCTTAATTAGATTATGATTGTGAATGATTATGAGTAATAATTCAAATTTGTTTTCTACAGAATTTTGAAAAACTAGGGTTTGTTAGCGGTTAATTTGGTTATCTGATGTCGGTAATGGTCGGTACAAAAAAGGTTATCCCGCTAGAAAGAATCTTGAAAGAAGATGATGAACAGTCAAGTCCAACACTCAGGTTACGTTTACATAAAACAAGATTCACTTTGTACAGTTGATATTATCTATGTTCATCATAACATTTTTTGGCCTTTTTTTCTTCCTAACATTGAATTGAAGAACTTTATCAAAAATTTTGCAACGATTTCACATCTTCTGAGCAGTAGTTATCGCAATTTCATACGTTTTAGTAACGGTTTCATATCTTTAGGAGAATTCTGTTAGGATTTTAGATGTGCGATTTGCGAAATCCGTGTAAATGAGCTTAATTTCGTGTGTTTGGAATAACTGTGCAGATCTTCGTCACCTTCATTGCCGTTGACACCTACAACTGAAGGTACTTTCTAAAATATGGTTTGTTACTTTGTTATTTGGTTTGTTTTCAAACTGCACTTAAGAACTTGCTGCTATTTAATATGCCCCAAGAATGACACAATACACCACAAGGCCTGAAGATGCTAATAAAAAAAAGGAAAAATCAAAACTTAAATGCTACAAATAACATAGTTGCCTTTAATTACATGTGGGGTTGGTAGATTTATATAGATGTGCCTCTATAAACAGTTACCTCTTTCATGGCTCATGTTATGCTATATTTATAATAACTTAGAGTATATTTACCTTCAATTAGTTATTGAAATGAATATGCTAATACACTTCAACTAGATTCCAGTTTTTAGGGATGGTTTTGTTTCAGATGAGACTGTCATGAGGATTATTTGATGCAGTGAAACCCCAAACTAATATAGGAGAATAGTTTTGAACATTTACATTTTGTGAACTATCGGAATGTATATCTTATTTCCATTATTATTTAAGTATCTTAGGCTAACCCATTTGATCAAGTAATATAACTAGAATACCCATTTGCACGTATATGAATTGTCATCCCAAAAGTCAGACCCCACACTTATGTAACATGATATTTTCCTTTGTTGTAATTAATGTGATAGTAGCAGTTTGATGGGTTATATGGAACCTTGTCATACTTTAAGTTAGTATTTACAATTGATTTGGTGTTTATGGTGCGGCGACCTCCTACTTCAATTGCAATTTTGGTTGCTACAATTTGGCCTTTTGGTATATCTCAACATCTAGATCTTTGTAAATTGATACACATCCTTAATAAAAAGTGATAAAGTATTGAAGTTTTAGGTGTTTTGGATCTATCTTTTAGATTACGTTTCGTTCGTTGTTACGGTCACTGTTTTTTCGGGTTCTGTTTAGGTTAGCCCGTTGTGATTTAAAAAATGTGATGAAATTCAATTCACAGGTACTTGGAGTGTATTGTTTTCTCACTTATTCCTTTAAATCTTACTTAAATAAATTAGAACTTTAATTTCTATCTATCTTCACTTTGAAACATTTATATTTTTTTTATGTATATCTTTAGGTTTTAATTGTAGTGATATGAAAGTGATTATTTTTGCATGTCAATAACTTCATTTTGCCTGTAAATTTGTTAAGATATTGTAAAATTAGGTATTTATGTATATAAGTTTCCTTCGAAACAATAATTACAGGCATTGACAGTATGACTGAAAATTAAATTTACACCATATGTTTGGCTATCGAACATGTTGTGTACGCAACGTTAGAGTATTTGATTTTGTGGAGATGATTTTAAAGGATCGTTATTATTTCATATACAAGTGTTTAGGAACCATCAAACTGATAAACCATGCTGCCCATTGTCTGTATACTTGATCAAGGTAGAAAATAATTGTGTGAAAGTTGTTTTGTAGAAAATTAAACAAAGACTTGAGCAGGAATTGTCATTGAGATGTTTAGAACCTATTTGAAGTTAAAGGGAAAAAAATTCTAAAAGTGGAAACGAAGTAGTCGATAGGTATATAGGAGGATGTGTTACGGTCTGTGTAAAAAGTTATCTTTTCAAATTTATGAATAGAAAAGAATTGTTAATTAATCGACAATCTTTAGGCTAAACTGATTGTCCGACACACTCTTAATTTGTTTTTTTATCTAATTTCGTTCGCTTGACATGATATAAAATTTCAGGATGACGGGGTTCAAGTTAAAATCACTTGGATTTTTTTTATTTTATTTTTTTTATTTTTATTTTTAGTCATGTTTATTTTTCTTGCTAAAGTGCAGCTTGGAGATTTTACAACATGTGTATCAATGTCATTGCACTTTCTCATAATACTTAACATCTAATTAACATGTGGTTTTTCTAAGTTGTGAACAAAATTTGGTGAAATTCTCAGATTAACGGTATAACTATATATAGGTTTCCCGAGATTAGCAAAATAGAGTAATAATAAGTTTGTAGATATAATATTGTCAAGTTTGATATTTACCATTTATGTTTGCAAACTCTCTAATGTTTCATGAATTTGTGGAAGCAATAACACGAGACTAGACAATGGGCATAATAGAAGCAGGAGATGCAGAGTATCTACCAAATTAAATTACTCTTCCATAATTGCATTGGGAATTGTGCTTTAAAGTTGGCTAACAGACATGATGAACCTATAAGTGATGGTAATCCGAAAATAAGAGACAACAAGCAGTGATCCAAGTGCAGGTAATGCTTTTCATGTTCTTAATTTGTTACATTATCCTCAACATACTACTCACTTGGTATGTTCATTACTTTCTTTATTCATCTTCCGGCATCATCTGATTGCGTTATGAAGGTATGGTTCAGTCCGTTATTTTTTTTTTCCTATTTTTCTTAGCTTTTGCTCCGATGGCGTTGATATCTCTTTCTTCATCTGTTTTCGTTTTTTTTTTGGTTTCGCGTCATTATTGTAACACCCTAGGCAAATCCCACATCGCCCACAGACATGAGTGATCATGGAATTATAACGTAATACTCACGCTTAAATGACACAACGCGTTTTGGGACCACATGCAGAGCAGATGTGTAAGTACGCTGCAGTTAAGCGTGCTCGGGCGAGAGCACTACCAGGATGGGTGACCTCCTGGGAAAGTGCTTCTCGTGTGTGGTTGCCAAGAAAAAGCCGTGCGCCTGCGGGCAAAGCGGACAATATTGTGGTCATGTTAAGCTGGGGTGTTACATAATGGTATCAGAGCCACTCATGTGCCGTTGGGGGTGGTGGGGCAAACCTCATCGAGGACGATGAGTCCCTAAGGGGGGTGAATGTAACACCCTAGGCAAATCCCACATCGCCCACAGACATGAGTGATCATGGAATTATAACGTAATACTCACGCTTAAATGACACAACGCGTTTTGGGACCACATGCAGAGCAGATGTGTAAGTACGATGCAGTTAAGCGTGCTCGGGCGAGAGCACTACCAGGATGGGTGACCTCCTGGGAAAGTGCTTCTCGTGTGTGGTTGCCAAGAAAAAGCCGTGCGCCTGCGGGCAAAGCGGACAATATTGTGGTCATGTTAAGCTGGGGTGTTACAATTATTGTTCGCTCACTTCTTTTGAATGGTTATTTATTTATTGTGTTCTGCAATTGGAAATAATATGGACTATCTGTGTTGGCATCGGTTTATATCTCAAGTTGTTAGCAAAAACGGTTCTATATAATGTTTTTTAGTTAGTCGGTTGTAGGTACATTGATGTATAGTGATGATAGTTAATTGGTTATTGATATGTAAAACATTTGTTACAACGATTTTGAGTTGTTTGATATGTTGTTGTTGAGTGGTTTTAGCAGCATTTTTTTTACTGAATAATTTCATTCCCATGTATTTGTTACATATTTTTTTCCTTATAAATAAAATTGCTTCTTCTTCAGGGTGTTATCTGTGAAATTTGATCAGGTTGTATGCAGTTTTTTCATGAAGCTCTGACATAGTAGTTTATAGTCATTTAATTATTTGTTGTTGCTTTTTGTTTTCTTTATGTTCTTTTACTTAATATGGTTTATCTCTAATTGTGTATTCACTGATTTTGGATTCTAAAATGGCTTACGCATTTGTGAACTTTGTATTTGGTTGTTTGCTATTCCTTTGAAATTCGGTTTTTAATTAGTAGTTGTTTTCAGATCATTAGTTGACATAATGCCACCTTGGAAAAAGCACACGAAAAAATAGCGGTAAGAGTGTTGGTGTCTGCTATCATGTATATAATCAACACATGCATCAAAGAGAAGTGTGTTGCGGCTATTGTTATCTATGACATCATATGCCTACTCAATTACTGACTATTTGGCGCGTGAGAATCAGTCAGTCGCTAAAGGTTGTTTCGGTTGTGCCTTTTTGTTAAGTTTAAACATATTATTTACTGCTTCTATTAGTAATTTTCAGATTACATTTGTGAAATTGTTGTGCTTATTAGTATAAGTTGTGCCCCTTCGCCTATTGAGCTTGCACATTCCTCTGTTCTATCATTGGTATTCAACGTTGGTCGATGTGAAACTTCTCTTCACCTTCAACCTGAAGGTATGTATCCAAGATTTGGATATTTTAATACAGTGTTCATTCTCGGTTTATGTATACTTTATGCTTTACGTACTTGCTTCATGTGGTCAACTGTTTAATCTTAATTTATTTCTTTGTTTATTTGTATGGTTTTATTGTATTGTGTTGCTGCATAGTTAGTCTTTGTATAAATGAGTGTCACATGTGTGTTCTAAGATGTAGTAGACGTTTTCATTTGTTAATTTTGCTCATTAAATCCATATTGATGCCTTTTTTTGATACTTGCATGCTGTTAGTTGTCATAGTGTAATGTTAGGCTGATAAAGGTAAAGAAATGGTAGTCCTGGTGAGTGTGTATCAGGTGAAATTGCTATTGGAAATTTCCCACCTTTTGCACCTGTTTTTGTATCTTCGAGCCAACTTGCCAAAAGGCATACATTGCAGTACGTTTTTCTGTCCAGTTGTCTTCTGTAGGTTCCATCCCGACCTGGGCTGTGTCCACTGGGTGATTAATTTTTCAAATATATAGCGAATTATGATTACTTTTCACCATACATACATTATGTTTATGGTACTTAAAGAATCATTGATATGGTCGCTTTTAGGATCTTGGCTAATCAACTGTCTGCTGCACGATCAAAAGAAATGAAGTGCTATATTACAAAACTGGAACACAACGTTCAAACTTTACAGACTAAAGCAACGACATTGTCTGCACTGCTTACTTTATTGCAGGTTTATCTATTAGCCTTTCATATATTCTTTCGTTGATTGAAATGATTTTTCGAATGTGTATATAAAAATTTTTCTTGCCATATAGAGGGATTCTGCAGGGCTCACTAGCCAAAATAACGAGCTGAAGTTCCGTCTGCTAGCTATGGAGCAGCAGGCCCAGCTTTAATAGACTGCCTAAATTATGTGTTCCATTCATCTATAACTATTTGCCTTAAGATAAATTTATCAAAATATATTTTCAACATGTCCTGTAAAAAGACAGACGCTTGCTTTAAGAAGCCTTTTAGAAGGCATATAGGTTGCTGAGCTTAATGCAGGGACAAATTATTGAGAGATATGTTTAAATGGTGTATACCAAAGTAGTTGAATTAATTTGAACTACATGGACCACAAAATCAAGTAATTAACTAGACCTGGTACTGTTTTAAATATGTAAAACATCTACCAAATACAACAGCAACAAAGCCACCAATTTTTTTTTGAAAAAATCGCCGCAACGCGCGGACCTCTTACCTAGTTTATTACTATTTGTTAAAATGACAATGCATCACTCATATGAACAATAGCCCTCCCCCCCACCGCCCACCCACCACCACCACCACCACCACCACTCCACACACACACACACACACACACACACACACACACACACACACACACACACACATATATATATATATATATATATATATATATATATATTGAAGCGACCCGTCCTAATCCACCTGGACGAAGTCATCAACATCTGGTCCCATTGCGAGGTACTGACCTAAATATGTCATGAATGACTCCAAGTAATATCTTTAAAATGAGCAAATGCACAGCGGAAGATTTCTTTCATACTTGAGAATAAACATGCTTAAAAGTGTCAACCAGAAGGTTGGTGAGTTCATAGGTTTATCATAACAATCATTTCAATATATTAATAGACCACAAGATTTCTGTTTATAAATATATGTACACTCGCAAGTGTATAAAAGTATTCTATAAGTTGTTGAGCGCTTCGGTAACCATACTTAACAATTAATGTGGCATATTCCCTTTATTATGAAATCTACCTACACTCGCAAGTGTAGTAAAACGAAGTACTATGCAACCGTTTACGATACTAGAGCGACTAGCCCGGTTGGGGTGGTCAAACCCGATAGATCTATCAATAGGATTCACGCTTACATGCTCTTACAACATGTAAATATTAGTTACCAAGTTATTAGGGAAAAATATGCAAAGTGGTACAACTCAACGTAGAATATGTTTTTAGTACTTGTGTCCATTTCGTAAAACAGTTATAAAATAGCGCATGTATTCTCAGCTCAAAAATATATATAAAAAGGGGGTAATGAAACTCACCTAATGTATTTTGTAGTAAAAATACATATGACGACATTGAACAAATACAGAGTTGGCCTCGGATTCACGAACCTATATCATTTCTATATTTATTAATATACATAATTTGTAATCGAACAAGTTTATATATTATATCTTAAATTATGTATTATATTTAATTTGTGTATATATTTAATATGATTAATCTTTTATATATATAGTTATATCAATATATATATATATATATATATATATATATATATATATATATATATATAATTAGTATTATATTAAAATAACTAATTTGTTAAAAATGCTAATATGATTAGTACATACTTATATGCAATGTTACTATAAGTATATTTTTGTATCAATAATTATAAAAATTATGTTTGGTTATAATGATAATATTAATAATAATAATAATACTGATAGTAACAATAATTATAGTAGTGATACTAATGACGTCTTTAAAAATAAAACTAATAATAATAATCCTAATACTTATCAAAATGATAACTTTTATAAAAATATCACTTTTAATAATAATCATAATGATTTTAATAAATATAGTACTTTTAATAGGATAATAATTTTCAGACTAATTTTAGCAATAATGATATTTATAATAATAATAATAATAATAATAATAATAGTTATATATCAAAATGTTGGTTTTACTCATAATAATACAATTAATAATATCCTAAATGATGGTACTAATAATAATAATAATAATAATAATAATAATAATAATAATAATAATAATAATGATGATAATATTAGTAATAATAATAATACTTATAAAATACTAATAATAATGATAACAATATCTAACTTAATTAATGATAACATTAATCATAATAATAATGGTGGTAATAACTTTGATTAACATATTAATAATAATAATAATAATAATAATAATAATAATAATAATAATAATAATAATAATAATAATAATAATAATAATAATAATAATAATAATAATAATAATGGAAATAGGTTACTACCTTAAAGGCTCAAAAAAATATCAAAATCGCCCAAGCCGGGACTCGAACCCGCGACCTCCCGCTTAACACAAACACCCTCTACCATCCATCTGTTCCAATTATTCTGGGTTATATTTCATTTTATTTTGTTTTAACCTGTTAACTTGTTTATCTTCTTATCCTTCATGTTTGATCGAGCAAAGAACCCCGGCATAGTCCCAACAACTAATTACCATTTTATCTTAAGCTTTAAGATGAAACCGAAAATAATTATTGGCTAATTAAGTTGTTTAAAATAGATAAAAGAAAAAAAAATCAAGATCAGATTACTGTTCGTCGTGAAAAAAAATAATAAACTTGAATCTTACTTTCGATTTTTTAGAACAATTGAGACCCAGATTATAACACGAAAGTTGTTTGAAATCACCTCTAGAAACTTTCTCAATCGTCAATTGTTCCTTAAACTCAAAAACAGACTCGAATTTAACGAAGAACGGATTTTGTTGACTTTTGAAATCGAAAGTTTGACTCACGAATTTGAATTTGATATGAAATATTGGAGATTAAAACTTTGCTGAAAGTTCAAATAGATCAATCCTAACAACTCTACATTATTAGAAATTGAAATTTGATTCGTAATCGAATTATGAATAAAAAGTGTACGTACAGAGCAAGAAGCTCGTTATTCATATTTTTTTTTTAAAAATCGATAGTTATGAGCTGATAGAGGTTGTTAGGGATTATTAATCGGTGATGTGAAGTTGTATTGGCATAAATTACAACTGGATTCGCTCAGTTAAATAGAGAACATGTTTCTTAATTTCTCAATCAGATAAAAACAAGGACATAACTTTAAAATAAAAAAAAATATAAAATCAAATAAGATCATAAATTGATGTGTACTACTGATTCAGTTATATAAAAATTCAAGAGATAACAAACAAAACTTAACATAGTGTGATAGATATTTGAAACAGATTTTTGATTCCTACTCTGCATAATTACGTATGTATTTAGTATAAATTAGTAAATATAGTGTTTATAATATTACTAATACTAATAATAATTATAATTATATTAATAATAATAATATTAATAATGACATTAATAATTAATGACAATTATACTGATAATTATGATAATAATAATAATATTATTAATAGTAATAATAATAATAATAATAATAATAATAATAATAATAATAATAATAATAATAATAATAGTAATTCTTAATGAATATGGTAATAATATCTAGTAATAATATTAATTCTAAAGCTAATATTAATATACACATTAATAATAATGAATATAATAATAACATGTCAATTATATTAAAATTTGTAATTCTATATATATTTGTGTATATATTTATATATATATGTTTGTTACTGTATTTAGATATATATGTATATATATATTTATGTATGCATATATGTATTGTATTTAGTCTCATTAATTATTAAATATAACTATAGTAACACTTCTTAATATTATAAATAATAATAATAACACATTATAATAATGTAGTGGTAATAATAGTTATACTGTTGATAATAATAATGTCTATGAGTTTTATTACAATAATATTTAACTTGTAAATAAATTTGATATAATACAATTTATTAATTGTGTCACATTTACTAATTATAATATATTGAATCTTTAATTTATAACATTATTTATGTATAGGGTTCATATATATATATATATATATATATATATATATATATATATATATATATATATATATATATATATATATATATATATATATATATTTATAAATGATTGTTCGTGAATCGTCGGGAGTAATCAAAGATCAAATGATTTCATAACATTGTTCAGAAATTTTGAGATTCAACCTAACAGACTTTGCTTATCGTGTCGAAAACATATAGAGATTAAGTTTAAATTTGGTCGGAAATTTCTGGGTCGTCACAATACCTACCCGTTAAAGAAATTTCGTCCCGAAATTTGAGTGAGATAGTCATGACTAACAATAATTATGTTTTCATGACTCATACGAGCTGGAATTTAGAGTTTTATCATCAGTGGGTGATATGGATAAAACAAATCGTTTATGTGAAGAGTACGAGTGAAGCTATCACAAAATAGTGGAATGAGGAAAAATAAGTTTCGTCATAACTTTTGAAGTTGTCTTGGTTGAATTCCGGAATTCGAGGGATTTTAAAGAAATCCTTGAAATCTAAATAAGATCTGATTCTTCGAGATTTAAGGAAATTAAGATCTCTATAATTAAATGCGATGATCTGCCTCGATTGCTATGTCTGATATTTTCATTATAAATTTAACTCTTCCGTTCCATTATTTTCACCATTCCTATACTTTCTTCCTCTATTACTACTTTCAAAATATTGTGGAAATGCTCCATCCAGTTCTGATTCTTGATATTTTCCTAACTATCGCACCTGTCATTCTTCTTTTACATTTACCTCTGGAGGAATCTATTCACTTCTACTATTACTTTGGGGTTATTGCGTTTATCATACTCCCGTGTCTTTATATTGCTATTCGTATTAATATCCACGGTTTGTGTAGTGACCAACTTTTTCATGTTTATATATATTAAATGAAATTGATATTTACATGATTAAGTGTTTTCAATATGTTAAGCAATTAAACTTGTTAAGACTTGATTAATTGAAATAGGTTTCATATAGACAATTGACCACCCAAGTTGACCGGTGATTCAAGAACGTTAAAACTTGTAAAAACTATATGATGACATATATATAGTTATATATATAGTTAACATGATATTATGATAAGTAAGTATCTCATTAGGTATTTTAACAATGAGTTATATACATAAAAATGAGACTATTGAATTAAGAAACACGAAAACGATATATATAACGATTATCGTTATAACAACGTCTTACTAAGTACATATGAATCATATTAAGATATTGTTACACTATGTTTAACCATGATAAATGATAAGTAAACATGTCATTATGTATATTAACAATGAACTACATATGTAAAACAAGACTACTAACTTAAGAATTTCGAAACGAGTCATATATGTAACGATTATCGTTGTAACAACATTTAACTGTATATATATCATACTAAGATATATTAATATATCATAATATCATGATAATGTAATAATTTAACATCTCTTTAGATATAATAAACAATGGGTTAACAACATTTAACAAGATCGTTAACCTAAAGGTTTCAAAACAACATTTACATGTAACGACTAACGATGACTTAACGACTCAGTTAAAATGTATATACATGTAGTGTTTTAATATGTATTCATATACTTTTGAAAGAATTCAAGACACTTATCAAAATACTTCTACTTAACAAAAATGCTTACAATTACATCCCCGTTCAGTTTCATCAACAATTCTACTCGTATGCACCCGTATTCGTACTTGTACAATACACAGCTTTTAGATGTATGTAATACTTGTATATACACTCCAATGATCAGCTCTTATCAGCCCATGTGAGTCACCTAACACATGTGGGAACCATCATTTGGCAACTAGCATGAAATATCTCATAAAATTACAAAAATATTAGTAATCATTCATGACTTATTTACATGTAAACAAAATTACACATCCTTTATATCTAATCCATATACCAATGACCAAAAATACCTATAAACACTTTTATTCTTCAATTTTCTTCATCTAATTGATCTCTCTCAAGTTCTATCTTCAAGTTCTAAGTGTTCTTCATAAATTCTATAAGTTCTAGTTTCATAAAATCAAGAATACTTCCAAGTTTGCTAGCTTACTTCCAATCTTGTAAAGTGATCATACAACCTCAAGAAATATTTCTTATTTACAGTAAGATATCTTTCTAATACAAGGTAATACAAATATTCAAACTTTGATTCAATTTCTATAACTATAACAATCTTATTTCGAGTGGAAATCTTACTTGAACTTGTTTTCGTGTCATGATTCTGCTTCAAGAACTTTCAACCCATCCAAGGATCCTTTGAAGCTAGATCTATTTTTCTCATTTCCAGCAGGTTTACTTACTAAAATTAAGGTAGTAATGATGTTCATAACATCATTCGATTCATACATATAAAACTACCTTATTCGAAGGTTTAAACTTGAAATCACTAGAACATAGTTCAGTTAATTCTAAACTTGTTCGCAAACAAAAGTTAATCCTTCTAACTTGACTTTTAAAATCAACTAAAAACATGTTCTATATCTATATGAAATTCTAGCTTAATGATTTAAAACCTGAAAACACGAAAAACACCGTATAACCGGATATACGCCGTCGTAGTAACACCGCGGGCTGTTTTGGATTTGATAATTAAAAACTATGATAAACTTTGATTTAAAAGTTGTTCTTTTGGGAAAATTATTTTTCTTATGAACAAGAAACTATATCCAAAAATCATGGCTAAACTCAAAGTGGAAGTATGTTTTCCAAAATGGTCATCTAGACGTCGTTCTTTCGACTGAAATGACTACCTTTAAAAAAACGACTTGTAACCTATATTTCCGAATATAAACTTATACTTTTTCTATTTAGATTCATAAACTTAAGTTCAATATGAAACCATAGCAACTTGAAACACTCAAAACGAATTTAAAACGAAGAAGTTATGAGTAAAACAAGATTGGATAATTTTTCTTGTTGAAGCTACGTGAAAATTGGTAACAAATCTATATTAATCATATCCTAGCTAACTTATATTGTATTATACATGTATTCTAATATATTATGTAATCTTGGGATACCATAGACACGTATGCAAATGTTTTGACATATCATATCGATCCATGTATATATATTATTTGGAACAGCCATAGACACTCTATATGCAGTAATGTTGGAGTTAGCTATACAGGGTTGAGGTTGATTCTAAAAATATATATACTTTAAGTTGTGATCTAGCCTGAGACGTGTATACACTGGGTCGTGGATTGATTCAAGATAATATATATCAATTTATTTCTGTACATCTAATTGTGGACAACTAGTTGTAGGTTACTAACGAGAACTACTGACTTAATAAAATTAAAACATTAAAAACGTATTAAATGTTGTAAATATATTTTGAACATACTTTGATATATATGTACATATTTGTTATAGGTTCGTGAATCGACCAGTGGCCAAGTCTTACTTCCCGGCGAAGTAAAAATCTGTGAAAGTGAGTTATAGTCCCACTTTTAAAATCTAATATTTTTGGGATGAGAATACATGCAGCTTTATAAATGTTTTACAAAATAGACACAAGTACATGAAACTACTTTCTATGGTTGAATGATCGAAGCCGAATATGCCCCTTTTGCTTGGTAGCCTAAGAATTAGGGAACATCACTAATTTTGAGAATTAGTGCACGCCTAATTGACGCGAATCCTAAAGATAGATCTATTGGGCCTAACAAACCCCATCCAAAGTACCGGATGCTTTAGTACTTCGAGTTTTAATATCATGTCCGATGGATGTCCCGGAATGATGGGGATATTCTTATATGCATCTTGTTAATGTCGGTTACCAGGTGTTCACCATATTAATGATTTTTATCTCTATGTATGGGATGTATATTGAAATATGAAATCTTGTGGTCTATTATTATGATTTGATAATATATAGGTTAAACCTATAACTCACCAACATTTTTGTTGACGTTATAAGCATGTTTATTCTCAGGTGATTATTAAGAGCTTCCGCTGTTGCATACTAAAATAAGGACAAGATTTGGAGTCCATGCTTATATGATATTATGTAAAAACTGCATTCAAGAAACTTATTTTTGATGTAATATATTCTTTTTGTAAACCATTATGTAATGGTCGTGTGTAAACGGTATATTTTAGATTATCATTATATTGTTAATCTACGTAATGCTTTTTAAACCTTTATCGATAAAATAAAGGTTATGTTGTTTTAAAAATGAATGCAGTCTTTGAAAAACGTCTCATATAGAGGTCAAAACCTCGCGACGAAATCAATTAACATGGAACGTTTATTATCAATATGAATGGGACATTTCAGTTTGTGACCTCCATGTTCTTATTGAGCTTTATATTTGCTCTTATATTTTGGAGCTCTTTGTCTTTTTATTTTCTTTCCGACCCCTAATGAAGCGAGTAATGGTCCAGAATTTGTACGTACGAAGTTTTGAATGAACTTAATGTTCTAAACAAGAAAGAGCGTAATAACACGATTTGATTTGTCAAATTACCAGAATCACTGAGAATAAAACTATCAAGAATATATTTTCTTGATATGTTTAGAAGTTAAACAGAATGAAAGAGTTATGTAACATGACACATGATAATGGTATGATCTACTGTGAACCATCATCACGTTTCATTAGAAACTCAGCATGACCTACTCTAATATAATCACATTGGCCGGGCGTCATTATATTATACTAACCCATGCTTCAATTCCCAACACTTCTCCACAATTCATTCATAATTTATACTTAGATTTTTGCAGAAGTTTCCAATATAATTGCAACGACCCGTCAAAATCGCTATTGACGCGGAACGTTAATCATTGATTTCACATTGAGGTTTTGACCTCTATATGATACGTTTTGATAAAATATTGCATTCATTAAAATAAGTGACTTTCTAAACATAGAAAGTTATAAACATGTGGGCGAGTGCTTAGGTATAAGCAAAACCCCGAAATACATAAGTCTTTAATTTACAGGTTGACATCACAGTCCAATTATTTATTACACGATGCAGTTTTATTTTGAATGCAATAAACTTTGTACAAAGCATGAGAGACTCCATGCAGGCAACAAGCACATCACAGCGGAAGCATTCTAAGGACCTGAGAATAAAACATGCTAAAAAGTCAACACGAATGTTGGTGAGTTATAGGTTTAATTGCTCGAGTCATAAACATATATAAAGATAGACTACAAGATTTCATCAAAAGTTTATCAATAATTCTACGTAACAGAGCACCCTGGTAACTAAACTTAACGCTATAGTGATAATTACCCCATTCGTTTTAATACACGCAAACCAACGTGTCTTAAACTCAAATAACATACATCCGTTAAAAGGCTAGCGCTCTAGCTCGGACGGGGATGTCAAGCCCTATGGATCCATATACAATTATTCGCGCCCACCAGTCCATATCCTATGTACTGGCAGCTACTAGTTACCAAAGCTAAGGGATTTTCGGTTTAACTCAGTGTAGAATTTAGTATGTACTTGTGTCTTATTGCGTTTAAAATAAATTGCATGTATTCTCAGCCCAAAAATATTTAAAGTATTTAAAAAGGGAGACTATAACTCATAGTTCATTTCCCATGCGATCGCATGGGGTGGTCTGCCAGCTCATTTGTGATTTATTTTCTAGTTCGTCGACATAAAATAATGTTTTACTATAGCAAATAGTGTACTGTAGCAAATCACTGTTGCAAGTCGTTTTCACTGTAGCGCTGTAGCAAAATACGGTTTTACTGTAGCAAATAGTGTTTTACTGTAGCAAAGTAATTTTTACTGTAGCAAATAGGGTTTTACTGTAGGAAAGTCGTTTTTACTTGTACATATATATATATATATATATATATATATATATATATATATATATATATATATATATATATATATATATATATATATATATACATACATATATATAATTGTTCATGAATCGTCGAGAGTAATCAAAGGTAATTGTATATATGAAACAGTTCTAAAATTTTGAGACTCAATCTAACAGACTTTGTTTAACGTGTTAAAATAATAAATCGTATAGAGAATTGGTTTAAATAAGTCAAAAATTTTCGGGTCATCACAATAATGGAATACAGAAAACACAAAAAGGTAGATAATTTCGGACAAGAATATTTATGAAAATATCCTCAGAAATATCGAAGATATTTATGATGATATTTTGGAATTTCTAAGTTCGAAGGTTAATGGAGAAAAATTTTCCGCAAGATTTTAACATGATTTCGGAGCAAGATATTCTCTAAAAATTTCATCGAATCCAGAATTACCTGGATTCTTTGAATATAGGGTTTGGTCTTTGTATTTGTCCTTGGTCTCCTTCATGGTTAGTTCAATCCGTTTTTCAGTACCAAATTTTCTATCGAGCGTTCCCAACACTCCATTCTTTATCATCAAACTCTTGGCCATTTAGGCCATCTATAGTTTTACTGTGTCCTCTGCATTTAATGCAGCCATATCTGAATCGTCGATTATCAATCCGAGGTGGTTTCGGGAGAATTGTGTTTTTTAGATGATTAAACGTTGATGGTAATATGGTAGAATATAAAAGGTTCTCTGGTAACAATAAATGAGTACGCATATATATCAAGGTTATAATAAGGTTGTTTTGAATGAAAAGTCAAAATTGTCTTGCTGGAGCTGTGACAAAATTTGCTACTTTGAAAGGAATCACCAAGTTATTTTGGGTGATAATAACACTAAATGAATTAGCACAGCTACGTGTTAAACGTTTACTCAGTTGCCGAGGGTTTCTCAGGTGCATAACTATATGCATAAATCTTTCCTTCCGAAGATGAAGTGCGGTTGGTTCATCCTTTCGATTGAGGTGTTTTCAAGAATCATGAAAGATTTGAACGCAGATTGTAATTGTCAAGACACAAATGAGGTTTAAGATGAAATCAAGTGGCAAACTTGAAGAATTGTTTAGTTTCATATATTATAATCAATATTTTAATTCATTTTAATTGTCCAATGTTATTAGTCCGCAGTCGATAGTCTACAATTAACAGTCCAATAATTCATATATAGTTTAATATATAATATTCTAATTAATTAATACGTATTGTGACCTGTGTACATGTCTCAGACTCGATCACAACTCAAACTATATATATTATTGTAGAATCAACCTCAACCCTGTATAGCTAACTCCAGCATTACTGCATATAGAGTGTCTATGGTTATTCCAAATAATATATATAGATGCGTCGATATGATATGTCAAAACCTTGTATACGTGTCCCGATATTTAAAGTGCGTAAAATAAATAACAGAAATTAAATGACGATAAATAAAATTGCGAGAATTAAAATTATGATAAATAAAATGCGATAAATAAATTGCGATAAATAAATTGCGATAAATAAAAGGTAATACGGAATTAACAGTTAGCTAGGAACAGTTAGCTAAGAACAGTTAGCGTGGATTCTTAACAAAATTTCTCATAGTTAATTTGTTTGTTTCTAACAAATTTTATTTTGTCCAATGTTTTCTTCATTATATCACTTGTTGGATTCTGATAAATCAAAATCCAAGTATGAAATTGGATAAAAATAGTTATTCTGCAGTGAACGGATTCGTATATCTGTGGATGTAGGTAGAATAGTAAATGACTGTTGAATCAGAATTGAAAGAATGTACAGTGTAACTTATTAATGTGAAATCTAAATATTCCTCGGGTATTACCTACCCGTTAAAATATTTTCATCATTAACAGTTTTTACAAAAGAATTTTTAATTACAATCTTTATGAAGACATATATACATATATATTTTCTTCAGATGTAATCATGGATTTATGAGTTAATATGATATTAAACTCATTTGGTTTTCGGTTGGAATTAGAATGAATAATCTCTAAAACTTTAGAGATTACATAATTTCCATGTAGAACGAAGATAAATGATGTAGAACGATACGTAGAACGATGATTATACTCAAGGTACAGAATGAGATGTTGAGGCATGGATTGTTGATGGTCTAGTGCTGTTACTGATGGTACTGTTGGTGCCGATGATGTTGTTGAAGTTGGTAAATTTTGCACCATATTCTCCAAAAATCATTACTCAGGCGCGAAGCTCGTTGACTTCTTCGATTACTCCGGAATGATTGTCGGTAAGAACGAGTGAATGAATAAGGTTTAGAATCTGAGATAGTATGTAATCATGACGAGATATTCGGGAAATAAGGGTGGAAATGGTATTTCGGACTGGTTCACCGGTAAGTGCTTCAGGTTCTTCGCCAAGAGGTGAATTTGGTTGATGGAAAGGATCACCTTCTTTTTGTCTCCAACGATTAAGTAGGCTACGAACTCATCAGATGAATTGATTGATTCATTCTGGTAACACTGCTTTCGGAGCTTAGGTGAAACTCCATATCGGAATAGCTGTCGGAATCCGAGGAATTCGAACTGGTTGAGGGATTCATCTCGTACGATCAGATGAAGGATTTTCGACAAGAAATAGATTATAGGATGTAGATTAGTACCCTGCCATACCTAATTTACATATGCATATATAATACTAAAATCCCATAAGTTACGGAGGAATCTACGGAAGCTGTCAGGAAAAGTATACAATAACAGATACGCTAAGATATGAATTTTGTCTATACACTATCGATGCATTAAATACAGTAAGATGTGTCAAGATTTTAAGGATGATAAGCAAATAATTTTTGACACGAAATGATAAGCAAAACTTTTGACATGCAGACACGGTCAAAGTCCAGACCCACTAATGCATCTAAACAACTATCAGTTAGACACACTAATGCAAGACCTGGTTCGCTAAGACTACCGCTCTGATACCAACTGAAGCGACCCGTCCTAATCCACCTGGACGAAGTCATCAACATCTAGTCCCATTGCGAGGTACTGACCTAAATATGCCATGAATGACTCCAAGTAATATCTTTAAAATGAGCAAATGCACAGCGGAAGATTTCTTTCATACCTGAGAATAAACATGCTTAAAAGCGTCAACTAGAAGGTTGGTGAGTTCATAGGTTTATCATAACAATCATTTCAATATATTAATAGACCACAAGATTTCTGTTTATAAATATATGTACACTCACAAGTGTATAAAAGTATTCTATAAGTTGTTGAGCGCTTCGGTAACCATACTTAACAATTAATGTGGCATATTCCCTTTATTATGAAATCTACCTACACTCGCAAGTGTAGTAAAACGAAGTACTATGCAACCGTTTACGATACTAGAGCGACTAGCCCGGTTGGGGTGGTCAAACCCGATAGATCTATCAATAGGATTCGCGCTTACATGCTCTTACAACATGTAAATATTAGTTACCAAGCTATTGGGGAAAAATATGCAAAGTGGTACAACTCAACGTAGAATATGTTTTTAGTACTTGTGTCCATTTCGTAAAACAGTTATAAAACAGCGCGTGTATTCTCAGCCCAAAAATATATATAAAAAGGGGGTAATGAAACTCACCTAATGTATTTTGTAGTAAAAATACATATGACGACATTGAACAAATACAGAGTTGGCCTCGGATTCACGAACCTATATCATTTGTATATTTATTAATATACATAATTTGTAATCGAACAAGTTTATATATTATATCTTAAATTATCTATTATATTTAATTTGTGTATATATTTAATATGATTAATCTTTTATATATATAGTTATATCAATATATATATATATATATATATATATATATATATATATATATATATATATATATATATATATATATATATATATATATATATATATATATATATATATATATATAATTAGTATTGTAATAAAATACCTAATTTGTTAAAAATGCTAATATGATTAGTACATACTTATATGTAATGTTACTATAAGTATATTTTCGTATCAATAATTATAAAAATTGTATTTGGTTATAATGATAATATTAATAATAATAATAATACTGATAGTAACAATAATTATAGTAGTGATACTAATGATGTCTTTAAAAATAAAACTAATAATAATAATCCTAATACTTATCAAAAGGATAACTTTTATAAAAATATCACTTTTACTAATAATCATAATGATTTTAATAAATATAGTACTTTTACTAGGATAATAATTTTCATACTAATTTTAGCAATAATGATATTTATAATAATAATAATAATAGTTACATATCAAAATGTTGGTTTTACTCATAATAATACAATTAATAATATCCTAAATGATGGTACTAATAATAATAATAATAATAATAATAATAATAATAATAATAATAATAATAATAATAATAATAATAATAATAATAATAATAATAATAATAATAATGATAATATTAGTAATAATAATAATACTTATAAAATACTAATAATAATGATAACAATATCTAACTTAATTAATGATAACATTAATCATAATATTAATGGTAGTAATAACTTTGATTAACATATTAATAACAATAATAATAACATAATAATAATAATAATAATAATAATAATAATAATAATAATAATAATAATAATAATAATAATAATAATAATAATAATAATAATAATAATAATAATAATAATAATAATGGAAATAGGTTACTACTTTAAAGGCTAAAAAAAATATCAAAATCGCCCAAGCCGGGACTCGAACCCGCGACCTCCCGCTTAACACAAACACCCTCTACCATCCGTCTGTTCCAATTATTCTGGGTTATATTTCATTTTATTTTGTTTTAACCTGTTAACTTGTTTATGTTCTTCTCCTTCATGTTTGATCGAGCAAAGAACCCCGACATAGTCCCAACAACTAATTACCATTTTATCTTAAGCTTTAAGATGAAACCGAAAATAATTATTGGCTAAATGAGTTGTTTAAAACAGATAAAAGAAAAAAAAATCAAGATCAAGTTACTGTTCGTCGTGAAAAAAAATAATAAACTTGAATCTTACTTTCGATTTTTTAGAACAATTGAGACCGAGATTATAACACGAAGGTTGTTTGAAATCACCTCTAGAAACTTTCTCAATCATCAATTGTTCCTTAAACTCAAAAACAGACTCGAATTTAACGAAGAACAGATTTTGTTGACTTTTGAAATCGAAAGTTTAACTCACGAATTTGAATTTGATATGAAATATTGGAGATTAAAACTTTGCAAAAAGTTCAAATAGATCAATCCTAACAACTCTACATTATTAGAAATTGAAATTTGATTCGTAATCGAATTATGAATAAAAAGTGTACGTACAGAGCAGGAAGCTCGTTATTCATATATATTTTTTTAAATCGATAGTTATGAGCTGATAGAGGTTGTTAGGGATTAGTAATCAGTGATGTGAAGTTGTATTGGCATAAATTACAACTGGATTCGCTCAGTTAAATAGAGAACATGTTTCTTAATTTCTCAATCAGACAAAAACAAGGACATAACTTTAAAATAAAAAAAATATAAAATCAAATAAGATCTTAAATTGATGTGTAATACTGATTCAGTTATATAACAATTCAAGAGATAACAAACAAAACTTAACATTGTGTGATAGATATTTGAAACAGATTTTTTATTCCTACTCTGCATAATTACGTTTGTATTTAGTATAAATTAGTAAATATAGTGTTTATAATATTACTAATACTAATAATAATTATTATATTAATAATAATAATATTAATATTAATAATGAAATTAATAATTAATGACAATTATACTGATAATTATGATAATAATAATAATATTATTAATAGTAATAATAATAATAATAATAATAATAATAATAATAATAATAATAATAATAATAATAACTCTTAATGAATATGGTAATAATATCTAGTAATAATATTAATTCTAAAGCTAATATTAATATACACATTAATAATAATGAATATAATAATAACATGTCAATTATATTAAAATTTGTAATTCTATATATATTTGTGTATATATTTATATATATGTGTTACTGTATTTAGATATATATGTATATATATATTTCTGTATGCATATATGTATTGTATTTAGTCTCATTAATTATTAAATATAACTATAGTAACACTTCTTAATATTATACATAATAATAATAACACATTATAATAATGTAGTGGTAATAATAATTATACTGCTGATAATAATAATGTCTATGAGTTTTATTACAATAATATTTAACTTGTAAATAAATTTGATATAATACAATTTATTAATTGTGTCACATTTACTAATTATAATATATTGAATCTTTAATTTATAACATTATTTATGTATAGGGTTTATATATATATATATATATATATATATATATATATATATATATATATATATATATATATATATATATATATATATATATATATATATATATATATATATATATATATATATATATTTACAAATGATTGTTCGTGAATCGTCGGGAGTAATCAAAGATCAAATGATTTCATAACATTGTTCAGAAATTTTGAGATTCAACCTAACAAACTTTGCTTATCGTGTCGGAAACATATAGAGTTTTTTGGGAGGAAGAGGAAGTAATTTTTTTTTTCTTTTTTAATGATATTTTTACAAACATTAAGATCACGTGAAATTATGAACATTAAAAAAGAAACTTTGTGATAAATGTTATTATTTTGACCAGGAAATGTTTGAAGAAATAACATTCATTGATAAGTGTTATTCATTTCATCGTGATGCACGTTATTCTTCGAGCATTTTTTTAGGGTTTTGATTTAGGATTTAGATTGAATTTTTAACACGAATGGTTTAGAGTTTAATGTTTAGGGTTTTAGATTTAGAACTAAACCCAAAATACCAAATCCTAAATCTTAAACCTTAAAACCTAGACTCTAAATCAGGCTAAATTTTTAAAAAACTTCACAAAAGATGAAAAAAAAAAAAAATTACTCGAAGAATAACATGCATCACGATGAATGTTATTAGAAATAACGTTTATCGATGAATGTTATTTCTTCGAGTGTTTTCTGGTCAAAATAATAACATTTATCACAAAGTGTCTTTTTAAAATGTTTAGATTTTTACCTAATTTTAATGTTTGTGAAAAAAAAATTAAAAAAAAAAATTACTTTCCCCTTTCCCAAAAGCACTTCCCTTTTGATAATGACCCTATTTTATATATATATATATATATATATATATATATATATATATATATATATATATATATATATATGTGTGTGTGTGTGTGTGTGTGTGTGTGTGTGTGTGTGTGTGTGTGTGTGTGTGTGTGTGCGCCCGCGCGCGCGCGCGCGGGGGTGTGTGTGTGTGTGTGTGTTATATTTGGCGAATAAATAGAAAACTATATTACCAAATAGGGCCTTCATCAAAAGAATGAAGACCCAAAAATATACAACCGAGAAAACTATTGACAATGGCGATTTCAGGATTATAATTCAACGGGGTCTTAAAAAAAATTTATGTACTAATTATATTTGAATACTATTTAAGTGGTAATTTATCTTTAAAAAGTTACAAATTCGAAAAATATATAGGGTCCGAGTAGTTAAATTTAGTATTGTTCTGTACATTCTAAAAGAAAAACTATAAATTGTAAAAATATATGGGGTCATCCAATTAAATTTAGTGATGTCCTATACAATTTAACATGTATTTTCTACAAAAATTTTCAGATTAGTAGTATACCGTGACCCTACAGGATTACACCTAAATTCGCCCCTAACTATCTAGTTTAACTAACAAAAAGCTTAAACAAGAGCTCACAAAATTTACAAAATAAGCAAACAAGACTTGTTAAAGATCAAAACGACTAACAAAAAAGACTAACAACAAATCAAAAAGGGCGACCAATCAAACATGAATGAAAGATTTGAAATCATGTATTACACAAAAACATACACCCAAAAAAACCGAACTAATGAAAGGAAAGGAAACTTCAAATGCCCTTAGGAAATTCGGTAAACCGCTTCCTTTCAGCTCCAGAACCAGTCAACGTTTAATTCGTTAAACTTTTGGTAGTATCTTGTAGTAGACAACTGACTAATTAATACTCCTTCTATCACATGTATAAAATTGACCTAGTTTTAAAAAACTCTATCGTTTCACTCTCCACGAATAAAATATCATCATTCTCCATTAAATTTTACTTTGATTGATTAAAACACAAAATCAACATTTAAATTGAGATAAGTCAAAATATCATTATGAATATATTATGAATACTTGTTATGGGAAGGTATTACTATATTACACTAATATTATAACACAAAAAGAAGTAACCTTGTGCCTATATATAGAACCACATAAAGTTTAACAAAGGAGAATTATTCACCAAAGACGAACTTATTTACATTAATCAATCAGCTCGCAAGTCATGGGTACGTATCAGGGAGTGCCAATGATAGATATGGAAAGAGTCAATGGACTTGAGGATGAACTAGAGAAGGCGTACGAGGAATGGGGTTGTTTTAGGATGGCTAACCATGGTGTCCCGGTTGAACTCCTAAACGAGATGAAGCTTGTGGTTGCATCACTCTTTGATCTTCCGTTCGATATCAAGATTCGAGCAGTAATTGGTACGGGTTACATGCCACGTAATTTGGTCACTTCCTTTTATGAAGGTTTTACTATAAACGACGTTTCTTCTCCTGCTGAATTTTGCGATCTACTTGAAGTGTCCCCTCAACAAAGGTAGTGAGTGGTTCACATCCATAGTTATCTTACAAACCGTATAATTTGATATATTACAAAGAGTTCTTTTAGTCTCATTTTAATCGTCCATTTTATCATTACGGTGTAGTTAAAAAAGATTGTCCACAAAGTTATCAAACTCACTAGTTTGCCCTCTATATTATACTTACTCATTTCATTTTTCAGAAACATATAATCAAACTTATTTTACATACAAGAACAAAACTAATAATATATTGATCTTTCATAAAAAGTAAAATATTTATTGGAGAGTATTATTATTAAATGTAGAGAGTATTATATCAAATGTTATCCATATCTTTTATTAGTCTTTGTTACTCACAAAATCAAAATCAGACTCTTGGACGTGGGAAAGTTGGTTAACTTTTGTTATAACAGCAAACTCATGCATTCTACATAATTTTACGTGAATAATGTCTTAAGCAGGACTCGAACGGAAAACTCACTAGTTTACCCACTATATATAGATCTATTGCTAGAGAAGAAATTCTTACGAAATCGATCTAGACAAGATGAGATGTCACTGCCCCTCTGGTTTCAAATTGATATGTAGCCAATCTTTTTTAACTATAGGATTATTAAAAACTTAACAAGAAGCTAGACAAAAAATTACGTGTATCAAGTTCAAAGAATTTTGCAGCCATAAAATCAAATTAATTCTAGCGTATCTGTATCTACTCAATATCTAAGTAAGCGAATGAACAATTATATCTTCTATGACATCCAAGTTTTGAATCACTGATCGATTGTTGTAGGGAGATTATATACAAGTATATAAAAGCTATGCGGGATCTTGCTGGACGTCTAGGCAGGAAGTTGATGGAAAGTAGCGGTTTGGATGGGGATTTGTTCGAAGGATGGCAATGCCAATTGAGAATGAACAAATATAACTATAGTCATGAAAGTGTAGGGTCAAAAGGCTCCGAGGAGCACACTGACCCTTCGTTTTTAACTATCTTGCTAGACGATGAAGACGTCAATGGTCTACAAGTGGTTGACAAGGTCTCGGGCGAGTTTGTTCCTCTTGACCCTGTTCCTAACACGCTAGCTGTCAATGTTGGCGATCTTGGCAAGGTATCATCACAAGTTGTGTAATTAAGTTAATTTTGCTCATGAAATAAATTTAAATAATTTACAGGAAGTTTAAATGGAATAGAAAGAAACAACAAAAGTAAAACTAATAATATTATTAAAAGGCTTAAGTTGCTTCAAAATATATCGAACTATTTTTATACAAGTGAACATTCATCATGTTATTATATTGTATGTTCTTTAATAACCTACATACGTGACATCTTATATAGATGAGTAACTCGTTAGATGTATCATATATATTAGTAGTATATTGCATATAATAAGTAATAAAAATAACAAGTTCATTCACATAATAAAAACATAACTAGTTTGATACATGTTGTCTATGTTAGAGTTTAATTGGATGCAAACAATACGACGTCAAGATTTATCAAGTCAACTGTACCAATCGTTTTTTTAATTGGATCGTGTAGAAGGTAGGTGATTTATCTTTAAAAACAAGTGAAAAGGAGGAAAAAGAGTAAAGGGTCGGGTCGGAGCGTAGTTGCTTTCTATAGTGAGTGGCCGGCCGGAGCGTAATTGCTTTCTATAGTGAGTGGCTCCTAAGGTAACCAATCATGTGGATTGGTGGTGAGTTACAAGAATTAGAATATAGATAAATGGCATGTGTGAAAACTCTAATCTGCTGTTATACATATGGATCGATCGTATCAACGTGTCCGTGAATGATAAATCGTTAATTATTTATTTATTAAATTTGATTACGATAATCTTGATTCTATTACTAATTAAGGTCATTTTCAAGGTAGGTTTGGAGCAATGGGAAATATTGCAATGTGAATCATAGAGTAATGTGCTTGGAACCAAAAACACGTTATTCCATTGCTTTTTTCGTGTTGGGACCAACTCAAAACAAACTCCAAACGCCATCAAAATTTATTGACTCTGAACACCCTCGGCTTTACGCTCCAATTGATCCTCAAGAATACAGACAAGTTCGAACTTCTATGCGTACTGTGCAAGCACGCACCGGTGGCGCCCTTGCACTATTCTCGGCTGCGACATAAGCAAAACATCGCTAGATAACATGTACTAAGTACTATTTTTTAGTCTCTCATTTTTATTTTATCTTGAAAGCTTATTTTATAACCGTGCTATCGTGTATCTTTGTGCATTTACAGTTTCTCTAGCTTATATTATCCTTTATGGCCTTATGCCTCGCAATAAAAAAATATTATTATGTTCGTCTCAAATTTATTCTTTTTTCTATTTCAGTCAGTTACAAAATTTTTTTTCAATCAGCAACAATGATTATTATATTTTCTAAAACTATGCCAAGATAATTAAATTTGAATGAATATATCATTTAAATAACCATTATTTGGTCACTAATAATAGTTACCATAAAAAGTGACCACTATAGACTAGTCACTATAGTGACCAATTTGATATTTTGGTCACTAATTAAATTTTGTAACGGATCTATAGTGACGAAGGGTGATCAATTAATTTGGTCATTAATTTGACTTAATCACCATTTTTGTATGTTTAGTGATTAAAAAGCGTTTGTCACTAAAGCCCTTTTTTTCTTGTAATGATCGTAATAATCATAATTCTTTGAAACGTGATATCTGTTATCCAGAGTACATTCAATTCCAAAAAACATGTTACATTATGAAAGTCTTTTGGACAAAAATGCTACAAAATTTAACTTAAAACTTTCATAAGTGACATACTTTCTTATTATGTTTTAAGATAATCCACCTTGTGTTTGAATGACAAGCCTCAGTGTGAAAGGGCCCGTGATTAGTTGCCAAGCAACACATGTTCAATTTTTGAGGGCGGAAGGTTTTCTCCACCAGTTTCCTGCAATTAGTTGCCAAGCAACCCAGGTCCCGCGATTAGTTGCCAAGCAACCCGGGTAGGAGTTTACTTCTAGCGTGTGTGGGTGCAAATAATGAGGATCGTTGAAATAAATGATCCGCTAATGCAAATTCGTTGTTAGAAAAAAGGTTTTAGAGTTTCCATAAGATTAAGGTTATGATTTAACGTGAAATGACTCGTGAAACCACTGGTTTGTTTAAACGAAACAGTTTAATAATATGTTATAGTTATTAAATGAACGTAAATGTTAAAGTCATTTAGTTTAATGACCCTTGAAACCACATATTTCGACTAAGAAACTTGTTGTTTTTACAAACATATTGATATACTTAACTTGGTCAGAATAAATGAAGTACATTTATTCTTCCACCACTTTCTTCCAATTTTTCATCACAATTATTATTTTTCTTGTCATAAAAGCTACATTACAACATTTCATTAAGACATGTATTTCGCATACATATATAACGTAATTAATCCCGTAAAGAGAACCCATATTTGAATAATAATATAATAATAATAAAGTTTGGTCAAAAATTGAGTATTTATATTTTTAATAATAATTATTAGTAATAATAAATGCCTCTTTAATTTTTATAAAAACTAAAATACAATTATTATATGAAGGTTGTACAATATGCTTCAAAATTTGTACATGTATTCACGAGTTGTTTTGTAAAAGATTGTACAATTTGTTTCAAAGTTTGTACATATAGTCATGATGGTATTTTATCATAAGGTTGTGCATAATGTTTCAAATATTGTACATATGGTCATGGGGTGACAGGGTGTTTTACCATAAGGTTGTACATAATGTTTCAAATATTGTACATATGGGCATGAGGGTATTTTATCATAAGATTGTACATAATGTTTCGTATATTATACAGTTAACATGTTAATATTTTTATTAAAAATGATTAATTATTTTAATGAAATCATCATGAGAGGCTTAAAATTATTTTCTTTATTTTTAAATTTTTTAAAACTTGAATAATCCTTATTTATGACATTATTTTTTAGAGATTTATATGATACTATAGATTGCAAGACATAACCTTTGTTTAATATTTTTTTTCTTTTTTTTTAAAAGCAAACACGGAAATTTTATGCTTGAAATGATATATGTGAAATGTCCCGTTCATATTGATTATAAACGTTCCATATTAATTGATTTCGTCGCGAGGTTTTGACCTCTATATGTGACGTTTTTCAAAGACTGCATTCATTTTTAAAACAAGCATAACCTTTATTTTATCGATAAAGGTTTAAAAAGTATTACGTAGATTATCAAATAATGATAATCTAAAATATACTGTTTACACACGACCATTACATAATGGTTTACAATAAGAATATATTACATCAAAAATAAGTTTCTTGAATGCAGTTTTTACACAATATCATACAAGCATGGACTCCAAATCTTGTCCTTATTTTAGTATGCAACAGCAGAAGCTCTTAATAGTCACCTGAGAATAAACATGCTTAAAACGTCAACAAAAATGTTGGTGAGTTATAGGTTTAACCTATATATTTATCAAATCGTAATAATAGACCACAAGATTTCATATTTCAATATACATCCCATACATAGAGATAAAAATCATTCATATGGTGAACACCTGGTAACCGACATTAACAAAATGCATATAAGAATATCCCCTATCATTTCGGGAAATCCTTCGGACATGATAAAAAATGACATCGAAGTACTAAAGCATCTGGTACTTTGGATAGGGTTCGTTAGGCCCAATAGATCTATCTTTAGGATTCGTGTCAATTAGTAGATCGGTTTACTAATTCTTAGGTTACCACGCAAAAGGGGCATATTCGGCTTCGATCATTCACCCATATAATGTAGTTTCAATTACTTGTGTCTATTTCGTAAAACATTTATAAAACTGCATGTATTCTCATCCCAAAATATTAGATTTTGAAAGTGGGACTATAACTCACTTTCACAGATTTTTACTTTGTCGGGAAGTAAGACTTGGCCACTGGTCGTTTCACGAACCTATACAAATATGTACATATATATCAAAGTATGTTCAAAATATATTTACAACATTTTTTTAATACGTTTTAATGTTTTAAGTTTATTAAATTAGCTGTCCTCTTTAGTAACCTACATCTAGTTGTCCACAGTTAGATGTACAGAAATAAATAAATATAAATTATCTTGGATCAATCCACGACCCAGTGTATACAAGCCTCAGGCTAGATCACAACTCAAACTATATATATTATTTTGGAATCAACCTCAACCCTGTATAGCTAACTCCAACATTACTGCATATAGAGTGTCTACGGTTGTTCCAAAATATATTATATAGATGGGTCGATATGATATGTCAAAACATTGTATACGTGTCTATGGTATCCCAAGATTACATAATATATATTTGAATACATGAATAATACAATATAAGTTTGTTAAGTTATTATTTGTATAGAATTGTTACAATATTTTCCGTAGCTACAACAATCAAAAAATATCCAATCTTGTTTTACCCATAACTTCTTAGTTTTAAATCCGTTTTGAGTGAATCAAATTTCTATGGTTTCATATTGAACTCTATTTTATGAATCTATACAAAAAAGTATAGGTTTATAGTCAGAAATATAACTTACAAGTCGTTTTTGTAAGAGGTAGTCATTTCAGTCGAAAGAACGACGTCTTGATGACCATTTTGAAAAACATAATTCCACTTTGAGTTTAACCATGATTTTTGGATATAGTTTCATGTTCATAAGAAAAATCATTTTCCCAGAAGAACAACTTTTAAATCAAAGTTTATCATAGTTTTTAATTATCAAACCCAAAACAGCCCGCGGTGTAACTATGACGGCGTATGTCCGGTTTTACGGTGTTTTTCGTGTTTCCATATTTTAAATCATTAAGTTAGCATATCATATAGATATAGAGCATGTTTTTAGTTGATTTTAAAAGTCAAGTTAGAAGGATTAACTTTATTTGCGAACAAGTTTAGAATTAACTAAACTATGTTCTAGTGATTATAAGTTTAAATCTTCGAATAAGATAGTTTTATATGTATGAATCGAATGATGTTATGAACATCATTACTACCTTAAGTTTAGTAGGTAAACCTACTGGAAGTGACAAGAAAATGATCTAGCTTCAAAGGATCTTGGATGGCATGAAAGTTCTTGAAGTAGGATCATGACACAAAAACAAGTTCAAGTAAGATTTTTACTCGAATTAAGATAGTTTATAGTTATAGAAATTGAATCAAAGTTTGAATATGATTATTAACTTGAATAAGAAAGATAACCTAATGTAAATAACAAAGGTTTCTTGATCTTAGATGATTACTTGAAATGGATTAGAAAGCTTGGATGTAAACTAGTAAACTTGAAAGGATTTTCGAAGTGTTCTTGAAGTGTTCTTCCTAAGATGATTATAGCTTGATTCTTGAAGTAATTTTTGATGAATATGATGATTAGCTACTAGAAAAATTCGTTCATAAGAGAGAGTGTGTGTGTGTGTGTGTGTGTGTGTGTGTGTTGAGAGAGAATTAGAAAGAGAATTGGAAGTGAAATGGAGTGAATGATGAGTGGTAAGTGGTGAGTGGTGAGTGGGGTTAAAAGGAGTTCTAGTTAGTTGAATAGTTCATGGTAGAAGTTAAAATTGATTAGTCATACATGACATAATCAAGAGTGGAATCCCATGCTAGTTCCTATTGGTATATACCCACAGTAAGTACGTCTAGAAGCTGTGTATAATACGGGTATGAATACGACTAGAATTCTTGATGAAAAAAGAATGGGAATGTAATTGTACCCATTTTCGTTAAGTATTAGTGTTTTGATATATGTCTTGAAGTCTTTCAAAAGTATATTAATACATCTAAATACACTACATGTATATACAATTTAACTGAGTCGTTAAGTCATCATTAGTCGTTACATGTAAGTGTTGTTTTGAAACCTTTAAGTTAACGATCTTATTTAATATTGTTAACCCATTGTTTATTATATCTAATGAGATGTGAAATTATTATATTATCATGATATTATGATATATTAATATATCTTAATATGATATATATACATTTAAATGTCGTTACAACGATAATCGTTACATATATGTCTCGTTTCGAAATCCTTAAGTTAGTAGTATTGTTTTTACATATGTAGTTCATTGTTAACATACTTAATGATATATATAATTATCATTTTATCATGTTAAATATAATGTAACAATATCTTAATGTGATACATATGTATTTAGTAAGACGTTGTAATAACGATAATCGTTATATATATCGTTTCGAGTTTCTTAACTTAGTAGTCTCATTTTTATGTATATAACTCATTATTAATATACTTATGGAGATAATTACTTATCATAATCTCATGTTAACTATATGTATATCCATATATATATATCGTCATGTCGTTTTTACAAGTTTTAACGTTCGTGAATCGTCGGTCAACTTGGGTGGTCAATTGTCTACATGAAACTCATTTCAAATAATCAATTCTTAACAAGTTTGATTGCTTAACATGTTGGAAACACTTAATCATGTAAAAATCAATTTCATTTAATATATATAAACATGGAAAAGTTCGGGTCACTACAGTACCTACCCGTTAAATAAATTTCGTCCCGAAATTTTAAGTAGTTGGAGGTGTTGTCGTATCTTCTGGAAATAAGTGCGGGTATTTCTTCTTCATCTGATCTTCTGGTTCCCAGGTAAACTCGGGTCCTCTACTAGCATTCCATCGAACCTTAATAATTGGTATCTTGTTTTGCTTAAGTCTTTTAACCTCACGATCCATTATTTCGACGGGTTCTTCGATGAATTGAAGTTTTTCGTTGATTTGAATTTCGTCTAACGGAATAGTGAGATCTTCTTTAGCAAAACATTTCTTCAAATTTGAGACGTGGAAAGTGTTATGTACATCCGCGAGTTGTTGAGGTAACTCAAGTCGGTAAGCTACTGGTCCGACACGATCAATAATCTTGAATGGTCCAATATACCTTGGATTTAATTTCCCTCGTTTACCAAATCGAACAACGCCTTTCCAAGGTGCAACTTTAAGCATGACCATCTCTCCAATTTCAAATTCTATATCTTTTCTTTTAATGTCGGCGTAGCTCTTTTGTCGACTTTGGGCGGTTTTCAACCGTTGTTGAATTTGGATGATCTTCTCGGTAGTTTCTTGTATTATCTCCGGACCCGTAATCTGTCTATCCCCCACTTCACTCCAACAAATCGTAGACCTACACTTTCTACCATAAAGTGCTTCAAACGGCGCCATCTCAATGCTTGAATGGTAGCTGTTGTTGTACGAAAATTCTGCTAACGGTAGATGTCGATCCCAACTGTTTCTGAAATCAATAACACATGCTCGTAGCATGTCTTCAAGCATTTATATTGTCCTTTCGCTCTGCCCATCAGTTTGTGGATGATAGGCAGTACTCATGTCTAGACGAGTTCCTAATGCTTGCTGTAATGTCTGCCAGAATCGTGAAATAAATCTTCCATCCCTATCAGAGATAATAGAGATTGGTATTCCATGTCTGGAGACGACTTCCTTCAAATACAGTCGTGCTAACTTCTTCATCTTGTCATCTTCTTTTATTGGCAGGAAGTGTGCTGATTTGGTGAGACGATCAACTATTACCCAAATAGTATCAAAACCACTTGTAGTCCTTGGCAATTTAGTGATGAAATCCATGGTAATATTTTTCCATTTCCATTCCGGGATTTCGGGTTGTTGAAGTAGACCTGATGGTTTCTGATGCTCAGCTTTAACCTTAGAACACGTCAAACATTCTCCTACGTATTTAGCAACGTCGGCTTTCATACCTGGCCACAAAAAATGTTTCTTAAGATCCTTGTACATCTTCCCCGTTCCAGGATGTATTGAGTATCTAGTTTTATGAGCTTTTCTAAGTACCATTTTTCTCATATCTCCAAATTTTGGTACCCAAATTCTTTCAATCCTATACCGGGTTCCGTCTTCCCGAATATTAAGATGTTTCTCCGATCCTTTGGGTATTTCATCCTTTAAGTTTCTCTCTTTTAAAACTCCTTGTTGCGCCTCCTTTATTTGAGTAGTAAGGTTAGTGTGAATCATTATATTCATAGATTTTACACAAATGGGTTCTCTGTCCTTTCTGCTCAAGGCGTCGGCTACCACATTTGCCTTCCCTGGGTGGTAACGAATCTCAAAGTCATAATCATTCAACAATTCAATCCACCTGCGCTGCCTCATGTTCAGTTGTTTCTGATTAAATATGTGTTGAAGACTTTTGTGGTCGGTATATATAATACTTTTGACCCCATATAAGTAGTGCCTCCAAGTCTTTAATGCAAAAACAGCCGTGCCTAATTCCAAATCATGCGTCATATAATTCTGTTCATGAATCTTCAATTGTCTAGACGCATAAGCAATTACTTTCGTTCGTTGCATTAATACACAACCGAGACCTTGCTTTGAGGCGTCACAATATATCACAAAATCATCATTCCCTTCAGGTAATGACAATATAGGTGCTGTAGTTAACTTTTTCTTCAACAATTGAAACGCTTTTTCTTGTTCATCCTTCCATTCAAATTTCCTCCCTTTATGTGTTAATGCAGCTAAGGGTTTTGCTATTCTGGAAAAGTCTTTGATGAACCTTCTGTAGTAACCAGCTAGTCCTAAAAACTAGCATATGTGTTTCGGAGTTTTCGGGGTTTCCCACTTTTCAACGGTTTCAATCTTTGCTGGATCCACCTGAATACCTTCTTTGTTCACTATGTGACCGAGGAATTGAACTTCTTCCAACCAAAATGCACACTTTGAAAACTTAGCGTACAGTTTTTCCTTTCTTAACAACTCTAGCACTTTTCTCAAATGTTCTTCGTGCTCTTAGTCATTCTTTGAGTAAATAAGTATGTCATCGATGAAAACAATGACAAACTTGTCAAGATATTGCCCACACACTCAGTTCATGAGGTCCATGAATACAGCTGGTGCATTAGTCAATCCAAACGGCATAACCATAAACTCGTAATGATCGTAACGCGCCCTAAAAGCAGTCTTCGGAATGTCATCCTCTTTCACCAGCATTTGGTGATATCCAGAACGTAAATTGATCTTTGAATAAATCGACGAGTCTTGTAGCTGATCAAATAAGTCGTCGATTCTCGGTAATGGGTAACGGTTCTTGATGGTAAGTTTGTTCAACTCTCGGTAGTCGATACACAACCTGAATGTACCATATTTCTTCTTGACAAACAGAATAGGAGCTCGCCATGGTGATGTACTTGGTCGAATGAAACCACGCTCTAAAAGTTCCTGTAGCTGACTTTGTAATTCTTTCATTTCGCTGGGTGCGAGTCTGTATGGAGCACGAGCTATTGGTGCAGCTCCTGGTACAAGGTCTATTTGAAATTCAACGGATCGATGTGGGGGTAATCCCGGTAATTCTTTCGGAAATACATCCGGAAATTCTTTTGCGACGGGAACATCACTGATGTTCTTTTCTTCAGGTTTAACTTCCTCGATGTGTGCTAGAATGACGTAACAACCTTTTCTTATTAGTTTTTGCGCCTTCAAACTACTAATAAGATTTAATTTCGCGTTGTTCTTTTCTCCGTACACCATTAAAGGTTTTCCTTTTTCACGCATAATGCGAATCGCATTTTTGTAACAAACGACCTCTGCTCTCACCTTTTTCAACCAGTCCATGTCAATTATTACATCAAAACTTCCTAACTCGACTGGTATTAAATCAATTTTAAACGTTTCATCCCCCAGTTTAATTTCTCTCTCCCGACATATATTATCTGCTGAAATTAATTTACCGTTTGCTAATTCGAGTAAAAATTTACTATCCAAAGGCGTCAATGGGCAACTTAATTTAGCACAAAATTCTCTACTCATATAGCTTCTATCTGCATCCAAATCAAATAAAACATAAGCAGATTTATCGTCAATAAGAAACGTACCCATAACAAGCTCCGGGTCTTCCTGTGCTTCTGCTGCATTAATATTGAAAACTCTTCCACGGCCCTGTCCATTAGTATTCCCCTGATTCGGGCAATTTCTAATAATGTGGACCGGTTTTTCACATTTATAACAAACAGTGTTGGTATTACTTGCTCCGGCACTATTCGTTTCGGCATTACTTGTTCCGACATTATTTGTTCCTTTAGTTCTGTTAAACTTTGGTCTGTAGACCTCACACTTTCTCGCGCTATGACCATTTCTTTTACACCTGTTGTAAAATGTCGTGCAAAACCCCTGATGATTTTCTTCACACCTATGACATGGCTGTTTTTGGTTTTTATTGCCGTTGTTGTTATTGAGGTTGTTGTTGGGATTGTTATTGTTGTTGAAACGGTTGTTGTGTTGTTGTTGTTGGGATGTTTGTTGTAGTTATTGTTAGGATTGCGGTTATTGTTGCGATTGTTGTTGCGGTTGTTGGGATAGTTGTTGCGATTGTTGTTGTAATTGTTGTTGTTGTTGTACTGGTGACTCTTGTCACCGTTTTCCTCCCACTTCCTCTTGAGTTGTTTCGTGTTAGCTTCTTCGGCCGCCTGCTCTTTAATTCTTCCCTCAATCTGATTTATGAGTTTATGAGCCATTCGACTTGCCTTCTGTATAGAAGCAGGCTCGTGTGAACTTACATCTTCTTGAATCCTTACTGGTAACCCTTTTACAAACGCGTCGATCTTCTCTTCTTTATCTTCGAATGCTCCCTGACACAATAGGCACAACTCTGTGAATCGTTGTTCATATGTGGTAACGTCGAACCCTTGTGTTCGTAACTCTCTAAGTTCTGCCTTGAGTTTATTGAGTTCGTTTCTAGGACGGTACTACTCGTTCATCAATTGCTTGAATGTCGACCATGGTAATGCGTAAGCAGCATTTTGTCCTACCTGTTCAAGATAGGTGTTCCACCACGTTAACGCAGTACCTGTGAAGGTATGCCTAGCGTACTTAACTTTGTCCTCTTCAGTACACTTACTTATGGCAAACACCGATTCGACCTTCTCGGTCCACCGTTTCAATCCAATTGGTCCTTTGGTTCCATCAAATTCCAAAGGTTTGCAGGCAGTGAATTATTTGTAGGTGCATCCTACACGATTTCTTGCGCCGTTAGCTGCATTGCTAGATTCAGAGTTATTGTTGGTATGTAGCGCAGCCTGTACTGCAGCTATGTTTGCAGCAAGAAAAGTACGAAATTCCTCTTCGCTCATATTCATGGTTTGTCGAGTAGTCGGTGCCATTTCCTTCAAAATTGTCAATTGAATTGAGTTAATCATACAGATAGAAGGATTAACTTTATTTGCGAACAAGTTTAGAATTAACTAAACTATGTTCTAGTGATTATAAGTTTAAATCTTCGAATGAGATAGTTTTATATGTATGAATCGAATGATGTTATGAAAATCATTACTACCTTAAGTTTAGTAGGTAAACCTACTGGAAGTGACAAAAAAATGATCTAGCTTCAAAGGATCTTGGATGGCTTGAAAGTTCTTGAAGTAGGATCATGACACAAAAACAAGTTCAAGTAAGATTTTTACTCGAATTAAGATAGTTTACAGTTATAGAAATTGAATCAAAGTTTGAATATGATTATTAAATTGAATAAGAAAGATAACCTACTGTAAATAACAAAGGTTTCTTGATCTTAGATGAATACTTGGAATGGATTAGAAAGCTTGGATGTAAACTAGTAAACTTGAAAGGATTTTCGAAGTGTTCTTGAAATGTTCTTCCTAAGATGATTATAGCTTGATTCTTGAAGTAATTTTTGATGAAGATGATGATTAGCTACTAGAAAAATTCATTCATAAGTGTGTGTGTGTGTGTGTGTGTGTGTGTGTGTGTGTGTTGAGAGAGAATTAGAAAGAGAATTGGAAGTGAAATAGAGTGAATGATGAGTGGTAAGTGGTGAGTGGTGAGAGTGGTTAAAAGGAGTTCTAGTTAGTTGACTAGTTCATGATAGAAGTTAAAATTGATTAGTCATACATGACATAATCAAGAGTGGAATCCCATGCTAGTTCCTATTGGTATATACCTATAGTAAGTACGTCTAGAAGCTATGTATAATACGGGTATGAATACGACTATAATTCTTGATGAAAAAAGAATGGGAATGTAATTGTACCCATTTTTGTTAAGTATTAGTGTTTTGATATATGTATTGAAGTTTTCCAAAAGTATATTAATACATCTAAATACACTACATGTATATACATTTTAACTGAGTCGTTAAGTCATCGTTAGTCGTTACATGTAAGTGTTGTTTTGAAACCTTTAAGTTAACGATCTTATTTAATGTTGTTAACCCATTGTTTATTATATCTAATGAGATGTTAAATTATTATATTATCATGATATTATGATATATTAATATATCTTAATATGATATATATACATTTAAATGTCGTTACAACGATAATCGTTACATATATGTCTCGTTTCGAAATCCTTAAGTTAGTAGTCTTGTTTTTACATATGTAGTTCATTGTTAACATACTTAATGATATATATAATTATCATTTTATCATGTTAAATATAATGTAACAATATCTTAATGTGATACATATGTATTTAGTAAGACGTTGTAATAACGATAATCGTTATATATATATCGTTTCGAGTTTCTTAACTTAGTAGTCTCATTTTTATGTATATAACTCATTGTTAATATACTTATGGAGATACTTACTTATCATAATCTCATGTTAACTATATGTATATCCATATATATATCGTCATGTCATTTTTACAAGTTTTAATGTTCGTGAATCGTCGGTCAACTTGGGTGGTCAATTGTCTACATGAAACTCATTTCAAATAATCAATTCTTAACAAGTTTGATTGCTTAACATGTTGGAAACACTTAATCATGTAAAAATCAATTTCATTTAATATATATAAATATGGAAAAGTTCGGGTCACTACAATATGTACATCATTGGAGTCAATCTATATACAAAAATATTAAAGAATTACAACATACTCCGTAATAATTACTGAGAATATAGTTATTCAGCTGTGAAAGGAGAACTGAAACAATGCTCAAGTTGATCTCGATAATATGTAATGCTTGCCTTAGCCAATACCTTCCTTATTTGAGGGATTTGCATCAAATATTTTTGGGTTTGTTAACCAACTTAGCCAATCAAGATTGCCTTTTTCCCATCGGGAAGAGATCCATTCGAAAATTTTTGTTTGAATATCGAAGACTAATTTGGCACTACATACGTGATTTTACCAAAAACATACTCATTGCGGTTTTTTCAAGGATAATAGCCGGTTGTTCATGTCACGACTTGCCATAAGGAAGATCTAGTATATGTTTCAAGTTCAGAGTTTGTGCAGTAGAGGAGATCTCGGACACTTGAGTCATTTAATTTGTTAATGTTCCACCAATTACAAATTTTCACCCAGGTTTCCGATGCGGTTTTACATGCGACGAAAGTATGGTAAATTGATTCCACATCATTATCGCAAACAGGGCACCTAACAGAATGGAGGTCGATGCCACGATTATTAAGCTCCGTCCTAACCGAAAGTTTATTTTGTATCGCACGCCAAACAAAAATCCCAAATTTTTCAGGGATTTTGCTGTTGGTTAGCGTAGGAGTTACAAAGGGAAGCGTGTAACAAGCCTGCTTTTTCCGTCACTTCCGTTAACTGTCTGTTAGTTGTTTTAAAGGCGATTATTTGATTTTTATGTGTTTAAGTGTATTAAATGCATACTTGATCCTTGGAGGGTTACGTTAATTAATATGGGTTAATATTAATTATTAAATATATTTCGGATAATGAAATACGATAAAAACGCAACGGTTTGAATAACTGCAAAAACTACTTTTCGAGTAACGAAATGCTCGGGTTTATTTTAATAATTATTTTAATAATTATTAACTTTTAAAATATTTAATTTATTGGTATTTTTAATAAATTAAACGTTTGGTTGCGTTTTAACGATCGGTTTAGCGTTCCGGGCCTTCGATACGTCTAAACGACACTTGAAACGGACCACGATAACACGCTTTTGTAAAACGAGAGTCCGGGACACCATGGTGGGCCCCATTCGGCTGACCACTCCCTCCCTTCCCCTTTTATTTCTATTTTTGGGCTTATTGGGTCATTAGCTTGCTAAATTAGGGCCCTAGATTAAATAATTAGTAAACCTAAACTGTATTCTCCCTCCCCACTCCACTTTTCAGTCGACACCTCTCCCTCTCTTCTCCCACTTTCTGCTGTCGCACAACACACACACATACACACTCAAAAACTCACTTTTTGATCAAGTATTGTGCATCAAACTTGTTCCTTGCTTCGTTCTAAGTCTAGTTGTGCGCTTTGATCGTGCTAGAAAGGTATATTTGCATAAACCTTAACTCTAAAAATCTGATTTTTATAAAGTTTCATAGTGTATGTTGTCAATTGCGCAAGTCTATACGCGTACATGTTAATTGTTGTAGTTAATTTGATCGTTTGATGTGATTAGGGTTAATCCCGAATTTGATTTGTGTGATTACAGAAACTCGACTTTGCTAAATGTTAAATATTATAATATATTTGGAATCCTCTCGAAAAACTAATAATTTTCGTCTTTGGATTCGCGTATTTTCGTTTCCGAATGTGTAAGTTATGATTGATTGATGTTTTGTTGATGAATCTGTGAAAAGGTCAAATTATGGAAAATTGTGTATGGAATTGGCTTACATACTGATCATAAATGAATAGAGGACTTAAAAACACTCAAGTTAGACTAGGATATCATGCTATTTGGATTTATAATGCTCGTGTTATGCTTAATTGATCGTACATGAAAAACTGACTTCCACGGTAACTTAAAATAAATGTTTAAGGCTATTTGCAATGAGATGATGAATCAAGTCTTTGCATATATGGAAAATTTAAATTTTGTAGATAACTTTTCATCTAGGTATTGTATCATTTGGATTGTGAAGCTTGTGTAATGTGCGTGCGAACATGGTAACCTGTATGATGTCCAAATCTGTAACGTATGCACCTATAGCCTTATAGCATGAGTTGTGGACCTTTTGAGACCCTGACCTTCTTGACATTGAATATTTACATGTTGTATGATAAAACTCTAGTTTAGGTCAAACCCTGAAACCTTACACATTGTGCACACTATGGCCATAGTTTTGGTAATTACTGAATTGAGCTGAAACAGAATGTCCAACTTGATTGAATAAACTGTACCAAATGGCTAAACCAAAGTTTCTCATTTTTGGATATGTGGTAATTTTACTTGTCCTTGAACCATGGCCACTGACCTAGCTTAATTTGCATGTCCCTAGCTCCGGTTATAGCAATTACGAGATTGGTGCGCAGTCAGAAACTGATTTAATGAACCATAAATGTACCTATTCTGAAACCCAACTTGTAGACATCGTATGAGGCCCTGGTTATACTTTTTGGAAACAATTATAGGTATAGTTTAGATATGGAGTTTGCCATATTTCCATGATTTGTGTGTTATGAAATATTGCGCGTTGTTTGCAACTTGTACATGAATTTTATGCTAGACGGTAAACTGTGATCGCGTACTTGGCAAATTATGAACTGAAACGTGTTAGTTGACTTGGGATTGATATGTTGACCAACATTTGACATGAACCTACTGATGTTGATTTTAGTTGACCACCTTGACATAGTTTTACTTTTGGTTTGACTTTTGTTGACTTACATGAACTAGTTGACTATGTGTTGACTTTTACTTTGAAACGCGTCGAGTCGAGCAATAGGATAACTTACTCTATGAAACCCCTATTGTATAAGACATATATGTTGACCAACCTATATACGTATACTTAGGTTGCATTATTTGACTGTAAACTGTACAAGCTGCTTGCTTACTTTCCATCCGAGCTTTTTCAAAGGTGAGTCTACAGTCCAACTTTTACTTACTATTTTTGGAATGAGAATACACGCTGTTACTTACATTTTCAAATGCTTTTATGTTTGATACGAGTACTTATTATACATATTGAGTTTGTTCACAAAGCCCCTAGCTTGAATACTTTTATTACCTTCGGGTAAGCACAATTTAGATGGACGGATTCGTTAGGTTAAGCGAACCTCACCCTACATTAACTGTGGTGCATTTACTTTAAACATTAGATACACTCGAACAAGTGTATACGTTTTATGGGGTAAAGGAGGTCTTTATGGTAGTATTCAAGTGCTCATGGATTATGTATACTTTGCAACTTTGGGTTGTGCTTATTGAAATCTCGTGGTCAAATGCGATTAAACTATTTTTCTGAATAATGTTTTTCAGATACTATATTACGTTATTTAAAATTGTGGTTTACAAACAAGAGAGATAAAACTTGACATGGTATTGTCTACGAATATTTGAAATTTGACATGATAGTGTCTACAATATTGGAAATAGGACACAGTGTTGTCTACAACTTTAAACATGAAACCATTGTGGTCTCATACGTTGTAATTGGTCACTTAAACATGTGTTTTGCAAATAGGAGAAACAAAACAATTGTGAATGTCATACACGACTGAACTTGACATTGATGTATGCAAATAGACCAAAAATTGACAAACGTTGCCTGCGAACTTTTAATATTAAACTTTGGTGGTCTTCCACTAATAAACATTTTCTAAAAATCATTTCCTAAACATACTTCATGGTTTACCTAAAACCTGTAGATTCACTCAACATTATTGTTGACCCGTTTTGCGTGTTTTATTCTCAGGTATTAATTGCTTCCGCTGTAAAACTTTGCTGTTATGTAGAAGTCAAACAAAGCACTGGGACCAGAGTTAACATTCCATTAATGGATTTTGACGGGGTGTTAAAAAGCGACTGGGCAGCGACTTCTTCAAGAGTGTTTGCTACAGAGCTCGATGTGAATTTTCCATTTTTACTTAGTTTCCAAATCCACTTGTCACGATGTTTCCCAGAAGATTTAAACGAAATTAGCAGGTCTAGTGGCGAGTCAAGTTCCGAGGACGCTCTCCAACTTTAAGAAGCCATACAGTTCCATTCGAAAACATCATCTCTAGCATCAGTCCATTGTATGCAGTTTGCAACAGTGTCATCCAGATTTGCTTCTAAACGATGCAATCTCGAGTATTTCTCCATCAATGGAATAGCTCTGCACCATTTATCATACCAAAAGCTTTTTTCACGACCTTTACCTACAACCTTAACAAAATCATTGGACAATTCACACCCTAACTTAGTTAAGGTGCTTTCAATATTTAAGATGTTAAGCCAAGCCCTCCTGATAAATTTTTTTAGGTTATTTTAGTTGTTTGAAGAAAACCCAACCCACCATTTTTACCATAAATACTTTGAACAAGACAAACCCAAAAAGCATTGTTGTTGGTGAGAAATCTCCACCACCATTTGGCAAATAACGAGTAGTTTTTATGTTTTAAAGAGCCTACGTTTAAGCCACCCGAGTCGTAAGAAAGTAAAATTTGATCCCATTTCATTCGAGCCATTTTCCTTTGATCACTTGACCCACCCTAAAAAAAATCTCGACGCATACCTTCAAGATGATTAATGACAGAGGGAAATGATATAGAGGAAGGCTACTTAGTACCAATTTCAGAAACGTAAGGCGTCCATCATAGGAGATGGATTTAGCTTTTCAATCCGCAAGTCTCTTTTTAAATTCATCAATTATTGGGAGCCATTTTTGTGGTAGTTTCATGTTTGCACCTATTGGCAATCCAAGATAAGTAAAAGGAAAACATCCTTATTTACAACTGAACCATGATGCAAGATCCATTAATTCCTCTTTAGAGGTCCTGATTCCATACACGAAACTTTTATTTAGAATAAGTTTTAATCCCGAGAGGTTTTCAAAGCATTTTAGGATTTTTAAAGTGTTTCGTACTTCAAATTTGTTCCATTTCCCAAATAAGATCGTGTCGTTCGCGTATTGAAGATGAGAAACAGTTACTTTGTCATTTCCCACATTTACACCCTGTATTAGGTTTTCCTTGATGGCCAAATTTAGAAGATGGTTTAAACCTTCACTAGCAAGAATGAAGAGAAAAGGAGAGAGTGAGTCTCTTTGTCTTACACCTCTTTTTAGATAGAATTGATCGGTTGGTGACCCGTTAATTAAGACAAAGATAGAAGTGGACATTAGGCATGAATGAATCCATTTGATCCATTTTTTCCAACCCCATGTATTCTGTAATGACCCGAAAATTTGCGACTAAATTTAAACTTAATCTTTAAAGGATTAATGATTTCGACACGATAAACAAAGTCTGTAAAACTGAATCTCAAAATTTTTAAATTACTTTTATATATTTAAATACCCTTCGGTTGTTTTCGACGATTCGCGAACAATTATATGTAAATAGATACATATATACTATAACATGAAAAGGTAACAATGTATTAATTGTTTGATACCGTACATTAAACTTATTGGTTTAAATATCTATTTGAATGTATATGATAAGTTGAAATATTTATTATTAAAATTTATTTATAAATAACTTCCAATGTGTATTTAAAAACTGATTTATGTATATTAAAAAGATATATACATATATATAATAAACGATAGTAACATTCGTTTATTGATTCAATTGATATTTAGATAAGTTAACTAAAACGTTTAAGATGAACCAGTAAAACACTAATTTGCTACAGTGTTTTCAAATTGCCACATTACTCAAAATGCTACAGTGTTTTCGAAAATCACTATTTGCTACAGTGAAATTGACTTTGCTACAGTGAATTGCTACAGTAAAAATTGATAAGTTGGAATATTTATTATTAAAACTTATTTATAAATAACATCCAATGTGTATTTAAAAACTGATTTATGTATATTAAAAAGATATATACATATATATAATTTCAAGTTATTTAGTAAACGATAGTAACATTCGTTTATTGATTCGATTGATATTTAGATAAGTTAACTAAAGCATTTAAGATGAACCAACAAAACACTAATTTGCTACAGTATTTTCAAATTGCTACAGTACTCAAAATGCTACAGTGTTTTCGAAAATCACTACTTGCTACAGTGAAATTGACTTTGCTACAGTAAATTGCTACAGTAACTTTGCTACAGTAAAACACTATTTTAAAATGTATTTTAACAAATAGCGAGACAATGATTTATAGAAGTTAATGACCAAAACACTCAAATGTATAAGTTATAATTTGAGTGATATAATTTAGGGATAATTTAAGTTATATTGTGACAAAGGTACGAGTCACAAAACGAAAAGTACACGATATAAAATAGTACGCAAGGACGTCTGAAAATCCGGAACCGGGACCCGAGTCAAGAAGAAACGCCCGACGCAACGGACCAAAAATATCTAGTCTACTATGCACAAGAATAAAATATAATATATAAATAATTATATTAATTATTTATATATTTATATTTATTTTATATTATGTCGACAAGCTAGGAGCCAAAACAATGTGAGCTGTCCCTGGTCCTCATGCGAGTCGCATGGCCAGAAGGCCATTTCCATGCGAGTCGCATGACTCCAGATTTCAGGCCACATCTATAAATTTCAGTGTTTTCGCTCGATTTAAATCACACACATACACAAATATATATATACTCCGTAATATTATTTATTATTTATTATTATTATTATTATTATTATTATTATTATTATTATTATTAATAAGATTATTATTAATCTTATTATTTTTTTATTATTATTAGTGTTATTATTTTTGCGATACAAAAATAATAATGTACAAAAAATATTACGACGGAGTGCTGTCCAAGTAATTTTCAAAACGAGTTTTCGAGCGAGCTAGAGCTAAGGAAAATATGGGTTATTGCCAAGGAAATTATGGGTAATGTTCGGGGGTATTTTTTTGTGAATCAAACCTCGTGTTTATCATCTCCGATGCGTCTACGTGCTTTCCTACAATATTGTATATCAATATTTAACTGTGAGTTTCATAAGATCCCTTTTACCCTTTACATTTTTGGGCTGAGAATACATGCAAATGCTTTAATAACTGTTTTACAATAATTATAAAGTGTGAGTTTCATATGATCCCTTTTACTCAATATATTTTTGGGCTGAGAATATATGCACTTTATTTTAAACGCAATGGATACAAGTACATACTAAATTCTACACTGAGTTTGAACCGAAAATCCCTTAGCTTTGGTAACTAGTAACTGCCAGTTATAAGAACTGTGGGCGCGAGTAGTAGTATATGGATCCATAGGGCTTGACATCCCCGTCCGAGCTAGAGCACTAGCCTTTTAACGGACGTATGCTATTTGAGAAGCGTACACGTTGGTTTGCGTGTATTATTAAGATGATTATACAGAGGGTACAAATTATATAAACGTTAAAGTTTAGTTACCAGGGTGCTCAATTTTGTAGAACCGATTGATAAACGTTTCGGATGAAACAACTGAAATCTTGTGGTCCACCTTTTATTTAAAACATAATGATAAACGTTTTGAATGAAACAACTGAACTTTTGTAATCCACATTGATATACGGATTATGTGTAATATTAAAACTATGAACTCACCAACCTTTGTGTTGACACTTGAAGCATGTTTATTCTCAGGTTTCTAGAAGTCTTCCGCTGTTTGCTCATACGTGATACAAGTTAGGTGCTTGGAGTCATACATGCTATATACAAGAAACTTGCATTCACCAAACCATTACCATGTATCTTATTTTGACTGTATTGTCAACAGATGTATTATTGTAAACCATTTAAATGGTGATTGTCTATACCTAGGAATCATCAGATGTTAAAAACCTGGAATTTATATATTCATTTATGAAATACCTTTTCAAACGAATGCAATGTTACAAAACGTATCACATAGAGGTCAAATACCTCGCAATGAAATCAATGAATGACGTGCTCGTCCATATGGATTTGGAGCGATCGTCACATATTCTATGATATTTGTAAGAAAATCCTAATTGATGCAGTCAAAAGCTTTTCCGAAATCTGCTTTAAAAATGAAACTTTTAGTTTTTGAAGCTTTAAAATCATCTAGTTTATGAAATTTGGTTTTTCTCGAAAGCACGTTTTTTGAACCAGTTTAGTTTATCTTGATCATGATTACCTAACCCTCTAATGTTAAATGATATTATCTTCATTGATTAAAACTTTTTTTAAAAAAAAAAAAATAGAGTTTATGAATACTAAGTTATAAAAAATAACCTTCTCACAATTATATTATTAAATAAGATTTTAATTTTTGAAATGTTAGATTTCATAACTACCTTTAATAATACACATACACACACACACACACATACACACACACACACACACACATATACACACACACACACACACACACACACACACATATATATATATATATATATATATATATATATATATATATATATATATATATATATATATATATATATATATATATATATATATATACCATGTTGTCTTTTTTAGTAAAATTACAATTATAAGTTTTAGCTTTAGCTACTTTGTCGAACAATTTAAAATAACAAACTTTAGTTTTTACCTTTCGACTTCAAAAGTAAACTCCAGCTATAAGTTCTAACTTCAACTATACACGCCAGCTAGTTTTGTTCAAATACACTCTTAAACAATTATTGTCTTTATATTTATTTTAATTAATAGTAAAAATTTAGTAGAAAATGAATTTCATATATTTATGAGACAAAGAAGCATGATGTAGGATTATTTAAAATTAATTTCTTTGTTAAACTTATCTTGTTTTTAGTATTTATAATCCCTTACATTTCTTTTTGTAACTCAGTTCTCTGAATTATTTTTACGTGAATAAAATTCTAAACCGTGAGGGTTTTATCTTCTGCCAAACCACGAAGGTTGGTTTTCTTTATTTGTTCCAGCTGAGAAGGCCTGCTTTGTGTTCTATATGTGTTAAACCGTGAAGGTTTATCATTTGGCTAGCTTACAATATTCAGTTTTTTGTTTATTGAATTAATAGTTTGAAGTTGTGAATTTTGTTCCTGTTCCAGCTGCTTGTTATTCTGTTTATTTTCATTACGGCCTGTAAGATTAAGATCCCCATTATTACAGCAAGTTTATTCCAGCAGCCTATTATTGTCTTATATTCATAATCAGTCATCAGATCCTACATTATTTGGTATCAGACGTTCAGGGATGGCTGCACAAAATTCACGTGGTGGTCATGAAGGAGGTAGTCGTTATCGAAATGTGAGAATTAGTAATCCTGATTTTTATTTAGAAATCGAAAGGCTGCAAAGAAAAATTGCTGAACTAGAACTCAATCGTGATCATGATTCAGATCAGTCCAGTGATACAAATCCTTTCACCAGTGAGCCGAGAGGATACCGAAGGGGTTACCAGAAGGATCCCTTACGAGGGATGGGCATAAAAGCGGAGATCCTGGAATTTACGGGAGTTCTCCATCCGGATGATTTTCTTGATTGGCTCAGTACTGTGGAACGAGTCTTTGATTTGAATGATATTCCTGAGCACTTGAAAGTTAAATTAGTCGCCATCAAGCTAAGGAAGCATGCATTGTAGCGACCCGACAAAATCATCATTAACGGCGCCGTCTACTTAGGTCCCGTCACGTGGTCATAAGTCTTTAAAACAATGTTTGACCAAAATATGTCGCATTCATTTCAAATGTATGGATGTTTCAAGTTTACAAAAGTAGTTCAACGACTAGTTATATTACAACGTTTAAAGTACAAAAGAAACCTATGCGACACAATTTAAAGTAAGTCAAAAGTCGCTCCATGTATGCATGTATACTCGACATCCAATCAAGTATCAAAAAGTAGAGTGCGGAAGCATGTATCACTTAGCGTTCAAGGACCTGAGAAAAACATATAGAAAACTGTCAACGAAAAACGTTGGTGAAATCATAGGTGTATTAGTAAACGTATGTATTTGAACCACAAGATTTAGTATAAGTTGATTATCTAAATCGTTTGCATTCCAAAGATGTTGTTTATATTACGAGTACCCAATTATCAAGGCTTAACTGAATGTTACCTCTGAATCCATAGTGTTAGAACATACACTATACCGATAAAATTATATTTCATTCGCTAACGGTAGCGAACCGTCCGAATGAGGGTTCGTCAAACCCATATGGCTACACAACATAATTACTCGCTTACACCCTACAAGTGTAACTAATGATAATCGAATTGAGGATTTTTGTTCTAACTCGTACGTGGAATGTTTGTTTTCATACTTGTGTTCGATGTATAAAAGTATAAATCATTTATGTTTTCTCATTCCAAGTATAAGTATAAAAGAGTAAAAGTGGGACTATGATCTCACCTTGAGTTCAAGAATATAAAAGTACTTCACAAGTAAACGTGTGCAAGAACGAATGTTAGTCTTGACCTAAACAAATAGGTTGTATCAATAACGGTAACCACGATCGGTCAAAGTTGTTCAATTAGTCATGTGGCTCATTACTACTCTATTATATAGCATGTGAATCAAGTTGTCAAGTTTCATGCAAGAATCAAGTATAAAATAAGATTAGAATGGTTACATAAGTATTTGGTTAAGTTTTACTAAAAGTCAAACTTAGTCAAAGTCAAAGTCAACGGGGTCGGGTCGGGTATCCGACAATTTTTCTTCAATTAGTAATCATATATAAACATGTTGGCGAAGTTTCATGTTAATCGGAGTTGCAAGTAAGCGGGGATGAATTTGTGAAAACACAAAATAAGTTGGTCTACTTTTTCTGCACAGGAGCGGCGCACCTAAGCCAGGAGTGGCGCTCTTGAGGACCCAGAAGCGATGCTCTTGTTTCCAGGAGTGGCGCTCCCAATGTCTGATGAAAAACTCCACAAAAGGCTGACGAGGAGCGGCGCTCTTGGTGCAGAAGCGGCGCTCCTGTACCTGGGATAATGCTGTTTCTGAATTTTAACAAGTGCATGAACCAAACTTCAAACAAACACAACTAATGAATCGTAAACATTCAAAACACTTATCTTATATCATTGGAAAGGTAATTTAACGAGGAATATAACTAAACACCTTTCATAATCTAAAAACATCATTTACAATAATCAAATCCAAGTTGAAAGTTCATTAAATGTTTACCATAAATGCTTTCAAGTTCATAAATGCACTTTGATGATTCGGGAATTAAATGCACACATATCATACGCCTTTTCGTAGGTAATTATGCATACAATACAACTAAACACTTACAAACAACATTGCAAAGCATTCAATGCATCAAAAGTTCATTTTACTTCTATCAAACCCTAACTCAAAATCACAAATTTAGCAATTTAGTTTATGGAGTCTTTCTAAGTCAACCGACACATCAAATTGAAGCTAGTGATGCTAGTAACACATTTAATACATGCACTTTTAACATCTAACAACATTTAAGCAACCAAATCTCAAGATTAAACACCCCCATTTGTCAAGTTCATGCTAGTTACTCAAAACAACAAGATCGAGTCACATATTCATGTTAGACTTGAGCCATAGACACTAATTAATACACTTTTAAGTTTTAAAGATTAAGAATAAGAAATTTAGTGTTTTTAGAAAGTTACCCAAACGAGATGAAGTTGGTATGGATTCGAAGAGGAAGATGCAAGGATTCCAAATATGTAATTTGTTTGAGTTGATGCTTGCTAGATCTTGAATAGATGATGGATCTTTGTTTGAGAGTTGAGAGGATTTGGAAGTATCAGAAGAAGAAAGAGGAGGTGAATGAGGGAGTGGAGGAGAAAGGGTTTGACTAGTTGACTTAGTCACTAGTTTGACCCTTTGGCGACTTTAGTCCCTCGAGTTTAAAAGCGGGTGCGTGAATTACCTAAACGAAATATTTTAAAAACGCGTATTAATAGAAGATGTTATAATATTTAACGGACTTTAAAATAATTAAACGGAAAGTAAACGGAAAAAGACGGGATGTTACATTACCTACTCCTTAAAAGAAATTTCGTCCCGAAATTTAAGTAGGCGTAGTAGTTGTTGTTTCTTTCTCGAGATCCTGCGTTTCCAAATCCACGAATAAATGAGGGTACTTCCTTTTCATTTGATCTTATCTTTTCCAAGTAAACTCGAGTCCTCTTTTAGCGTTCCAACGGAGTTTGACAATCGGAATTCGGCTCTGTTTCAGCGTTTTGACAGAGTGATCCATAATTTCAACCGGTTCTTCCACAAAATGAAGTTTGTCATCAATAGTAAGCTCCTCGAGAGGGATGACGAGTTCGGGTTCGGCGAGACACTTCTTCAAATTTGATACATGGAAAGTAGGATGAACGGAGCTCAATTGAGGCAGAAGATATAAATGATAAGCAACGGTTCCAACCCACTCCAAGATTTCGAAAGGACCAATATACCGCGGATTTAGCTTCCCGCGTTTCCCGAAACGGATTACACCTTTCCAAGGTGCGACTTTAATATTACGCGGTCACTGACTTGGAATTCGAGGTTGTTGCGTCTAATGTCGGTATAGCTCTTTTGACGACTACGGACCGTCCTAAGCCTATCTCGGATTTGAACGATCTTCTTGGTTGTTTCATGAATGAGTTCGGGTCCGGTGATTTGTGTGTCGCCTACTTCGGCCCAACAAAGAGGTGAACGACATTTGCGACCATATAAGGCTTCGAAAGGTGCGGCGTTGATACTCGCGTAATAACTATTGTTGTAGGAGAATTCGGCGAGAGGCAAGTGCTTATCCTAAGCTTTTTTGAAATTGATAACGCAAGCTCGTAGCATGTCTTCCAAGGTTTGAATTATGCGTCCGCTTTGTCCATTTATTTGCGGATGGTATGCGGTGCTCATGTCTAATCGTGTTCCCAACGCTTCTTGTAAAGTACGCCAAAATCTAGAAACAAAACGGCCATCTCGGTCGGAAATAATCGATAATGGTACACCGTGACGGGCTACGATCTCTTTAATGTAAAGTTGTGCAAGTTTCTCCATTTTGTCGGTTTCCTTCATGGCAAGGAAGTGGGCGGATTTGGTGAGACGGTCTACAATAACCCAAATAGTATCATAACCGCTCGCCATTCTCGGTAGTTTTGTGATAAAATCCATCCTTATTCTCTCCCACTTCCATTGTGGGATTTCGGGTTTTTGAAGTAGTCCGGACGGTCTTTGGTGTTCGGCTTTGACTTTGTAGCAAGTTAGGCACTTTCCAACATAATTAGCAACGTCCCTTTTAATGTTCGGCTACCAATATTGTTCCTTTAGGTTGTGGTACATCTTTTTGGTACCGGGGTGAATCGAATACCTTGACTTATGGGCTTCATCTAGAATAAGGCTTCGCAAGTCCCCATAACTAGGCACCCAAATTCTCCCGACGATATATCGGAGTTTGGTTTCCTTAACTTCGAATCGTGAGGCAAGGACGTTCAAGCGTTCGAGAGATATGTTTTCATCCTTAAGAGCTTCATCTTGGGCTACTCGAATTTGGTTATTGAGATTGGTGTGGATGGTGATGTTTAAAGCTCGGACACGAAGAGGCACCACTCTTTCTTTTCGACTTAAGGCATCGGCTACTACATTTGCCTTTCCCGGATGGTAACGAAGCTCACAATCATAATCGTTCAAAGTTTCAATCCACCATCGTTGTCTCATGTTTAGTTGCTTTTGATCGAAGATGTGTTGGAGGCTTTTGTGATCAGTGAAAATAGTACTTTTGGTCCCATAAAGATAGTGTCTCCATATTTTGAGTGTAAAGACAACGGCTCCGAGTTCGAGATCATGCGTCGTGTAGTTCCGTTCGTGGATTTTCAATTGTCGGTAGGCATAAGCAATAACCTTCTTTCGTTGCATCAATACGCACCCAAAAACATGTTTCGAGGCATCGCAATATACAACAAAATCATCATTGCCTTTGGGAAGTGACAAGATAGGGGCGGTGGTTAACTTTTTCTTCAAGATTTGAAACACGGATTCTTGCTCAGTTGACCAAATGAATTTCCTTCCTTTATGAGTTAACGCGGTTAGAGGACGTGCGACCAAAGAGAAATTTTCGATGAACCTACGATAATACCCGGCGAGGCCTAAGAATTATCGAATTTTAGTAGGAGTAGTAGGGGTTTTCCATTTGCTAATGGCTTCGATTTTTGCGGGATCGACCTTAATGCCTTGGTCGCTTATGACATGACCGAGAAATTGAACTTCCTTCAACCAAAATTCACACTTGGAGAATTTAGCATAGAGTCGTTCTTGTCTCAAGAGTTCGAGCACAAGTCGAAGGTGTTGTTCGTGCTCTTCTTCGCTTTTAGAATAGACCAAGATATCATCGATGAATACAATAATGAACTTGTCGAGATACGGTTTGCACACGCGGTTCATAAGATCCATGAACACCGCCGGTGCGTTATTTAGACCAAATGGCATTACAAGAAATTCGTAACTACCATAGCGAGTTCGGAATTTGGAGACATCTTCCCCCTTAACCCTTAGTTGATGATAATTTAACGACCCGTCCTAATCCATCTGGACGAATACATTACATTTGGTTACATCGCGAGGTACTTGACCTCTATATGATACATTTTACAAACATTGCATTCATTTTTAAAAGACTAACTTTCATTACATCAAAAGTTGACGGCATGCATACCATTTCCTAATATATCAATCTATCAATGACTTCTTATCAACCTTGATGAACTTAATGACTCGAATGCAACGTCTTTTGAAATATGCTATGAATGACTCCAAGTAATATCTCTAAAATGAGCAATTTGCACAGTGGAAGATTTCTTTCAAACCTGAGAATAAACATGCTTTTAAGTGTCAATCAAAAGGTTGGTGAGTTCATTAGTTTATCATAAACATTCATTTCCATCATTTTAATAGGCCACAAGATTTCATATATTTAATTGTACACGTAACCCGAGTACAAAATAACATGCGTAACCCGCGAATTAAAAATCATTCATATGGTGAACGCTTGATAACCGACTTAACTTTACTGCATAGAATATCCCCAAACAGAACCTCTCGTCTGTATAATAATGATAATCTCGAAGTACTAAAGCATCCGTACCCCGGATGAGACTTGTCGAGGTCCATAGATCTATCTTTAGGATTTGCGTCGATTAGGGGCCATACCCATTTCCTAATCATTAGGTTACCAAGCTAAAAAGGGGTGATATTCAATATTCATAATCCAGCCATAGAATGTAGTTTTTGATCACTTGTGTCTATTTCGTAAAACATTAGTAAAATCAGCGCATGTATTCTCAGTCCCAAAAATATATATATAAAGGGAGTAATGAAACTCACGATACTGTATTCTGTAGTAAAAATACATATGTCGTCATTGAACAAATGTAGGATTGGCCTCGGATTCACGAACCTATATCATTTGTATATATATTAATACATATACTTGTAATCGAACAATTATATATATGTTATTATTAGTGATATAATTTTTATATTAGTAACTTATGTATTCCATTTTTATATATTTATTTTTATATATGAAAATATCAATTTTGTTATATTATTTGTATCAAATATTTTACATATATATATATATATATATATATATATATATATATATATATATATATATATATATATATATATATATATATATATATATATATATATATATATATATATATATATATATATATATTTCATTTGTTTGTTAAAATAGTAATTACAATACCAAAATAATATTAGTTGTAACGACCCGACTTTTTCGACTCGCTTTTATGCCTTGTATTTTAGCGAAACTGTGTATTTGTGCGTACTGTGCTACTTTGTACTCTGGAACCTTTATATACATGGTTTACTTTCATTTATATATTAAAACGTGCCTTAGAGTACGTAGGATACTTAACTTGTTCACCGGAAGCCTTTATGACCGTTAGTGTCACTTGACGTTACGAACAAACTGCGTACTGTGTACACGTTTAACTTTTGTCATAATCGGAATATTATGACTACGAAATCTTAATTATTATTTTATAAAAATAATTACTTGGATTTTTGGATGCTTAATTATGCGTAGTAATTTAATTATGCTTACTAGTTAGTTTTGTTGGACTTTCTACCTTGTTGGACCTAAGCCCACCCTACTTTAGCTAGTAGCCCATTTATTTAGCCCACTTATTATTACTAGTGACCCAATAATAAGTAAGACAAATGCTCATTTATTAGAGGGAACATGCAAGCATTTATGTCAAGTATTATCCTTAATGTTGCATGGGATCCTAACATAAGCACCAACTTTAGACGACCATTAACCAAAAAGCAAACTTTTATCCCCTTGTCCCCCCCCTCTAAATCATGGCCACCACCACCACCCTCACCCCTCATTCACCTATAAATATCACCCTTATTCCATCCATTTAACACTTACTCTCATTTGTATTTCACACACACTTACTCTCTTATTTCCTTTCTAGTCTTTCTCACTCTAAAACTTGTAAATTTTTTTATTTTTGTTCTTCTTCTTCTCCTTTCCTTTTCGTGGTCATCATCATTCTTTAAAAGATCAAGCTTTTTAGCTTTGATCTTGATTACATCTTGTAGATTCAAGCATGAATCCTTCAAGAACATGGAAGATTCAAGCTTTCTAGCTTTGAATCTTCACCTACTTTATAGATCTACATCTTTTTAGCTTTAATCTTGTTATTTTATTGTAAAGATTCAAACTTTTGTTTGTAATCTTCATGTAACTTAAAGATCCAAGCTTTATGCTTCAAGATCTTCAAGAACAACCAAGATACAAGCTTTCTAGCTTGAATTTTCATATCTTTTTGTTGGATCTAAGTTTTCTAACTTAAGATCTTGTTGTTTTGTTATAAAGATTCAAACTTGTGTTTGTTATCTTCATGTAACTTAAAGACCCAAGCTTTATGCTTCAAGATCTTCAAGAACACCAAAGGTTTAAGCTTTCTAGCTTTGTAACCTTGCAACTTGTGTGAAAAGGATCCAAGCTCTCTAGCTTAGGGTTCCATCACCTCATTTGACTTAGATTATGTTCATACTTGTTTGATTGATGTAAAGTTTGTAGCTTTAATTATAAATGTAACTTGTAATTGTGTTAAGACTAAGGATATGATGTAACCTTGGTTCATCATCCATCTAAGACTCTTAAATGAGTTGTGTTCTTACTTGGTCTTAACATATTGTGTGTTGATGGTAGAATCTTTGTCAAGGTGATGCTAACCCATCAACGAGTTGTACACTTGAAGCTACGAGCATCAAGGATGAGAACCGTGATGAGCATCAAGCACCAAGAACCCCACCGGAGCACTTGTTTACTGTTTTTTGGGATCTGATCAGTAACCTGGGCTACTGTAAAGTTGATTTTCAGTCAGTTCGGTTCTTTTCCGTTTAGGCCTTGTCTTAATCCGAGTTACGGTTTAGGATTTATGGCCCTCCGAAAGTCACTACGCCCTTGTAACGTTGTGCTGAAATTTCTGACCTACTCGCACTTAAACCGTCTCGATGATCAAACGAAGATGAGTTAGGTTCTGAAAATTGGTCAGCGGTTAGAGGACTCACATACGGAGCCATAGCCATTGACTACGCGTCTTTTCGATTTACGTAGAGGTCGTAGCAGCTGATCCAAGTCAGCCTATTGTTTTGACCTTTATACTTGATTAACTTACTTAGCTTTTATGACGATGATGATGACACTTAAACTTATTTTATGCACTAATAGAACTTATAAAGACAACCTACTGACCTAGTAACCTTTGATTTAGGTTGACGACCTTTCGGACCGACTTACTACTTGCACACTTTCGTATCGACTTGTATTGCTTATTCACTGTGAGTTATAGCTTCCCTTTTTACTTATACTATTTTTGGGACTGAGAATACATGCGATTTTTATGTTTTACTTATTTGACACGAGTACTTAAACTTTACATATGTGTGGGTTATATAACGGCATAAACTTTCCCCTTAGCACGGTAACGTTTAACTATTGGTTTTTGAACCGGTAGACGCGAATCTTAGATATGGATCCATAGGGTTTGACATCCCCACTCGGGCTAGTCGCGCTAGCATTTAACGGGTGTTTAATACTTCGAGGACATACGCACTCGCCAGGTGTACTTTTAGGGGGTGATATTTATATTTACGTTAAGTCTAGTTACCATGTGCCCACGGTTATACATATACTTTTCATACTGTTTTGAAACATTGAAATCTCGTGGTCAATCTTATATTACTGTTACAATTTAAACTATAGCTCACCAACATTACTGTTGATGTTTTTAAGCATGTTTTCTCAGGTGCTTAGAGGTATCTTGCTTCCGATGTTAGATTTGCTGTTAAGGACCTGCTGTGTTAGAATTCCGCTGCATAATCATAGAGATGTCTCAATCATGGAACTTTTTCTTTTGCATTCGTAGTTTATGTTATTTTCAAATAATGACTTTGTATCGACCTTTGCGTCACGTTATCTTTTGTAAACGCTGTGCTTTTATGAATGCAAAATTGGTTTTCAAATAGCATGTAGTACTTGACCGTGTAAAGATCCTGTTGTTGACGAATCGTACACGATGGTTTTGTACGGGGCGTCACATTTGGTATCAGAGCATTGATTGTAGGGAATTAGGTTGCATTAGTGAGTCTAGACCGGACCAAGTAGGATTCACTAATAGGACTAATCTACAACTTTCTAGTTTACTTGTTTCTGCGAAACTTACTGCATGCTACTGATTACTTTTACTACTATGTGATATTACTGCATGCTCTTGCTTATCTTTACTGCCTTGCGAACTTGCTGTATGCTTATTTCCGCTATTGCATGATTACTATCTTCTTTCACATGTTATTTCTGTGTAGCATTGTTATTATTGCCATGCTGTGTACTGTTTTAGACAACCTAGGTTGCTGTAGTGCCTAATACGTGCTTGCTTTAGGACTTACTGACACGGAAAAAGTTATTTTTCCCTGCTCAGATTTCAGATGTCCCGCCCGTTATCATTTTGGAGAGCGACTCAGACTCACCCTCCACCTCGCCTGCCATTGTTGCCGATTCACAGATCCAGTCGTCGACACACTCCAGTGACTCTGGCGCTTCGTCCTCTGGAGCCAGTGGCCATGCACCCGACCCAGTGATCACCTCAGACGGACACGAGGATCCACCGGAGATTCCAGCTCCACTCATCCCTGGACCCTCGGAGCCACATCACCATTCCAGTGATGCTGTGATTCCCGGAGAATACGGGGACGTTCCGTTCCGTAATGAGCATAACCATTGGTGCCGACGCCTTCCTGATGGACGTGTCATACCGATCCCACCTTTCAGATACCAGATTATGACTACCAGCCGTCGAGCGCCGCCACCCCCAGCTGATTCAGACGACTCATCATCTGATGACTCATCCTCTGATGACCCCAGTGACGATGATTCCGACGAGGACCCCGAAGAGGCACCCGTGCATCCACCCTCCACCCCGCCGAAGAAGCGGTATCGTTTCGATGGTACCGTTATTCCAGGGGTTAACGGAGGTAGGTCGTTCATTAGCGCACATGGAATGAGGACTAGGGTCACCGCCCGCAAGCGGGTTGTGCCTTACCCTGCTGATCCTTGTGCGTAAGCCTTACCGATATGCAGCATCTACTTCTGGTGCTGGACCATCTGCACCGCTGGCACCACCTGTACCATCCGCACCGCCTGCCCCACCATCTCCCTCCGTCGAGGAACTGACGAGGGAAGTGGAGATCCTTCGTGCTCGGGTAACTGAGCTCGAGGACCATATGTCCCACGTAATGGACATCCTTTACCCACCGTCACCATAGGGCATTGTAGTAGATTTCATCATGTAATCTCGTTGGTAGTTTCATGTTTTACTCATGTACTGTACGAACTTATGCGGTTGTATGCAACTTATTATTAATGAATAGAACTTAGTGTTGTTTACTTTTTGTACGGTGTTCTAATTACGTTACTGTATGATGATTCTGTAGTATCTGTATCTAGTTGCATTGCGTAGTTAACAAGTGTGGCGTTGATTCCATGTTGGTTGCCGTATACTATATTATTATTTGTTAAATGCTGAATTTTGACTTAAGTCAAAATTTCTGTTTAGAAGAACAATGGCAAACGGACGAGCAGCACCCACAGCAGCCCAAATCGAGGAAATGATTGCTGAAAGAGTAGCCGCAGCTATTGCGGAAATCAACCCCCCAGATCCACCAGTTAACCAGCCCATTCATAACGGGTGCACATACAAAGAGTTTCAAAGCTGCAAGCCCCACAACTTTAGCGGTACTGAGGGGCCAGTTGGTCTGACTATGTGGTTTGAGAAATTAGAAGCTGTGTTCCATGTAAGCAACTGCTCAGAGGTGAACAAAAGCAAGTATGCTTCATGTACACTGTCAGACGGCGCCCTAACCTGGTGGAACACACTGGCTCAAGCTAAGGGTATTGACGAGGCTTATGCCACTCCGTGGGAAGAATTTAAGGGAGCCCTGATCGAAGAGTACTGCTCCAGAGCAGAGATACAGAAAATGGAGGCTGAGTTCTGGAAGTTGAAGGTTGTGGGAAACGATCTTGATGGTTACAACCGTAGGTATCTGGAATTAGCGCTGATGTATCCTGTGACAAACCGGAAATTTCTGACCAAATTTAAACTTTAATCTTTATATATTCCCGACACGATAAGCAAAGTCTGTTAAATTGAATCACAAGAATTTGAAACTGTGTTCATACGTTCATTTAACCTCGACCAAATTTCAATGATTCACGAATCACTAAATGAATGTATATATGTATATGTGTATATATTATAACCTGAAAACATTAACAAGTATTAGACTTATAATACTTTACATGAATGTTGTTGTTTTAAAATATATTTAAAATAATTATTGACGGAATTAAATGATAATATTAAATGATTGAATTACGATTACGAGTCTCTGTTAAGAGGTCCACTTTGAATTAGAAAACCTTTTCTTTTTAACAATATCCGAAAAATGATAGTGTAATTTACGAGTAAGAACAAATGTGTCTATTATCAAGTATTAGGCAAAAGTTAATGGAAGACTAAATTACACAGTAATCATTTAGTTTAGTTTTAAATGTACGAAAACACTTTACGATATAATATAACTCGAATATTTGAGTTGTCTTTGATTGAATAATGTAGGATGGAATATTGGTTGTTAAATATGTAGATAACTTACAACGTGTATTTAAAACGTGGAATATTGTTAAAGTTATTATTATTATTATTATTATTATTATTATTATTATTATTATTATTATTATTATTATTATTATTATTATTATTATTATTCATATATATATATATATCATTATTCAAAAATGGTTATTGTTATTGTTATTATTATTATTATATTATCATTAAAATAATTCTTAGTATTATCGTTAATAAAGTCATAGTAATTATTATTATTAGTATTATTGTAATTAAAACTAATATTAGTAACACCTAATTATTTTGATTACTATTATTATCGTTATTATGAACACGATATAAAAGACGATTAAAAGCTATTAAACGAAACGATTAGGAAATAATGTGTAAGAGCATCATAATGAAATTAAAATATTATAAGATATTGATTTAGATAAAGTTATCGTTCTTATTATTTTTATCATTACTATTATTATTAAAAGTGTCGTTGGTATTAAAACTATCATTTTAACAAAAATTATCATTTTAATAGAAATATCATGGTTACTATAAAATATCATTATTATTACCATTTTAAATAGAATTATTATTTTTTATAGATAATATTTAAAAGTATCGTAAATATTAAAGTTTTCATAATTAGAATTAGCGTTTTATCATAATGTCATCGTAGTAATTATAAATATTTATATTTTTATAATAATATTTATTATTACAAAATAATACAACTTTTACTTACTATTATTATAGATATTATTTTCTCAAATAATTATGTGATACAAATATATTTTACCACATGTAATAAATTACTTTAATAATACCTATCATATTATCTTTATGATATTAAATGAACTCTATAAATTTTATTACTTAATATATATAAAATTATATTTTATTATATAAATTTTAATATGAAATTTTATTTATTAATAAATGAATTATATTTAAAAATATAAAACGACGATATTTAAAATATATTATAATTATGTATAAATTTTGGAAATCATTTTGAGTTAAATTGACTTTTGTTGACTTTTGCATATTAGTCTCGAGCATTAGGATTGTGGTACACTATGACTTGACCTAATTTGTTAGATAATTATTGACCAACATATAAATATATAAAATTAATATAGATTCGTGAATCCGAGGCCAACTTTGCACTTGTTCAATGACGTTATATGTATTTTTACTACGAAATACAATATGTGAGTTTCATTTGCCTTTTTACCCTTTATATTTTTGGGCTGAGAATACATGCACAATTTTTATAAATGTTTTACGAAATAGACACAAGTAATAGAAACTACATTATGTGGTTGAATGATCGAAGCCGAATATGCCTCTTTTTGCTTGGTAGCCTAAGAATTAGGGAACATCACTAATTTTGAGAATTAGTGCACGCCTAATTGACGCGAATCCTAAAGATAGATCTATTGGGCCTAACGAACGCCATCCAAAGTACCGGATGCTTTAGTACTTCGATGTTGTTTTTATCATGTCCGAAGGATTTCCCGGAATGATAGGGGATATTCTTATATGCATCTTGTTAATGTCGGTTACCAGGTGTTCAATCCATATGAATGATTTTTGTCTCTATGCATGGGACGTTTCCAGATTTTATTTATCCGCTCGTTCGAATCGACAATCACCCCGGTGTAATAGAAGAAGTCAACGAGCTTCGCGCTTGAAATGTCCCTTTCATATTGATTATAAACGTTCCATATTAATTGATTTCGTCGCGAGGTTTTGACCTCTATATGAGACGTTTTTCATAGACTGCATTCATTTTTAAAACAACCATAACCTTTATTTTATTGATAAAGGTTTAAAAAGCATTACGTAGATTATCAAATAATGATAATCTAAAATATACCGTTTACACACGACCATTACATAATGGTTTACAATAAGAATATATTACATCAAAAATAAGTTTCTTGAATGCAGTTTTTACATAATATCATACAAGCATGGACTCCAAATCTTGTCCTTATTTTAGTATGCAACAGCGGAAGCTCTTAATAATCACCTGAGAATAAACATGCTTAAAACATCAACAAAAATGTTGGTGAGTTATAGGTTTAATCTATATATTATCAAATCATAATAATAGACCATAAGATTTCATATTTCAATACATCCCATACATAGAGATAAAAATCATTCATACGGTGAACAACTGGTAACCGACATTAACAAGATGCATATAGAATATCCCCATCATTCCGGGACACCCATCGGACATGATAAAATCAAAGTACTAAAGCATTCCAAATTCCAGAATGGGGCTTGTTGGGCCCGATAGATCTATCTTTAGGATTCGCATCAATTTGGGGGTCTGTTCCCAAATTCTTAGGCTATCAAGCTAAAATGGGAATATTCGGCTTTGATCATTCACCCATATAAAGTAGTTTCATTTACTTGTGTATATTTCATAAAATATTTATAAAATTGCATGTATTCTCATCCCAAAATATTAGATTTTAAAAGTGGGACTATAACTCACTTTTACAGATTTTTACTTTGTCGGGAAGTAAGACTTGGCCACTGGTCGATTCACGAACCTATAACAAATATGTAAATATATAACAAAGTATGTTCAAAATATATTTACAACATTTTTAATACGTTTTACTGTTTTAAGTTTATTAAATTAGCTGTTCTCGTTAGTAACCTACATCTAGTTGTCCACAGTTAGATTACAGAAATAAATTGATATATATTATCTTGAATCAATCCATGACCCAGTGTATACACATCTCAGGCTAGATCACAACTCAAAGTATATATATTTTTGGAATCAACCTCAACACTGTATAGCTAACTCCAACATTACTACATATAGAGTGTCTATGGTTGTTCCGAATAACATATATACATAGGTCGATATGATATGTCAAAACATTTGCATACGGGTCTATGGTATCCCAAGATTACATAATATATTAGAATACATGTATAATACAATATGAGTTAGCTAGGATATAATTAATATAGATTTTTTACCAATTTTCACGTAGCTACAACAAGCAAAAATATCCAATCTTGTTTTACCCATAACTTCTTCGTTTTAAATATGTTTTGAGTGAATCCAATTGCTATGGTTTCATATTGAACTTAAGTTTATGAATCTATACAGAAAAAGTATAAGTTTATAGTCGGAAATACAGGTTACAAGTCATTTATTTAAAGGTAGTCATTTCAGTCGAAAGAACAACGTCTAGATGACCATTTTGGAAAACATACTTCCACTTTGAGTTTAACCATGATTTTTTAGACATAGTTTCATGTTCATAAGAAAAATCATTTTCCCAGAAGAACAACTTTTAAATCAAAGTTTAACATAGTTTTTAATTAACTAACTCAAAACAGCCCGCGGTGTTACTACGACGGCGTATATCCAGTTTTACGGTGTTTTTCGTGTTTTCAGGTTTTAAATCATTATGTTAGCATATCATATAGATATAGAACATGTATTTAGTTGATTTAAAAGTCAGGTTAGAAGGATTAACTTTTGTTTGTGAACAAATTTAGAATTAACTAAACTATGTTATAGTGATTACGAGTTTAAACCTTCGAATAAGATAGTTTTATATATATGAATCGAATGATGTTATGAACATCATTACTACCTCAAGTTTAGTAGGTAAACCTACTGGAAGTGACAAGAAATGATCTAGCTTCAAAGGATCTTGGATGGCTTGAAAGTTCTTGAAGTAGGATCATGACACAAAACAAGTTCAAGTAAGATTTGTTTACTCGAATTAAGATAGTTTATAGTTATAGAAATTGAATCAAAGTTTGAATATGAATATTAACTTGAATAAGAAAGATAACCTACTGTAAATAACAAAGGTTTCTTGATCTTAGATGATTACTTAGAATGGATTAGAAAGCTTGGAAGTAAACTAGTAAACTTGAAAGGATTTTCGAAGTGTTCTTGAAGTGTTCTTCCTAAGATGATTATAGCTTGATTCTTGAAGTAATTTTTGATGAAGATGATGATTAGCTACTGAAAAAATTCGTTCATAAGAGTGTGTGTGTGTGTGTGTGTGTGTGTGATGAGAGAGAATTAGAAAGAGAATTGGAAGTGAAATGGAGTGAATGATGAGTGGTAAGTGGTGAGTGGTGAGTGGGGTTAAAAGGAGTTCTAGTTAGTTAACTAGTTCATGGTAGAATTTAAAATTGATTAGTCATGCATGACATAATCAAGAGTGAAATTCCATGCTAGTTCCTATTGGTATATACTGAAATGTCCCGTTCTTATTGATTAAAATGTTCCATATTAATTGATTTCGTTGCGAGGTTTTGACCTCTATATGAGACGTTTTTCAAAGACTGCATTCATTTTTAAAACAAACCATCACCTTTATTATATAACTAGATTTTCTAGGGTTATCCCGGAAAACTTATCTAGGGTAAAAACTAGATTTTCAAAAGATCAAATGTTTTCATAAAGATCCAATTTCCTCAATGGATCTAAATTTTTATAGTCATGTGGGACTGTAAACCATATCGTTACTACCATTGTTTATACCGCCGTATAGAAATCACTGATGTACAAAGTGTGAAGAATAAAGAAGTGATTCTAGTATTTCAAGACGATATTGCTTGAGGACAAGCAACGCTCAAGTGTGGGAATATTTGATAATGCTAAAAACGAACATATATTTCATAGCATTATTCCTCAAGAAAGACAAGCTTTTAGTTGCAATTGTTCTATTTACAAGTGATATTCGTTTAAATAATAAAAGGTGAAGACAAAAGACAGATTCGACGAATTGAAGACGCAAACGACCAAAAAGCTCAAAAGAACAAAAGACAATCAAAAAGGTTCCAATTATTGATAAGAAACGTCTCGAAATTACAGAAGTACAAGATTCAAAACGCAAAGTACAAGATATTAAATTGTACGCGAGGACGTTCGAAAATCCGGAACCGGGACTAGAGTCAACTCTTAACGCTCGACGCAACGGACTAAAAATTACAAGTTAACTATGTATATAAATATAATATAATATATAATTAATTATATTAATTATATATATATTATATATATATATTAAAAACCGTCGGCAGCAAGAAACTCCAAGGGTGTGAGCTTTAAATACATCTCCGCGACTCGCGGAGTTTTAAGGGCATTTTGCCGCGAGTCGCGGAGCCCCAATTTTCAACTCTGGCTATAAAGCCAACCGAATTCTGATCAAATTTCATATCTTATTTCTCTATCTCTCTCAATATATACGATATATATATATATATTTATATTTTAATTTTAATTTTAATTATAATTCTAATAATAAGGGTATGTTAGCGAATGTTGTAAGGGTGTAAGTCGAAATTCTGTCCGTGTAACGCTACGCTATTTTTAATCATTGTAAGTTATGTTCAACCTTTTTATATTAATGTCTCGTAGCTAAGTTATTATTATGCTTATTTAAAACGAAGTAATCATGATGTTGGGCTAATTACTAAAATTGGGTAATTGGGCTTTGTACCATAATTGGGGTTTGGACAAAAGAACGACACTTGTGGAAATTAGACTATGGGCTATTAATGGGCTTTATATTTGTTTAACTAAATGAAAGTTTGTTAATGTTAATATAAAGATTTACAATTGGGCGTCCCTATAAATTACCATATACACTCGATCGGACACGATGGGCGGGGTATTTATATGTATGAATAATCGTTCATTTAACCGGACACGGGAATGGATTAATAGCCACTAGAATAATTAAAACAAGGGTGAAATTACATTCAAGGGTAATTGGTGTAATTGTTAACAAAGTAGTAAAACCTTGGTTTACACGCAGTCGATAACCTGGTGTATTCATTAAACAAAGTATTAAAACCTTGTTACAATTCGAATCCCCAATTAGTTGGAATATTTATCTTCGGGTATAATAATAATTTGACAAGGACACTTGCAATTTATATTTATGACTGATGGACTGTTATGGACAAAAACCAGACGGACATATTAAATAATCCAGGACAAAGGACAATTAACCCATGGGCATAAAACTAAAATCAACACGTCAAACATCATGATTACGGAAGTTTAAATAAGCATAATTCTTTTATTTCATATTTAATTTCCTTTATTTTATATTTAATTGCACTTCTAATTATCGCACTTTTATTTATTGTTATTTTATTTTATCGCATTTTTAATTATCGTACTTTTTAATTATCGCAATTTTATTTTCTCGCATTTTTATTATTCGCAATTTCATTATCGTTATTTACTTTACGCTTTAATTTAAGTTTTGTATTTATTTTATATTTTACATTAGGTTTTAACTGCGACTAAAATCTTAAAATCGACAAACCGGTCATTAAACGGTAAAAACCCCCCTTTATAATAATAATATTACTTATATATATATATTTGTATTTTTATAAAAGTAAACTAATATAGCGTTGAGCTTTGTTTAAAGATTTCCCTGTGGAACGAACCGGACTTACTAAAAACTACACTACTGTACGATTAGGTACACTGCCTATAAGTGTTGTAGCAAGGTTTAAGTATATCCATTCTATAAATAAATAAATATCTTGTGTAAAATTGTATCGTATTTAATAGTGTTTTCCTAGTAAAATAATAACTATTTTATATACACCTCGCTTTGACATCAAGTATTTTTGGCGCCGCTGCTGGGGATTCTATCTTAAAAGCCGGAAGCGCAACGCTAATATAAAAAAAAAAAAAAGATTTTTAGTTACTTTTATTAAAAATTCGCTTTTGTAGAAATACGTTTTAATTATTCAAAAATATAAAAAGAAAAACAAAAATATATGTATTTTTAAGATTTTGTAAATATTTAAGTTTTATAAGTTTCTTTATTTCTATTTTAGTTTATAAAAATATAAGTTTTATTTTAAAATCGTTTATTTATTTAAAAAAACAGAAAACATAAAAAAAAAAAATAAAAAATAAAGAAAAACGCGTAAAAACACAAAGCTGTCAACTGAATTCCTGAACCCCGCGACTCGCGGGGTGTTCTTCTTTATTTGCCGCGACTCGCGGAGCTACTCTGACAGGCGACAAGGAAGCCCTAATCGAGCATTAATTACGGATATTATTAATTAATTATTATTATTACCTAATTTGTATTATTATTATTATTAGTTTTAATTTTAATTTTACTTTTTATTTAATTTAATGTATTTAGTATAAATAAGTTTAATAAAATTATAAAAATTAGTAGTTTTATAAAATAATTAATATAAAAATAATATTTTTTATAAAAATTGTACTTTTTACAACTTTTTATATATTTTGTTATTTTGTACCTTTTTAATCGTTGTAGCGTAATATTTGTATTTTTTAGCTCATATTTAATTTTAAACTTAGTTTTAGCTATAGTTATTTTTACTCCTAGATTTTTAGGCTTTGCCGTAGAATTCCTTAAGTGCTTTTTCTTTAGACTAAGATTTAGGTGCTTTAGAATTTTGCGACACCTTTTTAAGTTTTAGTTTCTTTTTAAGTTATTTCCATTTGGGATTTAGTTTCTCCTGTAAGCTTTAATATTTTTAGACACCTTTTACTATGTACCAATTATCATTTCAATTAGTAATTTCAATTTGCGATTATAATTTTAAGTTAGTTGTAGTAATAAGGTTAAATTAGTTAAGTATTTTTAAGTTTTTATAAGTTTCTTTTATTTTTCCGTCACCTTTTATTTTTCAACCATTTCTCTTTTTCGACATTTTTCGACGAACTCTTTTTCTTTCTTATTTCTCGCCATTCTAGTTTTTAGGACTTAGAATTTTTTCTACTTCTTATCTAAATTTCTTAAAATTACGAAAATTTATTTTAAGTGGTTAAATTAATAGACATCAAAATTTTCTGGTTCGTAGTAATAGTTGGATTTGTACGTGGACCGGGTTATTGGAGCCAAACAGTCCTCAATTATATTGAGACCAAACGAATCCTGCCCCTCTGCTGCATCTTTTGGCTATTCGAAACGTGGGCAAAATCAGAAAAGTCTATTGATTGGATAACTTATTATAATTTTTCTTTCCTTTTAAAAACTAATAGGATATTCAGTGAATGCACCGAGCAAGACGTTCATCACCTTTTGTACGTACACCACCTGTAACTCGATCAAGACATCGTTTAACAAATATAACCGCAGTTGATTTTTCTTTAGAATCGTCATCCAGTCGACCAAGTACTTCAGTTCAAATTTCCGATAATCCATTTTTTGAACCCAACCTCACAATTGAGAATCCAGAGAATATTCAGGAACGGTTCGTAGATCCTGAACCATTAAACTTTCCTCCGGAACCACCAATCATTCAAACAGAGATTGTTGAGGAACGAACTATTAAATCAGAATCATCTAATGATACCGATTCAACAAATTCAATTATGGAGAATCTGGAACCTTTAAGTATGGAAGACCGAATGAGAGCTAAACGCACTGGCCAAGGTCACGCAATTACCCATCCAGACATTAATGCGCCAGATTATGAAATCAAAGGACAAATTCTACACATGGTGACTAATCAATGCCAATTTAGTGGTGCGCCGAAGGAAGATCCAAATGAACATCTACGTACCTTTAATAGGATCTGCACACTATTTAAAATCCGAGAAGTGGAGGATGAACAGATATATCTCATGTTATTTCCCTGGACTTTAAAGGGAGAAGCCAAAGATTGGTTGGAATCGTTACCTGAAGGGGCGATCGATACATGGGACGTTTTAATTGACAAATTTCTTAAACAATTCTTTCCTGCATCTAAAGCCGTAAGACTTCAAGCAGAAATTGTTACGTTCACACAAAAACCAAATGAAACTCTATATGAGGCGTGGACAAGATATGGAAAGTTATTAAGAGGATGTCCGCAACATGGTTTAGACACCTGTCAAATAGTACAAATATTCTACCAAGGATGCGACATCACTACAAGAAAAGACATAGATATAGCAGCTGGTGGTTCTATTATGAAGAAAACCGAAACTGATGCTTACAAAATTATTGATAATACTGCTTCCCACTCACATGAGTGGCACCAAGAAAAAGATATCATTAGATCATCTAAAGCAGCTAGAGCCGATTCTAGCCATGACTTAGATTCCATTTCCGCAAAGATAGATGCTTTCGAGAGACGAATGGAAAAGATGACTAAAGATATTCATGCTATACGAATTAGTTGTGAGCAGTGTGGAGGACCACATTTGACAAAATATTGTCTCAGTATTGAATTAACAATGGAACAAAGAGAGAATATTTCATACATAAACCAAAGGCCTGGAAATAATTATCAGAATAATTATCAACCGCCAAGACCGATTTACAATCAAAACCAGAATTATAACCGAAATATTCCATACAACAACCAACAAGGTCCTAGCAATCAACAAGTATCCAATAATACTTACAATCAGCAAAGACCGAATTTTCAAAACAAACCACCACAACAAACCGATGATAAAAAGCCGAATTTAGAAGATATGATGACGAAGCTAGTTGAAACTCAAACGCAGTTTTTCACATCTCAAAAACAAACAAATGAACAAAATGCTCAAGCATTTAGAAATCAACAAGCTTCTATTCAAAATCTGGAACAAGAAGTGAGTAACCTAGCAAGGTTAATAGGTGAAAGAAAACCGGGAAGTCTACCAAGCGATACAAACGCTAACCCCCGGAATGAAACAGCTAAAGCCATTACCACAAGAAGTGGTATAACACTTAAACCACCTGAAATACCTGTAACTTCTGATGAAACTATTCCTATTCCACAAGAACCACAACCTGATCAAGATAAGGAAAAAGAACCGGTAGTTGAAAAGGTTAATGAAGATAACACAGTTAAGGATAAACCTTATGTTAAACCATACCAACCACCACTTCCTTATCCGAGTAAAATGAAGAAAGAAAAACTTGAAGCAGAGCAATCTAAATTCTTGGATATGTTTAAACAGATAAATGTAAATCTTCCTTTCATTGATGTGATTTCAGGAATGCCAAGATATGCTAAATTCTTGAAAGATCTAATCACGAATAGAAAGAAAATGGAAGAACTCTCGGCTGTTACTATGAATGCAAATTGTTCAGCAGTGCTGTTGAATAAGATACCAGAAAAACTATCTGATCCAGGAAGTTTCACAATTCCATGTTTTCTGGGTAGTCTTAGTTCAATAGAAGCATTGGCAGACTTAGGTGCTAGTATAAATCTAATGCCGTATTCACTATACGCTAAACTAGACCTTGGAGAATTGAAACCAACCAGAATAAGCATACAACTAGCCGATAGATCAATAAAATATCCTAGAGGGATAATGGAGAACATGCTAGTTAAAGTTGGTACTTTAGTATTTCCAGTAGATTTTGTTGTTTTGGACATGGAAGAAGATTCTCAAGTTCCTCTCATATTAGGAAGACCATTCTTAAACACGGCTAAAGCAATGATAGACGTGTTCGGTAAGAAACTGACCCTAAGTATAGAGGATGAGAGTGTTACCTTTTCAGTTGATAGAGCAATGCAACAACCACAATCTGCAGATGATACATGTTATTATATTCAAACTATAGATGCACATGCAGAATTGTTAGAAGAATTTCCAGAATTACAAGGAACAGGAGAATGTTCTTTAGGAGAAGGTAATGAACCAATTGATGAAGCTGAAATGTTAGCTACACTTATAGCTAATGGATATGAACCAACAACAGAAGAAATTCAAATGCTAAAAGAAGAAGACAGATATCGATATAAATCATCGATAGAAGAACCTCCGAAATTAGAGTTAAAGCCACTTCCAAACCATTTGGAATACGCTTATTTACATGGTGAATCTGAATTACCTGTAATAATATCGTCTTCTCTTACTGAAAATGAGAAATCACAACTCATTTCTGTGTTGAAAGCTCATAAACCAGCCATTGCATGGAAGATTCATGATATTAAAGGAATAAGTCCTTCGTATTGCACACATAAAATCCTTATGGAAGAAGGTCATAAAACGTATGTGCAACGCCAACGAAGACTAAATCCTAATATGCAAGATGTAGTTAAGAAAGAGATTATTAAACTGCTAGATGCAGGTTTGATATATCCAATCTCTGATAGTCCATGGGTAAGCCCAGTTCAATGCGTACCTAAGAAGGGTGGTATGACTGTCATTATAAATGAGAAAAATGAGCTTATTCCTACTAGGACTGTAACAGGATGGCGTGTATGTATTGATTATAGAAAATTAAATGACGCCACCAGAAAAGATCACTTTCCCTTACCTTTCATAGATCAAATGTTGGAAAGATTAGCCGGAAATAGTTACTATTGTTTTCTAGATGGATTTTCCGGATATTTTCAAATTCCAATAGCACCCGAAGATCAAGAGAAAACCACATTCACGTGCCCTTATGGTACTTTTGCTTACAAACGCATGCCATTTGGACTTTGCAACGCCCCTGCAACCTTTCAAAGGTGTATGATGGCGATTTTTCACGACATGATAGAAGAATGCATGGAAGTATTCATGGATGACTTTTCAGTCTTCGGTGATACATTTAAATCATGTCTAGTTAATCTTGAACGAATGCTAATTAGATGCAAAAAATCAAATCTAGTACTTAATTGGGAGAAATGCCATTTCATGGTTAAAGAAGGCATCGTTCTTGGACATAAAATTTCAAAAGAAGGAATTGAAGTGGATAGAGCTAAAGTAGATGTAATTGCTAAACTTCCACATCCCACCAATGTTAGAGGAATTAGGAGTTTTCTAGGGCATGCCGGTTTTTACCGACGTTTCATAAAAGATTTTTCTAAAATTGCCACTCCTATGAATAAACTCCTAGAAAAGGATGCGCCATTCATCTTTTCAGATGAGTGTATCAAATCTTTTAATATTCTTAAAGAGAAACTCACTAATGCACCAATCATGATAACACCAAATTGGAATCTACCATTTGAACTAATGTGCGATGCAAGTGATTTTGCAATGGGAGCCGTTTTAGGACAAAGGATTGAAAAACGATTTCAACCTATATATTATGCTAGTAAGACGTTACAAGGAGCACAAACGAACTATACAACTACTGAAAAAGAACTCCTTGCTATTGTCTTTGCTTTAGACAAATTTCGATCATATCTCGTTCTAGCAAAAACGGTGGTCTATACCGACCATTCTGCTCTTAGATACCTATTTTCAAAACAAGATGCTAAACCAAGATTAATCCGTTGGATCTTACTCTTACAAGAGTTTGATATTGAAATCCGAGATAAAAGAGGAGCAGAAAATCTCGCCGCTGATCATCTTTCTCGTCTTGAAAATCCCGAATTAGAAGTTTTGAATGAATCGGCCATACAAGACAACTTTCCTGATGAATATCTATTGAAGATAGATTATAAAGAAATCCCATGGTTTGCAGACTATGCAAACTACTTAGTTTGTGGATTCCTTGAAAAAGGATTATCGTACCAAAGACGAAAGAAATTCTTCAGTGATATAAAACACTATTTCTGGGAAGATCCACATCTGTTTAAAAGTTGTCCCGATGGAATAATACGCCGATGTGTATTTGGAGATGAAGCTAGTAAAATTTTAAACCATTGTCACACAGGACCAACAGGAGGGCATTATGGGCCTCAACTAACAGCAAGAAAAATTTATGAAGCTGGATTCTATTGGCCTACAATTTACAAAGACGCACACCTTCTTTGCAAATCCTGTGATGCATGTCAAAGGGCCGGAAGAATAAGTCAACGTGATGAAATGCCACAAAATGTCATCCAAGTATGTGAAGTATTTGACATTTGGGGTATTGACTTTATGGGTCCATTTCCAAAATCTCATAATAATCTATATATACTCGTAGCCATTGATTATGTATCTAAATGGGCGGAAGCACAAGCTCTCCCAACTAACGATGCACGAGTTGTAGTCAACTTTTTAAAACGTCTTTTTGCAAGGTTTGGAATACCGAAAGCTTTAATAAGTGATCGGGGTACTCATTTCTGTAATAATCAACTTGAGAAAGTTCTTAAAAGATATAGAGTAACTCATAAAATCTCCACCGCATATCATCCACAAACAAGTGGACAAGTTGAAAATACAAACCGAGCTTTAAAACGTATTCTAGAGAAAACCGTAGGATCAAATCCGAAGGAATGGTCCATTAAATTGGAGGATGCACTCTGGGCTTTTAGAACAGCCTACAAAACTCCAATTGGAACCACACCTTTTAGACTTGTGTATGGAAAAGCATGTCATCTTCTAGTAGAAATTGAACACAAAGCATTTTGGGCTTTGAAGACATGTAATCTTGATTTACATGAAGCCGGACGTCTACGATTAAGTCAACTAAACGAATTAGAAGAATTAAGACATGAAGCATACGAAAATTCGTTAATCTATAAAGAAAGAACGAAGAAATGGCATGATAAAAGAATCAGAAGTTCAAAGGAATTTAAAGAAGGAGACAGAGTTCTTCTTTTCAATTCACGATTCAAGCTATTTCCTGGAAAATTGAAATCAAGATGGTCTGGACCATTCATAGTCAAAAGAGTTTTCCCATACGGAACGATAGAATTAATAAATTCAAATGGGATTGAATTTAAAGTTAATGGTCACAGAGTTAAACATTACATACATGGTCCGATGGAAGTCGACAACGAAGTTAATCACAATTTCGACACCACAGCTAACTAAGTGTGGGGAGAATCAAGTCTTTAAAGGATAATATGTATTTCTGTTAGAGTTAGATTGTCTGATTTCGTGTAGTTCTCGAAAATGGAACACGTATGGTCTTTCCCTAGCAGACCCTAAAGAACTAGTCTTCTCCCCCCATTCTGAATTTTTATTTTTTTTAGGTTTTTACGAAATGAAGACTGCCTGTGAACTAAACCATGGTCTAATGCTACACGCTTTGATCACTAAAAGAAATAATGACATACTACCGAGTGAATTAGTATCAGTAATCAGAGAAAGAATGGACGGAGTTAGAAAAGGATCCAGATGCGAAGATAATAAGTTACAATTTGGTAAAGGAAAATCAAAATCCGCAGCGAAAAGAAGAGCACGACACCTAGAACGATGTCACAAATACGGAAAATGGTCACATGGAGGTAAATGTTCAAATAATCAAACCTATTCAAATACCGAATTTGTTACTTTATGCAGAGACGGACCGTTCATATGTTTAGAAGAAAAGACAATGAATGCTCGAGGTTACGCCTATGCAGCCATGGAAAACCAATTAAACCGACTATCTTATGAATATAATAGATCATATAACTAAGAAATCTATTTCACAGGTATGTCTGTATAGTTTTTATTTTTATTTTTAACCTTTTGATAATAAACGCTAATTTGTTCGCTAAAAAGTATTAAATTGGTATTAAATAAAATTAGGTTTGGCGACCGAAATTATTGATATCATTCAAAAATTTATTACATCACTGCGAAATTTAACGTTTATTCTTAAGGTATAAATATCTTTAATCAATCAACCCAAAATATTTCAAAAATTCGTCATGAGTTAAATTAGGTCTTTGAACCGAAATTACTTTACCGAAAAGAGGGGCGCATATTTTTGATAATATTTGACTGATTAAAGTGGGATAAAAAGACAAAAAGATTTTTAATTTTATTTTTACCATGTTTTTAAAATTAATATTTAAATCTTAAATTAATATTGTAAACTTTGTAAAAACAATATATTTAAAATTGTAAATATTTGAAAAATTAATATAAGTTTGATATGAATTTATGAATTTTTAAATTAAGTTTGGTGTGAATTTTTTTTAATTTTTAAAATATGAAATTTTAATTTTATGCATTTCAAATTTTAAGTTTGGTGTGAATTTTTAATTTTTAATTTTTAATTTTGAATTTTATATTTAAGTTGTGTGAATTTAAAAACAAAAATTTACTTTATCTCATTAAGTTAAGAATATGATTTTTAAAATTCGTCGTAAGTTGAAGACTAGGTCTTTGAACCGAAATTGCTTTACCCGAGGGAGGGACGAGAACTTTTATTATCATTATTTTTAATCTTATTGAATTAAAGTATGCCAAAAACATTGAAAAAACCCAAAAAAATCTTAGCTTTTAAAACAATCACTACAAAAAGACAAATTTTAAAATTTTGTCGAGGGACGGACTAGGACATCGATCCGAAACGACCTCGTCCTAGATAACAAGGGAAACAAAATTTTAAAATTAATTTCTTAATTGTTTTCAAAAGTTAATGATTAAAAAAAAAAAAAAAAAAAAAAAAAATATACCAAACTCCGCGACTCGCGGAGTTTGGAGCCTAAATCTCCGCGACTCGCGGAGAGACCAAATTACAAAAAAAAATAAAAGAGCTGCACGATCAGTTCACTCAACCCACACAAAAACACACAAAAACACAGCGAAATAGCTGCGAAAAAACCCCGAAAAACCACCCAAAAACACCCCAAAAATCCCAATTTTTAACCGTTAATCACCAAATTTTTTGCTAAAATCATGTTGAGAAGGATGATATCTAAGAACTACTCAAGAAAAAACGAATGAAAGGGGTGAATCTTCATCCCAAGCCCGCCATGCTCCTGCTGAGAACTTGGAACAACAGGAGGTAGATAACTACTACAAGCAGGATGTACCTCATCCAGTCATGACCTTTTCAGATATGCACTTGGAACAGTTGCACCCGAACCTGAGATTTGACAGACTTTGGATAGATTATCCAAAATATCAACGGGGTTTGCATACTCTTCATTCCAAGGTTGTTGAGGTACCGAGGGTCATAGAATGGGGACCCTTAGAAGCTGTAGAATTGGCCGGGCCAATTAGGGAATTACTGGTACAGAGGTATGGTAATTCTTCTTTTAATGACTGGATATGTTTATTCACCATACGCAGACCTGTATATAAAGTATGGTGTGAAGAGTTGTTATGTAGTATAGAGTTGAATGATCGGGTAGCTAGTTTAACCGATCGTTCTTTTATTAGATTTTTGTTAGGCGGTTCGATGCGCCACATGTCTTTACTGGACATGGCTCAGGCTTTACGTATATATACGCCTGAGGAATTAGCGTCTGCCGATTGTAGAGGATTGATACTAAACGGTAGAAAGATAGATGAGAATTTTGATACACACGGTGTGTGGAGTCAAATGACAAGCCATCACCGTTTCAAAGGGGGAAACTACTCTTATTTGGATATAGATAGAGCCGAATTAAGAGTAATACATAGGTTTTTAGCTAATTCGATTACACAAAGGGGTAAGAACAAAGAAAAGGTAAATGAACAAGATTTGTTTTACCATATGTGTATTCGAGACCCACAGAGCGCTGTAAGTATACCATATTGTGTGGGTTATTATTTATCAGCTATGGTTCGGGGGATGCGTCCACATAGCATAATAGGAGGTGGTATTTTTATTACTTTGATTGGTGAATATCTCGGTGTGGATATAAGTCGGGGGGGATTATTAGTAGAAGAGCCGGAACCCCGCGACACTATAGGTTTAAATGTATACCATGGTGCGAAAGTTTTGAAGCGGCGAAATAACGCCGCAGTACGATACCATGGTAGACATCCACAGGTGGAGAGAAACCAGGAACAAGGTAATGTAGGAGGGGGGAATGAGATGCAAGAAATGCATAGGTTTATAGCTTCTCAGGAATACGAAAATGCTAGACAGAGAGCATTTGAAGATTGGCAAGTTCATCAGAACCAGATCATAGCGCATTGCCAACATATAGGTAGAAACTATATTCCTACACCGAAACCCGTCTTCCCTCCTTGGTCGATAGAGATGCAGCCACCATATCCTACGTATGATCCTGCCGAAGCATTCTATAGCACGTATGGTTATGCCTGGAACCCCTATTGGTACCAATATCATCCTTAGTTTACTTATTATTTTTTTTATTATTTTGTAATTTGTAATTATTGATACATTTAATATTTTTGTTAATATTGTAATCATTTTTATAATTATCTAACTTTTATTCTTAGATTTTAATAATTTTTGAATGTGGGGAAATAAATCAAACTTCAAAAATATGTATATATGTTTGCAGTTTATCTTATGTACACAACAGGGTAAAACAACGCATTTTCAAAGACTGGCATTAAGTTCAGCAAAAGCAACTAATTTTGACGACAAGATGCAAAATATATGTGAAATAACAACAAGACGGAATGAACAAATGATGTGCACCATTTATCATTCAGCAAACAAACGCCAATATATTTGGAAACTTTGGTAAAAATTTAATCATTTTCACACAAATCACCCTCAATAATTTAAATTGTTACTGATTTCTTGCAAATGAGGGCATTGCAAGATCTTAAGTGTGGGAAGGGGTTAAATTCTTTCGGATTTTAAAATTTTTTACTTTATACACTTGGTTACCATTAAAAATACTAGTAAAGCAGTAGTTGTATTAGAATCTAGTGCTCTCTGATAAAAAAGAACAGCCCTAGTCTTATATACTGACTACCCAATTCTAGTAAAATTTTTCAATTAAATGAATTCAAATCATGTTTATACATATTTATGAACGATAAAACTAGGTTTTAACACCGAAATTATTGTTACCTCGGAAAGGACATAAATTGAGAAACAAACTAAAATGTTAAAATTCATTTAAAATGGAATAGAGGACGATAAAAAGGAAAATAAAAGCCAAGTGTGGGAAAATTTACCAAGTTATTTTAAACATATGTCACATATATCTGTAACAAATAACTGAAAATACTTTTGCTTTGGACTAAACTAAACTGTTTTACCCGATGAAAGAAAAGAAGAGATGGATCTACACGATGAATCAATTCCATCATTAAAAGGAAGTAAAGTCTTCCGAAAAAGACACGCGCTTCTTGATTTAGGTCATGAAGTTATCGTCCAGACCAGCTGTAGGTTGACAAAAAAAATCTAGAAAAGTCATCACTAAAATCAGCAGGAAATCCACGGACCTCAGCATTAAATAGGGTCGCCAAGTGGTCAGATTTATCCTAACCATGAGAAGGATTTATCTCGTACAATGGGGAGGCACCATGCAAATTAGCTGGATAAGACTAATGAATCAGATCCCCAGAAAGGATAATCTCCTTAAAGATTAAAAATCAGCTTTTAAGACTGATATTACTCAATCCTATAGATTGACCTTAAAGATTGAGAATTCAAACTCATGGAATTCAATGATATCTAAACTCGAGCTTAAACGAGAAAATATTTTGATCAAAACTACAAACCGATTTGTTTTCTGAAAACCCTATTTTCAATGCGTTCATTACCATTGAACGTAAAATCCTAGGAATTCACCTGGAATTCATTAGGTCACCTGAACTAAATCGGGTGTCAACCGTAAGAACGGTGGTTGCATAGTGGTCAAAGACAGGACCTTGTGCCATACCAACAAATTATAAGGGTGAGCTTTACTATTGCTCCTACCAAGGATAGTAATTGCGTCCAACACGTTATAGACCATAATCAAAAGCATGTCACGAGACATTGCCTTAACAGTTGCTTGTTCAACGCTTTCCTTTACAACCGGACGGTAGTTTACCGAAAGGTAATATACGGGACAAGTAAACTGGACGTGTTGCTTTCCAAATACAAGGTTAGCAAGTGGGTGACACAAAACCGCAAGTTTTGAGCTAAAATTTTCAAATCTGAAACCCACCAAACCCACAAAAATATTTTTGCAAACACCGGTAAAGGGTTATCCCGGAAAACTTATCTAGGGTAAAAACTAGATTTTCAAAAGATCAAATGTTTTCATAAAGATCCAATTTCCTCAATGGATCTAAATTTTTATAGTCATGTGGGACTGTAAACCATATCGTTACTACCATTGTTTATACCGCCGTATAGAAATCACTGATGTACAAAGTGTGAAGAATAAAGAAGTGATTCTAGTATTTCAAGACGATATTGCTTGAGGACAAGCAACGCTCAAGTGTGGGAATATTTGATAATGCTAAAAACGAACATATATTTCATAGCATTATTCCTCAAGAAAGACAAGCTTTTAGTTGCAATTGTTCTATTTACAAGTGATATTCGTTTAAATAATAAAAGGTGAAGACAAAAGACAGATTCGACGAATTGAAGACGCAAACGACCAAAAAGCTCAAAAGAACAAAAGACAATCAAAAAGGTTCCAATTATTGATAAGAAACGTCTCGAAATTACAGAAGTACAAGATTCAAAACGCAAAGTACAAGATATTAAATTGTACGCGAGGACGTTCGAAAATCCGGAACCGGGACTAGAGTCAACTCTTAACGCTCGACGCAACGGACTAAAAATTACAAGTTAACTATGTATATAAATATAATATAATATATAATTAATTATATTAATTATATATATATTATATATATATATTAAAAACCGTCGGCAGCAAGAAACTCCAAGGGTGTGAGCTTTAAATACATCTCCGCGACTCGCGGAGTTTTAAGGGCATTTTGCCGCGAGTCGCGGAGCCCCAATTTTCAACTCTGGCTATAAAGCCAACCGAATTCTGATCAAATTTCATATCTTATTTCTCTATCTCTCTCAATATATACGATATATATATATATATTTATATTTTAATTTTAATTTTAATTATAATTCTAATAATAAGGGTATGTTAGCGAATGTTGTAAGGGTGTAAGTCGAAATTCTGTCCGTGTAACGCTACGCTATTTTTAATCATTGTAAGTTATGTTCAACCTTTTTATATTAATGTCTCGTAGCTAAGTTATTATTATGCTTATTTAAAACGAAGTAATCATGATGTTGGGCTAATTACTAAAATTGGGTAATTGGGCTTTGTACCATAATTGGGGTTTGGACAAAAGAACGACACTTGTGGAAATTAGACTATGGGCTATTAATGGGCTTTATATTTGTTTAACTAAATGAAAGTTTGTTAATGTTAATATAAAGATTTACAATTGGGCGTCCCTATAAATTACCATATACACTCGATCGGACACGATGGGCGGGGTATTTATATGTATGAATAATCGTTCATTTAACCGGACACGGGAATGGATTAATAGCCACTAGAATAATTAAAACAGGGGTGAAATTACATTCAAGGGTAATTGGTGTAATTGTTAACAAAGTAGTAAAACCTTGGTTTACACGCAGTCGATAACCTGGTGTATTCATTAAACAAAGTATTAAAACCTTGTTACAATTCGAATCCCCAATTAGTTGGAATATTTATCTTCGGGTATAATAATAATTTGACAAGGACACTTGCAATTTATATTTATGACTGATGGACTGTTATGGACAAAAACCAGACGGACATATTAAATAATCCAGGACAAAGGACAATTAACCCATGGGCATAAAACTAAAATCAACACGTCAAACATCATGATTACGGAAGTTTAAATAAGCATAATTCTTTTATTTCATATTTAATTTCCTTTATTTTATATTTAATTGCACTTCTAATTATCGCACTTTTATTTATTGTTATTTTATTTTATCGCATTTTTAATTATCGTACTTTTTAATTATCGCAATTTTATTTTCTCGCATTTTTATTATTCGCAATTTCATTATCGTTATTTACTTTACGCTTTAATTTAAGTTTTGTATTTATTTTATATTTTACATTAGGTTTTAACTGCGACTAAAATCTTAAAATCGACAAACCGGTCATTAAACGGTAAAAACCCCCCTTTATAATAATAATATTACTTATATATATATATTTGTATTTTTATAAAAGTAAACTAATATAGCGTTGAGCTTTGTTTAAAGATTTCCCTGTGGAACGAACCGGACTTACTAAAAACTACACTACTGTACGATTAGGTACACTGCCTATAAGTGTTGTAGCAAGGTTTAAGTATATCCATTCTATAAATAAATAAATATCTTGTGTAAAATTGTATCGTATTTAATAGTGTTTTCCTAGTAAAATAATAACTATTTTATATACACCTCGCTTTGACATCAATAGTGAGATCTTCTTTAGCAAAACATTTCTTCAAATTTGAGACGTGGAAAGTGTTATGTACAGCCGCGAGTTGTTGAGGTAGCTCCAGTTGGTAAACTATTGGTCCGACACGATCTATAATCTTGAATGGTCCAATGTACCTTGGATTTAGTTTCCCCCATTTACCAAATCGAACAACGCCTTTCCAAGGTGAAACCTTAAGCATGACCATTTCTCCAATTTCAAACTCTATATCTTTTCTTTTACTGTACGCGTAGCTCTTTTGTCGACTCTGGGCGGTTTTCAATCTTTGTTGAATTTGGATGATTTTCTCGGTAGTTTCTTGTATTATCTCCGGACCCGTAATCTGTCTATCCCCTACTTCACTCCAACAAATCGGAGACATGCACTTTCTACCATAAAGTGCTTCAAACGGCGCCATATCAATGCTTGAATGGTAGCTGTTGTTGTAGGAAAATTCTGCTAACGGTAGATGTCGATCCCAACTGTTTCCAAAATCTATAACACAAGCTCGTAGCATGTCTTCAAGCGTTTGTATCGTCCTTTCGCTCTGCCCATCAGTTTGTGGATGATAGGCAGTACTCATGTCTAGACGAGTTCTCAATGCTTGCTGTAATGTCTGCCAGAATCTTGAAATAAATCTGCCATCCCTATCAGAGATAATAGAGATTGGTATTCCATGTCTGGAGACGACTTCCTTCAAATACAGTCGTGCTAACTTCTCCATTTTGTCATCTTCTCTTATTGGCAGGAAGTGTGCTGACTTGGTGAGACGATCAACTATTACCCAAATAGTATCATAACCACTTGCAGTCCTTGGCAATTTAGTAATGAAATCCATGGTAATGTTTTCCCATTTCCATTCTGGGATTTCAGGTTGTTGTAGTAGACCTGATGGTTTCTGATGTTCAGCTTTGCCCTTAGAACACGTCAAACATTCTCCTACATATTTAGCAATATCGGCTTTCATACCTGGCCACCAAAAATGTTTCTTAAGATCCTTGTACATCTTCCCCATTCCAGGATGTATTGAGTATCTGGTTTTATGAGCTTCTCTAAGTACCATTTCTCTCATATCTCCAAATTTTGGTACCCAAATTCTTTCAGCCCTATACCGGGTTCCGTCTTCCCGAATATTAAGATGATTCTCCGATCCTTTGGGTATTTCATCCTTTAAATTTCCATCTTTTAAAACTCCTTGTTGCACCTCCTTTATTTGAGTAGTAAGGTTAGTGTGAATCATTATATTCATAGATTTTACTCGAATGGGTTCTCTGTCCTTTTTGCTCAAGGCGTCGGCTACCACATTTGCCTTCCCCGGGTGGTAACGAATCTCAAAGTCGTAATCATTCAACAATTCAATCCACCTACGCTGCCTCATATTCAGTTGTTTCTGATTAAATATGTGTTGAAGACTTTTGTGGTCGGTATATATAATACTTTTGATCCCATATAAGTAGTGCCTCCAAGTCTTTAATGCAAAAACAACTGCGCCTAATTCCAAATCATGCGTCGTATAATTTTGCTCGTGAATCTTCAATTGTCTAGACGCATAAGCAATCACCTTCATCCGTTGCATTAATACACAACCGAGACCTTGCTTTGATGCGTCACAATAAATCACAAAATCATCATTCCCTTCAGGCAATGACAATATAGGTGCCGTAGTTAGCTTTTTCTTCAATAATTGAAACGCCTTCTCTTGTTCATCCATCCATTCAAATTTCTTCCCTTTATGCGTTAATGCAGTCAAGGGTTTTGCTATTTTGGAGAAATCTTGGATGAACCTTCTGTAGTAACCAGCCAATCCTAAAAATTGACGTATATGCTTCGGAGTTTTTGGGGTTTCCCACTTTTCAACGGTTTCGATCTTTGCCGGGTCCACCTGGATACCTTCTTTGTTCACTATGTGACCGAGGAATTGAACTTCTTCCAACCAAAATGCACACTTTAAAAACTTAGCGTACAGTTTTTCTTTCCTCAATACTTCTAGCACTTTTCTCAAATGTTCTTCGTGCTCTTGATCATTCTTTGAGTAAATAAGTATGTCATCGATGAAAACAATGACAAACTTGTCAAGATATGGCCCACACACTCGGTTCATAAGGTCCATGAACACAGCTGGTGCGTTAGTCAATCCAAACGGCATAACCATAAACTCGTAATGACCATAACGCGTCCTAAAAGCAGTTTTTGGAATATCATCCTCCTTTACTCGCATTTGATGATATCCAGAACGTAAATCGATCCTCGAATAAACCGACGAGCCTTGTAGTTGATCAAATAAATCGTCAATTCTCGGCAGTGGATAACGGTTTTTGATGGTAAGTTTGTTCAACTCTCTGTAGTCAATATACAACCTAAATGTACCATCCTTCTTCTTGACAAACAAAACAGGAGCTCCCCATGGTGATGTGCTTGGTCGAATGAAACCACGTTCTAATAGTTCTTGCAATTGGCTTTGCAGTTCTTTCATCTCGCTGGGTGCGAGTCTATAAGGAGCACGAGCTATTGGTGCAGCTCCTGGTACAAGATCTATTTGAAATTCAACAGATTGATGTGGAGGTAGTCCCCGTAATTCTTTCGGAAATACATCGGGAAATTCTTTTGCGACGGGAACATCATTGATGCTCTTTTCTTCAGTTTGTACTTTCTCGACGTGTGCTAGAATAGCATAGCAACCTTTTCTTATTAGTTTTTGTACCTTCAAATTACTAATAAGATGTAGCTTCATGTTGCCCTTTTCTCCGTACACCATTAAGGGTTCTCCTTCTTCTCGTACAATGCGAATTGCATTTTTATAACATACGATCTCTGCTTTCACCTTCTTCAGCCAGTCCATGCCAACTATTACATCAAAACTCCCTAACTCTACTGGTATCAAATCAATCTTAAATATTTCGCTACCCAGTTTAATTTCTCGATTCCGGCATATATTATCTGCTGAAATTAATTTACCGTTTGCTAATTCGAGTAAAAATTTACTATCCAATGGTGTCAATGGACAACTTAATTTAGCATAAAAATCTCTACTCATATAGCTTCTATCCGCACCCGAATCAAATAAAACGTAAGCAGGTTTATTGTCAATAAGAAACGTACCCGTAACAAGCTTCGGGTCTTCCTGTGCCTCTGCCGCATTAATATTGAAAACTCTTCCGCGGCCTTGTCCATTCGTGTTCTCCTGGTTCGAGCAATTTCTAATAATGTGGCCCGGTTTTCCACATTTACAACAAACTACATTGGCATAACTTGCTCCGACACTACTTGCTCCGCCATTACTCGTTCCGACACCATTTGTTCCTTTCGTTCTGTTAACTCCTAGTCCGTAGACCTCACACTTCGCCGCACTATGACCATTTCTTTTACACTTGTTGCAAAATTTGGTGCAGAACCCCGAGTGATACTTTTCACACCTTTGGCATAGCTGCTTCTGATTGTTGTTGTTGTTGTTGCGGTTGTTATTGTTGTTGGGATGATTGTTGTAGTTGCTGTTGTTGTTGTTGTTGTTGTTGTTGTTGTTGTTGTTGTTGTTGTTGTTGTTGTTGTTGTTGTTGTTGTTGTTGTTGTTGTTGTTGTTGTTGTTGTTGTTGTTGTTGTTGTTGTTGTTGTTGTTGTTGTTGTTGTTGTTGTTGTTGTTGTTGTTGTTGTTGTTGTTGTTGTTGTTGTTGTTGTTGTTGTTGTTGTTGTTGTTGTTGTTGTTGTTGTTGTTGTTGTTGTTGTTGTTGTTGTTGTTGTTGTTGTTGTTGTTGTTGTTGTTGTTGTTGTTGTTGTTGTTGTTGTTGTTGTTGTTGTTGTTGTTGTTGTTGTTGTTGTTGTTGTTGTTGTTGTTGTTGTTGTTGTTGTTGTTGTTGTTGTTGTTGTTGTTGTTGTTGTTGTTGTTGTTGTTGTTGTTGTTGTTGTTGTTGTTGTTGTTGTTGTTGGGCCATTTGTTGTAGTTGCGATTGATGTTGCGATTGTTGGGATAATTGTTGCGATTATTATTGTAATTGCTGTCGTTGTTGTATTGGTGATTCTTATCACCGTTTTCCTCCCACTTTCTTTTGACTTGCTTCACATTGGCCTCTTCAGCCATCTGTTCTTTAATTCTTTCCTCAATCTGGTTCACTAGTTTGTGAGCCATTCTACATGCATGTTGTATGGAGGCGGGCTCGTGTGAACTTATATCTTCTTGGATTCTTTCCGGTAATCCTTTCACAAATGCGTCGATCTTCTCTTCCTCATCTTCGAACGCTCCCGGACACAATAGGCACAATTCTGTGAATCGTCTTTCGTACGTGGTAATATCAAATCCTTGGGTTCGTAACCCTCTAAGTTCTGTCTTGAGCTTATTGACCTCGGTTCTGGGACGGTACTTCTCGTTCATCAAGTGCTTGAATGCTGACCACGGTAGTGCGTACGCATCATCTTGTCCCACTTGCTCTAGATAGGTATTCCACCATGTTAACGCAGAACCTGTGAAGGTATGCATAGCGTACTTCACTTTGTCCTCTTCAGTACACTTACTTATGGCAAACACCGATTCGACCTTCTCGGTCCACCGTTTCAATCCGATCGGTCCTTCGGTTCCATCAAATTCCAAAGATTTGGAGGCAGTGAATTCTTTGTAGGTGCATCCTACACGATTTCCTGTACTGCTAGATCCAAGGTTATTGTTGGTATGTAGCGCAGCCTGTACTGCGGCTATGTTTGAAGCTAGAAAAGTACGGAATTCCTCTTCATTCATATTCACGGTGTGTCGAGTAGTCGGTGCCATTTTCTTCAAAATAGTCAAATGGAACAAGTTAATCATACAGAATATTAAGAGTAGTTAATAGTATTTCGTAGCATAATATGAACTCATTTATAAAAGCTTTTTCTTCATATTAGCGTTTTATAAGTTTAAATTCGGGTAGTACCTACCCATTACGTTCATACTTAGTAGCTAATATACAATTCAACTACTACAATTCTATATGAAAAACTGATTATAATAATATTTCGCGTTCAAACTTTTATACAATATTTTACAAACTTACAATATCGCTTATTTTACATAAAGCATGAAATATAGCACACAATAACTTTGATACAAGATAGTTGTGAAGATAATTCTAGCTAGTACACAAGTCGTTCAGCAAAGGCAATAAAGACACGTAATTCATACGTCCAGAAACAAGTCATGCATTCTAGTTTTACTAGGACTACTTCCCATCCTTGGTCTTGTGGAACATAACTGTTATGGCCGTTGATAAGACAGCGTGTTGTAACGTCGTCAAAAGGAGGAGGGGTACGTAATGACCAACAGTCTCGTAATAACCTAAAAACCTCATTTCTTACCCCAATTACCGACTCCGTCACTTGTGGGAACGTTTTGTTTAATAATTGTAGCCCGATGTTCTTTTTCTCACTTTAGTGAGAAGCGAACATTACTAATCCGTAAGTATAGCATGCTTCTTTATGTTGCATGTTAGCAGCTTTTTCTAAATCATGAAGTCCTATATTCGGATACATTGAGTCAAAATAATTTCTTAACCCGTTGCGTAAAATAGCATTTGGGTTCCCCGCAATATATGCGTCAAAGTAAACACATCGTAACTTATGGGTTTCCCAATGTGATATCCCCCATCTTTCAAACGAAAGTCTCTTATAAACCAAGACATTCTTGGAACGTTCTTCAAATGTCTTACAAACTGATTTCGCCGTAAATAGTTGTGCCGAAGAATTCTGACCGACTCTAGACAAGATTTCATCAATCATGTCTCGGGGTAGGTCTCTTAAAATATTGGGTTGTCTATCCATTTTGTGTTTTTATACTGTAAAATAGACAAGAGTTAGATTCATAAAAAAAAAATACTTATTAATACAAGCAATTTTTACATATATCATAAAGCATAAGCACACTATATTACATATATTACACCACACGAATACAACTATCTTATTCCGACTCGCTCGTTTCTTCTTCTTCGGTTTTGGTTCGTTTTGCCAAGTTTCTAGGGATATATGATGTTCCCCTAATACGAGCTTTCGTTTTCCACAACGGTTTAGAAAAACCTAGTGGTTTAGAGGTTCCCGGTTCATTGTTATAACTTAAGGGCTTCGGGGGTTGACGATACATATAAAGTTCATCGGGGTTGGAATTAGATTTCTCTATTTTTATGCCCTTTCCCTTATTATTTTCTTTTGCCTTTTTAAATTCAGTTGGGGTAATTTCTATAACATCATCGGAATTCTCGTCGGAATCCGATTCATCGGAGAATTGGTAATCCTCCCAATATTTTGCTTCCTTGGCGGAAACACCATTGACCATAATTAACCTTGGTCGGTTGGTTGAGGATTTTCTTTTACTTAACCGTTTTATTATTTCCCCCACCGGTTCTATTTCCTCCTCCGGTTCCTCCTCTTCCGGTTCTGATTCTTCTTCCGGTTCTGATACTTCTTCCGGTTCTTCTTCGGGAACTTGTGAATCAGTCCAATATATATTCGACTCTTCGTTATTATTAGGTGAGTCAATGGGATTTGTGCTAGAGGTAGACATCTATCACACAATATCAAACATGTTAAGAGATTAATATATCACATAATATATACATGTTAATAATATATAGTTTCCAACAAAAATGTTAAGCAATCATTTTTAAAGAAAACACGATCGAAGTCCAGACTCACTAATGCATCCTAACAAACTCGATAAGACACACTAATGCAAATTTCTGGTTCTCTAAGACCAATGCTCTGATACCAACTGAAATGTCCCGTTCTTATTGATTAAAAACGTTCCATATTAATTGATTTCGTTGCGAGGTTTTGACCTCTATATGAGACGTTTTTCAAAGACTGCATTCATTTTTAAAACAAACCATAACCTTTATTTCATAAATAAAGGTTTAAAAAGCTTTACATAGATTATCAAATAATGATAATCTAAAATATTCTGTTTACACACGACCATTACATAATGGTTTACAATACAAATATGTTACATCGAAATCAGTTTCTTGAATGCAGTTTTTACACAATGTCATACAAACATGGACTCCAAATCTTGTCCTTATTTTAGTATGCAATAGCGGAAGCTCTTAGTATTCACCTTCGAATAAACATGCTTAAAACGTCAACAAAAAATGTTGGTGAGTTATAGGTTTAACCTATATATATCAAATCGTAACAATAGACCACAAGATTTCATATTTCAATACACATCCCATACATAGAGATAAAAATCATTCATATGGTGAACACCTGGTAACCGACATTAACCAGATGTATATATAAGAATATCCCCATCATTTCGGGACACCCTTCGGATATGATATAAATTTCGAAGTACTAAAGCATCCGGTACTTTGGATGAGGTTTGTTAGGCCAAATAGATCTATCTTTAGGATTCGCGTCAATTAGGGTGTCTGTTCCCTAATTCTTAGATTACCAGACTTAATAAAAAGGGGTATATTCGATTTCGATAATTCAACCATAGAATGTAGTTTCACGTACTTGTGTCTATTTTGTAAATCATTTCTAAAACCTGCATGTATTCTCATCCCAAAAATATTAGATTTTAAAAGTGGGACTATAACTCACTTTCACTGATTTTTACTTCGTCGGGAAGTAAGACTTGGCCACTGGTTGATTCACGAACCTATAACAATATATACATATATATCAAAGTATGTTTAAAATATATTTACAACACTTTTAATATATTTTGATGTTTTAAGTTTATTAAGTTAGCTGTCCTCGTTAGTAACCTACAACTAGTTGTCCACAGTTAGATGTACAGAAATAAATCGATAAATATTATCTTGAATCAATCCACGACCCAGTGTATACGTATCTCAGTATTGAACACAACTCAAACTATATATATTTTGGAATCAACCTCAACCCTGTATAGCTAACTACAACATTCACATATAGAGTGTCTATGGTTATTCCAAAATATATATAGATGTGTCGATATGATAGGTCGAAACATTGTAGACGTGTCTATGGTATCTCAAGATTACATAATATACAATACAAGTTGATTAAGTTATGGTTGGAATAGATTTGTTACCAATTTTCACGTAGCTAAAATGAGAAAAATTATCCAATCTTGTTTTACCCATAACTTCTTCATTTTAAATCCGTTTTGAGTTAATAAAATTGCTATGGTTTCATATTGAACTCTATTTTATGAATCTAAATAGAAAAAGTATAGGTTTGTTGTCGAAAAAATAAGTTACAAGTCATTTTTGTAAAGGTAGTCATTTCAGTCGAAAGAACGACGTCTAGATGACCATTTTAGAAAACATACTTCCACTTTGAGTTTAACCATAATTTTTGGATATAGTTTCATGTTCATAATAAAAATCATTTTTCCAGAATAACAACTTTTAAATCAAAGTTTATCATAGTTTTTAATTAACTAACCCAAAACAGCCCGCGGTGTTACTACGACGGCGTAAATCCGATTTTACGGTGTTTTTCGTGTTTCCAGGTTTTAAATCATTAAGTTAGCATATCATATAGATATAGAACACGTGTTTAGTTGATTTTAAAAGTCAAGTTAGAAGGATTAACTTTTATTTGCGAACAAGTTTAGAATTAACTAAACTATGTTCTAGTGATTACAAGTTTAAACCTTCGAATAAGATAGCTTTATATGTATGAATCGAATGATGTTATGAACATCATTACTACCTCAAGTTCCTTGGATAAACCTACTGTAAATGAGAAAAATAGATCTAGCTTCAAAGGATCCTTGGATGGCTTGAAAGTTCTTGAAGCAGAATCATGACACGAAAACAATTTCAAGTAAGATTTTCACTCGAAATAAGATTGTTATAGTTATAGAAATTGAATTAAAGTTTGAAAATGATTATTACCTTGTATTAGAAAGAAAACCTACTGTAAGTAACAAAGGTTTCTTGATCTTGGATGATTACTTGGAATGGATTTAGAAAACTTGGAAGTAAACTTGCAATCTTGGAAGTATTCTTGATTTTATGAAACTAGAACTTTTGGAATTTATGAAGAACACTTAGAACTTGAAGATAGAACTTGAGAGAGATCAATTAGATGAAGAAAAGTGAAGAATGAAAGTGTTTTTAGGTGTTTTTGGTCGTTGGTGCATGGATTAGATATAAAGGATATGTAATTTTGTTTTCATGTAAATAAGTCATGAATGATTACTCATATTTTTGTAATTTTATGAGATATTTCATGCTAGTTGCCAAATGATGGTTCCCACATGTGTTAGGTGACTCACATGAGCTGCTAAGAGCTGATAATTGGAGTGTATATACCAATAGTACATACATCTAAAAGCTGTGTATTGTACGAGTACGAATATGGGTGCATACGAGTAGAATTGTTGATGAAACTGAACGAGGATGTAATTGTAAGCATTTTTGTTAAGTAGAAGTATTTTGATATGTGTCTTGAAGTCTTTCAAAAGTGTATGAATACATATTAAAAAACTACATGAATATACATTTTAACTGAGTCGTTAAGTCATGGTTAGTCGTTACATGTAAATGTTGTTTTGAAACCTTTAGGTTAACGATCTTGTTGAATGTTGTTAACCCATTGTTTATTATAACAAATGAGATGTTAAATTGTTATATTATCATGATATTATGATATATAATATATCTTAGTATGATATATATACAGTTAAATGTCGTTACAACGATAATCGTTACATATATGTCTCGTTTCGAAATCATTAAGTTAGTAGTCTTATTTTTACATATGTATTTCATTGTTAATACACTTAATAATATATTTACTTATCATTTAACATAATTAACCAAGTGTATCAATATCTTAATATGATTCATATGTACCTAGTAAGACGTTGTTATAACGATAATCGTTATATATATCGTTTTCGAGTTTCTTAAATTAATAGTCTCATTTTTATGTATATAACTCATTGTTAAAATACCTAATGAGATACATACTTATAATAAAATCATGTTAACTATATATATAACCATATATATGTCATCGTATAGTTTTTACAAGTTTTATCGTTCGTGAATCACCGGTCAACTTGGGTGGTCAATTGTCTATATGAAACCTATTTCAATTAATCAAGTCTTAACAAGTTTGATTTCTTAACATGTTGGAAACACTTAATCATGTAAATAACAATTTCATTTAATATATATATAAACATGGAAAAGTTCGGGTCACTACATATACCCATAGTAAGTACGTCTAGTAGCTGTATATAATACGGTTATGAATACGACTAAAATTCTTGATGAAAAAAAAATGGGAATGTAACTGTAACCATTTTCGTTAAGTACGAGTGTTTTGATATATGTCTTAAAGTCTTCCAAAAGTATATTAATACATCTAAATACACTACATGTATATACATTTTAACTGAGTCGTTAAGTCATCGTTAGTCGTTACATGTAAGTGTTGTTTTGAAACCTTTAAGTTAACGATCTCATTTAATGTTGTTAACCCATTGTTTATTATATCTAATGAGATGTTAAATTATTATATTATCATGATATTATGATATATTAATATATCTAAATATTATATATATACATTTAAATGTCATTAAAACGATAATCGTTACATATATGCCTCGTCTCGAAATCCTTAAGTTAGTAGTCTTGTTTTTACATATGTAGTTCATTGTTAATATACTTAATGATATGTTTACTTATCATAATACCATGTTAACTATATATATATATATATATATATATATATATATATATATATATATATATATATATATATATATATATATATATATATATATATATATATATATATATATATATATATATATATATATATATATATATATATATATATATATATCCATATATATGACATCATATAGTTTTTACAAGTTTTAACGTTCGTGAATCACCGGTCAACTTGGGTGGTCAATTGTCTATATAAAACCTATTTCAATTAATCAAGTCTTAACAAATTTGATTGCTTAACATGTTGGAAACACTTAATCATATAAATATCAATTTCATTTAATATATATAAACATGGAAAAGTTCGGGTCACTACAGTACCTACCCGTTAAATAAATTTCGTCCCGAAATTTTAAGCAGTTGGAGGTGTTGTCGTATCTTCTGGATTTAAGTGCGGGTATTTCTTCTTCATCTGATCTTCTCGTTCCCAGGTGAACTCGGGTCCTCTATGAGCATTCCATCGAACCTTAACAATTGGTATTTTGTTTTACTTAAGTCTTTTAACCTCACGATCCATTATTTCGACGGGTTCTTCGATGAATTGAAGTTTTTCGTTGATTTGGATTTCATCTAACGGAATAGTGAGATCTTCTTTAGCAAAATATTTCTTCAAATTCGAGACGTGGAAAGTGTTATGTACAGCCACGAGTTGTTGAGGTAACTCAAGTCGGTAAGCTACTGGTCCGACACGATCAATAGTCTTGAATGGTCTAATATACCTTGGATTTAATTTCCCTCGTTTACCAAATCGAACAACACCTTTCTAAGGTGCAACTTTAAGCATGACCATCTCTCCAATTTCAAATTCTATATCTTTTCTTTTAATGTCAGCGTAGCTCTTTTGTCAACTTTGGGCGGTTTTCAACCGTTGTTGAATTTGGATGATCTTCTCGGTAGTTTCTTGTATTATCTCCGGACCCGTAATCTGTCTATCCCCCACTTCACTCCAACAAATCGGAGACCTGCACTTTCTACCATAAAGTGCTTAAAAGGGCGCCATCTCAATGTTTGAATGGTAACTGTTGTTGTAGAAAAATTCTACTAACGGTAGATGTCGATCCCAACTGTTTCCGAAATCAATAACACATGCTCGTAGCACGTCTTCAAGCATTTGTATCATCCTTTTGCTCTGCCCATCAGTTTGTGGATGATAGGCAGTACTCATGTCTAGACGAGTTCCTAATGCTTGCTGTAATGTCTGCCAGAATCTTGAAATAAATCTGCCATCCCTATCAGAGATAATAGAGATTGGTATTCCATGTCTGGAGATGACTTCCTTCAAATACAGTCGTGCTAACTTCTTCATCTTGTCATCTTCTCTTATTGGCAGAAAGTGTGCTGATTTGGTGAGACGATCAACTATTACCCAAATAGTATCAAAACCACTTGCAGTCCTTGGCAATTTAGTGATGAAATCCATGGTAATGTTTTCCCATTTCCATTCAGGGATTTTGGGTTGTTGAAGTAGACCTGATGGTTTTTGATGCTCAGCTTTGACCTTAGAACACGTCAAAAATTTTCCTACATATTTAGCAACATCGGCTTTCATACCCGGCCACCAAAAATGTTTCTTAAGATCCTTGTACATCTTTCTCGTTCCAGGATGTATTGAGTATCTGGTTTTATGAGCTTCTCTAAGTAGCATTTCTCTCATATCTCTAAACTTTGGTACCCAAATTCTTCCAGCCCTATACCGGGTTCCGTCTTCCCGAATATTAAGATGCTTCTTCGATCCTTTGGGTATTTCATCCCTTAAGTTTGCCTCTTTTAAAACTCCTTGTTGCGCCTCCTTTATTTGAGTAGTAAGGTTAGTGTGAATCATTATATTCATAGCTTTTACTCGAATAGGTTCTCTGTCCTTTCTACTCAAGGCGTCGGCTACCACATTTGCCTTCCCCGGGTGGTAACAAATCTCAAAGTCGTAATCATTCAACAATTCAATCCATCTGCACTGCCTCATGTTCAGTTGTTTCTGATTAAATATGTGTTGAAGACTTTTGTGGTCGGTATATATAATACTTTTGACCCCATATAAGTAGTGCCTCCTGGTCTTTAATGAAAAAACAACCGCGCCTAATTCTAAATCATGCGTCGTATAATTCTGCTCGTGAATCTTCAATTGTCTAGACGCATAAGCAATTACTTTCGTTCGTTGCATTAATACACAACCGAGATCTTGCTTTGAGGTGTCACAATATATCACAAAATCATCATTCCCTTCAGGTAATGACAATATAGGTGCCGTAGTTAACTTTTTCTTCAACAATTGTAACGCTTTTTCTTGTTCATCCTTCCATTCAAATTTCCTCCCTTTATGCGTTAACGCAGTCAAGGGTTTTGCTATTTTGGAAAAATCTTGGATGAATCTCCTATAATAACCAGCTAGCCCTAAAAATTGGCGTATGTGTTTTGGAGTTTTCGGGGTTTCCCACTTTTCAACGGTTTCAATTTTTGCTGGATCCACTTGAATACCTTCTTTGTTCAATATATGACCAAGGAATTGAACTTCTTCCAACCAAAATGCACACTTTGAAAACTTAGCGTACAGTTTTTCTTTTCTTAACAACTCTAGCACTTTTCTCAAATGTTCTTCATGCTCTTGGTCATTCTTTGAGTAAATAAGTATGTCATCGATGAAAACAATGATAAACTTGTCAAGGTATGGTCCACACACTCGGTTCATGAGGTCCATGAACACAGCTGGTGCGTTAGTCAACCCAAATGGCATAACCATAAACTCGTAATGTCCGTAACGCATCCTAAAAGCAGTCTTAGGAATGTCATCCTCCTTCACCCACATTTGATGATACCCAGAACGTAAATCAATCTTCGAATAAATCGACGAGCCTTGTAGTTGATCAAATAAGTCATCGATTCTCGGTAGTGGATAGCGGTTCTTAATGGTAAGTTTGTTTAACTCTCGATAGTCGATACACAACCTAAATGTACCATCTTTCTTCTTGACAAACAGAACAGGAGCTCCCCATGATGATGTACTTGGTCGAATGAAACCACGCTCTAAAAGTTCCTGTAATTGACTTTGTAATTCTTTCATTTCTCTGGGTGCGAGTCTGTATGGAGCACGAGCTATTTGTGCAGCTCCTGGTACAAAGTCTATTTGAAATTCAACGGATCGATGTGGGGGTAATCCCGGTAATTCTTTCGAAAATACATCGGGAAATTCTTTTGTGATAGGAACATCACTGATGTTCTTTTCTTCAGGTTTAACTTCCTTGATGTGTGCTAGAATGATGTAACAACCTTTTCTTATTAGTTTTTACGCCTTCAAACTACTAATAAGATTTAATTTCGCATTGTTCTTTTCTCCGTACACCATTAAAGGTTTTCCTTTTTCACGCATAATACGAATCGCATTTTTGTAACAAACGACCTCTGCTCTCACCCTTTTCAACCAGTCCATACCAATTATTACATCAAAACTCCCTAACTCGACTGGTATTAAATCAATTTTAAACGTTTCATCCCCCAGTTTAATTTCTCTATCCCGACATATATTATCTGCTGAAATTAATTTACCGTTTGCTAATTCGAGTAAAAATTTACTATTCAAAGGCGTCAATGGGCAAGTTAACTTAGCACAAAAATCTCTACTCATATAGCTTCTATCCGCACCCGAATCAAATAAAACATAAGCAGATTTATTATCAATAAGAAACGTACCCGTAACAAGCTCCGGGTCTTCCTGCGCTTCTGTCGTATTAATATTGAAAACTCTTCCGCGGCCCTACCCATTAGTATTCCCCTGATTCGGGCAATTACTTCTAATGTGGCCCTGGTTTTCCACATCCATAACAAACAAAGGCTGCATTACTTGTTTTGCCACTATTTGTTCCTTTAGTTCTGTTAAACTTTGGTCCGTAGACCTCACACTTTTTCGCACCATGGCCAGTTCTTTTACACTTGGTGCAAAATGTCGTGCAGAACCCATTCTGGTAGTACTCCTCACACCTTTGGCATTTTTGGTTTTTGTTGCCGTTGTTGTTATTGAGGTTGTTGTTGGGATTGTTATTGTTGTTGGAATGGTTGTTGTAGTTATTGTTGTTGTTGGGACATTTGTTGTAGTTATTGTTAGGATTGCGGTTATTGTTGCGAATGTTGTTGCAGTTGTGGTTGTAATTGTTGTTGTTGTATTGGTGATTCTTGTCATCGTTTTCCTCCCACTTCCTCTTGAGTTGTTTTGTGTTGGTTTCTTCGGCCGCCTGCTCTTTAATTCTTTCCTCAATCTGATTTATGATTTTATGAGTCATTCGACTTGGCTTTTGTATGGAAGCGGGCTCGTGTGAACTCACATCTTCTTGAATCCTTACTGGTAACCCTTTTATAAACGCGTCGATCTTCTCTTCTTCATCTTCGAACATTCCTGGACATAATAGGCACAACTCTGTGAATCGTCGTTCATATGTGCTAATGTCGAACCCTTGTGTTTGTTACTCTCTAAGCTCTACCTTGAGCTTATTGACTTCGTTTCTAGGACGGTACTGCTCGTTCATCAATTGCTTGAATACCGACCATGGTAGTGCGTAAGCAGTATTTTGTCCTACATGTTCAATATAGGTGTTCCACCACGTTAACGCAGTACCTGTGAAGGTATGCGTAGCGTAATTAACTTTGTCCTCTTCAGTACACTTACTTATGGCAAACACCGATTCGACCTTCTCGGTCCACCGTTTCAATCCAATTGGTCCTTCAGTTCCATCAAATTCCAAAGGTTTACAGGCAGTGAATTCTTTGTAGGAGCATCCTATACGGTTTCTTGTGAAATTAGTTCCAATGCTAGATCCAGAGTTATTGTTATTTTGCATCGCAGCCTGTACTGCGGCTATGTTTGTTGCAAGGAAAACACGGAAGTCTTCCTCTCTTATGTTCAAATTCTGACGAGTCGCCGGTGCCATTTCCTTCAAAAATAGCCAAAAGAATTAAGTTAATCATATAGAATTTTAAGAGTAGTTAATAGTATTTCGTAGCATAGTATGAACTCATTTATAAAAGCTTTTTCTTCATATTAGCGTTTTATAGTTTTAATTCGGGTAGTACCTACCCGTTAAGTTCATACTTAGTAGCTAATATACAATTCAACTACTATAATTCTATATGAAAAAACTGATTATAATAATATATCGCGCTCAAATTTACTCAATATTTTACAAACTTACAATACCACTATTATACATATAGGATGAAATATAGCACATAATATATTTGCTATTCAGCAGCTATAAAGGCAATTCTAGTTAATACGCAAGTTGTTCAGCAAAGGCAATAAAGACACGTAATTCATAAGTCCAGAAACATGTCATGCATTCTGGTTTTACTAAGTCGACTTCCCATCCTTGGTCTTGTGGAAAGTAACCGTTATGACCATTGGCTAGGCAGCATGTTGTAATGTCATCAAAAGGACGAGGGTTTCATAATGCCCAACAGCCTCGTAGCAATCTAAAAACCTTGTTTCTCACCTCAACTACTGAATCCGTCACTTGTGGAAAGGTTTTATTTAAAAGTTGTAATCCGATGTTCTTTTTCTCACCTTGGTAAGAAGCGAACATCACTAACCCGTAAGCATAACATGCTTCTTTATGTTGCATGTTAGAAGCTCTTTCTAACTCGCGAAATCTTATGTTGGGATATGTTGAGTCAAAATAGGTTCTTAACCCGTAGCGTAAAATTGCATTTGGGTTCCCCGCATTTAACGCTTTAAAGAAAACACGGCGAAACTTACGGTCTCCCCAATGTGATATACCCCACCTATCAAATGAAAGCCTTTTATAAACTAAGGCATTTCTGAAAAGTCTTTCAAATGTTTGACAAGTTAATTTCGCCATAACTAAATGTGCTGATGAATTCTGACCGACTCTAGACAAGATTTCCTCAATCATATCCTCTGGTAGGTCTTCTAAAATATTCGGTTGTCTACCCTTAACATCCATTTTATTTTTATACTGTAAAATAGACAAGGATTAGATTCGTAAAAGATAAATAACAAAAAATACAAGCAATTTTTACATAGAATATAAAAGTACAAGCACACTACAATACATATAATACACAACATGATTACAACTCCCTAATCTGAATCACTGGTTTCTTCTTCTTCGGACTTGGTTCGCTTTCCTAATTTTCTAGGGATATATGGTGTTCCTCTAATACGAGCCGTCGTTTTCCATAATGGTTTAGAAAAACCTGGTGGTTTAGAGGTTCCCGGGTTATTGTTACACTTTAGGAAATAAGTATGTTGCCGATACATATAAAGCTCATCGGGGTTGGAATCAAGTTTCTCTATTTTTATACCTTTTCCCTTATTATTTTCTTTTGCTATATTAAATTGGGTCGAGGTAATTTCTATAACATCATCGGAATCCTCATCGGGATCCGATTCATCGAAAAATTGGTAATCTTCCCAATATTTTGCTTCCTCGGCGGAAACACCATTGACCATTTTTAACTTTGGTCCGTTGGTTGAGGATTTTCTTTTATTTAAATGATTTAATGTAGGTATCAATATTTCTTCCTCCAGAACCTCTTCTTCTTCCGGTTCCTCCTCTTTCGATTCCTCCTCTTCTGGTTCCTCTTCTTCCGGTTCCTCTTCTTCTGCTTCCTCCTCTTCCGGTTCCTCTTCGGGAATTTGTGAATCTTCCCAAAGTATATTCGACTCTTCATTATTATTAGGTGAGTCGATGGGATTTGTACTAGTGGTAGACATCTATCACACAATATCAAACACATTAAGAGGTTAATATATCACATAATAATTACATGTTAATAATATATAGTTTCCAACAAAAGTGTTAAGCAATCGTTTTTAAAGAAAATACGGTCGAAGTCCAGACTCACTAATGTATCCTAACAACCTCAATAAGACACACTAATGCAAATTTCTGGTTCTCTAAGACCAATGCTCTGATACCAACTGAAATGACACGTTCATATTGATCATAAACGTTCCATATTAATTGATTTCGTCGCGAGGTTTTGACCTCTATATGAGATGTTTTTCAAAGACTGCATTCATTTTTAAAACAACTATAACCTTTATTTTATCGATAAAGGTTTAAAAAGCATTACGTAGATTATCAAATAATGATAATCTAAAATATACCGTTTACACACGACCATTACATAATAGTTTACAATAAGAATATATTACATCAAAAATAAGTTTCTTGAATGCAGTTTTTACATAATATCATACAAGCATGGACTCCAAATCTTGTCCTTATTTTAGTATGCAATAGCGAAAGCTCTTAATAATCACTTGAGAATAAACATGCTTAAAACGTCAACAAAAATGTTGGTGAGTTATAGGTTTAACCTATATATTATCAAATCATAATAATAGACCACAAGATTTCATATTTCAATACATCCCATACATAGAGATAAAAATCATTCATACGGTGAACACCTGGTAACCGACATTAACAAGATGCATATAGAATATCCCCATCATTCTGGGACACCCATCGTACATGATAAAATCGAAGTACTAAAGCATTCCAAATTCCAGAATGGGGCTTGTTGGGCCCGATAGATCTATCTTTAGGATTCGCGTCAATTTGGGGGTCTGTTCCCAAATTCTTAGGCTACCAAGCTAAAAAGGGCATATTCGGCTTCGATCATTCACCTATATAAAGTAGTTTCATTTACTTGTGTCTATTTCGTAAAATATTTATAAAATTGCATGTATTCTCATCCCAAAATATTAGATTTTAAAAGTGGGACTATAACTCACTTTCACAGATTTTTTACTTCGCCGGAAAGTAAGACTTGGCCACTGGTCGATTCACGAACCTATAATAAATATGTACATATAACAAAGTATGTTCAATATATATTTACAACATTTTTAATACATTTTACTGTTTTAAGTTTATTAAGTCAGCTGTCCTCGTTAGTAACCTACATCTAGTTGTCCATAGTTTGATGTACAGAAATAAATCGATATATATATTATCTTGAATCAATCTACGACCCAGTGTATACACGTCTCAGGCTAGATCACAACTCAAAGTATATATATATATTTGGAATCAACCTCAACCATGTATAGCTAACTCCAACATTACTGCATATAGAGTGTCTATGGTTGTTCCAAATAACATATATACATGGGTCGATATGATATGTCAAAACATTTGCATACGTGTCTATGGTATCCCAAGATTATATAATATACTAGAATACATGTATAATACAATATGAGTTAGCTATGATATAATTAATATAGATTTGTTACCAATTTTCACGTAGCTACAACAAGCAAAAATATCCAATCTTGTTTTACCCATAACTTCTTCGTTTTAAATCCGTTTTGAGTGAATCCAATTTCTATGGTTTCATATTAAACTTAAGTTTATGAATCTATACAGAAAAATTATAAGTTTATAGTCGAAAATACAGGTTATAAGTCATTTTTGTAAAGGTAGTCATTTCAGTCGAAAGAACGACGTCTATATGACCATTTTGAAAAACATACTTCCACTTTGAGTTTAACCATGATTTTTAGATATAGTTTCATGTTCATAAGAAAAATCATTTTCCCAGAAGAACAACTTTTAAATCAAAATTTAACATAGTTTTTAATTAACTAACCCAAAACGGCCCGCGGTGTTACTACGACGGCGTATATCCAGTTTTACGGTGTTTTTCGTGTTTTCAGGTTTTAAATCATTAAGTTAGAATATCATATAGATATAGAAAATGGGTTTAGTTGATTTTAAAAGTCAAGTTAGAAGGATTAACTTTTGTTTGTGAACAAGTTTAGAATTAACTAAACTATGTTATAGTGATTACGAGTTTAAACCTTCGAATAAGATATTTTTTAAATATATGAATCGAATGATGTTATGAACATCATTACTACCTCAAGTTTAGTAGGTAAACCTACTGGAAGTGACAAGAAATGATCTAGCTTCAAAGGATCTTGGATGGCTTGAAAGTTCTTGAAGTAGGATCATGACACAAAACAAGTTCAAGTAAGATTTTTTTTACTCGAATTAAGATAGTTTATAGTTATAGAAATTGAATCAAAGTAAGAATATGAATATTACCTTGAATAAGAAAGATAACCTACAGTAAATAACAAAGGTTTCTTGATCTTAGATGATTACTTGGAATGGATTAGAAAGCTTGGAAGTAAACTAGTAAACTTGAAAGGCTTTTCGAAGTGTTCTTGAAGTGTTCTTCCTAAGATGATTATAGCTTGATTCTTGAAGTAATTTTTGATGAAGATGATGATTAGCTACTGAAAAAATTCATTCATAAGAGTGTGTGTGTGTGTGTGTGTGTGTGTGTGTGTGTGTTGAGAGAGAATTAGAAAGAGAATTGGAAGTGAAATGGAGTGAATGATAAGTGGTAAGTGGTGAGTGGTGAGTGGGGTTAAAAGGAGTTCTAGTTAGTTGACTAGTTCATGGTAGAAGTTAAAATTGATTAGTCATGCATGACATAATCAAGAGTGGAATCCCATGCTAGTTCCTATTGGTATATACTCATAGTAAGTACGTCTAGTAGCTGTGTATAATACGGGTATGAATACGACTAGAATTCTTGATGAAAAAAATGGGAATGTAACTGTAACCATTTTCGTTAAGTATGAGTGTTTTGATATATGTCTTGAAGTCTTCCAAAAGTATATTAATACATTTAAATACACTACATGTATATACATTTTAACTGAGTCGTTAAGTCATCGTTAGTCGTTACATGTAAGTGTTGTTTTGAAACCTTTAAGTTAACGATCTCATTTAATGTTGTTAACCCATTATTTATTATATCTAATGAGATGTTAAATTATTATATTATCATGATATTATGATATATTAATATATCTAAATATGATATATATACATTTAAATGTCGTTACAACGATAATCGTTACATATATGCCTCGTCTCGAAATCCTTAAGTTAGTAGTCTTGTTTTTACATATGTAGTTCATTGTTAATATACTTAATGATATATTTACTTATCATAATACCATGTTAACTATATATATATATATATATATATATATATATATATATATATATATATATATATATATATATATATATATATATATATATATATATATATATGACATCATATAGTTTTTACAAGTTTTAACGTTCGTGAATCACCGGTCAACTTGGGTGGTCAATTGTCTATATAAAACCTATTTCAATTAATCAAGTCTTAACAAGTTTGATTGCTTAACATGTTGGAAACACTTAATCATATAAATATCAATTTCATTTAATATATATAAACATGGAAAAGTTCGGGTCACTACTGCGCTCGAGTAGTGGCTTTGGAGAATATGGTACAAAGATTACAAACACTATCAGCAGCATCAGCAGCATAACCAGTACCACCATCATCAACGCCAACAATACCATTACCACCTCCAACCAAAACCGCGCCGTAACCCTCAACTTCACAATCTGTCCCACAAGCATCAATGTCATACGCACCATAGATACCAAGGAATACCAACAACAATAACTGACGAAGTATTAATTTATAACTTCATTGGAGAAACATTCCGCGGCGATTATGTAATCTCTAAAGTCTTAGAGATTATCTAATCTAGGCCTAACCATAACTCAGTTAAGCGAACCAAAATGATAGAAGGAAGAATAGAAACCCTGACAAAAATGGAGTGTGATTAACAAGCTAAACTTGTTTTACCAACAGCATCAACAGTACTGTCAGCGTCACCAGCATCGTCAGTACAGTCAACACCAGAATCAACAACACCTATAACATCACAAACTCCGTCAGTTCAAGAATCACTGTGGACATCATTACGAATCAATAACGCGTATATTGTATCAATGAGTTATGGAGAATTAACTCATTCCCTCTGAAGAAATTATATGTATAATATATATATATATATATATATATATATATATATATATATATATATATATATATATATATATATATATATATATTATTGAAATAAAAATAAATCTTTCCGTGCTAAGCTATTGTGTGTGAATCTTAACTACTCGGTTAATTCATATTACAAATATGCAATAATGTACGTCCTTCGCCCGCAACTTAACTATCGTTAACAACAATCTCTATCTCAATTCAACAAATTTCAATTCATAATAAATCAAGTATATATCTGATTTTACACTTTCATCATCAATGTACCCGAAACTTTTCAGATAACATCATTCGTCAATATGTTTTGCAGAAAGCCGATACTAGAGGTTCAGGAGCATCATCATCTAGACGACCAGCACCAGAACCAGAACCAGAAATGCAACACGGACAAGAACCACAACAGGAACAACAACAACAGCCTGATCAACACGTACCTTATTATGATCCGGTACAGTTTGTTGATGAATTCATAGTATTCCCAATGAGGCCACCAGTAGAATTCCCAACGATTCCGGAGCACACTCTGCATCCTAATCTGAGATTTGATAGGAGATGGAGAGATTACGAGACATATCAAAGGAACAAATTTAAATTGGTAACAAAAAATGTAGAGGTGCCAAGGGTAATCGATTGGGCCCCTTTGGAAACGGTCCATCTAGCTGACCGTGTTAGACAGCTTTTAGTTCAAAGGTATGGCAGTTCTTCTTTTACAGATTGGGAATGTCTTTTCACCATTCGTAGACTTGTATATAAGGAATGGTGTGTTGAGTTGATGATTACTGTATCACTTGATACAAATATAGTTAGAATAGATGATAGAAGATTTTTTAGGTTTATCCTTGGCGGTAGGATGTACAGAATGTCCATGCTGGACATGGCCATGGCCTTACAGATATATACTCCTGGTGAATTGCTATTACCCGATTGTATAAATTTGATTTGTAGAGACCCGTCCTAATCCATCCAGATGAAGTCCATATCGATTACAAACGATTCACAACAGTTGATTACATCGCGAGGTAATTGACCTCTATATGATAAATTTTACAAACATTGCATTCGTTTTTAAAAGACAAACTTTTGTTACATCGACAGTTGACAGGCATGTAAAGCATTTCATAATATATCCAAATATAATTGACTTAATAATAATCTTGATGAACTCAACGACTCGAATGCAACATCTTTTGAAATATGTCATGAATGACTCCAAGTAATATCTCTAATATGAGCAAATGCACAGCGGAAGATTTCTTTCGTACCTGAGAATAAACATGCTTTAAAGTGTCAACCAAAAGGTTGGTGAGTTCATTAGTTTATCATAAAGAATCATTTCATAATTTTAATAGACCACAAGATTTCATACTTCCATTTCTCATAATCATACGTCCCATGCATAGAGACAAAAATATCATTCATATGGATTGAACACCTGGTAACCGACATTCACAATATGCATATAAGAATATCCCCATCATTCCGGGATCCTCCTTCGGACATGATATAAATTTCGAAGTACTAAAGCATCCGGTACTTTGGATGGGGCTTGTTGGGCCCGATAGATCTATCTTTAGAGTTCGCGTCAATTAGGGTGTCTATTCCCTAATTCTTAGATTACCAGACTTAATAAAAAGGGGCATATTCAGTTTCGATCATTCAACCATAGAACGTAATTTCGATTACTTGTGTCTATTTCGTAAAACAGTTATAAAAGTTGCGCATGTATCCTCAGCCCAAAAATATAAAGGGTAAAAAGGTAAATGAAACTCACGCATATAAATATTGTAAAACAGTTAATAAATCATTTGCATGTATTCTCAGCCCAAAAATGTAATGAGTAAAAAGGGAGCAAATGAAACTCACCATACTGTATTTCGTAGTAAAAATACATATAACATCATTGAACAAGTGTAAGGTTGGCCTCGGATTCATGAACCTATATCATTTATATATATTAACACATATACTAGAAATTACATAATTTCATTTATTAATATATATATATATATATATATATATATATATATATATCATTAGTTTATATATATATATATATATATCATTAGTTAGCTATATGTATTTATATAAATAATGTTATTATTTTAGATATGTAGTCATATGAAATATTAATATAATTCTAGTATATGTAATATGTATATTTAATGTACAAAATATTTATTTGTTAGAATGATAGTTTCGATAATATTGATTTACTAATAATAATGATATAATATTTATTTTAATAACTATAATGATAATAATACTAATACTTATGGTAATAATAATAATAAAAACAATAGTAAAAAGTAATAATATTGATAATCCTACTAATATTAATGATAAAAATAATAATAATCATAAGTTTAATATTTTGTGTTAGTTAAATAATAATAATAATAATAATAATAATAATAATAATAATAATAATAATAATAATAATAATAATAATAATAATAATAATAAAATAATAATAATAATAATAATAAAATAATAATAAAATAATAATGATGAGTAATGAGTAAACTACCTCAAAGAAGTAGTTCTAAAAATGCCCAAGTCCGGGTTTGAACCCGCGACGTCCTGCTAACCCGATAAAATCCTTAACCATTACTCCATCTTGTTTCTTTCCGAAATTATTATTATTTTATTATATTTAACTCGATTATTACTATCTTCATCTAAATACTGAACCCACTTTTATTCATCATCATCTATATCACTATCATCATCATCATCCTTATATCTTTTTCATACTCGCATCATCATACATACATTAAATCACGTCTCCATCACCTTACACAGTCACCATCATCTTAAATATGATCATTTCATCATCATTATCACTTCTAACTAGATAAAAAAAAAAAATTCATAAACGAAACCCAAAAATGAAACCCGCTTTACCTATCTTTATCACGACTTTACTTCGTTACATCTTCTTCATCATCATTATCATGATCCTAATTATTATCATTCGAGTTATTTTCAATATCATTACCTTTTACGATTCTTATTTATCATCATCCTCGTCATCTTACATCGTTGTTGCTTTTGTATTATCATCATTTATCACTAGTTCCTTCTACGAAAAAAAAAGGCAGCCGAAGTACAGCTATTTCTTACGGCCAGAAAATACTAGTTGAATCAAGGCCCAAAAGTCACGGTCCAGCTGAATAAGTGTAAGGCCCAACAAAAAAAAAATAATACCACGGCCCAAGTTCCATTTCGTGGTCGTGGTTTTCTTTTCACTCAACCGAAACACAAAAAAAAAAATATGATAACTATCCCCAGATTCCTCGTGTCCCATTTCATATACATCCCCACATCCTTTTAGGTGACCATTTTGTCTGCCATTAAGTCTTTTGAAAGGAACGTACTCTTTTAAAAACTAAACCATACATCCTATTATAATCCAAGTTGATCATGTATTAAATTATTATTATGTTTCAATTTTCATCATCATATTCACTCACTTTCACCCAACTCGTTAATCATTATATTGCAAAAGAAAGAAAACGCAGCAAGAGTGATAGGTTTGTGGGTTTGATTTCCGGATAGAAAAAGAAAAAAAATTAGTGCAACAACGGTTTACTTTCGGCAATGGTGTTGGTGGTGGTTGTTTGTGGCGTAAGATCAAAACAAGAAAAATATAAAGGAAGAAGCAGTTAACAATGATGTTTGTATGGGTTTGTTCAAAAGAATTTGGAAACAAATTATATATCGTAGTAATTATATTGAGATGATGGTTTTAGTTCGATGGTGGTCATGGTGGATTTGATAAAGGTGTGTTTGATTTAAATGAGTTGTTCTTGGTTATAGTGGTCGATATAATAGTAGGAATAGTGAACGGTTGTGTTGGTGTATCTTCAACAGGTCATGATGGGGCTGCATCTTCCTGTGGGTTTTGATGGTCGAATAAGGTGCAGGTATTTTCGATGATAATATTCATTGGTGTTGGTATTATATGAAGGTGATGGTAGCGATTTTGGTGGTGTTCTTGGAGGTAATGTTTTTGGGTATTGGTTCCATTTAAACTGCAATAATGATGATTTAGTTTGGTGGTCGAATATCAAGACCGCAATGGTAGCAGTTTAACAAAAAAGTAAAGTTGTTTGGGTATCAACTGAACAGAAAGAAAAAGAAACCAAAACCGAATTGATGATACTAACCAGTGTTTGATGGTGGTCCTAGGGCGGTTTTCGAACAAAAAGAAAGGACCCAGAGGTGGTGTATAGTGGTTCCTTTGGTTGTGGCAGTGGGTGTTGGAGGATGGTGGTTTTGGAATTGTCTTTCAGCTGAAACAGAAACAGATAATTACGCGTAGCAGGGACGGTTGATGAGAGTTGGAGGAGAAGGATTATGATCGTGTATGTGGTGTGTGTGTGTGATGGGAATTAAATAATAAGAAGTAGTAGTATGGTATTAGTTGTTATTAGGCATCATTTAGCAACAATGAAACTTTGTTACTTGTTATGCAGAGAAAGAGAATATGATAAGGTTGGTGAAATGATCTATAAGTTCACGTATGTGAACATATACATAGAGATAGATGGGTTTAATTTATTGTACAAGTAGGAGAAAAGCATGCAAGTGGATCAAGTGAAAAATAAAAATATAATGTGCATTCAAAACAAAACAAAATAGTAGTCTCATTACTAAATACATTCACGGACGTAAACAAATGAGTGGGGAAAAGAAAACACTCCAAAAAGTAAACTTAAATCAATAATTCGAACAACCACCTCTTTAAACTCTTATGCCGACAGTTTTAATAAGAATAGTATTTTGTACTCCATTGTTAATCAGTGGCGGATAAAAGTATTCAGAAAGATACCATATTTTTAAATTTACCATATTTATTTATTTTTGTCATTATGGTATAAAATTCGATCATAAATTATTAAACAAAATTATATCAACTGTCCCTCACAATTCTGGGTAAAAATATAAAAAGTGCTAAAATTTAATATCTAGATCCTAAATACATTTTTAGTAAGCCTAAAATTTATAGAACTCATTTTCGGATCGCCGTTTATTTTAAAATCACATAAGTTCGATAATTTGCTTACTATCAATCGAAACATCAAACGAGTATTACAATCATTTAATATTTATTTTTAATATACTTTATTTATATATAGTTATGCTTTAAATAATAATTATTATAATATCTTATTTTTATTTTAATTTATATAATTAATTTTAGTAACAACACATATAATACTTCAAATTATATTTCAAATTATTATTTATATAAACACACACATATCTATTTATAATTAGTTGTTCGTGAATCATCGGGAATAGTCAAAGGTTAACTGAATCCTTATAAATAGTTCAAAGGTCAAATGTATACATGAACCCAGTTCAAATTTTTCGAGACTCAATATTACAGACTTTGCTTATCGTATCAAAAATATTAAATCGTATCGAGAGTTTGGTTTAAAATTAGTCGAAATTTTCCTGGTCACTACAGTACCTACCCGTTAAAGAAATTTCGTCCCGAAATTTAAGTGTGATTGTCATGGTTAACATTAAAAAATGTTTTTATGACGAATATGAGTTGATAATTAGAGTTTTATCATTATTGATTAATATAGATAAAACGATTCGATCATACGAAGCATACTAGTGAAGCTATCACAAAAGAGTGAATTAGAGAGATAAAGTTCGTAATAACTTTTGACGTAATCGTGGTTGAATTCCGAAATTCAAGGGATTCAAATAAAATCTTCGAAATCCAAAAGATTTGATTCTTCGACGAATAAGAAAATTAAGATCTCTATAATTAAATACGGTGATCTGCCTCGATTACTCTGTCTGATATTCTCCTTATAAATTAAACTCCTTCGTTCCATTATTTTCACCATTCCAATTCTTTCCTTCTTAGTTCGTACATCCAAAGGATTGTGAAAATGCTTAATCCTGTTCTAATCCTTGCCCTTACTCTTACTATCGTAACAATCATTCTCTTTTTTCAACTTCCATCAAAGGAATCTGCTTACTTCTACTTTTCCCTTGGGGTTATAGTGCTTTTAATTCTCCCGTGTCTTTATGTGGCGATAAGCATTGATATACACGGTTTGTAATTTATGTGTTGTTATCGGGCTTTATATCTCCTCTTATATTTCAATGTCCCTATTTCTGTTTCCTATAATCATTGTCATCCATTGTTAGTACTCCCTCTTATTTGCTGCGATTTATACTCCAATTTCTATTTCAGAGCTTTGTCCCTTCGTTTCTTCTTCTTGCGATTGGGCATCTCTTGTAATGGTACAGAATTCACATATATAAATTTTGGAATGAACACAGTTAATATTCTAGGAAAGAAATGGTAATAGTACAATCTGACTTGTCAATTTACCAGAATTCAAGGAAAGATAGGACTATCAAGAAAAATATTTTCTTGATATGTTTATAGATTAGACAGAACGTAAGAGTCATGTAACATGGCACAAGATGACGTTATGATCTGTGAATCATCACGTTCCATTAGAAACTCAGCATGACTTAATGTAATATAATCACGTTGATCAAGTGTCATTATATTATACTAACTCATGCATCAGTTCCCAACATTACTTCAATAACATTCATATTTCAAGCTCGAAAGTTTACAGAATATAGAAACTAACAGTTTCTATATGATATAACACTGATAGCACGAAGAGATTAATGATTTCAGATAAGAATTGTTATGAAAATATTCTCGGAAATATCAAAGATATTTATGATGATATTTTCAGAATTTCTGAGATCGAATGTTGATGAAGAAAATCCTTTCGCAAGGATTTAGAATAAATAAGGAGCAAGATATTCACTAAAGACTTCATCAGAAACAGAATCATCAGGGTTCTTTATGTATAGGTTTAGTCCTTGTGATTTGCTCAGAGTCTCCTTCATGGTTTGCTCAATTCGTTTTTCAGTACCAAACTTCCTTTTGAGCTTTCCAACGTATTTTTGTTTTTTATCAAACTTTTGACTGTTAAAATCATCCATAGTTTTTGTTGCTTCATTCAACTTTTCAAAATTTAGAGCATTAATTCACAGACTGGATGCTTTTCTGAATTTCAGAATGGAAGATCATAGTTCTAAGAGATAAATGTTATATGGATACATATAACTGTTGATATGGAAACGTTGCGAGACTCAAAATACAAATTTGCTGATTCCCGGTAATTGGTATGGCAGTTCTCGTTACAAGATGCGGATGAGTATATGATAGGGTTTCAATGAATAAATATAATGATTTGTCAGAGAGATTTAAGCCCAAAAAAACAACGAGGCTGCTGGTACGTCTTCTGGTAATATGGTGGAATATAAAAGAATTCTCCGTTATAAAAAGGGTAATTGTATATATCAGGATTATAGTAAGGCTACTTCGAATGAAAAGTCGAAGTTGACTTGCTGGAGCTGTGACAAAATTGGCTACTTTGAAAAGGGATCGCAAAGTTATTTTTGCTAATAAATGCCAAAGGATCTGATGCGGCTACTTGTTAAACTTTTACTCAGTTGCCGAGATTTTCTCAGGTGCATAACTATATGCATAAACCTTTCCTTCCGTAGATGAAGTGCGGTTGATTCATCCTATCGATTGAGGTGTTTTCAAGAATCATGAAAGGTTTGAACGCAGATTGTAATCGTCAAGATACAGATGAGGTTTAAGATGAGATCAAGTGGCAAACTTGAAGATATGTTTAGTTTCATATGTTATAATCAATATTTTAATTCATCTTAATTATCCAATATCGACAGTCCATATTTGATAGTCCACAATTAACAGTCCGATAATACATATATAGCTTAATATATAATATCCGAATTAATTAATACGTATCGGGACCCGTGTACATGTCTCAGACTCGATCACAACTCAAAGTATATATATTATTATAGAATCAACCTCAACCCTGTATAGAGAACTCGATCATTACTGCATATAGAGTGTCTATGGTGATTCCAAATAATATATATAGATGCATCGATATGATATGTCAAAACCTTGTATACGTGTCCCGATATTTAAAGTGCGTAAAATAAATAACAGGAATTAAATAACGATAACTAAAGTGCGTAAAGTAAATAACAGAAATTAGATGACAATAAATAAAATTGCAGGAATGTAAATTGCGATAATTAAATTGCAATAAATAAAATGCGATAAATAGAATGTAATCAGTTAGCTAGGAACAGTTAGTTGGAACAGTTAGCATGGTTTCTTAATAAAATTCCATATTGTTAATTAGTATGTTTCTAATCAATTTTTATTGTGTCCATTATTTCTTCATTATGCCACTTGTTGGATTCTGGTAAGTAAAAATCCAAATATGAAATTGAATTTGAATGAAAATGGTTATTCTGTGGTGAACGGATTCGTATATCGATAGATGTAGGTAGGATGGTAATCGACCGTTGAATCAGATTCGAAGACTGTACAATGTAACTTATTAAAATTAATGTGAAATCTTAAATATTTCTCGGGTATTACCTACCCGTTAAAATATTTTTACCATTAACAGTTTGTACGAAAGAATTTTTAATCAAAATCTTTATGAAAATATATTTACATATATATTTTCTTCAGATGTAATTATGGATTTAATGAGTCAATGTGATATTAAACTCATCAGATTTACGATTAGAACTATGATACATAATCTCTAAAATGTTAGAGTTTACATAATCGTCATGTCGAACGAAGATAAATGATGTAGAATGATTTGTGGAATGATAATTATACTCGAGGTACAGAATGAGATGTTGAGGCATGGATTGTTGAAACTTGGGTTGTTGGTGGTACTGGTGCCATTGGTGCTAAGGCTGGTGATGTTACTGGTGTTGGTGATACTGTTGATGATTGCAAATTGTATACCGTGCTCTCTAAAGTTAATACTCGAGCTCGGAGTTCTCTAACTTCTTCTACTAACCCGAGTTGTTTATCAATGTGAGGTAGAGGTCGGATATCTTCTCTAGTTCCATTAATGGTAGTTTCAAGACGAAAAATTCTTGCAAATAGGGTATAAACGGTATTGCGAACGGGTTCGCCGGTGAGGGGTCAAGTACTCCAAGGTTAGGTGGTAGATTTGATTCATGATATGGAGTACCTTCTTCCTTTCTCCATAGGGTGAGTATGTCGCGAACCCATCCCCATTTTCTCCAGTAATCACGGTAGTTGATTGGTTGGTGTGCTCCTGTCACTCTGTCTTCGGAGTCAGAGGAACTTGGTCGATTCGTAGAGGCCATCTTAAACGATCTCAGGAAAGATTTTTGGTATGAAGAGTTTAGTGGCATCAATTGATAGTTAGATGGTATTCTCAATGCATAATTTGCATAGATATATATAGTACCAGGATCCCTTAAATTAAGGAGAAATTTACGAGAGATATCAGGCAAGGTCTACAGTAACAGATACACTAAGATATGAATTGTCAGATACGCTAAGATATGAATTTTGTCTATACACTATTCATGCAGTCAATGCAGTAAAATGTGTCTAGACTAAGAATAATGAGTAGGTAATTTCCTAAGGATGATAAGCAGATGTTTTTCGATAAAAATGATAAGCAAAACTTTTGACATGCAGACACGGTCGAAGTTCAGACTCACTAATGCATCCTAACGACTATCAGTTAGGCACGCTAATGCAAGACCTGGTTCGCTAAGACCACCGCTCTGATACCAACTGTAGAGACCCGTCCTAATCCATCCGGACGAAGTCCATATCGATTACAAACGATTCACAACAGTTGATTACATCGCGAGGTAATTGACCTATATATGATAAATTTTACAAACATTGCATTCGTTTTTAAAAGACAAACTTTCGTTACATCGACAGTTGACGGGCATGTAAAGCATTTCATAATATATCCAAATATAATTGACTTAATAATAATCTTGATGAACTCAACGACTCGAATGCAACATCTTTTGAAATATGTCATGAATGACTCCAAGTAATATCTCTAATATGAGCAAATGCACAGCGGAAGATTTCTTTCGTACCTGAGAATAAACATGCTTTAAAGTGTCAACCAAAAAGTTGGTGAGTTCATTAGTTTATCATAAAGAATCATTTCATAATTTTAATAGACCACAAGATTTCATACTTCCATTTCTCATAATCATACGTCCCATGCATAGAGACAAAAATATCATTCATATGGATTGAACACCTGGTAACCGACATTCACAATATGCATATAAGAATATCCCCATCATTCCGGGATCCTCCTTCGGACATGATATAAATTTCAAAGTACTAAAGCATCCGGTACTTTGGATGGGGCTTGTTGGGCCCGATAGATCTATCTTTAGAGTTCGCGTCAATTAGGGTGTCTGTTCCCTAATTCTTTGATTACCAGACTTAATAAAAAGGGGCATATTCAGTTTCGATCATTCAACCATAGAATGTAAATTCGATTACTTGTGTCTATTTCGTAAAACAGTTATAAAAGTTGCGCATGTATCCTCAGCCCAAAAATATAAAGGGTAAAAAGGTAAATGAAACTCACGCATATAAATATTGTAAAACAGTTAATAAAGCATTTGCATGTATTCTCAGCCCAAAAATGTAATGAGTAAAAAGGGAGCAAATGAAACTCACCATACTGTATTTCATAGTAAAAATACATATAACATCATTGAACAAGTGTAAGGTTGGCCTCGGATTCACGAACCTATATCATTTATATATATTAACACATATACTAGAAATTACATAATTTCATTTATTAATATATATATATATATATATATATATATATATATATATATATATATATATATATATATATATATATATATATATATATATATATATATATATATATATATATATCATTAGTTAGCTATATGTATTTATATAAATAATGTTATTATTTTAGATATGTAGTCATATGAAATATTAATATAATTCTAGTATATGTAATATGTATATTTAATGTACAAAATATTTATTTGTTAGAATGATAGTTTCGATAATATTGATTTACTAATAATAATGATATAATATTTATTTTAATAACTATAATGATAATAATACTAATACTTATGGTAATAATAATAATAAAAACAATAGTAAAAAGTAATAATATTGATAATCCTACTAATATTAATGATAAAAATAATAATAATCATAAGTTTAATATTTTGTGTTAGTTAAATAATAATAATAATAATAATAATAATAATAATAATAATAATAATAATAATAATAATAAAAATAATAATAATAATAATAATAATAATAAAATAATAATAAAATAATAATGATGAGTAATGAGTAAACTACCTCAAAGAAGTAGTTCTAAAAATGCCCAAGTCCGGGTTTGAACCCGCGACGTCCTGCTAACCCGATAAAATCCTTAACCATTACTCCATCTTGTTTCTTTCCGAAATTATTATTATTTTATTATATTTAACTCGATTATTACTATCTTCATCTAAATACTGAACCCACTTTTATTCATCATCATCTATATCACTATCATCATCATCATCCTTATATCTTTTTCATACTCGCATCATCATACAAACATTAAATCACGTCTCCATCACCTTACACAGTCACCATCATCTTAAATATGATCATTTCATCATCATTATCACTTCTAACTAGATCAAAAAAAAATAAAAATTCATAAACGAAACCCAAAAACGAAACCCGTTTTACCTATCTTTATCACGACTTTACATCGTTACATCTTCTTCATCATCATTATCATGATCCTAATTATTATCATTCGAGTTATTATCAATATCATTACCTTTTACGATTCTTATTTATCATCATCCTCGTCATCTTACATCGTTGTTGCTTTTGTATTATCATCATTTATCACTAGTTCCTTCTACGAAAAAAAAGGCAGCCGAAGTATAGCTATTTCTTACGGCCAGAAAATACTAGTTGAATCAAGGCCCAAAAGTCACGGTCCAGCTGAATAAGTGTAAGGCCCAACAAAAAAAAATAATACCACGGCCCAAGTTCCATTTCGTGGCTGTGGTTTTCTTTTCACTCAACCGAAACACACAAAAAAAAATATGATAACTATCCCCACATTCCTCGTGTCCCATTTCATATACATCCCCACATCCTTTTAGGTGACCATTTTGTCTGCCATTAAGTCTTTTGAAAGGAACGTACTCTTTTAAAAACTAAACCATACATCCTATTATAATCCAAGTTGATCATGTATCAAATTATTATTATGTTTCAATTTTCATCATCATATTCACTCACTTTCACCCAACTCGTTAATAATTATATTGCAAAAGAAAGAAAACGCAGCAAGAGTGATAGGTTTGTGGGTTTGATTTCCGGATAGAAACAGAAAAAAAAATTAGTGCAGCAACGGTTTACTTTCGGCAATGGTGTTGGTGGTGGTTGTTTGTGGCGTAAGATCAAAACAAGAAAAATATAAAGGAAGAAGCAGTTAACAATGATGTTTGTATGGGTTTGTTCAAAAGAATTTGGAAAAAAATTATATATCGTAGTAATTATATTGAGATGATGGTTTTAGTTCGATGGTGGTCATGGTGGATTTGATAAAGGTGTGTTTGATTTAAATGAGTTGTTCTTGGTTATAGTGGTCGATATAATAGTAGGAATAGTGAACGGTTGTGTTGGTGTATCTTCAACAGGTCATGATGGGGCTTCATCTTCCTGTGGGTTTTGATGGTCGAATAAGGTGCAGGTATTTTCGATGATAATATTCGTTGGTGGTGGTGTTATATGAAGGTGATGGTAGCGATTTTGGTGGTGTTCTTGGAGGTAATGTTTTTGGGTATTGGTTCCATTTAAACTGCAATAATGATGATTTAGTTTGGTGGTCGAATATCAAGACCGCAACGGTAGCAGTTTAACAAAAAAGTAAAGTTGTTTGGGTATCAACTGAACAGAAAGAAAAAGAAACCAAAACCGAATTGATGATACTAACCAGTGTTTGATGGTGGTCCTAGGGCGGTTTTCGAACAAAAAGAAAGGACCCGGAGGTGGTGTATAGTGGTTCCTTTGGTTGTGGCAGTGGGTGTTGGAGGATGGTGGTTTTGGAATTGTCTTTCAGCTGAAATAGAAACAGATAATTACGCGTAGCAGGGACGGTTGATGAGAGTTGGAGGAGAAGGATTATGATCGTGTATGTGGTGTGTGTGTGTGATGGGAATTAAATAATAAGAAGTAGTAGTATGGTATTAGTTGTTATTAGGCATCATTTAGCAACAATGAAACTTTGTTACTTGTTATGCAGAGAAAGAGAATATGATAAGGTTGGTGAAATGATCTACAAGTTCACGTATGTGAACATATACATAGAGATAGATGGGTTTAATTTATTGTACAAGTAGGAGAAAAGCATGCAAGTGGATCAAGTGAAAAATAAAAATATAATGTGCATTCAAAACAAAACAAAACAGTAGTCTCATTACTAAATACATTCACGGACGTAAACAAATGAGTGGGGAAAAGAAAACACTCAAAAAAGTAAACTTAAATCAATAATTCGAACAGCCACCTCTTTAAACTCTTATGCCGACAGTTTTAATAAGAATAGTATTTTGTACTCCATTGTTAATCAGTGGCAGATAAAAGTATTCAGAAAGATACCATATTTTTAAATTTATCATATTTATTTATTTTTGTCATTATGGTATAAAATTCGATCATAAATTATTAAACAAAATTATATCAACTGTCCCTCACAATTCTGGGTAAAAATATAAAAAGTGCTAAAATTTAATATCTAGATCCTAAATACATTTTTAGTAAGCCTAAAATTTATAGAACTCATTTTCGGATCGCCGTTTATTTTAAAATCACATAAGTTCGATAATTTTCTTACTATCAATCGAAACATCAAACGAGTATTACAATCATTTAATATTTATTTTTAATATACTTTATTTATATATAGTTATGCTTTAAATAATAATTATTATAATATCTTATTTTTATTTTAATTTATATAATTAATTTTAGTAACAACACATATAATACTTCAAATTATATTTCAAATTATTATTTATATAAACACACACATATCTATTTATAATTAGTTGTTCGTGAATCGTCGGGAATAGTCAAAGGTTAACTGAATCCTTATAAATAGTTCAAAGGTCAAATGTATACATGAACCCAGTTCAAAGTTTTCGAGACTCAATATTACAGACTTTGCTTATCGTGTCAAAAATATTAAATCGTATCGAGAGTTTGGTTTAAAATTAGTCGAAATTTTCCGGGTCACTACATGATTCATTATGGTGAGAGGGTAGATAGTAACTTTGACGCTGACGCCATTTGGAGGCGTATGTCACATTTTGATGTTTTTACACGAGCAGGAGGACACTCCTATACACATATTGACAGAGCCGAGTTTTGTATTATTCATAGATTTTTGGCTAACTCGATTACACAGAGAGGTCACAATAAATAAAAAATTACCTTACATGATTTATTCTACCTAAAGTGTATTCGGGATCCTAGAAGCTTTGTCAATATCCCTTACTGTGTTGCTTTTTATTTATCTAAAATGGTAGAGGGAATGCAGGAAGGGAGTATAATAGGAGGAGGTATTTTTGTTACTCTCATTGGAGAGTATTTAGGTGTTGATAGGAACCAAGGGGGTCCATTACAGCTTTGTAGAGAACAGGTTGAGCCCTTAGGATTGAAAGTTTATGTGGGTGCTAAGGTATTGAAAAGTTGACGTAACCAGGCAGTACCCTATGAGGGATCTCATCCTCAGTTAGAGAGAGGCTCAGACGAGGAAATGGAGGAGGCAGAAGACATTAGGGATGTCTTTCGAGATGCTATTCTTGACGTCCACGTTCGTATATATGAGGAAGCAATGACGAACGCGGCCAGACATAGTATGTATGAGCAGTGGAACTCCGAGCGAGTATACGAGGATTATAGGCGACGCCAACATGATAGCTGGTTAGTTCATCAGCACCAAATCATGAGCCAGCTATCATATCAGGTACCAAATAATTACGTACCTACTCGACCTGCTCATTTTCCACCACACAGCCCCGATATCCGACCACCCTTTAACCGGTATGACTATAATCAAGCCTATCAGAACACCTATAACCAACAATGGAACCCACCTGACGAGATGAACTGGAACCCATATCCAGACTGATTTAGTTCCATTTGGTTATTTATATGATTTTTATCTTTTTATCTTTTTACTTATTCATGTTTAAACTTATGTTATTGAATATACTTATGTAATCTTTATCATTTTTATTATTATTGTGTACTAATATTTCACATTTAGGATTTGAAAGTGGGATATTAAGTCCCATTTCAAATTGCCATGCATGTTTATATTTGTATGTATGTATATGGTAAATTGTACAAAACAGGGTAAAACAGCGCATTTTCAAAGACTGGCATTAAGTTCAGCAAAAGCTACTAATTTTGACGACAAGATAAATGTGATGTAACAACAGACGGAATGGACAAATGATATGTACCATTTATCATTCAGCAAACAAACGCCAATATGTTAGGAAACTTTGGTAAAATTTAATCATTTCTACGCTAATCACCCTCAATAATTTAAATTGTTACTGATTTCTTGCAAATGAGGGCATTGCAAGATCTTAAGTGTGGGAAGGGGTTAAATTCTTTCGGATATTTTAAAATTTTTTTTACTTTAAACACTTGGTTACCATTAGAAATACTAGTAAAGTAGTAGTTGTATTAGAATCTAGTGCTCTCTGATAATAAAGAATAGCCCTAGTCTTATATACTGACTACCCAATTCTAGTAAAATTTTTCAAAATTTTCAATTAAATGGACTCAAAATCATGTTTATACATATTTATGAACGATAAAACTAGGTGTTAACACCGAAATTATTGTTACCTCGGAAAGGACATAAATTGAGAAACAAACCAAAATGTTAAAATTCATTTAAAATGGAATAGAGGACAATAAAAAGGAAAATAAAAGCCAAGTGTGGGAAATTTTCACCGAGTTATTCAAAATACATATCACATATTTTTGTACAAATAATTGAAAATACTTTTGTTTTGGACGATAATTAACTGTTTTACCCGATGAAAGAAAAGAAGAGATGGATCTACACGATGAATCAATTCCATCGTTAAAAGGAAGTAAAGTCTTTCGAAAAAGACACGCGCTTCTTGATTTAGGTCATGAAGTTGTCGTCCAGACCAGCTGTAGGTTGATGAAAAATCTAGAAAAGTCATCTCTAAAATTAGCAGGAAATCCACGGACCTCAGCATAAAACAGGGTCGCCAAGTGGTCAGATTTATCCTAACCATGAGAAGGATTTATCTCGTACAATGGGGGGCACCGTGCAAATTAGCTTGATAAGACTAATAAATCAGATCCCCAGAAAGGATAATCTTCTTAAAAGATCAAAAATCAGCTTTTAAGCCTGATATTACTCAATCCTAGAGATTGACCTTAAAGATTGAGAATTCAAACTCATGAAATTCAATGATATCTAAACTCGAGCTTGAACGAGAAAATATTTTGATCAAATTATAAACCGATTTGTTTTCTGAAAACCCATTTTCAATGCGTTCATTACCATTGAACGTAAAATCCTAGGAATTCACCTGGAATTCATTAGGTCATCTGAACCAAATCGGGTGTCAACCGTAAGAACGGTGGTTGCATAGCATGGTCGAAGACAGGACCTTGTGCCAGACCGAAAAATCATAAGGGTGAGCTTTACTATTGCTCCTACAAAGGATAGTAATTGCGTCCGACACGTTATAGACCATAATTAAAAGCATGTCAGGGGACATTGCCTTAACAGTTGCTTGTTCAACGCTTTCCTTTATAACCGGACAGTAGTTTACCGAAAGGTAATATACGGAGCAAGTATACTGGATGTGTTTCTTTCCTAATACAAGGTTAGCAAGTGGGTGACACAAAACCACAAGTTTTGAGCTAAAATTTTCAAATCTGAAACCCACCAAGCCCACAAAAATATTTTGCAAACACCGGTGAAGGGTTATTCCGGAAAACTTATCTAGGGTAAAAACTAGATTTAATTTTCAAAAGATCAAATGTTTTCATAAAGATCCAATTTCCTTAATGGATCTAAATTTTATAGTCATGTGGGACTGTAAACCACATCGTTACTACCATTGTTTATACCACCGTAAAGAAATCACTGATGTACAAAGTGTGAAGAATAAAGAAGTGATTCTAGTATTTCAAGACTATATTGCTTGAGGACAAGCAACGCTCAAGTGTGAGAATATTTGATAATGCTAAAAACGAACATATATTTCATAGCATTATTCCTCAAGAAAGACAAGCTTTTAGTTGCAATTGTCCTATTTACAAGTGATATTGTTTAAATAATAAAAAGTGAAGACAAAAGACAGATTCGACGAATTGAAGACGCAAACGATCAAAAAGCTCAAAAGTACAAAATACAATCAATGAGGTTCCAATTATTGATAAGAAACGTCTCAAAATTACAAGAGTACAAGATTCAAAAAGAAAAGTACAAGATATTAAATTATACGCAAGGACGTTCGAAAATCCGGAACTGGGACCAGAGTCAACTCTCAACGCTCGACGCAACAGACTAAAAATTACAAGTCAACTATGCATATGAATATAATATAATATATAATTAATTCTTAAAATTAATATATATATTATATTATATTTAAATAAACGTCGGCATAAGAAAACAACCAAAAGTGGCTCTCCCCAGCTGGCCATGCGATCGCATGGTCTGGAAGGCATAAATCCATGCGATCGCATGAGCCCCTTTTCCAGATCACAGGCCTATAAAAATCGAGCTTTGGTGCACCATTTTTCCATCCATAATATCAATCTCTCTATCTATATACGTAGTATATATTTATATTTATATTTTAATTTTAATTTTAATTTTAATTCTAATAATAAGGGTATGTTAGCGAATGTTGTAAGGGTGTAAGTCCAAATTCTGTTCGTGTAACGCTACGCTATTTTTAATCATTGTAAATTATGTTCAACCTTTTTAATTTAATGTCTCGTAGCTAAGTTATTATTATGCTTATTTAATCCGAAGTAATCATGATGTTGGGCTAAAAATATTAAAATTGGGTAATTGGGCTTTGTACCATAACTGGGATTTGGACAAAAGAACGACACTTGTGGAAATTAGACTATGGGCTATTAATGGGCTTTATATTTGTTTAACTAAATGATAGTTTGTTAATTTTAATATAAAGATTTACAATTGAACGTCCCTATAAATAACCATATACACTCGATCAGACACGATGGGCAGGGTATTTATATGTACGAATAATCATTCATTTAACCGGACACGGGAATGGATTAATAGCCACTAGAATTATTAAAACATGGGTGAAATTATGTACAAGGACACTTGGCATAATTGATAACAAAGTATTAAAACCTTGGGTTACACTCAGTCGACATCCTGGTGTAATTATTAAACAAAGTATTAAAATCTTGTTACAGTTTAAGTCCCCAATTAGTTGGAATATTTAAACTTCGGGTATAAGGATAATTTGACGAGGATACTCGCACTTTATATTTATGACTGATGGACTGTTATGGACAAAAACCAGACGGACATATTAAATAATCCAGGACAAAGGACAATTAACCCATGGGCATAAAACTAAAATCAACACGTCAAACATCATGATTACGGAAGTTTAAATAAGCATAATTCTTTTATTTCATATTTAATTTCCTTTATTTTATATTTAATTGCACTTCTAATTATCGCATTTTTATTTATTGTTATTGTATTTAATTGCACTTTTAATTATCGTACTTTTTAATTATCGCAAGTTTATTTTATCGCACTTTTATTATTCGCAATTTCATTATCGTTATTTACTTTACGCTTTAAATTAAGTCTTTTATTTATTTAATATTTTACATTTTGTTTTAACTGCGACTAAAGTTTTAAAATCGACAAACCGGTCATTAAACGGTAAAAACCCCCCTTTAAAATAATAATATTACTTATATATATATTCGTATTTTTATAAATTAAACTAATATAGCGTTAAGCTTTGATTAAAAGATTTTCCCTGTGGAACGAACCGGACTTACTAGAAACTACACTACTGTATGATTAGGTACACTGCCTATAAGTGTTGTAGCAAGGTTTAAGTATATCCATTCTATAAATAAATAAATAAATATCTTGTGTAAAATTGTATCGTATTTAATAGTATTTCCTGCTAAAATTTAATAGTATTTTATACCCCTTAGCTTTAACCATCAAGTATTTTTGGCGCCACTGCCGGGGAACCATCTAGCTTAAAAGCCGGAAGCGCAACGCTAATATAAAAAAAAAATTTACGCTTTTGTAAAAATACGTTTTAATATATTCAAAAATATAAAAAGAAAACAAAAATATAAATATTTTTAAGAGTTTGTTAAATATTTAAGTTCTATAAAAGTTTATTTATCTTTATTTTATAAAAATATAAGTTTTATTTAATTTATTTAAATATATTACATAAATATATAAAACAGAAAATTCAACACAGCAAAAAAAAAAAAAAAAAACACTCGAGTCCGGTACTGTAGCAGCCCACTCTGTGACCCGAAACCCTAGCCCATGCGATCGCATGTCTGGATAACTTAGGACTCATGCGATCGCATGAGCCCGTCTGACACGCCACAGTTGACTGAGTACTGCATTAATGACGGTTTATAATTATTATTATTATATTTAAACCCTAATTAGGTTAGATTAGTTAAATATTTAATTTAGTTATTTATTTAATTTATATTTTTAAGTTTAATTAGTTTTATAAAATATAAAATTAATAGTTTTATAAAATAAATAATATAAAAATAATATTTTTATAAAAATTGTACTTTTTACAACTTTTAGTATATTTTTATATTTTATCCCTTTTTAATTGTTTTAGCGTAACTTTTGTAATTTTTGCTCATATTTATTTTTAATTCATAGTTTTTGCCATAGTTATTTTTATTTCTAGATTTTTAGGCTTTGCCGTAAAATCCCTTAAGTGCTTTTTATTTAGACTAAGATTTAAGTGCTTTAGAATTCTGCGACGTTTTTTTTAAGTTTTAATACCTTTTTGAGATATTGCCATTTGGGATATAGTTTTTCCTGTAAGCTTTAATATTTTTAGACACCTTTTACCTATGTATCAATTATCATTCCAATTAGTAATCTCAATTTGCGATTATAATTTTAAGTTAGTGATAGTAATAAGGTTGGGTTAGTCGAGTTTTTTTTAAGTTTTATAGTCATTTTTTTTCTTATTTTTCGACGCCTTTTATTTTTCGATCTTTTCTTTTTCGACCTTTTTCGATGCGCTCTTTTTCTTTCTTATTTCTCGTCATTCTAGTTTTTAGGACTTAGAATTTTTTCTACTTCTTATCTATACTTCTTAAAATTACGAAAATTTATTTTAAGTGGTTAAATTGATAGACATCAAAATTTTCTGGTTCGTAGTAATAGTTGGATTTGTACGTGGACCGGGTTATTGGAGCCAAACAGTCCTCAATTATATTGAGACCAAACGAATCCTGCCCCGCTGCTGCATCTTTTGGCTATTCGAAACGTGGGCAAAATCAGAAAAGTCTATTAATTGGATAACTTATATAATTTTTTCCTTCCTTTTAAAAACTAATAGGATATTCAGTGAATGCACCGAGCAAGACGTTCACCACCTTTTGTACGTTCACCACCTGTAACTCGATCAAGACATCTAGCAAATATTACCGCCATTGATTTTTCTTTAGAATCGTCATCCAGTCGACCAAGTACTCCAATTCAAATTTCCGATAATCCATTTTTTGAACCCGACCTCACAATTGAGAATCCGGATAATATTCAGGGACAATTCATAGATCCTGAACCATTAAATTTTCCTCCGGAACCACCAATCATTCAAACAGAGATTGTTGAGGAACGAACCATTAAATCAGAATCCTCTAGTGATTCGGATTCAACAAATTCAATCATGGAAAATCTGGAACCTTTAAGTATGGAAGACCGAATGAGAGCTAAACGCACTGGCCAAGGTCACGCAATTACTCATCCAGACATTAATGCGCCAGATTATGAAATCAAAGGACAAATTCTACATATGGTGACTAATCAATGCCAATTTAGTGGTGCGCCGAAGGAAGATCCAAATGAACATCTTCGTACCTTTAATAGGATCTGCACACTATTTAAAATAAGAGAAGTTGAGGATGAACAGATATATCTCATGTTATTTCCCTAAACTTTAAAGGGAGAAGCCAAAGATTGGTTGGAATCGTTACCTGAAGGGGCGATCGATACATGGGACGTTTTAGTTGAAAAATTTCTTAAACAATTCTTTCCGGCATCTAAAGCCGTAAGACTTCAAGGAGAAATTGTTACGTTCACATAGAAGCCAAATGAAACTCTATATGAGGCGTGGACAAGATTTGGAAAGTTATTAAGAGGATGTCCGCAACATGGTTTAGATACCTGTCAAATAGTACAAATATTCTACCAAGGATGCGACATCACTACAAGGAAAGACATAGATATTGCAGCTGGTGGTTCCATTATGAAGAAAACCGAAACTGATGCTTACAAAATTATTGATAACACTGCTTCCCACTCACATGAGTGGCACCAAGAAAAAGATATCGTTAGATCATCTAAAGCAGCTAGAGCCGATTCTAGCCATGACTTAGATTCCATTTCTGCAAAGATAGATGCTGTCGAGAGACGAATGGAAAAGATAACTAAAGATATCCACTCAATAAGAATTAGTTGTGAGCAGTGTGGAGGACCACATTTGACAAAAGATTGTCTCAGTATTGAATTAACAATGGAACAAAGAGAGAATGTTTCATATCTAAACCAAAGGCCTGGAAATAATTATCAGAATAATTATCAACCGCCAAGACCGATTTACAATCAAAATCAGAATTATAACCGAAATATTCCATACAACAACCAACAAGGTCCTAGCAATTAACAAGTATCTAACAATACTTACAACCAGCAAAGACCTAATTTTCAAAACAAACCACCACAACCCGATGATAAAAAGCCGAATTTAGAAGATATGAAGACGAAGCTAGTTGAAACTCAAACGCAGTTTTTCACATCTCAAAAACAAACTAATGAACAAAATGCTCAAGCATTTATAAATCAACAAGCTTCTACTCAAAACTTGGAACAAGAAGTAAGTAACCTAGCAAGGTTAATAGGTGAAAGAAAACCGGGAAGTTTACCTAGTGTTACAAATGCAAACCCCCGGAATGAAACAGCTAAAGCCATTACCACAAGAAGTGGTACAACACTAAACCACCTGAAATACCTGTAACTTCTGATAAAGCTATTCCTAATCCACAAGAACCACAACCTGATCAAGATAAGGAAAAAGAACCGGTAGTTGAAAAAGGTTAATGAAGATAACACAGCTAAGGATAAACCTTATGTTAAACCATACCAACCACCACTTCCTTACCCAAGTAAAATGAAAAAAGAGAAACTTGAAGCCGAGCAATCCAAATTCTTGGATATGTTTAAACAGATAAATGTAAATCTTCCTTTCATTGATGTGATTTCAGGAATGCCTAGATATGCTAAATTTCTGAAAGATCTAATCTCGAATAGAAAGAAAATGGAAGAACTCTCGGCTGTTACTATGAATGCTAATTGTTCAGCAGTTCTGTTGAATAAGATACCAGAAAAATTATCTGATCCAGGAAGTTTCACAATTCCATGTTTTCTGGGTAGTCTTAGTTCAATAGAAGCATTGGCAGACTTAGGTGCTAGTATAAATTTAATGCCGTATTCACTATACACTAAACTAGACCTTGGAGAATTGAAACCAACAAGAATAAGTATACAACTAGCCGATCGATCAATAAAATATCCTAGAGGGATAATGGAGAACATGCTAGTTAAAGTTGGTACTTTAGTATTTCCAGTAGATTTTGTTGTTCTGGACATGGAAGAAGATTCTAAAGTTCCTCTCATATTAGGAAGACCATTCTTAAACACGGCTAAAGCAATGATAGACGTGTTTGGTAAGAAACTGACCCTAAGTATAGAGGATGAGAGTGTTACCTTTTCAGTTGATAGAGCAATGCAACAACCGCAATCTGCAGATGATACATGTTATTATATTCAAACTATAGATTCACATGCAGAATTGTTAGAAGAATTTCCAGAATTACAAGGAACATGAGAATGTTCTTTAGGAGAAGGAACTGAACAAATTGATGAAGCTGAAATGTTAGCTACACTAATAGCAAATGGATATGAACCAACAACAGAAGAAATTCAAATGCTAAAAGAAGAAGACAGATATCGATATAAATCATCGATAGAAGAACCTCCAACATTAGAGTTAAAGCCACTTCCAAACCATTTGGAATACGCTTATTTACATGGTGAATCTGAATTACCTGTAATAATATCGTCTTCTCTTACTGAAAATGAAAAATCTCAACTCATTTCTGTGTTGAAAGCTCATAAACCAGCCATTGCATGGAAGATTCATGATATTAAAGGAATAAGTCCTTCGTATTGCACACATAAAATCATTATGGAAGAAGGTCATAAAACGTATGTGCAACGCTAACGAAGACTAAAACCGAATATGCAAGATGTAGTTAAAAAAGAAATTATTAAACTGCTAGACGCAGGTCTAATTTATCCAATTTCTGATAGTCCATGGGTAATCCCAGTTCAATGCGTGCCAAAGAAGGGTGGCATGACTGTCATTACAAATGAAAAAAATGAGCTTATTCCTACAAGGACTGTAACAGGATGGCGTGTATGTATTGATTATAGAAAATTAAATGACGCCACCAGAAAAGATCACTTTCCCTTACCTTTCATTGATCAAATGTTGGAAAGATTAGCCGGAAATAGTAATTATTGTTTTCTTGATGGATTTTCCGGATACTTTAAAATTCCAATAGCACCCGAAGATCAAGAGAAAACCACATTCACGTGCCCTTATGGTACTTTTGCTTACAAACGCATGCCATTTGGACTTTGCAACGCCCCTGCAACCTTTCAAAGGTGCATGATGGCGATTTTTCACGACATGATAGAAGAATGCATGGAAGTTTTCATGGATGACTTTTCAGTCTTCGGTGATACATTTGAATCATGTCTAGTTAATCTGGAACGAATGCTTATTAGATGCGAACAATCAAATCTAGTACTTAATTGGGAGAAATGCCATTTCATGGTTAAAGAAGGCATCGTTCTTGGACATAAAATTTCAAAAGAAGGAATTGAAGTGGATAGAGCTAAAGTAGATGTAATTGCTAAACTTCCACATCCTACCAATGTTAGAGGATTTAGGAGTTTTCTAGGGCATGCCGGTTTTTACCGACGTTTCATAAAAGATTTTTCTAAAATTGCCACTCCTATGAATAAACTCCTAGAAAAGGATGCTCCATTCATCTTTTCAGATGAATGTATCAAATCTTTTAATATTCTTAAAGAGAAACTCACTAATGCGCCGATCATGATAACACCAAATTGGAATCTACCGTTTGAACTAATGTGCGATGCAAGTGATTTTGCAATGGGAGCCGTTTTAGGACAAAGGATTGAAAAATGATTTCAACCTATATATTATGCTAGTAAGACGTTACAAGGAGCACAAACAAATTATACAACTACTGAAAAAGAACTCCTTGCTATTGTCTTTGCTTTTGATAAATTTCGTTCATATCTCGTTCTAGCAAAAACGGTGGTCTATACCGACCATTCTGCTCTTAGATACCTATTTTCGAAACAAGATGCCAAACCAAGATTAATCCGTTGGATCTTACTCTTACAAGAATTCGATATTGAAATCCGAGATAAAAGAGGAGCAGAAAATCTCGTCGCTGATCATCTTTCTCGTCTTGAAAATCCTGAATTAGAAGTTCTAAATGAATCGGCCATACAAGACAACTTTCCTGATGAATATCTATTGAAGATAGATTATAATGAAATACCATGGTTTGCAGACTATGCAAACTACTTAGTATGTGGATTCCTTGAAAAAGGATTATCGTACCAAAAACGAAAGAAATTCTTCAGTGATATAAAACACTATTTTTGGGAAGATCCACATCTGTTTAAAAGTTGTCCCGATGGAATAATACGCCGATGTGTATTCGGAGATGAAGCTAGTAAAATTTTAAACCATTGTCACACAGGACCAACAGGAGGGCACTATGGGCCTCAACTAACAGCAAGAAAAGTTTATGATGCTGGATTCTATTGGCCTACAATTTACAAAGACGCACACCTTCTTTGCAAATCCTGTGATGCTTGTCAAAGGGCCGGAAAAATAAGTCAACGTGATGAAATGCCACAAAATGTCATCCAAGTATGTGAAGTATTTGACATTTGGGGTATTGACTTTATGGGTCCATTTTCAAAATCTCATAATAATCTCTATATTCTCGTAGCCATTGATTATGTATCTAAATGGGCGGAAGCACAAGCTCTCCCAACTAACGATGCACGAGTTGTAGTCAACTTTTTAAAACGTCTTTTTGCAAGGTTTGGAACACCGAAAGCTTTAATAAGTGATCGGGGTACTCATTTCTGTAATAATCAACTTGAGAAAGTTCTCAAAAGATATGGAGTAACTCATAAAATCTCCACCGCATATCATCCACAAACAAGTGGACAAGTTGAAAATACCAACCGAGCTTTAAAATGTATTCTAGAGAAAACCGTAGGATCAAATCCAAAGGAATGGTCCATTAAATTGGAGGATGCACTCTGGGCTTTTAGAACAGCCTACAAAACTCCAATTGGAACCACACCTTTTAAACTCGTCTACGGAAAAGCATGTCATCTTCCAGTAGAAATTGAACACAAAGCATTTTGGGCTTTGAAGACATGTAATCTTGATTTACATGAAGCTGGATGTCTACGATTAAGTCAACTAAACGAATTAGAAGAATTAAGACATGAAGCATACGAAAATTCGTTAATCTATAAAGAAAGAACGAAGAAATGGTATGATAAAAGAATCAGAAGTTCAAAAGAATTTAAAGAAGGAGACAGAGTTCTTCTTTTCAATTCACGATTCAAGCTATTTCCTGGAAAATTGAAATCAAGATGGTCTGGACCATTCATAGTCAAAAGAGTTTTCCCATATGGAACGATAGAATTAATAAATTCAAATGGAATTGAATTTAAAGTTAATGGTCACAGAGTTAAACATTACATAGATAGTCCGATGGAAGTCGACAACGAAGTTAATCACAATTTCGATACCACAGCTAACTAAGTGTGGGGAGAATCAAGTCTTTTAAGGATTTTATGTATTTCTGTTAGAGTTAGATTGTCTGTTTTCATGTAGTTCTCGAAAATGGAACCCGAATGGTCTTTCCCTAGCAGACCCTAAAGAACTAGTCTTCTCCTCCCATTCTGAATTTTTATTTTTTTAGGAAATGAAGACTGCCTGTGAACTAAACCATGGTATAATGCTACACGCTTTGATCACTAAACGTAATAATGACACACTTCCAAGTGAAATAGTATCAGTAATCCGAGAAAGATTGGATGGAGTAAGAAAAGAATCCAGATGCGAAGATAATAAGTTACAATTTGGTAAAGGAAAATCAAAATCCGCAGCGAAAAGAAGAGCACGACACCTTGAAAGATGTCACAAATGCGGAAAATGGTCACATGGAGGTAAATGTTCAAATAATCAAACCTATTCAAATACCGAATTTGTTACTTTATGCAGAGATGGACCGTTCATATGTTTAGAAGAAAAAACACTGAATGCTCGAGGTTACGCCTATGTAGCTATGGAAAACCAATTAAACCGACTATCTTATGAATGAGATAGATCATATAACTAAGAATACTATCTCACAGGTAAATCTGTACAGTTTTTATTTTTTTTATTTTTATTTATAACCTTTTGATAATAAACGCTAATTTGTTCGCTATAAAATATTAAATTGGTATTGAATAAAATTAGGTTTGGCGACCGAAATTATTGATATCATACAAAAATTTATTACATCACTGCGAAATTTAACGTTTATTCTTAAGGTATAAATATCTTTAATCAATCAACCCAAAATATTTCAAAAATTCGTCATGAGTTAAATTAGGTCATGGAACCGAAATTACTTTACCGAAAAGAGGGGCGCATATTTTTGATAATATTTGATTGATTAAAGTGGGATAAAAAGCCAAAAAGATTTTTAATTTTAATTTTTTACCATGTTTTTAAAATTAATATATAAATATTAAATTAATATTTTGAACTTTGTAAAATCAATATATTTAAAATTGTAAATATTTGAAAAATTAATCTTTTTAATATAATTTTGTATGTATAAAAACAAAAATATAATATAAGTTTAATGTGAATTTATAATATGAATTTTTATTTAAGTTTGGTGTGAATTTATAATATGAATTTTTATTTAAGTTTGGTGTGAATTTTTAATTTTATGCATATTTTAAATTTAAGTTTGGTGTGAATTTAAAAACAAAAATTTACTTTATTTCGCTAAGTTAAAAATATGATTTTTAAAATTCGTCGTGAGTTGAAGACTAGGTCGTTGAACCGAAATTGCTTTACCCGAGGGAGGGACGAGAACTTTTATTATCATTATTTTTAATCTTATTGAATTAAAGTATGCCAAAAACATTAAAAAAATCCAAAAATCTTTACTTATAAAACCGCGCTTTGATTTGACAAATTTTAAAAAATTTGTCAAGGGACAGACTAGGACATCGATCCAAAACGCCCTCATCCTAAAAAGAAACAAATTTCTAAAATTTTATTAATTTTATGTTTTATAAAGTATAAGGTTTTATTTATAAAAAAAAAAAGGCAAAACACTGTAGCCGTCACCCCATGCGATCGCATGGGGTTTGCACTTGGAACCCATGCGATCGCATGGCGACCAAATGCAGGTCAGACTCAAAACTCCCAGCGGGTCTGTCTTCTCCACACAACACACACAAACATGAACCAACCCCAAAATCACCTCTAAAATTCGCAATTTTCCACCGTAATTCGTCATTTTTCTTGCTCTAATCATGCCTGGATTCTCATTCTTCAGCAAAATGGTAAAAATTACACTCCTAAACTCATAAATGTGCTAGTTTTTGTGATAAATTCCAATTTTTTACCTAATGCAATTTTGTTAATTTCTAGTGTAATTAGTGTTAAATTGTTAGTATTTTATGCATGTATAACCTAGATTGATGCTATTTAACATGATTTGAAGCCAAAAACTTCAAAATTTTTAGAAATCTAGGGTTTGTGTTCTTGAGCAATTTGGGGCTTTTTGATATAAACAGGTTATGGCCAATTTTTGTCATGAATTATTGCTAAATTGAGTAGTGTAACATGTTTAGATAGTTAAATGATCCAAACATTGATCCTAAACATGATTTTTGGAGATTAAAGTAGACTTTTTAAGTCCAAAATTCATGAACTTGATTAATTTGATATATTTGCCATTTGAGACTTGTTTAATTATTAGTAATGAATATTTTGAAATGTTATTTGAGTTAAAGCTTATGAACTTTGTATACATTCTCATATTTGCTTATTTGAAAAGTGTAGAATTGTGAAAAATTATGAAAATGTGTATAAGTTTAATTTTGATTTAACATGTTATAGTGATTGTTTTAAGTTGTTATTTTGCTAACACTAATGCATATTTGGATGCACAAATTTTGTGTTTAATGTGTTTTGCAGAAAGCCGATACTGGAGGTTCAGGAGCATCATCATCTAGACGACCAGCACCAGAACCAGAACCAGAAATGCAACACGAACAAGAACCACAACAGGAACAACAACAACAGCCTGATCAGCACGTACCTTATTATGATCCGGTACAGTTTGTTGATGAATTCATAGTATTCCCAATGAGGCCGCCAGTAGAATTCCCAACGATTCCTGAGCACACTCTGCATCCTAATCTGAGATTTAATAGGAGATGGAGAGATTACGAGACATATCAAAGGAACAAATACAAATTGGTAACAAAAAATGTAGAGGTGCCAAGGGTAATCGATTAGGCCCCTTTGGAAACGGTCCATCTAGCTGACCGTGTTAGACAGCTTTTAGTTCAAAGGTATGGCAGTTCTTCTTTTACAGATTGGGAACGTCTTTTCACCATTCGTAGACCTGTATATAAGGAATGGTGTGTTGAGTTGATGAGTACTGTATCACTTGATACAAATATAGTTAGAATAGATGATAGAAGATTTCTTAGGTTTATCCTTGGCGGTAGGATGTACAGAATGTCCATGCTGGACATGGCCAGGGCCTTACAGATATATACTCCTGGTGAGTTGCTATTACCCGATTGTACAAATTTGATTCATTATGGTGAAAGGGTAGATAGTAACTTTGACACTGACGCCATTTGGAGGCGTATGTCACATTTTGATGTTTTTACACGAGCAGGAGGATACTCCTATACACATATTGACAGAGCCGAGCTTCGTATTATTCATAGATTTGTGGCTAACTCGATTACACAGAGAGGTCACAATAAAGAAAAAATTACCTTACATGATTTATTCTACCTAAAGTGTATTCGGGATCCTAGAAGCTTTGTCAATATCCCTTACTGTGTTGCTTTTTATTTATCTAAAATGGTAGAGGGAATGCAGGAAGGGAGTATAATAGGAGGAGGTATTTTTGTTACTCTCATTGGAGAGTATTTAGGTGTTGATAGGAACCAAGGGGGTCCATTACAGCTTTGTAGAGAACAGGTTGAGCCCTTAGGATTGAAAGTTTATGTAGGTGCTAAGTATTGAAAAGTAGACGTAACCAGGCAGTACCCTATGAGGGATCTCATCCTCAGGTAGAGAGAGGCTCAGACGAGGAAATGGAGAAGGCGGAAGACATTAGGGATGTCTTTCGAGATGCTATTCTTGACGTCCACGTTCGTATAGATGAGGAAGCAATAACGAACGCGGCCAGACATAGTATGTATGAGCAGTGGAACTCCGAGCGAGTATACGAGGATTATAGGCGACGCCAACACGATAGCTGGTTAGTTCATCAGCACCAAATCATGAGCCAGCTATCATATCAGGTACCAAATAATTACGTACCTACTCGACCTGCTCATTTTCCGCCACACAGCCCCGATATCCGACCACCCTTTAACCGGTATGACTATAATCAAGTCTATCAGAACACCTATAACCAACAATGGAACTCACCTGACGAGATGACCTGGAACCCATATCCAGACTGATTTTGTTCCATTTGGTTATTTATATGATTTTTATGTTTTTATCTTTTTACTTATTCATGTTTAAACTTATGTTATTGAATATACTTATGTAATCTTTATCATTTTTATTATTATTGTGTACTAATATTTCACATTTAGGATTTGAAAGTGGGATATTAAGTCCCATTTCAAATTGCCATGCATGTTTATATTTGTATGTATGTATATGGTAAATTGTACAAAACAGGGTAAAACAGCGCATTTTCAAAGACTGGCATTAAGTTCAGCAAAAGCTACTAATTTTGATGACAAGATAAATGTGATGTAACAACAGACGGAATGGATAAATGATATGTACCATTTATCATTCAGCAAACAAACGCCAATATATTTGGAAACTTTGGTAAAATTTAATCATTTCTACGCTAATCACCCTCAATAATTTAAATTGTTACTGATTTCTTGCAAATGAGGGCATTGCAAGATCTTAAGTGTGGGAAGGGGTTAAATTCTTTCGGATTTTTTAAAATTTTTTTTACTTTAAACACTTGGTTACCATTAGAAATACTAGTAAAGTAGTAGTTGTATTAGAATCTAGTGCTCTCTGATAATAAAGAACAGCCCTAGTCTTAACACCGAAATTATTGTTACCTCGGAAAGGACATAAATTGAGAAACAAACCAAAATGTTAAAATTCATTTAAAATGGAATAGAGGACAATAAAAAGGAAAATAAAAGCCAAGTGTGAGAAATTTTCACCGAGTTATTCAAAATACATATCACATATTTTTGTACAAATAATTGAAAATACTTTTGTTTTGGACGATAATTAACTGTTTTACCCGATGAAAGAAAAGAAGAGATGGATCTACACGATGAATCAATTCCATCGTTAAAAGGAAGTAAAGTCTTTCGAAAAAGACACGCGCTTCTTGATTTAGGTCATGAAGTTGTCGTCCAGACCAGCTGTAGGTTGATGAAAAATCTAGAAAAGTCATCTCTAAAATCAGCAAGAAATCCACGGACCTCAGCATAAAACAGGGTCGCCAAGTGGTCAGATTTATCCTAACCATGAGAAGGATTTATCTCGTACAATGGGGGGCACCGTGCAAATTAGCTTGATAAGACTAATAAATCAGATCCCCAGAAAGGATAATCTTCTTAAAAGATCAAAAATCAGCTTTTAAGCCTGATATTACTCAATCCTAGAGATTGACCTTAAAGATTAAGAATTCAAACTCATGGAATTCAATGATATCTAAACTCGAGCTTGAACGAGAAAATATTTTGATCAAATTATAAACCGATTTGTTTTCTGAAAACCCATTTTCAATGCGTTCATTACCATTGAACGTAAAATCCTAGGAATTCACCTGGAATTCATTAGGTCATCTGAACCAAATAGGGTGTCAACCGTAAGAACGGTGGTTGCATAGCATGGTCGAAGACAGGACCTTGTGCCAGATCGAAAAATCATAAGGGTGAGCTTTACTATTGCTCCTACAAAGGATAGTAATTGCGTCCGACACGTTATAGACCATAATTCAAAGCATGTCAGGGGACATTGCCTTAACAGTTGCTTGTTCAACTCTTTCCTTTATAACCGGACGGTAGTTTACCGAAAGGTAATATACGGAGCAAGTATACTGGATGTGTTGTTTTCCTAATACAAGGTTAGCAAGTGGGTGACACAAAACCACAAGTTTTGAGATAAAATTTTCAAATCTGAAACCCACCAAGCCCACAAAAATATTTTGCAAACACCGGTGAAGGGTTATTCCGGAAAACTTATCTAGGGTAAAAACTAGATTTAATTTTCAAAAGATCAAATGTTTTCATAAAGATTCAATTTCCTTAATGGATCTAAATTTTATAGTCATGAGGGACTGTAAACCACATCGTTACTACCATTATTTATACCGCCGTAAAGAAATCACTGATGTACAAAGTGTGAAGAATAAAGAAGTGATTCTAGTATTTCAAGACTATATTGCTTGAGGACAAGCAACGCTCAAGTGTGGGAATATTTGATAATGCTAAAAACGAACATATATTTCATAGCATTATTCCTCAAGAAAGACAAGCTTTTAGTTGCAATTGTCCTATTTACAAGTGATATTCGTTTAAATAATAAAAGGTGAAGACAAAAGACAGATTCGACGAATTGAAGACGCAAACGACCAAAAAGCTCAAAAGTACAAAATACAATCAATGAGGTTCCAATTATTGATAAGAAACGTCTCAAAATTACAAGAGTACAAGATTCAAAACGAAAAGTACAAGATATTAAATTGTACGCAAGGACGTTCGAAAATCCGGAACAGGGACCAGAGTCAACTCTCAACGCTCGACGCAACGGACTAAAAATTACAAGTCAACTATGCATATGAATATAATATAATATATAATTAATTATTTAAATTAATATATATATATTATATTATATTTAAATAAACGTCGGCAGAAGAAAACAACCAAAAGTGGCTCTCCCAAGCTGGCCATGCGATCGCATGGTCTGGAAGGCATAAATCCATGCGATCGCATGAGCCCCTTTTCCAGATCACAGGCCTATAAAAATCGAGCTTTGGTGCACCATTTTTCCATCCATAATATCAATCTCTCTATCTATATACGTAGTATATATTTATATTTATATTTTAATTTTAATTTTAATTTTAATTCTAATAATAAGGGTATGTTAGCGAATGTTGTAAGGGTGTAAGTCGAAATTCTGTCCGTGTAACGCTACGCTATTTTTAATCATTGTAAGTTATGTTCAATCTTTTTAATTTAATGTCTCGTAGCTAAGTTATTATTATGCTTATTTAATCCAAAGTAATCATGATGTTGGGCTAAAAATATTAAAATTGGGTAATTGGGCTTTGTACCATAATTGTGGTTTGGACAAAAGAACGACACTTGTGGAAATTAGACTATCGGCTATTAATGGGCTTTATATTTGTTTAACTAAATGATAGTTTGTTAATTTTAATATAAAGATTTACAATTGAACGTCCCTATAAATAACCATATACACTCGATCGGACACGGTGGGCGGGGTATTTATATGTACGAATAATCGTTCATTTAACCGGACACGGGAATGGATTAATAGCCACTAGAATTATTAAAACAGGGGTGAAATTATGTACAAGGACACTTGGCATAATTGATAACAAAGTATTAAAACCTTGGGTTACACTCAGTCGACATCCTGGTGTAATTATTAAACAAAGTATTAAAATCTTGTTACAGTTTAAGTCCCCAATTAGTTGGAATATTTAAACTTCGGGTATAAGGATAATTTGACGAGGACACTCGCACTTTATATTTATGACTGATGGACTGTTATGGACAAAAACCAGACGGACATATTAAATAATCCAGGACAAAGGACAATTAACCCATGGGCATAAAACTAAAATCAACACGTCAAACATCATGATTATGGAAGTTTAAATAAGCATAATTCTTTTATTTCATATTTAATTTCCTTTATTTTATATTTAATTGCACTTCTAATTATCGCAATTTTATTTATTGTTATTGTATTTAATTGCACTTTTAATTATCGTACTTTTTAATTATCGCAAGTTTATTTTATCGCACTTTTATTATTCGCAATTTCATTATCGTTATTTACTTTACGCTTTAAATTAAGTCTTTTATTTATTTAATATTTTACATTTTGTTTTAACTGCGACTAAAGTTTTAAAATCGACAAACCGGTCATTAAACGGTAAAAACCCCTTTTAAAATAATAATATTACTTATATATATATTCGTATTTTTATAAATTAAACTAATATAGCGTTAAGCTTTGATTAAAAGATTTTCCCTGTGGAACGAACCGGACTTACTAAAAACTACACTACTGTACGATTAGGTACACTGCCTATAAGTGTTGTAGCAAGGTTTAAGTATATCCATTCTATAAATAAATAAATATCTTGTGTAAAATTGTATCGTATTTAATAGTATTTCCTGCTAAAATTTAATAGTATTTTATACCCCTTAGCTTTAACCATCAGTAATACCCGAATCTGATTAAACAAATTATCAACTGTACTTCCTACTTTCACAATAATATACATTCTTTCATAGAAATCAAAACAACCATACTCATTCAAACCCAATTACATATTTTGATTTTGAAACCTTAGAATTCAATTCGAGATATAACCGGTACCATCACTTTTAGATTCCTACATCTTTCAAAGCTATACTTTGACTTCAAAACTGTGTTAAAACATCAAATGTATATTAACGATTACAATCTGTGTTCAAACCTTTCGAAAATTTCTGAAGATACTTCAAATAATGAGCAATCGAGATGATGATCCAACCACATATTACCCACAGTTATGTACTTAAAAAGCTCTCGAAACCAAAGTCATAATTCAACTCATATCTGTGTCAGATCTTTTGGCATTTATTAGCAAAAATAACCTTGCAATTCCTTTGCAAAGTAGCAAATTATAACACAGCTCCAGCATGACAACTTAGATTTTTCATTCGGAGTAGCGTTATCATAATTTTGATATATGTGATTGCCCTTTTGTTACCGGAGAACCTTTCATATTCCACCACATTAGCAATAAACTTACCAACAACTTCACTGATCTTGGGCATTCCGAAGAATCATTATATTTATCAAAACCTCATCATTTACTCATTCGTATCTTGTAAAGAGAATTGCTATACGAATCATCGGGAATTAGCAATCAGTATTTTGAAATTTCGCAGCATGTCTACGCCAACAGTTATATGTGTACATATAATGTCTATCTCCTGGACTTACATACTTGAATGTGAAGTTTCTGAAAAACACCCTGAACTGTGGAATAGTTCTCGAAATGTTGATGAAGCAGCAAAAACTATAAAACAACTTTAACAGTAAAAAGTTTGATGATGATGAATAGTATGCTGGCAAAGCGCAGAAAAAAAAAGTTTTGGAACTGGAAAACGGATTGAGCAAAGTATGGCGGAGGCTGTGGACAAATCACAAAGACTGAACCTGTCTTCAAAGAATCCAAAAGATTCAGTATCTGCTGAAGTCATTAACGAATACTTTGCTCCTGACTCTAAACCCCTGCGGACAATATTCTTCATCATCCTCTGATATTAGAAATTCTAAGATATCATCGTATCTTTCATTATAAATATCCTCCATATTTCTGAAGATATTTTCATAATTATTCTTATCTGAAATCATTTATCTCTTCGCGCTATCTGTATTACATCATAAAAGAAACTATTTTAGTTTCTAAATTCTGAAACATTCGAGTTTAAAATAGGAATATTTTTGAAGTAGTGTTGGGAGCTGAAGCATGAGTTAATATAATATAATGATACTTGATCAACGTGATTATATTACAGTAAGTCATGCTGAGTTTCTAAATGGAACATGATGATACACAGATCATAACATCATCATGTGCTATGTTATACGACTCTTGTATTCTATTTAACCTCTAAAATATCAAAAAAAATATTTCTTGATGATTCGGCTTTTTCCAAGGTATTCTGGTAATTTGACAAGTCAAGATCGTGCCATCACAATTTCCTTCCCAGAATATTAACAATGTTCATTCCAAAATTCATATCTGCGAATTCTGGACCATTACAAGCGGTGCTTAATCACAAGAAGAAGAAACGAAAGGACAAAAAAAACTCCGAAATAGAAATTGGGGTATAAATTGCAGCAAATAAAAGAGAGCATTAACTGTGGATGACAATGATTATAGAAAACAGAAACAGAGACTTTGAAATATAAGGGAAGATATAAAGCCCAACGACAAACCAGAAATTATAAACCATATATACATCGATTGATATAGCAATATAAAGATACGGGAGAACTAGAAACACTATAAACCCAAGAGTATAGTAGAAGTAAATAGATTCTTCCGGTGGTAGATGAAAAAGAAGAATGACCGATATGAAAGTTAGAAGTATATCGAAAATCAGAACTGGTTGGAGCATATTGATGAATACTTTAAAATGTGAGTTGAGGGGAAAAGAATAGAAGGTGATGAAGCATGACTAGGAACTTAGAAATCAACAGATTTAACTCACAGAATGACGGAATAAGTGAATCAAACCCTCTAGTGAATAGGTTAAGCTTTTTGGGATTAATTTAGTCAAACTACAACTAAATCAAGTGTGATTAGATCAACACCTAGAGCTATTATTCACCACCTAGGTGATTTGGACTGAGAGAGAATCGGAGGAGCTCACCAGATCTGAGTGTGTGTAACAAATGAGAGGCTTAACCTAAAATGAAGAACATAAGACTTTATATACCCTGCTGTTGACTCACCCGTACGATTCATCCATCACACGTACGAGTTGGCTTCATCAGTCGTACGGGTGATCACTCACTCGTGTCTTCTCATTTAGGCTGTAATTGTGATTTAGCTCAGCATCAACCGTGCGTATGAGCCTGTCAGCCGTACTAGTGAGGCTTCACTCGTACGTCTGACTAAGTTTAACATAGTCAAACATCCAAATCTCATTCCTGCAGTTCCTGTAACCACATACAAACACAGATAGGATAATAACGAGCAATCATGGTGGCCTGTAAACTGTTGTACCTGCAATGGATGTGGGTAGATGTTTAGGGACTTGAATAAAATGCATAAACAGAAGGTGTAAGTTGTAAGGAAACGAAGGAGGTGAATTTATAAGAAAATCTCAGACAGAACAATTAAAATGGACGATCACATTTAAAGCGGACCCTAATTCTCTTGGTTACCGGAGAATCAAATCTTATTACGAAGATTTTCTTCAAATCCCTTGAAATCTGGAAATCAATCATATCTACGTCAAATGATAAGATGAATCTACACTTACTCATTTCACTCTTCTATGTTAGCTTCATTCGTACTCTTCATATAAATGGATTATTTATCCAAATTATTCGCTGATGATAAAACTATAATTTTCAGCATGTGTGCATCATGAAAACATACTTATTATCATTCACAACCTTTCCACTCAAATTTCGGGACGAAATTTCTTTAACAGGTAGGTACTGTGACAGCCCGGAAATTTCCGACCAAATTTAAACTTTAATCTTTATATATTCCCGACACGATAAGAAAAGTCTGTTAAATTGAATCACAAGAATTTGAAACTGTGTTCATACGTTCATTTAATCTCGACCAAATTTCAATGATTCACGAACCACTAAATGAATGTATATATGTATATCTGTATATATTATAACATGAAAACATTAACAAGTATTAGACGTATAATACTTTACATGAACGTTGTTGTTTTAAAATATATTTAAAATAATTATCGACGAAATTAAATGATAATATTAAATGATTGAATTATTAGATACATTGAATTACGATTATGAGTCTCTGTTAAGAGGTCCACTTTAAATTAGAAAACCTTTTCTTTTTAACAATATCTGGAAAATGATAGAGTAATTTACGAGTAAGAACAAATGTGTCTATTATCAAGAATTAGGCAAAAGTTAGTGGAAGACTAAATTACATAGTAATCATTTGGTTTAGTTTCAAATGTACGAAAACGCTTTACGATATAATAGAACTCGAATATTTAAGTTGTCTTTGATTGAATAATGTAGGATGGAATATTGGTTGTTAAATATGTAGATAACTTACAACGTGTATTTAAAACGTGGTTACGAATATGAAGATACATATATAGTTTCAAATTAAGTAACACTTGATTCAATTGATATTTAGATATGTCATTTAGGACGTTTGATAAATGTTGGCGCATAAATGGATTACGCCAAATTAAGTTTTAAGATATAAACGATATGTGGTATATTATTTTCTAAACTAAATTTAGAACGAACTTTGAAATATATTGACGTTTTGAAAAATTAAATATTATATCATTACATAAATATTTTTTTCATTACTTGTGATATGTATGAGAATATATTTTAAAATGAATATATATATATATATATATATATATATATATATATATAGTCATAAAACGTTCCGATTTAAAATAATATATTTTGATAAACAACGAGTCCTTGATTTATAGAAGCAAATGACCACAACACTCAATTTTACAAAGTTACATTTTCATAAGGTAATTTATTGATGAATAAGTCAAATTGTTATTAAAGGTACACGTCGCGTAACGTAAAAGGCTAGTTTTCTAATCATACGAAAGTGCGCTTGAAAAATAGAAAGTGGTACATGAGTCGAGTGACAAAGTACGAGTCATTTTTGTAAAAATTATATTTTTATCATTAACGTAAATATAATATAATATTTAATTAATTTTAAAGATTAAATATAATATATATTAAATATATATAATTTACGTGTATCATGTGTTAATGTAAGAAAGAAAAAAGGTGTCGGCAAGAATTTGATATGGATACCAGCTGGAAAGTTTTGTCATGCGATCGCATGAGTTAAAACCACAAACCCCATGCGATCGCATGGGGTGTGGTTGGACGAACTATGTATAAAGCTCACCGAATTCTGTCTCTGATCCATTTCATAACACACGCACACATAAACTTACATATTAATATTTATATTGTTATTATTATTATTATTATTATTATTATTATTATTATTATTATTATTATTATTATTATTATTATTATTATTATTATTATTATTATTATTAATATTAAGATTATTGATATTAATCTTTTTATTATTATTATTAGTATTATTAGGAATGATATTATATGTATTTATACATAAAATACTACGACGGAGTGCTGCTCGCGTAATTTCAAAATAAGTTTTTTTCCGAGTAGGATAGGGCTAAGGAAATTATGGGTTATAGCTATGAAGGTGATGGGTATGGTTCATGGGTATGCTCGTGAGGTCAACCTAGTGTTTATCATCTCCGTTGCATTTACGTACCTTTCCTGCAATATTGAATCTCAATATTGATACGTGAGCACTCATAACTTAACTTTTATATATTATTAGTGTATCCCTGACTAGTGCTCAAGTATTTAGGATTATGCATGCTTGTACTTTTGATGTTGCCATTAGATAGGATGTGTTTAATCTTGAATTAGTTACATATGCGGTTGAGATAAGGTATAAGATATGCATGTCGTTGGAAAGCTAGCGAAAAATTAAGAACTTTTCATTTAGATATCGAATGGTTTCGATGAACGGATTAGAAGTTATAGTCAATTGAATCTTTGTATTATTATTAAAAATTATTATTTTTATCGTCGTTATTATCGTCGTTCTAGTTTTATATTATTATTATTATTATTATTATTATTATTATTATTATTATTATTATTATTATTATTATTATAATTATTATAATAATAATAATTATTATTATTATTATTATTATTTTTATCAATAAAAGGGATTTATTATTAAAATTGTTATTTTTATTATTATCGGTATTATCGTTAAAGTTATAATTATTATTATTATTATTATTATTATTATTATTATTATTATTATTATTATTATTATTCATATATATATATATATATATCATTATTCAAAAATGGTTATTGTTATTATTATTATTATTATTATATTATCATTAAAATAATTATTAGTATTATCGTTAATAAAGTCATAGTAATTATTATTATTAGTATTATTGTAATTAAAACTAATATTAGTAACACCTAATTATTTTGATTACTATTATTATCGTTATTATGAACACGATATAAAAGACGATTAAAAGCTATTAAACGAAACGATTAGAAAATAATGTGTAAGAGCATCATAATGAAATTAAAATATTATAAGATATTGATTTAGATAAAGTTATCGTTCTTATTATTTTTATCATTACTATTATTATTAAAAGTATCGTTGGTATTAAAACTATCATTTTAACAAAAATTATCATTTTAATAGAAATATCATGGTTACTATAAAATATCATTATTATTATTATTACCATTTTAAATAGAATTATTATTTTTTATAGATAATATTTAAAAGTATCGTAAATATTAAGGTTATCATAATTAGAATAATCGTTTTATCATAATGTCTTCGTAGTAATTATAAATATTGATATTTTTATAATAATTATTATTATTACAAAATAATACAACTTTTATTTACTATTATTATAGATATTATTTTATCAAATAATTATGTGATACAAACATATTTTACGACGTGTAATAAATTACTTTAATAGTACCTATCATATTATCTTTATGATATTAAATGAACTCTATAAATTTTATTACTTAATATATATAAAAGTATATTTTATTATATAAATTTTAAAATGAAATTTTATTTATTAATAAATGAATTATATTTAAAAATATAAAACGACGATATTTAAAATATATTATAATTATGTATAAATTTTGGAAATCATTTTGAGTCAAATTGACTTTTGTTGACTTTTGCATATTAGTCTCGAGCATTAGGATTGTGGTACACTATGACTTGACCTAATTTGTTAGACAATTATTGACCAACATATAAATATATAAAATTAATATAGGTTCGTGAATCCGAGGCCAACTTTGCACTTGTTCAATGACGTTATATGTATTTTTACTACGAAATATAATAGGTGAGTTTCATTTGCCTTTTTACCCTTTATATTTTTGGGCTGAGAATACATGCGCAATTTTTATAAATGTTTTACGAAATAGACACAAGTAATCGAAACTACATTATATGGTTGAATGATCGAAGCCGAATATGCCCATTTTTGCTTGGTAGCCTAAGAATTAGGGAACATCACTAATTTTGAGAATTAGTGCACGCCTAATTGACGCGAATCCTAAAGATAGATCTATTGGGCCTAACGAACCCCATCCAAAGTACCGGATGCTTTAGTACTTCGATGTTGTTTTTATCATGTCCGAAGGATTTCCCGGAATGATAGGGGATATTCTTATATGCATCTTGTTAATGTCGGTTACCAGGTGTTCAATCCATATGAATGATTTTTGTCTCTATGCATGGGACGTATATTTATGAGAACTGGAAATGAAATTCTTGTGGTCTATTAAAATGATGAAAATGAATTATTATGATAAACTAATGAACTCACCAACCTTTTGGTTGACACTTTAAAGCATGTTTATTTTCAGGTATTAAAGAAATCTTCCGCTGTGCATTTGCTCATTTTAAAGATATTACTTGGAGTCTTTCATGGCATATTTTGAAGAACGTTGCATTCGAGTCATTGAGTTCATCAAAGATTATTATTAAGGAAATTTATAGTTGGAAAGTGGATATTATGAAATGGTATGCATGTCTGTCAATTTTCGATGTAAAGAAAGTTTGTCTTTTAAAAATGAATGCAATGTTTGTAAAATGTATCATAGAGGTCAAATACCTCACGATGTAATCAACTATTGTGAATCATTTATAATGTATATGAACGGGTCCTTTCATGTCCCACGATGGTTACCCCGAAATTTAAGAGAATGGAGCGATACTTGTGGGGACTTCCCAAGTCCATTCAAGGAAATGTCACCTCTTCTAATCCACCCAACGTCCCGGCAGCTATGCGCATGGCGCAAACCCTTATGAACCAAATTATCAGCAAGGAATCGGAAAAGGTAAAATCTGAATCGGGAGCTAGTGGTGAGAAGCGTAAGTGGGACAACAACAAGGGAAGAGTCTATGATCAAACCCCCGCTAAGAGGCATAACGACGGAAGGAACCCCAACCCGAATAACAGCTCGAACCCTAACTACAAGGGTAGTCTACCGCAGTGTAAGAGGTGCTACAAGCATCATACCGGGTACTGTAATGTGGTCTGTGAAAAGTATAAAAGGACCGGGCATATTGGCAAGGACTGCAAGATTCCCATCCCAGCTGTGAGGACCAACCCCAATGGACCAAGAAAGTGTTATGAGTGTGGACAACAGGGCCACTTTAGGAATGAGTGTCCAAACAAGCAAAAGGACGACGGACCCCCGCGTGGAAGAGCTTTCAATGTAAACGCAAGGGATGCCCGTGAGAACCCCGACTTGGTTACAGGTATATTCACTATCAACAATCTATTAGCTTCTGTCCTATTTGATACTGGTGCCGATAGGAGCTATGTTTGTAGACACTTTTGCTCTAAGATAGATTGGTCGTTAGTGCCTTTAGAGGAGAGTATGCTAGTTAAGGTAGCCAATGGGAAACTTGAGAAAGTCGACCAAATTGGCCGAGGAGCTATTATCAACATAGCTGGTGTGGATTTCGCAATTGACTTGATACCCATCAAATTGGGAAGCTTTGACGTGATTGTCGGCATGGACTGGTTGACCAAAATGAGGGCCGACATTATCTGTGGAGATAAAGCTCTTCGTATACCACAAGGAGATGGTAAGCCACTGGTCATATACGGAGAGAGATGTAACTCGGAGCTGAACCTCATTATTTGCATGAAAGCGCAGAAGATCATGAAGAAAGGATGCCTTGCTGTTTTAGCACACGTGAAGGCTTTAGAAACAGAAGAGAAGAGCGTGAATGATGTGCGAATTGTGAATGAATTCCCCGACGTCTTTCCGGAAGAACTGCCTGGATTACTGCCACCGAGAGTAGTGGAGTTCCAGATCGATATAGTGCCGGGAGCTTCACCCGTAGCTCGCGCACCTTATCGACTAGCACCTTCCGAATTACAAGAGTTGCAGAGTCAACTGCAGGAATTTCTAGACCGTGGATTTATCCAACCGAGTTCATCGCCTTGGGGCGCACCTATTTTATTCGTGAAGAAGAAGGACGGATCCTTCTGCATGTGTATCACTACCGCGAACTCAACAAATTGATGATCAAGAACCGATATCCTCTTCCCCGAATTAACGATCTTTTTGATCAGCTGCAAGGATTAAGCGTTTACTCTAAGATCAATTTGTGATCCGGTTATCACCAGTTGAGGGTGAAGGAGAGTGATGTGATGAAGACTGTGTTCAGAACCCGCTATGGTCATTATGAGTTTCTCGTGATGCCGTTCGGTTTAACCAACGCACCCGCTGTATTCATGGACCTCATGAATCGTGTATGCAAGCCATACCTGGATAAGTTTGTTATCGTCTTCATAGATGATATCCTCATCTACTCCAAGAGCGAAGAAGAACATGAGCAACATCTCCGACTAGTGCTTGAACTCTTGAGACAAGAGCAACTTTATGCCAAATTCTCCAAGTGTGAATTTTGGTTGAAGGAAGTCCAATTTCTGGGTCATATTGTGAGTGATCAAAGTATCAAAGTTGATCCCGCAAAGATCGAGGCTATCAGCAAGTGGGAGACACCCACTACTCCGACTCACATCCACCAATTTCTAGGTCTTGCCGGTTACTACAGAAGATTTATTAAAGGTTTCTCCCTGATTTCGCGTCCTTTGACCGCACTGACTCACAAGGGGAAGAAGTTCGTTTAGGAGAACGAACAAGAATCAGCATTTCAAACCCTGAAGCAGAAGTTAACCACCGCACCTATCTTGTCGCTTCCTGAAGGCAGTGACGACTTTGTTGTGTACTGCGATGCTTCGAAAAATGGTTTTGGTTGCGTATTGATGCAAAGAACGAAGGTCATTACTTATGCTTCTCGTTAACTGAAGATACACGAGCAAAACTACACTACCCATGATCTCGAACTTGGAGCCGTTGTCTTCGCTTTGAAGTTGTGGAGACACTATCTTTATGGGACAAAGAGTACCATATTCACCGATCACAAAAGCCTCCAGCACATCTTTGATCAGTAACAACTGAACATGAGGCAACGACGATGGATCGAGACGCTGAACGACTATGATTGTGAACTCCGTTACCATCCTGGCAAAGCCAATGTTGTAGCCGACGCTCTGAGTCAAAAGGAGAGAATGATACCTCTTCGTGTTCGAGCTCTGAACATCATCATTCATTCAAATCTCAATAGCCAGATCCGAGTAGCCCAAGATGAGGCTCTCAAAGAGGAGAATATTTCTCAAGAACACTTGAACATTCTCGTTTCACGATTCGAGGTTAAGGAGACTGGACTCCAATGTTATGCCGGAAGAATTTGGGTACCTAGTTATGGAGATCTACAGAGCCTTATACTAGATGAAGCCCACAAGTCGAGGTATTCGATTCATCCAGGAGCCGGTAAAATGTACCACGATCTCAAGGAACAGTATTGGTGGCCTAATCTTAAGAAGGATGTTGCAACTTACGTTGGTAAGTGTTTGACTTGCTCGAAAGTTAAGGCCGAACATCAAAGGCCATCTGGATTACTTCAACAACCGAAATTCCCACAATGAAAATGGGAAGCAATTACGATAGACTTCATCACAAAGCTACCGAAAACGGTAGGCGGTTATGATACCATCTGGGTTATCGTTGACCGACTTACTAATTCTGCACACTTCTTAGCCATGAAGGAAATAGATACAATGGAGAGACTTGCTCAACTGTACATCAAAGAAGTTGTGTCTCGTCATGTTGTACCCCTATCGATTATCTCATATCGCGATACCCATTTTGCTTCAAGGTTTTGGTGTTCTTTGCAAGAAGCCTTGGGAACTCGTATCGACATGAGCACTGCATATCACCCGCAGACCGATGGTCAGAGCGAACGAACGATTCAGACTTTAGAGGACATGTTGCGTGCCTGTGTTATTGACTTCGGAAAGTCTTGGAAAAGGCATTTGCCGTTAGCCGAATTCTCTTACAACAACAGTTACCACTCGAGTATTAATGCCGTACCTTTTGAAGCATTGTATGGCCGCAAGTGCCGTTCTCCTAATTGTTGGGCCGAGTTAGGTGAAGTGCAAATCACCGGACCCAAGATAGTCCATGAAACGACGGAGAAGATTGCCCAGATTCAAGCGAGACTTAAGACGGCCCGTGATCGCCAAAAGAGTTATGCTGTTCTAAAACATAAAGACTTCGAATTCAACGTGGGTGACCGTGTGATGTTGAAAGTCGCACCTTGGAAAGGTGTGATCCGATTTGGAAAGCGCGGAAAGTTAAACCCGCAGTACATTGGCCCTTTCGAAATTCTGGAACGTGTTGGACCCATAGCTTACCGTCTGGATCTTCCAACTCAATTGAGCGCAGTTCATCCTACCTTCCACGTATCAAATTTGAAGAAGTGTCTTGCTCCACCGGAACTTATCATACCCCTGGAGGAGCTTACAATTGATGACAAACTCCACTTCGTGGAAGAGCCTGTCGAAATTATGGACCGTGAGGTCAAAGTTTTGAAACACAACAGAATCCCGATCGTCCGAGTCCGATGGAATGCCAATCGAGGACCTGAGTTTACCTGGGAAAGAGAAAATCAAATGAGGCAGAAGTATCCACACCTTTTCCCAGCTCCTCCATCTCCCTCAGCTTAAATTTCGGGACAAAATTTCCATTAACAGGTGGGTAATGTAACGACCCGACTTTTTCGACTCGCTTTTATGCCTTGTATTTTAGCGAAACTGCGTATTTGTGCATACTGTGCCACTTTATACTCTGGAACCTTTATATACATGGTTTACTTTCATTTATATATTAAAACATGCCTTAGAGTACGTAGGATACTTAACTTGTTTACTGAAAGCCTTTATGACCGTTAGTGTCACTTGACGTTACGAACAAACTGCGTATTGCGTACACGTTTAACTTTTTTCATAATCGGAATATTATAACTACGAAATCTTAATTATTATTTTATAAAAATAATTACTTGAGTTTTTGGATGCTTAATTATGCGTAGTAATTTAATTATGCTTACTAGTTAGTCTTGTTGGACTTTCTACCTCGTTGGACCTAAGCCCACCCTACTCTAGCTAGTAGCCCATTTATTTAGCCCACTTATTAATTACTAGTGACCCAATAATAAGTAAGACAAATGCCCATTTATTAGAGGGAACATGCTAGCATTTATGTCAAGTATTATCCTTAATGTTGCATGAGATCCTAACATAAGCACCAACTTTAGACAACCATTAACCAAAAAGCAAACTTTTGTCCCCCTTGTCCCCCCCTCTAAATCACGGCCACCACTACCACCCTCACCCCTCATTCACCTATAAATACCACCCTTATTCCATCCATTTAACACTTGCTCTCATTTGTATTTCACACACACTTACTCTCTTATTTCCTTTCTAGTCTTTCTCAGTCTAAAACTTGTAAATTTTGATTTTTTTTCTTCTTCTTCTCCTTTCCTTTTCGTGGTCATCATCATTCTTTAAAAGATCAAGCTTTTTAGCTTTGATCTTGATTACATCTTGTAGATTCAAGCATGAATCCTTCAAGAACATGGAAGATTCAAGCTTTCTAGCTTTGAATCTCCACCTACTTTATAGATCTACATCTTTTTAGCTATAATCTTGTTATTTTGTTGTAAAGATTCAAACTTTTGTTTGTAATCTTCATGTAACTTAATGATCCTAGCTTTATGTTTCAAGATCTTCAAGAACAACCAAGATACAAGCTTTCTAGCTTGAATCTTCATATCTTTTTATTGGATCTAAGTTTTCTAACTTAAGATCTTGTTGTTTTGTTATAAAGATTCAAACTTGTGTTTGTTATCTTCATGTAACTTAAAGATCCAAACTTTATGCATCAAGATCTTCAAGAACACCAAAGGTTCAAGCTTTCTAGCTTTGTAACCTTGCAACTTGTGTGAAAAGGATTCAAGCTCTCTAGCTTAGGGTTCCATTACCTCATTTGACTTAGATTATGTTCATACTTGTTTGATTGATGTAAAGTTTGTAGCTTTAGTTGTAAATGTAACTTGTAATTATGTTAAGACTAAGGATATGATGTAACCTTGGTTCATCATCCATCTAAGTCTCTTAAATGAGTTGTGTTCTTACTTGGTCTTAACATATTGTGTGTTGATGGTAGAATCTTGGTCAAGGTGATGCTAACCCATCAACGTGTAGTGACCCGAACTTTTCCATGTTTATATATATTAATTGAGATTGATATTTACATGATTAAATGTTTCCAACATGTTAAGCAATCAAACTTGTTAAGACTTGATTAATTGAAATATGTTTCATATAGACAATTGACCACCCAAGTTGATCGGTGAATCACGAACGTTAAAACTTGTAAAAACTATATGATGACATATATATGGATATATATATAGTTAACATGATACTATGATAAGTAAACATATCATTAAGTATATTAACAATGAACTACATATGTAAAAACAAGACTACTAACTTAATGATTTTTAAACGAGACATATATGTAACGATTATCGTTGTAAAGACATTTAATGTATATATATCATATTAAGAGATATTCATACATGATAATATCATTATAATATAATAATTTAAAATCTCATTTGATATTATAAACATTGGGTTAACAACATTTAACAAGATCGTTAACCTAAAGGTTTCAATACAACACTTACATGTAACGACTAACGATGACTTAACGACTCAGTTAAAATGTATATACATGTAGTGTTTTAATATGTATTTATACACTTTTGAAAGACTTCAATACACTTATCAAAATACTTTTACTTAACAAAAATTCTTACAATTACATCCTCGTTCAGTTTCATCAACAATTCTACTCGTATGCACCCGTATTCGTACTCGTACAATACACAGCTTTTAGATGTATGTACTATTGGTATATACACTCCAATGATCAGCTCTTAGCAGCCCATGTGAGTCACCTAACACATGTGGGAACCATCATTTGGCAACTAGCATGAAATATCTCATAAAATTACAAAAATATGAGTAATCATTCATGACTTATTTACATGAAAACAAAATTACATATCCTTTATATCTAATCCATACACTAACGACCAAAAACACCTACAAACACTTTCATTCTTCAATTTTCTTCATCTAATTGATCTCTCTCAAGTTCTATCTTCAAGTTCTAAGTGTTCTTCATAAATTCTACAAGTTCTAGTTACATAAAATCAAGAATACTTTCAAGTTTGCTAGCTCACTTCCAATCTTGTAAGGTGATCATCCAACCTCAAGAAATCTTTGTTTCTTACAGTAGGTTATCATTCTAATACAAGTTAATAATCATATTCAAACTTTGGTTCAATTTCTATAACTATAACAATCTTATTTCAAGTGATGATCTTACTTGAACTTGTTTTCGTGTCATGATTCTGCTTCAAGAACTTCGAGCCATCCAAGGATCCGTTGAAGCTAGATCCATTTTTTTCTTTTCCAGTAGGTTTATCCAAGGAACTTAAGGTAGTAATGATGTTCATAACATCATTCGATTCATACATATAAAGCTATCTTATTCGAAGGTTTAAACTTGTAATCACTAGAACATAGTTTAGTTAATTCTAAACTTGTTCGCAAACAAAAGTTAATCCTTCTAACTTGACTTTTAAAATCAACTAAACACATGTTCTATATCTATATGATATGCTAACTTAATGATTTAAAACCTGGAAACACGAAAAACACCGTAAAACCGGATTTACGCCGTCGTAGTAACACCGCGGGCTGTTTTGGGTTAGTTAATTAAAAACTATGATAAACTTTGATTTAAAAGTTGTTATTCTGAGAAAATGATTTTTATTATGAACATGAAACTATATCCAAAAATTATGGTTAAACTCAAAGTGGAAGTATGTTTTCTAAAATGGTCATCTAGACGTCGTTCTTTCGACTGAAATGACTACCTTTACAAAAACGACTTGTAACTTATTTTTGCGACTATAAACCTATACTTTTTCTTTTTAGATTCATAAAATAGAGTTCAATATGAAACCATAGCAATTTGATTCACTCAAAACGGATTTAAAATGAAGAAGTTATGGGTAAAACAAGATTGGATAATTTTTCTCATTTTAGCTACGTGAAAATTGGTAACAAATCTATTTCAACCATAACTTAATCAACTTGTATTGTATATTATGTAATCTTGAGATACCATAGACACGTATACAATGTTTCGACCTATCATGTCGACACATCTATATATATTTCGGAACAACCATAGACACTCTATATGTGAATGTTGGAGTTAGCTATACAGGGTTGAGGTTGATTCCAAAATATATATAGTTTGAGTTGTGATCAATACTGAGATACGTATACACTGGGTCGTGGATTGATTCAAGATAATATTTATCGATTTATTTCTGTGCATCTAACTGTGGACAACTAGTTGTAGGTTACTAACGAGGACAGCTGACTTAATAAACTTAAAACATCAAAATATATTAAAAATGTTGTAAATATATTTTGAACATACTTTGATATATATGTATATATTGTTATAGGTTCGTGAATCAACCAGTGGCCAAGTCTTACTTCCCGACGAAGTAAAAATCTGTGAAAGTGAGTTATAGTCCCACTTTTAAAATCTAATATTTTTGGGATGATAATACATGCAGGTTTTATAAATGATTTACAAAATAGACACAAGTACATAAAACTACATTCTATGGTTGAATTATCGAAATAGAATATGCCCCTTTTTATTAAGTCTGGTAATCTAAGAATTAGGGAACAGACACCCTAATTGACGCGAATCCTAAAGATAGATCTATTGGGCTTAACAAACCCCATCCAAAGTACCGGATGCTTTAGTACTTCGAAATTTATATCATATCCGAAGGGTGTCCCGGAATGATGGGGATATTCTTATATATGCATCTTGTTAATGTCGGTTACCAGGTGTTCACCATATGAATGATTTTTACCTCTATGTATGGGATGTGTATTGAAATATGAAATCTTGTGGTCTATTATTATGATTTGATATATATAGGTTAAACCTATAACTCACCAACATTTTTGTTGACGTTTTAAGCATGTTTATTCTCAGGTGATTATTAAGAGCTTCCGCTATCGCATACTTAAATAAGGACGAGATTTGGAGTCCATGCTTGTATGATATTGTGTAAAAACTGCATTCAAGAAACTTATTTTGTTGTAACATATTTGTATTGTAAACCATTATGTAATGGTCGTGTGTAAACAGGATATTTTAGATTATCATTATTTGATAATCTACGTAAAGCTTTTTAAACCTTTATTGATGAAATAAAGGTTATGGTTTGTTTTAAAATGAATGCAGTCTTTGAAAAAACGTCTCATATAGAGGTCAAAATCTCGCAACGAAATCAATTAATATGGAACGTTTTTAATCAATAAGAACGGGACATTTCACAACGAGTTGTACACTTGAAGCTACGAGCATCAAGGATGAGAACCGTGATGAGCATCAAGCACCAAGAACCCCAACGGAGCACTTGTTTACTATTTTTCGGGATCTGATCTTTAACCTGGGCTACTGTAAAGTTTATTTTCAGTTATTTCGGTTCGAGTAGATGATTTTCTGTTTAGGCCTCATCTTAATCCGAGTTACGGTTTAGGATTTATGGCCCTCCGAAAGTCACTACGCCCTTGTAACGTTGTGCTGAAATTTCTGACCTACTCGCACTTAAACCGTCGCCACGGTCAAACGAAGACGAGTTAGGTTCTGAAAATTGGTCAACGGTTAGAGGACTCACATACGGAGCCAGAGCCACTGACTACTCATCTTTTCGATTTACGTAGAGGCCATAGCAGCTGATCCGAGTCAGCCTATTGTTTTGACCTCTATACTTGATTAACTTACTTAGCTTTTATGATGATGAATGATGATGATGATGACACTTAAACTTATTTTATGCACTAATAGAACTTATAAAGACAACCTACTGACCTAGTAACCTTTGATTTAGGTTTCCGACCTTTCGGACCGACTTACTACTTGCACAACTTCGTATCGACTTGTATTGCTTATTCACTGTGAGTTATAGCTTCCCTTTTTACTTATACTATTTTTGGGACTGAGAATACATGTGCTTTTTATGTTTTACTTATTTGACACGAGTACTTAAACTTTACATATGTGTGGGTTATATAACGGCATAAACTTTCCCCTTAGCACGGTAACGTTTAACTATTGGTTTTTGAACCGGTAGATGCGAATCTTAGATATGGATCCATAGGGTTTGACATCCCCACTCAGGCTAGTCGCGCTAGCATTTAACGGGTGTTTAATAATTCGAGGACATACGCACTCGCCAGGTGTACTTTTAGGGGGTGATATTTATATTTACGTTAAGTCTAGTTACCATGTGCCCACGGTTATACATATACTTTTCATACTGTTTTGAAACATTGAAATCTCGTGGTCAATCTTATATTACTATTACAATATAAACTATAGCTCACCAACATTATTGTTGACGTTTTTAAGCATGTTTTCTCAGGTGCTTAGAGGTATCTTGCTTCCGCTGTTAGATTTGCTGTTAAGGACCTGCTGTGTTAGAATTCCGCTGCATAATCTTAGAGATGTCTCAATCATGGAACTTTTTCTTTTGCATTCGTAGTTTATGTTATTCTCAAAAAATGACTTTGTAACGACCTTTGCGTCACGTTATCTTTTGTAAACGCTGTGCTTTTATGAATGCAAAACTGGTTTTCAAATAGCATGTACTACTTGACCGTGTAAAGATCCTATTGTTGACGAATCGTACACGATGGTTTTGTACGGGGCGTCACATTAGTGGTGATTAAAATAATAATAATGATAATACTAGTATTAATAATAATGATAATAATATTAAAGATTCTATTAATAATAATATTAATGTTAGTTTTAATAATAAATCTTATAACAATGATAATAACAGTAATTTTAATAAAATGAAAGGTTTATTAGTAATGATAATGAAAATAATAACTTTTATAATAATACATAATGCTTAATAATAAGTAATATTAATAACAATACTTATGTTACTCATAATCATAGTCTTCGTGTTTAATTTCCAAACTAATAATTAAAGCTGATATAACACCAATTCATAATCCTAACCATAATACTACTTATAATAATAATAGTAATAATAATAATAATATTAATAATAATAATGATTATAATACTTATAATTATGTTAACAATACTAATTATACTACTTATGATAATTATAATACTAGTACTATTAACAATAACTAATAATAACAATAATAATAATAATAATAATAATAATAATAATAATAATAATAATAATAATAATAATAATAATAATAATAATAATAATAATGAAAATGATGATAATAATAATAATAATAATAATAATAATAATAATAATAATAATAATAATAATAATAATAATAATAATAATAATAATAATAATAATAATAATTTTTGGTATTAAAAACTACCTTCCAAATCAGCTCTTAAAAAAAATTGTCACAAGTAAGGCTTGAACCCGAGACCTCCGGGATACCCGCTAACACCCTTTACCAATGATCCATGTGTTCTTTTCTGATTAATATCATATCTGTCTTATATTTAACCCTTATTATTTGTTTTTCACTTCTTCTTTAATTCATATCGAACAGAAACCATAACACTTTTATTCGTGAATTAATTGTTGGATTTGGACCCTTCAACTTCCACAGAAATCAACCCCTCATATGGTGTTCTTGTTTTTTTTTTAAAAATAAGAAGTATTGCAGTAGCAGAGGTCCACGAAGAACATTCATAAACTCAATCATCAATTTTGATTTTTAGTTCGTTTTAGAAAAAGTTTACAACACGAAATAGGTTGTAAATCATTCATAGAAACTTTCCCAAACATCAATTTAACTAAAATCATTAAAACAATTTCGAATTTCAACGAAGAACAATCAGTTGACTTTTGAATTTTAAAACTTTGACCTCAGAATTCATACTCAATAATAGAAATTGGAGTCTGAAACTTTACAAGAAGTTTAAATTGATTAATTCTAACACAATAGAATTTGTAGTTTTTGAAATTTGGTTCGTAACAGAGTTTTTGATAAAAAGTTATAAGAACAGGGTAGCGAAATAAATAAAAAAATTAAAAAATTAATTGTTTGCTCCTTCGACTGGTACCGTATAGAAGTAGGTATATTTGAATGTGATGATGGAAAATTTAATGGTTCTCTAACAATAGAAGGATCAATTATATACAGCAGGCGTCGAGTAGAATCAAATCAGGAAGTAAAATAAATAAAAAAATATATATATAAAAGATGAAAGGGATTGGCAACGGAAATTGTTTGTATTAGATGACTCCATTACAAATTATAATCATATTGAAGACAAGATTACCAATTTAAAACAGTTTGATGGTTACCTTCAACAGTTTTCTTACGATATCAACTTTTTATATATTTTATATATTAAATATTAATAAATAATAATTATATTAATAATAATAATTTTTATATTACTAGTAAAATAAATAATAATGACATAAAAATGATAATAATTATATTTATTAATGATAATAATAATAGATGGTATTATTTTCCAATAACTATAGCAATAATGATGATATTACTAATATTAATAATAATAATATTAACAATATTAATAAGAGTAATAATGATGATAACAATAATAAGTTTAATAATGATAATAATAATCCTTAATGATAATGGTAATAATAATATTTAATAATAATAAAAATCTATTTAATAATATTATTGATAATGAGACTAGTAATAACAATTGGTAAATAATAATATGATAATGATAATTTTTAATAAATTTACTTAATAATAATGATAATAAAAATGATAATAATAATCTTATTAATAATGAAAATGATAATATAACAATTATATTCAAACTTGTATTTAAATTTAATATAATATAATTTATTGAATATATCATATTAGTTATCTAATGTATAGAATATTTAATATTTATATATTTTATGTATTTTATAATATACCTGTAATATTAATTGTATATAAAATACATATATATATTTATTTCAATAACAACTTAATTATTCTATATTTTTTTAATTCAAATGATTAATGTATACTTTATTAATTTTTTAAAATATTATATATATATATATATATATATTTATTTATATTTACATATATATATTTATTTTCACACAATTGTTCGTGAATCGTCGGGAGCGGTCGAAGGTCAGTTGAATATATGAACATAGTTTCAAGATTTTCGAGACTCAACATTACAGACTTTGCTTATCGTGTCGAAACCATATAAGAATTAAAGTTTAAATTTGGTCGGAAATTTCCGGGTCGTCACAGTACCTACCCGTTAAAGAAATTTCGTCCCGAAATTTGAGTAGAATGGTCATGGATGACAATAAGTATGTTTTCATGACGCATATGAGCTGATAAATAGAGTTTTATTACTGATGAGTAATATGGATAAGATAATTCGATTACTCGAAAAGTACGAGTGAAGTTATCACAAAAGAGCGAAATAAAGAAGTAAAGATTCGTCTTAGCTTTTGACGTAGTCAGGGTTGAATTCCGGAATTTATGGGATTTGGAGAAAATCTTCGTAATAAGATTTGGTTCTTCGGTAATTAAGGAAATCAGGATCCGCTTTGATTAAATGCGATAATCTGTCTCGATTGTTACGTCTGATTTTTCCTTTATAAATTAAACTCTTCCGTTCCATTATTCTCACCATTCCTATACTTTCTTTCTTAGTTCATACATCCAAAAGATTATGAAATTGCTTAATCCAGTTCTAATCCTTGATATTTTCGTAATTATCATTTTTGTCATCCTTCTTTTCAATCTTCTACCAGAAAAAGCTGTTTACTTTTACTATTACCTTGGGGTGATACTATTCTTAATTCTACCGTGTCTTTATATTGCTATTCGTGTTAATATTCATGGTTTGTAACCTCCGTGTTGTTATTGGGCTTTATATTTTCTCTTATATTTTGGAGCTCTTTGCCTTTTTATTCTCTTCTCAACCTTTAGTAAGGCGAGTAATGGTCCAGAATTCGTAAATATGGAGTTTCGAATGAACTTAATGTTCTAAACAAGAAAGAACGTAATAGCACGATTTGATTTGTCAAATTACCAGAATCACTGAGAATAGAACTATCAAGAATATACTTTCTTGATATGTTTAGAAGTTAAGCAGAATGAAAGAGTTATGTAACATGGCACATGATGACGTTATGACTGTGAATCATCACGTTCCATTAGAAACTCAGCATGACTTACTGTAATATAATAACGTTGATCAAGTGTCATTATATTATACTAATTCATGCATCAATTTCTTTACATTTCTCTAGAATTCATTCATAAATTAAACCTAGATTTTACAGAAGTTTCCAATATAATGAAACACAGGAAGCACGAAGAGGTATATAATTTCGGACGAGAATATTTATGAAAATATCCTCAGAAATATCGAAGATATTTATGATGATATTTTGGAATTTCCAAGTTCGAAGGTTGATGAAGAAAAATTTTCCGCAAGATTTTAAGATGATTTCGGAGCAAGATATTCTCTAAAGATTTCAACGGATCCAGAATTACCTGGATTCTTTGAATATAGGGTATGGTCCTTGTATTTGTCCTTGGTCTCCTTCGTGGTTAGCTCAATCCGTTTTCCAGTTCCAACTTTTATAAGCTTTTCCAACATACTATTCTTTATTATCAAACTTTCGATGATTAAGGTCGTTTACGGTTGTCTACGGTTTCTGCTGCTTCATTCAGCTTTTTCAACATTTAGTGTATTGATTTGTAGACTGAGTGATTTTCAGAATTCAGAATGAAAGATCATAATTCTAAGAGATAAATGTTATACATATAACTGTTGATGTAGATATGCTGTGAGTTTTCAAAGTACTGATTGTTGATTCCCGGTAATTGGTATGGCAGTTCTCGTTACAAGATGCGAATGAGTATATGATAGGGTTTCAATGAATAAATATAATGATTTAACAGAGAGATTTAAGCCAAGTAGCAACGAGGTTGCTGGTACGTCTGCTGGTAATATGGTGGAATATAAAAGGTTCCCTGGTAACAATAAAAGAGTACGCATATATGTCAAGGTTATAATAAGGTTGTTTCGAACGAAAATTTGAAGTTGACTTGCTGGAGCTGTGACAAAATTTGCTACTTTGAAAGGGATTACCAAGTTATTTTGGGTAATAATAACACTAAGGAATTAGCACAGCTACGTGTTAAACGTTTACTCAGTTGCCGAGAGTTTCTCAGGTGCATAATTATATGCATAAATCTTTTCTTCTGTAGATGAAGTGCGGTTGGTTCATCCTCTTGAGTGAGGTGTTTTCAAGTATCATGAAAGGTTTGAACGCAGATTTTAATCGCCAAGATACAATTGAGGTTTAAGGTGAAATCAAGTGGCAAACTTGAAGAGATGTTTAGTTTCATATGTTATAATCAATATTTTAATTCATTTTAATTGTCCAATGTTGGTAGTCCACAGTTGGTAGTCCACAGTTAGTAATTCAACAATTCATATATAGTTTAATATATAATATTCGAATTAATTAATACGTATTCGTGACCCATTGTATACATGCCTCAGACTCGATCACAACTCAAAGTATATATATTATTGTAGAATCAACCTCAACCATGTATAGCTAACTCAAGCATTACTGCATATAGAGTGTCTATGGTTATTCCAAATAATATATATAGATGCGTCGATATGATATGTCAAAACCTTATATATGTGTCCCGATATTTAAAGTGCGTAAAATAAATAACAGAAATTAAATGACGATAAATAAAATTGCGAGAATATAAATTGCGATAATTAAATTGCGATAAATAAAATGTAATCAGTTAGCTAGGAACAGTTAGCTAGAAACAGTTAGCGTGGATTCTTAACAAAATTTCTTATAGTTAATTTATTTGTTTCTAACAAATTTTTTTTTGTCCAATATTTTCTTCATTATGCCACTTGTTGGATTCTGATAGGTCAAAATCTAAATATGAAATTGAATGAAAATGGTTATTCTGCGTTGAACGGATACATAAATCTGTAGATGTAAGTAGGATAGTAAATGACTGTTGAATCAGATTCGAAGAATGTACATTGTAACTTATTAATGTGAAATCTAAATATTCTTCGGGTATTACCTACCCGTTAAAATATTTTCACCATAATTCGTTTGTACAAAAGAATTTTTAATTACAATCTTTATAAAAACATATATACATATATATTTCCTTCAGATGTAATCATGGACTTAATGAGTTAACATGGTATTAATCTCATTTGATTTACGTTAGAAAAAGAATATATAATCTCTAAAACATTAGATATTACATAGTCGCCATGTCGAACAAAGATAATATAGATAGAACGATACGTAGAACTATGATTATGCTTGTGGTACAGAATGAGATGTTGAGACATGGATTGTTGATGGTACTAGTGCTGTTACTGATGGTACTGTTGGCGCCGGTGGTGTTCCTGAATCTGGTACGTTTTGCACCATATTTTCTAAGGCTATAATTCGGGCGCGAAGCTCGTTGACTTCTTTCATTACTCCAGGATGATTGTAGGTCGGAACAAGTGGATGAATAAGGTTTAGAATTTTAGATAGAATATAATCATGGTGAGATACTCTAGAAATGAGTGTGAAAATGGTGTTTCGAACAGGTTCGCCGGTAAGTGCTTAAGATTCATCGCCAAGAGTGTAACATCCGTGTTACATCTGTCCCACATCGGTTGGAGAGGGGAACGAAGCATGCCTTATAAGGGTGTGGAGACCTTTCCTAGCATGACGCGTTTTGGGACCACAAGCGCAGCAGATCTCATGAGAACTCTGCAGTTAAGCGTGCTCAGGCGAGAGCACTACCAGGATGGGTGACCTCCTGGGAAAGTGCTCGTCGCGTGTGGTTGCCAAGAAAAATCCGTGCGCCTACGGGCAAAGCGGACAATATCATGCTACGGGGAACGTTTACCTGGGATGTTACAATGATACCAACTGAAATGTCCCGTTCTTATTGATAAAAAAACGTTCCATATTAATTGATTTCGTTGCGAGGTTTTGACCTCTATATGAGACGTTTTTCAAAGACTGCATTCATTTTAAAACAAACCATAACCTTTATTTCATCAATAAAGGTTAAAAAAACTTTACTTAGATTATCAAATAATGATAATCTAAAATATCCTGTTTACACACGACCATTACATAATGGTTTACAATACAAATATGTTACAACAAAATAAGTTTCTTGAATGCAGTTTTTACACAATATCATACAAGCATGGACTCCAAATCTCGTCCTTATTTAAGTATGCGACAGCGGAAGCTCTTAATAATCACCTGAGAATAAACATGCTTAAAACGTCAACAAAAATGTTGGTGAGTTATAAGTTTAACCTATATATATCAAATCATAATAATAGACCACAAGATTTCATATTTCAATACACATCCCATACATAGAGATAAAAATTCATTCATATGGTGAACACCTGGTAACCGACATTAACAAGATGCATATATAAGAATATCCCCATCATTCCGGGACACCCTTCGGATATGATATAAATTTCGAAGTACTAAAGCATCCGGTACTTTGGATGGGGTTTGTTAGGCCCAATAGATATATCTTTAGGATTCGCGTCAATTAGGGTGTCTGTTCCCTAATTCTTAGATTACCAGACTTAATAAAAAGGGGCATATTCGATTTCGATAATTCAACCATAGAATGTAGTTTCACGTACTTGTGTCTATTTTGTAAATCATTTATAAAACCTGCATGTATTCTCATCCCAAAAATATTAGATTTTAAAAGTGGGACTATAACTCACTTTCACAGATTTTTACTTCATCGGGAAGTAAGACTTGGCCACTGGTTGATTCATGAACCTATAACAATATATACATATATATCAAAGTATGTTCAAAATATATTTACAACACTTTTAATATATTTTGATGTTTTAAGTTTATTAAGTCAGCTGTCCTCGTTAGTAACCTACAACTAGTTGTCCACAGTTAGATGTACAGAAATAAATCGATAAATATTATCTTGAATCAATCCACGACCCAGTGTATACGTATCTCAGTATTGATCACAACTCAAACTATATATATTTTGGAATCAACCTCAACCCTGTATAGCTAACTCCAACATTCACATATAGAGTGTCTATGGTTGTTCCGAAATATATATAGATGTGTCGACATGATAGGTCGAAACATTGTATACGTGTCTATGGTATCTCAAGATTACATAGTATACAATACAAGTTGATTAAGTTATGGTTTGAATAGATTTGTTACCAATTTTCACGTAGCTAAAATGAGAAAAAATATCCAATCTTGTTTTACCCATAACTTCTTCATTTTAAATCCGTTTTGAGTGAATCAAATTGCTATGGTTTCATATTGAACTCTATTTTATGAATCTAAAAAGAAAAAGTATAGGTTTATAGTCGCAAAAATAAGTTACAAGTCGTTTTTGTAAAGGTAGTCATTTTAGTCGAAAGAACGACGTCTAGATGACCATTTTAGAAAACATACTTCCACTTTGAGTTTAACCATAATTTTTGGATATAGTTTCATGTTCATAATAAAAATCATTTTCTCAGAATAACAACTTTTAAATCAAAGTTTATCATAGTTTTTAATTAACTAACCCAAAACAGCCCGCGGTGTTACTACGACGGCGTAAATCCGGTTTTACGGTGTTTTTCGTGTTTCCAGGTTTTAAATCATTAAGTTAGCATATCATATAGATATAGAACATGTGTTTAGTTGATTTTAAAAGTCAAGTTAGAAGGATTAACTTTTGTTTGCGAACAAGTTTAGAATTAACTAAACTATGTTCTAGTGATTACGAGTTTAAACCTTCGAATAAGATAGTTTTATATATATGAATCGAATGATGTTATGAACATCATTGCTACCTCAAGTTTAGTAGGTAAACCAACTGGAAGTGACAAGAAATGATCTAGCTTCAAAGGATCTTGGATGGCTTGAAAGTTCTTGAAGTAGGATCATGACACAAAAACAAGTTCAAGTAAGATTTTTACTCGAATTAAGATAGTTTATAGTTATAGAAATTGAATCAAAGTTTGAATATGAATATTACCTTGAATAAGAAAGATAACCTACTGTATATAACAAAGGTTTCTTGATCTTAGATGATTACTTGGAATGGATTAGAAAGCTTGGAAGTAAATTAGTAAACTTGAAGGGATTTTTGAAGTGTTCTTGAAGTGTTCTTCCTATGATGATTATAGCTTGATTCTTGAAGTGATTTTTGATGAAGATGATGATTAACTACTGGAAAAATACGTTCATAATAGTGTGTGTGTGTGTTGAGAGAGAATTAGAAAGAGAATTGGAAGTAAAATGGAGTGAATGATGAGTGATAATTGGTGAGTGGTGAGTGGGGTTAAAAGGAGTTCTAGTTAGTTGACTAGCTCATGGTAGAAGTTAAAATTGATTAGTCATACATGACATAATCAAGAGTGAAATCCCATGCTAGTTCCTATTGGTATATTCCCATTGTAAGTATGTTTTGAAGCTGTGTATAATACGGGTAAGAATACGACTAGAATTCTTGATGAAAGAAAAGAATGGGAAAGTAACTGTAACCATTTTCGTTAAGTATGAGTGTTTTGATATATGTCTTGAAGTCTTCCAAAAGTATTTTAATACATCTAAATACACTACATGTATATACATTTTAACTGAGTCATTAAGTCATCGTTAGTCGTTACATGTAAGTGTTGTTTTGAAACCTTTAAGTTAACGATCTCAATTAATGTTGTTAACCCATTGTTTATTATATCTAATGAGATGTTAAATTATTATATTATCATGATATTATGATATATTAATATATCTTAATATGATATATATACATTTAAATGTCGTTACAACGATAATCGTTATATATATGTCTCGTTTCGAAATCCTTAAGTTAGTAGTCTTGTTTATATGTATATAACTCATTGTTAATATACTTATGGAGATACTTACTTATCATAATCTCATGTTAACCATATGTATATCCATATATATATCGTCATGTCATTTTTTACAAGTTTTAACGTTCGTGAATCGCCGGTCAACTTGGGTGGTCAATTGTCTATATGAAACATATTTCAATTAATCAAGTCTTAACAAGTTTGATTGCTTAACATGTTGGAAACATTTAATCATGTAAATATCAATCTCAATTAATATATATAAACATGGAAAAGTTCGGGTCACTACAAAGAGTGCAGGTTGGTGGGTGGAAAGGATCGCCTTCTTCTTGTCTCCATCGGTTAAGTCGACTACGAACCCATCATATGAATTGGGGATGGATGATTGGTTGATTCATTCTGGTGACGCTACTTTCGGAGCTTAGGTGAACATCCATGTCGGAATAGCTGTCGGGTTCCAAAGAACTTGAATCCGAAGAACTTGAACGAGTGACGAGTTCCATTTCGTACTATTGAGTAAAGGGTTTTTCGGTATGAAATGATTTTTGGATGTCGGATGATATTCTAATTACGTAGAATATCTAAATATATAGAGCAAAAGATTTCGTAGATTACAGAGGAATTTACGGAATATGTCAGGAAAAGTTTACAGTAACAGATACGCTAAGATATGAATTTTGTCTATACACTATTCATGCAATCTAGGTAGTAAGATATGTCTAGATTAAGAATGATAAGCAAGTGATTCCCTAAGAATGATAAGCAGGTAATTTTCGACACAAAATGATAAGCAAAACTTTTGACATGCAGACAAGGTCGAAGTCCAGACCCAATAATGCATCTAAACAACTATCAGTTAGACACACTAATGCAAGACCTGGTTCGCTAAGACCACCACTCTGATACCAACTTTAACGACCCGTCCTAATCCATCTGGATGAATACATTACATTTGGTTACATCGCGAGGTACTTGACCTCTATATGATACATTTTACAAACATTGCATTCGTTTTTAAAAGACATACTTTCATTACATCGAAAGTTGACGGCATGCATACCATTTCCTAATATATCAATCTATCAATGACTTCTTATCAACCTTGATGAACTTAATGACTCGAATGCAACGTCTTTTGAAATATGCTATGAATGACTCCAAGTAATATCTCTAAAATGAGCAATTTGCACAGCGAAAGATTTCTTTCAAACCTGAGAATAAACATGCTTTCAAGTGTCAACCAAAAGGCTGGTGAGTTCATTAGTTTATTATAAACATTCATTTCCATCATTTTAATAGACCACAAGATTTCATATATTTAATTGTACACGTAACCCGAGTACAAAATAACACGCGTAACCCGCGAATTAAAAATCATTCATATGGTGAACGCTTGATAACCGACTTAACTTTAATGCATAGAATATTCCCAAACAGAACCTCTCGTCTGTATAATAATAATAATCTCGAAGTACTAAAGCATCCGTACCCCTGATGGGACTTGTCGAGGTCCATAAATCTATCTTTAGGATTCGCGTCGATTAGGGGCCATACCCGTTTCCTAATCATTAGGTTACCAAGCTAAAAAGGGGTGATATTCAATAGTCATAATCCAGCCATATAATGTAGTTTTTGATCACTTGTGTCTATTTCGTAAAACATTAGTAAAATCAGCGCATGTATTCTCAGTCCCAAAAATATATATAAAAAGGGAGTAATGAAACTCACGATACTGTATTCTGTAGTAAAAATACATATGTCGTCATTGAACAAATGTAGGATTGGCCTCGGATTCACGAACCTATATCATTTGTATATATATTAATACATATACTTGTAATCGAACAATTATATATATGTTATTATTAGTGATATAATTTTTATATTAGTAACTTATGTATTCCATTTTTATATATTTATTTTTATATATGAAAATATCAATTTTGTTATATTATTTGTATCAAATATTATATATATATATATATATATATACATACATATATATATATATATATATATATACATATATATATATATATATATATACATATATATATATATATATATATATATATATATATATATATATATATATATATATATATATATTTCATTTGTTTGTTAAAATAGTAATTACAATACCAAAATAATATTAGTGGTGATTAAAATAATAATAATGATAATACTAGTATTAATAATAATGATAATAATATTAATGATTCTATTAATAATAATATTAATGTTAGTTTTAATAATAAATCTTATAATAATGATAATAACAGTAATTTTAATAAAATGAAAGATTTATTAGTAATGATAATGAAAATAATAACTTTTATAATAATACATAATGCTTAATAATAAGTAATATTAATAACAATACTTATGTTACTCATAATCATAGTCTTCGTGTTTAATTTCCAAACTAATAATTAACGCTGATATAACATCAATTCATAATCCTAATCATAACACTACTTATAATAATAATAATATTAATAATAATAATAATATTAATAATAATAATGATTATAATACTTATAACTATGTTAACAATACTAATTATAATACTTATGATAATTATAATACTAGTACTATTAACAATAACTAATAATAATAATAATAATAATAATAATAATAATAATAATAATAATAATAATAATAATTATAATTATAATAATAATAATAATAATAATAATAATAATAATAATAATAATAATAATAATGAAAAAAATAATAATAATAATAATAATAATAATAATAATAATAATAATACTAATAATAATAATAATAATAAGAGTAATAATAATAATAATAATAATAATAATAATAATAATAATAATAATAATAATAATAATAATAATAATAATAATAATAATAATAATAATAATAATAATAATAATAATTTTTGGTATTAAAAACTACCTTCCAAATCAGCTCTTAAAAAAAATTGTCACAAGCAAGGCTTGAACCCGAGACCTCCTGGATACCCGCTAACACCCTTTACCAATGATCCATTTGTTCTTTTCTGATTAATATCATATCTATCTTATATTTAACCCGTATTATTTATTTTTCACTTCTTTTTTAATTCATATCGAACAGAAACCATAACACTTTTATTCGTGAATTAATTGTTGGATTTGGACCCTTCAACTTCTACAGAAATCAACCACTCATATGGTGTTCTTGTTTTTTAAAAAAAAATAAGAAGTATTGCAGTAGCAGAGGTCCACGAAGAACATTCATAAACTCAATCATCAATTTTGATTTTTAGTTCGTTTTAGAAAAAGTTTACAACACGAAATAGGTTGTAAATCATTCATAGAAACTTTCCCAAACATCAATCTAACTAAAATCATTAAAACAATTTCAAATTTCAACGAAGAACAATCAGTTAACTTTTGAATTTTAAAACTTTGACCTCAGAATTCATACTCAATAATAGAAATTGGAGTCTGAAACTTTACAGGAAGTTTAAATTGATTAATTCTAACACAATAGAATTTGAAGTTTTTGAAATTTGGTTCGTAACAGAGTTTTTGATAAAAAGTTATAAGAACAGGGTAGCGAAATAAATAAAAAAAATAAAAAATTTAATTGTTTGCTCCTTCGACTGGTACCGTATAGAAGTAGGTATATTTGAATGTGATGATGGAAAATTTAATGGTTCTCTAACAATAGAAGGATAAATTATATACAGCAGGTGTCGAGTAGAATCAAATCAGGAAGTAAAATAAATAAAAAATATATATATAAAAGATGAAAGGGATTGGCAACAGAATTTGTTTGTATTAGATGATTCCATTACAAATTTTAATCAGATTGAAGACAAGATTACCAATTTAAAATAGTTTGATGGTTACCTTCAACAGTTTTCGTACGATATCAATTTTTTTTATATTTTATATATTTAATAATAATAAATAATAATTATATTAATAATAATAATTTTTATATTACTAGTAAAATAAATAATAATGATATAAAAATGATAATAATTATATTTATTAATGATAATAATAATAGATGGTATTATTTTCCAATAACTATAGCAATAATGATAATATTACTAATATTAATAATAATATTATTAACAATATTAATAAGAGTAATAATGATGATAACAATAATAAGTTTAATAATGATAATAATAATCCTTAATGATAATGGTAATAATAATATTTAATAATAATAACAATTTATTAAATAATATTATTGATAATGAGACTAGTAATAACAATTGGTAAATAATAATATGATAATGATAATTTTTAATAAATTTACTTAATAATAATGACAATAAAAATGATAATAATAATCTTATTAATAATGAAAATGATAATATAACAATTATATTCAAACTTGTATTTAAATTTAATATAATATAATTTATTGATTATATCGTATTAGTTATCTAATGTATAGAATATTTAATATTTATATATTTTATGTATTTTACAATATACCCGTAATATTAATTGTATATAAAATTCATATATATATTTATTTCAATAACAACTTAATTATTCTATATTTTTTTAATTCAAATGATTAAAGTATACTTTATTAATTTTTTTAAAATATTCTATATATATACTTATATTTATATTTACATATATATATTTATTTTATATATTTATTTTCACACAATTGTTCATGAATCGTCGGGAGCGGTCGAAGGTCAGTTGAATATATGAACATAGTTTCAAGATTTTCGAGACTCAACATTACAGACTTTGCTTATCGTGTCGAAACCATATAAGAATTAAAGTTTAAATTTGGTCAGAAATTCTCGGGTCGTCACAGATAACCCGAGCGGAGATCGATTTTTGAATATACACAAGATCCTTGTAGTTGATCAAAGAGGTCATCGATGCGCGGAAGAGGATATCGGTTCTTAACCGTCAATTTGTTTAGTTCACGATAGTCGATGCACATTCGTAAGGATCCATCTTTCTTCTTAACGAATAAAATCGGAGCACCCCATGGTGAATGGCTAGGTTGGATAAAACCACGGTCAAGTAGTTCTTGGATTTGACTTTGCAATTCTTGCATTTCGGATGGAGAAAGTCTATACGGTGTACGTGCTATGGGTGCGGCTCCCGAAATAAGATCGATTTGGAATTCTACCGGTCGATGAGGTGGAAGACCCGGCAATTTTCTTCTCATCATCTATAAGCTTCTCGTCGGTCTCGACTTTCTTAACATGGGCTAGAATCGCGAAACAACCTTTACGAAGGTATTTTTCAACTTTAAGGCACGAGACGAGGTTGAGTCCGGTGCAACTCTTATCGCCATAGACAATCAAGGGTTCACCATTCTCGATAGGAATTTGAATTGCTTTGAGATCACAAAGGATGTGAGATTTCATTTTGGCTAACCAATCCATACCAATGATTACATCGAAGCTCCCTAGTTCTATAGGTATCAAGTCAATTTCAAACTCTTTACCTATAAAGTTTAACGTACACCCCCGATAAAATTTGTTAGCACTCAATAGTTTTCCGTTGGCCACTTCAATGGTATAAGTAGTATATAGTGGAAGTGGTGGAGTGCAAAAAGAATGAGTCAAGGTCTTGGATACAAAACTCTTATCGGCACCCGAATCGAATAAGCAAGAGAAATAAGAATTGTTGAGAAGAAACGTACCCGTGACTAGTTCATTGTCATCTCGGGTTTCCTCGGTGTTAATGTTGAAAGCTCGGCCATGTGCATTGGGGTTAGCTTTCTTCTTTGGGCATGCATTTCTAAAATGACCCGGTTGGCCACATTCGAAACAAACACCCGTTTTCGGTGCATTGGGCCCCTTTTGAGCGATGGGGGCGGCACTTCTACAATCGTTGGCCACATGGCCACTTTTTCAACATTTGTGGCAAAATGGCTTGCCACATTAACCCAAATGATGTTTGTAGCACTTGTTACAATAAGGTAGATATCCGGCATAACCCTTCTTGCCATCGGAGGTGAAAGGATTTTTGGTAAAGTTGTTGTTGTTGTAGTTGCTTGATTGAGTGGCTTCCCATTTTCTTTTGTTGCCACCCGATTTATCCTCGGCCTTAGGTGCCGGTACTACGATTTCATCCACCATTTCAATCAATTGGCAGGCCATCTTTAAAGCGTCTTGTAGGTTAGCGGGTTTGGATGACATTATGTAATAACCCGACTTTTTACGTTAACTTTTCGTTAAAAACTTAACAACTGTTACTTAAAATTTACAATTTTGTATGTAATTTTTTTTAATATACTATTATTAATATTGGTTATATGTTTTTTTTAAAACACTACGGTTAGTGAAAACGAGAAAAATATATTTTAAGACAACAAAACGTATGATTATTAATTTTAATAATTATGTTATATAACAATTGAGTTTTAAAAATCATTTTAATTAAGTAGGATGTCAATACTTATATTTTTATTGGTATTCAACAAGTATTTATACGCATATTATACAAACGTTTCTACATGTATGTGCATAGTTATATACACTAATAATTCAAACTAATAATTCTGTTTATTATTATTATTATTATTATTATTATTATTATTATTATTATTATTATTATTATTATTATTATTATTATTATTATTATTATTATTATTATTATTATTATTATATATTAGATAATATATACAAAATTCGCGACTCACTTGCCAACTACTCCCATAAATTACGTAACACATGATTTATAAAATTATAATTACTTTATTATATAATTTAAATATAAAAATGATATTTAAATATATTCTTAATAATTGATTTGAATTAAATATAAAAGGTTTCGAACAATATATATATATAGATGTATGTTTTTTTATTAATATAAAATTTACCAATTATTGAATCATATTAAGATAGGATACATTGGATTTTAACTAACGGATAAAAACTTAATTATCACCCTTGACAATATATTATATCTATATTTTCTTATTATTAAACGCGTGACTACACACGAATACCCATTTTTACCTAACTTAAAACCGTGACTCTATCTTATCTATATTATTTCTGATTCAATCATTCATTTCATCTAACACACACACGTACACAATTTTCTCAAAGAACACCCATCCACTATTCATCATCATCATCGATCTTCTTTCCTCAAGAACACCTTCAAGAAATCACTTGATCATAAAATCGTTTACATATTCGGATTCCTCTCGAAGAGCTCTACACATCCATACCAACAATTTCTTGATTAGAGTAAGTTTTAAAAACTCTAATTTTTGGGTTTTCATGTTTTTGTTACATTCTAGGGTAGATATAGTGTCTAGTGCTCAAGTCCTTGTATGTATGCATGATATTATTCGTTAATTTGATCGATTGATGACTTTTTGATGAATCAAAAATTTGTTTTATGTGAGGTCAGAAACTTGAACTTGTTAAATGTATAATATTATGAAATAATCAGAATCCTCTTGAAAAACTAATAAGTTTGGGCTTTGGAATTTCGAATTTTCGTTACCGTATGCTCATGTTATGCTTAATTGAAGTTTTAACTCGTTTTATGAATGATCACGAATTTGAATGGTATGCTACTGATATGAAATGATATTTTTAGTTTATGGTATGTGCATAAATGTATTCCTCTTGAAAAATTATTAACTTTTCATTAAGATATCATGTGATTTCGATTTCTAGATCAAAAGTTATGATTAATTGATTTCGGGTTGAAAAATTCGTATTTGAAACTGAGATTCTGGAAAAGTTGAGTTTATAATCTGATTATGGCATGATGATATTTGAAATGAGCTTGAAAAATTATTAACTTTTCGTTTAGATATCATATGTTTTTGATTTATAGAAGTTAAGTTATGAACGATTTAAGTTATGTTTTTATATGTTGTTTATGAATGTTTTTGACATGGTTAATGACTTGTAGCTGCTAATATGAGTTCATAGGGTTGTTGGACTTGAAAAACCACTGATACTAGACTCAAGAATCGGGTCGATTCGAATTTTCTTTAGACTTTTACGCTCGTTCAAAGTTTGGTACATTTTAATAAAAATGCTGTTTGAATTCTGAAAACTGCACGAACCACTGTTAACGTTTTCTGCAACTGGGTCTGATCTGGGTCGAACCAGGTTACGGGAATTTTTCTGTAGATTCTTCACTTAAAAACGCCACATCTCCAATTGGCGGTGACTGATTTGGAGTTGCGATGATTTTTCTAAAAATCACAGAAGTTGCTGCTGTAACTACCTTTTTTAAACTTGTATTTTTGCAAATGTTTCGGGTTATAAAAATAATGACCAATACTTGAGACTTGAGACTTTTTGTATGAACTTAATACACTTATATTAACTGTTTCATATAGTGTGGGGTGTTCTAAAGTGGTAATTTTGTATATATATATATGTAAACCATGTAATTTAAATCGCCGGTTTGGACATTTGACCCGTTTAAGCCAAAAAGTGTCAAAATGGGTAACGGGCACCGTGGACACGTCCGATATATTAATTTAAGTAAGTTTGAAGATTGTAATGTTTTAAAAATGAGTTTTTCCATATTTTGGTCAAAATGGGTATTTATGACCCATTTGGGTCATACGCGCCTACTTTGACCCATATACGAAATTTTGAGAAACAAAGGTATCTAACACGTCTAAAATATCATTTTGGACTTGTGACATGATTTTTACATGCTCAAGTATTATGGTTTAGAATTTGAGGTGTCAATGGAAAAATTTTAGTATTTTAACAAAAGTGTCAAAATGACTCTCGGGCCTACTTTGAGGGCTCGTAAGTTGAAATCGATTAAGTTTGGATAAAAACTATCATTTGAAATTGAAAGTCTTTACGACAAGCTTTAAAACGGTATATTATATGTATGATTTTGTTGAGTGTAAACGGGTTTAAAACCAGCGTGAAAATGGGCAGTCGTTGCTGATTTTGAACTCTTAACAGCAATTTTTATCAGCTTTTTATGTTTCAAGAGGCTGTTTTCGCAAGGCTGTAACTTTTAAACCGTAACTCCGTTTTTGTCAAATAAACTAGCTATAGAAAGGTGGGATGATATACGTTCCAATGGTCATGACCAAAGGTACTATATCAAAATTGGTGGGACACGAAATCAGCTGCAAAATACCTAAAAATACATATATGTAAATAATATTTTTTTTTTATATATGAAAATGAATTACGTAAGTTTGACCTATGTTTGACTATTTGACCAACTTGAGTAATATTATGAGATTGCTGACTTGTGTTGACTATGTTGACTGTGTTTGACTTGCGATTGACTTACATTTGATTTACTTTGATTTTTGTTGACTTTTAATAATTTTTGCTAAATTTATGAGTCGGACTTGAGAAATAGGACTATACGAACCCTATGGACCGACCTAGCTTATTAGACACTTATTGACCAACATATGTTCTCTAGGTTGAGGTCTACGGTTACTTGCATTCCGATATTCGGTCACATCTCTGTGATTTATTTCTGAAGTTGTCAGGTAAGTTTCATTTACCCCTTTTTACTCATTACATTTTTGGGCTGAGAATACATGCAAATGCTTTATTAACTGTTTTACAATATTTATATGCGTGAGTTTCATTTGCTCTCTTTTTAATTGCTTTTGCAATCTATATTTTTGGGCTGAGAATACATGCACTTTATTTTAAACGCAATGGATACAAGTACATACTAAATTCTACACTGAGTTTGAACCAAAAATCCCTTAGCTTTGGTAACTAGTAGCTGCCGGTTATAAGAACTGGTAGGCGCGCATAGTTGTATATGGATCCATAGGGCTTGACATCCCCGTCTGTTCCAGGTATAGAGACCCTAGCCTGAACTATAAAACAGACGTATGCTATTTTTGCGTGTATTGTACATGTTGGTTGCATGTATGTTAAAACAGTGGTACTTATTATATATACGTTAAGTTTAGTTACAAGGGTGTTCAATTTCGTAGAATATTTTGATAAACGTTTTGGATGAAACAACTGAAATCTTGTGGTCCACCTTTATATACAGATTATTCGCAATATTAAAACTATGAACTCACCAACCTTTGTTTTGACACTTTTAAGCATGTTTATTCTCAGGTCCCTAGAAGTCTTCTGCTGTTTGCTTATACGTTATACAAGCTATGTGCATGGAGTCATACATGCTTTATTAGAGAAAACTTTGCATTTACAAAATCATCACCATGTATCTTATTTTGACTGCATTGTCAACGGATGTATTATTGTAAACTATTATTTACGGTGATTTTCTATATGTAGAAATCATCATATGTCGAAAACCTTGGATTTAGATATTCATTTATGGTGTGCCTTTTCAAAAGAATGCAATTTTAACAAAACGTATCATATAGAGGTCAATACCTCGCAATGAAACCGGTGAATAACGTACTGTGTCAATAGCGATTTTGGCGGGTCGTTACAGGTGGTATCAGAGCGTTGGTTGTAGGGAATTAGGTACATTAGTGTGTCTGACCTGGACTGTTTGGATACATTAGTGGTCTAGTCTACAACCGTGTCGTTACACTTATATGTGATTATGTGCATATTCTGACATTAATATAATATTATTATTACTATCGGTGAGAAAGTATTTCTCCTTTTGATTACAAACCTTCTCCTGCTCAAGCGAGTTCATTTTCAAAACCCCGGTTATTGAAAAACCAGGAAGCGTCATTCAGGACTTCCGAAATTCCAGACATTCCTACGTGAGTTATTACTTATATATTTTTATAGATATCATTTGTGTTATATTATGTGCTTATGTGCTTCGATTAAGAAATTCCGGACATCTCGAATTGTGAATCGGAAGAAGTCTTTTCCAGCTCACGAAGATTCTCGGTAGTTTCAAAGATATTCTTACGACGCTCCCTTTCAATATTTTAATTATAATAAATATTATATTCCTGTATTATTTTTAGTACACCTCTTTTTGAAATCATTTTGATTTATAAATTCTGGAAAACGACACTTGTTTCATATCTATAAATATTTTGGAGTAGTATTGGAATGGAAGCATGAGTTAGTGTAATATAATGACGCTCGATCAACGTGGTTATATTATGGTAAGTCATGCAGAAGTTCTAATGGAACGTGATGGGGGTAAAACTTGATCAACCTTACCTTCACCATGTACCATGTTACATGATTCCTTTATTTTCTCTGCTGACATCTGAATATACTAAGACTCTATATGTGACATCATCTAAGGTCACACATAATTCCCTTCCAATCCTTGTCATATCATACTTGCACTCCGAGCAATTTATTCAAAGGTATTCGTCATCAAAAGAACATGATCTCGTTTTACCCAAATTCCATACTTAACTACAAGATGCTCTATCTTTCTACGTCAAGACGAACATTTCTATCCTCACTTGTTTCCTAAACGTCGTTTAATATCCCCAACCAAAATTTCGGGACGAAATTTTCTTTAAGGGGTAGGTAATGTAATAACCCGACTTTTTACGTTAACTTTTCGTTAAAAACTTAACAACTGTTACTTAAAATTTACAATTTTGTATGTAATTTTTTTTTAATATACTATTATTAATATTGGTTATATGTTTTTTTTAAAAACACTACGGTTAGTGAAAACGAGAAAAATATATTTTAAGACAACAAAACGTATGATTATTAATTTTAATAATTATGTTATATAACAATTGAGTTTTAAAAATCATTTTAATTAAGTAGGATGTCAATACTTATATTTTTATTGGTATTCAACAAGTATTTATACGCATATTATACAAACGTTTCTACATGTATGTGCATAGTTATATACACTAATAATTCAAACTAATAATTCTGTTTATTATTATTATTATTATTATTATTATTATTATTATTATTATTATTATTATTATTATTATTATTATTATTATTATTATTATTATTATTATTATTATTATTATTATTATATATTAGATAATAGATACAAAATTCGCGACTCACTTGCCAACTACTCCCATAAATTACGTAACACATGATTTATAAATATTATAATTACTTTATTATATAATTTAAATATAAAAATGATATTTAAATATATTCTTAATAATTGATTTGAATTAAATATAAAAGGTTTCGAACAATATATATATATAGATGTATGTTTTTTTATAAATATAAAATTTACCAATTATTGAATCATATTAAGATAGGATACATTGGATTTTAACTAACGGATAAAAACTTAATTATCACCCTTGACAATATATTATATCTATATTTTCTTACTATTAAACGCGTGACTACACACTAATACCCGTGTTTATCTAACTTAAAACCCTGACTCTATCTTATCTATATTATTTCCGATTCAATCATTCATTTCATCTAACATACGCACGTACACAATTTTCTCAAAGAACACCCATCCACTATTCATCATCATCATCGATCTTCTTTCTTCAAGAACACCTTCAAGAAATCACTTGATCATAAAATCGTTTACATATTCGGATTCCTCTCGAAGAGCTCTACACATCCATACCAACAATTTCTTGATTAGAGTAAGTTTTAAAAACTCTAATTTTTGGGTTTTCATGTTTTTGTTACATTCTAGGGTAGATATTGTAGTGACCCGAACTTTTTCATGTTTATATATATTAATTGAGATTGATATTTACATGATTAAATGTTTCTAACATGTTAAGCAATCAAACTTTTTAAGACTTGATTAATTGAAATATGTTTCATATAGACAATTGACCACCCAAGTTGACCGGCGATTCACGAACGTTAAAACTTGTAAAAATGACATGACGATATATATATGGATATACATATGGTTAACATGAGATTATGATAAGTAAGTATCTCCATAAGTATATTAATAATTAGTTATATACATATAAACAAGACTACTAACTTAAGGATTTCGAAACGAGACATATATGTAACGATTATCGTTGTAACGACATTTAAATGTATATATATCATATTAAGATATATTAATATATCATAATATCATGATAATATAATAATTTAACATCTTTTTAGATATAATAAACAATGGGTTAACAACATTAATTGAGATCGTTAACTTAAAGGTTTCAAAACAACACTTACATGTAACGACTAACGATGACTTAACAACTCAGTTAAAATGTATATACATGTAGTGTATTTAGATGTATTAAAATACTTTTGGAAGACTTCAAGACATATATCAAAACACTCATACTTAACGAAAATGGTTACAGTTACTTTCCCATTCTTTTCTTTCATCAAGAATTCTAGTCGTATTCTTACCCGTATTATACACAGCTTCAAAACGTACTTACTATGGGTATATACCAATAGGAACTAGCATGGGATTCCACTCTTGATTATGTCATGTATGACTAATCAATTTTAACTTCTACCATGAGCTAGTCAACTAACTAGAACTCCTTTTAACCCCACTCACCACTCACCAATTACCACCCATCATTCACTCCATTTCACTTCCAATTCTCTTTCTAATTCTCTCTCAACACACACACACACTATTATGAACGTATTTTTCCAGTAGTTAATCATCATATTCATCAAAAATCACTTCAAGAATCAAGCTATAATCATCATAGGAAGAACACTTCAAGAACACTTCAAAAATCCCTTCAAGTTTACTAATTTACTTCCAAGCTTTCTAATCCATTCCAAGTAATCATATAAGATCAAGAAACCTTTGTTATATACAGTAGGTTATCTTTCTTATTCAAGGTAATATTCATATTTAAACTTTGATTCAATTTCTATAACTATTAACTATCTTAATTCGAGTAAAAATCTTACTTGAACTTGTTTTTGTGTCATGATCCTACTTCAAGAACTTTCAAGCCATCCAAGATCCTTTGAAGCAAGATCATTTCTTGTCACTTCCAGTAGGTTTACCTACTAAACTTGAGGTAGTAATGATGTTCATAACATCATTCGATTCATATATATAAAACTATCTTATTCGAAGGTTTAAACTCGTAATCACTAGAACATAGTTTAGTTAATTCTAAACTTGTTCGCAAACAAAAGTTAATCCTTCTAACTTGACTTTTAAAATTAACTAAACACATGTTCTATATCTATATGATATGCTAACTTAATGATTTAAAACCTGGAAACACGAAAAACACCGTAAAACCGGATTTACGCCGTCGTAGTAACACCGCGGGCTGTTTTGGGTTAGTTAATTAAAAACTATGATAAACTTTGATTTAAAAGTTATTATTCTGAGAAAATGATTTTTATTATGAACATGAAACTATATCCAAAAATTATGGTTAAACTCTGAAATGACCCGTTCATATACATTATAAACGATTCATAATAGTTGATTACATCGCGAGGTATTTGACCTCTATATGATACATTTTACAAACATTACATTCGTTTTTAAAAGACAAACTTTCTTTACAACGAAAGTTGACGGCATGCATACCATTTCATAATACATCCAACTATAATTGACTTAAAAATAATCTTGATGAACTCAATGACTCGAATGCAACGTCTTTCAAAATATGCCATGAATGACTCCAAGTAATATCCTTAAAATGAGCTATTGCACAGCGTAAGATTTCTTTAATACCTGAGAATAAACATGCTTTAAAGTGTCAACCAAAAGGTTGGTGAGTTCATAGGTTTATCATAACAATCATTTCAATATATTAATAGACCACAAGATTTCCGTTTATAAATATATGTACACTCACAAGTGTATAAAACCATTCTGCTTATGTTGAGGCCTCAGTAACCAACCTTAACAATAATATAATAAGTCGTCTTCACAAAGATGGATACGTACACTTGCAAGTATATAAATAATCCTCGAAGTTCTAAACATCCGCCCACTAGTTCTTATGTCTAGTGCAGCCTACAGGATGGGGGTGTTAAGCCCGATAGATCTATCTTTAGGATTCGCACTTACATACTCTTATAACATGTAACTAAATTACCTAGCACATCAATCCGCAGAATATCATTTTTGATCACTTGTCTCTATTTCGTAAAATATTTATAAAAGCAGCGCATGTATTCTCAGTCCAAAATTATATATTGCAAAAGCAATTAAAAAGGGAGCAAATGAAACTCACCATACTGTATTTCGTAGTAAAAATACATATAACATCATTTAACAAGTGCAAGGTTGGCCTCGGATTCACGAACGTATCAATATTGAGATTTAATATTGCAGGAAAGTACGTAGACGCAACGGAGATGATAAACACTAGATTGACCTCACGAGCATACCCATGAACCATACCCATCACCTCCATAGCTATAACCCATAATTTCCTTAGCTTCGACTCATTCAAAAACTATTTTGAAATCACTCGGACATCACTCCGTCGTAATATTTTATGTATACTAATAATATCTTGAAATAATACAGAGCAAATATATATATATATATGTAAATCGATTGAGAGAGTTTAGAGAAATATATTTTCAAGTTTCTATGAAATAATGAAACCTATTGAATTCTATTTATAATAGATTTTTAAATTATTAAAGTGAATTATTAAAGTATGAATTATTAAAGTGAATTATTAAAGTATGAATTATTAAAGTGAATTATTAAAGTATGAATTATTAAAGTGAATTATTAAAGTATGAATTATTAAAGTGAATTATTAAAGTATGAATTATTAAAGTGAATTATTAAAGTTAAAGTAAAGTAAAAGTAAAGTAAAGGTAAAGTTAAAGTATAGTAAAAGTATAAAAACTATGTATGTATAATACGCGTATAAATATATATAATATTAATTTAAATCGTTATATATATTTAATGAAATAAAATATAAATATCATTATATTTATTATACTGGTTAAGTAATGAGTTGTCAAAAGTGATTCTAGATATTTATAAAAGTTATATATATTTTAATAATAAAGTTCTTTTTAAACTGAAAACGTTTTTGTACGTTTGAAAATAGATTAATAGAATATTAAGGAAACCAATTCTCCACTAACTTTTGTCTAACTTTCGTAAATGACACTTTTTGTTTTTATTTATAAATAGCTTTACAAATTATTCCGAATATCGTTAAAAGGAATAGATTTTCTCAATCATAGTGGACCTCTCAACAGAGACTTGTAATCATAATTCAATGTTTCTGATAATTCAAGCATTTAATATATTTTTTTTAATTTCGTCGATAATCATATTGAAACAAATACGTTCATGTAAAGCATTATACGTTTAAATACTTTTTTTGACATTTTCAATTTATAATATATACACATATACATACATATTCATATATGTTCATTTAATGGTTCGTGAATCATTGGAATTTGGTCGAGGTTTAAATGAATGTATAAACATAGTTTAAAATCCTTGAGATTTAACTTAACAAACATTGCTTATCGTGTCAGAATAATATAAAGATAAAGTTTAAATTTAGTCAGAAATTTCTGGGTCGTCACAGTACCTACCCGTTAAAGAAATTTCGTCCCCGAAATTTGATAGAGGTCGTCATGACTAACAATGAGAATGTTATTATGACGATTATAAAATTTTATCATGTCTAAGAAGTATGGATAAAATAATTCGATTACTCAAAGCGTATGAGGGAAGTTATCGTAAATGAAGGAAATAAGATTATAGTGATTCGTCATATCTTTTGACGTCATCACAATTGATCTCCGAATTTAAAGAAAATCTTTGTAATCTATGTTGGATTTGATGCTTCGGTGATTAAGGAGATTATGATTCTCTTCGAATTAATACGATAATCCATCTTGATTTCTCTGTCGGGTATTTCACTATAAATCCACCTCCTTCGTTTCCTTACAACTCACACCTTCTATTCTTTCTCCCTCAACTCATATTTTAAAGTATTTGTCAATATACTTCATCCAGTACTGATTCTCGATATACTCCTCACTTTCATATCTGTCATTCTTCTTTTTCATCTGCCTCCGGAAGAATCTATTTACTTCTACTATACTCTTGGTTTTATAGTGTTTTTAGTTCTCCCGTGTCTTTATATTGCTATATGCATTGATATATACGGTTTGTGATTTCTGGGTTGTTGTTGGGTTTTATATCTTCCCTTATATTTCAAAGTCCTTGCTTCTTCTATAATCATTGTCATCCACAGTAAATGCTCTCTTCTATTTGCTATGATTTATACTCCCATTTCTAGTTCGGTGCTTTGTCCTTTCGTTTCTTCTTCTTGCGATTAAGCACCGCTTGTAATGGTCCAGAATTCGCAGATATAAATTTCAGAATGAACATTGTTAATGTTCTAGGAAGGAAATTGTAATGACACGATCTTGATTTGTTAATTTACCAAAATACCCTGAAAAGACCGAATCATCAAGAAAATATATTCTTAATATTTTTAGAGATTAAATAGAATGCAAGAGTCATGTAACATAGCACATGATGACGTTATGATCTGTGAATCATCATGTTCCATTTAGAAACTCAGCATGAATTACTGTAATATAATCACGTTGATCAAGTGTCATTATATTATACTAACTCATGCTTCAGCTCCCAACACTTCTTCAAGAATATTCCTATTTTAAACTCGAATGTTTCAGAATTTAGAAACTAAAATAATTTCCTTTATGATATAATACAGATAGCGCGAAGAGGTAAATGATTTCAGATAAGAATAATTATAAAAATATCTTCAGAAGTATGGATGATATTTATAATGAAAGATACGATGATATCTTAGAATGTCTAATATCAGAGGATGATGAAGGATATTGTCCGCAGGGGTTTAGAGTTAGGAGCAAGGTATTCGTTAATGACTTCAGCAAGTAATGAATCATTTGGATCCTTTGAAGGCAGGTTCAGCCTTTATGATTTGTCCACAGTCTCCTTCATACTTTGCTCAATCCGTTTTCCAGTTCTAAAGCTTCTCTTTTTCTGAGCTTTGCCAATATACTATCCTTTATAATCCAACTTTTTACTGTTAAGGTCGTTTACAGTTTTTGTTGCTTCATCAGCATTTTTCAAAATTTTGAGAACTGGTTCGCAGTTTAGGGTGTTTTTCAGAAATTTCTCATTCAAAGAATGTAAGTCTTGGAGGTAGACGTTGTGTGTATATGTAATTGTTGATGTAGACATGCTGCGAGGTTTCAAAATAATGATTGCTGATTCTCAATAATTGGTATGGCAATTCTTATTATAAGGTACGAATAAATATATGATAGGGTTTCGATAATTATAATGAATTTTTTTTTTTTTGGAAAGTCAAAGATCAGTGAAGTTATTGGTTAGTTTATTGCTAATGTGGTGAATATAAACGATTCCCCGGTAACGTTGGCGAAAGGGTAACGTATTTATCGAGGTTATAATAAGACTAGTCCAACTGAAAAGTTGAAGTTGACTTGCTGGAGCTGTGACAAAACTGTCTACTTTGAAAAGGAATTGAAAAGTCATTTTAGCTAATAAATGCCAAAGGGTCTGACACGGATACGCGTTGAACTATGACTTTGGATTCGAGAGCTTTTTAGGTACATAAATGTGGGTAATATGTGGTTGGATCATCATCTCAATTGTTCATTGTTTGAAGTGTCTTCGAAAACTTCGGAGAGTTTGAACACAGTTTGTAATCGTTAATATACATATGATGTTCTAACACAGTTTTGAAGTCAAAGTATAGCTTTGAAAGATGTAGGAATCTAAGAGTGATGTCTTCTGTTAAATCATGACTTGGATTTTGATTTGTCAAAATCAGAATGCGTAATCAAATTTGGGTGAGAATGGTTGTTTTGATTACTATACAAGAATGTATATTGTTGTGAGATTTTGGGAGTATAGTTGATGATTTGCTTAATCAGATTCGAAAAATGTAACATATTAATTGTGAATTTATATATCTCTCGGGTATTACCTACCCGTTAAATTTTTTTTTTCACAATTAATATTTTGTACAACAGAATTTTATTACAGTCTTTATGAAAATATATATGTGCATATTTTCTTCATATGTAACATAGATTTAATGAGTTAATATTAAATTAAACTCATTTGATTTACGGTTGAAACTAGAACTAAATAATCCCTAAAGACTTTAGAAATTACATAACTTCTACGGAGTATTTATTCAATAAAATTGAAATTATGAATTAATACTTCGTTATTTGTTGGTGTTTGTAACCCTTGCACCATATTCTCTAAAGCCACTACTCGAGCGCGAAGCGCGTTGACTTCTTCTGTTACACTGGGGTGATTGTCGGTTCGGACGAGCGGATAAATAAAATCTAGAATTTGATGTAGTATATAATCATGACGAGATACTCTGAAAATGAGAGAGCAAATGGTGTTTCAGACCGGTTCGCCGGTAAGTGCTTCAGGTTCATCGCCAAGAGGGCAATGTGGTGGATGGAAGGGATCACCTTCTTCTTGTCTCCAATTATTGAGGAGGCTACGAACCTATCCCCAATTCATCCAGAATAGATGATGGCTAATTGGTTGATCCATTCCGGTCACACTGCTTTCGGAGCTTGAGTGGGATTCCATATCGGAATTCGAGGGACTTGAACTAATGACGAATTCCATTTCGTTCGATTGAATAAAGGATTTTTCGATATGAAATGATTTTTCGGCTATCGGGTGGTATTCTAATTACATAGAATATCTATATATATAGCGCAAAAGATTTCGTAGATTACGGAGGAATTTACGGAATATGTCAGGCAAAGTTTACAGTAACAGATACGTTAAGATATGAATTAGCAGATACGCTAAGATATGAATTTTGTCTATACACTATTCATGCAATCAATGCAATAAGATGTGTCTAGACTAAGAATGATAAGCAAGTAATTTCTGACAAGAATGATGAGCAAAACTTTTGACATGCAGACACGGTCGAAGTCCAGACTCACTAATGCATCCTAACGACTATCAGTTAGACACACTAATGCAGACCTGGTTCGCTAAGACCACCGCTCTGATACCAACTAAAATGACCCGTTCATATACATTATAAACGATTCATAATAGTTGATTACATCGCGAGGTATTTGACCTCTACATGATACATTTTACAAACATTACATTCGTTTTTAAAAGACAAACTTTCTTTACAATGAAAGTTGACGGCATGCATACCATTTCATAATACATCCAACTATAATTGACTTAAAAATAATCTTGATGAACTCAATGACTCGAATGCAACGTCTTTCAAAATATGCCATGAATGACTCCAAGTAATATCCTTAAAATGAGCTAATGCACATCGGAAGATTTCTTTAATACCTGAGAATAAACATGCTTTAAAGTGTCAACCAAAAGGTTGGTGAGTTCATAGGTTTATCATAACAATCATTTCAATATATTAATAGACCACAAGATTTCCGTTTATAAATATATGTACACTCACAAGTGTATAAAACCATTCTGCTTATGTTGAGGCCTCAGTAACCAACCTTAACAATAATATAATAAGTCGTCTTCGCAAAGATGGATACGTACACTTGCAAGTATATAAATAATCCTCGAAGTACTAAACATCCGCCCACTAGTTCTTATGTCTAGTGCAGCCTACAGGATGGGGGTGTTAAGCCCGATAGATCTATCTTTAGGATTCGCGCTTACATACTCTTATAACATGTAACTAAATTACCTAGCACATCAATCCGCAGAATATCATTTTTGATCACTTGTCTCTATTTCGTAAAATATTTATAAAAGCAGCGCATGTATTCTCAGCCCAAAATTATATATTGCAAAAGCAATTAAAAAGGGAGCAAATGAAACTCACCATACTGTATTTCGTAGTAAAAATACATATAACGTCATTTAACAAGTGCAAGGTTGGCCTCGGATTCACGAACGTATCAATATTGAGATTTAATATTGCAGGAAAGTACGTAGACGCAACGGAGATGATAAACACTAGATTGACCTCACGAGCATACCCATGAACCATACCCATCACCTCCATAGCTATAACCAATAATTTCCTTAGCTTCGACTCATTCAAAAACTATTTTGAAATCACTCGGACATCACTCCGTCGTAATATTTTATGTATACTAATAATATCTTGAAATAATACAGAGCAAATATATATATATATATATATATATATATATATATATATATATATATATATATATATATATATATATATATATATATATATATATATATATATATATGTAAATCGATTGAGAGAGTTTAGAGAAATATATTTTCAAGTTTCTATGAAATAATGAAACCTATTGAATTCTATTTATAATAGATTTTTGAATTATTAAAGTGAATTATTAAAGTATGAATTATTAAAGTGAATTATTAAAGTATGAATTATTAAAGTGAATTATTAAAGTATGAATTATTAAAGTAAATTATTAAAGTATGAATTATTAAAGTGAATTATTAAAGTATGAATTATTAAAGTGAATTATTAAAGTTAAAGTAAAGTAAAGGTAAAGTTAAAGTATGGTAAAAGTATAAAAACTATGTATGTATAATACGCGTATAAATATATATAATATTAATTTAAATAGTTATATATATTTAATGAAATAAAATATAAATATCATTATATTTATTATACTGGTTAAGTAATGAGTTGTCAAAAGTGATTCTAGATATTTATAAAAGTTATATATTTTTTAATAATAAAGTTCTTTTTAAACTGAAAACGTTTTTGTACGTTTGAAAATAGATTAATAGAATATTATGGAAACCAATTCTCCACTAACTTTTGTCTAACTTTCGTAAATGACACTTTTTGTTTTTATTTATAAATAGCTTTACAAATTATTCCGAATATCGTTAAAAGGAATAGATTTTCTCAATCATAGTGGACCTCTCAACAGAGACTTGTAATCATAATTCAATGTTTCTGATAATTCAAGCATTTAATATATTTTTTTTAATTTCGTCGATAATCATATTGAAACAAATACGTTCATGTAAAGCATTATACGTTTAAATACTTTTTTTGACATTTTCAATTTATAATATATACACATATACATACATATTCATATATGTTCATTTAATGGTTCGTGAATCATTGGAATTTGGTCGAGGTTTAAATGAATGTATAAACATAGTTTAAAATCCTTGAGATTTAACTTAACAAACATTGCTTATCGTGTCAGAATAATATAAAGATAAAGTTTAAATTTAGTCGGAAATTTCTGGGTCGTCACAAACTCAAAGTGGAAGTATGTTTTCTAAAATGGTCATCTAGACGTCGTTCTTTCGACTGAAATGACTACCTTTACAAAAACAACTTGTAACTTATTTTTCCGACTATAAACCTATACTTTTTCTGTTTAGATTCATAAAATAGAGTTCAATATGAAACCATAGCAATTTGATTCACTCAAAACGGATTTAAAATGAAGAAGTTATGGGTAAAACAAGATTGGATAATTTTTCTCATTTTAGCTACGTGAAAATTGGTAACAAATCTATTCCAACCATAACTTAATCAACTTGTATTGTATATTATGTAATCTTGAGATACCATAGACACGTATACAATGTTTCGACCTATCATGTCGACACATATATATATATTTCGGAACAACCATAGACACTCTATATGTGAATGTTGGAGTTAGCTATACAGGGTTGAGGTTGATTCCAAAATATATATAGTTTGAGTTGTGATCAATACTGAGATACGTATACACTGGGTCGTGGATTGATTCAAGATAATATTTATCGATTTATTTCTGTACATCTAATTGTGGACAACTAGCTGTAGGTTACTAACGAGGACAGCTGACTTAATAAACTTAAAACATCAAAATATCTTAAAAGTGTTGTAAATATATTTTGAACATACTTTGATATATATGTATATATTGTTATAGGTTCGTGAATCAACCAGTGGCCAAGTCTTACTTCCCGACGAAGTAAAAATCTGTGAAAGTGAGTTATAGTCCCACTTTTAAAATCTAATATTTTTGGGATGAGAATACATGCAGGTTTTATAAATGATTTACAAAATAGACACAAGTACGTGAAACTACATTCTATGGTTGAATTATCGAAATCGAATATGCCCCTTTTTATTAAGTCTGGTAATCTAAGAATTAGGGAACAGACACCCTAATTGACGCGAATCCTAAAGATAGATCTATTGGGCCTAACAAACCCCATCCAAAGTACCGGATGCTTTAGTACTTCGAAATTTATATCATATCCGAAGGGTGTCCCGGAATGATGGGGATATTCTTATATATGCATCTTGTTAATGTCGGTTACCAGGTGTTCACCATATGAATGATTTTTATCTCTATGTATGGGATGTGTATTGAAATATGAAATCTTGTGGTCTATTGTTACGATTTGATATATATAGGTTAAACCTATAACTCACCAACATTTTTGTTGACGTTTAAAGCATGTTTATTCTCAGGTGAATATTAAGAGCTTCCGCTGTTGCATACTAAAATAAGGACAAGATTTGGAGTCCATGTTTGTATGATATTGTGTAAAAACTGCATTCAAGAAACTGATTTCGATGTAACATATTTGTATTGTAAACCATTATGTAATGGTCGTGTGTAAACAGGATATTTTAGATTATCATTATTTGATAATCTACGTAAAGCTTTTTAAACCTTTATTTATGAAATAAAGGTTATGGTTTGTTTTAAAAATGAATGCAGTCTTTGAAAAACGTCTCATATAGAGGTCAAAACCTCGCAACGAAATCAATTAATATGGAACGTTTTTAATCAATAAGAACGGGACATTTCAGTTGGTATCCGAGCGTTGGTCTTAGAGAACCAGAATTTTGCATTAGTGTGTCTTATCAAGTTTGTTAGGATGCATTAGTGAGTCTGGACTTCGACCGTGTTTACTTGAAAAATGAATGCTTAACAAATTTTGTTGGAAACTATATATTTTTAACATGTGAATATTATGTGATATATTAATCTCTTAACGCGTTTGATATTATGTGATAGATGTCTACCTCTAGAACAAGTCCCATTGACTCACCTAATAATAATGAAGAGTCAAATGTAAATTGGAATGATTCGTGGACTGATTCACAAGTTCCCGAAGAGGAACCGGAAGAAGAGTCGGAACCAGAAGAAGAATCGGAACCGGAAGAAGAATCGGAACCGGATGAAGAAATAGAACCGGTGGGGGAAATAATAAAATGGTTAAGTAAAATAAAATCCTCAACCAACCGACCAAGGTTAATTATGGTCAATGGTGTTTCCGCTAAGGAAGCAAAATATTGGGAGGATTACCAATTCTCCGATGAATCGGATTCTGACGAGAATTCCGATGGTGTTATAGAAATTACCCCAACTGAATTTAAAAATGCAAAAGAAAATAATAAGGGAAAGGGCATAAAAATAGAGAAATCTAATTCCAACCCCGATGAACTTTATATGTATCGTCAACCCCCGAAGTCCTTAAGTTGTAACAATGACCCGGGAACCTCTAAACCACCAGGTTTTTCTAAACCAATGTGGAAAACGACGGCTCGTATTAGGGGAACATCATATATCCCTAGAAACTTGGCAAAACGAACCAAAACCGAAGAAGAAGAAACAAGCGAGTCGGAATAAGATAGTTGTATTCGTGTGGTGTAATATATGTAATATAGTGTGCTTATGCTTTATGATATATGTAAAAATTGCTTGTATTAATAAGTATTTTTTTTTATGAATCTAACTCTTGTCTATTTTACAGTATAAAAACACAAAATGGATAGACAACCCAATATTTTAAGAGACCTACCCGGAGACATGATTGATGAAATCTTGTCTAGAGTCGGTCAGAATTCTTCGGCACAACTATTTAAGGCGAGATCAGTTTGTAAGACATTCGAAGAACGTTCCAAGAATGCCTTGGTTTATAAAAGGCTTTCGTTCGAAAGATGGGGGATATCACATTGGGAAATCCATAAGTTACGATGTGTTTACTTTGATGCATATATTGCGGGGAACCCAAATGCTATTTTACGCAATGGGTTAAGAAATTATTTTGACTCAATATATCCGAATATTAGACTTCGTGATTTAGAAAAAGCAGCTAACATGCAACATAAAGAAGCATGTTATGCTTACGGATTAGTAATGTTCGCTTCTCACCAAAGTGAGAACAAGAACATCGGCCTACAACTATTAAACAAAACGTTCCCACAAGTGACGGAGTCGGTAATTGGGGTAAGAAATGAGGTTTTTAGATTGTTACGGGACTGTTGGACATTACGTAACCCTCGTCCCTTTGACGACGTTACAACACGCTGTCTTATCAACGGCCATAACGGTTATGTTCCACAAGACCAAGGATGGGAAGTAGTCCTAGTAAAACCAGAATGCATGACTTGTTTCTGGACGTATGAATTACGTGTCTTTATTACCTTTGCTGAACGACTTGTGTACTAGCTAGAATTATCTTCACAACTATCTTGTATCAAAGTTATTGTGTGCTATATTTCATGCTTTATGTAAAATAAGCAGTATTGTAAGTTTGTAAAATATTGTATAAAAGTTTGAACGCGAAATATTATTATAATCAGTTTTTCATATAGAATTGTAGTAGTTGAATTGTATATTAGCTACTAAGTATGAACTTAACGGGTAGGTACTACCCGAATTTAAACTTATAAAACGCTAATATGAAGAAAAAGCTTTTATAAATGAGTTCATATTATGCTACGAAATACTATTAACTACTCTTAATATTCTGTATGATTAACTTGTTCCATTTGACTATTTTGAAGGAAATGGCACCGACTACTCGACACACCGTGAATATGAATGAAGAGGACAAAGTAAAGTACGCTACGCATACCTTCACAGGTTCTGCGTTAACATGGTGGAATACCTATCTAGAGCAAGTGGGACAAGACCATGCGTACGCACTACCGTGGTCAGCATTCAAGCACTTGATGAACGAGAAGTACCGTCCCAGAACCGAGGTCAATAAGCTCAAGACAGAACTTAGAGGGTTACGAACCCAAGGATTTGATATTACCACATACGAAAGACGATTCACAGAATTGTGCCTATTGTGTCCGGGAGCATTCGAAGATGTGGAAGAGAAGATCGACGCGTTTGTGAAAGGATTACCGAAAAGAATCCAAGAAGATATAAGTTCACACGAGCCCGCCTCCATACAACAGGCATGTAGAATGGCTCACAAACTAGTGAACCAGATTGAAGAAAGAATTAAAGAACAGACTGCTGAAGAGGCCAATGTGAAGCAAGTCAAAAGAAAGTGGGAAGAAAACGGTGATAAGAATCACCAATACAACAACAACAGCAATTACAACAATAATCGCAACAATTATCCCAACAATCGCAACATCAATCGCAACTACAACAAACGGCCCAACAACAACAACAACAACAACAACAGCAACTACAACAATCATTCCAACAACACTAGTAACCGCAACAACAACAACAACAATCAGAAGCAGCTATGCCAAAGGTGTGAAAAGTATCACTCGGGGTTCTGCACCAAATTTTGCAACAAGTGTAAAAGAAATGGTCATAGCGCGGTGAAGTGTGAGGTCTACGGACCAGGGGTTAATAGAACGAAAGGAACAAATGGTGTCAGAATGAGTAATGGCGGAGCAAGTAGTGTCGGAGCAAGTTATGCCAATGTAGTTTGTTATAAATGTGGAAAACCGGGCCACATTATTAGAAATTGCCCGAACCAGGAGAACACGAATGGACAAGGCCGCGGAAGAGTTTTCAATATTAATGCGGCAGAGGCACAGAAAGACCCGGAGCTTGTTACGGGTACGTTTCTTATTGACAATAAATCTGCTTACGTTTTATTTGATTCGGGTGCGGATAGAAGCTATATGAGTAGAGATTTTTGTGCTAAATTAAGTTGTCCATTGACGCCTTTGGATAGTAAATTTTTACTCGAATTAGCAAATGGTAAATTAATTTCAGCAGATAATATATGTCGGAATCGAGAAATTAAACTGGTTAGCGAAACATTTAAGATTGACTTGATACCAGTGGAGTTAGGGAGTTTTGATGTGATAATCGGTATGGACTGGTTGAAAGAAGTGAAAGGAGAGATCGTTTGTTACAAAAATGCAATTCGCATTATACGAGAAAAAGGAAAACCCTTAATGGTGTACGGAGAAAAGAGTAACACGAAGCTACATCTTATTAGTAATTTGAAGGCACAAAAACTAATAAGAAAAGGTTGCTATGCTGTTCTAGCACACGTCGAGAAAGTACAAACTGAAGAAAAGAGCATCAATGATGTTCCCGTCGCAAAAGAATTTCTCGATGTATTTCCGAAAGAATTACCGGGATTACCCCCACATCGATCCGTTGAATTTCAAATAGATCTTGTACCAGGAGCTGCACCAATAGCTCGTGCTCCTTACAGACTCGCACCCAGCGAGATGAAAGAACTGCAAAGCCAATTACAAGAACTTTTAGAGCGTGGTTTCATTCGACCAAGCACATCACCGTGGGGAGCTCCTGTTTTCTTTGTCAAGAAGAAAGATGGTACATTCAGGTTGTGTATCGACTACCGAGAGTTGAACAAACTTACCATCAAGAACCGCTACCCACTACCGAGAATCGACGACTTATTTGATCAACTACAAGGCTCGTCTGTTTATTCAAAGATTGACTTACGTTCCGGGTATCATCAAATGTGGGTAAAAGAAGATGATATTCCAAAGACTGCTTTCAGAACACGTTACGGTCATTACGAGTTTATGGTCATGCCGTTTGGTTTAACTAATGCACCAGCTGTGGTCATGGACCTTATGAACCGAGTGTGTGGACCATACCTTGACAAGTTTGTCATTGTTTTCATTGATGACATACTTATTTACTCAAAGAATGATCAAGAACACGGTGAACATTTGAGAAAGGTGTTAGAAGTATTGAGGAAGGAAGAATTGTACGCTAAGTTTTCAAAGTGTGCATTTTGGTTGGAAGAAGTTCAATTCCTCGGTCACATAGTGAACAAAAAAGGTATTAAGGTGGATCCGGCAAAGATAGAAACTGTTGAAAAGTGGGAAACTCCGAAAACTCCGAAACACATACGCCAGTTTTTAGGACTAGCTGGTTACTACAAAAGGTTCATCCAAGACTTTTCCAGATTAGCAAAACCCTTGACTGCATTAACGCATAAAGGGAAGAAATTTGAATGGAAGGATGAACAAGAGAAAGCGTTTCAGTTATTGAAGAAAAAGCTAACTACGGCACCTATATTGTCATTGCCTGAAGGGAATGATGATTTTGTGATTTATTGTGACGCATCAAAGCAAGGTCTCGGTTGTGTATTAATGCAACGAACGAAGGTGATTGCTTATGCGTCTAGACAATTGAAGATTCACGAGCAAAATTATACGACGCATGATTTGGAATTAGGCGCAGTTGTTTTTGCATTAAAGACTTGGAGGCACTACTTATATGGGGTCAAAAGTATTATATATACCGACCATAAAAGTCTTCAACACATATTTAATCAGAAACAACTGAATATGAGGCAGCGTAGGTGGATTGAATTGTTGAATGATTACGACTTTGAGATTCGTTACCACCCGGGGAAGGCAAATGTGGTAGCCGATGCCTTGAGCAGGAAGGACAGAGAACCCATTCGAGTAAAATCTATGAATATAATGATTCATAATAACCTTACTACTCAAATAAAGGAGGCGCAACAAGGAGTTTTAAAAGAAGGAAATTTAAAGGATGAAATACCCAAAGGATCGGAGCAGCATCTTAATATTCGGGAAGACGGAACCCGGTATAGGGCTGAAAGGATTTGGGTACCAAAATTTAGAGATATGAGAGAAATGGTACTTAGAGAATCTCATAAAACCAGATACTCAATACATCCTGGAACGGGGAAGATGTACAAGGATCTCAAGAAACATTTTTGGTGGCCGGGTATGAAAGCCGATGTTGCTAAATACGTATGAGAATGTTTGACGTGTTCTAAGGTCAAATCTGAGCATCAGAAACCATCAGGTCTACTTCAACAACCCGAAATCCCAGAATGGAAATGGGAAAACATTACCATAGATTTCATCACTAAATTGCCAAGGACTGCAAGTGGTTTTGATACTATTTGGGTAATAGTTGATCGTCTCACCAAATCAGCACACTTCCTGCCAATAAGAGAAGATGACAAGATGGAGAAGTTAGCACGACTGTATTTGAAGGAAGTCGTCTCCAGACATGGAATACCAATCTCTATTATCTCTGATAGGGATGGCAGATTTATTTCAAGATTCTGGCAGACATTACAGCAAGCATTAGGAACTCGTCTAGACATGAGTACTGCCTATCATCCACAAATTGATGGGCAGAGCGAAAGGACAATACAAACTCTTGAAGACATGCTACGAGCATGTGTTATCAGAATTTTCCTACAACAACAGCTACCATTCAAGCATTGAGATGGTGCCGTTTGAAGCACTTTATGGTAGAAAGTACAGGTCTCCGATTTGTTGGAGTGAAGTGGGGGATAGACATATTACGGGTCCGGAGATTATACAAGAAACTACCGAGAAGATCATCCAAATTCAACAACGGTTGAAAACCGCCCAAAGTCGACAAAAGAACTACGCTGACATTAAAAGAAAAGATATAGAATTTGAAATTGGAGAGATGGTCATGCTTAAAGTTGCACCTTGGAAAGGCGTTGTTCGATTTGGTAAACGAGGAAAATTAAATCCAAGGTATATTGGACCATTCAAGATTATTGATCGTGTCGGACCAGTAGCTTACCGACTTGAGTTACCTCAACAACTCGCGGCTATACATAACACTTTCCACGTCTCGAATTTGAAGAAATGTTTTGCTAAAGAAGATCTCACTATTTCGTTAGATGAAATCCAAATCAACGAAAAACTCCAATTCATCGAAGAACCCGTCGAAATAATGGATCGTGAGGTTAAAAGACTTAAGTAAAACAAGATACCAATTGTTAAGGTTCGATGGAATGCTCGTAGAGGACCCGAGTTCACCTGGGAGCATGAAGATCAGATGAAGAAGAAATACCCGCATCTATTTCCAGAAGATTCGTCAACACCTTCAACAGCTTAAAATTTCGGGACGAAATTTATTTAACGGGTAGGTACTGTAGTGACCCGAACTTTTCCATGTTTATATATATTAATTGAGATTGATATTTACATGATTAAATGTTTCCAACATGTTAAGCAATCAAACTTGTTAAGACTTGATTAATTGAAATATGTTTCATATAGACAATTGACCACCCAAGTTGACCGGCGATTCACGAACGTTAAAACTTGTAAAAATGACATGACGATATATATATGGATATACATATGGTTAACATGAGATTATGATAAGTAAGTATCTCCATAAGTATATTAACAATGAGTTATATACATATAAACAAGACTACTAACTTAACGATTTCGAAACGAGACATATATGTAACGATTATCGTTGTAACGACATTTAAATGTATATATATCATATTAAGATATATTAATATATCATAATATAATGATAATATAATAATTTAACATCTCATTAGATATAATAAACAATGGGTTAACAATATTAATTGAGATCGTTAACTTAAAGGTTTCAAAACAACACTTACATGTAACGACTAACGATGACTTAACAACTCAGTTAAAATGTATATACATGTAGTGTATTTAGATGTATTAAAATACTTTTGGAAGACTTCAAGACATATATCAAAACACTCATACTTAACAAAAATGGTTACAGTTACTTTCCCATTCTTTTCTTTCATCAAGAATTCTAGTCGTATTCTTACCCGTATTATACACAGCTTCAAAACGTACTTACTATGGGTATATACCAATAGGAACTAGCATGGGATTCCACTCTTGATTATGTCATGTATGACTAATCAATTTTAACTTCTACCATGAGCTAGTCAACTAACTAGAACTCCTTTTAACCCCACTCACCACTCACCAATTACCACTCATCATTCACTCCATTTCACTTCCAATTCTCTTTCTAATTCTCTCTCAACACACACACACACTATTATGAACGTATTTTTCCAGTAGTTAATCATCATCTTCATCAAAAATCACTTCAAGAATCAAGCTATAATCATCATAGGAAGAACACTTCAAAAATCCCTTCAAGTTTACTAATTTACTTCCAAGCTTTCTAATCCATTCCAAGTAATCATCTAAGATCAAGAAACCTTTGTTATATATAGTAGGTTATCTTTCTTATTCAAGGTAATATTCATATTCAAACTTTGATTCAATTTCTATAACTATAAACTATCTTAATTCGAGTAAAAATCTTACTTGAACTTGTTTTTGTGTCATGATCCTACTTCAAGAACTTTCAAGCCATCCAAGATCCTTTGAAGCTAGATCATTTCTTGTCACTTCCAGTAGGTTTACCTACTAAACTTGAGGTAGTAATGATGTTCATAACATCATTCGATTCATATATATATAAAACTATATTATTCGAAGGTTTAAACTCGTAATCACTAGAACATAGTTTAGTTAATTCTAAACTTGTTCGCAAACAAAAGTTAATCCTTCTAACTTGACTTTTAAAATTAACTAAACACATGTTCTATATCTATATGATATGCTAACTTAATGATTTAAAACCTGGAAACACGAAAAACACCGTAAAACCAGATTTACGCCGTCGTAGTAACACCGCGGGCTGTTTTGGGTTAGTTAATTAAAAACTATGATAAACTTTGATTTTAAAGTTGTTATTCTGAGAAAATGATTTTTATTATGAACATGAAACTATATCAAAAAATTATGGTTAAACTCAAAGTGGAAGTATGTTTTCTAAAATGGTCATCTAGACGTCGTTCTTTCGACTGAAATGACTACCTTTACAAAAACGACTTGTAACTTATTTTTCCGACTATAAACCTATACTTTTTCTGTTTAGATTCATAAAATAGAGTTCAATATGAAACCATAGCAATTTGATTCACTCAAAACGGATTTAAAATGAAGAAGTTATGGGTAAAACAAGATTGGATAATTTTTCTCATTTTAGCTACGTGAAAATTGGTAACAAATCTATTCCAACCATAACTTAATCAACTTGTATTGTATATTATGTAATCTTGAGATACCATAGACACGTATACAATGTTTCGACCTATCATGTCGACACATCTATATATATTTCGGAACAACCATAGACACTCTATATGTGAATGTTGGAGTTAGCTATACAGGGTTGAGGTTGATTCCAAAATATATATAGTTTGAGTTGTGATCAATACTGAGATACGTATACACTGGGTCGTGGATTGATTCAAGATAATATTTATCGATTTATTTATGTACATCTAATTGTGGACAATTAGTTGTAGGTTACTAACGAGGACAGCTGACTTAATAAACTTAAAACATCAAAATATATTAAAAGTGTTGTAAATATATTTTGAACATACTTTGATATATATGTATATATTGTTATAGGTTCGTGAATCAACCAGTGGCCAAGTCTTACTTCCCGACGAAGTAAAAATCTGTGAAAGTGAGTTATAGTCCCACTTTTAAAATCTAATATTTTTGGGATGAGAATACATGCAGGTTTTATAAATGATTTACAAAATAGACACAAGTACGTGAAACTACATTCTATGGTTGAATTATCGAAATCGAATATGCCCTTTTTTATTAAGTCTGGTAATCTAAGAATTAGGGAACAGACACCCTAATTGACGCGAATCCTAAAGATAGATCTATTGGGCCTAACAAACCCCATCCAAAGTACCGGATGCTTTAGTACTTCGAAATTTATATCATATTCGAAGGGTGTCCCGGAATGATGGGGATATTCTTATATATGCATCTTGTTAATGTCGGTTACCAGGTATTCACCATATGAATGATTTTTATCTCTATGTATGGGATGTGTATTGAAATATGAAATCTTGTGGTCTATTGTTACGATTTGATATATATAGGTTAAACCTATAACTCACCAACATTTTTGTTGACGTTTAAAGCATGTTTATTCTCAGGTGAATATTAAGAGCTTCCGCTGTTGCATACTAAAATAAGGACAAGATTTGGAGTCCATGTTTGTATGATATTGTGTAAAAACTGCATTCAAAAAACTGATTTCGATGTAACATATTTGTATTGTAAACCATTATGTAATGGTCGTGTGTAAACAGGATATTTTAGATTAACATTATTTGATAATCTACGTAAAGCTTTTTAAACCTTTATTTATGAAATAAAGGTTATGGTTTGTTTTAAAAATGAATACAATCTTTGAAAAACGTCTCATATAGAGGTCAAAACCTCGCAACGAAATCAATTAATATGGAACGTTTTTAATCAATAAGAACGGGACATTTTAGATATAGTGTCTAGTGCTCAAGTCCTTGTATGTATGCATGATATTATTCGTTAATTTGATCGATTGACAACTTTTTGATGAATCACGAATTTGTTTTGTGGGAGGTCAGAAACTTGAACTTGTTAAATGTATAATATTATGAAATAATCAGAATCCTCTTGAAAAACTAATAAGTTTGGGCTTTGGAATTTCGAATTTTCGTTACCGTATGCTCATGTTATGCTTAATTGAAGTTTTAACTCGTTTTATGAATGATCACGAATTTGAATGGCATGCTACTGATATGAAATGATATTTTTAGTTTATGGTATGTGCATAAATGTATTCCTCTTGAAAAATTATTAACTTTTCATTGAGATATCATGTGATTTCGATTACTAGATCAAAAGTTATGATTAATTGATTTCGGGTTGAAAAATTCGTATTTAAAACTGAGATTCTGGAAAAGTTGAGTTTATAATCTGATTATGGCATGATGATATTTGAAATGAGCTTGAAAAATTATTAACTTTTCGTTTAGATATCATATGTTTTTGATTTATAGAAGTTAAGTTATGAACGATTTAAGTTATGTTTTTATATGTTGTTTATGAACGTTTTTGACATGGTTAATGACTTGTAGCTGCTAATATGAGTTCATAGGGTTGTTGGACTTGAAAAACCACTGATACTAGACTCAAGAATCGGGTCGATTCGAATTTTCTTTAGACTTTTACGCTCGTTCAAAGTTTGGTACATTTTAATAAAAATGCTGTTTGAATTCTGAAAACTGCACGAACCACTGTTAACGTTTTCTGCAACTGGGTCTGATCTGGGTCGAACCAGGTTATGGGAATTTTTCTGTAGATTCTTCACTTAAAAACGACGCATCTCCAATTGGCGGTGACTGATTTGGAGTTGCGATGATTTTTCTAAAAATCACAGAAGTTGCTGCTGTAACTACCTTTTTTAAACTTGTATTTTTGCAAATGTTTCGGGTTATAAAAATAATGACCAATAGTTGAGACTTGAGACTTTTTGTATGAACTTAATACACTTATATTAACTGTTTCATATAGTGTGAGGTGTTCTAAAGTGGTAATTTTGTATATATATATAAACCATGTAATTTAAATCGTCGATTTGGACATTTGACCCGTTTAAGCCAAAAAGTGTCAAAATGGGTAACGGGCACCGTGGACACGTCCGATATATTAATTTAAGTAAGTTTGAAGATTGTAATGTTTTAAAAATGAGTTTTTCCATATTTTGGTCAAAATGGGTATTTATGACCCATTTGGGTCATACGCGCCTACTTTGACCCATATACAAAATTTTGAGAAACAAAGGTATCTAACACGTCTAAAATATCATTTTGGACTTGTGACATGATTTTTACATGCTCAAGTATTATGGTTTAGAATTTGAGGTGTCAATGGAAAAATTTTAGTATTTTAACAAAAGTGTCAAAATAACTCTCGGGCCTACTTTGAGGGCTCGTAAGTTGAAATCGATTAAGTTTGGATAAAAACTATCATTTGATATTGAAAGTCTTTACGACAAGCTTTAAAACGGTATATTATATGTATGATTTTGTTGAGTGTAAACGGGTTTAAAACAAGCGTGAAAATGGGCAGTCGTTGCTGATTTTGAACTCTTAACAGCAATTTTTATCAGCTTTTTATGTTTCAAGAGGCTGTTTTCGCAAGGCTGTAACTTTTAAACCGTAACTCCGTTTTTGTCAAATAAACTAGCTATAGAAAGGTGGGATGATATACGTTCCAATGGTCACGACCAAAGGTACTATATCGAAATTGGTGGGACACGAAATCAGCTACAAAATACCTAAAAATACATATATGTAAATAATATATTTTTTTTATATATGAAAATGAATTACGTAAGTTTGACCTATGTTTGACTATTTGACCAACTTGAGTAATATTATGAGATTGTTGACTTGTGTTGACTATGTTGACTGTGTTTGACTTGCGATTGACTTACATTTGACTTACTTTGACTTTTGTTGACTTTTGTTGACTTTTGTTGACTTTTGCTAATTTTTGCTAAATTTATGAGTCGGACTTGAGCAATAGGACTATACGAACCCTATGGACCGACCTAGCTTATTAGACACTTATTGACCAACATATGTTCTCTAGGTTGAGGTCTACGGTTACTTGCATTCCGATATTCGGTCACATCTCTGTGATTTATTTCTGAAGTTGTCAGGTGAGTTTCATTTACCCCTTTTTACTCATTACATTTTTGGGCTGAGAATACATGCAAATGCTTTATTAACTGTTTTACAATATTTATATGCGTGAGTTTCATTTGCTCTCTTTTTAATTGCTTTTGCAATCTATATTTTTGGGCTGAGAATACATGCACTTTATTTTAAACGCAATGGATACAAGTACATACTAAATTCTACACTGAGTTTGAACCGAAAATCCCTTAGCTTTGGTAACTAGTAGCTGCCGGTTATAAGAACTGGTGGGCGCGCATAGTTGTATATGGATCCATAGGGCTTGACATCCCCGTCTGTTCCAGGTATAGAGACCCTAGCCTGAACTATAAAATAGACGTATGCTATTTTTGCGTGTATTGTACATGTTGGTTGCATGTATGTTAAAACAGGGGTACTTATTATATATACGTTAAGTTTAGTTACCAGGGTGCTCAATTTCGTAGAATATTTTGATAAACGTTTTGGAAGAAACAACTGAAATCTTGTGGTCCACCTTTATATACAGATTATGCGTAATATTAAAACTATGAACTCACCAACCTTTGTGTTGACACTTTTAAGCATGTTTATTCTCAGGTCCCTAGAAGTCTTCCGCTGTTTGCGTATACGTTATACAAGCTATGTGCATGGAGTCATACATGCTTTATTAGAGAAAACTTTGCATTTACAAAATCATCACCATGTATCTTATTTTGACTGCATTGTCAACGGATGTATTATTGTAAACTATTATTTACGGTGATTTTCTATATGTAGAAATCATCATATGTCGAAAACCTTGGATTTAGATATTCATTTATGGTGTGCGTTTTCAAAAGAATGCAATATTTACAAAACCTATCATATAGAGGTCAATACCTCGCAATGAAACCGGTGAATAACGTACTGCGTCAATAGCGATTTTGGCGGGTCGTTACAGGTGGTATCAGATAGTTGGTTGTAGGGAATTAGGTACATTATTGTGTCTGACATGGACTGTTTGGATACATTAGTGGTCTAGTCTACAACCGTGTCGTTACACTTATATGTGATTATGTGCATATTCTGACATTAATATAATATTATTATTACTATCGGTGAGAAAGTATTTCTCCTTTTGATTACAAACCTTCTCCTGCTCAAGCGAGTTCATTTTCAAAACCCCGGTTATTGAAAAACCAGGAAGCGTCATTCAGGACTTTTGAAATTCCAGACATTCGTACGTGAGTTATTACTTATATATTTTTATAGATATCATTTGTGTTATATTATGTGCTTATGTGCTTCGATTAAGAAATTCCGGACATCTCGAATTGTGAATCGGAAGAAGTCTTTTCCAGCTCACGAAGATTCTCGGTAGTTTCAAAGATATTCTTATGACGCTCCCTTTCAATATTTTAATTATAATAAATATTATATTCCTGTACTATTTTTAGTACACCTCTTTTTGAAATCATTTTGATTTATAAATTCTGGAAAACGACACTTGTTTCATATCTATAAATATTTTGGAGTAGTATTGGAATGGAAGCATGAGTTAGTGTAATATAATGACGCTCGATCAACGTGGTTATATTATGGTAAGTCATGCGGAAGTTCTAATGGAACGTGATGGGGGTAAAACTTGATCAACCTTACCTTCGCCATGTACCATGTTACATGATTCCTTTATTTTCTCTGCTGACATCTGAATATACTAAGACTCTATATGTGACATCATCTAAGGTCACACATAATTCCCTTCCAATCCTTGTCATATCATACTTGCACTCCGAGCAATTTATTCAAAGGTATTCGTCATCAAAAGAACATGATCTCGTTTTACGCAAATTCCATACTTAACTACAAGATGCTCGATCTTTCTACGTCAAGACGAACATTTCTATCCTCACTTGTTTCCTAAACGTCGTTTAATATCACCAACCAAAATTTCGGGACGAAATTTTCTTTAAGGGGTAGGTAATGTAATAACCCAACTTTTTACGTTAACTTTTCGTTAAAAACTTAACAACTGTTACTTAAAATTTACAATTTTGTATGTAATTTTTTTTTAATATACTATTATTAATATTGGTTATATGTTTTTTTTTTAAAACACTACGGTTAGTGAAAACGAGAAAAATATATTTTAAGACAACAAAACGTATGATTATTAATTTTAATAATTATGTTATATAACAATTGAGTTTTAAAAATCATTTTAATTAAGTAGGATGTCAATACTTATATTTTTAATGGTATTCAACAAGTATTTATACGCATATTATACAAACGTTTCTACATGTATGTGCATAGTTATATACACTAATAATTCAAACGAATAATTCTGTTTATTATTATTATTATTATTATTATTATTATTATTATTATTATTATTATTATTATTATTATTATATATTAGATAATAGATACAAAATTCGCGACTCACTTGCCAACTACTCCCATAAATTACGTAACACATGATTTATAAATATTATAATTACTTTATTATATAATTTAAATATAAAAATGATATTTAAATGTATTCTTAATAATTGATTTGAATTAAATATAAAGGGTTTCGAACAATATATATATATAGATGTATGTTTTTTTATAAATATAAAATTTACCAATTATTGAATCATATTAAGATAGGATACATTGGATTTTAACTAACGGATAAAAACTTAATTATCACCCTTGACAATATATTATATCTATATTTTCTTACTATTAAACGCGTGACTACACACTAATACCCGTGTTTACCTAACTTAAAACCGTGACTCTATCTTATCTATATTATTTCTGATTCAATCATTCATTTCATCTAACACACACACGTACACAATTTTCTCAAAGAACACCCATCCACTATTCATCATCATCATCGATCTTCTTTCCTCAAGAACACCTTCAAGAAATCACTTGATCATAAAATCGTTTACATATTCGGATTCCTCTCGAAGAGCTCTACACATCCATACCAATAATTTCTTGATTAGAGTAAGTTTTAAAAACTCTAATTTTTGGGTTTTCATGTTTTTGTTACATTCTAGGGTAGATATAGTGTCTAGTGCTCAAGTCCTTGTATGTATGCATGATATTATTCGTTAATTTGATCGATTGATGACTTTTTGATAAATCACGAATTTATTTTGTGTGAGGTCAGAAACTTGAACTTGTTAATTGTATAATATTATGAAATAATCAGAATCCTCTTGAAAAACTAATAAGTTTGGGCTTTGGAATTTCGAATTTTCGTTACCGTATGCTCATGTTATGCTTAATTGAAGTTTTAACTCGTTTTATGAATGATCACGAATTTGAATGGTATTCTACTGATATGAAATGTTATTTTCAGTTTATGGTATGTGTATAAATGTATTCCTCTTGAAAAATTATTAACTTTTCATTAAGATATCATGTGATTTCGATTTCTAGATCAAAAGTTATGATTAATTGATTTCGGGTTGAAAAATTCGTATTTGAAACTGAGATTCTGGAAAAGTTGAGTTTATAATCTGATTATGGCATGATGATATTTGAAATGAGCTTGAAAAATTATTAACTTTTCGTTTAGATATCATATGTTTTTTGATTTATAGAAGTTATGTTATGAACGATTTAAGTTATGTTTTTATATGTTGTTTATGAACGTTTTTGACATGGTTAATGACTTGTAGCTGCTAATATGAGTTCATAGGGTTGTTGGACTTGAAAAACCACTGATACTAGACTCAAGAATCGGGTCGATTCGAATTTTATTTAGACTTTTACGCTCGTTCAAAGTTTGGTACATTTTAATAAAAATGCTGTTTGAATTCTGAAAACTGCACGAACCACTGTTAACGTTTTCTGCAACTGGGTCTGATCTGGGTCGAACCAGGTTATGGGAATTTTTCTGTAGATTCTTCACTTAAAAACACCGCATCTCCAATTGGCGGTGACTGATTTGGAGTTGCGATGATTTTTCTACAAATCACAGAAGTTGCTGCTGTAACTACCTTTTTTAAACTTGTATTTTTGCAAATGTTTCGGGTTATAAAAATAATGACCAATAGTTGAGACTTGAGACTTTTTGTATGAACTTAATACACTTATATTAACTGTTTCATATAGTGTGGGGTGTTCTAAAGTGGTAATTTTGTATATATATATATATATATATATAAACCATGTAATTTAAATCGCCGGTTTGGACATTTGACCCGTTTAAGCCAAAAAGTGTCAAAATGGGTAACGGGCACCGTGGACACGTCCGATATATTAATTTAAGTAAGTTTGAAGATTGTAATGTTTTAAAAATGAGTTTTTCCATATTTTGGTCAAAATGGGTATTTATGACCCTTTTGGGTCATACGCGCCTACTTTGACCCATATACGAAATTTTGAGAAACAAAGGTATCTAACACGTCTAAAATATCATTTTGGACTTGTGACATGATTTTTACATGCTCAAGTATTATGGTTTAGAATTTGAGGTGTCAATGGAAAAATTTTAGTATTTTAACAAAAGTGTCAAAATGACTCTCGGGCCTACTTTGAGGGCTCGTAAGTTGAAATCGATTAAGTTTGGATAAAAAATATCATTTGATATTGAAAGTCTTTACGACAAGCTTTAAAACGGTATATTATATGTATGATTTTGTTGAGTGTAAACGGGTTTAAAACAAGCGTGAAAATGGGCAGTCGTTGCTGATTTTGAACTCTTAACAGCAATTTTTATCAGCTTTTTATGTTTCAAGAGGCTGTTTTCGCAAGGCTGTAACTTTTAAACCGTAACTCCGTTTTTGTCAAATAAACTAGCTATAGAAAGGTGGGATGATATACGTTCCAATGGTCATGACCAAAGGTACTATATCGAAATTGGTGGGACACAAAATCAGCTGCAAAATACCTAAAAATACATATATGTAAATAATATATTTTTTTTATATATGAAAATGAATTACGTAAGTTTGACCTATGTTTGACTATTTGACCAACTTGAGTAATATTATGAGATTGTTGACTTGTGTTGACTATGTTGACTGTGTTTGACTTGCGATTGACTTACATTTGACTTACTTTGACTTTTGTTGACTTTTGTTGACTTTTGCTAATTTTTGCTAAATTTATGAGTCGGACTTGAGCAATAGGACTATACGAACCCTATGGACCGACCTAGCTTATTAGACACTTATTGACCAACATATGTTCTCTAGGTTGAGGTCTACGGTTACTTGCATTCCGATATTCGGTCACATCTCTGTGATTTATTTCTGAAGTTGTCAGGTGAGTTTCATTTACCCCTTTTTACTCATTACATTTTTGGGCTGAGAATACATGCAAATGCTTTATTAACTATTTTACAATATTTATATGCGTGAGTTTCATTTGCTCTCTTTTTAATTGCTTTTGCAATCTATATTTTTGGGCTGAGAATACATGCACTTTATTTTAAACGCAATGGATACAAGTACATACTAAATTCTACACTGAGTTTGAACCGAAAATCCCTTAGCTTTGGTAACTAGTAGCTGCCGGTTATAAGAACTGGTGGGCGCGCATAGTTGTATATGGATCCATAGGGCTTGACATCCCCGTCTGTTCCAGGTATAGAGACCCTAGCCTGAACTATAAAACAGACGTATGCTATTTTTGCGTGTATTGTACATGTTGGTTGCATGTATGTTAAAACAGGGGTACTTATTATATATACGTTAAGTTTAGTTACCAGGGTGCTCAATTTCGTAGAATATTTTGATAAACGTTTTGGATGAAACAACTGAAATCTTGTGGTCCACCTTTATATACAGATTATGCGCAATATTAAAACTATGAACTCACCAACCTTTGTGTTGACACTTTTAAGCATGTTTATTCTCAGGTCCCTAGAAGTCTTCCGCTGTTTGCTTATACGTTATACAAGCTATGTGCATGGAGTCATACATGCTTTATTAGAGAAAACTTTGCATTTACAAAATCATCACCATGTATCTTATTTTGACTGCATTGTCAACGGATGTATTATTGTAAACTATTATTTACGGTGATTTTCTATATGTAGAAATCATCATATGTCGAAAACCTTGGATTTAGATATTCATTTATGGTGTGCCTTTTCAAAAGAATGCAATGTTTACAAAACGTATCATATAGAGGTCAATACCTCGCAATGAAACCGGTGAATAACGTACTGCGTCAATAGCGATTTTGGCGGGTCGTTACACATTACCCCGTGTTTGATGCTCTTAGGAAGGCCATCCATGTAAAGTTCAACTCATAGAGGCTCGGGATTTACAAGGTTTGGACACATTAGAGCTAGCTCGGCAAACCGTTGATTATAAGCGTTGAGGTCATTTCCGACCGCTTTCAAACCTCTTAGCTCACTTTCGAGCCTTCAAGTCTCTTCGCGGGAAAGTATTTGGTGATCATATTCTCCTTTAAATCGGGCCAAGAGAGAGCGTGGGCTTCATCGGTACCCACCGATTGTACATATGTATTCCACCATGTGAGAGCGATGTCGGAGAAAGTGTGGGTGGAATATTTGACCTTGTCTTGGTCCCGGCAACCGCTTATGCTAAAAACGGATTCTGTTTGCTCAAACCATCGAGTGAGAGCAACCGGTCCTCCGGTCCCATCGAAAGTGTGAGGTTTGCACCCCATGAAAGCTTTGTAGGAGCATCCCTCTTTTGAGTTACCGGCTCCATTGTTGTTTTTGTTGTGGTTATGGTTGTTGTTATTGTTGTTGTTGTTGGATGAGTGACTGGCCATGGCCACATCTACGGCGGTGGCTATCATTTGTTGAAGAGCTTGTTCGGGAGTTTCATTGCGTGGGACTCGGCGAGGAGGCATTGTTCCTTCATAACACAAGAATATCGCTGATTAGTGTTCTCAATAATACTAATCGTGATATGAAATAAAGATAGAAAATTTTCCATGACTCGCCCTAAATTCTTTATGTTATAATGTCGGAACGTCCATATGAGTCACCGTAATATAATCCCGGAAATTATATTACCCTAATTCATATGTGCATTCGACATTACCTCATAAAGTCAAGGTGGCGTGTCAATCAAATTAAACAACGTAAGATTAAGATGGAATAAGAGTTAGATATAAATAGAAGAGTTCGAGTATAAATGCACAAGTAGTCAAGTAATTCCTACTTCAAGTCTATATGTTGGTTGTAGTCTAGACTCACTAATGTACCTTATGACTCGGGGTTGACACCAATGAACTCTAAATCCCTACAACCAATGCTCTGATACCATCTGTAGCGACCCGACATAATCGTCATTGACGGCGCCGTCTACTTAGGCCCTGTCACATGGTCATAAGTCTTTAAAACAACGTTTGACCAAAATATGTCGCATTCATTTCAAATGTATGGATGTTTCAAGTTTACAAAAGTAGTTCAACGACTAGTTATATTACAACGTTTAAAGTACAAATGAAACCTATGCGACACAATTTAAAGTAAGTCAAAAGACGCTACATGTATGCATGTATACTCGACATCCAATCAAGTATCAAAAAGTAGAGTGCGGAAGCATGTATCACTTAGCGTTCAAGGACCTGAGAAAAACATATAGAAAACTGTCAACGAAAAATGTTGGTGAAATCATAGGTGTATTAGTAAACGTATGTATTTGAACCACAAGATTTAGTATAAGTTGATTATCCAAATCGTTTGCATTCCAAAGATGTTGTTTGTATCACGAGCACCCAATTATCAAGGCTTAACTGAATGTTACCTCTGAATCCATAGTGTTAGAATATACACTATACCGATAAAATTATATTTCATTCGCTAACGGTAGCGAACCATCCGAATGAGGGTTCGTCAAACCCGTATGGCCACACAACATAATTACTCGCTTACACCCTACAAGTTTAACTAATGATAATCGAATTGAAGATTTTTGTTCTAACTCGTACGTGAAATGTTTGTTTTCGTACTTGTGTTCAATGTATAAAAGTATAAATCGTTTACGTTTTCTCATCCCAAGTATAAGTATAAAAGAGTAAAAGTGGGACTATGATCTCACCTTGAGTTCAAGAGTATAAAAGTACTTCACAAGTAAACGTGTGCAAGAATGAATGCTAGTCTTGACCTAAACAAATAGGTTGTATCAATAACGGTAACCACGGTCAGTCAAAGTTGTTCAATTAGTCTTATGGCTCATTACGACTCGATTATATAGCATGTGAATCAAGTTGTCAAGTTTCATGCAAGAATCAAGTATAAAATAAGATTAGAACGGTTACATAAGTATTTGGTTAAGTTTGACTAAAAGTCAAACTTGGTCAAAGTCAACGTCAACGGGGTCGGGTCGGGTATCCGACAATTTTTATTCAATTAGTAATCATATATAAACATGTTGGCCAAGTTTCATGTTAATCAGAGTTGCGAGTAAGCGGGGATGAATTTGTGAAAACACAAAATAAGTTGGTCTACTTTTTCTGCACAGGAGCGGCGCACCTAAGCCAGGAGCGGCGCACTTGAGGACCCAGAAGCGACGCTCTTGTTTCCAGAAGCGGCGCTCCTGATGTGATGAAAAACTCCACAAAAGGCTGACCAGGAGCGGCGCTCTTAGTGCAGAAGCGGCGCTCCTGTACCTGAGATAATGTTGTTTCTGAATTTTAACAAGTGCACGAACCAAACTTCAAACAAACACAACTAATGAATCGTAAACATTCAAAACACGTATCTTATATCATTGTAAAGGTAATTTAACGAGGAATACAACTAAACAACTTTCATAATCCAAAAACATAATTTATAATAATCAAATCCAAGTTGAAAGTTCATTAAATGTTCACCATAAATGCTTTCAAGTTCATAAATGCACTTTGATGATTCGGGAATTAAATGCACACATATGATATGCCGTTTCGTAGGTAATTACGCATACAATACAACTAAACACTTACAAACAACATTGCAAAGCATTCAATGCATCAAAAGTTCATTTTACTTCTATCAAACCCTAACTCAAAATCATAAATTTAGCAATTTAGTTTATGGAGTCTTTCTAAGTCAACCTACACATTAAATTGAAGCTAGTGATGCTAGTAACACATTTAATACATGCACTTTTAACAACTAACAACATTTAAGCAACCAAATCACAAGATCAAACACACCCATTTGTCAAGTTCATGCTAATTACTCAAAACAACAAGATCGAGCATATAAATCACATATTCATGTTAGACTTGAGCCACAGACACTAATTAACACACTTTTAAGTTTTAAAGATCAAGAACAAGAAATTTAGTGTTTTTAGAAATTACCCAAACGAGATGAAGTTGGTATGGATTCGAAGAGGAAGATGCAAGGATTCTAAATATGTAATTTGTTTGAGTTGATGCTTGCTAGATCTTGAATAGATGATGGATCTTTGTTTGAGAGTTGAGAGGATTTGAAAGTATAAAAAGAAGAAAGAGGAGGTGAATGAGTGAGTGGAGGAGAAAGGGTTTGACTAGTTGACCTAGTCACTAGTTTGACCCTTTGATTACTTTAGTCCCTCGAGTTTAAAAGCGGGTGCGTGAATTACCTAAACGAAATATTTTAAAAACGCGTATTAACGGAAGATGTTATAATTATTTAACGAACTTTAAAATAATTAAACGGAAAGTAAACGGAAAAAGACGGGATGTTACATGCATCGCTTTGATGGGATAACATGAAGAAGAATCGGGCACTAGCCCGTAAGTCAAATGTTGAAACTTGGGAAAAGATGAAAAAACTCCTCAAGACCAAATTTTTACCACAAAATTTTCGACAGGAAGCATTCTTGGAGTACCACTCTCTTCAACAAAAGTATTTAACAGTTGAATAGCTAATCCGCGAGTTTGATAAGTTACGGATTAGATGTGATGTGAATGAGGAAGAGGAGCAGCTTATCGCGCGGTTCTTAGGGGCATTGAATCCTGAAATCGCTGATGTAGTAAGTTTGCAAACCTACTGGTCATATAACGATGTGTGTAGACTTTCTTTGCAGGTAGAGAAGCAGTTGCATAAAGGAAAAGGAAAGGCTAGTGTTCCTTTGGTGCGAAACACAACCCCACCAAAGTCTATTTTTTTGCCTACTGAGTCGGGAAAAGGGGATGTACGTATCTCAACACAAGATCCCACGCCATCAAATAAACATCCTACATGTTATAAATGTCAAGGCAAGGGTCATTATGCACGTGAATTCCCGAACAAACGTACTGTTATTGTGCGGCATGAAACTGATGCACCACGTTATGATACAGACGATGACCATGAACCTGATCACTATACAAACAACGATCCACATGTAGAAGTTGTTTATCCTGATAAGGGTGAGGCCTTAATGCTACAAAAAGCCCTCAACAGCCCTGTGAAAACTACCAAAGATGACAGTTTATGGCAACACAACAACTTTTTTATGCAACGGGCTGAATTGAAACAAGCAGGGAACATTAATCCACCGATGTGCGAATTGGGGGTTATAGGTGCACATAATACCTTTACATAATCCAGTAAGACACAAGTTAGGCTGCACAATTATATTGGGCTATGTGAGAATCGAATGGGTTTGGGATGATAAACTTGGAGGAGGAGAAAAGAAGTTCCAGCAGATTTTTATTTCAATATAATTATTTTCTTTCTTTATTAAACTTATCTTGTTTTTAGTATTTATATTCCCCTACGTTTCTTTTTGTAACTCAGTTTTCTGAATTATTTTTACGTGAATAAAATTCTAAACCGTGAGGGTTTTATCTTCTGCCAAACCCTGAAGGTTGGTTTTCTTTATTTGTTCCAGCCGAGAAGGCCTGCTTTGTGTTCTTTATGTGTTAAACCGTGAAGGTTTATCATTTGGCTAGCTTACAATATTAAGTTTTTTGTTTATTGAATTAATAGTTTAAAGTTGTGAATTTTGTTCCTGTTCCAGCTGCTTGTTATTCTGTTTATTTTCATTACAGCCTATGAGATTAAGATCCCCATTATTACAGTAAGTTTATTCCAGCAATCTATTATTGTCTTATATTCATAATCAGTCATCAGATCTTACATTAAAGCATAGTTTTTTAAGGGTGTGATTGGATGAAACTGGTTGAAGATGGAGCTTGAGTTTATGGGTGTGTTTGGATAAATCTAGCTGGAGCTGGAGTATATTGACTAGAGCTGAAGCTGGAGCTTAATTTTGAAACTGATAGCTGGAGCTTATTATCTTTTGTAAGTGTTTGTAAACTAGCTGGAACTTATTCTTCAGTTCATAAATTCTACTTTTTTCATAAGGTACTACAAGTAGCTTAGGAGTATGTTTTAAGAGCTTATGATTTTTATAAGTTTTACTTTTTATGTCTACCAAACAAAACTTATGACTTGGAGCTTGTAACACCCTAGGCAAATCTCACATCGCCCACAGACATGAGTGATCATGGGATTATAAGGTAATACTCTCGCTTAAATGACACAATACGTTTTGGGACCACAGGCTGATCAGATGTGTGAGTACGCTGCAGTTAATCGTGCTCGGGCGAGAGCACTACCAGGATGGGTGACCTCCTGGGAAAGTGCTTCTCGTGTGTGGTCGCCAAGAAAAAGCCGTGCGCCTGCGGGCAAAGCGGACAATATTGTGGTCATGTTAAGCTGGGATGTTACAGAATGGTATCAGAGCCACTCATGTGCCGTTGGGGGTGGTGGGGCAAACCTCATCAAGGACGATGAGTCCCTGAGGGGGGGTGAAGGTGAATGTAACACCCTAGGCAAATCCCACATCGCCCACATACATGAGTGATCATGGAATTATAAGGTAATACTCTCGCTTAAATGACACAGCGTGTTTTGGGACCACGGGCTGAGCAGATGTGTGAGTACACTGCAGTTAATTGTGCTCGGGCGAGAGCACTACCAGGATGGGTGACTTCCTGGGAAAGTGCTTCTCGTGTGTGGTCGCAAGAAAAAGTCGTGCGTCTGCGGGCAAAGCGGACAATATTGTGGTCATGTTAAGCTGGGGTGTTACAGAGCTTATTAAAATCATAAGCTCAAGCTCTTCTAAGCTATAATAAGCTGGTTTGCCAAACACACCCTATGAGCTAGAGCAGGAGCTGGAGCTTACTTTCGAAGTTGGTAGCTGAAGCTTATTTTTTTTTTTAAATGTTTGGTAAACTAACTTGAGTTTAATTTTTTCTAATTCATATATTATCTTACGGAGTTTTATACATGGTGTTAAATGACCTTTTGTGACAAGCCCATTAATTAGATTTAGATCATTTATATGTTACAAGAAAACTAGTAATTGATATAATTAATTTTTAAATAACAAAACATCAGAGATGCAGTTTACAACCTATATAAATCTAAATTCTCATTTCATATTTAGTCCGATCACCTTAACATAATCGTCTTAATCAAAGTAAAGAAGACACGTACCCATAAGGATGTTGAAGCCCGTCCTATATATTGCTATTTTCAGTCTTGTTTTTGTCTCGGTTATTGATTGTAAGTTTACTTTTATTACTTTTTTGAACGTTTAAATTGTTCCATCAACAAATATGAAACAAATCACGTTATCTCCATGGTTAAATCGATATTCGATAACTTTTGCTTGTAGGTATAAGAATTGGGAGCAATCCAAGACATGAAATCGACGCTTCAAGCAAAATTGGTTGGCCTATATGCAACACATACCGTAATGGTGCTTTTGGTGGATTAATGTTGTGTTGTTGTGCTGATCGTATAAATTGTTACCGTGCTGCAGATGAATGTTACAACACTTGTACATCCTTACCCCCAAACCCTAATTATCATTAACTAAGAACGACTAATTAATGATATTGTGTGTCATCGGCTATATCATAATATCTCTATATGAGTTTATGAAACGAGTTGTAAACAAAATGACATGGTTGATGTTTAAAATGATCACCAATGTGAATGTGAATGTGATAATTTGAATGTGAATGTGAATGTGAATGGGATTTTAATAATTTGAGGTAAACATTCGTCTTCCATCAAGACATCAAATATCTAGTAAATTTGATACGGAGTACAAAATACTCTTACCATATTTTGCATGGTTTAATAGCAAATTTACATTACTGAATGGTAAATCAAAAATTAAAGCTAATTAAATTACCCTTTAAATTTGTGCGTCTTGCCGTGTAGTAAAAACTAGTGAAATGACCCGTGAAATCACGAATTTTGTTTAAACGAAACAATTTAATGACATGTTTTGGGTATAAAGTGAATGTAAATGCTAAAATCATTTATTTTAATGACCCGTTTGACTAAGAAACTTGTCGTTTTTACAAATATATAGAGACATGTATTTTCGCATACATATATAACGTAATTAATTTCGTAAAAAGACTCGTATCTGAATATTAATAATATAATAATTATAATTATAATTATTATATTAAAAGTAAATAATAATAATAATAAAGTTCGTTCAAAATTGAGTATTTATATTTTTAATAATAATAATAATAATTATTATTATTAATAAAATGCAATTTTAATTTTTTTTAGAAAATTAAAATACAATTATTATATAAAAGTTATACGCTTTAAAATTTGAGTGTTCTGTAAAAGATTTTATAATTTAAAAGAGATTAATATTTCTTTTTATAAAAGATTTTGTATTATTTTTTTAATTAAATTAATATAAAATTATGACATTATCATTATCAAAATTAAAGAGTAATTAACTTAATGATAACATCATCAGTTTTATACGACTATATAGAAGATTAACAGTTGTGAGTTGCTTATTATTCGGTTAAATTGTAAGTTTGTAACTCGCCAAGAATCTGACGCATTTCAAATCATAATTGGGCCAAGAAAGCACATTTGAAGATTGTTAGGTGGGGTTCCAGAGAGGCAATCCAGTAAGATATTAACCAGACTTTATATTTAATGGTTTTATTTTCTTGCCTAATTAATGTATACTTTTTGGAAAACAAGTAACAACCCTTTAGTCATGGTTTCAAACAACGTCTGTTGTGTTTGTTATGACGGCCGTTGTAGTGTTTTGATAACTAGCTCGTCTCGATCCTGTCTCGACATCTAATAAGTCCGTCAACAGTCAAAAGTCGGATTAAAGGCGGAAAAAGTCGGGTCAACGCCTGTCTAAAGTCAAATATTCTGTTTAAGTCGGTAAAATCAATCAAAATTGTTGTGGTTTAGTGTTACTTTTTTGTATCATATTAGATGTAATAGAGATTATAAGTACAAACTGGTCAAGAGAAGTTTTTTGACTTTAATATATATTCTTGACCCCGTCTCGACCTTTAAAGTCTTGTCCGCCTCGACTCTGTTTCGAGGATTTTTCAACCTTCCCTTAAATAGTGTATTGGTTTCTCAAATTTGAAGTTTCAAATTAGGTAAAATGTCAATTTAGTTTAAATCAACATTTACATTATGTACTACATTTTATATTTAAAGCTAATAAGTTGAAGTTTGTTAACTTTTACAAGTATTTAATAAAAAGTTTGGAAATGAAAGCTTATAGGTATACATTGCTTATGGATCTAAAGAATATTTATGTAACTAATCATTTTATTTACTCAATATTTTATATTTATGATTTATTAACCTTCAAGAGTACTGATTTTTATTTTTATGGTATACACATAAAAGCCACGTATTTTAGAAACCATCAATTTTTGTAAAATGGTGGAGACATAGTGGGAACCTCCAAACACATGAATTATGTTTGTACATTTTGAGGCATGTGATACCCATAATACGTGTAACTTTAGTAACTTAGTTAATATAATTAAATGTAATTTATATATGTATTGATTGATGATTGATGTAAGTAACGTGTTAATTATTGATTATGTTTCAAGCAAATATAATGTCTATTTTTTTTAAACCAACTACGGAGTATAACGATTCATCCCCAAAAAAAAAAAAATGTCTAAATGTCCTCACAAATAACAAGGTGTCTTTACGACTGAGCGACCGGGCACAGTCTATAATTTTCAAACGATAACATTTAATTCGTGGCTCGTATTTAGGCACCGTTTTTTTCAATGTGTAAGCTTTAGAGATCTATATGTTTTTATTAAAATAAAAGTCTTAATTTTTATTCGATAAACAACGGCATATTACGAATTGCGATTTATGTACAAATATGTGATTTTTGTGTTGTGTAATGTAGTTCAAATTGATTAAGAGGATTCTTTTAATTATAGTCAATAATGGTGAAGAACGAATTACATATTAGAATGTTTTATATCAAATTATTAGCGGACAAATTACGTTTAAAAGGCAAAATCAACTAAAAAATGAAAATAATAACCATAAATAATAATAATAATAATAATAATAATAATAATAATAATAATAATAATAATAATAATAATAATAATAATAATAATAATAATTGTGTTGTAACTCAAGTGGTAGTTGTATGACACTCTTTGTTAAAAGTCGGGAGTTGACTTCCGGGGACTACAACATCGTACTCAAGATTATTCCTAGACCTTCAAATCCACCCAAGGTTGTCTTTCACACGTTGCATTGCGGGGGAAGCCAAGGGAGGAGGGAGGGGGGTACCGTCTATATCCTCGAGTTGGTCCGGGTGTCCTCTTTGACAACAGTTGGGGGCATGTTATGCAAATGCTACGTAGAGATACTACATAGAAAGGTTGCAAAATTCGCTATTCGGAGAGTAATTGATCGGGACTTTGAAATGAGTAATCGGCAATTTGGAGATAAAATTTGGGATTACTCAAATTGTATTTTTTATACATTAAACAATATATTTTAAAATTATATTTGTAAATATAGAAGAAAATAATAAAAGTAAACAAAATGTTTAACATTGTGACGCCCCGTACAAAACCATCGTGTACGGTTCATCAACAACAGGATCATTACAAGGTCAAACACTATATGCTGTTTGAAAACCAGTTCTGCATTCATAAGAAGATAGCGTTTTACAAAAGATAACGTGACACAAAAGTCGTTACAAAGTCATTGTTTGAAAATAACATAAGTTACGAATGCAAAAGAAAAATTTCATGATTGAGACATCTCTAAGTAATGCAGCGGAAATCTAACATATCAGGTCCATAACAGCAAGTCTATAACACCAAGACAGCAATTCTAACAGCGGAAGAAACATCGTCTAAGCACCTGAGAAATACACGCTTAAAAGTCAACACGAATGTTGGTGAGCTATAGTTTGTAATCAGTAAAGTAATATAGACCACGAGATTTCAGTGCTTCAATCAGCAGTTTAAATCACTATGAAAAGTATATGCTTAACCGTGGGCACCCGGTAACTAGACTTAACGTATGTATATCACCCCCTAAAAGTGCACTTGGCGAGTGCGTTTGTCCTCTAAGTATTAAACACCCGTTGAATGCTACCGCGACTAGCCCGAGTGGGGTTGTCAAACCCTATGGATCCATATCTAAGATTCGCGTTCACGGTTAGAAAACCAATGATTAAACGTTACCGAGCTAAGGGGAATCTTTGTGCCGTTATATCACCCACACATATGTAAAGTTTAAGTACTCGTGTCTAGTATGTAAAACGTAAAAAGCGCATGTATTCTCAGTCCCAAAAATAGTAAAAAGTAGTAAAGGGATGCTATAACTCACAGTGAATAAGCAGTAAAAGTGTATGTGAAACGTATGCAGGTAGTAAGTCGGTCCGAAAGGTTGTCAACCTAAGTCAAAGGTCACTAGGTCAGTATGTTGTCCTAATAAGTGTAAAAGTGAATAAATTAAGTTTAAGTTTCATCATCAACATCATCATTATCATCATCATTCATCAACACTAAGGTAAATTTAACAAGAATAGAGATCGAAACAAAAGGCTGAATTCGGACAGCTGTTACGACCTCTATACAAATTGAAAAGACGCGTAGTCAGTGGCTATGGCTCCATATGTGAGTCCTCTAACCTCTTACCAATATTCAGAACCTAACTCGTCTTCGTTTGACCGTGGCGACGGTTTAAGTGCGAGTAGGTCAGAAATTTCAGCACAACGTTACAAAGGCGTAGTGACTTTCGGAAGGCTATAAATCCTAAACCGTATATCGGATTAAGTCGAAGCCTAAATGAAAAGTCATCTACTCGAAATGAACTATCTAAAAATAAATTTTCCAGAAGCTCAGGAGTCTGATCAGACCCCGAAAAAAGAAAACAAGTGCTCCGGTGAGATTCTTGGTGCTTGATGCTCATCACGGTTCTCATCCTTGATGCTTGAAAGCTTCAAGTGTACAACTCTTTGATGTTTTAGCATCAGTTTGAAGATCAAGCTTCAAGCTTGATGCTCATCAAGGTTCAAGCTTCAACCGTATTCTTGGTGCTTGATGCTCATCAAGGTTCAACCATCAACACACAACTAAGAGTAAAATCTATCAATCTACAAGTTTTGAAGATCAAGATTGCCTCTTTATTGCATAAATCCAATAAAGCTTCAACCTTTGTCCATTTTACACAAGTTTATGCATCTCCATCATATGTGATGATGAAGACTTGATCTTTATCATCACAACAAATACAAAAAGGTTCCAAGTAAGTGATATCTACAATAATAACTTAGATTTCAAGTATTAAGAAAACCGTAAGCTAGAAAGCTTGGATCTTTACAAGATTAATGTGACCATAAGCTAGAAAGCTAAGATCTTTAATAAAATAATGAAACCCTAAGCTAGAAAGCTTGGATATTTAGTGTTCTTGAAGATCCTTAAAGCAAAAGACTAGATCTTCAAGTTACATGAAGATCATAAACACAAGTTTTAATCTTTATAACAAAACAAAGAAATCACAAGCTAGATCTAACAAGTCAATTGATATCGCTAATAATATACATTTTATACGCGAGATCTAGCTTCGGTTTTGTATTTATTCATAAGAATTATTGTTAGTTAGTGTTATTATTGTTGTAATTGAGTGAAAATATCAAGACAAGAGCCTAAACGAAGACTGAGGTCGAAAACGATGCTTAAAACGAAGTCCGATAGCGAAAACAGCCCATAAATACACTTCCAGACTCAGATGTGGCGCATCCCAAAAGGGATGAGGCGCATCTGTATGCGTGTTTTTTCCGAAGGTTTCAGATACGACGTTTTAAGGCCATAAGACGCATTTAGAATACCAGATGCGGTGCATCTGGTGGGAGATACGGTGCATCTCTGCTGGGTACCGACAGTTTTAGTTGCAATCGAGCTGGAACACACACACGACAAAGGGATGAGGCGCATCTGTAAAGGGATGCGGCGCATCGTTCCCCAGTTCACTATTTCACCTAACTTTCTTGCCTATTTAATGGGTGTTAAGCATTCTATTCAAACACACCTTCACTATTACATTATCTCTCAGTTCTAATACGTTTTTCAAGGCTCAAGGAAGGCTACAAGGCCAATCTCCACTCTTTCAACATCAAGATTAAGCTAGGATCATTCATCACTATTGGTATTATTGTTCTATATCTTTTAAACATGAATTTAACTTGTATTAACTGTTCCATTAGTTCTATTATGATTATGTTTGGCTAAAAGCCTTGTGTGTTTGCTTCAATGTAAGATTTATGGCTTGGGATTGTTCTATACTTTGATGTTATGCTAGTTATATATATGTTTGATTGATTAAATCATCTAGTCCAACTACAAGAACCATAGTTATGATTGTTTAGTTCATCACTTCAATTACATAAATTGTAAACCAATTAATGTGAGTTAACTCGGTGAACAATTTATGCTTCAATACAACTAGTGATCTAGACGTTAAGATACACAAGCTTAAGTGATTTCGTTATGTGTTTAATCCGGTAATTGAAGGAGTTCCAAAGCAACATAGTCATGAAATTACCTCAAGTAATTGTTGTAGTTTAGGTTTTACGTGAGTTTAACCGGGTTGGGTCTAATTAGTTAAATCAATCTAAATCACCTTGTTCTTTCGAGAAATCCATTGTTGTAATCATCTTTATATCCTAGTTCAATTATACGAGTTGTGACTTGATTTATGTGAGTTTATCAAAGGCTATAACTTGTACTTCAACACCTAGTGATCTAGTCACCTATATGTTGCAGTGACCCGAACTTTTCCATGTTTATATATATATTAAATGAAATTGTTATTTACATGATTAAGTGTTTCCAACATGTTAAGCAATCAAACTTGTTAAGACTTGATTATTGAAATAGGTTTCATATAGACAATTGACCACCCAAGTTGACCGGTGATTCACGAACGTTAAAACTTGTAAAAACTATACGATGACATATATATGGTTATATATATAGTTAACATGATTTTATTATAAGTATGTATCTCATTAGGTATTTTAACAATGAGTTATATACATAAAAATGAGACTATTAATTTAAGAAACTCGAAAACGATATATATAACGATTATCGTTATAACAACGTCTTACTAGGTACATATGAATCTTATTAAGATATTGATACACTTGGTTAATTATGTTAAATGATAAGTAAATATATTATTAAGTGTATTAACAATGAAATACATATGTAAAAATAAGACTACTAACTTAATGATTTCGAAACGAGACATATATGTAACGATTATCGTTGTAACGACATTTAACTGTATATATATCATACTAAGATATATTATATATCATAATATCATGATAATATAACAATTTAACATCTCATTTGTTATAATAAACAATGGGTTAACAACATTCAACAAGATCGTTAACCTAAAGGTTTCAAAACAACATTTACATGTAACGACTAATGATGACTTAACGACTCAGTTAAAATGTATATACATGTAGTGTTTTAATATGTATTCATACACTTTTGAAAGACTTCAAGACACTTATCAAAATACTTCTACTTAATAAAAATGCTTACAATTACATCCTCGTTCAGTTTCATCAACAATTCTACTCGTATGCACCCGTATTCGTACTCGTACAATACACAGCTTTTAGATGTACCTACCCGGAGACATGATTGATGAAATCTTGTCTAGAGTCTGTCAGAATTCTTCGGCACAACTATTTATGGCGAAATCAGTTTGTAAGACATTCGAAGAACATTCCAAGAATGTCTTGGTTTATAAGAGACTTTCGTTTAAAAGATGGGGGATATCACATTGGGAAACCCATAAGTTACGATGTGTTTACTTTGATGCATATATTGCGGGGAACCCAAATGCTATTTTACGCAACAGGTTAAGAAATTATTTTGACTCAATGTATCCGAATATAGGACTTCATGATTTAGAAAAAGCGGCTAACATGCAACATAAAGAAGCATGCTATGCTTACGAGTTAGTAATGTTCGCTTCTCACCAAAGTGAGAAAAAGAACATCGGGCTACAACTATTAAACAAAACGTTCCCACAAGTGACGGAGTCGGTAATTGGGGTAAGAAATGAGGTTTTTAGGTTATTACGAGACTGTTGGTCATTACGTAACCCTCGTCCCTTTGACGACGTTACAACACGCTGTCTTATCAACGGCCATAACGGTTATGTTCCACAAGACCAAGGATGGGAAGTAGTCCTAGTAAAACCAGAATGCATGACTTGTTTCTGGACGTATGAATTACGTGTCTTTATTGCCTTTGCTGAACGACTTGTGTACTAGCTAGAATTATCTTCACAACTATCTTGTATCAAAGTTATTGTGTGCTATATTTCATGCTTTATGTAAAATAAGCGGTATTGTAAGTTTGTAAAATATTGTATAAAAGTTTGAACGCGAAATATTATTATAATCAGTTTTTCATATAGAATTGTAGTAGTTGAATTATATATTAGCTACTAAGTATGAACTTAACGGGTAGGTACTACCCGAATTTAAAATTATAAAACGCTAATATGAAGAAAAAGCTTTTATAAATGAGTTCATATTATGCTACGAAATACTATTAACTACTCTTAATATTCTGTATGATTAACTTGTTCCATTTGACTATTTTGAAGGAAATGGCACCGACTACTCGACACACCGTGAATATGAATGAAGAGGAATTCCGTACTTTTCTAGCTTCAAACATAGCCGTTGTACAGGCCGCGCTACATACCAACAATAACCTTGGATCTAGCAGTACAGGAAATCGTGTAGGATGCACCTACAAAGAATTCACTGCCTGCAAACCTTTGGAATTTAATGGTACAGAAGGACCGATCGGATTGAAACGGTGGATCGAGAAGGTCAAATCGGTGTTTGCCATAAGTAAGTGTACTGAAGAGGACAAAGTGAAGTACGCTACGCATACCTTCACAGGTTCTGCGTTAACATGGTGGAATACCTATCTAGAGCAAGTGGGACAAGATGATGCTTACGCACTACCGTGGTCATCATTCAAGCACTTGATGAACGAGAAGTACCGTCCCAGAACCTAGGTCAATAAGCTCAAGACAGAACTTAGAGGGTTACGAACCCAAGGATTTGATATTACCACGTACGAAAGACGATTCACAGAATTGTGCCTATTGTGTCTGGGAGAGTTCGAAGATGAGGAAGAGAAGATCGACGCGTTTGTGAAAGGATTACCGGAAAGAATCCAAGAAGATATAAGTTCACACGAGCCCGCCTCCATACAACAGGCATGTAGAATGGCTCACAAACTAGTGAACCAGATTGAGGAAAGAATTAAAGAACAGACGGCTGAAGAGGCCAATGTGAAGCAAGTCAAAAGAAAGTGGGAGGAAAACGGTGATAAGAATCACCAATATAACAACAACAACAATTACAATAATAATCGCAACAATTATCCCAACAATCGAAACATCAATCGCAACTACAACAAACGGCCCAACAACAACAACAACAACAACAACAACAACAACAACAACAACAACAACAACAATAGCAACTACAACAATCATCCCAACAATAATAACAACCGCAACAACAACAACAATCAGAAGCAGCTATGCCAAAGGTGTGAAAAGTATCACTCGGGGTTCTGCACCAAATTTTGAAACAAGTGTAAAAGAAATGGTCATAGCGCGGCGAAGTGTGAGGTCTACGGACCAGGGGTTAACAGAACAAAAGGAACAAATGGTGTTGGAATGAGTAATGGCGGAGCAAGTAGTGTCGGAGTAAGTTATGCCAATGTAGTTTGTTATAAATGTGGAAAACCAGGCCACATTATTAGAAATTGCCCGAACCAGGAGAACACGAATGGACAAGGCCGCGGAAGAGTTTTCAATATTAATGCGGCAGAGGCACAGGAAGACCCGGAGCTTGTTACGGGTACGTTTCTTATTGACAATAAATCTGCTTACGTTTTATTTGATTCGGGTGCGGATAGAAGCTATATGAGTAGAGATTTTTGTGCTAAATTAAGTTACCCATTGACGCCTTTGGATAGTAAATTTTTACTCGAATTAGCAAATGGTAAATTAATCTCAGCAGATAATATATTTCGGAATCGAGAAATTAAACTGGTTAGCGAAACATTTAAGATTGACTTGATACCAGTAGAGTTAGGGAGTTTTGATGTGATAATCGGTATGGACTGGTTGAGAGAAGTGAAAGCAGAGATCGTTTGTTACAAAAATGCAATTCGCATTATACGAGAAAAAGGAAAACCCTTAATGGTGTACGGAGAAAAGAGCAACGCAAAGTTAAATCTTATTAGTAACTTGAAGGCACAAAAACTAATAAGAAAAGGTTGCTATGCTGTTCTAGCACACGTAGAGAAAGTACAAACTGAAGAAAAGAGCATCAATGATGTTCCCGTCGCAAAAGAATTTCCCGATGTATTTCCGAAAGAATTACCGGGATTACCCCCACATCAATCCGTTGAATTTCAAATAGATCTTGTACCAGGAGCTGCACCAATAGCTCGTGCTCCTTACAGACTCGCACCCAGCGAGATGAAAGAACTGCAAAGCCAATTACAAGAACTTTTAGAGCGTGGTTTCATTCGACCAAGCACATCACCGTGGGGAGCTCCTGTTTTGTTTGTCAAGAAGAAAGATGGTACATTCAGGTTGTGTATTGACTACCGAGAGTTGAACAAACTTACCATTAAGAACCGCTACCCACTACCGAGAATCGACGACTTATTTGATCAACTACAAGGCTCGCCTGTTTATTCAAAGATTGACTTACGTTCCGGGTATCATCAAATGCGGGTGAAAGAAGATGATATTCCAAATACTGCTTTCAGAACACGTTACGGTCATTACGAGTTTATGGTCATGCCGTTTAGTTTAACTAATGCACCAGCTGTGTTCATGGACCTTATGAACTGAGTGTGTGGACCATACCTTGACAAGTTTGTCATTGTTTTCATTGATGACATACTTATTTACTCAAAGAATGACCAAGAACACAGTGAACATTTGAGAAATGTGTTAGAAGTATTGAGGAAGGAAGAATTGTACGCTAAGTTTTCAAAGTGTGCATTTTGGTTGGAAGAAGTTCAATTCCTCGGTCACATAGTGAACAAAGAAGGTATTAAGGTGGATCCGGCAAAGATAGAAACTGCTGAAAAGTGGGAAACCCCGAAAACTCCGAAATACATACGCCAGTTTTTAGGACTAGCTGGTTACTACAGAAGGTTCATCCAAGACTTTTCCAGAATAGCAAAACCGTTGACTGCATTAACGCATAAAGGGAAGAAATTTGAATGGAAGGATGAACAAGAGAAAGCGTTTCAGTTATTGAAGAAAAAGCTAACTACGGCACCTATATTGTCATTGCCTGAAGGGAATGATGATTTTGTGATTTATTGTGACGCATCAAAGCAAGGTCTCGGTTGTGTATTAATGCAACGAACGAAGGTGATTGCTTATGCGTCTAGACAATTGAAGATTCATGAACAAAATTATACGACGCATGATTTGGAATTAGGAGCGGTTGTTTTTGCATTAAAGACTTGGAGGCACTACTTATATAGGGTCAAAAGTATTATATATACCGACCACAAAAGTCTTCAACACATATTTAATCAGAAACAACTGAATATGAGGCAGCGTAGGTGGATTGAATTGTTGAATGATTACGACTTTGAGATTCATTACCACCCGGGAAAGGCAAATGTGGTAGCCGACACCTTGAGCAGAAAGGACAGAGAACCCATTCGAGTAAAATCTATGAATATAATGATTCACACTAACCTTACTACTCAAATAAAGGAGGCTCAACAAGGAGTTTTAAAAGAGGGAAATTTAAAGGATGAAATACCCAAAGGATCGGAGAAGCATCTTAATATTCGGGAAGACGGAACCCGGTATAGGGCTGAAAGAATTTGGGTACCAAAATTTGGAGATATGAGAGAAATGGTACTTAGAGAAGCACATAAAACCAGATACTCAATACATCCTGGAACGGAGAAGATGTACAAGGATCTTAAGAAACATTTTTGGTGGCCAGGTATGAAAGCTGATATTGCTAAATATGTAGGAGAATGTTTGACGTGTTCTAAGGTCAAAGCTGAACATCAGAAACCATCAGGTCTACTACAACAACCTGAAATCCCGAAATAGAAATGGGAAAACATTACCATGGATTTCATTATTAAATTGCCAAGGACTGCAAGTGGTTATGATACTATTTGGGTAATAGTTGATCGTCTCACCAAGTCAGCACACTTCCTGCCAATAAGAGAAGATGACAAGATGGAGAAGTTAGCACGACTGTATTTGAAGGAAGTCTTCTCCAGACATGGAATACCAATCTCTATTATCTCTGATAGGGATGGCAGATTTATTTCAAGATTCTGGCAGACATTACAGCAAGCATTGGGAACTCGTCTAGACATGAGTACTTCCTATCATCCACAAACTGATGGGCAGAGCGAAAGGACAATACAAACGCTTGAAGACATGCTACGAGCTTATGTTATTGATTTCGGAAACAGTTGGGATCGACATCTACCGTTAGCAGAATTTTCCTACAACAACAGCTACCATTCAAGCATTGAGATGGCGCCGTTTGAAGCACTTTATGGTAGAAAGTGCAGGTCTCCGATTTGTTGGAGTGAAGTGGGGGATAGACAGATTACGGGTCCGGAGATAATACAAGAAACTACCGAGAAAATCATCCAAATTCAACAAAGATTGAAAACCGCCCAGAGTCGACAAAAGAGCTACGCGGACAGTAAAAGAAAAGATATAGAGTTTGAAATTGAAGAAATGGTCATGCTTAAGGTTTCACCTTGGAAAGGCGTTGTTCGATTTGGTAAACGGGGGAAACTAAATCCAAGGTACATTGGACCATTCAAGATTATAGATCGTGTCGGACCAGTAGCTTACCAACTGGAGCTACTTCAACAACTCACGGCTGTACATAACACTTTCCACGTCTCAAATTTGAAGAAATGTTTTGCTAAAGATCTCACTATTCCGTTGGACAAAATCCAAATCAATGAAAAACTTCAATTCATTGAAGAACCCGTCGAAATAATGGATCGTGAGGTTAAGAGACTTAAACAAAACAAGATACCGATTGTTAAGGTTCGATGGAATGCTCGTAGAGGACCCGAGTTCACCTGGGAGCGTGAAGATCAGATGAAGAAGAAATACCCGCATTTATTTCCAGAAGATACGTCAACACCTCCAACTGCTTAAAATTTCGGGACGAAATTTATTTAACGGGTAGGTACTGTAGTGACTCGAACTTTTTCATGTTTATATATATATATTAAATGAAATTGTTATTTACATGATTAAGTGTTTCCAACATGTTAAGCAATCAAACTTGTTAAGACTTGATTAATTGAAATAGGTTTCATATAGACAATTGACCACCCAAGTTGACCGGTGATTCACGAACGTTAAAACTTGTAAAAACTATACGATGACATATATATGGTTATATATATAGGTAACATGATTTTATTATAAGTATGTATCTCATTAGGTATTTTAACAATGAGTTATATACATAAAAATGAGACTATTAATTTAAGAAACTCGAAAACGATATATATAACGATTATCGTTATAACAACGTCTTACTAGGTACATATGAATCATATTAAGATATTGATACACTTGGTTAATTATGTTAAATTATAAGTAAATATATTATTAAGTGTATTAACAATGAAATACATGTGTAAAAATAAGACTACTAACTTAATGATTTCGAAACGAGACATATATGTAACGATTATCGTTGTAACGACATTTAACTGTATATATATCATACTAAGATATATTATATATCATAATATCATGATAATATAACAATTTAACATCTCATTTGTTATAATAAACAATGGGTTAACAACATTCAACAAGATCGTTAACCTAAAGGTTTCAAAACAACATTTACATGTAACGACTAACGATGACTTAACGACTCAGTTAAAATGTATATACATGTAGTGTTTTAATATGTATTCATACACTTTTAAAAGACTTCAAGACACTTATCAAAATACTTCTACTTAACAAAAATGCTTACAATTACATCCTCGTTCAGTTTCATCAACAATTCTACTCGTATGCACCCGTATTCGTACTCGTACAATACACAGCTTTTAGATGTATGTACTATTGGTATATACACTCCAATGATCAGCTCTTAGCAGCCCATGTGAGTCACCTAACACATGTGGGAACCATCATTTGGAAACTAGCATGAAATATCTCATAAAATTACAAAAATATGAGTAATCATTCATGACTTATTTACATGAAAACAAAATTACATATCCTTTATATCTAATCCATACACCAATGACCAAAAACACCTACAAACACTTTCATTATTAAATTTTCTTCATCTAATTGATCTCTCTCAAGTTCTATCTTCAAGTTCTAAGTGTTCTTCATAAATTCCAAAAGTTCTAGTTTCATAAAATCAAGAATACTTCCAAGATTGCAAGTTTACTTCCAAGTTTTCTAAATCCATTCCAAGTAATCATCTAAGATCAAGAAACCTTTGTTACTTACAGTAGGTTATCTTTCTAATACAAGTTAATAATCATATTCAAACTTTAATTCAATTTCTATAACTATAACAATCTTATTTCGAGTGGAAATCTTACTTGAAATTGTTTTCGTGTCATGATTCTGCTTCAAGAACTTTCAAGCCATCCAAGGATCCTTTGAAGCTAGATCTATTTTTCTCATTTCCAGTAGGTTTATCCAAGGAACTTGAGGTAGTAATGATGTTCATAACATCATTCGATTCATACATATAAAGCTATCTTATTCGAAGGTTTAAACTTGTAATCACTAGAACATAGTTTAGTTAATTCTAAACTTGTTCTCAAATAAAAGTTAATCCTTCTAACTTGACTTTTAAAATCAACTAAACACATGTTCTATATCTATATGATAAGCTAACTTAATGATTTAAAACCTGGAAACACGAAAAACACCGTAAAACCGGATTTATGCCGTCATAGTAACACCGCGGGCTGTTTTGGGTTAGTTAATTAAAAAAACTATGATAAACTTTGATTTAAAAGTTGTTATTCTGGGAAAATTATTTTTATTATGAACATGAAACTATATCCAAAAATTATGGTTAAACTCAAAGTGGAAGTAAGTTTTCTAAAATGGTCATCTAGATGTCATTCTTTCTACTGAAATGACTACCTTTACAAAAACGACTTGTAACTTATTTTTCTGACGATAAACCTATACTTTTTCTGTTTAGATTCAAAAAATAGAGTTCAATATGAAACCATAGCAATTTGATTCACTCAAAACGGATTTAAAATGAAGAAGTTATGGGTAAAACAAGATTGGATAATTTTTCTCATTTAACTACGTGAAAATTGGTAACAAATCTATTCCAACCATAACTTAATCAACTTGTATTGTATATTATGTAATCTTGAGATACCATAGACACGTATACAATGTTTCGACCTATCATGTCGACACATCTTTATATATTTTGGAACAACCATAGACACTCTATATGTGAATGTTGGAGTTAGCTATACAGGGTTGAGATTGATTCCAAAATATATATAGTTTGAGTTGTGATCAATACTGAGATACGTATACACTGGGTCGTGGATTGATTCAAGATAATATTTATCGATTTATTTCTGTACATCTAACTGTGGACAACTAGTTGTAGGTTACTAACGAGGACAGCTGACTTAATAAACTTAAAACATCAAAATATATTAAAAGTGTTGTAAATATATTTTGAACATACTTTGATATATATGTATATATTGTTATAGGTTCGTGAATCAACCAGTGGCCAAGTCTTACTTCCCGACGAAGTAAAAATCTGTGAAAGTGAGTTATAGTCCCACTTTTAAAATCTAATATTTTTGGGATGAGAATACATGCAGGTTTTATAAATGATTTACAAAATAGACACAAGTACGTGAAACTACATTCTATGGTTGAATTATCGAAATCGAATATGCCCCTTTTTATTAAGTCTGGTAATCTAAGAATTAGGGAACAGACACCCTAATTGACGCGAATCCTAAAAATAGATCTATTGGGCCTAACAAACCCCATCCAAAGTACCGGATGCTTTAGTAATTCGAAATTTATATCATATCCGAAGGGTGTCCCGGAATGATGGGGATATTCTTATATATGCATCTTGTTAATGTCGGTTACCAGGTGTTCACCATATGAATGATTTTTATCTCTATGTATGGGATGTGTATTGAAATATGAAATCTTGTGGTGTATTGTTACGATTTGATATATATAGGTTAAACCTATAACTCACTAACATTTTTGTTGACGTTTAAAGCATGTTTATTCTCGGGTGAATATTAAGAGCTTCCGCTGTTTCATACTAAAATAAGGACAAGATTGGAGTCCATGTTTGTATGATATTATGTAAAAACTGCATTCAAGAAACATATGTCGATGTAATATATTTCTATTGTAAACCATTATGTAATGGTCGTGTGTAAACAGTATATTTTAGATTATCATTATTTGATAATCTACGTAATGCTTTTGAAACCTTTATTGATAAAATAAAGGTTATGGTTGTTTTAAAAATGAATGCAGTCTTTGAAAAACGTCTCATATAGAGGTCAAAACCTCGCAACGAAATCAATTAATATGGAACGTTTATAATCAATATGAACGGGACATTTCATATGTGAGTATAGGATGGTAATTGGATGATATTTAGATTTTACAATCGTGCAGTTTACTTAGAGTGATTTTAGTAAACTAGATTTTATGTGAATTTAACCAAGAAAGAATCCTGTTGATTAAACATAGTTCTTAAGTTTATAGATTGATATAAACTGCTCTATTGTAACTATCACATAACGGTTTTAATTATAAAAGAACAATCCCTGTCATTTATCAAGCATAGAAATAAACACCACATTCTCATTCTTGTTAATTACCATATTTTAATTACTGTTTTGTTAACAGAAATACAACTTCAAATACAAATCCCCCTTTAGAATAATTAATCGTTGTAAAATCCATAAAACAAACTTCTCCCTGTGGTTCGAACTGGTTAATTTACTTACTAGTTACTGCATGATCGGGTTTAGTTGCCTGTATTATGTGTTAATTATTGAGCATATTGTCTATATTTTAAAGGTTACGTCTTGACACATCAACTTTTTAGCGCCGCTGCCGGAGAGCGGTTTTGTTAAAAGATTTTAATAAACTTTGAATTATTCAATCCTTTTGTAGGAATTCAATTCCTAGAAAAGTTACTTTTTATTGTAAGCTTGTGTTTTTGCAATTGGTTTGTTTGTGGTGTTGTGATTGCAGAATAGGTATTGATGCATGAATTTACGTTCTTCCAACTCTGATTTAACTCCTTCATATCCTGAACCTGAAAGAAAACTTCACGAACGCTTAAGAGCTCAAGAAGTAGAGTCTCTTGCTCAGGGTTTAGAATCACTTTCATTAGATTCTAACTCTGAACCAGTTATTCAATCAATCATAGAGCCAGTTATTAAAGAAGAGGAAGAGATGGCTGCTACAAATCAAACAATGGATGCATTAATGAAGGCAACAAGAACAGGTTGAAATGTCCCGTTCATATTGATTATAAACATTCCATATTAATTGATTTCGTTGCAAGGTTTTGACCTCTATATGAGACGTTTTTCAAAGACTGCATTCATTTTTAAAACAACCATAACCTTTATTTTATCAATAAAGGTTTTTAAAACATTACGTAGATTATCAAATAATGATAATCTAAAATATACTGTTTACACACGACCATTACATAATGGTTTACAATAGAAATATATTACATCGACTTATGTTTCTTGAATGCAGTTTTTACACAATATCATACAAACATGGAATCCAAATCTTGTCCTTATTTTAGTATGCAACAGCGGAAGCTCTTAGTATTCACATGAGAATAAACATGCTTTAAACGTCAACAAAAATGTTGGTGAGTTATAGGTTTAACCTATATATATCAAATCGTAACAATAGACCACAAGATTTCATATTTCAATACACATCCCACACATAGAGATAAAAATCATTCATATGGTGAACACCTGGTAACCGACATTAACAAGATGCATATATAAGTATATCCCCATCATTCCGGGACACCCTTCGGATATGATATAAATTTCGAAGTACTAAAGCATCCGGTACTTTGGATGAGGTTTGTTAGGCCCAATAGATCTATCTTTAGGATTCGCGTCAATTAGGGTGTTTGTTCCCTAATTCTTAGATTACCAGACTTAATAAAAAGGGGCATATTCGATTTCGATAATTCAACCATAGAATGTAGTTTCACGTACTTGTGTCTATTTTGTAAATCATTTATAAAACCTGCATGTATTCTCATCCCAAAAATATTAGATTTTTAAAAGTGGGACTATAACTCACTTTCACAGATATTTCCTTCCTCAGAAATAAGACTTGGCCACGGATCGATTCACGAACCTATACAAATATGTACATATATATCAAAGTATGATCAAAATATAATTACAACCATTTTTATTATGTTTTAAAGATTTGAGTGTATTAAGTCAGTTGTCCTCGTTAGTAACCTACAACTAGTTGTCCACAGTTAGATGTACAGAAATAAATCGATATCTAATATCTTGAATCAATCCACGACCCAGTGTATACACGTCTCAGGCTAGATCACAACTCAAAGTATATATATTTTTGGAATCAACCTCAACCCTGTATAGCTAACTCCAACATTACTGCATATAGAGTGTCTATGGTTGTTCCAAATAATATATATACATGGGTCGATATGATATGTCAAAACATTTGCATACGTGTCTATGGTATCCCAAGATTACATAATATATTAGAATACATGTATAATATAATATAAGTTAGCTAGGATATGATTTGTATAGATTTGTTAAACATTTACCGTAGCTAAAAAGATCAAAAATATCCAATCTTGTTTTACCCATAACTTCTTCATTTTAAATCCATTTTGAGTGAATCAAATTGCTATGGTTTCATATTGAACTATAATTTAAGAATCTAAATAGAAAAAGTATAGGTTTATAGTCGGAAATTTAAGTTACATGTCAATTACTAAAGAGGTAGTCATTTCCGTCGAAAGAACGACATCTTGATGACCATTTTGAAAAACATACTTTCACTTTGAGTTTAACCAAGATTTTTGGATATTGTTTCATGTTCATATGAAAAATAATTTTCCCAGAAGAACAACTTTTAAATCAAGTTTTATCATAGTTTTTAATTATCCAAACCAAAATAGCCCCCAGTTTCACTACGACGGCGTATATCCGATTTTATGGTGTTCATCGTGTTTCCAGGTTTTAAATAATTAAGTTAGCATATCATATAGATATAGAACATGTGTTTAGTTGATTTTAAAAGTCATAGATATAGAACATGTGTTTAGTTGATTATAAAAGTCAAGTTAAAAGGATTAACTTTTGTTTGCGAACAAGTTTAAAATTAACTAAACTATGTTCTAGTGATTACAAGTTTAAACCTTCGAATAATATAGCTTTATATGTATGAATCGAATGATGTTATGAACATCATTACTACCTCAAGTTTTCTGGATAAAACTACTGGAAATGAGAATAATGGATCTAGCTTCAAAGGATCCTTGGATGGCTTGAAAGTTCTTGAAGCAGAATCATGACACGAAAACAGTTTAAATAAGATTTTTACTCGAAATAAGATTGTTATAGTTGTAGAAATTGAATCAAAGTTTGAATATGAATATTACCTTGAATTAGAAAGATAACCTACTGTAAATAACAAAGGTTCCTTGATCTTAGATGATTACTTGGAATGGATTAGATAGCTTGGAAGTAGACTTGCAAACATGGAAGTATTCTTGATTTTTATGAAACTATACTTATGGAATTTATGAAGAACACTTAGAACTTGAAGATGGAACTTGAGAGAGATCAATTAGATGAAGAAAATTGCAGAATGAAAGTGTTTATAGGTGTTTTTGGTCGTTGGTATATGGATTATATATAAAGGATATGTAATTTTGTTTTCATGTAAATAAGTCATGAATGATTACTAATAGTTTTGTAATTTTATGAGATATTTCATGCTAGTTGCCAAATGATGGTTCCCACATGTGTTAGGTGACTCACATGGGCTGCTAAGAGCTTATCATTGGAGTGTATATGCCAATAGTACATACATCTAAAAGCTGTGTATTGTACGAGTACGAATACGGGTGCATACGAGTAGAATTGTTGATGAAACTGAACGAGGATGTAATTGTAAGCATTTTTGTTAAGTAGAAGTACTTTGATATGTGTCTTGAAGTCTTTCAAAAGTGTAGGAATACATATCAAAACACAACATGTATATACATTCTAATGGAGTCGTTAAGTCTTCGTTAGTCGTTACATGTAAGTGTTGTTTTGAAACCTTTAAGTTAACGATCTCAATTAATGTTGTTAACCCAATGTTTATTATATCAAATGAGATGTTAAATTATTATATTATCATGATATTATGATGTATGAATATCTCTTAATATGATACATACATTAAAATATCGTTACGACGATAATCGTTACATATAAGTCTCGTTTCGTAATTCTTGAGTTAGTAGTCTTGTTTTTACATATGTAGTTCATTGTTAAGACACTTAATGATATATTTAAATATCATTTTATCATGTTAAATATAGTGTATCAATATCTTAATATGATACATATGTATTTAGTAGACGTTATCATAACGATAATCGTTATATATATCATTTCGACTTTCTTAACTTAGTAATCTCATTTCTTATGTATATCACACATTGTTAATATACTTAGTGAGATACTTACTCATCATAATCTCTTATCAACCATATATATATGTCTATATATACCACAACATGTAGTTTTCATAATTTTGTAACGTTCGTGAATCGCCGATCAACTTGGGTGATCAATTGTCTATATGAAACTTATTTCATTTAATCAAGTCTTAACAAGTTTGATTGCTTAACACATTGGGAACATTTAGTCATGTAAATATCAATCTCAATTAATATATATAAACATGGAAAAGTTCGGGTCACTACAGTACCTACCCGTTAAATAAATTTTGTCCCAAAATTTTAATCTGTTGAAGGTGTTGACGAATCTTCTAGAAATAGATGCGGGTATTTCTTTTTCATCTGATCTTCACGCTCCCAGGTGAACTCGGGTCCTCTACGAGCATTCCATCAAACCTTAACAATCGGTATCTTGTTTTGCTTAAGTCTCTTAACCTCACCATCCATTATTTCGACGGGTTCTTCAATGAATTGAAGTTTTTCATTGATTTGAATTTCGTCCAACGGAATAGTGAGATCTTCTTTAGCAAAACATTTCTTCAAATTCGAGACATGGAAAGTGTTATGTACAGCTGCGAGTTGTTGAGGTAGCTCCAGTTGGTAAGCTACTGGTCCGACACGATCTATAATCTTGAATGGTCCAATGTACCTTGGATTTAGTTTCCCCCGTTTACCAAATCGAACAACGCCTTTCCAAGGTGAAACCTTAAGCATGACCATTTCTCCAATTTCAAACTCTATATCTTTTCTTTTACTGTCAGCGTAGCTCTTTTGTCGACTCTGAGCGGTTTTCAATCGTTGTTAAATTTGGATGATTTTCTCGGTAGTTTCTTGTATTATCTCCGGACCCGTAATCTATCTATCCCCCACTTCATTCCAACAAATCAGAGACCTGCACTTTCTACCATAAAGTGCCTCAAACGGCGCCATCTCAATACTAGAATGATAACTGTTGTTGTAGGAAAATTCTGCTAACGGTAGGTGTCGATCCCAACTGTTTCCTAAATTAATAACACATGCTCGTAGGATGTCTTTAAGCGTTTGTATCGTCCTTTCGCTCTGCCCATCAGTTTGTGGATGATAGGCAGTACTCATGTCTAGACGAGTCCCCAATGCTTGTTGCAACGTCTGCCAGAACCTTGAAACAAATCTACCATCCCTATCAGAGATAATAGAGACGGGTATTCCATGTCTGGAGACAACCTCCTTCGAATACAATCGCGCCAACTTCTCCATTTTGTCATCTTCTCTCATTGGCAGGAAGTGTGCTGACTTGGTGAGACGATCAACTATTACCCATATAGTATCATAACCACTTGCAGTCCTTGGCAATTTAGTAATGAAATCCATGGTAATGTTTTCCCATTTCCATTCCAGGATTTCAGGTTGTTGTAGTAGACCTGATGGTTTCTGATGTTCAGCTTTGACCTTGAACACGTCAAATATTCTCCTACATATTTAGCAATATTGGCTTTCATACCCGGCCACCAAAAGTGTTTCTTGAGATCTTTATACATCTTCCCCGCTCTGGGATGTATTGAATATCTGGTTTTATGTGCTTCTTTAAGTACCATTTCTCTCACATCTCCAAACCTTGGTACCCAAATTCTATCAGCCCTATATCGGGTTCCGTCTTCCCGAATATTAAGATGTTTCTCTGATCCTTTGGGTATCTCATTCTTCAACTTTCCTTCTTTTACAACCCCCTGTTGCACCTCCTTTATTTGAGTAGTAAGGTTAGTACGAATAATTATATTCATAGCTTTTACCCGTATAGGTTCTCTGTCCTTTCTACTCAAAGCGTCGGCTACCACATTCACCTTCCCCGGGTGGTATCGAATCTCAAAATCATAATCATTTAACAATTCAATCCACCTGCGTTGTCTCATATTCAGTTGCTTCTGATTAAATATATGTTGGAGACTTTTGTGGTCGGCATATATAATACTTTTGACCCCATATAAATAATGCCTCCAAGTCTTTAATGCAAAAACAACAACACCCAATTCCAAATCGTGAGTTGTATAATTTTGCTCGTGAATCTTCAATTGTCTAGACGCATAAGCAATCACCTTCGTTCATTGCATTAATACACAACCGAGACCTTGCTTTGATGCGTCACAATAAATCACAAAATCATCATTCCCTTCAGGCAATGACAATATAGGTGCCGTAGTTAGCTTTTTCTTCAATAACTGAAACGCCTTCTCTTGTTCATCCTTCCATTCAAATTTCTTCCCTTTATGCATTAATGCAGTCAAGGGTTTTGCTATTTTGGAGAAATCTTGGATGAATCTTCTGTAGTAACCAGCCAATCCTAAAAATTGACGTATATGCTTCGGAGTTTTTGGGGTTTCCCACTTTTTAACGATTTCGATCTTTGCCGGGTCCACCTGGATACCTTCTTTGTTCACTATGTGACCGAGGAATTGACCTTCTTCTAACCAAAATGCACACTTTGAAAACTTAGCGTACAGTTTTTCTTTCCTCAATACTTCTAGCACTTTTCTCAAATGTTCTTCATGCTCTTGATCATTCTTTGAGTAAATAAATATGTCATCGATGAAAACAATGACAAACTTATCAAGATATGGCCTACACACTCGGTTCATAAGGTCCATGAACACAGCTGGTGCGTTAGTCAATCCAAACGGCATAACCATAAACTCGTAATGACCATAACGCGTCCTAAAAGCAGTTTTTGGAATATCATCCTCCTTTACTCGCATTTGATGATATCCAGAACGTAAATCAATTTTCGAATAAACCGACGAGCCTTGTAGTTGATCAAATAAGTCGTCAATTCTCGGCAGTGGATAACGGTTTTTGATGGTAAGTTTATTCAACTCTCTGTAGTCAATACACAACCTAAATGTACCATCCTTCTTCTTGACAAACAAAATAGGAGCTCCCCATGGTGATGTGCTTGGTCGAATGAAACCACGTTCTAATAGTTCTTGCAGTTGGCTTTGTAGTTCTTTCATCTCGCTGGGTGCGAGTCTGTAAGGAGCACGAGCTATTGGTGCAGCTCCTGGTACAAGATCTATTTGAAATTCAACAGATCGATGTGGAGGTAGTCCCAGTAATTCTTTCGGAAATACATCCGGAAATTCTTTTGCGACGGGAACATCATTGATGCTCTTTTCTTCAGTTTGTACTTTCTCGACGTGTGCTAGAACAACATAGCAACCTTTTCTTATTAGTTTTTGTGTCTTCAAATTACTAATAAGATGTAGCTTCGTGTTGCCCTTTTCTCCGTACACCATTAAGGGTTCTCCTTCTTCTCGTACAATGCGAATTGCATTTTTGTAACATACGATCTCTGCTTTCATCTCCTTCAGCCAGTCCATGTCAACTATTGTATCAAAACTCCTTAACTCTACTGGTATCAAATTAATCTTAAATATTTTGCTACCCAGTTTAATTTCTCGATTCCGGCATATATAATCTACTGAAATTAATTTACCATTTGCTAATTCGAGTAAAAATTTACTATCCAACGGTGTCAATGGACAACTTAATTTAGCACAAAAATCTCTACTCATATAGCTTCTATCCGCACCCGAATCAAATAAAACGTAAGCAGATTTATTGTCAATAAGAAACGTACCCGTAACAAGCTCCGGGTCTTTCTGTGCCTCTGCCGCATTAATATTGAAAACTCTTCCACGAACTTGTCCATTCGTGTTCTCCTGATTCGGGCAATTTCTAATAATGTGGCCCAGTTTTCTACATTTATAACAATCTACATTGGCATAACTTGCTCCGACACTACTTGCTCCGCCATTACTCGTTCCGACACCATTTGTTCCTTTCGTTCTGTTAACCCCTGGTCCGTAGACATCACACTTCATCGCGCTATGACCATTTCTTTTACACTTGTTGCAAAATTTGGTGCAGAACCATGAGTGATACTTTTCACACCTTTAGCATTGCTGCTTCTGATTTTTGTTGTTGTTGCGGTTGTTATTGTTGTTGGGATGATTGTTGTAGTTGTTGTTGTTATTGTTGCGCCGTTTGTTGTAGTTGCGATTGATGTTGCGATTGTTGGGATAGTTGTTGTTGTTTTGGTGACTCTTATCACCATTTTCCTCCCGCTGAATTTTGACTAGCTTCACGTTGGCCTCTTCGGCCGCCTGTTCTTTAATTCTTCCCTCAATCTGGTTCACTAGGTTGTGAGCCATTCTACATGCCTTTTGTATGGAGGCAGGCTCGTGTGAACTTATATCTTCTTGGATTCTCTCCGGTAACCCTTTCACAAATGCGTCAATCTTCTCTTCCTCATCTTCGAACGCTCTCGGACACAATAGGCACAATTCTGTGAATCGTCTTTCGTACGAAGTAATATCGAATCCCTGTGTTCGTAACCCTCTAAGTTCTAACTTGAGCTTATTGACCTCGGTTCTGGGACGGTACTTTTCGTTCATCAAGTGCTTGAATGCTGACCACGGTAGCGCGTAAGCAGCATCTTGTCCCACTTGCTCTAGATAGGTATTCCACCATGTTAACGTAATACCTGTGAAGGTATGCATAGCGTACTTCACTTTGTCTCCTTCAGCACAGTTACTTATGACAAACACCGATTCAACTTTCTCGGTCCACCGTTTCAATCCGATTGGTCCTTCGGTCCCATCAAATTCTGAAGGTTTGCAGGCAGTGAATTCCTTGTAGGAGCATCCTACACGATTTCTTGCGCTGTTAGCTGTATTGCTAGATTCAGAGTTATTGTTGGTATGTAGCGCGGCCTGTACTACGGCTATATTTGAAGCAAGAAAGGCACGAAATTCCTCTTCGCTCATATTCAAGGTGTGTCGAGAAGTCGGTGCCATTTCCTTCAAAATCGTCAAATGAAACAAGTTAATCATACAGCATATTAAGAGTAGTCAATAGTATCTCGTAGCATAATATGAACTCATTTATAAAAGCTTTTTCTTCATATTAGCGTTTTATAAGTTTAAATTCGGGTACTACCTACCCGTTAAGTTCATACTTAGTAGCTAATATACAATTCAACTACTACAATTCTATATGAAAAACTGATTATAATAATATATCACATACAAATATTCTTCAAACATACAACTTCGCTATATTACATATAACATGAAATATAGTACACTATGATATAGGACAGTTTTGAAGATAAATCTAGTTAATACGCAAGTTGTTCAGCAAAGGAAATAAAGACACGTAATTCATAAGTCCAGAAACAAGTCATGCATTCTGGTTTTACTAAGACGACTTCCCATCCTTGGTCTTGTGGAAAATAACCGTTATGACCATTGGCTAGGCAGCATGTTGTAATGTCATCAAAAGGACGAGGGTTTCGTAATGTCCAACAGCCCCGTAATAATCTAAAAACCTTGTTTCTCACCCCAACTACTGAATCCGTCACTTGTGGGAAAGTTTTATTTAAAAGCTGCAATCCGATGTTCTTTTTCTCACTTTGGTAAGAAGCGAACATCACTAACCCGTAAGCATAACATGCTTCTTTATGTTGCATGTTAGAAGCTCTTTCTAATTTACGAAATCCTATGTTGGGATATGTTGAGTCAAAATAGGTTCTTAACTCGTAGCGTAAAATTGCATTTGGGTTCCCCGCATTTAACGCTTTAAAGAAAACACGGCATAACTTAAAGTCTCCCCAATGTGATATACCCCACCTATCAAAGGAAAGCCTTTTATAAACTAAGGCATTTCTGGAAAGTCTTTCAAATGTTTGACAAGTTAATTTCGCCATAACTAAATGTGCTGATGAATTCTGACCGACTCTAGACAAGATTTCCTCAATCATATCCTCTGGTAGTTCTTCTAAAATATTCGGTTGTCTACCCTTAACGTCCATTTTGTTTTTATACTGTAAAATAGACAAGGATTAGATTCGTAATAACAAACAATACAAGCAATTTTTACATAGAACATAAAAGTACAAGCACACTACAATACATTTATTACACAACATGCTCACACCCCTCTAATCTGAATCACTGGTTTCTTTTTCTTCGGACTTGGTTCTTTTTCCTAATCTTCTAGGGATATATGATGTTCCTCTAATACGAGTCGTCATTTTCCACATTGGTTTAGAAAAACCTGGTGGTTTAGAGGTTCCCAGGTTATTGTCACGATATTGAAAATACGGGTGTTGACGGTACATATAAAGTTCATCGGGATCGAAATTAGATTTCTCTATTTTGATGCCTTTTTCCTTATTATTTTCTTTTGCCACATTAAATTGGGTCGGGGTAATTTCTATAACATCATCGGAATCCTCATCAGGATCCGATTCATCGGAAAATTGGTAATTTTCCCAATATTTTGCTTCCTTAGCGGAAACACCATTGACCATTATTAACTTTGGTCCATTGGTTGAGGATTTTCTTTTATTTGACCGGTTTTCTGTGGTTCCTACTATTCCCCCATCTGTAACCTCTTCTTCTTTCGGTTCCTCTTCTTCTGGTTCCTCTTCTTCCGGTTCCTCTTCTTCCGGTTCCATTTCCTCTTCTTCCGGTTCTTCGGGAACTTATGAATCTTGCCAATATATATTCGACTCTTCATTATTATTAGGTGAGTCAATGGGATTTGTGCTAGACGTAGACATCTATCACACAATATCAAACATGCTAAGAGATTAATATATCACATAATATTTACATGTTAATAATATATAGTTTCCAACAAAAATGTTAAGCAATCATTTTTAAAGAAAACACGGTCGAAGTCCAGACTCACTAATGCATTCTAACGAACTCGATAAGACTCCAACTGAAATGTCCCATTCATATTGATTATAAACGCTACATATTAATTGATTTCGTTGCAAGGTTTTGACCTCTATATGAGACGTTTTTCAAAGACTGCATTCATTTTTAAAACAACCATAACCTTTATATTATCAATAAAGGTTTTTAAAACATTACGTAGATGATCAAATAATGATAATCTAAAATATACTATTTACACACGACCATTACATAATGGTTTACAATAGAAATATATTACATCGACTTATGTTTCTTGAATGCAGTTTTTACACAATATCATACAAACATGGAATCCAAATCTTGTCCTTATTTTAGTATGCAACAGCGGAAGCTCTTAGTATTCACATGAGAATAAACATGCTTTAAACGTCAACAAAAATGTTGGTGAGTTATAGGTTTAACCTATATATATCAAATCGTAACAATAGACCACAAGATTTCATATTTCAATACACATCTCATACATAGAGATAAAAATCATTCATATGGTGAACACCTGGTAACCGACATTAACAAGATGCATATATAAGAATATCCCCATCATTCCGGGACACCCTTCGAATATGATATAAATTTCGAAGTACTAAAGCATCCGGTACTTTGGATGGGGTTTGTTAGGCCCAATAGATCTATCTTTAGGATTCGCGTCAATTAGGGTGTCTGTTCCCTAATTCTTAGATTACCAGACTTCATAAAAAGGGGCATATTCGATTTCGATAACTCAACCATAGAATGTAGTTTCACGTACTTGTGTCTATTTTGTAAATCATTTATAAAACCTGCATGTATTCTCATCCCAAAAATATTAGATTTTTAAAAGTGGGACTATAACTCACTTTCACAGATATTTCCTTCCTCGGAAATAAGACTTGGCCACGGATCGATTCACGAACCTATACAAATATGTAAATATATATCAAAGTATGATCAAAATATAATTACAACCATTTTTTATTATGTTTTAAAGATTTGAGTGTATTAAGTCAGCTGTCCTCGTTAGTAACCTACAACTAGTTGTCCACAGTTATATGTACAGAAATAAATCGATATATATTATCTTGAATCAATCCACGACCCAGTGTATACATGTCTCATGCTAGATCACAACTCAAAGTATATATATTTTTAGAATCAACCTCAACCCTGTATAGCTAACTCCAACATTACTGCATATAGAGTGTCTATGGTTGTTCCAAATAATATATATACATGGGTCGATATGATATGTCAAAACATTTGCATACGTGTCTATGGTATCCCAAGATTACATAATATATTAGAATACATGTATAATACAATATAAGTTAGCTAGGATATGATTTGTATAGATTTGTTAAACATTTCCCGTAGCTAAAAAGATCAAAAATATCCAATCTTGTTTTACCCATAACTTCTTCATTTTAAATCCGTTTTGAGTGAATCAAATTGCTATGGTTTCATATTGAACTTTAATTTAAGAATCCAAACAGAAAAATTATAGGTTTATAGTAGGAAATTTAAGTTACATGTCAATTACTAAAGAGGTAGTCATTTCCGTCGAAAGAACGACATCTTGGTGACCATTTTGAAAAACATACTTTCACTTTGAGTTTAACCAAGATTTTTGGATATAGTTTCATGTTAATATGAAAAATCAGTTTCCCAGAAGAACAACTTTTAAATCAAAGTTTATCATAGTTTTTAATTATCCAAACCAAAACAGCCCCCGGTTTCACTACGACGGCGTATATCTGATTTTATGGTGTTCATCGTGTTTCCAGTTTTTAAATCATTAAGTTAGCATATCATATAGATTTAGAACATGTGTTTAGTTGATTTTAAAAGTCAAGTTAGAAGGATTAACTTTTGTTTGCGAACAAGTTTAGAATTAACTAAACTATGTTATAGTGATTACAAGTTTAAACCTTCGAATAAGATAGCTTTATATGTATGAATCGAATGATGTTATGAACATCATTACTACCTCAAGTTTTCTGGATAAAACTACTGGAAATGATAAAAATGGATCTAGCTTCAAAGAATCCTTGGATGGCTTGAAAGTTCTTGAAGCAGAATCATGACACGAAAACAGTTCAAGTAAGATTTTCACTCGAAATAAGATTGTTATAGTTGTAGAAATTGAATCAAATTTGAATATGAATATTACCTTGAATTAGAAAGATAACCTACTATAAATAACAAAGGTTCCTTGATCTTAGATGATTACTTGGAATGGATTAGAAAGCTTGGAAGTAGACTTGCAAACTTGGAAGTATTCTTGATTTTTATGAAACTATACTTATGGAATTTATGAAGAACACTTAGAACTTGAAGATGGAACTTGAGAGAGATCAATTAGATGAAGAAAATTGAAGAATGAAAGTGTTTGTAGGTGTTTTCGGTCGTTGGTATATGGATTAGATATAAAGCATATGTAATTTTGTTTTCATGTAAATAAGTCATGAATGATTACTAATATTTTTGTAATTTTATGAGATATTTCATGCTAGTTTCTAAATGATGGTTCCCACATGTGTTAGGTGACTCACATGGGCTGCTAAGAGCTGATCATTGGAGTGTTTATGCCAATAGTACATACATCTAAAAGTTGTGTATTGTACGAGTACGAATACGGGTGCATACGAGTAGAATTGTTGATGAAACTGAACGAGGATGTAATTGTAAGCATTTTTGTTAAGTAGAAGTACTTTGATATGTGTCTTGAAGTCTTTAGAAAGTCTAAGAATACATATCAAAACACAACATGTATATACATTCTAATGGAGTCGTTAAGTCTTCGTTAGTCGTTACATGTAAGTGTTGTTTTGAAACCTTTAAGTTAACGATCTCAATTAATGTTGTTAACCCAATGTTTATTTTATCAAATGAGATGTTAAATTATTATATTATCATGATATTATGATATATGAATATCTCTTAATATGATACATACATTAAAATATTGTTACAACGATAATCGTTACATATAAGTCTCGTTTCGTAATTCTTGAGTTAGTAGTCTTGTTTTTACATATGTAGTTCATTGTTAACACACTTAATGATATATTTAAATATCATTTTATCATGTTAAATATAGTGTATCAATATCTTAATATGATACATATGTATTTAGTAGACGTTATCATAACGATAATCGTTATATATATCATTTCGAGTTTTTTAACTTAGTAATCTCATTTCTTTTGTATATCACACATTGTTAATATACTTAGTGAGATACTTACTTATCATAATCTCTTGTCAAACATATATATATATATGTCTATATATACCACAACATGTAGTTTTCACAATTTTGTAACGTTCGTGAATCGCCGGTCAACTTGGGTGATCAATTGTCTATATGAAACTTATTTCATTTAATCAAGTCTTAACAAGTTTGATTGCTTAACACATTGGGAACATTTAGTCATGTAAATATCAATCTCAATTAATATATATAAACATGGAAAAGTTCAGGTCACTACACAGGTCTTGGCCACGCAATTATTCAACCCACGATGTCTGACGGCTTTGAAATAAAGGGTCAATTTCTCCACATTGTGACGACCCGGAAATTTCCGATCCAATTTAGACTTAATCTTTAAATGATTTCGACACGATAAGCAAAGTCTGTAATATTAAATCTTTAAAACTTTGAACATGTGTTCATGTATACATTTAACCTTTGACCATTCCCGACGATTTTACGAACAATTGCGTGTAAATAAATATGTAAATATATATATATGAATTCAATACATAAGTAATATTAATTATGTAAATAGATATTAAGGATTCAATATATTATAGTTAGTAAATATAATATAATTAATAAGATTGTATTATAGTAAATTTAAATACAAACTTGAATATAATGATAATATTAATATTATTATCATCACTTTCATTATTATTAAGGTAAATAATAATATTAATATATGTATTACTAATATCATTATTTCTAACATAATATGTATATATAAAATTTGATGTGTATAAGTTGTTATATTATTACTATATTTTTTTTTCTTTCTTCAAACTATTAACAATATTATAACTAATATTATTATTAGTATCATTTATAAGATTAGTATTATCATTATCATTATCATTAGTAATACTATTATTACTGTTATAATAATTATAAATTTGTATTATTATTTTGTATAATATTAAATGTATTGTTATTATAGTTATATTTAATATTAAGATTAATTATAATCTATAAAAAATAAAGTAAATAAATAAATACAAATAGATATATACAGATATATATATATTAATAATATATATATATTTATTATTATTATTATATATATATATTATCATTTATAATATATAATTATTAATAATATATTTATTATTATTAATCATATATTTATTGCTATTATTATTGCTATTATTATTAATAATATATATTAATAAAATATATCAGTATTATTATTTATTATTATTAATAATAATAAATATATTAATTATATAAATCAATAAATCGTACGAAGATTTGTTAACCATATCTATCAATACTGTAATCGTTTTTGTTTCTGTCAATTTTGTTACAAGTCCGTGTCAATCACGATTCAAGAAACATAAACTCTTCATTATATAAAACATCATCTGCATTTATAATTGAACAAAAACAGATACGCTACTCTCTTTTCTTAGAATTTTTGGCCAAAACTCCAATTCAAACACAATTTAAAAATCTAGATATGCAGTTATGTTAGGGATGATCCATTTTAACTATCTGTAAGTTTTCGATTTCCAATTCTTTCTATTAGCTTCAAATTTACGAGTCAAAGTTTATTTTCAAAAAGTCAACAGATTTGTTCATTATAAAATTCGAACTTGTGTTTATGTTTTAAGTTTAATTGATAACCCATAAAGTTTCTAGGAACGATTTAGGACTTGTTTCATTTAGAAATCGTGATCTAAAACTATCTAAAATTTAAAAGTGGATTTGGTGTTCATAATATCATTGACTGTGATAGTCAATAGCTCAAATTCAAATAAATTTTCAAAATGTGTAAATGTAGTTTTGTTAAGATTATTTTACCCAAACTATCTACAAAAATTGAAGTTCCAATTATTTCTATTGAGTTCTAATTTGAAGGTCAAAGTTTAATGTTAAAAAGTCAACTGAATTGTTCTTATTGAAATTTGGGGTTCTAGTTAATATTTCTGGATCAATTGATGATTCTAGTGCATTACAATGATGATTTAGAAGATATTTCATTTAAAACATCAAAGTCCTAAAACGTCCTAATTTCGAAATCAAATTATGGGTCATTACTTTTTTTCGCGTTCACAGCAACTGAGGTTGTTCTTATTTATTTATTTTTCTTTATTAATGGTTTTAGTAAATTAAAATTTCCAAAATCTGTTTATTGTTATCGCATTTAAAAAAAAACCCATTTCACTAATTAGTTTTTATGATTATGATCAGGATCGATTGACTATGAGATGATGAATATGAATATTAAGATAAGAGAAATTAGAATTATTATATAGACAGAAAAACGGATACAGAGGAGTGGTGTGGGAGTTTTTGTGTTAGCGAGTGGTCGCGGGTTCGAGTCCCGGCTCTGGCGGTTTAATTTTTTTAAGTCTTCAAAGGTAATTATCATTGTTATTATTATTATCATTATTAAGATTATTATTATTAATTGTTATTATGTTAACTATTAATATTAATACCATGAATATTATTATTATTATTACTATTATTATTATTAATACATGTATTAAATAACATTCATTATTATTATTATTATGATTATGATTATGATTACGATTATAATTATTATTATTATTATTATTAAGTATTAAGTATTAGTATCTTTATTATCATTATTATAATTATAGGTATTATTATTATTAATAACATTAGTATTAACATTATTAGCATTGTTATTATTAAAAATTATTATTGTCACAACTATATTAGTATTACCGTCGGTTTTACTACTATTATCATTATAAGTGTTATTATTATTATTATTATTATTATTATTATTATTATTATTATTATTATTATTACTATTACTATTACTATTACTATTATTATTATTATTATTATTATTATTATTATTATTATTATTATTATTATTATTATTATTATTATTATTATTATTATTACTATTATTAAGATTATCATTAATATAATTATCATTAGTGTTATAATTCTAATTATTATTATTACAAATATAAGTATTAGGATAAAAATTATCATTTATTATTATTATAATGATAATAATAATTATTATTAGTATTATTATGAAAATAATAAAATTTATTATTATTTTCATTAATATTAGTATTAGTATCATTTCTATTAGTATTATCAACATATTCAAAATTTTAATATTATTACTACCATTATTAGTAATATTAAGTATTATCAAAATTAATGTTTTTACATGATAAATATCATTTAAGTATTATAATAATTACTAGTATCACAAGCAAATGATATATATATAAAAACATATTTAATATACATAACCTAATTATACTAATATTTCTATGTACAAATTGAATTCATTTAATTAAACAATGATATATATATATATATATATATATATATATATATATATATATATATATATATATATATATATATATATATATATATAAGTTACTAATATAAAAATTATATCACTAATAATAATATATATATTTATTCGATTACGATTATATATATTAATGAATATACAAATGATATAGGTTCGTGAATCCGAGGCTAACCCTGCATTGTTCAGTTTCGTCGTATGAATATTTTTGCTACAAAATATTGGATAGTGAGTTTCATTTGCTCCCTTTTTAAATGCTTTTGCAATATATATTTTTGGGACTGAGAATATATATATATATATATATATATATATATATATATATATATATATATATATATATATATATAAGTTACTAATATAAAAATTATATCACTAATAATAATATATATATTTATTCGATTACGATTATATATATTAATGAATATACAAATGATATAGGTTCGTGAATCCGAGGCTAACCCTGCATTGTTCAGTTTCGTCGTATGAATATTTTTACTACAAAATATTGGATAGTGAGTTTCATTTGCTCCCTTTTTAAATGCTTTTGCAATATATATTTTTGGGACTGAGAATACATGCGCTGCTTTTATAAATGTTTTACGAAATAGACACAAGTAATCGAAACTACATTCTATGGTTGGATTATCGAATTGAATATGCCCCTTTTTAGCTTGGTAGCCTAAGAATTGGTGTTTATGATAATTGCCACCAATTGACGCGAATCCTAAAGATAGATCCATCGGGCCCAACGAGCCCCATCGGGGTTACGGATGCTTTAGTACTTTGATTTATCATGTCCGATGTGAGCCCCGGAATGATAGGGATATTCTATATGCATCCTGTTAAGGTCGGTTACCAGGTGTTCATCATATGAATGAATTTTAATTCGCGAATTACGCGTGTCAATATATGAAATCTTGTGGTTTATTAAAATGATGAAAATGAATGATTATGATAAACTAATGAACTCACCAACCTTTTGGTTGACACTTTAAAGCATGTTTATTCTCAGGTATAAAAGAAATCTTCCGCTGTGCATTTGCTCACTTTAGAGATATTACTTGGAGTCATTCATGACATATTTCAAAAGACGATGCATTCGAGTCGTTGAGTTCATCAAGATTATTATTAAGTCAATTATAGTTGAATATTTTATGAAATGGTATGCATGCTGTCAACTTTTGATGTAATGAAAGTTTGTCTTTTAAAAACGAATGCAATGTTTGTAAAATGTATCATATAGAGGTCAAGTACCTTGCGATGTAACCAAATATAATGTATTCGTCCAGATGGATTAGGATGTGTCATTTCAGTTGGTATCAGAGTGGTGGTCTTAGCGAACTAGGTCTGCATTAGTGTGGCTAACTGATAGTCGTTAGGATGCATTAGTGAGTCTGGACTTCGACCGTGTCTGCATGTCAAAAGTTTTACTTATCATTTCGTGTCGAAAATTACCTGCTTATCATCCTTAGGGAATCATTTGCTTATCATTCTTAGTCTAGACACATCTTACTGCATTGATTGCATGAATAGTGTATAGACAAATTCATATCTTAGCGCATCTATTACTGTAGACTTTATCTGACACGTTTCCTTAATTCCCTCCGTAATCTACGGGATCTTTTGTACTATGTATAGGTATTCTATGTAATTATAATATCATCCGATATCCGAAAATCATTTCATATTGAAAAAAACCTTTACTCAATCATACGAAATGGAACTCGCCACTAGTTCAAGTTCCTCGGATTCCGACAGCTATTCCGATATGGAAACACACCAGAGCTCCGAAAGCAGTATAACCGGAATGGATCAACCAGTTAGCCATCATCAGTTCTAGATGAATTATGGATGGGTTTGTAGTCTATTAAATCATTGGAGACAACAAGAAGGCGATCCCTTCTACCAACCGAATTCACCTCTTGGTGAAGAACCTGAAGCACTTACCGGCGAACCTATTCATAATACCATTTTCTCTCTCATTTCCAGGGTATCTCGTCATGATTATATACTATCTCAAATTCTAGAACTTATTCATCCGCTCGTCTGAACCGATAATCATCCCGGTGTAATAGAAGAAGTCAACGAGCTTCGCGCTCGGGTAGTGACTTTGAAGAATATGGTGCAAAGATTACAAGCACCAGCGGCAACACCGGCAGCAACAGTACCACCATCAGCAGCACCAGCAGCATAACCAGTACCACCATCCACAACATCCACATCCCATGATTCAACATCACAATCTGTACCACGAGATCAACGTCATACGCACCATAGATACCAAGGAATACCAACAACAATAACCGATGAAGTATTGATTCATAACTTCATTGGAAAATCATTTCATGGAAATTATGTAATCTCTATAGTCTTAGAGATCATTTATTCTAGTTCCAACTGAAAAGCAAATGAGATTAATATCATATTAACTCATTAAATCCATGATTATATCTGAAGAAAATATATATGTATATATGTTTTCATAAAGATTGTAATTAAAAATTCTTTTGTACAAACTGTTAATGGTGAAAATATTTTAACGGGTAGGTAATACCCGAGGAATATTTAGATTTCATATTAATAAGTTACACTGTACATTCATCGAATCTGATTCAACAATCATTTATTATCCTACTTACATCCGCAGATATACGAATCCGTTCACCACAAAATAACCATTTTCATTCAAATTCATATTTGGATTTTGACTTATCAGAATCCAACAAGTGGCATAATGAAGAAAACATTTGACAAAATAAAATTTGTTAGAAACAAACAAATTAAATATGAGAAATTTTGTTAAGAAACCACGCTAACAAAATCCTAGCTAACTTTTCCTAGCTAACTGTTAATTCCTTATTATATTTTATTTATCGCAATTTAATTATCGCAATTTTAATTCTCGCAATTTTATTTATCGTCATTTAATTTCTGTTATTTATTTTACGCATTTTAAATATCGGGACACGTATACAAGGTTTTGACATATCATATCGACGCATCTGTATATATTATTTGGAATAACCATAGACACTCTATATGCGGTAATGATCGAGTTAGCTATACAGGGTTGAGGTTGATTCTACAATAATATATATACTTTGAGTTGTGATCAAGTCTGAGACATGTATACAATGGGTCACGATACGTATTAATTAATTCGAATATTATATATTAAACTATACATGAATTATTGAATTACCAACTGTGGACTACTTACATTGAACAATTAAAATGAATTAAAATATTGATTATAACATATGAAACTAAACATTTCTTCAAGTTTGCCACTTGATTTCATCTTAAACCTCATTTGCATCTTGACGATTACAATCTGCATTCAAACCTTTCATGATTCTTGAAAACACCTCAATCGAGAGGATGAACCAACAGCACTTCATCTACGGAAGAAAAGATTGATGCATATAGTTATGCACCTGAAAATACTCGAAACCTGAGTAAATGTTTAACACGTATCTGTGCTAACTCCTTTGGCATTGTTATTTCCGAAAATAACAATGCAATCCTTTTTCAAATTAGCCAATTTTGTCACAGCTTCAGCAAATCAATTTCGACTTTTCATTCAAATGAACTCTACTATAACTTTGATATATAAGATGCCGTTCGTCATCGTTACCGGGGAACCTTTTATATTCCGCCACATTAGCAGTAAACTTACCAGCAACTTCATTACTCATTGGCTTAAGTCCCTCCGAAGAACAATTATATTTGTTTATTAACACCTATTCATAAACTCATCCACGTCTTACCGTACCAATTACCAGGAATTAGCAATCAGTATTCGAACCTCGCAGCATTCCTACATCAACAGTTATATGCATACATATAATATTTAGCTCTTAGAACCATGATCTTCCATTCTGAAATTCTGAACAGCACCCAGTCTGCGAATCAATACTCTGAATTTTAAAAAGTTGAATGAAGCAACAAAAACTGTAAATGACATTAACAGCCAAAAGTTTGATGATAAAGAATAGTATGTTGGCAAAGCTCAGAAATATCGAAACTGGAAAACGGATTAAACAAACCATGAAGGAGTCTCTGAACAAATCACAAGGACTAAACTTGTACATAAATAATCCTGATGATTCTGTTTCTGATGAAACCTTTAGCGAATACCTTGCTCCTTAATCGCTCTAAATCATTGTGAATAAATTTCTTCATCACAATTTGATTCTAAAATTCTAAGATATTATCGTATCTTTCATTATTAATATCCTCAATATTTTTGAAGATATCTTCATAAATATTCTTGCCCGATATTAATTATCTCTGCACTCTATCTGTGTTATATCATAAAAGAAAACTATTTTAGTTTCTAAATTCTGAAATATTCAAACTTAAAATATGAATGTTATTGAAGTAGTGTTGGGAACTGAAGCATGAATTAGTATAATATAATGACACCTAAACAACATGATTATATTGCAGTAAGTCATGCTGAGTTTCTAATGGGACGTGATGATTCACAGATCGTAACGTCATCATGTGCCATGTTACATAACTCTTTCATTCTGCTTAACTTCTGAACATATCAAGAAAGTATATTCTTGATAGTTCTATTCTCAGTGATTCGGGTAATTTGACAAATCAAATAGTGCTATTATGTTCTTTCTTGTTTAAAACATTAAGTTCATTCGAAACTCCATACTTACGAATTCTGGACCATTACTTGCTTTACTAGAGGTCGAGAAGAGAAAAAAAAGGCAAAGAGCTCCAAAATATAAGAGAAAATATAAAGCCCAATAACAACACGGAGGTTACAAACCGTGGATATTAATACGAATAGCAATATAAAGACATGATAGAATTAAGAATAGTATCACCCCAAGGTAATAGTAGAAGTAAACAGATTTTCTTGGTGGAAGATTGAAAAGAAGGATGACAGAAATGATAATTAGGAAAATATCAAGGATTAGAACTGGATTAAGTATTTTCACAATCTTTTGAATTTGGGAATTTAGTATAGGAGTGGTAAAAGTAATGGAATGAAAGAAGTTAATTTATAGTGAAATATCTGATAATGAAATCAAGGTAGATTTTCGTATTTAATTAGAGAGATCTTAATTTCCTTAATTACCAGAGAATCAAATCTTATTACGAAGATTTTCTCTAAATCCCTGGAATTTCAGAAATCAATCTTGACTACGTCAGAGGTTAAGACAAATCTTTATTATTTCATTTCAGTCTTTTGTGATAGCTTCACTCATACGCTTCGAGTAATCGAATTATTTTATTCATATTACTCTACAGTAATAAAACTCTATTTATCAGCTCATATTCGTCAAGAAAACATTCTTACTGTTAGTCATGACAATCTCGATCAAATTTCGGGGACGAAATTTCTTTAGCGGGTAGGTACTGTGACGACCCGGAAATTTCCGATCAAATTTAGACTTAATCTTTAAATGATTTCGATACGATAAGCAAAGTCTGTAATATTAAATCTTAAAAAAGTTTGAACATGTGTTCATGTATACATTTAACCTTTGACCATTCCCGACGATTCACGAACAATTACGTGTAAATAAATATGTAAATATATATATATGAATTCAATACATAAGTAATATTAATTATGTAAATAGATATTAAGGATTCAATATATTATAGTTAGTAAATATAATATAATTAATAAGATTGTATTATAGTAAATTTAAATACAAACTTGAATATAATGATTATATTAATATTATTATCATCACTTTCATTATTATTAAGGTAAATAATAATATTAATATATGTATTACTAATATCATTATTTCTAACATAATATGTATATATAAAATTTGATGTGTATAAGTTGTTATATTATTACTATATATTTTTTTTTTTCTTTCTTCAAACCATTAACAATATTATAACTAATATTATTATTAGTATCATTTATAAGATTAGTATTATCATTATCATTATCATTAGTAATACTATTATTACTGTTATAATAATTATAAATTTGTATTATTATTATGTACAATATTAAATGTATTATTATTATAGTTTTATTTAATATTAGGATTAATTATAATCTATAAAAAAAAATAAAGTAAATAAATAAATACAAATAGATATATACAGATATATATATATATTAATAATATATATTTATTATTATTATTATTATTATTATTATTATTATTATTATTATTATTATTATTATTATTATTATTATTATTATTATTATTATTATTATTATTATTATTATTATTATTATGTATATGTATTATCATTTATAATATATAATTATTAATAATATATATTTATTATTATTAATCATATATTTATTGTTATTATTATTAATATTATTATTAATAATATATATTAATAAAATATATCAGTATTATTATTTATTATTATTATTATTAATAATATATATATATTAATTATATAAATCAATAAATCGTACGAAGATTTGTTAACCATATCTATCAATACTGTAATTGTTTTTGTTTCTGTCAATTTTGTTACAAGTCCATGTCAATCACGATTCAAGAAACATAAACTCTTCATTATATAAAACATCATCTGCATTTATAATTGAACAAAAACAGACACGCTACTCTCTGTTCTTAGACTTTTTGGACAAAACTCCAATTCAAGCACAATTTAAAAATCTGGATATGCAGTTATGTTAGGGATGATCCATTTTAACTATCTGTAAGTTTTCGATTTCTAATTCTTTCTATTAACTTCAAATTTACGAGTCAAAGTTTATTTTCAAAAAGTCAACAGATTTATTCATGATAAAATTCGAACTTGTGTTTATGTTTTAAGTTTAATTGATAACCCAGAAAGTTTCTAGGAATGATTTAGGACTTGTTTCATTAAGAAATCGTGATCTAAAACTATCTAAAATTTAAAAGTGGATTTGGTGTTCATAATATCATTGACTGTGATAGTCAATAGCTCAAATTCAAGTAAATTTTCAAAATGTGTAAATGTAGTTTTGTTAAGATTCTTTTACCCAAACTATCTGCAAAAATTGAAGTTCCAATTATTTCTATCGAGTTCTAATTTGAAGGTCAAAGTTTAATGTTAAAAAGTCAACTGAATTGTTCTTATTGAAATTTGGGGTTCTTGTTAATATTTCTGGATCAATTGATGATTCTAGTGCATTACAATGATGATTTAGAAGATATTTCATTTAAACATCAAAGTCCCAAAACGTCCTAATTTCGAAATCAAATTATGGGTCATTACTTTTTTTCGCGTTCACAGCAACTGAGGTTGTTCTTATTTATTTATTTTTCTTTATTAATTGTTTTAGTAAATTAAAATTTCCAAGATCTGTTTATTGTTATTGCATTTAAAAAAAAACCCCCCATTTCACTGATTAGTTATTTTGATTATAATCAGGATCGATTGATTATGAGATGATGAATACGAATATTAAGATAAGAGAAATTAGAATTATTATATACACAGAAAAACAGATACAGAGGAGTGGTGTGGGAGTTTTTGTGTTAGCGAGTGGTCGCGGGTTCGAGTCCCGGCTCTGGCGGTTTAATTTTTTTAAGTCTTCAAAGGTAATTATCATTGTTATTATTATTATCATTATTAAGATTATTATTATTAATTATTATTATGTTAACTATTAATATTAATACCATGAATATTATTATTATTATTATTACTATTATTATTATTATTAATACATGTATTAAGTAACATTCATTATTATGATTATGATTATGATTACGATTATAATTATTATTATTAAGGATTAAGTATTAGTATCTTTTTTATCAATATTATAATTATAGGTATTATTATTATTATTAATAACATTAGTATTAACGTTATTAGCATTGTTATTATTAAAAATTATTATTGTCACAACTATATTAGTATTACCGTCGGTTTTACTACTAATATCATTATAAGTGTTATTATTATTATAATTATTATTATAATTATTATTATTATTATTATTATTATTATTATAATTATTATTATTATTATTAATATTACTATTATTAAGATTATTATTAATATAATTATCATTAGTGTTATAATTCTAATTATTATTATTATTATTACAAATATAAGTATTATGATAAAAATTATCATTTATTATTATTATAATGATAATAATAATAATTATTAGTATTATTATGAAAATAATAAAACTTATTATTACTTTCATTAATATTAGTATTATCAACATATTTAAAATTTTAATATTATTACTACCATTATTAGTAATATTAAGTATTACCAAAATTAATATTTTTACATGACAAATATCATTTAAGTATTATAATAATTACTAGTATCACAAGCAAATGATATATATATATATATATATATATATATATATATATATATATATATATATATATATATATATATATAAACATATTTAATATACATAACCTAATTATACTAATATTTCTATATACAAAATGAATACATTTAATTAAATAATATATATATATATATATATATATATATATATATATATATATATATATATATATATATATATATATATATATATATATATATATATATATAAGTTATTAATATAAAAATTATATCACTAATAATAATATATATATTTATTCGATTACGATTATATATATTAATGAATATACAAATGATATAGGTTCGTGAATCCGAGGCCAACCCTGCATTGTTCAGTTTCGTCGTATTAATATTTTTACTACAAAATATTGGATAGTGAGTTTCATTTGCTCCCTTTTTAAATGCTTTTGCAATATATATTTTCGGGACTGAGAATACATGCGCTGCTTTTATAAATGTTTTGCAAAATAGACACAAGTAATCAAAACTACATTCTATGATTGGATTATCGAATCGAATATGCCCCTTTTTAGCTTGGTAGCCTAAGAATTGGTGTTTATGATAATTGCCACCAATTGACGCGAATCCTAAAGATAGATCTATCGGACCCAACGAGCCCCATCAGGGTTACGGATGCTTTAGTACTTCGATTTATCATGTCCGATGTGAGTCCCGAAATGATGGAGATATTCTATATGCATTCTGTTAAGGTCGGTTACCAGGTGTTCACCATATGAATGAATTTTAATTCGCGAGTTACGCGTGTCAATATTTGAAATCTTGTGGTCTATTAAAATGATGAAAATGAATGATTATGATAAACTAATGAACTCACCAACCTTTTGGTTGACACTTTAAAGCATGTTTATGAAATGTCCCATTCATATTGATTATAAACGTTCCATATTAATTGATTTCGTCGCGAGGTTTTAACCTCTATATGAGACGTTTTTCAAAGACTGTATTCATTTTTAAAATAACCATAACCTTTATTTTATCGATAAAGGTTTAAAAAGCATTACGTTGATTATCAAATAATGATAATCTAAAATATGACGTTTACACACAACCATTACATAATGGTTTACAATAAGAATATATTACATCAAAAATAAGTTTCTTGAATGCAGTTTTTACATAATATCATACAAGAATGGACTCCAAATCTTGTCCTTATTTTAGTATGCAACAGCGGAAGCTCTTAATAATCACTTGAGAACAAACATGCTTAAAACGTCAATAAAAATGTTGGTGAGTTATAGGTTTAACCTATATATTATCAAATCATAATAATAGACCACAAGATTTCATATTTCAGTATACATCCCATACATAGAGATAAAATTCATTCATATGGTGAACACCTGGTAACCGACATTAACAAGATGCATATAAGAATATCCCCTATCATTTCGGGAAATCCTTCGGACATGATAAAAACAACATCGAAGTACTAAAGCATCCGGTACTTTAGATGGGGTTCGTTAGGCCTAATAGATCTATCTTTAGGATTCGCGTCAATTAGTAGATCAGTTTACTAATTCTTAGGCTACCAAGCAAAAGGGGCATATTCGGCTTCGATCATTCACCCATATAATGTAGTTTCATTTACTTGTGTCTATTTCGTAAAACGTTTATAAAATTGCATGTATTCTCATCCCAAAATATTAGATTTTAAAAGTGGGACTATAACTCACTTTCACAGATTTTTACTTCGTCGAGAAGTAAGACTTGGCCACTGGTCGATTCACGAACCTATAACAAATATGTACATATATATCAAAGTATGTTCAAAATATATTTACACCATTTTTAATAGGTTTTAATGTTTTAAGTTTATTAAGTCAGCTGTCCTAAATAGTAACCTACAACTAGTTGTCCATAATTAGATGTACAGAAATAAATCGATATATATTATCTTGAATCAATCCACGACCCAGTGTATACACGTCTCAGACTAGATCATAACTCAAAGTATATATATTTTTGGAATCAACCTCAACCCTGTATAGCTAACTCTAACATTACTGCATATAGAGTGTCTATGGTTGTTTCAAATAATATATATACATGGGTCGATATGATATGTCAAAACATTTGCATACATGTCTATGGTATCCAAAGATTACATTAAAATACATGTATAATACAATATAAGTTAGCTAGGATATGATTTGTATAGAATTGTTACAATATTTCCCGTAGCTACAACAATCAGAAAATATCCAATGTTGTTTTACCCATAACTTCTTCGTTTTAAATCCGATTTGAGTGATCAAATTGCTATGGGTTCATATTGAACTCTATTTTATGAATCTAAACATAAAAAGTATAGGTTTATAGTCGGAAATATAAGTTACAAGTCGTTTTTTAAGAGGTAGTCATTTCAGTCGAAAGAACGACGTCTTGATGACCATTTTGTAAAACATACTTCCACTTTGAGTTTAACCATGATTTTTGGATATAGTTTCATGTTCATAAGAAAAATAATTTTCCCAGAAGAACAACTTTTAAATCAAATTTTATCATAGTGTTTAATTAACTAACCCAAAACAGCCCGCGGTGTTACTACGACGGCGTATATCCGGTTTTACGGTGTTTTTCGTGTTTTCCGGTTTTAAATCATTAAGTTAGCATATCATATAAATATATAACATGTGTTTAGTTGATTTTAAAATTCAATTTAGAAGGATTAACTTTTGTTTGTGAACAAGTTTAGAATTAACTAAACTATATTCTAGTGATTACATGTTCAAATCTTCGAATAAGATAGTTTTATATGTATGAATCGAATGATGTTATGAACATCATTAATACCTCAAGTTTAGTAGGTAAACCTACTGGAAGTGACAAGAAATGATCTAGCTTCAAAGGATCTTGGATGGCTTGAAAGTTCTTGAAGTAGAATCATGACACGAAAACAAGTTCAAGTAAGATTATCACTCGAATTAAGATAGTTATAGTTATAGGAATTGAATCAAAGTTTGTATATGAGTATTACCTTGATTTGGAATGATATCTTACTGTAAACAACAAGGATTTCTTGAGGTTGGAAGATCACTTTACAAGATTGGAAGTGAGCTAGTAAACTTGGAAGTATTCTTGATTTTATGAAACTAGAACTTGTAGAATTTATGAAGAACACTTAGAACTTGAAGATGGAACTTGAGAGAAATCAATTAGATGAATAAAATTGAAACTGAACGAGGATGTAATTGTAAGCATTTTTGTTAAGTAGAAGTATTTTGATAGGTGTCTTGAAGTCTTTCCAAAGTGTATGAATACATATTAAAACACTACATGTATATACATTTTAACTGAGTCGTTAAGTCATCGTTAGTCGTTACATGTAAATGTTGTTTTGAAACCTTTAGGTTAACGATCTTGTTGAATGTTGTTAACCCATTGTTTATTATAACAAATGAGATGTTAAATTGTTATATTATCATGATATTATGATATATAATATATCTTAGTATGATATATATACAGTTAAATGTCGTTACAACGATAATCGTTACATATATGTCTCGTTTCGAAATCATTAAGTTAGTAGTCTTATTTTTACATATGTATTTCATTGTTAATACACTTAATAATATATTTACTTATAATTTAACATAATTAACCAAGTGTATCAATATCTTAATATGATTCATATGTACCTAGTAAGACGTTGTTATAACGATAATCGTTATATATATCGTTTCGAGTTTCTTAAATCAATAAACTCAATTTTATGTATATAACTCATAGTTAAAATACCTAATGAGATACTTACTTATCATAATATCATTTTAACTATATATATAATCATATATATGTCATCATATAGTTTTTACAAGCTTTAACGTTCGTGAATCACCGGTCAACTTGGGTGGTCAATTGTCTATATGAAACGTATTTCAATTAATCAAGTCTTAACAAGTTTGATTGCTTAAAATGTTGGAAACACTTAATCATGTAAATATCAATTTCATTTAATATATATAAACATGGAAAAGTTCGGGTCACTACAGTACCTACCCGTTAAATAAATTTCGTCCCGAAATTTTAAGCAGTTGGAGGTGTTGACGTATCTTCTGAAAATAAGTACGGGTATTTCTTCTTCATCTGATCTTCTCGTTCCCAGGTGAACTCGGGTCCTCTACGAGCATTCCATTGAACTTTAACAATTGGTATCTTGTTTTGCTTAAGTCTTTCAACCTCACGATCCATTATTTCGACGGGTTCTTCGACGAATTGAAGTTTTTCGTTGATTTGGATTTCGTCTAACGGAATAGTGAGATCTTCTTTAGCAAAACATTTCTTCAAATTTGATATGTGGAAAGTGTTATGTACAGCCGCGAGTTGTTGTGGTAATTCAAGTCGGTAAGCTACTGGTCCGACACGATCAATAATCTTGAATGGTCCTATATACGTTGGATTTAATTTCCCTCATTTACCAAATCGAACAACGGCTTTCCAAGGTGCAACCTTAAGCATGACCATCTCTCCAATTTCAAATTATATATCTTTTCTTTTAATGTCAGCGTAGCTCTTTTGTTGACTTTGGGCGGTTTTCAACCGTTGTTGAATTTGGATGATCTTCTCGGTAGTTTCTTGTATTATCTCCGAACTCGTAATCTGTCTATCCCCCACTTCACTCCAACAAATCGGAGACCTGCACTTTCTATCATAAAGTGCTTCAAACGGCGCCATCTCAATGCTTGAATGGTAGCTATTGCTGTAGGAAAATTCTGCTAACGGTAGATGTCGATCCCAACTATTTCTGAAATCAATAACACATGCTCGTAGCATGTCTTCAAGCATTTGTATCGTCCTTTCACTCTGCCCATCAGTTTGTGGATGATAGGAAGTACTCATGTCTAGATGAGTTCCTAATGCTTGCTGTAATGTCTGCCAGAATCTTGAAATAAATCTGCCATCCCTATCAGAGATAATAGAGATTGGTATTCCATGTCTGGAGATGACGTCCTTCAAATACAGTCGTGCTAACTTCTCCATCTTGTCATCTTCTCTTATTGGCAGGAAGTGTGCTGATTTGGTGAGACGATCAACTATTACCCAAATAGTATCAAAACCACTTGCAGTCCTTGGCAATTTAGTGATGAAATCCATGGTAATGTTTTCCCATTTCCATTCCGAGATTTCGGGTTGTTGAAGTAGACCTGATGGTTTCTGATGCTCCGCTTTGACCTTATAACACATCAAACATTCCCCTACGTATTTAGCAACATCGGCTTTCATACCCGGCCACCAAAAATATTTCTATCTTTCCCGTTCCAGGATGTATTGAGTATCTGGTTTTATGAGCTTCTTTAAGTACCATTTCTCTCATATCTCCAAATTTTGGTACCCAAATCCTTTCAGCCCTATACCGGGTTCCGTCTTCCCGAATATTAAGATGCTTCTCAGATCCTTTGGGTATTTCATCTTTTAAGTTTCCCTCCTTTAAAACTACTTGTTGCGCCTCCTTTATTTGAGTAGTAAGATTAGTATGAATCATTATATTCATAGATTTTACACGAATTGGTTCTCTGTCCTTTCTGCTCAAGGCGTCGGCTACCACATTTGCCTTCCCTGGGTGGTAACGAATCTCAAAGTCGTAATCATTCAACAATTTAATCCACCTGCGCTGCCTCATGTTCAGTTGTTTCTGATTAAATATGTGTTGAAGACTTTTGTGGTCGGTATATATAATACTTTTGACCCCATATAAGTAGTGCCTCCAAGCCTTTAATGCAAAAACAACCGCGCCTAATTCCAAATCATGCGTCGTCTAATTCTGTTCGTGAATCTTCAATTGTCTAGACGCATAAGCAATTACTTTCGTTCGTTGCATTAATATACAACCGAGACCTTGCTTTGAGGCGTCACAATATATCACAAAATCATCATTCTCTTTAGGTAATGACAATATAGGTGCCGTAGTTAACTTTTTCTGTAACAATTGAAATGCTTTTTCTTGTTCATCTTTCCATTCAAATTTCTTCCCTTTATGCGTTAATGCAGTCAAGGGTTTTGCTATTCTGGAAAAGTCTTGGATGAACTTTCTGTAGTAACCAGCTAGTCCTAAAAACTGGCGTATGTGTTTTGGAGTTTTTGGAGTTTCCCACTTTTCAACGGTTTCAATCTTTGCTGGATCCACCTGAATACCTTCTTTGTTCACTATGTGACCGAGGAATTGAACTTCTTCTAACCAAAATGCACACTTTGAAAACTTAGCATACAGTTTTTCTTTTCTCAGCAACTCTAGCACTTTTCTCAAATGTTCTTCGTTCTCTTGATCATTCTTCGAGTAAATAAGTATGGCATCGATGAAAAAAATGATAAACTTGTCAAGATATGGCCCACACACTCTGTTCATGAGGTCCATGAACACAGCTGGTACGTTAGTCAATCCAAACGGCATAACCATAAACTCATAATGACCGTAACGCGTCCTAAAAGCAGTCTTTGGAATATCATCCTCCTTCACCTGCATTTGATGATATCCAAAACGTAAATCGATCTTCGAATAAACAGACGAGCCTTGTAGTTGATCAAATAAGTCGTCAATTCTCGGTAGTGGGTAACGGTTCTTGATGGTAAGTTTGTTCAACTCTCGGTAGTCGATACATAATCTGAATGTACCATCTTTCTTCTTGACAAACAAAACAGGAGCTCCCCATGGTGATGTGCTTGGTCGAATGAAACCACGCTCTAAAAGTTCCTGTAACTGACTTTGTAATTCTTTCATTTCGCTGGGTGTGAGTCTGTATAGAGCACGAGCTATTGGTGCAGTTCCTGGTACAAGGTCTATTTGAAATTCAACGGATCGATGTGGGGTAATCCCGGTAATTCTTTCGGAAATACATCGGGAAATTCTTTTGCGACGGGAACATCACTGATGTTCTTTTCTTCAGGTTTAACTTCCTCGATGTGTGCTAGAATGACGTAACAACCTTTTCTTATTAGTTTTTGCACCTTCAAACTACTAATAAGATTTAATTTCATTTTGTTCTTTTCTCCGTACACCATTAAAGGTTTTCCTTTTTCACGCATAATGCGAATCGCATTTTTGTAACAAACGACCTCTGCTCTTACCTTCTTCAACCAGTCCATGAACATTATTACATCAAAACTCCCTAACTCGACTGGTATTAAATCAATCTTAAACGTTTCATCACCCAGTTTAATTTCTCTATCCCGACATATATTATCTGCTGAAATTAATTTACCATTTGCTAATTGGAGTAAAAATTTATTATCCAAAGGCGTCAATGGGCAACTTAATTTAGCAAAAAATTCTATACTCATATAGCTTCTATCCGCACCCGAATCAAATAAAATATAAGCAGATTTATCGTCAATAAGAAACGTACCCGTAACAAGCTCCGGGTCTTCCTGTGCTTCTGCCACATTAATATTGAAAACTCTTCCATGGCCCTGCCCATTAGTATTCCCCTGATTCGGGCAATTTCTAATAATGTGGCCCGGTTTTCCACATTTATAACAAACAGCGTTGGTATTACTTGCTCCGACACAATTCATTTCGGCATTACTTGTTCCGACATTATTTGTTCCTTTAGTTCTGTTAAACTTTGGTCCGTAGACCTCAAACTTTGTCGCGCTGTGACCATTTCTTTTACACCTATTGCAAAATGTCGTGCAAAACCCCTGATGATTTTCTTCACACCCATGACATGGCTGTTTTTAGTTTTTGTTGCCATTGTTGTTATTGAGGTTGTTGTTGGGATTGTTATTGTTATTGAAACGATTGTTGTAGTTGTTGTTGTTGGGTTGTTTGTTGTATTTATTGTTAGAATTGCGATTATTGTTGCGATTGTTGTTGCGGTTGTTGCGATTATTGTTGTTGTTGTACTGGTGACTCTTGTCACCGTTTTCCTCCTACTTCCTCTTGAGTTGTTTCGTGTTGGCTTCTTTGGCCGCCTGTTCTTTAATTCTTCCCTCAATCTGTTTTATGAGTTTATGAGCCATTCGACTTACCTTCTGTATAGAAGCAGGCTCGTGTGAACTCACATCTTCTTGGATCCTAACTGGTAACCCTTTTACAAACCCGTCGATCTTCTCTTCTTCATCTTCGAATGCTCCCGGACACAATAGGCACAACTCTGTGAATCGTCGTTCATATGTGGTAACGTCGAACCCTTGTGTTCGTAACTCTCTAAGTTCTGCCTTGAGTTTATTAACTTCGTTTCTAGGACGGTACTGCTCGTTCATCAATTGCTTGAATGCCGACCATGGTAGTGCGTAAGAAGCATTTTGTCCTACCTGTTCAAGATAGGTGTTCCACCACGTTAACGCAGTACCTGTGAAGGTATGTGTAGCGTACTTAACTTTGTCCTCTTCAGTACACTTGCTTATGGAAAACACCGATTCGACTTTCTCGGTCCACCATTTCAATCCAATTGGTCCTTCGGTTCCATCAAATTCCAAGGTTTGCAGGCAGTGAATTCTTTGTAGGAGCATCCTACACGATTTCTTGCGCCGTTAGCTGCATTGCTAGATTCAGAGTTATTGTTGGCATGTAGTGCAGCCTGTACTGTGGCTATGTTTGCAGCAAGAAAGGTACAAAATTCCTCTTCGCTCATATTCATGGTTTGTCGAGTAGTCGGTGCCATTTCCTTCAAAATAGCCAACTGAATCGAGTTAATCATACAGAATATTAAGAGTAGTCAATAGTATTTCGTAGCATAATATGAACTTATTTATAAAAGCTTTTTCTTCATACTAGCATTTTATAGTTTTAATTCGGGTAGTACCTACCCGTTAAGTTCATACTTAGCAGCTATTATACAATTCAACTACTACGATTCTATATGAAAAACTTATTACAATAATATTTCGCGTTCAAACTTTATACAATATTTTACAAACTTACAATACCGCTATAATACATATAGGATGAAATATAGCACAAAATAACTTTGCTACTCGGCAGCTATGAAGGCAATTCTAGTTAATACGCAAGTTGTTCAGCAAAAGAAATAAAGACACGTAATTCATAAGTCCAGAAACAAGTCATGCATTTAGATTTTACTAAGACGACTTCCCATCCTTGATCTTGTGGAAAATAACCGTTATGACCATTGGCTAGGCAGCATGTTGTAATGTCGTCAAAAGGACGAGGGTTTTGTAATGTCCAACAGCCCCGTAATAATCTAAAAACCTTGTTTCTCACCCCAACTACTGGATCCGTCACTTGTGGGAAGGTTTTATTTAAAAGCTACAATCCGATGTTCTTTTTCTCACTTTGGTAAGAAGCGAACATCGCTAACCCGTAAGCATAACATGCTTCTTTATGTTGCATGTTAGAAGCTCTTTCTAATTCACGAAATCCTATGTTGGGATATGTTGAGTCAAAATAGGTTCTTAACCCGTAGCCTAAAATTGCATTTGGGTTCCCCGCATTTAATGCTTTAAAGAAAACAGGGCGTAACTTACTGTCTCCCCAATGTGATATACCCCACCTATCAAAAGAAAGCATTTTATAAACTAAGGCATTTCTGAAAAGCCTTTCAAATGTTTGACAAGTTAATTTCGCCATAACTAAATGTGCTGATGAATTCTGACCGACTCTAGACAAGATTTCCCCAATCATATCCTCTGGTAGGTCTTCTAAAATATTCGGTTGTCTACCCTTAACGTCCATTTTGTTTTTATACTGTAAAATAGACAAAGATTAGATTCGTAAAAGATAATTAACAAACAATACAAGCAATTTTTACATAGAACATAAAAGTACAAGCATACTACAATACATATAATACACAACATGATTACAACCCTCTAATCTGAATCACTGGTTTCTTCTTCTTCGAACTTTGTTCGTTTTCCTAATTTTTCTAGGAATATATGGTGTTCCTCTAATACAAGCCGTCGTTTTCCATAATGGTTTAGAAAAACCTGGTGGTTTAGAGGTTCCCGGGTCATTGTTACATTTTAGGAAATACGGATGTTGCCGATACATATAAAGTTCATCGGGGTTGGAATCGGGTTTCTCTATTTTTATACCTTTTCCCTTATTATTTTCTTTCACATTATTAAATTGGGTCGAGGTAATTTCTATAACATCATCGGAATCCTCATCGGGATCCGATTCAACGGAAAATTGGTAATCTTCCAAATATTTTGCTTCCTCGGTGGAAACACCATTGACCATTATTAACTTTAGTCCGTTAGTTGAGGATTTTCTTTTATTTAATCGATTTACTATAGGTATCAATATTTCTTCCTCCGAAACCTCTTCTTCTTCCGGTTCCTCCTCTTCCGATTCCTCCTCTTCTGGTTCCTCTTCTTCCGGTTCCTCCTCTTCTGGTTCTTCTTCGGGAATTTGTGAATCTTCCCAAAATATATTCGACTCTTCATTATTATTAGGTGAATCAATGGGATTTGTACTAGAGGTAGACATCTATCACACAATATCAAACACATTAAGAGATTAATATATCACATAATATTTATATGTTAATAATATATAGTTTCCAACAAAAAAATGTTAAGCAATCGTTTTTGAAGAAAAACACGGTCGAAGTCCAGACTCACTAATGCATCCTAACAAACTCGGTAAGACACACTAATGCAATTTTCTGGTTCTCTAAGACCAACGCTCGGATACCAACTGAAATGTCCCGTTCATATTGATTATAAACGTTCCATATTAATTGATTTCATCGCGAGGTTTTGACCTCTATATGAGACGTTTTTCAAAGACTACATTCATTTTTAAAACAACCATAACTTTTATTTTATCGATAAAGGTTTAAAAAGCATTATGTAGATTATCATATAATGATAATCAAAAATATACCGTTTACACACGACCATTACAAAATGGTTTACAAAAAGAATATATTACATCAAAAATAAGTTTCTTGAATGCAGTTTTTACATAATATCATACAAGCATGGACTCCAAATCTTGTCCTTATTTTAGTATGCAACAGCAGAAGCTCTTAATAATCACCTGAGAATAAACATGCTTAAAACTTCAACAAAAATGTTGGTGAGTTATAGGTTTAACCTATATATTATCAAATCATAATAATAGACCACAAGATTTCATATTTCAATATACATCCCATAAGTAGAGATAAAATTCATTCATATGGTGAACACCTGGTAACCAACATTAACAAGATGCATATAAGAATATCCCCTATCATTCCGGGAAATCCTTCAGACATGATAAAAACAACATCGAAGTACTAAAGCATCCGGTACTTTGGATGGGGTTCGTTAGGTCCAATAGATCTATCTTTAGGATTCGCGTTAATTAGTAGATCGGTTTACTAATTCTTAGGCTACCAAGCAAAAGGGTTGTATTCGGCTTCGATCATTCACCCATATAATGTAGTTTCATTTACTTGTGTCTATTTCGTAAAACATTTATAAAACTGCATGTATTCTCATCCCAAAATATTAGATTTTAAAAGTGGGACTATAACTCACTTTCACAGATTTTTACTTCGTCGGGAAGTAAGACTTGACCACTGGTCGATTCACGAACCTATAACAAATATGTACATATATATCAAAGTATGTTCAAAATATATTTACACCATTTTTAATACGTTTTAATGTTTTAAGTTTATTAAGTCAGCTGTCCTCGTTAGTAACCTACAACTAGTTGTCCACAATTAGATGTACAGAAATAAATCGATATATATTATCTTGAATCAATCCACGACCCAGTGTATACACATCCCAGGCTAGATCACAACTCAAAGTATATATATTTTTGGAATCAACCTCAACCCTGTATAGCTTACTCCAACATTACTGCATATAGAGTGTCTATAGTTGTTCCAAATAATATATATACATGGGTGGATAAGATATGTCAAAACATTTGCATACGTGTCTATGGTATCCCAAGATTACATTAGAATACATGTATAATGCAATATAAGTTAGCTAGGATATGATTTGTATAGAATTGTTACAATATTTCCCGTAGCTACAACAATCAAAAAATATCCAATGTTGTTTTACCCATAACTTCTTCGTTTTAAATCCGATTTGAGTGAATCAAATTGCTATGGGTTCATATTGAACTCTATTTTATGAATCTAAACATAAAAAGTATAGGTTTATATTCGGAAATATAAGTTACAAGTCATTTTTGTAAGAGGTAGTCATTTCAGTCGAAAGAACGACGTCTTGATGACCATTTTGAAAAACATACTTCCACTTTGAGTTTAACCATGATTTTTGGATATAGTTTCATGTTCATAAGAAAAATCATTTTCCCAGAAGAACAACTTTTAAATCAAAGTTTATCATAGTTTTTAATTAACTAACCCAAAACAGCCCGCGGTGTTACTACGACGGCGTATATCAGGTTTTACTGTGTTTTTCGTGTTTTCCGGTTTTAAATCATTAAGTTAGCATATCATATAGATATAGAACATGTGTTTAGTTGATTTTAAAAGTCAAGTTAGAAGGATTAACTTTTGTTTGTGAACAAGTTTAGAATTAACTAAACTATGTTCTAGTGATTACATGTTCAAATCTTCGAATAAGATAGTTTTATATGTATGAATCGAATGATGTTATGAACATCATTACTACCTCAAGTTTAGTAGGTAAACCTACTAAAAGTGACAAGAAATGATCTAGCTTCAAAGGATCTTGGATGGCTTGAAAGTTCTTGAAGTAGAATCATGACACGAAAACAAGTTCAAGTAAGATTGTCACTCGAATTAAGATAGTTATAGTTATAGGAATTGAATCAAAGTTTGTATATGAGTATTACCTTGATTTGGAATGATATCTTACTATAAACAACAAGGATTTTTTTAGGTTGGATGATTACTTTACAAGATTGGAAGTGAGCTAGTAAACTTGGAAGTATTCTTGATTTTATGAAACTAGAACTTGTAGAATTTATGAAGAACACTTAGAACTTGAAGATGGAACTTCAGAGAGATCAATTAGATGAAGAAGATTGAAGAATGAAAGTGTTTGTAGGTGTTTTTGGTCGTTGGTATATGGATTAGATATAAAGGATATGTAATTTTGTTTTCATATAAATAAGTCATGAATGATTACTAATATTTTTGTAATTTTATGAGATATTTCATGCTAGTTGCCAAATGATGGTTCCCACATGTATTAGGTGACTCACATGGGCAGCTAAGAGCTGATCATTGGAGTGTATCTATCAATAGTACATACATCTAAAAGCTGTGTATTGTACGAGTACGAATACGGGCGCATACGAGTAGAATTGTTGATGAAACTGAACGAGGATGTAATTGTAAGCATTGTTGTTAAGTAGAAGTATTTTGATAAGTGTCTTGAAGTCTTTCAAAAGTGTATGAATACATATTAAAACACTACATGTATATACATTTTAACTGAGTCGTTAAGTCATCGTTAGTCGTTACATGTAAATGTTGATTTGAAACCTTTAAGTTAACGATCTGGTTAAATGTTGTTAACCCAATGTTTATTATATCTAATGAGATGTTAAATTATTATATTATCATGATATTATGATATATTAATATATCTTAATATGATATATACACATTTAAATGCCGTTACAACGATAATCATTACATATATGTCTCGTTTCGAAATCCTTAAGTTAGTAGTCTTATTTTTACATATGTAGTTCATTGTTAATATACATAATGACATGTTTACTTATCATTTATCATGATTAAACATAGTGTATCAATATCTTAATATGATTCATATGTATTTAGTAAGACGTTGTTATAACGATAATCGTTATATATATCGTTTCGAGTTTCTTAAATCAATAAACTCAATTTTATGTATATAACTCATAGTTAAAATACATAATGAGATACTTACCTATCATAATATCATGTTAACTATATATATAATCATATATATGTCATCATATAGTTTTTACAAGTTTTAATGTTCGTGAATCACCGGTCAACTTGGGTGATCAATTGTCTATATGAAACCTATTTCAATTAATCAAGTCTTAACAAGTTTGATTGCTTAACATGTTGGAAACACTTAATCATGTAAATATCAATTTTATTTAATATATATAAACATGGAAAAGTTCGGGTCACTATAGTTTATTCTCAGGTATGAAAGAAATCTTCCGCTGTGCATTTGCTCACTTTAGAGATATTACTTGGAGTCATTCATGACATATTTCAAAAGACGTTGCATTCGAGTCATTGAGTTCATCAAGATTATTATTAAGTCAATTATAGTTGCATATATTATTAAATGGTATGCATGCCGTCAACTTTCGATGTAATGAAAGTTTGTCTTTTAAAAACGAATGCAATGTTGGTAAAATGTATCATATAGAGGTCAAGCACCTCACGATGTAACCAAATGTAATGTATTCGTCCAGATGGATTAGGACGGGTCATTTCACACATGGTTACTAGTACATGCCAATTCGGTGGAGCTCCAAATGAGGATGCTAATGAGCATCTTCGTAAGTTTGTAAGCATTTGCAAACTATTCAAGATCAAGGATGTCACCGATGATGTCGCATGTTTAAAATTCTTTCCATGGTCATTAAAGGATGATGCAAGAGATTGGTTAGACTTGTTACCAGAAGGTTATATCGAAGATTGGAATGATATGATGGACAAGTTTTTGTCAGAGTTCTTCCCTGCTTCAAAAGCAGCAAAGTTACAAAGTGATATAAATCACTTTAAGCAAAATCCTAATGAGACTCATTATGAAGCTTGGACCTGATTCAATAAAATGCTTAGAGTATGTCCTCAACACGGGTTGAATACATTCCAAAAGTTCCAAATATTCTATAAAGGAGTCAATGTGGCTACTCGAAAAGATATTGATGTTGCAGCAGGAGGTTCAATCATGAAGAAAACACCCGAAGAAGCTCACACAATCATTGCCGATATAGCGACACATTCTCATAATTGGCATCAAGAGATGGAGTTCTCTAGATCAACCACGGTTGCTAGTGTTAAAAGCAACGATGAAATCGCTGCTTTAAAAGTTCAATTGGAAAATCAAGGAAGGCAAATTGAGAAGATGACCAAAGAAATGCATGCTATCAATGTAGGGTGTGAATTATGCCAAGGTCCTCATCTTACTAGAGATTGTGATCAAACAACAATGGAAGAGCAAGCCAATTTCTTAGGTTACTTACGCAAGGGTGAAATGAATTTTGACGAATTTCCAGCGGTTGAAGCAATGAACTGGAAATATCCTCCTATCAATAGTTATCAAATAGGAGGACCTTCGGGTTCAAACAATTACCAAGGAGGAAATTCAGGTTAACAAAATAACCGGAATTTCTCAAATCAAAATCAGAGAAATGCACCACCAGGTTACAATCACCTAAACAACCATAATCAACCTCCACGAAATTACCAAAATAATTTCCAACACAATCAACCACAACCACAAGCACCTGCACCTATACAACCACAACCCGAGAAGAAATCCGGTTTAGAAGATCTTTTGAGAGATTTTACGGTTAAGCATGAGCAAAATGCGGAACTTCAAACTCAGCAAATTCGAAATCAACAAGCTACGATTCAGAATTTAGAAAGAGATGTTGGAAGGATGTCACAATTATTAGCAGAGAGGCCGCCGGGTGCTCTCCCCTCAAATACTCAAGTGAATCCCAACAACAATCAAACAAGGAATGAGCATGTAAATGCTATAACTACTAGAAGTAGTTTAACTATTAACTCGGAGACCCGTAAGTCCCCGGAAGTTCCTTTGTCTCCTTTTGTTTTGCAGGTACCCGTTGATGTAGATGAGCATGTTGAAAAAGAACAAGAGAAAGATGATCCACCGGAGGTCATATCGAAGAAAAGTGAAGAACCACCAGTGAAGGTATACAAGGCACCTATTCCATACCCAAAAGCATTGAAGAAAGACAGACTCACGAGCCAATATCAGAAATTTACGGATATGATCAAGCAAATCAGCATTAACATGCCACTCGCGGAGGTTCTTAGGGATATGCCCCATTACGGGAAGTTTTTAAAAGATCTCATATCCTCAATGGGTAAATACCATGAAGTTTCTGCCACATTCCTCCATGAGGAGTGTTCGGCTATCTTTAAAAAGCAAAATGTACCTCCAAAATTGGGAGACCCGGGTAGTTTTATCATACCATGTATGATGGGTGATTTGGTAGTGTACGATGCACTAGCCGATCTAGGTGCAAGTGTTAACCTAATGCCTTACTCATTATATTTAAAACTTGACTTAGGAGACTTGAAACCAACCTGGATGAGTATTCGATTAGGAAATCAATCATTTGATACTCCCATAGGTATAGCTGAGGATATTCTTGTGAAAGTTGGCTCACTTATCTTTCCCATCGATTTTGTTATTTTAGAAATGCAAGAGGACACAAAAGTTCCTATCATTTTAGGACGTCATTTCCTCAACACCGCAGATGCTATCATTAATGTCCAAAAAGAACAATTAAGTCTAGGTGTGGGAAACGATAGCGTAATTTGTCACATTGACAAAGCCATAAAACGATCCACTTTCACCGATGACTCTTGTTTTCAAATTGATGTTATAGATCTTTGTGTTGAGAATGAATTGCAGGATCTACTTGAAATTGATACCCCAGGGTTAGCCCAGGTAAGTGAAAGTGAATACTTCAATATTGATGAAGATTTTAATGAGTTGATGAAGGTGGTCACGGATGATGAGACCATAGAAGAAGAAATTCCCAAGGAAGAGGAATCATTTGAAGATATCGGAAATAAATATAGATTCCGTATAAAGAATTCCTTGGAAGAACCACCCGTACTAGAGCTTAAGGAGCTACCCAAATACTTGGAGTATGCTTATATCGAAGGTACATCTCAATTACTGGTAATTATCGCTTCACATCTTTCCGGTAACTAGAAGGATAGGTTAATCTCTGTTTTGAAAACCCATAAAAAGGCTATAGCCTGGAAAACAACCAACATTCCAGGGATAAACCCGTCTTATTGTACACATAAAATTCTCTTTGAGAATGACTTCAAACCAGTAGTACAAAGACAACGTAGGCTAAATCCCAACATGAAAGAGGTTGTTAAAAAGGAGGTAGTCAAGCTTCTTGACACCGGGTTAATCTACCCCATCTCCGATAGTCCTTGGGTTAGTCCAGTACAAGTAGTACCCAAAAAGGGGGGTACAACCGTTATTGTAAATGAAACGGATGAACTCATCCCAACTAGAACGGTTACCGACTATAGAGTCTGTATTGATTACAGACGTCTCAATGATGCCACTAGAAAGGATCATTTCTCGTTGCCTTTTATTGATCAAATGATTGAACGATTAGCGGGGAAAGAATATTATTGCTTTCTAGATGGTTTCTCCGGTTACTTCCAAATTCCAATTGATCCCAACAACCAAGAAAAGACCATATTCCCTTGTCCTTTCGGTACCTTTGCCTATCGCCGCATGCCATTTGGTTTATGCAATACACCCGGAACCTTTCAAAGGTGCATGATGGCAATCTTTGACGATATGGTAGAGGATTGTATGGAAGTCTTCATGGATGACTTTTCCGTGTTTGGAGATTCCTTTTAATCATGTCTTTTTAACCTTAAACGTATGCTTATCCGATGTGAGAAAGCAAACTTGGTCCTGAATTGGGAAAAATGCCACTTCATGGTGAAGGAGAGCATTGTACTTGGCCACAAGATATCTCGTGCGGGAATAGAGGTAGATAAAACTAAAATTGAAGTTATCTCTAAGCTACCTATACCGTCGAATGTCAAAGCCATTAGAAGCTTTCTTGGTCACGCGGGATTCTATAGGCGGTTTATCAAAGATTTCTCTAAAATCGCCCGCCCAATGACTAAACTTCTTGAAAAGGATGCTCCATTTGACTTTGATTCTAATTGCAAGAATGCATTCTCCATTCTAAAGTCAAAACTCACACAAGCTCCCATTATTGTATCTCCGGATTGGAGTATGCCATTTGAGCTAATGTGTGACGCGAGCTTAGGTGTTGTCTTAGGACAACGCCTTATGTTTTCAACTTTGACCATGCAACTGCATGGAGGAACATGAGCAATGCAGCCTATAGCGCAAGCAAGAATTCATGTACCAAAATAAATGACTACAGAAAAAGGTGCATTCAAAGGTTTATTTCAAGCACCATTAATTTCAGAAAAGATAGTAGCGAGAAAGTCACAAATCTGGATATTTGGTATGTGGATCGAATTTGGAACAAAGCCCATGTTCATATTCCTAGAATGATTCATACTTTCTTGTTGGGTGAAAAAGGTGAAAAGAAGATTAGCCTAAACCGCAGGGGGCATTTTGTTACCTTAATTGCAAATTTTTACAACATTGACTTGCATGGTTTTGAGAAGAGAGCAATGGTAGCATTTGACACTCAATTTTATATTGGGGAAAATATCTTGCAAAGGGGTTCAGATAAGTTGTTAAGAAGATATGTAGAAAGATAGCCTGCTGCTCAACCGGAGGAAGGAGGTGATGGTCCTATGGAGGAACAAGTGCACCATGAATTTGGTACAGGTGCAAGTGGTTCGGGTCCACCGGGTAACTGGGAATCATACATGAACACCCAATTTTTAGAATTACGACTTCATCAAACTAGGGAAACTCAGAGAGCAATTGACCATTATGATACAGTTAATCGAGATTTTAGGGAACACATTGATGATGCGAACGATCGCACGTGGTACACCAAAGCTGGGCAACAAGCCCAGCTTAATTGGATACACCACCAGACTGAGTTGTATGCTGCAAATCCCTCTGCTTACACTCCATCTGAGTGGCCTACATACACTCCTTGGGTCCAAAGAGGTGATCCTTACCCGCCTGATTATACATACCCTGCTACCACCACCGCTCAGACTACATATCAGGGGCATCATGACTCAGTTTTCCAGCATCACCCCGAGGAATCGAACGAAGAAGGGCGTGGCCCAAGCAGCTCATTTTGGGGATTTTTCTCTAACCCTTGATTTGTGTTCGCAGGTTTATATTGATGACTTCCGTGGATGATGGTTTGTTTATTTGATGATTTGAACCATGTTGGTTATGTTTGAAAACTATTTATTTCATTTGGTTTGTTTAGGATTATGGTAATTTGGATTGTGATGTAATTTGCTTAATTTGACTTCCTTAGGTTTTTATAAGTGGGGTATTTTAGTACATGGAGTACTACCCCATTGTTTTTATGAAATGTTTGCTTGGTTTGGTTTGATACAGGTGATGTGTGCGAGGTGTACTAGGAAATGGTATTATTTTTTACAACGAAATACTATTAAATACGATACAATTTTACACAAGATATTTATTTATTTATAGAATGGATATACCTAAACCTTGCTACAACACTTATAGGCAGTGTACCTAATCGTACAGTAGTGTAGTTTTTAGTAAGTCTGGTTCGTTCCACAGGGAACTTTTAAACAAGCTTAACGCTATATTAGTTTTAACTTATAATTGTAAAAATACAAAAATATATATAAGTAGCATTATTATTATAAAGGGGGTTTTTACCGTTTAATGACCGGTTTGTCGATTTTAAAACTTTAGTCGTAATTAAAACCTAATGTAAAATATTAAAAATAAATATAACTTAATTTAAAGCGTAAAGTAAATAACGATAATGAAATTGCGATAAATAAAAGTGCGATAAAATAAAATTGCGATAATTAAAGAGTACGATAATTAAAAATGCAATTAAATAAATTAACAATAAATAAAAGTGCGATAATTAAAAGTGAAATTAAATATGAAATATATAAATTATGCTTATTTAAACTTCCATAATCATGATGTTTGACGTGTTGATTTTAGTTTATTCCCATGGGTTAATTGTCCTTTATCCTGGATTATTCGATATGTCCATACGGATTTGTCCATAATAGTCCATCAGTCATAATCATAAAGTGTGAAAGTCTTCGTCAAATTATTCTTATTTCCGAAGTCAAATATTCTAACTAATTGGGGATTCGAATTGTAACAAGGTCTTAATACTTTGTTTAATGAATACATCAGGTTATCGACTGCGTGTAGTCCAAGGTTTTACTACTTTATTAACAATTACACCAATTACCCTTGAATGTAATCCACCCCTGTTTCAACAAGTCTATTAACTATTAATCCAATCCCGTGTCCGGTAAAATGAACAATTATTGGTATTTATAGATATCCCGCCCACCGTACCCAGTCAAGCGTATGTTGTTATATATAAATACGTCAAATTATAAGTCTATATATTAAATTAATGAGGTGTCTTTTAGTTAATATAAAGCCCATTAATAGCCCATAATCTAATTTCCACAAGTGTCGTTCTTTTGTCCAAACCCCAATTATGGTACAAAGTCCAATTACCCAATTTTAAATATTTTAGCCCAGCATCATGATTACTTCGTCTTAAATAAGCATAATAATAAATTAGCTACGAGACATTAAATTAAAAATAACATTAACCATAACTTACAGTGATTAAAAATAGCGTAGCGTTACACGGACAGAATTTTGACTTACACCCTTACAACATTCGCTAACATACCGTTATTATTAGAATTTAAAATTAAAATTAAAATTATAATATAAATATATATATATATATATATATATATATATATATATATATATATATATATATATATATATATATATATATATATATATATATATATATATATATATATATATATATATATATATATATATATATATATATATATATATATACACGTGATAGATAGAGAGATGGATGAAGGATATATATTTGGATCACCAAACTACGAAATTTATAGGACCTGAGCTGAAAAATTGTGCCATGCGATCGCATGGATTTTGTGCCTCAAGACCATGCGATCGCATGGAGGTAGGTATCAGCTCACATGAGTTTGTTTTCTTATTTGCCGATGTTTATAATATATAATATAATATATATATTAATTTTAAGAATTAATTATATATTATATTATATTCATGTGCATAGTTGACTTGTAATTTTTAGTCCGTTGCTTCGAGCGTTGAGAGTTGACTTTGGTCCCGGTTCTGGTTTTTCGAACATCCTTGCGTATAATTTAATATCTTGTACTTTGCGTTTCGCATCTTGTACTCTTGTAATTTTGAGACGTTTCTTATCAATAATTGGAGCCACTTTGATTGTACTTTGTACTTTTGAGCTTTTTGGTCGTTTGCGTCTTTATTTCGTCGAATCTATCTTTTGTCTTCACCTTTTATTATGTAAACGAATATCACTTGTAAATAGAACAATTGCAACTAAAAGCTTGTCTTTCTTGAGGGATAATGCTATGAAATATATGTTCGTTTTTAGCATTATCAAATATTCCCACGCTTGAGCGTTGCTTGTCCTCAAGCAATATAGTCTTGAAATAAAAATATTAGAATCACTTCTTTATTCTTCACACTTTGTACATCAGTGATTTCTATACGACGGTATGAACAATGATAGTCACGTTATGGTTTACAGTCCCACATGACTTATGAAAATTTAGATCCTTTAGGAAATTGGATCTTTATGAAAACATTTGATCTTTTGAAAATACAATCTAGCTTTTACCCTAGATAAGTTTTTCGGAATAACCCTTCACCGGTGTTTGCAAAATGTTTTTGTAGGTTTGGTGGGTTTCATATTTGAAAATTTTAGCTCAAAACTTGCGGTTTTGTGTCACCCACTTGCTAACCTTGTATTGGGAAAGCAACACGTTCAGTGTACTTGCTCCGTATATTACCTTTCAGTTAAAGCAATGTCCCCTGACATGCTTTTAATTATGGTCTATAATGTGTCGGATGCAATTACTATCCTTGGTAGGAGCAATAGTAAAGCTCACCCTTATAATTTTTCGGTTTGGCACAAGGTCCTGTCTTTGACCATACTATGCAACCACCGTTCTTACAGTTGACACTCGATTTGGTTCAGGTGACCTAATGAATTCCAGGTGAATTCCTAGGATTTTACGTTCAATGGTAATGAACGCATTAAAAATGGGTTTTTCAGAACACAAATCGGTTTGTAATTTTGATCAAAATATTTTCTCGTTCAAGCTCGAGTTTAGATATCATCGAATTCCATGAGTTTGTAATTCTCAATCTTTAAGGTCAATCTCAAGGATTGAGTAATATCAGGCTTAAAAGCTAATTTTTGATCTTTTAAGGAGATTATCCTTTCTGGGGATCTGATTCATTAGTCTTATCAAGCTAATTTGCACGGCGTCCTCTCCATTTTACGAGACAGATCCTCTCATGGTTAGGATAAGTCTGACTACTTGGCGACCCTGTTTGATGCTGAGGTCCGTGGATTTCTAGCTGATTATCGAGAAAACTTTTCAAGGTTTTTCGTAGACTCTACAACTGGCCTGGACGACAACTTCCTGACCTAAATCAAGAAGTGCGTGTCTTTTTTAGAAGACTTTACTTCCTTTTAATGATGGAATTGATTCATCGTGTAGATCTATCTTTCTTTCAAATATATTACAGTTTTCCGGGTAAAACGGTTAATTTTGTCCAAAACAAAAGTATCTTCAATTATTTGTACAAATATATGTGATATATGTTTTTAAATAACTTGGTAAATTTTTCCCACACTTGGCTTTTATTTTCCTTTTTATTGTCCTCTATTCCATTTTAAATGAATTCTAACATTTTGGTTTGTTTCTCAATTTATGTCCTTTCCGAGGTAACAATAATTTCGGTGTTAACACCTAGTTTATCGTTCATAAATATGTATAAACATGATTTTGAATTCATTTAATTGAAAATTTTGAAAAATTTTACTAGAATTGGGTAGTCAGTATATAAGACTAGGGCTGTTCTTTATTATCAGAGAGCACTAGATTCTAATACAACTACTGCGTTACTAGTATTTCTAATGGTAACCAAGTGTATAAGTCTAAAAATTTTAAAAATCCGAAAGAATTTAACCTCTTCCCACACTTAAGATCTTGCAATGCCCTCATTTGCAAGAAATCAGTACAATTTAAATTATTGAGGGTCATTAGCGTAGAAAAATGATTAAATTTTACCAAAGTTTCCAAACATATTGGCGTTTGTTTTTTTTTTTAATATAAAAACCTTATAACTTTTAAGACATATAATCAAATTAAATTTTAAAAATTTGTTTCTTTTTAGGATGATGGCGTTTCGGATCGTTGTCCTAGTCCGTCCCTCGACAAAACTTTAAAATTTGTCATTTTTAAGCTCAGTTTTAAAAGCAAAGATTTTTGGTTTTTTTTTTAAATGTTTTTGGCATACTTTAATTTAATAAGGCTAAAAATAATGATAATAAAAGTTCTCGTCCCTCCCTTGGGTAAAGCAATTTTGGTTCAATGACCTAGTCTTCAACTTACGACGAATTTTAAAAATCATATTTTTAACTTAACGAAATAAAGTAAATTTTTTTTGTTTTTATATTCACACCAAACTTAAATGCATAAAATTAAAAATTCATATTATTAAAATTTTAAAAATTCACACCAAATTTATATTATAATTTGGTTTTTATACATACAAACTTATATTAAAAATATTAATTTTTTTTAAATATTTACAAACTTAAATATATTGATTTTAAAAAGTTACATTAATAATTTATTATTAATTTATTAATTTTAAAAAACAAAGTAAAAATAAAATTAAAAATCTTTTTGGTTTTTTTTTATCCCACTTTAATCAATCAAATATTATCAAAAATATACGCCCCTCTTTTCGGTAAAGTAATTTTGGTTCCATAACCTAGTTTAACTCATGACGAATTTTTGAAATATTTTGGTTTGATCGATTAAAGATATTTATATCTTAAGAATAAACGGTAAATTTCGCAGTGATGTAATAAGTTTTTGTATGATATCAATAATTTCGGTCGCAAAACCTTATTTTATTGAGTATCAATTTAATACTTTATAGCGAACAATCTAGCGTTTATTATCAAAAGGTTAAAAACAATAAAATAAAAATAAAAACTGTACATACTCACATGTGAAATAGAATTCTCAGTGACCTGTTTTAGGCCACTCATAAGATAGTCAGACTAATTGGTTTTCCATAGCTACATAGGCGTAACCTCGAGCATTCAACGTTTTTTCTTCGAAACATATGAACGGTCCATCTCTGCATAAAGTAACAAATTCGGTATTTGAATATGTTTGATTATTTGAACATTTACCTTCGTGTGACCATTTTCCGCATTTGTGACATCTTTCAAGGTGGCGTGCTCTTCTTTTCGCTGCTGATTTTGATTTTCCTTTACCAAAATATAACTTATTATTTTCGTTCCTGGATTCTTTTCTTACTCCGTCCAATTTGGCTCTTATTACTGATACCAGGTCACTTGGGAGTGTGTCATTATTACATTTAGTGATCAAAGCGTGTAGCATTAGACCATGGTTTAGTTCACAGGAATTCTTCATCTCGTAAAACCTAAAAAAAATAAAAATTCAGAATGGGGGGAGAAGACTAGTTCTTTAGGGTCTGCTAGGGAAAGACCATTTGGATTCCATTCTCGAGAACTACACGAAAACAGAATATCTAACTCTAACAGAAATATATATTATCCTTAAAAGACTTGATTTTCCCCACACTTAGTTAGATGTGGTGTTGAAATTGTGATTAACTTCGTTGTCAACTTCCATCGGATCATGTACGTAATGTTTAACTCTGTGACCATTAACTTTAAATTCAATCCCATTTGAATTTATTAACTCTATTGTTCCATATGGGAAAACTCTTTTGACTATAAATGGTCCAGACCATCTTGATTTCAATTTTCCAGGAAATAGCTGTAATCGTGAATTGAAAAGAAGAACTCTGTCTCCTTCTTTAAATTCTTTTGAACTTCTGATTCTTTTATCATGCCATTTCTTCGTTCTTTCCTTATAGATTAACGAATTTTCGTATGCTTCATGTCTCAATTCTTATAATTCATTTAGTTGGCTTAACCGTAGACGTCCAGCTTTATGTAAATCAAGATTACATGTCTTCAAAGCCCAAAATGCTTTGTGTTCAATTTCTACTGGAAGATGACATGCTTTTCCGTAAACGAGTTTAAAAGGTGTGGTTCCAATTGGAGTTTTGTAGGCTGTTCTAAAAGCCCAAAGTGCATCCTCCAATTTCATGGACCACTCCTTTGGATTTGATCCTACAGTTTTCTCTAGAATACGTTTTAATGCTCGGTTGGTATTTTCAACTTGTCCACTTTTTTGTGGATGATAAGCAGTGGAGATTTTATGAGTTACTCCATATCTTTTGAGGACTTTCTCAAGTTGATTAGTACAAAAATGAGTACCCCGATCACTTATTAAAGCTTTCAGTATTCCAAACCTAGCAAAAAGACGTTTTAAAAAGTTGACTACAACTCGTGCATCGTTAGTTGGGAGAGCTTGTGCTTCCGCCCATTTAGATACATAATCAATGGCAACGAGAATGTAGAGATTATTATGAGATTTTGAAAATGGACCCATAAAGTCATTACCCCAAATGTCAAATACTTCACATACTTGAATGACATTTTGTGGCATTTCATCACGTTGACTTATTTTTCTGGCCCTTTGACAAGCATCACAAGATTTGCAAAGAAGGTGTGCGTCTTTGAAAATTGTAGGCTAATAGAATCCAGCATCGTAAACTTTTCTTGCTATGAGTTGAGGCTCATAATGCCCTCCTGTTGGTCCTGTGTTGTAGTGACCCAAACTTTTCCATGTTTATATATATATTAAATGAAATTGTTATTTACATAATTAAGTATTTACAACATGTTAAGCAAGCAAACTTGTTAAGACTTGATTAATTGAAATAGGTTTCATATAGACAATTGACCACCCAAGTTGACCGGTGATTCACGAACGTTAAAACTTGTAAAAACTATATGATGACATATATATGGTTATATATATAGTTAACATGATATTATGATATGTAATCATATCATTAAGTATATTAACAATGAACTACATATGTAAAAACAAGACTACTAACTTAATGATTTTGAAACGAGACATATATGTAACGATTATCATTGTAACAATATTTAATGTATATATATCATATTAAGAGATATTCGTACATCATAATATCATGATAATATTGTGAAGACCCATCCTAATCCATCCGGACGAAGTCCATATCGATTATAAACGATTCATAATAGTTGATTACATCGCGAGGTACTTGACCTCTATATGATACATTTTACAAACATTGCATTCGTTTTTGAAAAGACAATCTTTCATTACATCGAAAGTTAATGAAATGCATACCATTTCATAATACATCTAACTATAATTGACTTAATAATAATCTTGATGAACTCAACGACTCGAATGCAACGTATTTTGAAATATGCCATGAATGACTCCATGTAATGCCTCTAATATGAGCTAATGCACAGCGGAAGATTTCTTTCATACCTGAGAATAAACATGCTTTCAAGTGTCAACCAAAAGGTTGGTGAGTTCATTAGTTTAACATAAATAATCATTTTCATCATTTTAATAGACCACAAGATTTCATATTTCCATTTCTCATAAACATACGTCCCATGCATAGAGACAAAAATATCATTCATATGGATTGAACACCTGGTAACCGACATTCACAATATACATATAAGAATATCCCCATCATTCCGGGATCCTCCTTCGGACATGATATAAATTTTAAAGTACTAAAGCATCCGGTACTTTGGATGGGGCTTGTTGGGCCCGATAGATCTATCTTTAGGATTCGCATCAATTAGGGTGTCTGTTCCTTAATTCTTAGATTACCAGACTTAATAAGGGGCATATTCGATTTAATAATCGAACCATAGAATGTAGTTTCGATCACTTGTGTCTATTTCGTAAATCATTTATAAAAGCAGCGCATGTATTCTCAGTCCCAAAAATATATATTGCAAAAGCATTTAAAAAGGGATCAAATGAAACTCACTTTACTGTATTTTGTAGTAAAAATACATATTACGATATTGAACAATGCAGGGTTGGCCTCGGATTCACGAACCTATATCATTTGTATATATATTAACACACATAACTGTAATCGAATAAATTTGTATATATAAGTTTATTAGTTATATCATTTGTTTGTTAAAAATAATTATAATGATACTTAAATAATAAAAATGATAAGAATAATAATAATAATGATATTAATGATAGTAATAATAATAATTTTAACAAAAATGATAGTTTCAAAGTTATCAGTCCTTTTAATAATAATAATAATAATAATCATAATAATTATGATAACATTTAAAATAATAATAATAATAATTTTAATAATTATACTTATATTAATAATAATACTTTAATAACAATAGTATTAATAATAATAATGATAATAACAATTATTAATAATAATCCTATGAATATTAGTGTTAATAACAATACAATTTTCAATAAGTAATAATAATAATTATTATATTAATAAATGTACCTTGTAAGAAAAAATAAGTGGGTTACAAGCTCAAGCATGAAGTTAGTCCACAACAAGCCCAAGTGTTCAATCAAAGAGGCTGGATCGTTATTTAACTCGATGGCCCAGATTCATTTTGTTTTGCAGCAATCGAAATTGAAATTGAATTATTAATAATAAGAATTAGATTAATATAATAATTATAATAATAATAATAATAATAATAATAATAATAATTAATAATAATAATAATAATAATAATAATAATAATAATAATATTTATCTTTCTTTATACCTAATAAAAGAACAAGGGTTTCGCTGGTAGTCCGCAAAAATAGATCGAGAATAGCAGAGACCAATTTGCAGGAAAAGAATTCATGGTTCAAGGATTATTCGATTTTTTTTTAATCGGTCAATCGATCGAGCAATAATTCAAGGTATAACCAGTTATCAATTCATCATCATCATCGTTCCAATCACCATCCTTAATCGATTGATTAAGTAATCGGTTCATCAATAGATCAAGTAAGTAATCAGTTCATTGAAATTCAATTAATTTCTTTAATTTCTCTATATTTTCTGTATTCTTATTTGATTCGACAAAATCATTAACTATTGATGTTCTTGATGGTTTGAGTGATTTATGGTGGTGGTGACTCTATGGTAGTGGTGGCGGTTATGATAAGGGTGATGGATAGTTTTGGTAGCAGTAAGACAGAAAGGAGGTTTAGGTGTCAATTACAATAGAAAAATATTTATGGAATAGCAGTTACAGTGATAGCAGCTTTATTGCGATGGTTTTAATGGTGGTGCTGGCTGATCGAACAGAAACATTAAGTGAAGTAGCAGTTCACAACGACATAAGATATGTTTGCAGTTTTGGTGGGTCTGTGATGTAAGGTGATGGTCGACAATTGTTGCTGATGAAACAGAAAAACAGCTGCAGTGTGATCATGGTGTTCAATGGTTGATCATAGGTGTTAGGGTTCATTTTATAGAGACAAAAAGAAACTCAGTTTTTGCAACGGTGGTTGTTTAGTGTAGTAGTGGTGATTGGTGATGGTTTCAAGGTTGCAAAGTGGTGATCTATGGTGGTGATTCGTGGTGGTGATGCAGGGTTATGGTGAGTTCAAACATAATTAGAAGAGAGGGAGATTATAGTGGGGGTGTTTGTTGAGCTATATTGTAGCAAGACAGTAGTGTATAATAGTAGCAATTGCAGGCGACTGTTGGTGGTTTGTGGTGATGGGTGGCCGATGGTGGTGATGGAAATGGAGATGGGGGTGTAATCAAGGTGAAACAGAAACGGAGAAAGCGGCTGTATCATAATGTGTAGGAATCGAGCAGGTGATTCGAAGGAGGTGGTGCTTTGTTAAGTGATAGTTCTAATGGTGGTTATGAATGTTTGACTAAAGTATTCAAGGATAATGGTGGTGTTCGATATAGAACATGAAGGTGTCCTCAGTTATTAAACAGAAACGGGTAGGGAGATTGATGGATTCATTATGTAAGTATGTATATGTTTACACTAGAGAGATAGATGATTGATGATACTCCGGTGGTTTGAGTTGATGATGTTTCGGGCCGAAACAAGAGTAACAAAGGATCTTCAATTGATTTCATGAAGAAAAAGAAGCATGTTCACATGGTGATCGATATATATATAAATATATATTAATAATTAATAATATAAACATAAAAATAATAATAATATAATAATAATAATTTTATATAAATCAAACTTCCAGTTGGAGGCCACCTCTTTTGTCCACAATTATTGTGACTAGAATTATTGATTTGCTTATGACAAAAGAGAAAAACAAATATAGTAATTGATACGTGTTTTATTGGGTAAAAATTGAGACAAATGTGGTTGTGAAAGATGACTCAAAACAAGAAAAGATTGAATTGTTATGTGTTGGTAATAATACGGGTAGTTTAATTGAAAGAGATATGGTCGACATTATATCACAAGCGAAATAGTATTGATTGGAAAAGTTGATGTAAATATTTAACAACTTGTACACATAATTATCTATTCTTATATATTATATCATATCTAATATTAACTATAAACAAATATAGGAACATTAATAATATTAAGTTTTAAACATGTGTTTGATGAAAGAAAAAAATAAGCAGTTTCAATGATTCATGGTGCCACATTAAATCATGAGAATGAATAAGGGAAGAGACAGTTTGATAGAGATGTTTAACGGATCCTAAATATCTGATGTTATAATTTATTTTAATATTAATAATTAATAAATATAAATATATTAATAGTAATAATACTTTTAATATTAATAATAATAATATTAATGTTAATGATGATTATAATTGTAATAAGACTTAATAATAATACTTTGTTAATGTTTCGTAAGTTATTTTATTTATATAAAATATATATATAATCACATTTAATTATAAACTACTGTTCGTGAATCGTTGAGAATAGTCGAAGGTCAATTGAATATATGAACATAGTTTCAAAGTTTTCGAGACTCAATATTATAGACTTTGCTTATCGTGTCGGAATTATATAAAGATTAAAGTTTAAATTTGGTCGGAAATTCCCGGGTCGTCACAGTACCTACCCGTTAAAGAAATTTCGTCCCGAAATTTGAGTGAGGTGGTCATGACTAACAATAAAAATGTTTTAATGACGAATATGGGTTGATAAATTGAGTTTTATCATCATTGAGTAATATGGATAAAAATAATTTGATTATTCGATGAGTACGAATGAAGCTATCACTAAAGAGTGAAATAGGAAAGTAAAGATTCATCTTAACTTTTGACAGAGTCAGGGTTGAATTTAGAAAATAAGGTTCGTCTTAACTTTTGATGTCGTCTTGGTTGAATTTCGGAATTCAAGGGATTTAAAGAAAATCTTCGAAATCTAAAAGATATGATTCTTCGGCGAATAAGGAGATTAAGATCTCTATAATTAAATACGGTGATCTGTCTCGATTACTCTGTCTGATATTTCCATTATAAATTAAACTCCTCCATTCCATTATTCTCACCATTCCTATACTTTCTTTCTTAGTTCATACATCCAAAAGATTGTGAAAATGCTTATTCCAGTTCTAATCCTTAATATTTTCCTAATTATCATTTCTGTCATCCTTCATTTCAATATTCCATCAGAAAAAAAAATCTGTTTACTTTTAATATAACCATGGGGTGCTACTATTCTTAATTCTACCATGTCTTTATATTGCTATTCGTATTAATATCCAAGGTTCGTAACATCCGTGTTGTTATTGGGCTTTAGATTTTCTCTTATATTTTAGAGCTCCTTCCTTTTTATTCTCTTCTTGACCTCTAGTAAAGTGAGTAATGATCCAGAATTCGTAAGTATGGAGCTTCGAATGAACTTAATGTTCTAAACAAGAAAGAACGTAATAGCACGATTTGATTTGTCAAATTAACAGAATCACTGAGAATAGAACTATCAAGAATATACTTTCTTGATATGTTCAGAAGTTAAGCAGAATGAAAGAGTTTTGTAACATGGGACATGATGACGTTATGATCTGTGAATCATCACGTTCCATTAGAAATTCAGCATGACTTACTGTAATATAATCACGTTGATCATGTGTCATTATATTATACTAACTCATGCTTCAATTCCCAACACTTCTCCAGATTTCATTCATAATTTATACTTAGATGTTACAGAATATTGAAAACTAAAACAGTTTTCAATATGATGTAATATAGATAGCACGAAAAGGTATATAATTTCTAACGAGAATATTTATGGAAATATCTTTAGAAGTATCGAAGATATTTATGATGATATTTTGGAATTTCTAAGTTCGAAAGTTGATAAGAAAAAGATTTTCCGCAAGATTTTAACATGACTTCGGAGCAGGATATTCTCTAAAGATTTCATCGGATCCAGAATTACCTGGATTCTTTGAATATAGGGTTTGGTCCTTGTATTTGTCCTTGGTCTCCTTCATGGTTAGCTCAATCCGTTTTCCAGTTCCAACTTTTCTGAGATTTTCCAACATATTATTCTTTATCATCAAACTTTCGATGATTATGGTCGTTTACGGTTGTCTATGGTTTCTGCTGCTTCATTCAGCTTTTTCAACATTCAGAGTATTGATTTGTGACTGAGTGCTTTTCAGAATTCCAGAAGGAGAGATCATAATTCTAAGAGATAAATGTCATACATATAACTGTTGATGTAGATATGCTGTGAGGTTTCAAAGTACTGATTGCTGATTCCCGGTAATTGGTATGGCAGTTCTCGTTACAAGATGCGGATGAGTATATGATAGGGTTTCAATGAATAAATATAATGATTTGTCAGAGAGATTTAAGTCAAGAAGTAACGAGGTTGCTGGTATGTCTGCTGGTAATATGGTGGAATATAAAAGAGTTCTCCGGTATCAAAAGGGTAATCGTATATATCAGGATTATAGTAAGGCTACTTCGAATGAAAAGTCGAAGTTGACTTGCTGGAGCTGTGACAAAATTGGCTACCTTGAAAAGGGATCGCAAAGTTATTTTTTGCTAATAAATGCCAAAGGATCTGACGCGGCTACGTGTTAAACTTTTACTCAGTTGCCGAGAGTTTCTCAGGTGCATAACTATATGCATAAACCTTTCCTTCCGTAGATGAAGTGCGGTTGATTCATCCTATCGATTGAGGTGTTTTCAAGAATCATGAAAGGTTTGAACGCAGAATGTAATCGTGAAGATACAAATGAGGTTTAAGATGAAATCAAGTGGCAAACTTGAAGAATTGTTTAGTTTCATATGTTATATTCAATATTTTAATTCATTTTAATTGTCCAATGTTATTAGTCCACAGTCGATAGTCCACAGTCGACAGTCCAATAATTCATATATAGTTTAATATATAATATTCGAATTAATTAATACGTGCCGTGACCCGTATACGTCTCAGACTCGATCACAACTCAAACTATATATATTATTGTAGAATCAACCTCAAACCTGTATAGAGAACTCGATCATTACTGCATATAGAGTGTCTATGGTGATTCCAAATAATATATATAGATGCGTCGATATGATATGTCAAAACCTTGTATACGTGTCCCGATATTTAAAGTACGTAAAATAAATAACAGAAAATTAAATAATGATAAATAAAGTGCGTAAAGTAAATAACAGAAATTTAATGACGATAAATAAAATTGCGAGAATGTAAATTGCGATAAAATAAATTGCGATAAATAAAATGTAATCAGTTAGCTAGGAATAGTTAGTTAGGATTTTTTTAGCATGGATTCTTAACAAAATTTCTCATAGTTAATTTGTTTGTTTCTAACAAATTTTATTTTGTCCAATGTTTTCTTCATTATGCCACTTGTCGGATTCTGATAGGTCAAAATCCAAATATGAAATTGAATGAAAATGGTTATTCTGTGATGAACGGATTCGTATAGCTGTGGTTGCAAATAGGATAGTAATTGACTGTTGAATCAGAATCGAAGAATGTACAGTGTAACTTATTAATGCGAAATCTAAATATTCCTCGGGTATTACCTACCCGTTAAAATATTTTCACCATTAACAGTTTGTACAATAAAAATTTTAATTACAATCTTTATGAAAACATATATACATATATATTTTCTTCAGACGTAATTATGGATTTAATGAGTCAATGTGATATTAAACTCATCAGATTTACGGCTAGAACTAGAGTACATAATCTCTAAAATATTAGAGATTACATAATCACCATGAAGGACGAAGATAGTTTATGTAGAACGATTCGTAGAACGATGATTATGATTAAGGTATAGATTGCGAGGTTGAGACGTGTGATGATGTTGTTGTTGTTGGTACTCCTTGGTATCTATGGTGCGTATGACGTTGATGTTCGAGGTATAGATTAAGATGTTGAGGTGTGGGATGCGGATGTTGATGTTGGTGGTGGTGATGGTACTGTTGACATTGGTGGTGGTACTGGTTATGCTGTTGGTGCTGCTGCTGGTGTTTGTAACCTTCGCACCATATTCTCTAAAGCCACTACCCGAGCGCGAAGCTCGTTGACTTCTTCTATTACACCGGGGTGATCTTCGGTTCGGACTAGTGGATAAATATAATCTAGAATTTGGTATAGTATATAATCGTGGCGAGATACTCTGGAAATGAGAGAAAAGATAGTGTTTCGAACAGGTTCACCGGTAAGTGCTTCAGGTTCTTCGCCAATAGGGCAATGTGGCGGATGGAAAGGATCACCTTCTTCTTGTCTCCAATGATTGAGGAGGCTACGAACCCATCCCCAATTCATCCAGAATAGATGATGACTGATTGGTTGATCCATTCCGGTCACACTGCCTTCGGACCTTGAGTGGGATTCCATTTCGGAATCCGAGTTACTTGAACTAATGACGAATTCTATTTCGTACGATTGAATAAAGAATTTTTAGATATGAAATGATTTTCTGGCTAACGGATGATATTCTTAATTACATAGAATATCCATATATATAGAACAAAAGGTTTCGTAGATTACGGAGGAATTTACGGGATACGCCAGGTAATGTTTACAGTAACATATACGCTAAGATATGAATCTTGTCTATACACTATTCATGCAATCAATGCAGCAAGACGTGTCTAGACTAAGAATGATAAGCAGATAATTTTCGACACAAAATGATAAGCAAAACTTTTTGACATGCAGACCAGGTCGAAGTCCAGACTCACTAATGTATCCTAACGACTACTAGTTAGACACACTAATGCAAGACCTGGTTCGCTACGACCACCGCTCTGATACCAACTGTGAAGACCCGTCCTAATCCATCCGGACGAAGTCCATATCGATTATAAACGATTCACAACAGTTGATTACATCGCGAGGTACTTGACCTCTATATGATACATTTTACAAACATTGCATTCGTTTTTGAAAAGACAATCTTTCATTACATTGAAAGTTAACGGCATGCATACCATTTCATAATACATCTAACTATAATTGACTTAATAATAATATTGATGAACTCAACGAATCGAATGCAACGTCTTTTAAAATATGCCATGAATGACTCCAAGTAATGCCTCTAATATGAGCTAATGCACAGCGGAAGATTTCTTTCATACCTGAGAATAAACATGCTTTCAAGTGTCAACCAAAAGGTTGGTGAGTTCATTAGTTTAACATAAATAATCATTTTCATCATTTTAATAGACCACAAGATTTCATATTTCCATTTCTCATAAACATACGTCCCATGCATAGAGACAAAAATATCATTCATATGGATTGAACACCTGGTAACTGACATTCACAATATACATATAAGAATATCCCCATCATTCTGGGATCCTCCTTCGGACATGATATAAATTTCGAAGTACTAAAGCGTCCGGTACTTTGGATGGGGCTTGTTGGGCCCGATAGATCTATCTTTAGGATTCGCGTCAATTAGGGTGTCTATTCCTTAATTCTTAGATTACCAGACTTAATAAGGGGCATATTCGATTTAATAATTCAACCATAGAATGTAGTTTCGATCACTTGTGTCTATTTCGTAAATCATTTATAAAAGCAGCGCATGTATTCTCAGTCCCAAAAATATATGTTGCAAAAGCATTTAAAAAGGGATCAAATGAAACTCACTTTACTGTATTTTGTAGTAAAAATACATATTACGATATTGAACAATGCAGGGTTGGCCTCGGATTCACGAACCTATATCATTTGTATATATATTAACACACATAACTGTAATCGAATAAATTTGTATATATAAGTTTATTAGTTATATCATTTGTTTGTTAAAAATAATTATAATGATACTTAAATAATAAAAATGATAAGAATAATAATAATAATGATATTAATGATAGTAATAATAATAATTTTAACAAAAATGATAGTTTCAAAGTTATCAGTCCTTTTAATAATAATAATAATAATCATAATAATTATGATAATATTTAAAATAATAATAATAATAATTTTAATAATTATACTTATATTAATAATAATACTTTAATAACAATAGTATTAATAATAATAATGATAATAACAATTATTAATAATAATCCTATGAATATTAGTGTTAATAACAATACAATTTTCAATAATTAATAATAATAATTATTATATTAATAAATGTACCTTGTAAGAAAAAAATAAGTGGGTTACAAGCTCAAGCATGAAGTTAGTCCACAACAAGCCCAAGTGTTCAATCAAAGAGGCTGGCTCGTTATTTAACTCGATGGCCCAGATTCATTTTGTTTTGCAGCAATCGAAATTGAAATTGAATTATTAATAATAAGAATTAGATTAATATAATAATAATAATAATAATAATAATAATAATAATAATAATAATAATAATAATAATAATAATAATTAATAATAATAATAATAATAATAATAATAATAATAATAATAATAATAATAATAATAATAATAATAATAATAATAATAATAATAATAATAATATTTATCTTTCTTTATACCTAATAAAAGAACAAGGGTTTCGCTGGTAGTCCCCAAAAACAGATCGAGAATAGCAGAGACCAATTTGCAGGAAAAGAATTCATGGTTCAAGGATTATTCGATTTTTTTTTTAATCGGTCAATCGATCGAGCAATAATTCAAGGTATAACCAGTTATCAATTCATCATCATCATCGTTCCAATCACCATCCTTAATCGATTGATTAAGTAATCAGTTCATCAATAGATCAAGTAAGTAATCAGTTCATTGAAATTCAATTAATTTCTTTAATTTCTCTATATTTTTTGTATTCTTATTTGATTCGACAAAATCATTAACTATTGATGTTCTTGATGGTTTGAGTGATTTATGGTGGTGGTGACTCTATGGTAGTGGTGGCGGTTATGATAAGGGTGATGGATAGTTTTGGTAGCAGTAAGACAGAAAGGAGGTTTAGGTGTCAATTACAATAGAAAAATATTTATGGAATAGCAGTTACAGTGATAGCAGCTTTATTGCGATGGTTTTAATGGTGGTGCTGGCTGATCGAACAGAAACATTAAGTGAAGTAGCAGTTCACAACGACATAAGATATGTTTGCAGTTTTGGTGGGTCTGTGATGTAAGGTGATGGTCGACAATTGTTGCTGATGAAACAGAAAAACAGCTGCAGTGTGATCATGGTGTTCAATGGTTGATCATAGGTGTTAGGGTTCATTTTATAGAGACAAAAAGAAACTCAGTTTTTGCAACGGTGGTTGTTTAGTGTAGTAGTGGTGATTGGTGATGGTTTCAAGGTTGCAAAGTGGTGATCTATGGTGGTGATTCGTGGTGGTGATGCAGGGTTATGGTGAGTTCAAACATAATTAGAAGAGATAGAGATTATAGTGGGGGTGTTTGTTGAGCTATATTGTAGCAAGACAGTAGTGTATAATAGTAGCAATTGCAGGCGACTGTTGGGGGTTTGTGGTGATGGGTGGCCGATGGTGGTGATGGAAATGGAGATGGGGGGTGTAATCAAGGTGAAACAGAAATGGAGAAAGCTGCTGTATCATAATGTGTAGGAATCGAGCAGGTGATTCGAAGGAGGTGGTGCTTTGTTAAGTGATAGTTCTAATGGTGGTTATGAATGTTTGACTGAAGTATTCAAGGATAATGGTGGTGTTCGATATAGAACATGAAGGTGTCCTCGGTTATTAAACAGAAACGGGTAGGGAGATTGATGGATTCATTATGTAAGTATGTATATGTTTACACTAGAGAGATAGATGATTGATGATACTCCGGTGGTTTGAGTTGATGATGTTTCGGGCCGAAACAAGAGTAACAAAGGATCTTCAATTGGTTTCATGAAGAAAAAGAAGCATAATAATATAATAATAATAATTTTATATAAATCAAACTTCCAATTGGAGGCCACCTCTTTTGTCCACAATTATTGTGACTAGAATTATTGATTTGCTTATGACAGAAGAGAAAAACAAATATAGTAATTGATACGTGTTTTATTTGGTAAAAATTGAGACAAATGTGGTTGTGAAAGATGGCTCAAAACAAGAAAAGATTGAATTGTTATGTGTTGGTAATAATACGGGTAGTTTAATTAAGAGAGATATGGTCGACATTATATCACAAGCGAAATAGTATTGATTGGAAAAGTTGATGTAAATATTTAACAACTTGTACACATAATTATCTATTCTTATATATTATATCATATCTAATATTAACTATAAACAAATATAGGAATATTAATAATATTATGTTTTAAACATGTGTTTGATGAAAGAAAAAAATAAGCAGTTTCAATGATTCATGGTGCCACATTAAATCATGAGAATGAATAAGGGAAGAGACAGTTTGATAGAGATGTTTAACGGATCCTAAATATCTGATGTTATAATTTATTTTAATATTAATAATTAATAAATATAAATATATTAATAGTAATAATACTTTTAATATTAATAATAATAATATTAATGTTAATGATGATTATAATTGTAATAAGACTTAATAATAATACTTTGTTAATGTTTCGTAAGTTATTTTATTTATGTAAAATATATATATATATATAATCACATTTAATTATAAACTACTGTTCGTGAATCGTTGAGAATAGTCGAAGGTCAATTGAATATATGAACATAGTTTCAAAGTTTTCGAGACTCAATATTATAGACTTTGCTTATCGTGTCAGAATTATATAAAGATTAAAGTTTAAATTTGGTCGGAAATTCCCGGGTCGTCACAAATATAATAATTTAAAATCTCATTTGATATTATAAACATTGGGTTAACAACATTTAACAAGATCGTTAACCTAAAGGTTTCAAAACAACACTTACATGTAACGACTAACGATGACTTAACGACTCAGTTAAAATGTATATACATGTAGTGTTTTAATATGTATTCATACACTTTTGAAAGACTTCAAGACACTTATCAAAATACTTCTACTTAACAAAAATGCTTACAATTACATCCTCGTTCAGTTTCATCAACAATTCTACTCATATGCACCCGTATTCGTACTCGTACAATACGTAGCTTTTAGATGTATGTACTATTGGTATATACACTCCAATGATCAGCTTTTAGCAGCCCATGGGAGTCACCTAACACATGTGGGAACCATCATTTGGCAACTAGCATGAAATATCTCATAAAATTACAAAAATATTAGTAATCATTCATGACTTATTTACATGAAAACAAAATTACATATCCTTTATATCTAATCCATATACCAACGACCAAAAACACCTACAAACACTTTCATTCTTCAATTTTCTTCATCTAATTGATCTCTCTCAAGTTCCATCTTCAAGTTCTAAGTGTTCATCATAAATTCCATAAGTATAGTTTCATAAAAATCAAGAATACTTCCAAGTTTGCAAGTCTACTTCCAAGCTTTCTAATCCATTCCAAGTTTTCATCTAAGATCAAGGAACCTTTGTTATTTATAGTAGGTTATCTTTCTAATTCAAGGTAATATTCATATTCATACTTTGATTCAATTTCTACAACTATAACAATCTTATTTCGAGTGAAAATCTTACTTGAACTGTTTTCGTGTCATGATTCTGCTTCAAGAACTTTCAAGGAATCCAAGGATCCTTTGAAGCTAGATCCATTTTTCTCATTTCCAGTATTTTTATCCAGAAAACTTGAGGTAGTAATGATGTTCATAACATCATTCGATTCATACATATAAAGCTATCTTATTCGAAGGTTTAAACTTGTAATCACTGGAACATAGTTTAGTTAATTCTAAACTTGTTCGCAAACAAAAGTTAATCCTTCTAACTTGACTTTTAAAATCAACTAAACACATGTTCTATATCTATATGATATGCTAACTTAATGTTTTAAAACCTGGAAACACGATGAACACCATAAAATCGGATATACGCCGTCGTATTAACACCGCGGGCTGTTTTGGGTTAGTTAATTAAAAACTATGATAAACTTTGATTTAAAAGTTGTTCTTCTGAGAAAATGATTTTTCTTATGAACATGAAACTATATCCAAAAATCATGGTTAAACTCAAAGTGAAAATATGTTTTCCAAAATGGTCATCAAGATGTCATTTTTTCGACGGAAATGACTACCTCTTTAGTAATTGAAATGTAACTTAAATTTCTGACTATAAACCTATACCTTTTCTGTTTAGATTCATAAAATAGAGTTCAATATGAAACCATAGCAATTTGATTCACTCAAAACGGATTTAAAACGAAGAAGTTATGGGTAAAACAAGATTGGATAATTTTTCTTGTTGTAGCAACGTGAAAATTGGTAACAAATCTATATTAATCATATCCTAGCTAACTTATATTGTATTATACATATATTCTAATATATTATGTAATCTTGGGATACCATAGACACGTATGCAAATGTTTTGACATATCATATCGACCCATGTGTATATATTATTTGGAACAACCATAGACACTCTATATGCAGTAATGTGGGAGTTAGCTATACAGGGTTGAGGTTGATTCCAAAAATATATATACTTTGAGTTGTGATCTAGCCTGAGACGTGTATACACTGGGTCGTGGATTGATCCAAGATAATATATATCAATTTATTTCTGTACATCTAACTGTGGACAACTAGTTGTAGGTTACTAACGAGGACAGCTGACTTAATAAACTTAAAACATCAAAATGTATTAAAAGTATTGTATATATATTTTGAACATACTTTGATATATATGTACATATTTGTTATAGGTTCGTGAATCGACCAGTGGCCAAGTCTTACTTCCCGACGAAGTAAAAATCTGTGAAAGTGAGTTATAGTCCCACTTTTAAAATCTAATATTTTTGGGATGAGAATACATGCAGGTTTTATAAATGATTTACAAAATAGACACAAGTACGTGAAACTACATTCTATGGTTGAATTATCGAAATCGAATATGCCCCTTTTATAAAGTCTGGTAATCTAAGAATTAGGGAACAGACACCCTAATTGACGCGAATCCTAAAGATAGATCTATTGGGCCTAACAAACCCCATCCAAAGTACCGGATGCTTTAGTACTTCGAAATTTATATCATATCCGAAGGGTGTCCCGGAATTATGGGGATATTCTTACATATGCATCTTGTTAATGTCGGTTACCAGGTGTTCACCATATGAATGATTTTTATCTCTATGTATGGGATGTGTATTGAAATATGAAATCTTGTGGTCTATTGTTACGATTTGATATATATAGGTTAAACCTATAACTCACCAACATTTTTGTTGACATTTAAAGCATGTTTATTCTCAGGTGAATATTAAGAGCTTCTGCTATTGCATACTAAAATAAGGACAAGATTTGAAGTCCATGTTTGTGTGATATTGTGTAAAACTGCATTCAAGAAACATATGTCGATGTAATATATTTCTATTGTAAACCATTATGTAATGGTCATGTGTAAACAGTATATTTTAGATTATCATTATTTGATAATCTACGTAATGCTTTTAAAACCTTTATTGATAAAATAAAGGTTATGGTTGTTTTAAAAATGAATGCAGTCTTTGAAAAACGTCTCATATAGAGGTCAAAACCTCGCAACGAAATCAATTAATATGGAACGTTTATAATCAATATGAACGGGACATTTCAGTTGGTATCCGAGCGTTGGTCTTAGAGAACCAGAATTTTGCATTAGTGTATCTTATCGAGTTTGTTAGGATGCATTAGTGAGTCTGGACTTCGACCGTGTTTACTTGAAAAAAAAAAGATTGCTTAACAAATTTTGTTGGAAACTATATATTTTTAACATGTGAATATTATGTGATATATTAATCTCTTAACGTATTTGATATTATGTGATAGATGTCTACCTCTAGAACAAGTCCCATTGACTCACCTAATAATAATGAAGAGTCAAATGTAATTTGGAATGATTCGTGGACTGATTCACAAGTTCCCGAAGAGGAACCGGAAAAAGAATTGGAACCGGAAGAAGAATCGGAACCGGAAGAATAATCGGAACCGGAAGAAGAAATAGAACCAGTGGGGGAAATAATAAAACGGTTAAGTAGAAGAAAATCCTCAACCAACCGACCAAAGTTAATTATGGTCAATGGTGTTTCCGCCAAATAAGCAAAGTATTGGGAGGATTACCAATTCTCCGATGAATCGGATCTCGACAAGGATTCCGATGATGTTATAGAAATTACCCTAACACAATTTAATAAGGCAAAAGAGAACAATAAGGGAAAGGGCATAAAAATAGATAAATTTGATTCCAAACCCGATGAACTTTATATGTATCGTCAACACCCGTATTTCTTAAGTTGTGACAATAACCCGGGAACCTCTAAACCACTAGGTTTTTCTAAACCAATGTGGAAAACGACGGCTCGTATTAGGGGAACATCATATATCCCTAGAAACTTGGCAAAACGAACCAAAACCGAAGAAGAAGAAATGAGCGAGTCGGAATAAGATAGTTGTATTTGTGTGGTGTAATATATGTAATATAGTGTGCTTATGCTTTATGATATATGTAAAAATTGCTTGTATTAATAAGTATTTTTTTATGAATCTAACTCTTGTTTATTTCAAGATTCTGGCAGACATTACAGCAAGCATTAGGAACTCGTCTAGACATGAGTACTGCCTATCATCCACAAACTGATGGGCAGAGCGAAAGGACGATACAAACGCTTGAAGACATGCTACGAGCATGTGTTATTGATTTCGGAAACAGTTGGGATCGACATCTACCGTTAGCAGAATTTTCCTACAACAACAGCTACCATTCAAGCATTGAGATGGCGCCGTTTGAAGCACTTTATGGTAGAAAGTGCAGGTGATAAGGCTAAAAAGGAACATATATTTCATAGCATTATCCCCCAAGAAAGACAAGATTTTATTTGCAATTGTTCCATTTTCAAGTGATATTCGTTTATATTAAATAAGTGCGAAGACAAAAGGCAGATTCGACAAATTGAAGACAAAAAGGTCCAAAAAGCTCAAAAGTACAAGATACAATTAAAAAGGTTCAAATTATTGATGAAGAACGTCTAAAAATGACAAGAGTACAAGTTACAAAACGCAAAGTACACGATATAAAATAGTACGCAAGGACGTTCGAAAATCCGGAACCGGGACATGAGTCAACTCTCAACACTCGACGCAACGGTGTAAAAATTACGAGTCAACTATGCACAAGAATAAAATATAATATTTAAATAATTCATAATAAGAATAATATTAAATAATAAAAAGTTATTAATTTAGCATAGTTCAGGGGTCGTAAATGAAAATTCAATTTCATATTTTGCCTATAAAAGGCGATGATTATCGATCAATTTAAAAGCATCCTTTTTTCTATCCTAAAAATCTATTATCAATATCAATATCTAAAAATCTCTATCATAATGTTAATGTAATAAGATATAACAATAATCTTAATTTTAATTTTAAATTATGATAATAATAAGATTTATGATAGAGATCGTTTGAGTGTGTAAGTCGAAATTCTGTCCGTGTAACGCTACGCTATTTTTAATCATTGTAAGTTATGTTCAACCTTTTTATATTAATGTCTCGTAGCTAAGTTATTATTATGCTTATTTAAAACGAAGTAATCATGATGTTGGGCTAATTACTAAAATTGGGTAATTGGGCTTTGTACCATAATTAAGGTTTGGGCAAAAGACCGACACTTGTGGAAATTGGACTATTGACTATTAATAGATGGGGGGTATTGTCTAATTGAGTGACAACTCATTGGAGTCTGTCGAACCTATCTTCAAATTAATTATCCTAATAATTAATAATGATTATGGTTGTCCTATTTAGTGACGTTCATATGGAATCTATTATAATCATTTAATTAATTATTCGGGTTGGGTAATTGATTATTCAAACTGATCAAGTGGGTAAATTAATATTCATATCTAATCAAAACAGGGGTAGATTACATACAGTGATAACTGGTGTAATTGTTGACAGAAGTGATAACTGCGTCACAGTTTAAATCCTTAATTAGTTGGAATATTTGACTTCGGGTATAAGGGTAATTTGACGAGGACACTCGCACTTTATATTTATGACCGATGGACTATTATGGATAAAAACCAGATAGGTATCAAATAAACCATGACAAAGGACAATTAACCCGAGTAACAATTAATTAAAATCAAAACGTCAAACATCATGATTACGGAAGTTTAAATAAGCATAATCCTTTTATTTCATATTCTATCGCAATTTTATTTATTGTTATTTTATTTATCGTCATTTATTTATTTTACGCACTTTAATTATTGTCATTTATCTTTACGCTTAAAAATATAAAATCGACAAACCGGTCATTAAACGGTAAAAAGTCCCCTTTTATAATAATATTACTACTTATATATATATATATATATATATATATATATATATATATATATATATATATATATATATATATATATATATATATATATATATATATATATATTTATATAAATATAGTTTTATAAAAATATAGTACGTAATCACTAGCTCCCTGTGGAACGAACCGGACTTACTAAAAACTACACTACTCTACGATTAGGTACACTGCCTATAGTGTTGTAGCAAGGTTTAGGTATATCCCATCCGTAAATTAATAAAACTTGTGTCATATTTTGTAGTATTTCCTAGTAAAAATAATACTATTTCGTACCCTCACGCTACATCATCAAGTTTTTGGCGCCGCTGCCGGGGAGCGCTAAAACGCTATATTTTTAATTATAATAATATTGAAATAAAATATAATAATATAATAATATTGAAATAGAATATAATAATATAATAATATTGAAATAGAATATAATAATATAATAATATTTTAGAATATATTTTGAATCGTAAAAGTTTTAAAAAGTCGTATTTATTAAATACTTCAGGGGTATATTATGTAAATTGTAATTAATAATTTCTATCATGTCGCTTTCATGTGAATAGTAAATTAATTAATTTCTTTTCATTTACTATTCATGAATAGTAAATGAATTAAAAAAAAAGTTTTGAAAAAAAAATAATAATTATAAAAAAAAGTATTAATTTGTAAAAAAAAATCATTTTTAAAAAAAAAAAAAAAAAATTGTAAAAAAAAAACGTTTTTTTTTTAGAAAAAAAAATTCGTTTTTAAAAAAAAAAACGTAAAAAAAAAAAAACTTAAAAAAAAAAAAACGTAAAAAAAAAAGAAAAACGTAAAAAAAAAAAAAACGTAAAAAAAAAAAAATTATTAAAAAAAATATATATATTTTTTAAGATTTTGTCTATAAAAAAAATTGTTTTTTTTAGTTTTATTACCTTTAGATTTTTAGACTATAGTCGCAACTTTTAGTATTAAGTTTAGTTTTGCCATAGTTATTTTTACTTCTAGAATTTTTAGGCTTTGCCGTAAAATCCCTTAAGTGCTTATTCCTTAGATTAAGTTTTAGGTGCTTTAGAATTTTACGACGCCGTTGATTTATACTTTCTTATTCATGTGTAGATTCTATCTAGCAAATATTGTCGCCGTTGATTTTTCTTTAGAATCGTCATCTAGTCGAACAAGAACTCCAACTCAAATTTCCGATAATCCATCTTTTGAACCCGACTTCACAATTAAGAACCCGGAGGATATTCAAGGACAATTCAGAGATCCTGAACCACTAATTATTCCTCCTGAGCCACAAACCATTAAATCAGAATCCTCTAGTGATTCGTATTCAACAAATTCAATTATGGAAGTAACGGAACCTCTAAGTATGGAAGATCGAATGAGAGCCACACGCACGGGCCAAGGTCACGCCATTATTAAGCCAGAAGTTAATGCGCCAGATTATGAAATCAAAGGACAAATTCTACACATGGTAACTAACCAATGCCAATTCAGTGGTGCACCGAATGAAGATCCTAACGAACACCTTCGTACGTTTAAAAGAATTTGTACACTATTCAAAATCCGAGAAGTGGAAGATGAGCAGATCTATCTCATGTTGTTTCCCTGGACTTTAAAGGGAGAAGCCAAAGATTGGTTAGAATCGTTACCTGAAGGGGCGATTGACACATGGGATGTTTTAGTTGAAAAATTTCTTAAACAATTCTTTCCGGCATCTAAAGCCGTGAGACTTCAAGGAGAAATTGTTACGTTCGCGCAAAAGCCAAATGAAACATTATATGAGGCGTGGACAAGATTCGGAAGGATGTTGAGAGGATGTCCTCAACACGGTTTAGACACTTACCAAATAGTACAAATATTCAACCAAGGTGTCAACGTTGCTACACGAAAAGACATCGACATAACAGCTGGTGGTTCCATTATGAAGAAAACCGCAACTGAAGCTTACAAAATTATTGATAACACAGCCTCCCACTCGCATGAGTGGCACCAAGAAAAAGATATTTTTCGTTCATCTAAAGTGGCTAGAGCCGATTCTAGCCATGACTTTGATTCCGTTTCAGCAAAAATAGATGCTTTCGAAAGACGAATGGAAAAGATGAATAAAGATATTCACGCAATACGAATCAGTTGTGATCTATGCGGTGGACCACACTTATTGAAAGATTGTCACATTGAACCAACATTGGAACAACGAGAGAATGTTTTCTATATGAACCAAAGGCCTGGAAATAATTATCAAAATAATTATCAACCGCCAAAGCTAAACTTCAATCGAAATCAAAACATTCTTTACAATCCAAAAGGACCCGAAAATAACTGGTATAACCAACAAGGTCCGAATAACCAACCAACTCAAAACAACACTTTCAATCAACAAAGACCTGGCTTATATAAACCACAACAACAAACCGAAGAGAAAAAGTCAAATATGGAAGACGTGGTATTCAAGCTAGTTGAATCTCAAACACAATTTATTGAAACTCAAACCCAAACGAACGAGAGATTTGATCAGTCATTAAGAACTCAACAAGCTTCCATTTTGAATCTAGAAAAACACGTAGGTACTCTTGCTAGCATGATGAGTGAGAGGGAACAAGGAAAGCTACCGAGTAATACTGAAGTAAATCCTCGGAATGAGAATGTTAATATGGTTTCAACGAATTCTAAAAAACCAGCACCAGAAGATGGGAAGGTTTTAGATGAGAGTAACAATGAAGAAGTTACACCACCACCACCCGAGTATGTAAAGCCAGTGGTGGCACCATACAAACCACCCATCCCGTTTCCAAGAAAAGGAGTTGAGTATGAGCAAGTGATAGGTAATAAAGATTGTGATACCTCTGGAAAGAAGAAGAAGTAAAAGAATAAGAAAGTGCAAGAAACAAAAGCCGTAAATATAAACCCGGTGAAGACAGTTCCACCAAAACCTCCACCTAGGGTAGGTGATCCGGGTGAATTTATTGTTCCTTGTCTACTTAGTGATTGTGTCATGTATGATGCACTAGCAGATTTAGGTGCAAGTGTAAGTGTTATGCCTCTTTCCTTATATAAGAGATTAGGTGTAGGTAAGTTAAGTCCAACGGATATGAGTGTTCGACTCTTTGATCAAACCATTAAGCACCCAGTTGGAATTGCTGACAACCTACCCGTTCAAGTAGGCAATTTAACCTTTCTAGTCGAATTTATTGTCATTGACATAGAAGAGGACCCAAACATTCCTCTAATTTTAGGTCGGCCATTCTTAGCGTCCACCAAGGCGTTATTTGATGTAGGAAATGGAAGAATGACACTTAAAAGTGGTGACAAATCGATCACCTTTATGATTCGAAAGTCTAAATCTCCACCAACCAAAACCGTTGAACCAGCAAAAACGATTGGTAAGAACCATGTTGTTTTACCAACTCCAACGGTAATACTTAGCAATAATGAAACGCCTAAGTGTGGGGAAAATGAAGTAACACCTAATGATGACATGATAACAAAGAACCCCGTTGTTGATACGAAATTAAATGATCCTGTTATTAATAGTTCAATGAAGAAACTTATTAAACGGATTCGCGATGCTAGAACCAAGGGGAACTTTAAGTTATGTAACCAGTTAGTATCCAATCTATCACCTAAAGAAAAGGAGAAACTAGTTGAAATTGTAGATATTACACAGGAATCCGACCAATGGCTTAAAGAGAAAGTCACAGATATGCAAGTTGATTATGGACCAAGAGAAATTGACGATGAAGTTAATCACAATTTTGACACCACAGCTACCTAAGTGTGGGGAGATTCAAATGTTCTAAAAAGAAAATGCTATCTAGAGTTAGTTGTTCTGTTCTCGTGTAGTTCCGAGAATGGAACCCGATTGGTCTTTTCCGCTAGCAGACACTAAAGAACTAGTTTTCTCCCCCATTCTGATTTTTTTTTTATTTTGTAGGTTTTATATGAAATTAATATGCTTTTTAAATTTAAGTTTTGTGTGAATTTAAAAACAAAATTTACTTTATTTCATTAAGTAAAAAAATGATTTCTAAAATTCGTCGTGAGTTGAAGATTAGGTAGTTGAGCCGAAATTGCTTTACCCGAGGGCGGGACGAAAAATTTTGTTATCATTATTGATTTAAAGTATGCCAAAAAAATACTATGTTTTATAAATTTTTGAACGTGGGGTTATATACCAAACTTCAAAAATATGTATATGTATGTTTGTATTTTATTATGTACAAAACAGGGTAAAACAATGTACTTTCAAAGACTGTCATTAAGTTCAGCAAAAACTACTAATTTTGACAACAAGACGCAAAATAACAAATGTGATATAACAAATGAAGGAATGAACGATGAGGCGCCATCAATCATTCAACGAGCTTGGTAATTACAAATTGGGTATTTTTAATCACTTTTCTACGCTAATCACCCTCATGAATTTATAATTATAGTCTGATTTCATGCAAATGAGGGCATTGCAAGATCTCAAGTGTGGGGAAGGGTTATAAATTCTCTCGGGTTTGCACTTAGTTTATTTGCCAAATTTTGTGAAAATTTGAAAAATTTTCAATTAAATGAATTTAAAATCATGTTTATACATATTTATGAACGGTGAAAACTAGGTGATAATACCGAAATTATCGTTACCTCGAAAAGGACATAAATTGAGAAACAACCCAAAACGCTTGAATTCATTTAAAATGGGATAGAAGAGAATAAAAAGGCAAAGAAAAGAATAAATAAAAGCTAAGTGTGGGGAGAATGTACCAAGTTATTCAATTAAAAACTATCAATCACATTTTTGTATAAGAATTATTGCAGGTACTTTTGCTTTGGACGATACTAATCAGTTTTACCAGGTTTACTGTAATATATTTTAAAGAAAGATGGATCTACACGATGAATCAATTCCATCATTAAAAGGAAGTAAAGTCTTCCGAAAAAGACACGCGCTTCTTGATTTAGGTCATGAAGTTGTCGTCCAGACCAGCTGTAGGTTGACGAAAAATCTAGAAAAGTCATCTCTAAAATCAGCAGGAAATCCATGGACCTCAGCATCAAACAGGGTTGCCAAGTGGTCAGATTTATCCTAACCATGAGAAGGATTTATCTCGTACAATGGGGAGGCACCGTGCAAATTAGCTTGATAAGACTAATGAATCAGATCCCCAGAAAAGGATAATCTCCTTAAAGATTAAAAATCAGCTTTTAAGACTGATAATACTCAATCCTAGAGATTGACCTTAAAGATTGAGAATTCAAAATCATGGAATTCGATGATATCTAAACTCGAGCATGAACGAGAAAATATTTTGATCAAAAATACAAACCGATTTGTTTTCTGAAAAACCATTTTCAATGCGTTCATTACCATTGAACGTAAAATCCTAAGAAATTCACCTGGAATTCATTAGGTCACCTGAACCAAATCGGGTGTCAACCGTAAGAACGGTGGTTGCATAGCATGGTCGGAGACAGGACCTTGTGCCAGACCGAAAAATTATAGGATGATCTTTACTATCGCTCCTACCAAGGATAGTTCTAGCATCCGACACGTTAATAAGACCATAATCATCTGCATGTCACGGGACATTGCCTTAACAGTTTCTTGTTCATCGCTTTCCTTTACAACCGGACGGTAGTTTACCGAAAGGTAATATACGGAACAAGTAAACTGGATGTGTGCTTTCCGATACCGGGATAGCAGTGGATTACACGAACCTAAAAGTTTTAGCCAAAATATTGATCCACAAATATATTTTGCAACACCGATGATGGATCAAATCAGAAAACTTATCTAGGGTAAAAGCTAGAATGAATTTTCAAAAGATCAAATGTTTTCATAAAGATCCAATTTTCTTAATGGATCTAAATTTTTATAGTCATGTGGGACTGTAAACCATATCGTTACTACCATTGTTTATACCGCCATATCAAAATCACTGATGTACAAAGTGTGAAGAATAAAGAAGTGATTCTAGTATTTCAAGACTATATTGCTTGAGGACAAGCAACGCTCAAGTGTGGGAATATTGATAAGGCTAAAAAGGAACATATATTTCATAGCATTATCCCCCAAGAAAGACAAGATTTTATTTGCAATTGTTCCATTTTCAAGTGATATTCGTTTATATTAAATAAGTGCGAAGACAAAAGGCAGATTCGACAAATTGAAGACAAAAAGGTCCAAAAAGCTCAAAAGTACAAGATACAATTAAAAAGGTTCAAATTATTGATGAAGAACGTCTAAAAATGACAAGAGTACAAGTTACAAAACGCAAAGTACACGATATAAAATAGTACGCAAAGACGTTCGAAAATCCGGAACCGGGACATGAGTCAACTCTCAACACTCGACGCAACGGTGTAAAAATTACGAGTCAACTATGCACAAGAATAAAATATAATATTTAAATAATTCATAATAAGAATAATATTAAATAATAAAAAGTTATTAATTTAGCATAGTTCAGGGGTCGTAAATGAAAATTCAATTTCATATTTTGCCTATAAAAGGCGATGATTATCGATCAATTTAAAAGCATCCTTTTTTCTATCCTAAAAATCTATTATCAATATCAATATCTAAAAATCTCTATCATAATGTTAATGTAATAAGATATAACAATAATCTTAATTTTAATTTTAAATTATGATAATAATAAGATTTATGATAGAGATCGTTTGAGTGTGTAAGTCGAAATTCTGTCCGTGTAACGCTACGCTATTTTTAATCATTGTAAGTTATGTTCAACCTTTTTATATTAATGTCTCGTAGCTAAGTTATTATTATGCTTATTTAAAACGAAGTAATCATGATGTTGGGCTAATTACTAAAATTGGGTAATTGGGCTTTGTACCATAATTAAGGTTTGGGCAAAAGACCGACACTTGTGGAAATTGGACTATTGACTATTAATAGATGGGGGGTATTGTCTAATTGAGTGACAACTCATTGGAGTCTGTCGAACCTATCTTCAAATTAATTATCCTAATAATTAATAATGATTATGGTTGTCATATTTAGTGACGTTCATATGGAATCTATTATAATCATTTAATTAATTATTCGGGTTGGGTAATTGATTATTCAAACTGATCAAGTGGGTAAATTAATATTCATATCTAATCAAAACAGGGGTAGATTACATACAGTGATAACTGGTGTAATTGTTGACAGAAGTGATAACTGCGTCACAGTTTAAATCCTTAATTAGTTGGAATATTTGACTTCGGGTATAAGGGTAATTTGATGAGGACACTCGCACTTTATATTTATGACCGATGGACTATTATGGATAAAAACCAGATAGGTATCAAATAAACCATGACAAAGGACAATTAACCCGAGTAACAATTAATTAAAATCAAAACGTCAAACATCATGATTACGGAAGTTTAAATAAGCATAATCCTTTTATTTCATATTCTATCGCAATTTTATTTATTGTTATTTTATTTATCGTCATTTATTTATTTTACGCACTTTAATTATTGTCATTTATCTTTACGCTTAAAAATATAAAATCGACAAACCGGTCATTAAACGGTAAAAAGCCCCCTTTTATAATAATATTACTACTTATATATATATATATATATTTATATAAATATAGTTTTATAAAAATATAGTACGTAATCACTAGCTCCCTGTGGAACGAACCGGACTTACTAAAAACTACACTACTCTACGATTAGGTACACTGCCTATAGTGTTGTAGCAAGGTTTAGGTATATCCCATCCGTAAATTAATAAAACTTGTGTCATATTTTGTAGTATTTCCTAGTAAAAATAATACTATTTCGTACCCTCACGCTACATCATCAGCAGGTCTCAAATTTGTTGGAGTGAAGTGGGGGATAGACAGATTACGGGTCCGGAGATTATACAAGAAACTACCGAGAAGATCATCCAAATTCAACAACGGTTGAAAACCGCCCAAAGTCGACAAAAGAGCTACGCTGACATTAAAAGAAAAGATATAGAATTTGAAATCGGAGAGATGGTCATGCTTAAAGTTGCACCTTGGAAAGGCGTTGTTCGATTTGGTAAACGAGGGAAATTAAATCCAAGGTATATTGGACCATTCAAGATTATTGATCGTGTCGGACTAGTAGCTTACCGACAGCTTAACAGCTTAAACAGCTTAAAATTTCGGGATGAAATATATTTAACGGGTAGGTACTGTAGTGACCCGAACTTTTCCATGTTTATATATATTAATTGAGATTGATATTTACATGATTAAATGTTTCCAACATGTTAAGCAATCAAACTTTTTAAGACTTGATTAATTGAAATATGTTTCATATAGACAATTGACCACCCAAGTTAACCGGCGATTCACGAACGTTAAAACTTGTAAAAAAGACATGACGATATATATATGGATATACATATGGTTAATATGAGATTATGATAAGTAAGTATCTCCATAAGTATATTAACAATGAGTTATATACATATAAACAAGACTACTAACTTAAGGATTTCGAAACGAGACATATATGTAACGATTATCGTTGTAACGACATTTAAATGTATATATATCATATTAAGATATATTAATATATCATAATATCATGATAATATAATAATTTAACATCTCATTAGATATAATAAACAATGGGTTAACAACATTAATTGAGATCGTTAACTTAAAGGTTTCAAAACAACACTTACATGTAACGACTAACGATGACTTAACGACTCAGTTAAAATGTATATACATGTAGTGTATTTAGATGTATTAAAATACTTTTGGAAGACTTCAAGACATATATCAAAACACTCATACTTAACGAAAATAGTTACAGTTACTTTTCCATTCTTTTCTTTCATCAAGAATTCTAGTCCTATTCTTACCCGTATTATACACAGCTTCAAAACGTACTTACTATGAGTATATACCAATAGGAACTAGCATGGGATTCCACTCTTGATTATGTCATGTATGACTAATCAATTTTGACTTCTACCATGAGCTAGTCAACTAACTAGAACTCCTTTTAACCCCACTCACCACTCACCAATTACCACTCATCATTCACTCCATTTCACTTCCAATTCTCTTTCTAATTCTCTCTCAACACACACACACTATTATGAACGTATTTTTCCAGTAGTTAATCATCATCTTCATCAAAAATCACTTCAAGAATCAAGCTATAATCATCATAGGAAGAACACTTCAAGAACACTTCAAATATCCCTTCAAGTTTACTAATTTACTTCCAAGCTTTCTAATCCATTCCAAGTAATCATCTAAGATCAAGAAACCTTTGTTATATACAGTAGGTTATCTTTCTTATTCAAGGTAATATTCATATTCAAACTTTGATTCAATTTCTATAACTATAAACTATCTTAATTCGAGTAAAAATCTTACTTGAACTTGTTTTTGTGTCATGAATCTACTTCAAGAACTTTCAAGCCATCCAAGATCCTTTGAAGCTAGATCATTTCTTGTCACTTCCAGTAGGCTTACCTACTAAACTTGAGGTAGTAATGATGTTCATAACATCATTCGATTCATATATATAAAACTATCTTATTCGAAGGTTTAAACTCGTAATCACTAGAACATAGTTTAGTTAATTCTAAACTTGTTCGCAAACAAAAGTTAATCCTTCTAACTTGACTTTTAAAATTAACTACACACATGTTCTATATCTATATGATATGCTAACTTAATGATTTAAAACCTGAAAACACAAAAAACACCGTAAAACCGGATTTACGCCGTCGTAGTAACACCGCGGGCTGTTTTGGGTTAGTTAATTAAAAACTATGATAAACTTTGATTTAAAAGTTGTTATTCTGAGAAAATGTTTTTTTTTATGAACATGAAACTATATCCAAAAATTATGGTTAAACTCAAAGTGGAAGTATGTTTTCTAAAATGGTCATCTAGACGTCGTTCTTTCGACTGAAATGACTACCTTTACAAAAATGACTTGTAACTTATTTTTCCGACTATAAACCTATACTTTTCTGTTTAGATTCATAAAATAGAGTTCAATATGAAACCATAGCAATTTGATTCACTCAAAACGGATTTAAAATGAAGAAGTTATGGGTAAAACAAGATTGGATAATTTTTCTAATTTTAGCTACGTGAAAATTGGTAACAAATCTATTCCAACCATAACTTAATCAACTTGTATTGTATATTATGTAATCTTGAGATACCATAGACACGTATACAATGTTTCGACCTATCATGTCGACACATCTATATATATTTCGGAACAACCAAAGACACTCTATATGTGAATGTTGGAGTTAGCTATACAGGGTTGAGGTTGATTCCAAAATATATATAGTTTGAGCTGTGATCAATACTGAGATACGTATACACTGGGTCGTGGATTGATTCAAGATAATATTTATCGATTTATTTATGTACATCTAACTGTGGACAACTAGTTGTAGGTTACTAACGAGGACAGCTGACTTAATAAACTTAAAACATCAAAATATATTAAAAGTGTTGTAAATATATTTTAAACATACTTTGATATATATGTATATATTGTTATAGGTTCGTGAATCAACCAGTGGCCAAGTCTTACTTCCCGACGAAGTAAAAATCTGTGAAAGTGAGTTATAGTCCCACTTTTAAAATCTAATATTTTTGGGATGAGAATACATGCAGGTTTTATAAATGATTTACAAAATAGACACAAGTACGTGAAACTACATTCTATGGTTGAATTATCGAAATCGAATATGCCCCTTTTTATTAAGTCTGGTAATCTAAGAATTAGGGAACAGACACCCTAATTGACGCGAATCCTAAAGATAGATCTATTGGGCCTAACAAACCCCATCCAAAGTACCGGATGCTTTAGTACTTCGAAATTTATATCATATCCGAAGGGTGTCCCGGAATGATGGGGATATTCTTATATATATGCATCTTGTTAATGTCGGTTACCAGGTGTTCACCATATGAATGATTTTTATCTCTATGTATGGGATGTGTATTGAAATATGAAATCTTGTGGTCTATTGTTACGATTTGATATATAGGTTAAACCTATAACTCACCAACATTTTTGTTGACATTTAAAGCATGTTTATTCTCAGGTGAATACTAAGAGCTTCCGCTGTTGCATACTAAAATAAGGACAAGATTTGGAGTCCATGTTTGTATGATATTGTGTAAAAACTGCATTCAAGAAACTGATTTCGATGTAACATATTTGTATTGTAAACCATTATGTAATGGTCGTGTGTAAACAGGATATTTTAGATTATCATTATTTGATAATCTACGTAAAGCTTTTTAAACCTTTATTTATGAAATAAAAGTTATGGTTTGTTTTAAAAATGAATGCAGTCTTTGAAAAACGTCTCATATAGAGGTCAAAACCTCGCAACGAAATCAATTAATATGGAACGTTTTTAATCAATAAAGACGGGACATTTCAGTTGGTATCCGAGCGTTGGTCTTAGAGAACCAGAAAATTTGCATTAGTGTGTCTTATCGAGTTTGTTAGGATGCATTAGTGAGTCTAGACTTCGACCGTGTTTTCTTTAAAAATGATTGCTTAACATTTTTGTTGGAAACTATATATTTTTAACATATGAATATTATGTGATATATTAATCTCTTAACGTGTTTGATATTATGTGATAGATGTCTACCTCTAGAACAAGTCCCATTGACTCACCTAATAATAATGAAGAGTCAAATGTAAATTGGAATGATTCGTGGACTGATTCACAAGTTCCCGAAGAGGAACCGGAAGAAGAGTCGGAACCGGAAGAAGAATCGGAACCGGAAGAAGAATCGGAACCGGAAGAAGAAATAGAACCGGTGGGGGAAATAATAAAACGGTTAAGTAAAAGAGAATCCTCAACCAACCGACCAAGGTTAATTATGGTCAATGGTGTTTCCGCCAAGGAAGCAAAATATTGGGAGGATTACCAATTCTCCGATGAATCGGATTCCGACGAGAATTCCGATGATGTTATAGAAATTACCCCAACTGAATTTAAAAAGGCAAAAGAAAATAATAAGGGAAAGGGCATAAAAATAGAGAAATCTAATTCCAACCCCGATGAACTTTATATGTATCGTCAACCCCCGAAGTCCTTAAGTTGTAACAATGACCCGGGAACCTCTAAACCACCAGGTTTTTCTAAACCAACGTGGACAACGACGGCTCGTATTAGGGGAACATCATATATCCCTAGAAACTTGGCAAAACAAACCAAAACCGAACAAGAAGAAACGAGCGAGTCGGAATAAGATAGTTGTATTCGTGTGGTGTAATATATGTAATATAGTGTGCTTATGCTTTATGATATATGTAAAAATTACTTGTATTAATAAGTATTTTTTTTATGAATCTAACTCTTGTCTATTTTACAGTATAAAAACACAAAATGGATAGATAACCCAATATTTTAAGAGACCTACCTGGAGACATGATTCATGAAATCTTGTCTAGAGTCGGTCAGAATTCCTCGGCACAACTATTTAAGGCGAGATCAGTTTGTAAGACTTTCGAAGAACGTTCCAAGAATGCCTTGGTTTATAAAAGGCTTTCGTTCGAAAGATGGGGGATATCACATTGGGAAATCCATAAGTTACGATGTGTTTACTTTGACGCATATATTGCGGGGAACCCAAATGCTATTTTACGCAACGGGTTAAGAAATTATTTTGACTCAGTATATCCGAATATAGGACTTCGTGATTTAGAAAAAGCGGCTAACATGCAACATAAAGAAGCATGTTATGCTTACGGGTTAGTAATGTTCGCTTCTCACCAAAGTGAGAACAAGAACATCGGGCTACAAATATTAAACAAAACGTTCCCACAAGTGACGGAGTCGGTAATTGGGGTAAGAAATGAGGTTTTTAGGTTATTACGAGACTGTTGGTCATTACGTAACCCTCGTCCCTTTGACGACGTTACAACACGCTGTCTTATCAACGGCCATAACGGTTATGTTCCACAAGACCAAGGATGGGAAGTAGTCCTAGTAAAACCAGAATGCATGACTTGTTTCTGGACGTATGAATTACGTGTCTTTATTGCCTTTGCTGAACGACTTGTTTACTAGCTAGAATTATCTTCACAACTATCTTGTATCAAAGTTATTGTGTGCTATATTTCATGCTTTATGTAAAATAAGCGGTATTGTAAGTTTATAAAATATTGTATAAAAGTTTGAACGCGAAATATTATTACAATCAGTTTTTCATATAGAATTGTAGTAGTTGAATTGTATATTAGCTACTAAGTATGAACTTAACGGGTAGGTACTACCCGAATTTAAACTTATAAAATGCTAATATGAAGAAAAAGCTTTTATAAATGAGTTCATATTATGCTACGAAATACTATTAACTACTCTTAATATTCTGTATGATTAACTTGTTCCATTTGACTATTTTGAAGGAAATGGCACCGACTACTCGACGCACCGTGAATATGAATGAAGAGGAATTCCGTACTTTTCTAGCTTCAAACATAGCCGCAGTACAGGCTGCGCTACATACCAACAATAACCTTGGATCTGGCAGTACAGGAAATCGTGTAGGATGCACCTACAAAGAATTCACTGCCTGCAAACCTTTGGAATTTGATGGAACCGAAGGACCGATCGGATTGAAACGGTGGACCGAGAAGGTCGAATCGGTGTTTGCCATAAGTAAGTGTACTGAAGAGGACAAAGTGAAGTACGCTACGCATACCTTCACAGGTTCTGCGTTAACATGGTGGAATACCTATCTAGAGCAAGTGGGACAAGATGATGCGTACGCACTACCGTGGTCAGCATTCAAGCACTTGATGAACGAGAAGTACCGTCCCAGAACCGAGGTCAATAAGCTCAAGACAGAACTTAGAGGGTTACAAACCCAAGGATTTGATATTACCACGTACGAAAGACGATTCACAGAATTGTGCCTATTGTGTCCGGGAGCATTCGAAGATGAGGAAGAGAAGATCGACGCGTTTGTGAAAGGATTGCCGGAAAGAATCCAAGAAGATATAAGTTCACACGAGCCCGCCTCCATACAACAGGCATGTAGAATGGCTCACAAACTAGTGAACCAAATTGAAGAAAGAATTAAAGAACAGACTGCTAAAGAGGCCAATGTGAAGCAAGTCAAAAGAAAGTGGGAGGAAAACGGTGATAAGAATCACCAATACAATAACAATAGCAATTACAACAATAATCGCAACAATTATCCCAACAATCGCAACATCAATTGCAACTACAACAAACGGCCCAACAACAACAACAACAACTACAGCAACTACAACAATCATTCCAACAACACTAGTAACCGCAACAACAACAACAATCAGAAGCAGCTATGCCAAAGGTGTGAAAAGTATCACTCGGGGTTCTGCACCAAATTTTGCAACAAGTGTAAATGAAATGGTCATAGCGCGGCGAAGTGTGAGGTCTACGGACCAGGGGTTAATAAAACGAAAGGAACAAATGGTGTCGGAACGAGTAATGGTGGAGCAAGTAGTGTCGGAGCAAGTTATGCCAATGTAGTTTGTTATAAATGTGGAAAACCGGGCCACATTATTAGAAATTGCCCGAACCAGGAGAACACGAATGGACAAGGCCGCGGAAGAGTTTTCAATATTAATGCGGCAGAGGCACAGGAAGACCCGGAGCTTGTTACGGGTACGTTTCTTATTGACAATAAATCTGCTTACGTTTTATTTGATTCGGGTGTGGATAGAAGCTATATGAGTAGAGATTTTTGTGCTAAATTAAGTTGTCCATTGACGCCTTTGGATAGTAAATTTTTACTCGAATTAGCAAATGGTAAATTAATTTCAGCAGATAATATATGTCAGAATCGAGAAATTAAACTGGTTAGCGAAACATTTAAGATTGATTTGATACCAGTAGAGTTAGGGAATTTTGATGTGATAATCGGTATGGACTGGTTGAAAGAAGTGAAAGCAGAGATCGTTTGTTACAAAAATGCAATTCGCATTATACGAGAAAAAGGAAAACCCTTAATGGTGTACGGAGAAAAGGGCAACACGAAGCTACATATTATTAGTAATTTGAAGGCACAAAAACTAATAAGAAAAGGTTGCTATGCTGTTCTAGCACACGTCGAGAAAGTACAAACTGAAGAAAAGAGCATCAATGATGTTCCCGTCGCAAAAGAATTTCCCGATGTATTTCCGAAAGAATTACCGGGATTACCCCCACATCGATCCGTTGAATTTCAAATAGATCTTATACCAGGAGCTGCACCAATAGCTCGTGCTCCTTACAGACTCGCACCCAGCGAGATGAAAGAACTGCAAAACCAATTACAAGAACTTTTAGAGCATGGTTTCATTCGACCAAGCACATCACCGTGGGGAGCTCCTGTTTTGTTTGTCAAGAAGAAAGATGGTACATTCAGGTTGTGTATCGACTACCGAGAGTTGAACAAACTTACCATCAAGAACCGCTACCCACTACCGAGAATCGACGACTTATTTGATCAACTACAAGGCTCGTCTGTTTATTCAAAGATTGACTTACGTTCCGGGTATCATCAAATGCGGGTGAAAGAAGATGATATTCCAAAGACTGCTTTCAGAACACGTTACGGTCATTACGAGTTTATGGTCATGCCATTTAGTTTAACTAATGCACCAGCTGTGTTCATGGACCTTATGAACCGAGTGTGTGGACCATACCTTGACAAGTTTGTCATTGTTTTCATTGATGACATACTTATTTACTCAAAGAATGACCAAGAACACGGTGAACATTTGAGAAAGGTGTTAGAAGTATTGAGGAAGGAAGAATTGTACGCTAAATTTTCAAAGTGTGCATTTTGGTTGGAAGAAGTTCAATTCCTCGGTCACATAGTGAACAAAAAAGGTATTAAGGTGGATCCGGCAAAGATAGAAACTGTTGAAAAGTGGGAAACCCCGAAAACTCCGAAACACATACGCCAGTTTTTAGGACTAGCTGGTTACTACAGAAGGTTCATCCAAGACTTTTCCAGAATAGCAAAACCCTTGACTGCATTAACGCATAAAGGGAAGAAATTTGAATGGAATGGAATTAGGCGCGGTTGTTTTTGCATTAAAGACTAGGAGGCACTACTTATATGGGGTCAAAAGTATTATATATACCGACCACAAAAGTCTTCAACACATATTTAATCAGAAACAACTGAATATGAGGCAGCGTAGGTGGATTGAATTATTGAATGATTACAACTTTGAGATTCGTTACCACCCGGGGAAGGTAAATGTGGTAGTCGATGCCTTGAGCAGGAAGGACAGAGAACCCATTCGAGTAAAATCTATGAATATAATGATTCATAATAACCTTACTACTCAAATAAAGGAGGCGCAACAAGGAGTTTTAAAAGAGGGAAATTTAAAGGATGAAATACCCAAAGGATCGGAGAAACATCTTAATATTCGGGAAGTCGGAACCCGGTATAGGGCTGAAAGGATTTGGGTACCAAAATTTGGAGATATGAGAGAAATGGTACTTAGAGAAGCTCATAAAACCAGATACTCAATACATCCTGGAACGGGGAAGATGTACAAGGATCTCAAGAAACATTTTTGGTGGCCGGGTATGAAAGTCGATGTTGCTAAATACGTAGGAGAATGTTTGACGTGTTCTAAGGTCAAAGCTGAGCATCTGAAACCATCAGGTCTACTTCAACAACCCGAAATCCCAGAATGGAAATGGGAAAATATTACCATGGATTTCATCACTAAATTGCCAAGGACTGCAAGTGGTTTTGATACTATTTGGGTGATAGTTGATCGTCTCACCAAATCAGCACACTTCCTGCCAATAAGAGAAGATGACAAGATGGAGAAGTTAGCACGACTGTATTTGAAGGAAGTCGTCTCCAGACATGGAATACCAATCTCTATTATCTCTGATAGGGATGGCAGATTTATTTCAAGATTCTGGCAGACATTACAGCAAGCATTAGGAACTCGTCTAGACATGAGTACTGCCTATCATCCACAAACTGATGGGCAGAGCGAAAGGACGATACAAATGCTTGAAGACATGCTACGAGCATGTGTTATTGATTTCGGAAACAGTTGGGATCAACATCTACCGTTAGCAGAATTTTCCTACAACAACAGCTACCATTCAAGCTTTGAGATGGCGCCGTTTGAAGCACTTTATGGTAGAAAGTGCAGGTCTCCGATTTGCTGGAGTGAAGTGGGGGATAGACAGATTACGGGTCCGGAGATTATACAAGAAACTATCGAGAAGATCATCCAAATTCAACAATGGTTGAAAACCGCCCAAAGTCGACAAAAGAGCTACGCTGACATTAAAAGAAAAGATATAGAATTTGAAATTGGAGAGATGGTCATGCTTAAAGTTGCACCTTGGAAAGGCATTGTTCGATTTGGTAAACGAGGGAAATTAAATCCAAGGTATATTGGACCATTCAAGATTATTGATCGTGTCGGACCAGTAGCTTACCGACTTGAGTTACCTCAACAACTCGCTGCTGTACATAACACTTTCCACGTCTCGAATTTGAAGAAATGTTTTGCTAAAGAAGATCTCACTATTCCGTTAGATGAAATCCAAATCAACGAAAAACTCCAATTCATCGAAGAACCCGTCGAAATAATGGATCGTGAGGTTAAAAGACTTAAGCAAAACAAGATACCAATTATTAAGGTTCGATGGAATGCTCGTAGAGGACCCGAGTTCACCTGGGAGCGTGAAGATTAGATGAAGAAGAAATACCCGCATCTATTTCCAGAAGATTCGTCAACACCTTCAACAGCTTAAAATTTCGGGACGAAATTTATTTAACGGGTAGGTACTGTAGTGACCCGAACTTTTCCATGTTTATATATATTAATTGAGATTGATATTTAACGACTCAGTAAAATGTATATACATATTAATTGGAACGTTTTTAATATGGAACGATTTCGATAATCAATTAATATGTAACGTTTTTAATCAATAAGAACGGGACATTTCACTTATTGATTAAAAACGTTCCATATTAATTGATTTCGTTGCGAGATTTTGACCTCTATATGAGACGTTTTTCAAAGACTGCATTCATTTTTAAAACAAACCATAACCTTTATTTCATAAATAAAGGTTTAAAAAGCTTTACGTAGATTATCAAATAATGATAATCTAAAATATCCTGTTTACACACAACCATTACATAATGGTTTACAATACAAATATGCTACATCGAAATCAGTTTCTTGAATGCAGTTTTTACACAATATCATACAAACATGGACTCCAAATCTTGTCCTTATTTTAGTATGCAACAGCGGAAGCTCTTAGTATTCACCTAAGAATAAACATGCTTTAAATGTCAACAAAAATGTTGGTGAGTTATAGGTTTAACCTATATATCAAATCGTAACAATAGACCACAAGATTTCATATTTCAATATACATCCCATACATAGAGATAAAAATCATTCATATGGTGAATACCTGGTAACCGACATTAACAAGATGCATATATATAAGAATATCCCCATCATTCCGGGACACCCTTCGGATATGATATAAATTTCGAAGTACTAAAGCATCCGGTACTTTGGATGGGGTTTGTTAGGCCCAATAGATCTATCTTTAGGATTCGCGTCAATTAGGGTGTCTGTTCCCTAATTCTTAGATTACCAGACTTAATAAAAAGGGGCATATTCGATTTCGATAATTTAACCATAGAATGTAGTTTCACGTACTTGAGTCTATTTTGTAAATCATTTATAAAACCTGCATGTATTATCATCCCAAAAATATTAGATTTTAAAAGTGGGACTATAACTCACTTTCACAGATTTTTACTTCGTCGGGAAGTAAGACTTGGCCACTGGTTGATTCACGAACCTATAACAATATATACATATATATCAAAGTATGTTTAAAATATATTTACAACACTTTTAATATATTTTGATGTTTTAAGTTTATTAAGTCAGCTGTCCTCGTTAGTAACCTACAACTACTTGTCCACAGTTAGATGTACAGAAATAAATCGATAAATATTATCTTGAATCAATCCACGACCTAGTGTATACGTATCTCAGTATTGATCACAACTCAAACTATATATATTTTGGAATCAACCTCAACCCTGTATAGCTAACTCCAACATTCACATATAGAGTGTCTATGGTTGTTCTGAAATATATATAGATGTGTCGACATGATAGGTCAAAACATTGTATACGTGTCTATGGTATCTCAAGATTACATAATATACAATACAAGTTGATTAAGTTATGGTTGGAATAGATTTGTTACCAATTTTCACGTAGCTAAAATGAGAAAAATTATCCAATCTTGTTTTACCCATAACTTCTTCATTTTAAATCCGTTTTGAGTGAATAAAATTGCTATGGTTTCATATTGAACTCTATTTTATGAATCTAAACAGAAAAGTATAGGTTTATAGTCGGAAAAATAAGTTACAAGTCGTTTTTGTAAAGGTAGTCATTTCAGTCGAAAGAACGACGTCTAGATGACCATTTTAGAAAACATACTTCCACTTTGAGTTTAACCATAATTTTTGGATATAGTTTCATGTTCATAATAAAAATCATTTTCTCAGAATAACAACTTTTAAATCAAAGTTTATCATAGTTTTTAATTAACTAACCCAAAACATCCCGCGGTGTTACTATGACGGCGTAAATCCGGTTTTACGGTGTTTTTCGTGTTTCCAGGTTTTAAATCATTAAGTTAGTATATCATATAGATATAGAACATGTGTGTAGTTAATTTTAAAAGTCAAGTTAGAAGGATTAACTTTTGTTTGCGAACAAGTTTAGAATTAACTAAACTATGTTCTAGTGATTACGAGTTTAAACCTTCGAATAAGATAGTTTTTTATATATGAATCGAATGATGTTATGAACATCATTACTACCTCAAGTTTAGTAGGTAAACCTACTGGAAGTGACAATAAATGATCTAGCTTCAAAGGATCTTGGATGGCTTGAAAGTTCTTGAAGTAGGATCATGACACAAAAACAAGTTCAAGTAAGATTTTTACTCGAATTAAGATAGTTTATAGTTATAGAAATTGAATCAAAGTTTGAATATGAATATTACCTTGAATAAGAAAGATAACCTACTGTATATAACAAAGGTTTCTTAATCTTAGATGATTACTTGGAATGGATTAGAAAGCTTGGAATTAAATTAGTAAACTTGAAGGGATTTTTGAAGTGTTCTTGAAGTGTTCTTCCTATGATGATTATAGCTTGATTCTTGAAGTGATTTTTGATGAATATGATGATTAACTACTGGAAAAATACGTTCATAATAGTGTGTGTGTGTGTTGAGAGAGAATTAGAAAGAGAATTGGAAGTGAAATGGAGTGAATGATGAGTGGTAATTGGTGAGTGGTGAGTGGGGTTAAAAGGAGTTCTAGTTAGTTGACTAGCTCATGGTAGAAGTTAAAATTGATTAGTCATACATGACATAATCAAGAGTAGAATCCCATGCTAGTTCCTATTGGTATATACTCATAGTAAGTACGTTTTGAAGCTGTGTATAATACGGGTAAGAATACGACTAGAATTCTTGATGAAAGAAAAGAATGGAAAAGTAACTGTAACCATTTTCGTTAAGTATGAGTTTTTTGATATATGTCTTGAAGTCTTCCAAAAGTATTTTAATACATATAAATACACTCCATGTATATACATTTTAACTGAGTCGTTAAGTCATCGTTAGTCGTTACATGTAAGTGTTGTTTTGAAACCTTTAAGTTAACGATCTCAATTAATGTTGTTAACCCATTGTTTATTATATCTAATGAGATGTTAAATTATTATATTATCATGATATTATGATATATTAATATATCTTAATATGATATATATACATTTAAATGTCGTTACAACGATAATCGTTACATATATGTCTCGTTTCGAAATCCTTAAGTTAGTAGTCTTGTTTATATGTATATAACTCATTGTTAATATACTTATGGAGATACTTACTTATCATAATCTCATGTTAACCATATGTATATCCATATATATATCGTCATGTTGTTTTTACAAGTTTTAACTTTCGTGAATTGCCGGTCAACTTGGGTGGTCAATTGTCTATATGAAACATATTTCAATTAATCAAGTCTTAAAAAGTTTGATTGCTTAACATGTTGGAAACATTTAATCATGTAAATATCAATCTCAATTAATATATATAAACATGGAAAAGTTCGGGTCACTACAGTACCTACCCGTTAAATAAATTTCGTCCCGAAATTTTAAGCTGTTGAAGGTTTTGACGAATCTTCTGGAAATAGATGCGGGTATTTCTTCTTCATCTGATCTTCACGCTCCCAGGTGAACTCGGGTCCTCTACGAGCATTCCATCGAACCTTAACAATTGGTATCTTGTTTTGCTTAAGTCTTTTAACCTCACGATCCATTATTTCGGCGGGTTCTTCGATGAATTGGAGTTTTTCGTTGATTTGGATTTCATCTAACGAAATAGTGAGATCTTCTTTAGCAAAACATTTCTTCAAATTTGAGACGTGGAAAGTGTTATGTACAGCCGCGAGTTGTTGAGGTAACTCAAGTCGGTAAGCTACTGGTCCGACACGATCAATAATCTTGAATGGTCCAATATACCTTGGATTTAATTTCCCTCGTTTACCAAATCGAACAACGCCTTTCCAAGGTGCAACTTTAAGCATGACCATCTCTCCAATTTCAAATTCTATATCTTTTCTTTTAATGTCAGCGTAGCTCTTTTGTCGACTTTGGGCGATTTTCAACCGTTGTTGAATTTGGATGATCTTCTCGGTAGTTTCTTGCATAATCTCCGGACCCGTAATCTGTCTATCCCCCACTTCACTCCAACAAATCGGAGACCTGCACTTTCTACCATAAAGTGCTTCAAACGGCGCCATCTCAATGTTTGAATGGTAGCTGTTGTTGTAGGAAAATTCTGCTAACGGTAGATGTCGATCCCAACTATTTCCGAAATCAATAACACATGCTCGTAGCATGTCTTCAAGCGTTTGTATCATCCTTTCGCTCTGCCCATCAGTTTGTGGATGATAGGCAGTACTCATGTCTAGACGAGTTCCTAATGCTTGCTGTAATGTCTGCCAGAATCTTGAAATAAATCTGCCATCCCTATCAGAGATAATAGAGATTGGTATTCCATGTCTGGAGACGACTTCCTTCAAATACAGTCGTGCTAACTTCTCCATCTTGTCATCTTCTCTTATTGGCAGGAAGTGTGCTGATTTGGTGAGACGATCAACTATCACCCAAATAGTATCAAAACCACTTGCAGTCCTTGGCAATTTAGTGATGAAATCCATGGTAATATTTTCCCATTTCCATTCTGGGATTTCGGGTTGTTGAAGTAGACCTGATGGTTTCTGATGCACAGCTTTGACCTTAGAACACGTCAAACATTCTCCTACGTATTTAGCAACATCGAATTTCATACCCGGCTACCAAAAATGTTTCTTGAGATCCTTGTACATCTTCCCCGTTCCAGGATGTATTGAGTATCTGGTTTTATGAGCTTCTCTAAGTACCATTTCTCTCATATCTCCAAATTTTGGTACCCAAATCCTTTCAGCCCTATACCGGGTTCCGTCTTCCTGAATATTAAGATGCTGCTCCGATCCTTTGGGTATTTCATCCTTTAAATTTCCTTCTTTTAAAACTCCTTGTTGCGCCTCCTTTATTTGAGTAGTAAGGTTATTATGAATCATTATATTCATAGATTTTACTCGAATGGGTTCTCTGTCCTTCCTGCTCAAGGCTTCGGCTACCACATTTGCCTTCCCCGGGTGGTAACGAATCTCAAAGTCGTAATCATTCAATAATTTAATCCACCTACGCTGCCTCATATTCAGTTGTTTCTGATTAAATATGTGTTGAAGACTTTTGTGGTTGGTATATATAATACTTTTGACCCCATATAAGTAGTGTCTCCAAGTCTTTAATGCAAAAACAACCGTGCCTAATTCCAAATCATGCGTCGTATAATTTTGTTCGTGAATCTTCAATTGTCTAGACGCATAAGCAATCACCTTCGTTCGTTGCATTAATACACAACCGAGACCTTGCTTTGATGCGTCACAATAAATCACAAAATCATCATTCCCTTCAGGCAATGACAATATAGGTGCCGTAGTTAGCTTTTTCTTCAATAACTGAAATGCTTTCTCTTGTTCATCATTCCATTCAAATTTCTTCTCTTTATGCGTTAATGCAGTCAAGGGTTTTGCTATTCTGGAAAAGTCTTGGATGAACCTTCTGTAGTAACCAGCTAGTCCTAAAAACTGGCGTATGTGTTTCGGAGTTTTCGGGGTTTTCCACTTTTCAACAGTTTCTATCTTTTCCGGATCCACCTTAATACCTTCTTTGTTCACTATGTGACCGAGGAATTGAACTTCTTCCAACCAAAATGCACACTTTGAAAACTTAGCGTACAATTCTTCCTTCCTCAATACTTCTAACACCTTTCTCAGATGTTCACCGTGTTCTTGGTCATTCTTTGAGTAAATAAGTATGTCATCAATGAAAACAATGACAAACTTGTCAAGGTATGGTCCACACACTCGGTTCATAAGGTCCATGAACACATCTAGTGCATTAGTTAAACCAAACGGCATGACCATAAACTCGTAATGACCGTAACGTGTTCTGAAAGCAGTCTTTGGAATATCATCTTCTTTCACCCGCATTTGATGATACCCGGAACGTAAGTCAATCTTTGAATAAACAGACGAGCCTTGTAGTTGATCAAATAAGTCTTCGATTCTTGGTAGTGGGTAGCGGTTCTTGATGGTAAGTTTGTTCAACTCTCGGTAGTCGATACACAACCTGAATGTACCATCTTTCTTCTTGACAAACAAAACAGGAGCTCCCCACGGTGATGTGCTTGGTCGAATGAAACCACGCTCTAAAAGTTCTTGTAATTGGCTTTGCAGTTCTTTCATCTCGCTGGGTGCGAGTCTGTAAGGAGCACGAGCTATTGGTGCAACTCCTGGTACAAGATCTATTTGAAATTCAACGGATCGCTGTGGGGGTAATCCCGGTAATTCTTTCGGAAATACATCGGGAAATTCCTTTGCAATGGGAACATCATTGATGCTCTTTTCTTCAGTTTGTACTTTCTCGACGTGTGCTAGAACAGCATAGCAACCTTTTCTTATTAGTTTTTGTGCCTTCAAATTACTAATAATATGTAGCTTCATGTTGCCCTTTTCTCCGTACACCATTAAGGGTTTTCCTTTTTCTCGTATAATGCGAATTGCATTTTTGTAACAAACGATCTCTGCTTTCACTTCTTTCAACCAGTCCATACCGATTATCACATCAAAACTCCCTAACTCTACTGGTATCAAATCAATCTTAAATGTTTCGCTAACCAGTTTAATTTCTCGATTCCGACATATATTATCTGCTGAAATTAATTTACCATTTGCTAATTCGAGTAAAAATTTACTATCCAAAGGCGTCAATGGACAACTTAATTTAGCACAAAAATCTCTACTCATATAGCTTCTATCCGCACCCGAATCAAATAAAACGTAAGCAGATTTATTGTCAATAAGAAACGTACCCGTAACAAGCTCTGGGTCTTCCTGTGCCTCTACCGCATTAATATTGAAAACTCTTCCGCGGCCTTGTCCATTCGTGTTCTCCTGGTTCTGGCAATTTCTAATAATGTAGCCCGATTTTCCACATTTATAACAAACTACATTGGCATAACTTGCTCCGACACTACTTGCTCCGCCATTACTCGTTCCGACACAATTTTTCCTTTCGTTCTATTAACCCCTGGTCCGTAGACCTCACACTTCGCCGTGCTATGACCATTTCTTTTACACTTGTTGCAAAATTTGGTGCAGAACCCCGAGTGATACTTTTCACACCTTTGGCATAGCTGCTTCTGATTATTGTTGTTGTTGCGGTTATTATTGTTGTTGGTATGATTGTTGTAGTTGCTGTTGTTGTTGTTGTTGTTGTTGTTGTTGTTGTTGGGCCGTTTGTTGTAGTTGCGATTGATGTTGCGATTGTTGGGATAATTGTTGCGATTATTGTTGTAATTGCTGTTGTTGTTGTATTGGTGATTCTTATCACCATTTTCCTCCTACTTTCTTTTGACTTGCTTCACATTGGCCTCTTCAGCAGTCTGTTCTTTAATTCTTTCTTCAATCTGGTTCACTAGTTTGTGAGCCATTCTACATGCCTGTTGTATGGAGGCGGGCTCGTGTGAACTTATATCTTCTTGGATTCTTTCCGGTAATCCTTTCACAAACGCGTCGATCTTCTCTTCCTCATCTTCGAATGCTCTCGGACACAATAGGCACAATTCTGTGAATCGTCTTTCGTACGTGGTAATATCAAATCCTTGGGTTCGTAACCCTCTAAGTTCTGTCTTGAGCTTATTGACCTCGGTTCTGGGACGGTACTTCTCGTTCATCAAGTGCTTGAATGCTGACCACGGTAGTGCGTACGCATCATCTTGTCCCACTTGCTCTAGATAGGTATTCCACCATGTTAACGCAGAACCTGTGAAGGTATGCGTAGTGTACTTCACTTTGTCCTCTTCAGTACACTTACTTATGGCAAACACCGATTCGACCTTCTCGGTCCACCGTTTCAATCCGATCGGTCCTTCGGTTCCATCAAATTCCAAAGGTTTGCAGGCAGTGAATTCTTTGTAGGTGCATCCTACACGATTTCCTGTACTGCCAGATCCAAGGTTATTGTTGGTATGTAGCGCAGCCTGTACTGCGGCTATGTTTGAAGCTAGAAAAGTACGGAATTCCTCTTCATTCATATTCACGGTGTGTCGAGTAGTCGGTGCCATTTCCTTCAAAATAGTCAGATGGAACAAGTTAATCATACAGAATATTAAGAGTAGTTAATAGTATTTCATAGCATAATATGAACTCATTTATAAAAGCTTTTTCTTCATATTAGCATTTTATAAGTTTAAATTCGGGTAGTACCTACCCGTTAAGTTCATACTTAGTAGCTAATATACAATTCAACTACTACAATTCTATATGAAAAACTGATTGTAATAATATTTCGCGTTCAAACTTTTAAACAATATTTTACAAACTTACAATACCGCTTATTTTACATAAATCATGAAATATAGCACACAATAACTTTGATACAAGATAGTTGTGAAGATAATTCTAGCTAGTACACAAGTCGTTCAGCAAAGGCAATAAAGACACGTAATTCATACGTCCAGAAACAAGTCATGCATTCTGGTTTTACTAGGACTACTTCCCATCCTTGGTCTTGTGGAACATAACCGTTATGGCCGTTGATAAGACAGCATGTTGTAACGTCGTCAAAGGGACGAGGGTTACATAATGACCAACAGTCTTGTAATAAACTAAAAACCTCATTTCTTACCCCAATTACCGACTCCGTCACTTGTGGGAACGTTTTGTTTAATAGTTGTAGCCCGATGTTCTTGTTCTCACTTTGGTGAGAAGCGAACATTACTAACCCGTAAGCATAACATGCTTCTTTATGTTGCATGTTAGCCGCTTTTTCTAAATCACGAAGTCCTATATTCGGATATACTGAGTCAAAATAATTTCTTAACCCGTTGCGTAAAATAGCATTTGGGTTCCCCGCAATATATGCGTCAAAGTAAACACATCGTAACTTATGGATTTCCCAATGTGATATCCCCCATCTTTCGAACGAAAGCCTTTTATAAACCAAGGCATTCTTGGAACGTTCTTCGAATGTCTTACAAACTGATCTCGCCTTAAATAGTTGTGCGAGGAATTCTGACCGACTCTGGACAAGATTTCATCAATCATGTCTCCGGGTAGGTCTCTTAAAATATTGGGTTGTCTATCCATTTTGTGTTTTTATACTGTAAAATAGACAAGAGTTAGATTCATAAAAAAAATACTTATTAATACAAGCAATTTTTACATATATCATAAAGCATAAGCACACTATATTACATATATTACACCACACAAATACAACTATCTTATTCCGACTCGCTCGTTTCTTCTTGTTCGGTTTTGGTTCGTTTTGCCAAGTTTCTAGGGATATATGATGTTCCCCTAATACGAGCCATCGTTGTCCACATTGGTTTAGAAAAACCTGGTGGTTTAGAGGTTCCCGGGTCATTGTTACAACTTAAGGACTTTGGGGGTTGACGATACATATAAAGTTCATCGGGGTTGGAATTAGATTTCTCTATTTTTATGCCCTTTTCCTTATTATTTTCTTTTGCCTTTTTAAATTCAGTTGGGGTAATTTCTATAACATCATCGGAATTCTCGTCGGAATCCGATTCATCGGAGAATTGGTAATCCTCCCAATATTTTTCTTCCTTGGCGGAAACACCATTGACCATAATTAACCTTGGTCGGTTGGTTGAGGATTCTCTTTTACTTAACCGTTTTATTATTTCCCCCACCGGTTCTATTTCTTCTTCCGGTTCCGATTCTTCTTCCGGTTCCGACTCTTCTTCCGGTTCCTCTTCGGGAACTTGTGAATCAGTCCACGATTCATTCCAATTTACATTTGACTCTTCATTATTATTAGGTGAGTCAATGGGACTTGTTCTAGAGGTAGACATCTATCACATAATATCAAACACGTTAAGAGATTAATATATCACATAATATTCATATGTTAAAAATATATAGTTTCCAACAAAAATGTTAAGCAATCATTTTTAAAGAAAACACGGTCGAAGTCCAGACTCACTAATGCATCCTAACAAACTCGATAAGACACACTAATGCAAATTTTCTGGTTCTCTAAGACCAACGCTCGGATACCAACTGAAATGTCCAGTTCTTATTGATTAAAAACGTTCTATATTAATTGATTTCGTTGCGAGGTTTTGACCTCTATATGAGACGTTTTTCAAAGACTGCATTCATTTTTAAAACATACCATATCCTTTATTTCATAAATAAAGGTTTAAAAAGCTTTACGTAGATTATCAAATAATGATAATCTAAAATATCCTGTTTACACACGACCATTACATAATGGTTTACAATACAAATATGTTACATCGAAATCAGTTTCTTGAATGCAGTTTTTACACAATATCATACAAAAATGGACTCTAAATCTTGTCCTTATTTTAGTATGCAACAGCGGAAGCTCTTAGTATTCACCTGAGAATAAACATGCTTTAAACGTCAACAAAAATGTTGGTGAGTTATAGGTTTAACCTATATATATCAAATCGTAACAATAGACCACAAGATTTCATATTTCAATACACATCCCATACATAGAGATAAAAATCATTCATATGGTGAACACCTGGTAACCGACATTAACAAGATGCATATATATATAAGAATATCCCCATGATTCCGGGACACCCTTCGGATATGATATAAATTTCGAAGTACTAAAGCATCCGGTACTTTGGATGGGGTTTGTTAGGCCCAATAGATCTATCTTTAGGATTCGTGTCAATTAGGGTGTATGTTCCCTAATTCTTAGATTACCAGACTTAATAAAAAGGGGCATATTCGATTTCGATAATTTAACCATAGAATGTAGTTTCACGTACTTGTGTCTATTTTGTAAATCATTTATAAAACCTGCATGTATTCTCATCCCAAAAATATTAGATTTTAAAAGTGGGACTATAACTCACTTTCACAGATTTTTACTTCGTCGAGAAGTAAGACTTGGCCACTGTTGATTCACGAACCTATAACAATATATACATATATATTAAAGTATGTTCAAAATATATTTACAACACTTTTAATATATTTTGATGTTTTAAGTTTATTAAGTCAGCTGTCCTCGTTAGTAACCTACAACTAGTTGTCCACAGTTAGATGTACAGAAATAAATCGATAAATATTATCTTGAATCAATCCACGACCCAGTGTATACGTATCTCAATATTGATCACAACTCAAACTATATATATTTTGGAATCAACCTTAACCCTGTATAGCTAACTCCAACATTCACATATAGAGTGTCTATGGTTGTTCCGAAATATATATAGATGTGTCGACATGATAGGTCGAAACATTGTATACGTGTCTATGGTATCTCAAGATTACATAATATACAATACAAGTTGATTAAGTTATGGTTGGAATAGATTTGTTACCAATTTTCACGTAGCTAAAATGAGAAAAATTATCCAATCTTGTTTTACTCATAACTTCTTCATTTTAATTCCGTTTTGAGTGAATCAAATTGCTATGGTTTCATATTGAACTCTATTTTATGAATCTAAACAGAAAAAGTATAGGTTTATAGTCGGAAAAATAAGTTACAAGTCGTTTTTGTAAAGGTAGTCATTTCAGTCGAAAGAACGACGTCTAGATGACCATTTTAGAAAACATACTTCCACTTTGAGTTTAACCATAATTTTTGGATATAGTTTCATGTTCATAATAAAAATCATTTTCTCAGAATAACAACTTTTAAATCAAAGTTTATCATAGTTTTTAATTAACTAACCCAAAACAGCCTGCGGTGTTACTACGATGGCGTAAATCCGGTTTTACGGTGTTTTTCGTGTTTCCAGGTTTTAAACCATTAAGTTAGCATATCATATAGATATAGAACATGTGTTTAGTTAATTTTAAAAGTCAAGTTATAAGGATTAACTTTTGTTTTCGAACAAGTTTAGAATTACTAAACTATGTTCTAGTGATTACGAGTTTAAACCTTCGAATAAGATAGTTTTATATATATGAATCGAATGATGTTATGAACATCATTACTACCTCAAGTTTAGTAGGTAAACCTACTGGAAGTGACAAGAAATGATCTAGCTTCAAAGGATCTTGGAAGGCTTGAAAGTTCTTGAAGTAGGATCATGACACAAAAACAAGTTCAAGTAAGATTTTTACTCGAATTAAGATAGTTTATAGTTATAGAAATTGAATCAAAGTTTGAATATGAATATTACCTTGAATAAGAAAGATAACCTACTGTATATAACAAAGGTTTCTTGATCTTAGATGATTACTTGGAATGGATTAGAAAGCTTGGAAGTAAATTAGTAAACTTGAAGGGATTTTTGAAGTGTTCTTGAAGTGTTCTTCCTATGATGATTATAGCTTGATTCTTGAAGTGATTTTTGATGAAGATGATGATTAACTACTGGAAAAATACATTCATAATAGTGTGTGTGTGTGTGTGTGTTGAGAGAGAATTAGAAAGAGAATTGGAAGTGAAATGGAGTGAATGATGAGTGGTAATTGGTGAGTGGTGAGTGGGGTTAAAAGGAGTTCTAGTTAGTTGACTAGCTCATGGTAGAAGTTAAAATTGATTAGTCATACATGACATAATCAAGAGTGGAATCCCATGCTAGTTCCTATTGGTATATACTCATAGTAAGTACGTTTTGAAGCTGTGTATAATACGGGTAAGAATATGACTAGAATTCTTGATGAAAGAAAAGAATGGAAAAGTAACTGTAACCATTTTCGTTAAGTATGAGTGTTTTGATATATGTCTTGAAGTCTTCCAAAAGTATTTTAATACATATAAATACACTCCATGTATATACATTTTAACTGAGTCGTTAAGTCATCGTTAGTCGTTACATGTAAGTGTTGTTTTGAAACCTTTAAGTTAACGATCTCAATTAATGTTGTTAACCCATTGTTTATTATATCTAATGAGATGTTAAATTATTATATTATCATGATATTATGATATATTAATATATCTTAATATTATATATATACATTTAAATGTCGTTACAACGATAATCGTTACATATATGTCTCGTTTCGAAATCCTTAAGTTAGTAGTCTTGTTTATATGTATATAACTCATTGTTAATATACTTATGGAGATACTTACTTATCATAATCTCATGTTAACCATATGTTTATCCATATATATATCGTCATGTTGTTTTTACAAGTTTTAACGTTCGTGAATCGCCGGTCAACTTGGGTGGTCAATTGTCTATATGAAACATATTTCAATTAATCAAGTCTTAAAAAGTTTGATTGCTTAACATGTTGGAAACATTTAATCATGTAAATATCAATCTCAATTAATATATATAAACATGGAAAAGTTCGGGTCACTACAATAAGGACGGGACATTTCAGGGTTAAGAAATTATTTTGACTCAATATATCCCAACATAGGATTTCGTGAATTTAAAAGAGCTTCTAACATGCAACATAAAGAAGCTTGTTATGCTTACGGGTTAGTGATGTTCGCTTCTTACCAAAGTGAGAAAAAGAACATCGGATTGCAGCTTTTAAATAAAACTTTCCCACAAGTGACGAATTCAGTAGTTGGGGTGAGAAACAAGGTTTTTAGATTATTACGGGGCTGTTGGACATTACGAAACCCTCGTCCTTTTGACAACATTACAACATGCTGCCTAACTAATGGTCATAACGGTTACTTTCCACAAGACCAAGGATGGGAAGTCATCTTAGTAAAACCAGAATACATGACTTATTTCTGGACTTATGAATTACGTGTCTTTATTTCCTTTGCTGAACAACTTGCGTATTAACTAGATTTATCTTCAAAACTGTCCTGTATCATAGTGTACTATATTTCATGTTATATGTAATATAGCGAAGTTGTAAGTTTGAAGAATATTTGTATGTGATATATTATTATAATCAGTTTTTCATATGGAATTGTAGTAGTTGAATTATATATTAGCTACTAAGTATGAACTTAACGGGTAGGTAGTACCCGAATTTAAACTTATAAAACGCTAATATGAAGAAAAAGATTTTATAAATGAGTTCATATTATGCTACGAGATACTATTGACTACTCTTAATATTCTGTATGATTAAATTGTTTCATTTGACTATTTTGAAAGAATTGACACCGACTACTCGACACACCTTGAATATGAGCGAAGAGAAATTTCGCGCCTTTCTTGCTTCAAATATAGCCGTAGTACAGGCCGCGCTATATACCAACAATAACTCTAAATCTAGCAATACAGCTAACGACGCAAGAAATCGTGTAGGATGCTCCTACAAGGAATTCACTACCTGCAAACCTTCAGAATTTGATGTGACCGAAGGACCAATCGGATTGAAACGGTGGACCGAGAAAGTTGAATCGGTGTTTGCCAAAAGTAAGTGTGCTGAAGGAGACAAAGTGAAGTACGCTACGCATACCTTCATAGGTATTGAGTTAACATGGTGGAATACCTATCTAGAGCAAGTGGGACAAGATGCTGCTTACGCGCTACCGTGGTCAGCATTCAAGCACTTGATGAACGAGAAGTACCGTCCCAGAACCGAGGTCAATAAGCTCAAGTCGGAACTTGAGGGTTACAAACACAGGGATTCGATATTACTTCGTACGAAAGACGATTCACAAAATTGTGCCTATTGTGTCCGAGAGCGTTCGAAGATGAGGAAAAGAAGATCGACGCGTTTGTGAAAGGGTTACTGGAGAGAATCCAAGAAGATATAAGTTCACACGAGCCTGCCTCCATACAAAAGGCATGTAGAATGGCTCACAAACTAGTGAACTAGATTGAGGGAAGAATTAAAGAACAGGCGGCCGAAGAGGCCAACGTGAAGCTAGTCAAAAGAAAGTGGGAGGAAAACGGTGATAAGAGTCACCAATACAACAACAACTATCCCAACAATCGCAACTACAACAAACGGCACAACAACAACAATAACAACAACTACAACAATCATCCCAACAACAATAACCACCGCAACAACAACAACAATCAGAAGCAGCTATGCCAAAGGTGTGAAAAGTATCACTCGGGGTTCTGCACCAAATTTTGCAACAAGTGTAAAAGAAATGGTCATAGCGCGGCGAAGTGTGAGGTCTACAGACCAGGGGTTAACAGAACGAAAGGAATAAATGGTGTCGGAACGAGTAATGGCGGAGCAAGTAGTGTCGAAGCAAGTTATGCCAATGTAGTTTGTTATAAATGTGGAAAACCGGGCCACATTATTAGAAATTGCCCGAACCAGGAGAACACGAATGGACAAGGCCACGAAAGATTTTTCAATATTAATGCGGCAGAGGCACAGGAAGACCCAGAGCTTGTTACGGGTACGTTTCTTATTGACAATAAATCTGATTACGTTTTATTTGATTCGGGTGCGGATAGAAGCTATATGAGTAGAGATTTTTGTGCTAAACTAAGTTGTCCATTGACGCCATTGGATAGTAAATTTTTATTCGAATTAGCAAACGGTAAATTAATTTCAGCAGATTATATATGCCGGAATCGAGAAATTAAACTGGGTAGTGAAATATTTAAGATTGATTTGATACCAGTAGAGTTAGGGAGTTTTGATGTAATAGTTGGCATGGACTGGATGAAGGAGATGAAAGCAGAGATCGTATGTTACAAAAATGCAATTTGCATTGTACCAGAAGAAGGAGAACCCTTAATGGTGTACGGAGAAAAGGGCAACACGAAGCTACATCTTATTAGTAATTTGAAGGCACAAAAACTAATAAGAAAAGGTTGCTATGCTGTTCTAGCACACGTCGAGAAAGTACAAACTGAAGATAAGAGCATCAATGATGTTCCTGTCGCAAAAGAATTTCTCGATGTATTTCCGAAAGAATTACAGGGACTACCTCCACATCGATCTATTGAATTTCAAATAGATCTTGTACCATGAGCTGCACCAATAGCTCGTGCTCCTTACAGACTCGCACCCAGCGAGATGAAAGAACTGCAAAGCCAACTGCAAGAACTATTAGAACGTGGTTTCAATCGACCAAGCACATCACCATGGGGAGCTCCTGTTTTGTTTGTCAAGAAGAAGGATGGTACATTTAGGTTGTGTATTGACTACAGAGAGTTGAATAAACTTACCATCAAAAACCGTTATCCACTGCCGATAATTGACGACTTATTTGATCAACTACAAGGCTCGTCGGTTTATTTGAAAATCGATTTACATTCTGGATATCATCAAATGCGAGTAAAGGAGGATGATATTCTAAAAACTGCTTTTAGGACGCGTTATGGTCATTACGAGTTTATGGTTATGCCGTTTGGATTGACTAACGCACCAGCTGTGTTCATGGACCTTATGAACCGAGTGTGTGGGCCATATCTTGACAAATTTGTCATTGTTTTCATCGATGACATATTTATTTACTCAAAGAATGATCAAGAGCATGAAGAAAAATTGAGAAAAGTGCTAGAAGTATTGAGGAAAGAAAAACTATACGCTAAGTTTTCAAAGTGTGCATTTTGGTTGGAAGAAGTTCAATTCCTCGGTCACATAGTGAACAAAGAAGGTATCCAGGTGGACCCGGCAAAGATCAAAATCGTTGAAAAGTGGGAAACCCCAAAAACTCCGAAGCATATACGTCAATTTTTAGGATTGGCTGGTTACTACAGAAGATTCATCCAAGATTTCTCCAAAATAGCAAAACCCTTGACTGCATTAACGCATAAAGGGAAGAAATTTGAATGGAAGGATGAACAAGAGAAGGCGTTTCAGTTATTGAAGAAAAAGCTAACTACGGCACCTATATTGTCATTACCTGAAGGGAATGATGATTTTGTGATTTATTGTGACGAATCAAAGCAAGGTCTCGGTTGTGTATTAATGCAACGAACGAAGGTGATTGCTTATGCGTCTAGACAATTGAAGATTCACGAGCAAAATTATACAACTCACAATTTGGAATTGGGTGCTGTTGTTTTTGCATTAAAGACTTGGAGGCACTACTTATATGGGGTCAAAATTATTATATATACCGACCACAAAAGTCTTCAACACATATTTAATCAGAAACAACTGAATATGAGGCAGCGTAGGTGGATTGAATTGTTGAATGATTACGACTTTGATATTCATTACCACCCGGGGAAGGCAAATGTGGTAGCCAACGCCTTGAGCAGGAAGGATAGAGAACCCATTCGAGTAAAATCTATGAATATAATGATTCACAATAACCTTACTACTCAAATAAAGGAGGCGCAACAAGGAGTTTTAAAAGAGGAAAATTTAAAGGATGAAATACCTAAAGGATCGGAAAAGCATCTTAATATTCAGGAAGACGGAACCCGGTATAGGGCTGAAAGGATTTGGGTACCAAAATTTGGAGATATGAGAGAAATGGTACTTAGAGAAGCTCATAAAACCAGATACTCAATACATCCTGGAACGGGGAACATGTACAAGGATCTCAAGAAACATTTTTGGTGGCCGGGTATGAAAGCCGATGTTACTAAATACGTAGGAGAATGTTTGACGTGTTCTAAGGTCAAAGCTGAGCATCAGAAACCATCAGGTCTACTTCAACAACCCGAACTCCTAGAATGGAAATGGGAAAACATTACCATGGATTTCATCACTAAATTGCCAAGGACTGCAAGTGGTTTTGATACTATTTGGGTAATAGTTGATCGTCTCACCAAATCAGCACACTTCCTGCCAATAAGAGAAGATGACAAAATGGAGAAGTTAGCACGACTGTATTTGAAGGAAGTCGTCTCCAGACATGGAATACCAATCTCTATTATCTCTGATAGGGATGGTAGATTTATTTCAAGATTCTGGCAGACATTACAGCAAGCATTAGGAACTCGTCTAGACATGAGTACTGCCTATCATCCACAAACTGATGGGCAGAGCGAAAGGATGATACAAACGCTTGAAGACATGCTACGAGCATGTGTTATTGATTTCGTAAACAGTTGGGATTGACACCTACCGTTAGCAGAATTTTCCTACAACAATAGTTATCATTCTAGTATTGAGATGGCGCCGTTTGAGGTACTTTATGGTAGAAAGTGCAGGTCTCCAATTTGTTGGAATGAAGTGGGGGATAGACATATTACGGGTCCGGAGATAATACAAGAAACTACCGAGAAGATCATCCAAATTCAACAACGGTTGAAAACCGCCCAAAGTCGATAAAAGAGCTACGCTGACATTAAAAGAAAAGATATAGAATTTGAAATTAGAGAGATGGTCATGCTTAAAGTTGCACCTTGGAAAAGCGTTGTTCGATTTGGTAAACGAGGGAAATTAAATCCAAGGTATATTGGACCATTCAAGATTATTGATCGTGTCGGACCAGTAGCTTACCGACTTGAGTTACCTCAACAACTCGCGGTTGTACATAACACTTTCCACGTCTCGAATTTGAAGAAATGTTTTGCTAAAGAAGATCTCACTATTCCGTTAGATGAAATCCAAATCAACGAAAAACTTCAATTCATCGAAGAACCCGTCGAAATAATGGATCTTGAGGTTAAAAGACTTAAGCAAAACAAGATACCCATTGTTAAGGTTCAATGGAATGCTCGTAGAGGACCCGAGTTCACCTGGGAATGAGAAGATCAGATGAAGAAGAAATACCCGCATTTATTTCCAGAAGATACGTCAACACCTCCAACTGCTTAAAATTTCGGGACTAAATTTATTTAACGGGTAGGTACTGTAGTGACCCGAACTTTTCCATGTTTATATATATATATTAAATGAAATTGTTATTTACATGATTAAGTGTTTCCAACATGTTAAGCAATCAAACTTGTTAAGACTTGATTAATTGAAATAGGTTTCATATAGACAATTGACCACCCAAGTTGACCGGTGATTCACGAACGTTAAAACTTATAAAAACTATATGATGACATATATATGGTTATATATATAGTTAACATGATATTATGATATGTAATCATATCATTAAGTATATTAACAATGAACTACATATGTAAAAACAAGACTACTAACTTAATGATTTTGAAACGAGACATATATGTAACGATTATCGTTGTAATGACATTTAATGTATATATATCATATTAAGAGATATTTGTACATCATAATATCATGATAATATAATAATTTAAAATCTCATTTGATATTATAAACATTGGGTTAACAACATTTAACAAGATCGTTAACCTAAAGGTTTCAAAACAACACTTACATGTAACGACTAACGATGACTTAACGACTCAGCTAAAATGTATATACATGTAGTATTTTAATATGTATTCATACACTTTTTAAAGACTTCAATACACTTATCAAAATACTTCTACTTAACAAAAATGCTTACAATTACATCCTCGTTCAGTTTCATCAACAATTCTACTCGTATGCACCCGTATTCGTACTCGTACAATACAAAGCTTTTAGATGTATGTACTATTGGTATATACACTCCAATGATCAGCTCTTAGCAGCCCATGTGAGTCACCTAACACATGTGGGAACCATCATTTGGAAACTAGCATGAAATATCTCATAAAATTACAAAAATATTAGTAATCATTCATGACTTATTTACATGAAAACAAAATTACATATCCTTTATATCTAATCCATATACCAACGACCAAAAACACCTACAAACACTTTCATTCTTCAATTTTCTTCATCTAATTGATCTCTCTCAAGTTCCATCTTCAAGTGCTAAGTGTTCTTCATAAATTCCATAAGTATAGTTTCATAAAAATCAAGAATACTTCCAAGTTTGCAAATCTACTTCCAAGCTTTCTAATCCATTCCAAGTGATCATCTAAGATCAAGGAACCTTTGTTATTTATAGTAGGTTATCTTTCTAATTCAAGTTAATATTCATATTCAAATTTTGATTCAATTTCTACAACTATAACAATCTTATTTCGAGTGAAAATCTTACTTGAACTGTTTTCGTGTCATGATTCTGCTTCAAGAACTTTCAAGCCATCCAAGGATCCTTTGAAGCTAGATCCATTTTTCTCATTTCCAGTATTTTTATCCAGAAAACTTGAGGTAGTAATGATGTTCATAACATCATTCGATTCATACATATAAAGCTATCTTATTCGAAGGTTTAAACTTGTAATCACTAGAACATAGTTTAGTTAATTCTAAACTTGTTCGCAAACAAAAGTTAATCCTTCTAACTTGAATTTTAAAATCAACTAAACACATGTTCTATATCTATATGATATGCTAACTTAATATTTTAAAACCTGGAAACACGATGAACACCATAAAATCGGATATACGCCGTCGTAGTAACACCGCGGGCTGTTTTGGGTTAGTTAATTAAAAACTATGATAAACTTTGATTTAAAAGTTGTACTTCTGGGAAAATGATTTTTCTTATGAACATGAAACTATATCCAAAAATCATGGTTAAACTCAAAGTGAAAGTATGTTTTCCAAAATGGTCATCAAGATGTCTTTTTTTCGACGGAAATGACTACCTCTTTAGTAATTGACATGTAACTTAAATTTCCGACTATAAACCTATACCTTTTTTGTTTAGATTCATAAAATAGAGTTCAATATGAAACCATAGCAATTTGATTCACTCAAAACGGATTTAAAACGAAGAAGTTATGTGTAAAACAAGATTGGATAATTTTTCTTGTTGTAGCAACGTGAAATTTGGTAACAAATCTATATTAATCATATCCTAGCTAACTTATATTGTATTATACATATATTCTAATATATTATGTAATCTTGGGATACCATAGACACGTATGCAAATGTTTTGACATATCATATCGACCCATGTGTATATATTATTTGGAACAACCATATACACTCTATATGCAATAATGTGGGAGTTAGCTATACAGGGTTGAGGTTGATTCCAAAAATATATATACTTTGAGTTGTGATCTAGCCTGAGACGTGTATACACTGGGTCGTGGATTGATCCAAGATAATATATATCGATTTATTTCTGTACATCTAACTGTGGACAACTAGTTGTAGGTTACTAACGAGGACAGCTGACTTAATAAACTTAAAACATCAAAATGTATTAAAAGTGTTGTAAATATATTTTGAACATACTTTGATATATATGTACATATTTGTTATAGGTTCGTGAATCGACCAGTGGCCAAGTCTTACTTCCCGACGAAGTAAAAATCTGTGAAAGTGAGTTATAGTCCCACTTTTAAAATCTAATATTTTTGGGATGAGAATACATGCAGGTTTTATAAATGATTTACAAAATAGATACAAGTAAGTGAAACTACATTCTATGGTTGAATTATCGAAATCGAATATGCCCCTTTTATAAAGTCTGGTAATCTAAGAATTAGGGAACAGACACCCAAATTGACGCGAATCCTAAAGATAGATCTATTGGGCCTAACAAACCCCATCTAAAGTACCGGATGCTTTAGTACTTCGAAATTTATATCATATCCGAAGGGTGTCCCGGAATGATGGGGATATTCTTACATATGCATCTTGTTAATGTCGGTTACCAGGTGTTCACCATATGAATGATTTTTATCTCTATGTATGGGATGTGTATTGAAATATGAAATCTTGTGGTCTATTGTTACGATTTGATATATATAGGTTAAACCTATAACTCACCAACATTTTTGTTGACGTTTAAAGCATGTTTATTCTCAAGTGAATATTAAGAGCTTCCGCTGTTGCATACTAAAATAAGGACAAGATTTGAAGTCCATGTTTGTGTGATATTGTGTAAAAACTGCATTCAAGAAACATATGTCGATGTAATATATTTCTATTGTAAACCATTATGTAATGGTCATGTGTAAACAGTATATTTTAGATTATCATTATTTGATAATCTATGTAATGCTTTTAAAACCTTTATTGATAAAATAAAGGTTATGGTTGTTTTAAAAATGAATGCGGTCTTTGAAAAACGTCTCATATAGAGGTCAAAACCTCGCAACGAAATCAATTAATATGGAACGTTTATAATCAATATGAACGGGACATTTCATGTGTGACAATGGTTTAATATTTAACTATCTTCATCTCCGAATACACATCGGCGTATTATTCCATCGGGACAACTTTTAAACAAATGTGGATCTTCCCAGAAATAGTGTTTTATATCGCTAAAGAATTTCTTTCGTTTTTGGTACGATAATCCTTTTTCAAGGAATCCACATACTAAGTAGTTTGCATAGTCTGCAAACCATGGAATTTCATTATAATCTATCTTCAATAGATATTCATCAGGAAAGTTGTCTTGTATGGCAGATTTATTTAGAACTTCTAATTCAGGATTTTCAAGACGAGAAAGATGATCAGCGGCGAGATTTTCTGCTCCCTTTTTATCTCGGATTTCAATATCGAACTCTTGTAAGAGTAAGATCCAACAGATTAATCGTGGTTTGGCATCTTGTTTCGAAAATAGGTATCTAAGAGCAGAATGGTCGGTATAGACCACCGTTTTAGCTAGAACGAGATATGAACGAAATTTGTCAAAAGCAAAGACAATAGCAAGGAGTTCTTTTTCAGTAGTTGTGTAATTCGTTTGTACTCTTTGTAACGTCTTACTAGCGTAATAAATAGGTTGAAATCGTTTTTCAATCCTTTGTCCTAAAACGGCTCCCATTGCAAAATCACTTGCATCGCACATAAGTTCAAATGGTAGATTCCAATTTGGAGTTATCATGATTGGCGCATTAGTGAGTTTTTCTTTAAGAATATTAAAAGATTTGATGCATTCATCTGAAAAGATGAATGGAGCATCCTTTTCTAGGAGTTTATTCATAGGAGTGGCAATTTTAGAAAAATCTTTTATGAAACGTCAGTATTCCAAATGGTTTGGAAGTGGCTTTAACTCTAATGTCGGTGGTTCTTCTATCGATGATTTATATCGATATCTGTCTTCTTCTTTTAGCATTTGAATTTCTTCTGTTGTTGGTTCATATCCATTAGCCATAAGTGTAGCTAACATTTCAGTTTCATCAATTGATTCAGTTCCTTCTCCTAAAGAACATTCTCCTGTTCCTTGTAATTCTGGAAATTCTTCTAACAATTCTGCATGTGAATCTATAGTTTGAATATAATAACATGTATCATCTGCAGATTGCGGTTGTTGCATTGCTCTATCAACAGAAAAGGTAACACTCTCATCCTTTATACTTAGGGTCAGTTTCTTACCAAACACGTCTATTATTGCTTTAGTCGTGTTTAAGAATGGTCTTCCTAATATGAGAGGAACTCGAGAATCTTCTTCCATATCCAAAATAACAAAATCTACTGGAAATACTAAAGTACCAACTTTAACTAGCATGTTCTCCATTATCCCTCTAGGATATTTTACTGATCTATCGGCTAGTTGTATACTTATTCGTGTTGGTTTCAATTCTCCAAGGTCTAGTTTAGCGTATAGTGAATACGGCATTAGATTTATACTAGTACCTAAGTCTGCCAATGCTTCTATTGAACTAAGACTACCCAGAAAACATGGAATTGTGAAACTTCCTGGATCTGATAATTTTTTTGGTATCTTATTCAACAGTACTGCATAACAATTAGCATTCATAGTAACAGCCGAGAGTTCTTCCATTTTCTTTCTATTTGTGATTAGATCTTTCAAGAATTTAGCATATCTAGGCATTCCTGAAATCATATCAATGAAAGGAAGATTAACATTTATCTGTTTAAACATATCCAAGAATTTGGATTGTTCGGCTTCAAGTCTTTCTTTTCTCATTTTACTCGGGTAAGGAAGTGGTGGTTGGTATGGTTTAACATAAGGTTTTGCCTTAACTGTGTTATCTTCATTAACTTTTTCAACTACCGGTTCTGTTTCCTTATCTTGCTCAGGTTGTGATTCTTGTGGAGTAGGAATAGCTTTATCAGAAATTACAGGCATTTCAGGTGGTTTAAGTGTAATACCACTTCTTGTGGTAATGGCTTTAGCTGTTTCATTCCGGGGGTTAGCATTTGTATCACTAGGTAAACTTTCCGGTTTTCTTTCACTTATTAACTTTGCTAGGTTACTTACTTCTTGTTCCAAATTTTGAATAGAAGCTTGTTGATTTCTAAATGCTTGAGCATTTTGTTCATTGGTTTATTTCTGAGATATAAAAAATTGCGTTTGAGATTCAACTAGCTTCGACATCATATCTTCTAAATTTGGCTTTTTATCATCGGTTTGTGGTGGTTTATTTTGAAAAATAGGTCTTTGCTGATTGTAAGTATTGTTGGATACTTGTTGATTGCTAGGACCTTGTTGGTTGTTGTATGGAACATTACGGTTATAATTCTAATTTTGATTGTAGATTGGTCTTGGCGGTTGATAATTATTCTGATAATTATTTCTAGGCCTTTGGTTTATGTATGAAACATTCTCTTTTTGTTCCATTGTTAGTTCAATACTAAGACAATCTTTTGTCAAATATGGTCCTCCACACTACTCACAATTAATTCGTATTGAGTGAATATCCTTAGTCATCTTTTCCATTCGTCTCTCGACAGCATCTATCTTTGCAGAAATGGAATCTAAGTCATGGCTAGAATCGGTTCTAGCTGCTTTAGATGATCTAACGATATCTTTTTCTTGGTGCCACTCATGTGAGTGGGAAGCAGTGTTATCAATAATTATGTAAACATCAGTTGCGGTTTTCTTCATAATGGAACCACCAGCTGCTATATCGATGTCTTTCCTTGTAGTGATGTCGCATCCTTGGTAGAATATTTATACTATTTGACAAGTGTCTAAACCATGTTGCGGACATCCTCTCAACAACTTTCCAAATCTTGTCCACGCTTCATATAAAGTTTCATTTGGCTTCTGTGTGAACGTAACAATTTCTCCTTGAAGTCTCACGGCTTTAGATGCCGGAAAGAATTGTTTAAGAAATTTTTCAACTAAAACATCCCATGTATCAATCGCCCCTTCAGGTAACGATTCCAACCAATCTTTGGCTTCTCCCTTTAAAGTCCAGGGAAATAACATGAGATATATCTGTTCATCCTCCACTTCTCTTATTTTAAATAAAGTACAGATCCTATTAAATGTATGAAGATGTTCGTTTGGATCTTCCTTCGGAGCACCACTAAATTAGCATTGATTTGTTACCATGTGTAGGATTTGTCCTTTGATTTCATAATCTGGCGCATTAATTTCTGGTTGAGTAATTGCGTGACCTTGGCCAGTGCGTTTAGCTCTCATTCGGTCTTCCATACTTAGAGGTTCCAGATTTTCTATGATTGAATTTGTGGAATCTGAATCACTAGAGGATTCTGATTTAATGGTTGGTTCCTCTACAATCTCCGTTTGAATGATTGGTGGTTCTGGAGGAAAGATTAGTGGTTCAGGATCTCTGAATTGTCCTTGAATATCCTCCGGATTCTCAATTGTGAGGTCGGGTTCAAAAAATGGATTATCGGAAATTTGAATTGGAGTACTTGGTCGACTGGATGACGATTCCAAAGAAAAATCAACGGCGACAATATTTGCTAGATGTCTTGATCGAGTTACAGGTGGTGAACGTACAAAAGGTGGTGAACGTTTTGCTCGGTGCATTCACTGAATATCCTATTAGTTATAAAAGATAAAAATTATTTAAGTTATCAAAATAATAGACTTTTCTGCTTTTGCCCACATTTCGAATAGCTAATAGATGCAGCAGGGAGCCAGAACCCTTTAAATCGGAAGCTCACAACTCAGCCACTAATATATCCAACTATTACTACGAAGCAGAAAATTTGGATGTCTATCAATTCAATCACTTAAAATAATTTTTCATTAAAATTTAAAGAAATTTTAGAGAAGAAATAGAAAAAATCTATGTCCTAAAAACTAGAGTGGTGAAAAAAATAAGAAAGAAAAAGAGTACGTCGGAAAACGTCGAAAAATAGAAGGTCGAAAAAAATAATAGGCGTCGAAAAAAAATAAAAATAAGAAGGTAACGCGTCGTAACTTAAAAATGAACTAAAAACTAAGAATTAAAAGTTGCGTCTAAAGGTATTAAAGCTTAAAAGAAAAACTATATCCCAAATGGCAATAACTTAAAAAGGTACTAAAATATAAAAACGGCGTCGCAAAATTCTAAAGCACCTAAATCTTAGTCTAAAGAAAAAGCACTTAAGTGATTTTACGGCAAAGCCTAAAAATCTAGAAATAAAAATAACTATGGTAAAAACTATGATTTAGATCTAATTACGAGCGAAAAATACAAATATTACGCTAAAATGAATAAAAAGATATAAAATATAAAAAAATAATCTTAAAGTTGCAAAAAGTATAATTTTATAAAAATATTATTTTTATATTATTTATTTTATAAAACTATTAATTTTATAATTTATTAAAACTAATTAATACTTAAAATACAAATTAAAACTAAAACAAAAACAAAAACTAAGATAATTATTTAATTAACTAACCCTAATTAGGGTTTAGAATAATAATAATAATAAATACTCTGTAATTAATGCTGTGGAAAGTCAAACTGTGGCGTGTCAGAGTACTTCATGCGATCGCATGAATTTTTGTCTTCGGGCTCATGCGGTCGCATGAGCTAGGTTTTCGGGCCAGGGTATGGGCTGCTACAGTACCGGGCCATTTGATTTCTTTTATTTTTTTTCTATTTTTCTGTTTTAATTTAAATTAAAAGAAAATAACTTAAATAAAAATTTAATTTTAAAAACTAAAATAAAAATACTTTTATAAATTTTTAACAACTCTTAATAACAAATATATAGATTTTGTTTTTCTTTTTTATATTTTTGGTTTTTAATAATTAAAACGTATATTTTTACAAAAAAGGAACTTTATAAAAATCTTTTTTTTATATATATATTTAGCGTTGCGCTTTTGGCGTTTAACTTTCCCCGGCAGCGGCGCCAAAAATACTTGATGTGTGCGAGGTGTACTAGGAAATAGTATTATTTTTACAACGAAATACTATTAAATACGATACAATTTTACACAAGATATTTATTTATTTATAGAATGAATATACCTAAACCTTGCTACAACACTTATAGGCAGTGTACCTAATCATACAGTAGTGTAGTTTTTAGTAAGTCCGGTTCGTTCCACAGGGATCTTTTAAACAAGCTTAACGCTATATTAGTTTTAACTTATAATTGTAAAAATACAAAAATATATATAAGTAGTATTATTATTATAAAGGGGGTTTTTACCGTTTAATGACCGGTTTGTCGATTTTAAAACTTTAGTCGCAGTTAAAACCTAATGTAAAATATTAAAAATAAATATAACTTAATTTAAAGCGTAAAGTAAATAACAATAATGAAATTGCGATAAATAAAAGTGCGATAAAATAAAATTGTGATAATTAAAGAGTACGATAATTAAAAATGCAATTAAATAAAATGACAATAAATAAAAGTGCGATAATTAAAAGTGCAATTAAATATGAAATATATAAATTATGCTTATTTAAACTTCCGTAATCATGATGTTTGACGTGTTGATTTTAGTTTATTCACATGGGTTAATTATCCTTTGTCCTGGATTATTCGATATGTCCATACGGATTTGTCCATAATAGTCCATCAGTCATAATCATAAAGTGTGAAAGTCTTCGTCAAATTATTCTTATTCCCGAAGTTAAATATTCCAACTAATTGGGGCTTCGAATTGTAACAAGGTCTTAATACTTTGTTTAATGAATACACCAGGTTATCGACTGCGTGTAGTCCAAGGTTTTACTACTTTGTTAACAATTACACCAATTACCCTTGAATGTAATCCACCCCTGTTTCAACAAGTCTATTAACTATTAATCCAATCCCGTGTCCGGTAAAATGAACAATTATCGGTATTTATAGATATCCCGCCCACCGTACAAAGTCAAGCGTATGTGGTTATATATAAATACGTCAAATTATAAGTCTATATATTAAATTAACGAGGTGTCGTTTAGTTAATATAAAGCCCATTAATAGCCCATAGTCTAATTTCCACAAGTGTCGTTCTTTTGTCCAAACTCCAATTATGGTATAAAGCCCAATTACCCAATTTTAAATATTTTAGCCCAACATCATGATTACTTCGTCTTAAATAAGCATAATAATAAATTAGCTACGAGATATTAAATTAAAAATAACATTAACCATAACTTACAGTGATTAAAAATAGCGTAGCGTTACACGGACAGAATTTCGACTTACACCCTTACAACATTCACTAACATACCCTTATTATTAGAATTTAAAATTAAAATTAATATATATATATATATATATATATATATATATATACGTGATAGATAGAGAGATGGATGAAGGATATATATTTGGATCACCAAACTGCGAAATTTATAGGACCTGAGCTGAAAAAGTGTGTCATGCGATCGCATGGCTTTTGTGCCTCAAGGCCATGCGATCGCATGGAGGTAGGTATCAGCTCACATGAGTTTGTTTTCTTGTTTGCCGACGTTTATAATATATAATATAATATATATATTAATTTTAAGAATTAATTATATATTATATTATATTCATGTGCATAGTTGACTTGTAATTTTTAGTCCGTTGCATCGAGCGTTGAGAGTTGACTTTGGTCCCGGTTCCGGTTTTTCGAACGTCCTTGCGTATAATTTAATATCTTATACTTTGCGTTTCGCATCTTGTACTCTTGTAATTTTGAGACGTTTCTTATCAATAATTGGAACCACTTTGATTGTTCTTTGTACTTTTGAGCTTTTTGGTCGTTTGCGTCTTCAATTCGTCGAATCTGTCTTTTGTCTTCACCTTTTATTATTTAAACGAATATCACTTGTAAATAGAACAATTGCAACTAAAAGCTTGTCTTTCTTGAGGGATAATGCTATGAAATATATGTTCATTTTTAGCATTATCAACGGGTGAGCATTGTGCTATATGTTGCATTTTTACAAAGACTGGCATTAAGTTCAGCACATACTTGATTGGTGATTGATTTGTGGTTGCAAGAAGAGGATGATGTTCTTATGATGGCATTCAGTTCAGCGCCATCATCCCGTGTACTTCGGTTTTAAACCTTGAAAGTAATAACTCTCTTATGCACTTTTACCCTCTCGAATTTATATTTTTCTGATTTCATGTAACGAGGGCGATACATGAACTCAGGTGTGGGGAGGAAGTTATAAATTCTTTCGGGTTTTTGATTTTGGTTAAATTGGCTTAAAATGGTGAAGATTTTTGAACTTTTATCTTTATAAATTCAAATTTTGTTTAAAATTTGTAGATTTTAAGACTAGGTGTATAAACCGAAATTATTATCACAAAATAAATTAAGAAACAACCAAATGATTGAGTTTATTTTGTTAAAAATCATAAAACTAGTAGTCATATAAAATAGATAATCATCATGCTATACCACATTCTTAATGGAAAGAATCATCAAGTACTTTGTTGTTCTAACAATCTAATCCAATGCTCATGTTAGAAGATGTAGTCCAAAATGACACACTTGCTAACTTATGTTAGAAGATGTAGTCCAGAACAGCTGTAGGTTGTTGAAAAATCTTGAAAAATCATCCCTATAATCGACTGGAAATCCACCTCACCTCAGCATCAAACAGGGTTTTTGGTGGTCAGACTAATCCTAACCATGAGATGAGATCTGTCTCGTACAATGGGGGGGCACATTGCAAATTAGCTTTTAAGACTAATGAATCTAATCCCCAGATGGATGATCTCCGTAAATATCAACTACATCTATGTTGACCGCGGTCAACATACATATGCCATAACAAATGGAGGTGTGCAAACTCGTGGTTCACCGATGATATTTGGACATGATATAGTTTCTTCTAAAACTTATGCTATTTTATGAACTATATTGTGTAAAACCATTTTTAGGACATCCGGTTTCAAGTTACATGATACTTCAATCATGAGGGCGAGTAGCTTGCTAAGCGCCGACTGAGGCTTCGATTTTCAGTTACCCTCACCCGGACTTTGAGGTTAAAATCGAAAAACTTGTTAGTGTAAAAACTAACATGACTATTTTTCAAAATATCAAAGGTTTTTCGCAAAGGTCCTAATTTCCCTAAGGATCCAAATTTTCAAGAAATGTGGACTTTAAAACCCACCTTTCGAATTTGATGTGATTTCATTTCGTGTGTATACTTAAAGCGTGTGTATTACATTGTGAAATAAATAAAAGCGTGTGTACTCTAAAGAGGTGTGTGTATACTCAAAACGCGTGAGTTTGATTCGTGTGTGAAATAAAAAGTGTGAGTGTGTATATATTGTGATTCGAGTGTGTTTTCATCAATGTGTGTTCACTATAGTAAATTTCAATTTCTTGTAAGTCTTTCTTGAGGATAAGCAAGGTTTAAATGTAGGGGGTTTGATATCGCTAAAAATATACATTTTATACGAGATATCTAGCTTCGGTTTTGTATTTATTCATAAGTATTATTGTTATTTAGTGTTATTATTGTTGTAATTGAGTGAAAATATCAAGACAAGAGCCCAAATGAAGACTGAGGTCGAAAACGATGCTTAAAACGAAGTCCGATAGCGAAAACAGCCCAGAAATACACTTCCAGACTCAGATGTGGCGCATCCCAAAAGGGATGAGGAGCATCTATATGTGTGTTTTTGCCGAAGGTTTTAGATACGACGTTTTAAGGCCATAAGACGCATTTATAAGACCAGATGCGGCGCATCTGGTGGGAGATGCAGCGCATCTCTGCTGGCTGCTGACAGTTTCAGTTGCAATCGAGTTGGAACACACTCACGACAATGGGATGAGGCGCATCTGTAAAGGGATGCGGCGTATCGTTCCCTAGTTCACTATTTCACCTAACTTTCTTGCCTATTTAATGGGTGTTAAGCATTCTATTTAAACACACCTTCACTATTACATTCTCTCTCAGTTCTAATACGTTTTTCAAGGCTCAAGGAAGGCTACAAGGCCAATCTCCACTCTTTCAACATCAAGATTAAGCTAGGATCATTCATCACTATTGGTATTATTGTTCTATATCTTTTAAACATGAATTCAACTTGTATTAACTGTTCCATTAGTTCTATTATGATTATGTTTGGCTAAAAGCCTTGTGTGTTTGCTTCAATGTAAGATTTATGGCTTGGGATTGTTCTATACTTTGATGTTATGCTAGTTATATATATGTTTAATTGATTAAATCATCTAGTCCAACTACAAGAACCATAGTTATGATTGTTTAGTTCATCACTTTAATTACATAAATTGTAAACCAATTAATGTGAGTTAACTTGGTGAACAATTTATGCTTCAATATAACTAGTGATCTAGACATTAAGATACACAAGCTTAAGTGATTTCGTTATGTGTTTAATCCGGTAATTGAAGGAGTTCCAAAGCAACATAGTCATGAAATTACCTTAAGTAATTGTTGTAGTTTAGGTTTTACGTGAGTTTAACCGGGTTGGGTCAAATTAGTTAAATCAATCTAAATCACCTTGTTCTTTCGAGAAATCCATTGTTGTAATCATCTTTATATCCTAGGTCAATTATACGAGTTGTGACTTGATTTATGTGACTTTATCAAAGGCTATAACTTGTACTTCAACACCTAGTGATCTAGTCACCTATATGTGAGTATAGGATGGTAATTGGATGATATTTAGGTTTTACAATCGTGCAATTTACTTAGAGTGATTTTAATAAACTAGGTTTTATGTGAATTTAACCAAGAAAGAATCCTGTTGATTAAACATAGTTCTTAAGTTTATAGATTGATATAAACTGCTCTATTGTAACTATCACATAACGGTTTTAATTATAAAAGAACAATCCCTCTCATTTATCAAGCATAGAAATAAACACCACATTCTCATTCTTGTTAATTACCATATTTTAATTACTGTTTTGTTAACAGAAATACAACTTCAAATACAAATCCCCCTTTAGAACAATTAATCGTTGTAAAATCCTTAAAACAAACTTCTCCCTGTGGTTCGAACTGGTCAATTTACTTGCTAGTTACTGCATGATCGGGTTTAGTTGCCTGTATTATGTGTTAATTATTGAGCATATTGTCTATATTTTAAAGGTTACGTCTTGACACATCAACTTTTTGGCACCGCTGCCGGAGAGCGGTTTTGTTAAAAGATTTTAATAAACTTTGAATTATTCGATCCTTTTGTAGGAATTCAATTCCTAGAAAAGTTACTTTTTATTGTAAGCTTGTGTTTTTGCAATTGGTTTGTTTGTGGTGTTGTGATTGCAGAATAGGTATTGATGCATGAATCTACGTTCTTCCAACTCTGATTTAACTCCTTCATATCCTGAACCTGAAAGAGAACTTCACGAACGCTTAAGAGCTCAAGAAGTAGAGTCTCTTGCTCAGGGTTTAGAATCACTTTCATTAGATTCTAACTCTGAACCAGTTATTCAATCAATCATAGAGCCAGTTATTAAAGAAGAGGAAGAGATGGCTGTGATGACCCGGGAATTTCCGACCAAATTTAAACTTTAATCTTTATATGTTCCCGATACGATAAGCAAAATTTGTAATGTTAAGTCTCGAAAGTTTTGAAATCTATATTCATGTAATTAATTACCCTTTGACTATGCTCAACGATTCACGAACATCTATTTGTAAATAAACATGTAAATACATATGTGGATATAAAAATAAATATAAGTATATATAATATTTTGAATTAATAAAGTATATTTAATTAATTGAAACTTAAAAATGTAAAAATAACAATTAGAATAATTAAGTTACTATTAATGTATATAAATATATATGTTACTATAAAATATATACAAAATAAATAAATATTATATGTTCAGTAAAAGTCAGCACATAATATAATATTACATAAATCAATAAATGATAATATATTAAATTACGAGTTTGAATATAATTGATTACCCTTAAATTCATCATTTTTATTATTGATAATGCTAATATCAATATTTGTACTAGTAACATTATTATTTAAAATATATATAAGATTTGGGTTGTATTAGTATTATTATTAAGGTTATTATTATCATTAATAATATTAATATTTTTATAACTAGTATTATTATTTGTATCATTAATAAGATTATTATTGTCATTAGTATTAATTAAATTTATTAAAAATTGCATTATTGTTAGTATTAATATTATCATTATTTATTATTTATCATTACTAGCCTTTTTACCAATAATTTTATTATTTTATTATTAATAAAATTAACACACTTATAATTATAATTATCTAGATTTATGATTTACATACATATAAACAGATATATACATTCATGTGATGACCCGGGAATTTCCGACCAAATTTAAACTTAATCTTTATATGATTTCGACACGATAAACAAAGTCTGTAATGTTGAATCTCAAAAATTTCTGAAACTGTGTTCATGTATTCAGTGACCTTTTACTATTACCGACGATTCACGAACCTTTAAATTGTAAAATATGTATATATAAATAATTATATATGTAAATATTTACATATTATAAAATATATTAATGAACTATTATGTAATTTAAACAACATACGATAATTAAAATTTGTTATTTATATATGTTAAATCAAAATCAGAGAGTCTATTGAATGTAATGATTTCGAACATGTTTGGTCAACATTAACAAAGTATAAAATGTATGATGTTATACTTTGAATTTATCTAAGTAATACAACTTGATGTTTAAAAACCGAATCATATTTATAAAAATGTGAATATATATATATTTAAATTTTCTACATAATTATTACTATAGATATATATATAATGTTAAAATGTATAAATATTAAATATACAATATGTATTACGTAAATATTTAATATTATAAAATTAATAGTATATAAAATAAATATATGTAATTACAAGATAAAATACAATTAATGTATTAGAATTCTTCTTATTACTTTTCTTATTATCATTTTCATAAATAATAATATTAATATCAAGAACAGTATTATTAATATTATCATATAATTTATAGATGTAGAAATCGATACATTTGATTGGTTACATTATTATTAATAATATTATTTTTAACAATATATATAGTTAAGAATATTATTAATTATTATCATTATTGTCTATATAATAATTACTATTATTATTAATAATTATTATTATAAATCTATTTATTTATTCATATTACGGATATAGGAAACAAATATATAAGGCCAAAATCAGTTGCAAGTTACTTTCAGACCTAATAATATTTTGTTCTTTATCCGATTTAATCATCAATCACTAACAGTTAATCGTACAAGGAACAGTTAGCTATCATACTCACGTTTTATATTTTTTTATTGATTTTCTTTTATTTTGTCTGTGTTCAGTTTTGTCGACCCACACAAGCTCATCATATAACAGATGGAGCTGTTTGTATTAATATATTCAGCCTTCTATCATCAATTAAAATCCTTATAATTAATATCAGGTCGAGATTTTTCAAAAAAAAACCCAAGAACCCGTCGCCTGTCCCTGTTATTGACCATAATTACCAAAACCTCGATTTTGAATGGATTTACAAAAAGTAATAATGCAGATACGTTAGTAGTGTTACGTTTAAACTATCTGTAGGATTTCAAACTCCAATTTTTCCTATCAAGCTCTAATTGTCGAGTCAAAGTTTAAATTTTAAAAAGTCAAATTCTGTTCTTCATTGAAATTCGAATCTGTTTTGATGTGTCAAGTTCAATTGAGGTTATAGAAAGTTTCTACAAAGGATTTATAATCTATTTCATGTTATAACTTTAATCTAAAAGTGTCTAGAACTTCGAGTCAAGGTTGGAGTTCATCATCGTCAAAAGAAATCTGTTACAGCAGTTATTTTTTTATTATTTTTTTTTAGTTTTAATCAATCCCAAACCCAATCAAATTATTTCTGTTTCGGTCTAGTATTTTAAAAACATCACTTAAATTGTTTTGAGGGATGAATCGATTCCTAGTTACTGTGATTTTTAAAAAAAAAAAGATGAAGAAGGAAAAGTTGAAACAGAAAATAGTTAAATAAAAATTGGTAACCCTTTAATATCAAAAAAGCAAGTGTGGTCGTATGGTTTAAGGTGTTTTCAAGGAGCGAGAGGTCTCGGGTTCGAGTCACGGCTTAGGCGGTTTGCTATTTTTTTGAGTCTTTAAGGTATTAAATCATTATTATTATTTATTATTATTATTATTATTATTATTATTATTATTATTATTATTATTATTGTTATTATAAATTATTATTATTATTGTTATAAGTATTATTATTATTAGAATGACTAAGATTAAGATTAAGATTATTGTTGTTATTAACATATTATCATTAATATTGTTACTAGTATTATTGTTATCTTTATCAATAACATTAAAAGTATTATTATGGAAAATTTTAGAATTATCATGATTATTAATATAGGTACTACTAATATTACTATGATTATTACTATTAATATCGTTATTATTATTAGGAAAATGATACAAATCATTATTATTTCACTAATATTAATATTAGTATTGTTCACTTTTATAATTAATAGTATTAATATTATTGTTAGTATTAACATAAATATCGTTCATAACAATAATATTATTATTATTAATATTATCACTATCACTAATATCATTAGTAGTAAAATTATTATAATTATTATTGTTATCAATATTGGTATTATTAGTAATACCATTATTATTAAAAGTAATATTATTTTCAAACCTGTCGTTTTTAGTTAAAACTAATAGTATCGTTAAAAGTAACATTTTTACTATCATTATTATTATTATTATTAATAGTATTATCAATACCAACAAAATTATTATGATTATGAAAATAAAAGGTCTTAAAGATGTTGTAAAGATTATAAGTATAAAATAAAGACTACATATATACAAATATATTTAAATTACATAACCTAACTATATTAATATTTCTTTATGAAAATATATAAATGAATAATGAAACTTATAAATTATTAAATATAACAAATACATCATTAATAATAATAGATATAATTATTAGATTACAAGAATATATTTTAATATATATATGAATGATATAGGTTCGTGAATCCGAGGCCAACCCTACAATTGTTCAATGTCGTAATATGTATTTTTACTACAAAATATAGTATGGTGAGTTCATTTGATTCCCTTTTACTCTTTACATCTTTGGGACTGAGAATACATGCGTTACTTTTACAACTACTTTATTAAATGCTTTTGAAATACATTTTGAACTGCGAATACATGAAATGCTTTTATAAATGTTTGACGAGATAGACACAAGCAAAACATTCCTCGAATGAATTATTATGCAGACAGAAGTTCTGTGGATTATTATTGAATTATGTGGACATGATAATAGCCACCATTGAATTATGTGGACATGATAATTGCCACTATTGAATTATGTGGACATGATAATTGCCACCATTGAATTATGTGGACATGATAATTGCCACCATTGAATTATGTGGACATGATAATTGCCACCAGTTGATGTGAATGTTATATATCGAGAGAATGATTTTATACACAGGTTATGTGTATGTTATTTTTGTGCACGAGATATGTGTACGGTTACTAAGATATATGAAAGATGATTTCGTACACGAGAAAGGTGTACTGTATTTAAAAGATATCGCATGTACATTACAGGTGGGTATAGGATTCGTGCCCATTTGTACCATGCAGCATTTAAATCTTGTGGTCTATCAAAATGACGAATTTTATTGTTTATGATAAACCTATGAACTCACCAACTTTTTTGGTTGACACTTGAAAGCGTGTTTATTCTCAGGTATGAAAGAAACATTCCGCTGTGCATTTACTTATTTTAAAGACATTATTTGGAGTCGATCATCGCAATGGAACCAGATGTTGGTGACTTCGTCCAGATGGATTAGGACGGGTCCTTTCAGTTGGTATCAGAGCGATGGTCTTAGCGAACCAGGTCTGCAATAGTGTGTCTAACTGATAAGTCGTTAGGATACATTAGTGAGTCTGGACTTCGACCGTGTCTGCCTGTCAAAAGTTTTGCTTATCACTTCGTGTCAAAAAAAATTACCTGCTTATCATTCTTAGAGAATCACTTGCTTATCATTCTTATTCCAGACACATTTTACTGCATTGATTGCATGATTAGTGTATGGACAAAATTCATATCTTAGCATATCTGCTAATTCATATCTTAGCGTATCTGTTATTGTAAACTTTGCCTGACATTTTCTGTAGATTCCTCCGTAACTTATGGGATTTTAGTATTATATATGCATATGTAAATTATGTATTGCAGGGTACTAATCTACATCATGTAATCTATTTCTTATCGAAAATCCTTCATCTGATTGTACAGGATAAATCCCTCAACCAGTTCGAGTCCCTCAGATTTCGATAGCTATTCCGATAGTTATTCCGACAACTATTCCGACATGGATATTCACCTAAACTCCGAGAGCGGTGTCACTAGAATGAATCAATCAAACAACCATCCCCAATTCATCTGATGGGTTCGTAGTTGACTTAATCAATGAAGATGAGAATAAGTCGATCCCTTTCACCAACCGAATTCACCTCTTGACAATGAACCTGAAGCGTTTACCGGCGGACCTATCCGAAACACCATCTTCAGCCTCATTTCTAGGGTAGCTCGTCACGATTATATTCTATCTAAAATTCTAAACCTTATTCATCTGCTCGTTCCGACCGACAATCATCTTGAAATAATAGGAGAAGTCAACGAACTTCGCGCTCGAGTAATCAATCTGGAGAATATGGTAAAATATGTACCAGCTTCAGCAACATCACCGGCACCAACAGTACCATCAGTAACGGCACCAGTACCATCAACAATCCATGCCTCAACATCTCATTATGTACCTCGAATATAATCATCATTCTACGTATCGTTCTACATCGATTATCTTCGTTCTTCATGACGATTAAGTAATCTCTAAATGTTTTAGAGATTATGTATTATAGTTCTAATGGTAAACCAAATGAGTTTAATATCATATTAACTCATTAAATCCATAATTATATCTGAAGAAAATATATATGTATATATATTTTCATAGAGATTGTAATTAAAAATTCTTTTGTACAAACTGTTGATGATGAAAATATTTTAACGGGTAGGTAATACCCGAAGAATATTTAAATTTCACATTAATAAGTTACATTGTACGTTCTTTGAACCTGTTTCAACAGTCATATACTATCCTACTTACATCCACCGATATACGTATCCGTTCACCAAATAATAACTATTTTCATTCAAATTCAAATTTTATATTAGGATTTTGACATATCAGAATCCAACAAGCGGCATAATGAATAAAAAATGGACACAATAAAAATTGATTAGAAACACACTAATTAACAATATGAAATTTTGTTAAGAATCCACGCTAACAAAATCCTAGCTAACTGCTCCTAGCTAACTGTTAATTCCGTATTACATTTTATTTATCGCAAATTATTTTATCGAAATTTAATTCTCGCAATTTTATTTATTGTTATTTAATTTCTGTTATTTACTTTACGCACTTTATTTATCGTTATTTAATTTCTATTATTTATTTTACGCACTTTAAATATCGGGACACGTATTTAAGGTTTTGACATATCATATCGACGCATCTATATATATTATTTGGAATCACCATAGACACTCTATATGGAGTAATGATCGAGTTCTCTATACAGGGTTGAGGTTGATTCTACAATAATATATATAGTTTGAGTTGTGATCGAGTCTGAGACGTATACGGGTCACGACACGTATTAATTAATTCGAATATTATATATTAAACTATATATATGAATTATTGGACTGTCAACTGTGGACTATCGACTGTGGACTAATAACATTAAACAATTAAAATAAATTAAAATATTGATTATAACATATGAAACTAAACAATTCTTCAAGTTGCCACTTGATTTCATCTTAAACCTTAATTGTACCTTGACGATTCCAATCTGTATTCAAACTTTCATAATTCTTGAAAACACCTCAATCGATAGGATGAATCAACCGCACTTCCTTTACGGAAGGAAAGATTTGTGCATATAGTTATACACCTGAGAAACTCTCGACAACTGAGTAAAAGTTTAACACGTAGCCGCGTCAGATCCTTTGGCATTTATTAGCAAAAAAAAAAAAAAAAAAAAAAAAAAAAAAACCTTGCAACTCCTGTTCGAAATAGCTAATTTTGTCATAGCTCCAGCAAGTCAACTTTGACTTTTCATTCGAAACAACCTTATTATAACCTTGATATATATGCGTGCTCTGTTATTGTTACCGGGGAACCTTTTATATTCCATCATACTACCAGCAGACGTACCAGCAACCTCGTTACTTCTTGGCTTAAATCTCTTTGACAAATCATTATTTTTATTCATTGAAACCCTATCATATACTCATCCGCATATTGTAACGAGAACTGCCATACCAATTATCGGGAATCAGCAATCAGTACTTTGAAAACTCACAGCATATCTACATCTACAGTTATATATATATGATATTTATCTCTTAGAATTATGATCTCTTATTCTGAAATTCTAAAAAGCACTCAGTCACAAAATCAATACTCTGAATATTGAAAAAGCTGAATGAAGCAGCAGAAACCATAGACAACCATAAACGCCCTTAATCATCGGAAGTTTGATGATAAAGAATAGTATGTTGGAAAAGCTCATAAAAGTTAGAACTGGAAAACGGATTGAGCTAACCATGAAGGAGACCAAGGACAAATACAAGGACCATACCCTATATTCAAAGAATCCAGATAATTCTGGATCCGTTGAAATCTTTAGAGAATATCTTGCTCCGAAGTCATGTTAAAATCTTGCGGAAAATCTTTTTCCATCAACCATCGAACTTAGAAATTCCAAAATATCATCATCAATATCTTCGATATTTCTGAGGAGATTTTCATAAATATTTTCGTCCGAAATTATATACCTCTTCGTGCTTTCTGTGTATCATTGTATTGGAAACATTCAATAGAAAATCTAGTACCGAAAAGCAGATCATGCAAAACTATGAAAGAAGCCGTGGACAAATCATAAAGAATAAGTTTGACTTCAAAGAATTTAAATGATTCTGTTTCTGATGAAATCTTTAGCGAATACCTTGCTTCCGAATCTAAACCCGTACGGATAAATCTCCTTCATCATACTTCGATATTAGAAATTCCAAGATATCATCGTATCTTTCATTATAAATATTTTCCATATTTCTGAATATATTTTTATAATTACTCTTATCTGAAATCATTAATCTTTTCGTGCTATCAGTGTTACATTATATAGAAACTGTTAGTTTCTATATTCTGTAAACTTTCAAACTTAAAATATGAATGTTTTTGAAGTAGTGTTGGGAACTGATGCATGAGTTAGTATAATATAATGACACTTGATCACCGTGATTATATTATAGTAAGTCATGCTGAGTTTCTAATGAAACGTGATGATTCACAGATCATAACATCATCATGTGCCATGTTACACGACTCTTTCATTCTACTTCACCTCCGAACATATCAAGAAAAGATATTCTTGATAGTTCTATTCTCAGTGATTCTGGTAATTTGACAAATCAAACCGTGCTATCACATTACTTCCTGCTTAGAACATTATAATCATTCGAAACTCTATATCTACAAATTCTGGACTATTATTCGCTTGACTTGAAGTCGAGAAGAGGAAACAAAAGCATAGAACTTTGAAATATAAGGGAGAATATAAAGCCTGATAACAACACATAAATTACAAACCGTGCATATCAATGTTTATCGCAACATAAAGACACGGGAGAATTAAAAACATTATAATCACAAGGGTGAAGTAGAAGAAGGCAGATTCCCCTGGTGGAAGTTGGAAAAGGAGAATGATTGTTGCGATAGTAAGAATGAGGACAAGGACCAAAACTAGACTAAGCATTTTCACAATCTTTTGGGATGTATGAACTAAGAAAGGAAGTATAAGAATGGTGAGAATAATGGAACGGAAGAGCTTAATTTATAATGGAAATATCAGACAGAGTAATCGATGCAGATCACCGTATTTAATTATAGAAATCTTAATTTCCTTACTCACCGAAGAATCAAATCTTTTTGATTTTGAAGATTTTCTATAAATCCCATGAATTCCGGAATTCAACCCTGTTTACGTCAAAAGCTAAGGAAAGATCTTATTTTCTTCAATTCACTATTTTGTGATAGCTTCATTCGTATTCTTAGAATAATCGAATTGTTTTATCATTATTATTTAATGATGATAAACCTCTAATTATCAACTCATATTGGTCATGAAAACATTTTTTATTGTTAGCCATGACCACCTCACTCAAATTTTGGGACGAAATTTCTTTAACGGGTAGGTACTGTGATGACCCGGGAATTTCCGACCAAATTTAAACTTAATCTTTATATGATTTTGACAAGATAAACAAAGTCTGTAATGTTGAATCTCAAAAATTTCTGAAACTGTGTTCATGTATTCAGTGACCTTTTACTATTACCGACGATTCACGAACCTTTAAATTGTAAAATATGTATATATAAATAATTATATATGTAAATATTTACATATTATAAAATATATTAATGAACTATTATGTAATTTAAACAACATACGATAATTAAAATTTGTTATTTATATATGTTAAATCAAAATCAGAGAGTCTATTGAATGTAATGATTTCGAACATGTTTGGTCAACATTAACAAAGTATAAAATGTACGATGTTATACTTTGAATTTATCTAAGTAATACAACTTGATGTTTAAAAACCGAATCATATTTATAAAAATGTGAATATATATATATTTAAATTTTCTACATAATTATTACTATAGATATATATATAATGTTAAAATGTATAAATATTAAATATACAATATGTATTACGTAAATATTTAATATTATAAAATTAATAGTATATAAAATAAATATATGTAATTACAAGATAAAATATAATTAATGTATTAGAATTCTTATTATTACTTTTCTTATTATCATTTTCATAAATAATAATATTAATATCAAGAACAGTATTATTAATATTATCATATAATTTATAGATGTAAAAATCGATACATTTGATTGGTTACATTATTATTAATAATATTATTTTTAACAATATATATAGTTAAGAATATTATTAATTATTATCATTATTGTCTATATAATAATTATTATTATTATTATTATTAATTATTATTATAAATCTATTTATTTATTCATATTACGGATATAGGAAACAAATATATAAGGCCAAAATCAGTTGCAAGTTAGTTTCAGACCTAATAATATTTTGTTCTTTATCTGATTTAATCATCAATCACTAACAGTTAATCGTACAAGGAACAGTTAGCTATCATACTCACGTTTTATATTTTTTTTTTATTGATTTTCTTTTATTTTGTCTGTGTTCAGTTTTGTCGACCCACACAAGCTCATCATATAACAGATGGAGCTGTTTGTATTAATATATTCAGCCTTCTATCATCAATTAAAATCCTTATAATTAATATCAGGTCGAGATTTTTCAAAAAAAAACCCAAGAACCCGTCGCCTGTCCCTGTTATTGACCATAATTACCAAAACCTCGATTTTGAATGGATTTACAAAAAGTAATAATGCAGATACGTTAGTAGTGTTACGTTTAAACTATCTGTAGGATTTCAAACTCCAATTTTTCCTATCAAGCTCTAATTGTCGAGTCAAAGTTTAAATTTTAAAAAGTCAAATTCTGTTCTTCATTGAAATTCGAATCTGTTTTGATGCGTCAAGTTCAATTGAGGTTATAGAAAGTTTCTACAAAGGATTTATAATCTATTTCATGTTATAACTTTAATCTAAAAGTGTCTAGAACTTCGAGTCAAGGTTGGAGTTCATCATCGTCAACAGAAATCTGTTACAGCAGCTATTTTTTTTTTTTATATTTTTTTTTAGTTTTAATCAATCCCAAACCCAATCAAATGATTTCTGTTTCGGTCTAGTATTTTAAAAACATCACTTAAATTGTTTTGAGGGATGAATCGATTCCTGGTTACTGTGATTTTTAAAAAAAAAGATGAAGAAGGAAAAGTTGAAACAGAAAATAGTTAAATAAAAATTGGTAACCCTTTAATATCAGAAAAGCAAGTGTGGTCGTATGGTTTAAGGTGTTTTCAAGGAGCGAGAGGTCTCGGGTTCGAGTCACGGCTTAGGCGGTTTGCTATTTTTTTGAGTCTTTAAGGTATTAAATCATTATTATTATTTATTATTATTATTATTATTATTATTATTATTATTATTATTATTATTATTATTATTATTATTATTATTATTATTATTATTATTGTTATTATAAATTATTATTATTATTGTTATAAGTATTATTATTATTATTAGAATGACTAAGATTAAGATTAAGATTATTGTTGTTATTAACATATTATCATTAATATTGTTACTAGTATTATTGTTATCTTTATCAATAACATTAAAAGTATTATTATGGAAAATTTTAGAATTATCATGATTATTAATATAGGTACTACTAATATTACTATGATTATTACTATTAATATCGTTATTATTATTAGGAAAATGATACAAATCATTATTATTTCACTAATATTAATATTAGTATTGTTCACTTTTATAATTAATAGTATTAATATTATTGTTAGTATTAACATAAATATCGTTCATAACAATAATATTATTATTATTAATATTATCACTATCACTAATATCATTAGTAGTAAAATTATTATAATTATTATTATTATCAATATTGGTATTATTAGTAATACCATTATTATTAAAAGTAATATTATTTTCAAACCTGTCGTTTTTAGTTAAAACTAATAGTATCGTTAAAAGTAACATTTTTACTATCATTATTATTATTATTATTAATAGTATTATCAATACCAACAAAATTATTATGATTATGAAAACAAAAGGTCTTAAAGATGTTGTAAAGATTATAAGTATAAAATAAAGACTACATACATACAAATATATTTAAATTACATAACCTAACTATATTAATATTTCTTTATGAAAATATATAAATGAATAATGAAACTTATAAATTATTAAATATAACAAATACATCATTAATAATAATAGATATAATTATTAGATTACAAGAATATATTTTAATATATATATATGAATGATATAGGTTCGTGAATCCGAGGCCAACCCTACAATTGTTCAATGTCGTAATATGTATTTTTACTACAAAATACAGTATGGTGAGTTCATTTGATTCCCTTTTACTCTTTACATCTTTGGGACTGAGAATACATGCGTTACTTTTACAACTACTTTATTAAATGCTTTTGAAATACATTTTGAACTGCGAATGCATGAAATGCTTTTATAAATGTTTGACGAGATAGACACAAGCAAAACATTCCTCGAATGAATTATTATGCAGACAGAAGTTCTGCGGATTATTATTGAATTATGTGGACATGATAATAGCCACCATTGAATTATGTGGACATGATAATTGCCACCATTGAATTATGTGGACATGATAATTGCCACCATTGAATTATGTGGACATGATAATTGCCACCAGTTGATGTGAATGTTATATATCGAGAGAATGATTTTATACATAGGTTATGTGTATGTTATTTTTGTGCACGAGATATGTGTACGGTTACTAAGATATATGAAAGATGATTTCGTACACGAGAAAGGTGTACTGTATTTAAAAGATATCGCATGTACATTACAGGTGGGTATAGGATTCGTGCCCATTTGTACCATGCAGCATTTAAATCTTGTGGTCTATCAAAATGACGAATTTTATTGTTTATGATAAACCTATGAACTCACCAACTTTTTTGGTTGACACTTGAAAGCGTGTTTATTCTCAGGTATGAAAGAAACATTCCGCTGTGCATTTACTCATTTTAAAGACATTATTTGGAGTCGATCATCGCAATGGAACCAGATGTTGGTGACTTCGTCCAGATGGATTAGGACGGGTCCTTTCAATTCAGGTCTATATAAATACTTAAATAAATACAAAATACAATCATATATATATATATATATATATATATATATATATATATATATATATATATATATATATAAACATATACAGATATATGGATATATAAATGACTATTATATATAAATTCAAATACAAATATTTATGTATTTCAATTCCAAATGAATTCAAACTGTTGTTGATGGATTCTTATGCCTCCCAGGTAGTACAAACTCGAATTTAAATATCAGATAGGGTTAAAAATAAAAAGAAATCAGTTGCTATCTGTTCAGGCTTTATTTTTTTTTAATATATATTTTTGTCCTTTGATAAATCTGTCGATGACTTTTTAGCTACAAAACAAACCTTAATTGATTCGTTTAGCTGTAATGAAATCACCTAATATCTGTATAATCATCAAACAACGGAATGGGAAGGAAAAACAAAAAAATAAAAAATAAAGTCCTACAGCTCGTTCCTCTCTGCTTCAATTCAATTCACCAAATATCTAAATTCGAATGATTTTTCAAAATCTTTAAATGAGGTTTTGTTAGGATTGGTCTATGTAAACTAACTGCAAAGTTTCAAATCTCAAATCTTTCTATTGAGTACGAATTTTAGAGTCAAAGTTTAGATTTTAAAAAGTCAACCATTGTTCTTCATGTAAATTCGAATTTGTTCTTGAGTTTTAGGATCAATTGATGAATCAGGAAGATTTCATAAACGAATTACAACCTTTTTCAAGTTATAACTTTTGTCTAAAAATGTCTCAAGATTAAAAGCAAAGTTTGAATTTTTTTTTGCTTCACGTAGCTGCTGCTACTGATTTTATTTTTTTTTTCTTTTATGGTCTGTTGATTTAACTCAATTAGAAGGACGTTTTGTTTATGTTATAAAAAAAACAACTCAAAGCATTGTTGTAGCATTTGTTTAATTCCCTGCTCGACTAAATTGTCTAACGAAGAAGAAGAAAAAGAAATTGGAACAGAAATAGTTTAAATAAGTTACTGATGGGAGTAATAATCAGAAATGGGGCAACAGCCCAATGGTTTAGTGTGTTTGTCGGGTTTCAAGTGGTCTCGGGTTCGATCCTTGCTTTGTGCAACTTTTTTTTAAGGGGCTTCAAAGGTAGATTTATTATTATTATTATTATTATTATTATTATTATTATTATTATTATCATTTTCATTATTGTTATTAATATTATCATTATTAATGTTGTGAATATTATTATTGTTATTATTAGATACTACTAGCATTATAATTATTAAAAATATTATAATTAAGTATTGTTAACATAGTTATAAGTATTATTATTATTATTATTATTATTATTATTATTATTATTAATATTATTATTATTATTATTATTCCTACTAGTATCGTAGACATTGTCATTGTTATTATTATTAATAGATGTATTGTTATTATTATCATTATCATTATTATTAATGACATAAGTATTAAAATTAATAATACTATCATTAAAATGATTATTAGTATAGTTATCACTAAACCTATTATCGTTTGGTGTAAAATGTTTATATTTTTTTTTTTTTTTTGTATTATTATTAGTACCAGTAGAATTATTATCACTATATTTATTAATATAAATATTATTATTAGTATCTTTTCTATAATTACTAGTATTATTATCATTAACATAATTATCGTTATTAACAATATCCTTATTAGTAGTATTATTAGTATTATTAAAATAAATAAAATTGTATTGTTATTATTACTATTAGTAAATCATTATTATTATCAAAACTATCATTTTAAATAAATAAATATTTTTGTACATGAAATATACTAATTATATATGTACTATAATTATATTAATATTTTAAATAACCATATTTATCAAACTTATTAATATTACTTATTTAAATACATACATACAACAAACTAACGATTTTTAAGTATGACACTAATCAATAATGTAAATAAAAATGGAAATAGTAATATGACTATATAGATATTAATCATTTTAAAAACATATACAAATTAAATAAATAATATATAAATTAAGATTTAATAAATAAATTGTTCGATTTCGATTATGTGTATTAATAACTATACAAATGATATAGGTTCGTGAATCCGGGGCCAACCCTGCATTATTCAGTTTATCTAATGTTGTCATATGTATTTTTACTATAAAATACATTAGGTGAGTTTCATTTGCCTTTTTACCCTTTATATTTTTGGCCTGAGAATACATGCGCAACTTTTTATAACTGTTTTACGAAATAGACACAAGTAATTGAAACTACATTATATGGTTGAATGATCGAAATCGAATATGCCCTTTTTATTAAGTCTGGTAATCTAAGAATTAGGGAACAGCACCCTAATTGACGCGAATCCTAAAGATAGATCTATCGGGCCCAACAAGCCCCATCCAAAGTACCGGATGCTTTAGTACTTCGAAATTTATATCATGTCCGAAGGAGGATCCCGGAATGATGGGGATATTCTTATATATATATTGTGAATGTCGGTTACCAGGTGTTCAATCCATAAGAATGATATTTTTGTCTCTATGCATGGAACGTATATTTATGAGAAATGAAAATATAAAATCTTGTGGTCTATTAAAATTATGAAAGGATTATTTATGTTAAACTAATGAACTCACCAACCTTTTGGTTGACACTTGAAAGCATGTTTATTCTCAGGTATGAAAGAAATCTTTCGCTGTGAAATTGCTCATTTTAAAGATATTACTTGGAGTCATTCATGACATATTTCAAAAGACGTTGCATTCGAGTCGTTGAATTCATCAAGATTATTATTAAGTCAATTATAGTTAGATATTATAAAATGGTATGCATGACGTCCACTTTCGATGTAATGAAATATTGTCTTTCTAAAAACGAATGCAATGTTTGTAAAATGTATCATATAGAGGTCAAGTACCTCGCGATGTAATCAACTGTTGTGATTCGTTTATAATCGATATGGACTTCTTCTGAATGGATTAGGACGGGTCTTCACAGTTGGTATCAGAGCGGTGGTCTTAGCGAACCATGTCTGCATTAGTGTATCTAACTGATAAGTTGTTAAGATGCATTATTGAGTCTGGACTTCGACCGTGTCTGCATATCAAAAGTTTTACTTATCATTTTGTGTCAAAAATTACCTGCTTATCATTCTTAGAGAATTACTTGCTTATCATTCTTAGTCAAGACACGTTTTACTGCATTGACTGCATGAATAGTGTATAGACAAAATTCATATCTTAGCGTATCTGCTACTTCATATCTTAGCGTACCTGTTACTGTAACTTTGCCTGACAACTTCCGTAGATTCCTCCGTAACTTATGGGATTTTAGTATTATTTATGCATATGTAAATTATGTATTGCGGGATACTAATCTACATCCTATAATCTATTTCTTATCAAAAATCCTTCATCTGATCGTACGAGATGAATCCTTCAACTAGTTCAAGTCCCTCGGATTCAGACAGCTAATTCGATAGTTATCCCGACAGTTATTCCGAATGGATAGTCATCTAAGCTCCGGAAGCAATGTCACCAAAATGAATCAGCCAATCATCCATCTCCAATTCATCTGATGGATTCATAGTCGACTTAATCAATGGAGACGCGCAGAAGGCGATCCCTTCCACTAACCGAATTCACCTTTTGGCGAAGAACCTGAAGCACTTACCGGCGAACCTGTTCGTAACACCATTTTCACCCTCATTTCTCGAATATCTCACCACGATTATATCATAACTCAGATTCTAAACCTTATTCATCCGCTCGTTCCGACCGACAATCATCCCTAAGTAATACAAGAAGATAATGAACATCGCGCTCTAGTAATCAATTTGGAGAACATGGTGCAAAACGTACCAGCTTCAGCAACATCACCGGCACCAATAGTACCATCAATAACAACATCAATATCATCAACAATCCATGCCTCAACATCTCATTCTGTACCTCAAGCATAATCATTATTCTACGAATCATTCTATATTATTTATCTTCGTTCTTCATGGAAATTATGTAATCTCTAATGTTTTAGAGATTATGTATTCTAGCTCAAATCGAAAATCAAATGAGAGTAATATTATAGTAACTCATTAAATTCATGATTATATCTGAAGAAAATATATATGTAAGTATATTTTTATAAAGATTGTGATTAAAGATTCTTTCGTACAAACTATTAATGATGAAAATATTTTAACGGGTAGGTATTACCCGAGGAATATTTAAGATTTCACATTAATGAATTACACTATACATTCTTCAAATATCTGATTCAACAGTCATTTCCTATCCTACTTACATACACATATATATGAATCCGTTCACCACAGAATAACCATTTCCATTCAAATTTCACATTTGGATTTTGACCTATCAGAATCCAACAAGTGGCATAATGAAGAAAACATTTGATGGAATAAAATTTGTTAGAAACAAACAAATTAATTATGAGAAATTTTGTTAAGAATCCACGCTAACAAAATCCTAGCTAACTATTCCTAGCTAACTGTGGACTAATCAACTGAGGACTACCAACAGTGGACAATTAAAATGAATTAAAATATTGATTAAACATATGAAACTAAACAATTCTTCGAGTTTGCCACTTGATTACATCTTAAACCTCATTTGTACCTTGACGATTACAATTTGTGTGCAAACCTTTCATGATCCTTGAAAACACCTCAATCGAGAGGATGAACCAACCGCATTCCATCTACGGAAGAAAAGATTAATGCATATAGTAATGCACCTGAAAACACTCAAAACCTGAGTAAACGTTTAACACATATCTGTGCTAGCTCCTTTGGCATTGTTATTACCGAAAATAATATTGCAACTCTTTTTCAAGTTAGCCAATTTTGTCCCAGCTTCATCAAATCAACTCCGACTTCCATTCGAATTAGCCTTATTATAACCTTGATATATAAGTTTGCCTGTCGTCATCGTTACCGGGAAACCATTTATATTCCACCACATTAGCAGTAAACTTACCAGCAACTTCATTACTCCTTGGTTTAAGTCTCTCCGAAGAACTATTATAGTTGTTCGTTAAAACCTATTCATATACTCATCTGCATCTTGTAACAAGAGCTGCCATACCAATTACCGGGAATCAGCAATCAGTACTTTGAAAACTCACAGCATAGCTACATCAATAGTTATATGTATGACATTTATCTCTAAGAATTACGATCTCTCATTCTGAAATTCTGAAAAGCACTCAGTCACAAATCAATACTCTGAATATTGAAAAAGCTGAATGAAGCAGCAGAAACCATAGACAACCGTAAACGACCTTAATCATCGGAAGTTTGATGATAAAGAATGGTATGTTGGAAAAGCTCAGAAAAATTGGAACTGGAAAACAGATTGAGCTAACCACGAAGGAGACCAAGGACAAATACAAGGACTAAACCCTATATTCAAAGAATTCAGGTAATTCTGGATTCGTTAAAATCTTTAGAGAATATCTTGCTCCGAAGTCATGTTAAAATCTTGCGGAAAATCTTTCTCCATCAACCATCGAACTTAGAAATTCCAAAATATCATCATCAATATCTTTAATATTTCTGAGGATATTTTCATAAATATTCTCGTCCGAAATTATATACCTCCTTATGCTTCCTGTGTATCATTATATCGGAAACATTCAATAAAAACAAAATTTTAGTACCGAAAAGCAGATTATGCGAAACTAGGAAGAAAGCCATGGACAAATCACAAAGAATAAGTTTGACTTCAAAGAATCCAAATGATTCAATGTCTGCTAAAGTCTTTAGTGAATATATTGCTCCTTACTCTAAACCCTTGCAGCTAATAGTTTCTATCATCCTCTGATCTTAGATATTCCGAGATATTATCGTATCTTTCATTATAAATATCCTCGATATTTCTGAATATATTTTTATAACTAATACTATCTGAAATCATTTATCTCTTCGTGCTATCAGTGTTACCTCATATAGAAACTGTTAGTTTCTATATTCTGTAAACTTTCGAGCTTAAAATATGAATGTTATTGAAGTAATGTTGGGAACTGATGCATGAGTTAGTATAATATAATGACACTTGATCAACGTGATTATATTACAGTAAGTCATGCTGAGTTCTAATGGGACATGATGGTTCACAGTAGATCATACCACCATCATGTGTCATGTTACATAACTCTTTCATTCTAATTAACTTCTGAACATATCAAGAAAGTATATTCTTGATAGATCTATTCTCAATGATTCTGGTAATTTGACGAATCAAATCGTGCTATTACATTCTTTCTTGATTATAACATTAAATTCATTCGAAACTCCATACTTACAAATTCTAGACCATTACTCGTTTTACTAGAGATCGAGAGGAGATTAAAAAGACGAAGAGCTCCGAAACATAAAGGAAGATATAAAACTCGACAACAACACTGAAATTACAATAATTAAAAATTAAAACATCACGACAATTAAAAATTAAAAGATTACAATCAAACTACTCGTTGTCGTCAATTGTCATCTGCAAGGTAGCGTTCAGCAGTCATTTCACCATCCGTGAGGTACTCTGGAGACATCGGTATTTCTCTTGATGCCTCAACTGCTGCTTCAGCTGATTCATCGAGGTAACGATAACCCAACGTCTCTTCATCTTCAAGAACCGCATACAAAGAAATGCGTTTACCGCGATCTGCAATGGTATCTTTTATAAAGTACCATTGATCATCGGTACACAGAAAACTTGCCCTACAATCCGCATCATAATCGTATTTATAAAAGAACACAGACGTGAATTCACCCGGAACTTTTTCCTTCAGAAAGGATAGCAAGTCTTGTAAACCAACATCACGAATGTCGATATCTTCAAATGAAATACTGTCGCCCCACTTATATTCTTTCATTTGATTACGGAAATCACCTCTGTAATGAACATTGAATGAAACAATCATTGGGGGAAGTGTTAACATTTTGCAGTTTGGGAGTGTTTGATTTTGATTTTGAGAAAGGTGGAAATATAAAAGAAATATATGTTTGAGTGTATAAAATGAAGTATATGGTTGGTGTTTTTATAGTGTAAAAGTGACCGTTGGGATAGCCGTTGGAAATTTTTTTTTTTACTAACGGCTAAAAAAAAAAATTTGGGCAAGTTTTTGGGCGAAGGTGGACGATGCCCGTTGGGACCTCTCTCATGATAGTTTCATTCGTGCTCTTCGAATAATCGAATTATTTTATCTGTATTATTCTGTAATGATGAAAACTCTATTTATCAGTTCATATTCGTCAAGAAAAACATATTTATTGTTAGCCATGACGACCTCACTCAAATTTCGGGACGAAATTTCTTTAACGGGTAGGTACTGTGATGACCCGAGAATTTCCGACCAAATTTAAACTTTAATCTTTATATGTTCCCGACACGATAAGCAAAATTTGTAATGTTAAGTCTCGAAAGTTTTGAAATCTATATTCATGTAATTAATTACCCTTTGACTATGCTCAACGATTCAAGAACATCTATTTGTAAATAAACATGTAAATACATATGTGGATATAAAAATAAATATAAGTATATATAATATTTTGAATTAATAAAGTATATTTAATTAATTGAAACTTAAAAATGTAAAAATAACAATTAGAATAATTAAGTTACTATTAATGTATATAAATATATATGTTACTATAAAATATATACAAAATAAATAAATATTATATGTTCAGTAAAAGTCAGCACATAATATAATATTACATAAATCAATAAATGATAATATATTAAATTACGAGTTTGAATATAATTGATTACCCTTAAATTCATCATTTTTATTATTGATAATGCTAATATCAATATTTGTACTAGTAACATTATTATTTAAAATATATATAAGATTTGGGTTGTATTAGTATTATTATTAAGGTTATTATTATCATTAATAATATTAATATTTTTATAACTAGTATTATTATTTGATTCATTAATAAGATTACTATTGTCATTAGTATTAATTAAATTTATTAAAAATTGCATTATTGTTAGTATTAATATTATCATTATTTATTATTTATCATTACTAGCCTTTTTACCAATAATTTTATTATTTTATTATTAATAATATTAACACACTTATAATTATAATTATCTAGATTTATGATTTACATACATATAAACAGATATATACATTCAGGTCTATATAAATACTTAAATAAATACAAAATACAATCATATATCATATATATATATATATATATATATATATATATATATATATATATATATATATATATATATATATATATATATATATATAAACATATACAGATATATGGATATATAAATGACTATTATATATAAATTCAAATACAAATATTTATGTATTTCAATTCCAAATGAATTCAAACTGTTGCTGATGGATTCTTACGCCTCCCAGGTAGTACAAACTCGAATTTAAATATCAGATAGGGTTAAAAATAAAAAGAAATCAGTTGCTATCTGTTCAGGCTTTATTTTTTTTTAATATATATTTTTGTCCTTTAATAAATCTGTCGACGACTTTTTAGCTACAAAACAAACCTTAATTGATTCGTTTAACTGTAATGAAATCGCCTAATATCTGTATAATCATCAAACAACGGAATGGGAAGGAAAAACAAAAAAAAAATAAATAAATAAAGTCCTACAGCTCGTTCCTCTCTGCTTCAATTCAATTCACCAAATATCTAAATTCGAATGATTTTTCAAAATCTTTAAATGAGGTTTTGTTAGGATTGGTCTATGTAAACTAACTGCAAAGTTTCAAATCTCAAATCTTTCTATTGAGTACGAATTTTAGAGTCAAAGTTTAGATTTTAAAAAGGCAACCATTGTTCTTCATGTAAATTCGAATTTGTTCTTGAGTTTTAGGATCAATTGATGAATCAGGAAGATTTCATAAACGAATTACAACCTTTTTCAAGTTATAACTTTTGTCTAAAAATGTCTCAAGATCAAAAGCAAAGTTTGAATTTTTTTTTTTTTTTTTTTTTTGCTTCACGTCGCTGCTGCTACTGATTTTAATTTTTTTTTTCTTTTATGGTCTGTTGATTTAACTCAATTAGAAGGACGTTTTGTTTATGTTATAAAAAAAAACAACTCAAAGCCTTGTTGTAGCATTTGTTTAATTCCCTGCTCGACTAAATTGTTTAACGAAGAAGAAGAAAAAGAAATTGGAACAGAAATAGTTTAAATAAGTTACTGATGGGAGTAATAATCAGAAATGGGGCAACAGCCCAATGGTTTAGTGTGTTTGTCGGGTTTCAAGTGATCTCGGGTTCGATCCTTGCTTTGTGCAACTTTTTTTTAAGGGGCTTCAAAGGTAGATTTAAATACCAAAATTTTTATTATTATTATTATTATTATTATCATTTTCATTATTGTTATTAATATTATCATTATTAATGTTGTGAATATTATTATTGTTATTATTAGAAACTACTAGCATTATAATTATTAAAAATATTATAATTAAGTATTGTTAACATAGTTATAAGTATTATTATTATTATTATTATTATTATTATTATTATTATTATTATTATTATTATTATTATTATTATTATTATTATTATTATTATTATTATTATTCCTACTAGTATCGTAGACATTGTCATTGTTATTATTATTATTAGTAGATGTATAGTTATTATTATCATTATCATTATTATTAATGACATAAGTATTAAAATTAATAATACTATCATTAAAATGATTATTAGTATAGTTATCACTAAACCTATTATCGTTTGGTGTAAAATTTTTTTTTTTTTTTTTGTATTATTATTAGTACCAGTAGAATTATTATCACTATATTTATTAATATAAATATTATTATTAGTATCTTTTCTATAATTACTAGTATTATTATCATTAACATAATTATCGTTATTAACAATATCCTTATTAGTAGTATTATTAGTATTATTAAAATAAATAAAATTGTATTGTTATTATTACTATTAGTAAATCATTATTATTATCAAAACTATCATTTTAAATAAATAAATATTTTTGTACATGAAATATACTTATTATATATGTACTATAATTATATTAATATTTTAAATAACCATATTTATCAAACTTATTAATATTACTTATTTAAATACATACATACAACAAACTAACGATTTTTAAGTATGACACTAATCAATAATGTAAATAAAAATGGAAATAGTAATATGACTATATAGATATTAATCATTTTAAATATATATACAAATTAAATAAATAATATATAAATTAAGATTTAATAAATAAATTATTCGATTTCGATTATGTGTATTAATAACTATACAAATGATATAGGTTCGTGAATCCGGGGCCAACCCTGCATTATTCAGTTTATCTAATGTTGTCATATGTATTTTTACTACAAAATACATTAGGTGAGTTTCATTTTCCTTTTTACCCTTTATATTTTTGGCCTGAGAATACATGCGCAACTTTTTATAACTGTTTTACGAAATAGACACAAGTAATTGAAACTACATTATATGGTTGAATGATCGAAATCGAATATGCCCTTTTTATTAAGTCTGGTAATCTAAGAATTAGGGAACAGACACCCTAATTGACGCGAATCCTAAAGATAGATCTATCGGGCCCAACAAGCCCCATCCAAAGTACCGGATGCTTTAGTACTTCGAAATTTATATCATGTCCGAAGGAGGATCCCGGAATGATGGGGATATTCTTATATATATATATTGTGAATGTCGGTTACTAGGTGTTCAATCCATAAGAATGATATTTTTGTCTCTATGCATGGGACGTATATTTATGAGAAATGAAAATATAAAATCTTGTGGTCTATTAAAATTATGAAAGGATTATTTATGTTAAACTAATGAACTCACCAACCTTTTGGTTGACACTTGAAAGCATGTTTATTCTCAGGTATGAAAGAAATCTTTCGCTGTGAAATTGCTCATTTTAAAGATATTACTTGGAGTCATTCATGACATATTTCAAAAGAAGTTGCATTCGAGTCGTTGAATTCATCAAGATTATTATTAAGTCAATTATAGTTAGATATTATAAAATGGTATGCGTGACGTCCACTTTCGATGTAATGAAATATTGTCTTTCTAAAAACGAATGCAATGTTTGTAAAATGTATCATATAGAGGTCAAGTACCTCGCGATGTAATCAACTGTTGTGATTCGTTTATAATCGATATGGACTTCGTCCGAATAGATTAGGACGGGTCTTCACAATGGCTGCTACAAATCAAACAATGGATGCATTAATGAAGGCAACAAGAACAGGTCAAGGCCACGCAATTATTCAACCCACGATGTCTGACGGCTTTGAAATAAAGGGTCAATTTCTCCACATTGTGACGACCCAGAAATTTCTGATCAAATTTAGACTTAATCTTTAAATGATTTCGATACGATAAGCAAAGTTTGTAATATTAAATCTTAAAAACTTTGAACATCTGTTCATGTATACATTTAACCTTTGACCATTCCCGACGATTCACCAACAATTGCGTGTAAATAAATATGTAAATATATATATATATATATATATGAATTCAATACATAAGTAATATTAATTATGTAAATAGATATTAAGGATTCAATATATTATAGTTAGTAAATATAATATAATAAATAAGATTGTATTATAGTAAATTTAAATACAAACTTGAATATAATGATTATATTAATATTATTATCATCACTTTCATTATTATTAAGGTAAATAATAATATTAATATATGTATTACTAATATCATTATTTCTAACATAATATGTATATATAAAATTTGATGTGTATAAGTTGTTATATTATTACTATAAAAAAATTTTTCTTTCTTCAAACCATTAACAATATTATAACTAATATTATTATTAGTATCATTTATAAGATTAGTATTATCATTATCATTATCATTAGTAATACTATTATTACTGTTATAATAATTATAAATTTGTATTATTATTATGTACAATATTAAATGTATTATTATTATAGTTATATTTAATATTAAGATTAATTATAATCTATAAAAAAATAAAGTAAATAAATAAATACAAACAGATATATACAGATATATATATTAATAATATATAATTATTATTATTATTATTATTATTATTATTATTATTATTATTATTATTATTATGTATATATATCATCATTTATAATATATAATTATTAATAATATATTTATTATTATTAATCATATATTTATTTTTATTATTATTAATATTATTATTAATAATATATATTAATAAAATATATCAGTATTATTATTTATTATTATTATTATTAATAATATATATATTAATTGTATAAATCAATAAATCGTACGAAGATTTGTTAACCATATATATAAAGACTGTAATCGTTTTTGTTTCTGTCAATTTTGTTACAAGTCCGTGTCAATCACGATTCAAGAAACATAAACTCTTCATTATATAAAACATCATCTGCATTTATAATTGAACAAAAACAGACACGCTACTCTCTGTTCTTAGACTTTTTGGCCAAAACTCCAATTCAAACACAATTTAAAAATCTGGATATGCAGTTATGTTAGGGATGATCCATTTTAACTATCTGTAAGTTTTCGATTTCCAATTCTTTCTATTAACTTCAAATTTACGAGTCAAAGTTTATTTTTAAAAAGTCAACAGATTTATTCATGATAAAATTCGAACTTGTGTTTATGTTTTAAGTTTAATTGATAACCTATAAAGTTTCTAGGAACGATTTAGGACTTGTTTCATTTAGAAATCGTGATCTAAAACTATCTAAAATTTAAAAGTGGATTTGGTGTTCATAATATCATTGACTGTGATAGTCAATAGCTCAAATTCAAATAAATTTTCAAAATGTGTAAATGTAGTTTTGTTAAGATTCTTTTACCCAAACTATATGCAAAAATTGAAGTTCCAATTATTTCTATCGAGTTCTAATTTGAAGGTCAAAGTTTAATGTTAAAAAGTCAACTGAATTGTTCTTATTGAAATTTGGGGTTCTAGCTAATATTTCTGGATCAATTGATGATTCTAGTGCATTACAATGATGATTTAGAAGATATTTCATTTAAACATCAAAGTCCCAAAACGTCCTAATTTCGAAATCAAATTATGGGTCATTACTTTTTTTCGCGTTCACAGCAACTGAGGTTGTTCTTATTTATTTATTTTTCTTTATTAATTGTTTTAAAATTTCCAGAATCTGTTTATTGTTATCGCATTTAAAAAAAACCCATTTCACTGATTAGTTATTATGATTATGATCAGGATCGATTGACTATGAGATGATGAATACGAATATTAAGATAAGAGAAATTAGAATTATTATATAGACAGAAAAACGGATACAGAGGAGTGGTGTGGGAGTTTTTGTGTTAGCGAGTGGTCGCGGGTTCGAGTCCCGGCTCTGGCGGTTTAATTTTTTTAAGTCTTCAAAGGTAATTATCATTGTTATTATTATTATCATTATTAAGATTATTATTATTAATTGTTATTATGTTAACTATTAATATTAATACCATGAATATTATTATTATTATTACTATTATTATTATTAATACATGTATTAAATAACATTCATTATTATTATTATGATTATGATTATGATTACGATTATAATTATTATTATTATTATTAAGTATTAAGTATTAGTATCTTTATTATTATTATTATAATTATAGGTATTATTATTATTAATAACATTAGTATTAACATTATTAGCATTGTTATTATTAAAAATTATTATTGTCACAACTATATTAGTATTACCGTTGGTTTTACTACTAGTATCATTATAAGTGTTATTATTATTATTATTATTATTATTATTATTATTATTATTATTATTATTATTATTATTATTATTATTATTATTATTATTATTATTATTAATATTACTATTTTTAAGATTATCATTAATATAATTATCATTAGTGTTATAATTCTAATTATTATTATTACAAATATAAGTATTAGGATAAAAATTATCATTTATTATTATTATAATGATAATAATAATTATTATTAGTATTATTATGAAAATAATAAAATTTATTATTATTTTCATTAATATTAGTATTAGTATCATTTCTATTAGTATTATCAACATATTCAAAAATTTAATATTATTACTACCATTATTAGTAATATTAAGTATAATCAAAATTAATATTTTTACATGACAAATATCATTTAAGTATTATAATAATTACTAGTATCACAAGCAAATGATATATATATATATATAAAAACATATTTTATATACAAAACCTAATTATACTAATATTTCTATGTACAAATTGAATACATTTAATTAAACAATGAAATATATATATATATATATATATATATATATATATATACACATATATATATATATACACATATATATATATATATACATATATATATATATATACATATATATATATATATACACATATATATATATACATATATATATATATACACATATATATATATATATATATATATATATATATATATATATATATATATATATATATATATATATATATATAAGTTATTAATATAAAAATTATATCACTAATAATAATATATATATTTATTCGATTACGATTATATATATTAATGAATATACAAATGATATAGGTTCGTGAATCCGAGGCTAACCCTGCATTGTTCAGTTTTGTCGTATGAATATTTTTACTACAAAATATTGGATAGTGAGTTTCATTTGCTCCCTTTTTAAATGTTTTTGCAATATATATTTTTAGAACTGAGAATACATGCGCTGCTTTTATAAATGTTTTACGAAATAGACACAAGTAATCGAAACTACATTCTATGGTTGGATTATCGAATTGAATATGCCCCTTTTTAGCTTGGTAGCCTAAGAATTGGTGTTTATGATAATTGCCACCAATTGACGTGAATCCGAAAGATATATCTATCGGGCCCAACGAGCCCCATCGGGGTTACGGATGCTTTAGTACTTCGATTTATCATGTCCGATGTGAGTCCCGGAATGATGGGGATATTCTATATGCATCCTGTTAAGGTCGGTTACCAGGTGTTCACCATATAAATGAATTTTAATTCGCGAGTTACACGTGTCAATATATGAAATCTTGTGGTCTATTAAAATGATGAAAATGAATGATTATGATAAACTAATGAACTCACCAACCTTTTGGTTGACACTTTAAAGCATGTTTATTCTCAGGTATAAAAGAAATCTTCCGCTGTGCATTTGCTCACTTTAGAGATATTACTTGGAGTCATTCATGACATATTTCAAAAGACGTTGCATTCGAGTCGTTGAGTTCATCAAGATTATTATTAAGTCAATTATAGTTGAATATATTATGAAATGGTATGCATGCCATCAACTTTCGATGTAATGAAAGTTTGTCTTTTAAAAACGAATGCAATGTTTGTAAAATGTATCATATAGAGGTCAAGTACCTCGCGATGTAACCAAATATAATGTATTCGTCCAGATGGATCATGACGGGTCATTTCAGTTGGTATCAGAGCGGTGGTCTTAGCGAACCAGGTCTGTATTAGTGTGGCTAACTGATAGTCGTTAGGATGCATTAGTGATTCTGGACTTCGACCGTGTCTGCATGTCAAAAGTTTTACTTATCATTTCATGTCGAAAATTACCTGCTTATCATCCTTAGGGAATCATTTGCTTATCATACTTAGTCTAGACACATCTTACTGAATTGATTGCATAATAGTGTATAGACAAATTCATATCTTAGCGTATCTGTTACTGTAGACTTTATCTGACACGTTTCCTTAATTCCCTCCGTAATCTACGGGATCTTTTGTACTATGTATAGGTATTCTATGTAATTAGAATATCATCCGATATCCGAAAATCATTTCATATTGAAAAAAACCTTTACTCAATCATACGAAATGGAACTCGCCACTAGCTCAAGTTCCTCGGATTCCGACAGCTATTCCGATATGGAAACACACCATTGCTCCGAAAGCAGTATAACCGGAATGGATCAACCAGTTAGCCATCATCAGTTCTAGATGAATTGGGGATGGGTTCGTAGTCTATTAAATCATTGGAGACAAGAAGAAGGCGATCCCTTCCACCAACCGAATTCACCTCTTGGTGAAGAACCTGAAGCATTTACCGGCGAACCTGTTCGTAATACCATTTTCTCTCTCATTTCCAGGGTATCTCGTCATGATTATATACTATCTCAAATTCTAGAACTTATTCATCCGCTCGTCCGAACCGACAATCATCCCGGTGTAATAGAAGAAGTCAGCGAGCTTCGCGCTCGGGTAGTGATTTTGAAGAATATGGTGCAAAGATTACAAGCACCAGCGGCAACACCGGCAGCAACAGTACCACCATCAGCAGAACCAGCAGCATAACCAGTACCACCATCCACAACATCTACATCCCATGATTCAACATCACAATCTGTACCACGAGATCAACGTCATACGCACCATAGATACCAAGGAATACCAACAACAATAACCGATGAAGTATTGATTCATAACTTCATTGGAAAATCATTTCATGGCAATTATGTAATCTCTATAGTCTTAGAGATCATATATTCTTGTTCCAACTGAAAAGCAAATGAGATTAATATCATATTAACTCATTAAATCCATGATTATATCTGAAGAAAATATATATGTATATATGTTTTCATAAAGATTGTAATTAAAAATTCTTTTGTACAAACTGTTAATGGTGAAAATATTTTAACGGGTAGGTAATACCCGAGGAATATTTAGATTTCACATTAATAAGTTACACTGTACATTCATCGAATCTGATTCAACAATCATTTATTATCCTACTTACATCCGCAGATATACGAATCCGTTCACCACAAAATAACCATTTTCATTCAAATTCATATTTGGATTTTGACTTATCAGAATTCAACAAGTGGCATAATGAAGAAAACATTTGACAAAATAAAATTTGTTAGAAACAAACAAATTAAATATGAGAAATTTTGTTAAGAAACCACGCTAACAAAATCCAAGCTAACTTTTCCTAGCAAACTGTTAATTCCTTATTACATTTTATTTATCGCAATTTAATTATCGCAATTTTAATTCTCGCAATTTTATTTATCGTCATTTAATTTCTGTAACATCCCACCTTTTTCCGTTTTCTTTTCCGTTATACTAATTTAAACTCCGTTATATGTTTATAACATCTCCCGTTAATACGCGTTTTAAAATATTTCGTTTAGGTATTTTCTGCACCCGACTACAAACTCGAGGGACTAAAATTGACACGGGGCAAACTAGTTGACTAGGTCACCTAGTCTACCCCAATCACCACCATTCAACCATCTCTCACTCTCTCTCTCTTTCTCTCTAGCAAGAACACACCCAATTTCCAAATTCATTCAATCATCATCTAAATTCGATCTAGGAGGCTTACAACAAAATAAACTACATATTTGGAATCCTCTCTTCATCCTCTTCAATTTGATACCAACTTCATCTCATTTGGGTAACTTTCTAAAATCACTAATTTTATGTGTTCTTGAGATTTTTGAGTTATAAAGTTGTTAATTAGTGTCTATGGCTCATTGTGATGTCGTGTATGTAATTTGTATGCTCGATTCGTTGTTTTTGGCGTAACTAGTTCAATATGAAAATTACTTGCTAAATCCTTGATTTTGGATGATCAAATGTTGTTAGATTGTTAAAGTGCATGTTTTAAAAGTGTTACTAGTATCATTAGCTTCGTTTTGATGTATAGGTTGATTAAGGAAACTCCAAGAACATGATTAATGATTTTGAGAACTTGGATTAGGGTTTGATGAGCTTTACATGAACTTTTGATGCGTCAAATGCTATGAGATATTGTTGTTAAGTGTTTTGTTGCAATGTGTGTTTGATTACCTTCGAAACGGCATAACATACATGTAATTTGATTGCCCGAATCATAAAATGCATTTTTGGAACTTGAACTTTGATTATGAATGTTTAATTGCGGTTTTTGGTTGTTATAAGTGGAAGTTTGATTGATGATATGTGTTTAGTTGCATTCCTCGTCAAAATACCTTTCCAACGATGTATGATAGGCGTTATAAGTGTTTGCGGGTCAAGAATTGTGTTAGAATTGGTTTTGGCTCGTGCATAGTTTGAAAGACAGAAAAATAGCTGAACTACAGGTCGCGCGGCGCGCACCCTACCCCGCGCGGCGCGCCAAATGGCCTGGACAGATTCTGACCTCCATGTCCCTTTTAACGTGAAATGTTTGACTAGCTACCGACCTCCGATTCACATGAAACTTGTTTTAATATACTTGTATATGAATAATTAGCATGGAAAATTTGTCCGGGACCCGACCCGAACATGTTGACTTTTTCGTTGACTTTGACCCGACCAAGTTTGACTTTTTGTCAAACTTAACCAATTAATTATGCAATCTTCCTAACATGCTTTTATACTTGTATCTTGCATGAAACTTGACAATTTGCTTCACATGCTATATTAATCGAGTCGTATTGAGCCATAGGACTAATTGAACATCTTTGACCCTTCGTGACTATCGTTATTGATACAACCTAATTGTTTAGGTCGAGACTAGCATTGTTCTTTGCACGTTTACTTGTTGAAGTACTATTTCACTCTTGCAATCAAAGGTGAGATCATAGTCCCACTTTTACTCTTTTTGAACTTATATTTGGGATGAGAAAACATAAACGATTCTTTTGAACTAAGTGAACACAAGAACGGGAAAACAAACATTCTACATACGAGTTTAGAACAAAAATCCTCAATTCGATTATCATTAGTTACACTTGCCGGGTGTAAGCGAGAACTTATGTTATATGGCCATATGGGTTGACAACCCTCATCTTTGACGGTTCGCTACCGTCTACGGATGAAATATATTTTCGAGAATCAGTGTTTGTTCTAGCACTATGGATGGGGTATACAATGGATGGAATGTTAAGCTTTGATAATTGGGTGCTCGTGAAACAAACTTTTGGAATGTATTACTATTATTTCTTTGATGCAAATCTTGTGGTTCACTTGTACTTACTTACTTAAACCTATGATTTCACCAACGTTTTCGTTGACAGATTTCTATGTTTTTCTCAGGTCCTTGAACGATACATGATACATGCTTCCGCTCATTATTTTGATACTTGCATTGGATGTCGAGTATATATGCATACATGGAGCGTCTTTTGGATACTTTTAAATTGTGTCGCATAAGTTTCATTTGTACTTAAAACTTTGTATCGTAACTTGTGGTGGAACTATTCTTGTAAACTTGAACAACCTTTACATTTGAAATGAATGCGACATATCTTTTGGTCAAACGTTGTTTTAAAGACTTATAATCAGGTAATGGGACCCACGTAGCCGGCGCCGTCACTTGACAATTTGTCGGGGTCGCTACAGGTGGTATCAGAGCCTTGGTTGTAGGGATTTAGAGTTCATTTGTGTCCACCCCGAGTCATAGGGTACATAGGTGAATCTAGACTACAACCGGCATATAGACTGAAGTAGGAATTACTTGACTATTTGTGCATTTATACTCGAACTTTTCTATCATATCTAACTCGTATTCGATCTTGATCTTACGTTGATAAATTTTGTTGACGCGCCACCTTGACTTTATAAAGTAATGTTAAATGCACATGTAAATCAGGGTAATATAATTTCCGGGATTATATTACGGTGATTCACATGGACGTTCCGACATTATGACGTAAAGAATTTAAGGCGAGTCAAGGAAAAATTTCCTCTCTATCCTTATTCCATACTCCGGTTAGTATTGTTGAAAATACTAACCAACGATATTCTTGTGTCATGAAGGAACAATGGCTCACCAAGGTCAACACAATACTCCTCTCGAAACCCTAGAACAAGCTCTTCAACGAATGATAACCACCGCCGTGGGTACGGCCGTGGCCGATCACTTTTCTAACAACAACAATCATGGAACCGGTAATTCAAACGAAGGGTGCTCCTACAAAGCTTTCATGGGGTGCAAACCCCACACTTATGATGGAACCGGGGGACCGGTTGTGCTTACTCGTTGGTTTGAACAAACCGAGGCCGTCTTTAGCATAAGCGGTTGCCGGGATCAAGACAAGGTCAAATACTCCACTCACACTTTCTCCGGAATTGCTCTAACATGGTGGAACACCTATGTTCAATCGGTGGGTACCGATGAAGCTCATGCCCTCTCTTGGGCCGATCTAAAGGAAAAGATGATTGTTGAATATTTTCCGCGCGAAGAAACCCGAAAGCTTGAGGAAGAACTAAGAGCTTTGAAAGCGGTCGGAAACGATCTTAAAGCTTATAATCAACGCTTCGCCGAACTATCCTTGATGTGTCCTAATCTTGTTAACCCCGAATCTCAAAAGATTGAGCTCTACATGCTCGGTCTTCCAAAAAGCATCAAACAAGGGGTGATGTCATCCAAACCCACTACTCATCAAGCCGCTATGAACATGGCTCGCCAACTAATTGAAACGGTTGACGAAATCGTAGTGCCGGCTCCTAAGGCCGAGGACAAGTCGGGTGGCAACAAAAGGAAATGGGAAGCCACTCTATCAACCAACTACAACAACAACACCTTCACCAAAAAGCCCTTCAACAACGACGGCAAGAGGGGTTATGCCGGGAACCTACCTCTTTGCAACAAATGCAACAAACATCACTTTGGTGAATGTGGCAAGTTAATTTGCCACCGGTGCCAAGGAGTTGGTCATAAGGCCAACGATTGTAAAAGTGCCACTCCCGTTGCTCGAAAGTGGCCCAATGCACCAAAGACGGGCACTTGTTACGAATGTGGTCAAACGGGTCATTATAGAAATGCATGCCCAAAGAAGAAAGCCAACCCCAACAACCGAGGCCGAGCCTTTAACATCAACACCGAGGAAGCCCGAGATGACAATGAACTAGTCACGGGTACGTTTCTTCTCAACAACTCTTATGTTACTTGCTTATTCGATTCGGGTGCCGATAAATGTTTTGTGTCCAAGACTTTAGCTCCTACCCTTTGCACTCCACCACACCCTTTAGATACTACTTATTCCATCGAAGTGGCCGACGGAAAACTCTTAAGTGCCGACACATATTACCGGGGGTGTACTTTGAACATTTTGGGTAAGGAATTTGAAATTGACTTGATACCCATGGAACTAGGAAGCTTTGATGTAATAATCGGTATGAATTGGTTAGTCAAAACGAAATCTCACATTCTTTGTGATCTTAACGCAATCCGAATTCCTATCGAGAATGGTGAACCTTTGATCGTCTATGGCGATAAGAGTTGCACCGGACTCAACCTCGTTTCGTGTATTAAAGTTAGAAAACTACTCCGTAAGGGTTGTTTTGCGATCCTTGCTCACGTTAAGAAAGTCGAGTCCGATGAGAAGCACATCGATGATGTGCCAATTGTTAGTGACTATTCCGATGTATTTCCCGACGAATTGCCGGGTCTTCCGCCTCATCGACCGGTTGAATTCCAAATCGATCTTATTCCGGGAGCCGCACCCGTAGCGCGTGCACCATATAGACTCGCTCCATCTGAAATGCAAGAATTGCAAAGTCAAATCCAAGAACTACTTGATCGTGGTTTTATCCAACCTAGCCATTCACCTTGGGGCGCTCCGATTTTGTTTGTTAAAAAGAAAGACGGATCCCTACGAATGTGCATTGATTATCGTGAACTAAATAAATTGACGGTTAAGAACCGATATCCTCTTCCTCGCATCGATGACCTCTTTGATCAACTACAAGGGTCTTGTGTATATTCGAAAATCGATCTCCGCTCGGGTTATCATCAATTGAGGGTTAAGGGGGAAGATGTCTCCAAAACCGCTTTCCGAACTCGTTATGGTAGTTATGAATTCCTTGTCATGCCATTTGGTCTCACTAACGCACCGGCGGTGTTCATGGATCTTATGAACCGCGTGTGCAAACCGTATCTCGATAAATTCGTTATTGTGTTCATCGATGACATATTGATCTATTCTAAAAATGAAGAAGAGCACGAACATCATCTCCTACTTGTGCTTGAACTTTTAAGACAAGAACAACTCTATGCCAAATTCTCCAAGTGTGAATTTTGGTTAAAGGAAGTTCAATTTCTTGGTCATGTTGTAAGTGACCAAGGTATTAAAGTCGATCCAACGAAAATCGAAGCCATTAGTAAATGGGAGACTCCTACTACTCCTACTCACATTCGTCAATTTTTGGGTCTCGCCGGGTACTATCGTAGATTCATCGAAAACTTCTCTTTGGTTGCACGTCCTCTAACCGCATTGACTCACAAGGGAAAGAAATTCATCTGGGCGACCGAACATGAATCCGCATTCCAAATCTTGAAAACGAAGCTAACCACCGCTCCTATCTTGTCACTTCCCGAAGGCAATGATGACTTTGTTGTATATTGTGATGCCTCGAAACATGGTTTTGGGTGTGTATTGATGCAACGAACGAAAGTCATTGCTTATGCTTCTCGACAACTCAAAATTTATGAACGAAACTATACGACACATGATCTCGAACTCGGGGCCGTTGTCTTTGCACTTAAAATGTGGAGACACTATCTTTACGGGACCAAGAGTACTATCTTTACCGACCACAAAAGCCTCCAACACATTTTCGATCAAAAGCAACTAAACATGAGACAACGAAGGTGGATTGAAACCTTAAACGATTACGATTGCGAGCTTCGTTACCATCCCGGGAAGGCAAATGTAGTAGCCGATGCCTTAAGTCGAAAAGAAAGAGCGGTGCCTCTTCGTGTCCGAGCCTTAAACATCACCATCCACACAAACCTTAATAGCCAAATTCGGGTAGCCCAAGATGAGGCTCTCAAGGATGAAAACCTTTCACACGAGCTCTTGAACATTCTCGTCTCTCGATTCGAAATTAGGGAGACCGGACTCCGATATTACGCCGGAAGGATTTGGGTGCCTAGTTATGGGGACCTACGAAGCCTTATTTTAGATGAAGCCCATAAGTCACGATACTCGATTCACCCCGGTGCCAATAAGATGTACCACGACCTTAAACAACTATATTGGTGGCCGAACATCAAAAGGGACGTAGCTACTTATGTTTCCAAGTGTTTGACATGTTCCAAAGTCAAAGCCGAACACCAAAGACCGTCCGGACTACTTCAACAACCCGAGATCCCGCAATGGAAGTGGGAAAGGATAACGATGGATTTTATCACCAAGCTACCAAAAACGACAGGCGGTTATGATACCATTTGGGTTATTGTTGACCGTCTCACCAAATCCGCACACTTCCTTGCCATGAAAGAAACGGACAAAATGGAGAAACTTGCACAACTTTACATTAAGGAGATCGTAGCACGACACGGTGTACCTTTATCGATTATCTCCGACCGAGATGGCCGTTTCGTTTCTAGATTTTGGCGTACATTGCAAGAAGCGTTGGGAACGCGTTTAGACATGAGCACCGCATATCATCCTCAAACTGATGGACAAAGCGAACGTACAATTCAAACCTTAGAGGACATGTTACGAGCTTGCGTGGTTGATTTCGGAAAAGCTTGGGACAAGCACTTACCTCTCGCCGAGTTCTCTTACAACAATAGTTATCACGCGAGTATTAAAGCCGCACCTTTTGAAGCGCTATATGGCCGCAAATGTCGTTCACCTCTTTGTTGGGCCGAGGTAGGCGACGTGCAAATCACCGGACCCGAACTCATTCACGAAACCACCGAGAAAATCGTTCAAATCCGAGATAGGCTTAGGACGGCCCGAAGTCGTCAAAAGAGCTATACCGACAAACGACGCAACGATCTTGAATTTCAAGTCGGTGACCGAGTAATGTTAAAAGTCGCACCTTGGAAGGGTGTAATCCGTTTTGGGAAACGCGGGAAGCTAAATCGGCGGTATATTGGTCCTTTCGAAATCTTGGAGTGTATTGGAACCGTTGCTTATCGTTTAGATCTTCCGCCTCAATTGAACTCCGTTCATCCTACCTTCCATGTATCTAACTTGAAAAAGTGTCTTGCCGAACCCGATATCGTCATCCCTCTCGAAGAACTTACTATGGATGACAAACTTCATTTTGTGGAGGAACCGGTTGAAATTGTGGACACCTCCGTCAAGACATTGAAACAAAGCCGAATCCTGATTGTCAAGGTTCGTTGGGATGCCAAAAGAGGACCCGAGTTTAATTGGGAAAGACAAGATCAAATGCAAAGGAAGTATCCTCATCTATTTGTGAATTCAGAAACGCAAGATCTCGAGGAAGAAACAACGACTACTACGCCTACTTAAATTTCGGGACGAAATTTCTTTTAAGGAGTAGGTAATGTAACATCCCACCTTTTTCCGTTTTCTTTTCCGTTATACTAATTTAAACTCCGTTATATGTTTATAACATCTCCCGTTAATACGCGTTTTAAAATATTTCGTTTAGGTATTTTCCGCACCCGACTACAAACTCGAGGGACTAAAATTGACACGGGGCAAACTAGTTGACTAGGTCACCTAGTCTACCCCAATCACCACCATTCAACCATCTCTCACTCTCTCTCTCTTTCTCTCTAGCAAGAACACACCCAATTTCCAAATTCATTCAATCATCATCTAAATTCGATCTAGGAGGCTTACAACAAAATAAACTACATATTTGGAATTCTCTCTTCATCCTCTTCAATTTGATACCAACTTCATCTCATTTGGGTAACTTTCTAAAATCACTAATTTTATGTGTTCTTGAGATTTTTGAGTTATAAAGTTGTTAATTAGTGTCTATGGCTCATTGTGATGTCGTGTATGTAATTTGTATGCTCGATTCGTTGTTTTTGGCGTAACTAGTTCAATATGAAAATTACTTGCTAAATCCTTGATTTTGGATGATCAAATGTTGTTAGATTGTTAAAGTGCATGTTTTAAAAGTGTTACTAGTATCATTAGCTTCGTTTTGATGTATAGGTTGATTAAGGAAACTCCAAGAACATGATTAATGATTTTGAGAACTTGGATTAGGGTTTGATGAGCTTTACATGAACTTTTGATGCGTCAAATGCTATGAGATATTGTTGTTAAGTGTTTTGTTGCAATGTGTGTTTGATTACCTTCGAAACGGCATAACATACATGTAATTTGATTGCCCGAATCATAAAATGCGTTTTTGGAACTTGAACTTTGATTATGAATGTTTAATTGCGGTTTTTGGTTGTTATAAGTGGAAGTTTGATTGATGATATGTGTTTAGTTGCATTCCTCGTCAAAATACCTTTCCAACGATGTATGATAGGCGTTATAAGTGTTTGCGGGTCAAGAATTGTGTTAGAATTGGTTTTGGCTCGTGCATAGTTTGAAAGACAGAAAAATAGCTGAACTACAGGTCGCGCGGCGCGCACCCTACCCCGCGCGGCGCGCCAAATGGCCTGGACAGATTCTGACCTCCATGTCCCTTTTAACGTGAAATGTTTGACTAGCTACCGACCTCCGATTCACATGAAACTTGTTTTAATATACTTGTATATGAATAATTAGCATGGAAAATTTGTCCGGGACCCGACCCGAACATGTTGACTTTTTCGTTGACTTTGACCCGACCAAGTTTGACTTTTTGTCAAACTTAACCAATTAATTATGCAATCTTCCTAACATGCTTTTATACTTGTATCTTGCATGAAACTTGACAATTTGCTTCACATGCTATATTAATCGAGTCGTATTGAGCCATAGGACTAATTGAACATCTTTGACCCTTCGTGACTATCGTTATTGATACAACCTAATTGTTTAGGTCGAGACTAGCATTGTTCTTTGCACGTTTACTTGTTGAAGTACTATTTCACTCTTGCAATCAAAGGTGAGATCATAGTCCCACTTTTACTCTTTTTGAACTTATATTTGGGATGAGAAAACATAAACGATTCTTTTGAACTAAGTGAACACAAGAACGGGAAAACAAACATTCTACATACGAGTTTAGAACAAAAATCCTCAATTCGATTATCATTAGTTACACTTGCCGGGTGTAAGCGAGAACTTATGTTATATGGCCATATGGGTTGACAACCCTCATCTTTGACGGTTCGCTACCGTCTACGGATGAAATATATTTTCGAGAATCAGTGTTTGTTCTAGCACAATGGATGGGGTATACAATGGATGGAATGTTAAGCTTTGATAATTGGGTGCTCGTGAAACAAACTTTTGGAATGTATTACTATTATTTCTTTGATGCAAATCTTGTGGTTCACTTGTACTTACTTACTTAAACCTATGATTTCACCAACGTTTTCGTTGACAGATTTCTATGTTTTTCTCAGGTCCTTGAACGATACATGATACATGCTTCCGCTCATTATTTTGATACTTGCATTGGATGTCGAGTATATATGCATACATGGAGCGTCTTTTGGATACTTTTAAATTGTGTCGCATAAGTTTCATTTGTACTTAAAACTTTGTATCGTAACTTGTGGTGGAACTATTCTTGTAAACTTAAACAACCTTTACATTTGAAATGAATGCGACATATCTTTTGGTCAAACGTTGTTTTAAAGACTTATAATCAGGTAATGGGACCCACGTAGCCGGCGCCGTCACTTGACGATTTGTCGGGGTCGCTACAATTTCTGTTATTTATTTTACGCACTTTAAATATCGGGACACGTATACAAGGTTTTGACATATCATATCGACGCATCTGTATATATTATTAGGAATAACCATAGACACTCTATATGCGGTAATGATCGAGTTAGCTATACAGGGTTGAGGTTGATTCTACAATAATATATATACTTTGAGTTGTGATCGAGTCTGAGACATGTATACAATGAGTCACGATACGTATTAATTAATTCGAATATTATATATTAAACTATACATGAATTATTGAATTACCAACTGTGGATTACTAACATTGAACAATTAAAATGAATTAAAATATTGATTATAACATATGAAACTAAACATTTCTTCAAGTTTGCCACTTGATTTCATCTTAATCCTCATTTGCATCTTGACGATTACAACCTGCATTCAAACCTTTCATGATTCTTGAAAACACCTCAATAGAGAGGATGAACCAACCGCACTTCATCTACGGAAGAAAAGATTGATGCATATAGTTATGCACCTGAAAATACTCAGAACCTGAGTAAACATTTAACACGTATCTGTGCTAACTCCTTTGGCATTGTTATTTCTGAAAATAACAATGCAATCCTTTTTCAAATTAGCCAATTTTGTCACAGCTTTAGCAAATCAATTTTGACTTTTCATTCGAATGAACTCTACTATAACTTTGATATATAAGATTCCGTTCATCATCGTTACCGAGGAACCTTTTATATTCCGCCACATTAGCAGTAAACTTACCAGCAACTTCATTACTCATTGGCTTAAGTCCCTCCGAAGAACAATTATATTTGTTTATTAACACCTATTCATAAACTCATCCACGTCTTACCGTACCAATTACCGGGAATTAGCAATCAGTATTCGAACCTCGCAGCATTCCTACTTCAACAGTTATATGCATACATATAATATTTAGCTCTTAGAACCATGATCTTCCATTCTGAAATTCTGAACAGCACCCAGTCTGCGAATCAATACTCTGAATTTTCAAAAGTTGAATGAAGCAACAAAAACTGTAAACGACATTAACAGCCAAAAGTTTGATGATAAAGAATAGTATGTTAGCAAAGCTCAGAAATGTCGGAACTGGAAAACGGATTGAACAAACCATGAAGGAGTCTCTGAATAAATCACAAGGACTAAACTTGTAAATAAAGAATCCTGATGATTCTGTTTCTGATGAAACCTTTAGCGAATACCTTGCTCCTTAATCGCTCTAAATCATTGTGAATAAATTTCTTCATCACAATTTGATTCTAAAATTCTAAGATATTATCGTATCTTTCATTATTAATATCCTCAATATTTCTGAAGATATCTTCATAAATATTCTTGCCCAATATTAATTATCTCTCCACTCTATCTGTGTTATATCATAAAAGAAAACTATTTTAGTTTCTAAATTCTGAAATATTCAAACTTAAAATATGAATGTTATTGAAGTAGTGTTGGGAACTGAAGCATGAGTTAGTATAATATAATGACACTTGATCAACGTGATTATATTACAGTAAGTCATGCTGAGTTTCTAATGGGACGTGATGATTCACAGATCGTAACGTCATCATGTGCTATGTTACATAACTCTTTCATTCTGCTTAACTTCTGAACATATCAAGAAAGTATATTCTTGATAGTTCTATTCTCAGTGATTCGGGTAATTTGACAAATCAAATCGTGCTATTATGTTCTTTCTTGTTTAAAATATTAAGTTCATTCGAAACTCCATACTTACGAATTCTGGACCATTACTCGCTTTACTAGAGGTCGAGAAGAGAATAAAAAGGCAAAGAGCTCCAAAATATAAGAGAAAATATAAAGCCCAATAACAACACGGAGGTGTAACAACCCCCACTTTTCGACTTCTAAATTACTGAATTAACCCTAGGGTTATATGTCTGACTATATGTATTAAGGGTTGTTATATACAATTAAATATTGACCAAATAGTAATTTTTAGTCAACAATGTACGCTTAAATAAATAATATATTATTAATTTATATAATTTGACATAATTTAACTAAGTATATAAACTTTGTATCACTTTTATTATTTAGTTAATGTATTATATATTTAACTATATAATAAATCCAATTATATATAAATGTAATAATATTTACAAACTTACTAAAACTATAGTTTAATAATTAAAATCATAATTATTATTAAAAATACAAAATACCGAATTATTTATTATTTTTATGCAAAATTTGTATTTATTAATTAAATAAAACAAAAAAATAATAAAATAAAAATAAAATATTATTGACAAATATTCTTGGAAAAGCATTAAATCAATTTGTTTATTTATATAAAAAAAATCCTTAAAATAAATGAAAAATAAATAAATAAATAAATAAATAAATTACTTTTTAATTAAAAATTGTAATGGAAAAACTACTTTTATTATTTTATTTTGTGCATTATCCCATGACCTAATATTTAATATTTTTTAATTTTAAAATCCCATTAAGAATTAAAATATTTCTTTTTATTTTAATTATTTTATTCTTTTTACCTAATTTTTTCAAGTATAAATACCCCTCATTTCTCATTCAAACTCACACCAAAATTTCTCTCATTCTCTCTTTGAAGAATTACTACTAGTAAGTATTCTTTTCTTACTTTTTATTTTTTTACTTTTTACTTTTTACTTTTTACTTTTCAATTCGGTTATTATTTTTACCGAAACATGTAAATAATGTTATAAATTATATGCAATTAAAACTAAAATAAATAACATGTATACACTATTACTATTACTAGCACCTATAACCTACTACTTATATTGTAACATAAAAACATTTTGGGATATGTATTAGAGATGTATAGATCTTTGAACTTTCTTGACGAATGGTTTCTATGAGATTCTAGGCAGAGGGTTTGGATTTCCGATTTAAAGGGTCCTATGGCTCAAGCCCCTAGATCTAAATTAGCCATTCGAAGGGAAAGTGGTGATTGGAAGCTTATCTAATATGACAAGTATCCTAAAATGGAAAACACTGATAAAAGTAGAAACTCTCTAGTCATAGAAACTTAGTAAAATAAGAAACTTTCTAAAAATGGATACTTTATAAAAATAGTAACTTACTAGGAATAGAAACTTAGTAAAACAAACTATACTTAAACTTAAACATGGGCAAAACACTTAACTACTCTTAAATGTCAATAGGTTGACTTTCCTGCTCACTCGTTCAACTCTTTATTTCGAGGAATAACTCTCTCTACTTACTAAGGTGAATTCATAGCCCCTCTTTATTGCTAGCAAACTTACTTACTTTACTTGGGGTGAGACACATGCTGTTTTTACTTTTTACAATTTAGACACAAGTATCAAACTGTTAAACTATGCTATACCCGGCTATGTCCGACTAAGTCCCTACAGTGTTATTTTTAATTGCTGCTGCATGCTTAATTATTTGGGGTAGGCCTATCGGGAGTAACGTCCCCGATACATTTGACCAAGTCATTGTATTACTTAATAATGAAATTAAACCGACAAGGACAGACACAACTTGTCATGGGGCAAACTTGAACGTTTAGTCTAAATATCATGCATTGGCATAACTTTTTGATCCTGCGGGAGATCAACTTTACAAACTAAATCTTGTGGTCTAAAACAACGACAAACTTTTTGTTAAACCTATGAACTTCACTCAACCTTTTTGGTTGACACTTTAGCATGTTTTGTCTCAGGTGATGTTTAATTCAAGCTCTTATACTTACTGCTTATGTGATGCTACTTGGACATAGGATCAAGAGATATCGCATTTATTACTTCTGCATGTGAACATTTATGATATTTATATTCCTGTCAATGTAACGATATTTCATTTTCCGCTGCGTACTCATTAAAGTTAAATTCATCATTTAGTATTGTTCTCGTTTATTATAATATGTTGGTATGTTTTGATATTAGTGACGTTCCTTCCAGACCCTATTGGGAGGACGTTACAGATTGGTATCAGAGCATAACCAGGCTGTTATAGAGAACCAGGATTGCATTTTTATGTGTGCCTTACTTGTTAGCTAGGGTGCCTTAGCAATCTAGGAAACTATAACCTTTCCTGCCATAGAATTAAAGCACTTAGGATTGCCCCATAATCTTAACGATTATGCTTTAATAAACTTGACTTAAAGATTCTAATCAAAATATCCTTCCTAATGTTAGGATGTCTAATTATCATCAAACGACCAAAATGAATCTTTTCAAGCCAACCGAAAAAGATACTGAAAGTTCTTCCACAGAAAGACCAGTCCAAAGTCCACCTTATGGCTTTGGTGGTCCTCGTTCACCAAACTATAGTCCGGATACTTTACCTAATTCTCCCGATCACTACTCGGCCCCAAAAACTGAAGACAAGGGGAAACGTCCTAAGGAAACTGGTCCGTCAAGGAAAAGAGTCCGATCTTCTTCTTATAATGATGCTGCTAAGTATGAGGGATTGCTTCGCCACATGGTGAGAGTGGAGGTCCGTATGGATGAGAAGGACCGCAAAATTAAGAAGTTAGTAGAGGAAAATGTTGAACTAAGAAAAGAGTTAAGGCTCCTAAAGTACGAGGAAGAACGTAACACTCGTTGGGGAAAGCAATCACTTGTTCATCTCCAGGAGGATGTTAACTTCCGAATAAAAATGGAGAGAAGCCAAGTTGACAAACAACTTGACTTAAGGGAATACGACATCAATGCCGTTAACAGTCGTGTTACCAACCTTTATGACAATCTCGAATATCTCTATGAAAAGCAAAAAGGGAAGAACGAGCGATATGATAAGTTTAACAAAGAGTCTCTCAACTCTCAAACCGAAAGGTTAGAGAAACTTGTGAATAATAACATGGAAAAAGTGATGAAGCAGTTTGAGGATGAAAAGAAGAGATATGAAGATTATTTCAAACTTAATAATCTTTAGTTATCTTTCCTATTTTTCCATCTATGTAAAGGCTATGCCTTAAAACTATTTCTAATTCCGAATCGTGTATTAAGGCTTATTTAATGCCTAGTTCCTTAATAAAATAAAGTGTTTTATTTATATCGTGTGTTATGATAAAACTGTTCATGTTCCATTGAGAAATGGAGAGACTCTCATCATCCAATGTGAAAAGAGTGGTTCCAATCTCAACATCATCTCCTGTATTAAAACTCGCAAATACCTTAAGAAAGGTTATCCAACTATTCTAGCTCACGTTAAGATGATTGAATCGAAAGAGAAACGTATTGAAGATGTACCAGTGGTTAAAGACTTTCCCGATGTGTTTCCCGGAGATCTTCCTGGTCTTCCACCTCATCGACAAGTTGAATTTCAAATTGATTTAACTCCTGGTGCTGCTCCTATTGCTAAAGCGCCGTATCGTTTAGCACCCTCCGAGATGAAGGAACTTTCCAACCAGCTCCAAGAACTATTGGATAAAGGTTTCATTCATCCAAGCTCGTCCCCATGGGGAGCTCCTATTCTATTTGTTAAAAAGAAGGATGGTACGTTAAGGATGTGCATTGATTACCGCGAACTTAACAAGCTTACTATCAAGAACCGTTATCCGTTGCCACGTATTGATGATCTATTCGACCAACTTCAAGGGTTAAGTGTTTATTCAAAGATTTATTTAAGGTCCGGATATCACCAACTTAGAGTCAAGGAATCCGATATTCCTAAGACTGCTTTTCGCACTCGTTATGGGCACCATGAATTCTATGTCATGCCTTTTGGTTTGACCAATGCTCCTGCCATTTTCATGGATCTCATGAACCGTGTCTGCAAACCTTATCTCGATAAATTTGTCATTGTTTTCATTGATGACATTTTGATCTACTCCAAGAGTAAGAAGGAACATGAGCAACATCTGCGCGTGATTCTTGAACTCTTACGAAAGGAACAACTCTACGCTAAGTTTTCTAAGTGCTAGTTTTGGCTCAAAACCGTACAATTCCTCGGACACGTTGTTGATAGTAATGGAATACATGTCGATCCAGCTAAGATTACCGCTATCCAGATCTGGGATATACCAAAGACTGCGAAGCATATTCGTCAATTTTTGGGACTTGCCGGTTATTATCGGAGATTCATAAAGGATTTTTCCCATCTTGCCAAACCTCTTACGAAGCTAACTCAAAAAGGGAAGAAATTTGAGTGGTCCGAAGAACAGGAATCTGCTTTCAAGATTCTGAAGGAGAAATTAACCACAGCCCCGATTCTATCTTTACCTGAAGGTACTGACGATTTTGTTATTTACTGCGATGCCTCAAAGCAAGGCTTTGGTTGTGTTTTAATGCAACGTGAAAAGGTTATTGCCTACGCATCTAGACAGTTAAAGAAACACGAGGAGAACTATACCACACACGACCTTGAGTTAGGTGCCGTGGTATTTGCATTAAAGATATGGAGACATTATCTATATGGTACCCAGTTTACGGTGTACACTAACCATAAAAGTCTTCGACACATCTTTGATCAAAACAGCTGAATATGAGGCAAAGCCGATGGCTCGAGTTATTGAACGATTATGACTGTAAGATGGAATATCATCCTGGCATGGCAAACGTAGTTTCCGATTCCCTCAGTCCAAAAGACGATGTTAAACGTGTTCGTGCCTTAAACCTGAAAATCAAATCAAATCTTATATCACGAATCTGCGAAGCTCAAATGGAAGCTATTAAACCAACACTTATCGAAGGTGAAGGACCTATCAGTTTCGAGAACCAACTCCAAGTGAAAGCTAATGGTACACGGTACTTTGGCAATAGAATTTGGGTTCCTCACTTCGGTAATCTCCGTGAACTAGTCTTGGATGAAGCGCATAAGACTAGGTATTCTATTCATCTGGGTTCCAGTAAGATGTACCACGATGTGAAGGAATTCTACTGGTGGCCTAATATGAAAGCCGACATTGCTACTTATGTTAGTAAGTGTCTCACTTGTTTGAAAGTCAAGGCTGAACATCAAAAGCCTTCTGGTCTGTTGACACAACCCGATATTCTGCAGTGGAAGTGGGAATGTATCGCTATGGACTATATTACTAAATTGCCCAAGACTTCTAGTGGCAATGATACTATATGGGTCATAGTAGATCGTCTTACTAAATATGCTCATTTCTTACCGATCAAGGAGACCGACAAGATGGAGAGATTATTACAACTGTATATCAAAGAAATTGTCTCTCGTCATGGTGTTCCTATATCAATCATATCCGATCGCGACAGTAGATTCACTTCCAGATTCTGGAAATCCTTACAATCTGCTCTTGGAACTCAACTCGACATGAGTACTGCTTATCATCCGCAAACCGATGGTCAAAGTGAACGAACCATTCAAACATTGGAAGATATGCTTCGCGCTTATGTTATCAACTTCGGCAAAGGCTGGGATAGACATTTGCCTTTGGTTGAATTCTCTTACAATAATAGTTACCACTCAAGTATTAAGGCTGCACCTTTTGAGGCCTTATACGGATGAAAATGTAGATCCCCACTGTGCTGGGATGAATTAGAGGACAAACAGTTAACTGGTCCTGAAATCATACACGAGACAACCGAAAAGATAGTTCAGATTAAGAAACGAATAGAAAATGCCCGCAGCCGACAGAAGAGCTATGCTAATAAAGGTCGGAAAGATTTGGAATTTCAAGTTGGTGACAAAGTCATGTTGAAAGTATCCCCTTGGAAAGGCGTCGTTCGTTTTGGTAAACGAAGCAAACTAAGTCCGCGTTTTGTTGGACCCTTCAAGATTACTGAAAGGATCAGACCCGTGGCATATCGATTAGAATTACCTGCTGAACTTAGCAGCGTACACAACGTATTTCATGTCTCGAATCTTAAAAAGTGTCTCGCTGATGACACTCTCGTTATTCCTTTGGATGACATTCGCATTGATGATAAAATGCACTTCATAGAGGAACCCGTAGAAGTCATGGACCGATCTGCTAAACGCTTAAAACAAAGCACCATACCTATTGTTAAGATCTGTTGGAATTCACGACGTGGCCCCGAGTATACCTGGGAACGTGAAGACCAAATGTAACAGAAATATCCCCATCTCTTCTCAACCGCTGATGCATCCGAGAAGTCTACCTAAAACTTCGGGACGAAGTTTTTATTAACGGGGAGGTACTGTAACAACCCTCACTTTTCGACTTCTAAATTACTGAATTAACCCTAGGGTTATATGTTTGACTATATGTATTAAGGGTTGTTATATACAATCAAATATTGACCGAATAGTAATTTTTAGTCAACAATGTACGCTTAAATAAATAATATATTATTAATTTATATAATTTGACATAATTTAACTAAGTATATAAACTTTGTATCACTTTTATTATTTAGTTATTGTATTATATATTTAACTATATAATAAATCCAATTATATATAAATGTAATAATATTTACAAACTTACTAAAACTATAGTTTAATAATTAAAATCATAATTATTATTAAAAATACAAAATACTGAATTATTTATTATTTTTATGCAAAATTTGTATTTATTAATTAAATAAAACAAAAATAAAAAAAATAAAAATAAAATATTATTGACAAATATTCTTGGAAAAGCATTAAATCAATTTGTTTATTTATATAAAAAAAATCCTTAAAATAAATGAAAAAAATAAATAAATAAATAAATAAATTACTTTTTAATTAAAAATTGTAATGGAAAAAATACTTTTATTATTTTATTTTGTGCATTATCCCATGACCTAACATTTAATATTTTTTAATTTTAAAATCCCATTAAGAATTAAAATATTTCGTTTTATTTTAATTATTTTATTCTTTTTACCTAATTTTTTCAAGTATAAATACCCCTCATTTCTCATTCAAACTCACACCAAAATTTCTCTCATTCTCTCTTTGAAGAATTACTACTAGTAAGTATTCTTTTCTTACTTTTTATTTTTTTACTTTTTACTTTTTACTTTTTACTTCAGTTATTATTTTTACCGAAACATGTAAATAATGTTATAAATTATATGCAATTAAAAATAAAATAAATAACATGTATACACTATTACTATTACTAGCACCTATAACCTACTACTTATATTGTAATATAAAAACATTTTGGGATATGTATTAGAGATGTATAGATGTTCAAACTTTCTTGACGAATGGTTTCTATGAGATTCTAGGCAGAGGGTTTGGATTTCCGATTTAAAGGGTCCTATGGCTCAAGCCCCTAGATCTAAATTAGTCATTCGAAGGGAAAGGGGTGATTGGAAGCTTATCTAATATGACAAGTATCCTAAAATGGAAAACACTGATAAAAGTAGAAACTCTCTAGTCATAGAAACTTAGTAAAATAAGAAACTTTCTAAAAATGGATACTTTATAAAAATAGTAACTTACTAGGAATAGAAACATAGTAAAACAAACTATACTTAAACACATACTTAAACTTAAACATGGGCAAAACACTTAACTACTCTTAAATGTCAATAGGTTGACTTTCCTGCTCACTCGTTCAACTCTTTATTCCGAGGAATAACTCTCTCTACTTACTAAGGTGAATTCATAGCCCCTCTTTATTGCTAGCAAACTTACTTACTTTACTTGGGGTGAGACACATGCTGTTTTTACTTTTTACAATTTAGACACAAGTACCAAACTGTTAAACTATGCTATACCCGGCTATGTCCGACTAAGTCCCTACAGTGAAATTTTTAATTGCTGCTGCATGCTTAATTATTGGGGGTAGGCCTATCGGGAGTAACGTCCCCGATACATTTGACCAAGTCATTGTATTACTTAATAATGAAATTAAACCGACAAGGACAGACACAACTTATCATGGGGCAAACTTGAACGTTTAGTCTAAATATCACACATTGGCATAACTTTTTGATCCTGCGAGAGATCAACTTTACAAACTAAATCTTGTGGTCTAAAACAACGACAAACTTTTTGTTAAACCTATGAACTTCACTCAACCTTTTTGGTTGACACTTTAGCATGTTTTGTCTCAGGTGCTGTTTAATTCAAGCTCTTATACTTACTGCTTATGTGATGCTACTTGGACATAGGATCAAGAGATATCGCATTTATTACTTCTGCATGTGAACATTTACGATATTGTTATTCCTGTCAATGTATAGATATTTCATTTTCTGCTGCGTACTCATTAAAGTTAAATTCATCATTTAGTATTGTTCTCGTTTATTATAATATGTTGGTATGTTTTGATATTAGTGACGTTCCTTCTAGACCCTATTGGGAGGACGTTACAGGAGGTTACAAACCTTGGATATTAATACGAATAGCAATATAAAGACACGATAGAATTAAGAATAGTATCACCACAAGGTAATAGTAGAAGTAAACAGATTTTCTTGGTGGAAGATTGAAAAGAAGGATGACAGAAATGATAATTAGGAAAATATCAAGGATTAGAACTGGATTAAGTATTTTCACAATCTTTTGAATTTGGGAATTTAGTATAGGAGTGGTAAAACTAATGGAACGAAAGAAGTTAATTTATAGTGAAATATCTGATAATGAAATCAAGGCAGATTTTCGTATTTAATTAGAGAGATCTTAATTTCCTTAATTACCAGAGAATCAAATCTTATTACGAAGATTTTCTCTAAATCCCTGGAATTCCGGAAATCAATCTTGACTACGTCAGAGGTTAAGACAAATCTTTATTATCTCATTTCAGTCTTTTGTGATAGCTTCACTCATATGCTTGAAGTAATCGAATTATTTTATTCATATTACTCTACAGTAATAAAACTCTATTTATCAGCTCATATTCGTCAGGAAAACAGTCTTACTGTTAGTCATGACGATCTCGATCAAATTTCGGGGACGAAATTTTTTTAACGGGTAGGTACTGTGAAGACCCGGAAATTTCCGATCAAATTTAGACTTAATCTTTAAATGATTTCGATACGATAAGCAAAGTCTGTAATATTAAATCTTAAAAACTTTGAACATGTGTTCATGTATACATTTAACCTTTGACCATTCCCAACGATTCACGAACAATTGCGTGTAAATAAATATGTATATATATATATATATATATATATATATATATATATATATATATATATATATATATATATATATATATATATACATATATATATATATATATATGAATTCAATACATAAGTAATATTAATTATGTAAATAGATATTAAGGATTCAATATATTATAGTTAGTAAATATAATATAATTAATAAGATTGTATTATAGTAAATTTAAATACAAACTTGAATATAATGATTATATTAATATTATTGTCATCACTTTCATTATTATTAAGGTAAATAATAATATTAATATATGTATTACTAATATCAGTATTTCTAACATAATATGTATATATAAAATTTGATGTGTATAAGTTGTTATATTATTACTATATTTTTTTTTTCTATCTTCAAACCATTAACAATATTATGACTAATATTATTATTAGAGTCATTTATAAGATTAGTATTATCATTATCATTATCATTAGTAATACTATTATTACTATTATAATAATTATAAATCTGTATTATTATTATGTACAATATTAAATGTATTATTATTATAGTTATATTTAATATTAAGATTAATTATAATCTATAAAAAAATAAAGTAAATAAATAAATATAAATAGATATATACAGATATATATATATATATATTTATAATATATATTTATTATAATTATTATTATTATTATTATTATTATTATTATTATTATTATGTATATGTATTATCATTTATAATATATAATTATTAATAATATATTTATTATTATTAATCATATATTTATTGTTATTATTATTAATATTATTATTAATAATATATATTAATAAAATATATCAGTATTATTTATTATTATTATTATTATTATTAATATATATATTAATTATATAAATCAATAAATCATACGAAGATTTGTTAACCATATCTATCAATACTGTAATCGTTTTTGTTTCTGTCAATTTTGTTACAAGTCTGTGTCAATCACGATTCAAGACACATAAACTCTTCATTATATAAAACATCATCTGCATTTATAATTGTGTAGTGACCTGAACTTTTCCATATTTATATATATTAATTGAGATTGATATTTACATGACTAAATGTTTCCAACGTATTAAGCAATCAAACTTGTTAAGACTTGATTAAATGAAATAAGTTTCATATAGACAATTGATCACCCAAGTTGACCGGCAATTCACGAACATTACAAAATTGTAAAAACTACATGTTGTGGTATATATAGACATATATATATGGTTGACATAAGATTATGATGAGTAAGTATCTCACTAAATATATTAACAATGTGTGATATACATAAGAAATGAGATTGCTAAGTTAAGAAACTAGAAATGATATATATAACGATTATCGTTATGATAACGTCTACTAAATACATATGTATCATATTAAGATATTGATACACTATATTTAACATGATAAAATGATATTTAAATATATCATTAAGTGTGTTAACAATGAACTACATATGTAAAAATAAGACTACTAACTCAAGAATTACGAAACGAGACTTATATGTAACGATTATCGTTGTAACAATATTTTAATGTATATATCATATAAAGAGATATTCATACATCATAATATCATGATAATATAATAATTTAACATCTCATTTGATATAATAAACATTGGGTTAACAACATTAATTGAGATCGTTAACTTAAAGGTTTCAAAACAACACTTACATGTAACGACTAACGAAGACTTAACGACTCCATTAGAATGTATATACATGTTGTGTTTTGATATGTATTCTTACACTTTTGAAAGACTTCAATACACATATCAAAGTACTTCTACTTAATAAAAATGCTTACAATTACATTCTCGTTCAGTTTCATCAACAATTCTACTCGTATGCACCCGTATTCGTACTCGTACAATACACAGCTTTTAGATGTATGTACTATTGGTATATACACTCCAATTATTAGCTCTTAGCAGTCCATGTGAGTCACCTAACACATGTAGGAACCATCATTTGGAAACTAGCATGAAATATCTCATAAAATTACAAAAATATTAGTAATCATTCATGACTTATTTACATGAAAACAAAATTACATATTCTTTATATCTAATCCATATACCAACGACCAAAAATACCTGCAAACACTTTCATTCTTCAATTTTCTTCATCTAATTGATCTCTCTCAAATTCCATCTTCAAGTTCTAAGTGTTCTTCATAAATTCCATAAGTATAGTTTCATAAAAATCAAGAATACTGCCAAGTTTGCAAGTTTACTTCCAAGCTTTCTAATCCATTCCAAGTAATCATCTAAGATCAAGGAACCTTTATTATTTACAGTAGGTTATCTTTCTAATTCAAGGTAATATTCATATTCAAACTTTGATTCAATTTCTACAACTATAACAATCTTATTTCGAGTGAAAATCTTACTTGAACTGTTTTCGTGTCATGATTCTGCTTCAAAAACTTTCAAGCCATCCAAGGATCCTTTGAAGCTAGATCCATATTTCTCATTTTCAATAGTTTTATCCAGAAAACTTGAGGTAGTAATGATGTTCATAACATCATTCGATTCATACATATAAAGCTATCTTATTCGAAGGTTTAAACTTGTAATCACTAGAACATAGTTTAGTTAATTCTAAACTTGTTCGCAAACAAAAGTTAATTCTTATAACTTGACTTTTAAAATCAACTAAACACATGTTCTATATCTATATGATATGCTAACTTAATGATTTAAAACCTGGAAACACGATGAACACCATGAAATCGGATATACGCCGTTTTAGTGAAACCGGGGGCTGTTTTGGTTTGGATAATTAAAAACTATGATAAACTTTGATTTAAAAGTTGTTCTTCTGGGAAAATGATTTTTCATATGAACATGAAACTATATCCAAAAATCTTGGTTAAACTCAAAGTGAAAGTATGTTTTTCAAAATGGTCATCAAGATGTCGTTCTTTCGACGGAAATGACTACCTCTTTAGTACTTGACATGTAACTTAAATTTCCGACTATAAAACTATACTTTTTCTGTTTGTATTCTTAAATTAGAGTTTAATATGAAACCATAGCAATTTGATTCACTCAAAACGAATTTAAAATGAAGAAGTTATGGGTAAAACAAGATTGGATATTTTTGATCTTTTTAGCTACGGGAAATGTTTAACAAATCTATACAAATCATATCCTAGCTAACTTATATTGTATTATACATGTATTCTAATATATTATGTAATCTTGGGATACCATAGACACGTATGCAAATGTTTTGACATATCATATCGACCCATGTATATATATTATTTGGAACAACCATAGACACTCTATATGCAGTAATGTTGGAGTTAGCTATACAGGGTTGAGGTTGATTCCAAAAATATATATACTTTGAGTTGTTATCTAGCCTGAGACGTGTATACACTGGGTCGTGGATTGATTCAAGATATTAGATATCGATTTATTTCTGTACATCTAACTGTGGACAACTAGTTGTAGGTTACTAACGAGGACAGCTGACTTAATACACTCAAATCTTTAAAACATAATAAAAATGGTTGTAATTATATTTTGATCATACTTTGATATATATGTACATATTTGTATAGGTTCGTGAATCGATCCGTGGCCAAGTCTTATTTCCGAGGAAGGAAATATCTGTGAAAGTGAGTTATAGTCCCACTTTTAAAATCTAATATTTTTGGGATGAGAATACATGCAGGTTTTATAAATAATTTACAAAATAGACACAAGTACGTGAAACTACATTCTATGGTTGAATTATCAAAATCGAATATGCCCCTTTTTATTAAGTCTGGTAATCTAAGAATTAGGGAACAGACACCCTAATTGACGCGAATCCTAAAGATATATCTATTGGGCCTAACAAACCCCATCCAAAGTACAGGATGCTTTAGTACTTCGAAATTTATATCATATACGAAGGGTGTCCTGGAATGATGGGGATATTCTTATATATGCATCTTGTTAATGTCAGTTATCAGGTGTTCACCATATGAATGATTTTTATCTCTATGTATGGGATGTGTATTGAAATATGAAATCTTGTGGTCTATTGTTACGATTTGATATATATAGGTTAAACCTATAACTCACCAACATTTTTGTTGACGTTTAAAGCATGTTTATTCTCAGGTGAATATTAAGAGATTCCGCTGTTGCATACTAAAATATGGACAAGATTTGGAGTCCATGTTTGTATGATATTGTGTAAAAACTGCATTCAAGAAGCATATGTCGATGTAATATATTTCTATTGTAAACCATTATGTAATGGTCGTGTGTAAATAGTATATTTTAGATTATCATTATTTGATAATCTACGTAATGTTTTTAAAACCTTTATTGATAAAATAAAGGTTATGGTTGTTTTAAAAATGAATGCAGTCTTTGAAAAACGTCTCATATAGAGGTCAAAACCTCGCAACGAAATCAATTAATATGGAACGTTTATAATCAATATGAACGGGACATTTCAGTTGGTATCAGAACGTTGGTCTTAGAGAACCAGTAAATTTGCATTATTGTATCTTATCGAGTTTGTTAGGATGCATTAGTGAGTCTGGACTTCGACCGTGTTTTCTTTAAAAATGATTGCTTAACATTTTTGTTGGAAACTATATATTATTAACATGTAAATATTATATGATATATTAATCTCTTAACATGTTTGATATTGTGTGATAGATGTCTACCTCTAGCACAAATCCCATTGACTCACCTAATAATAACAAAGAGTCGAATATATATTGGCAAGATTCACAAGTTCCCGAAGAACCGGAAGAAGAGGAAACGGAACCGGAAGAAGAGGAACTGGAAGAAGAAGAGGTTCCGGAGGGGGGAATAGTAGGAACCACAGATAACCGGTCAAATAAAAGAAAATCCTCAACCAATGGACCAAAGTTAATAATGGTCAATGGTGTTTTCGCTAAGGAAGCAAAATATTGGGAAAATTACCAATTTTCCGATGAATCGGATCCTGATGAGGATTCCGATGATGTTATAGAAATTACCCCGACCCAATTTAATGAGGCAAAAGAAAATAATAAGGGAAAAGGCATCAAAATAGAGAAATCTGATTCCGACCCTGATGAACTTTTATATGTACCGTCAACACCCGTATTTTCAATATCGTGACAATAACCCGGGAACCTCTAAATCACCAGGTTTTTCTAAACCAATGTGGAAAACGACGACTTGTATTAGAGGAACATCATATATCCCTAGAAGATTAGGAAAAAGAACCAAGTCCGAAGAAGAAGAAACCAGTGATTCAGATTAGAGGGGTGTGAGCATGTTGTGTAATAAATGTATTGTAGTGTGCTTGTACTTTTATGTTCTATGTAAAAATTGCTTGTATTGTTTGTTATTACGAATCTAATCCTTGTCTATTTTACAGTATAAAAACAAAATGGACGTTAAGGGTAGACAACCGAATATTTTAGAAGACCTACCAGAGGATATGATTGAGGAAATCTTATCTAGAGTCGGTCAGAATTCATCAGCACGTTTAGTTATGGAGAAATTAACTTGTCAAACATTTGAAAGACTTTCCAGAAATGCCTTAGTTTATAAAAGGCTTTCCTTTGATAGGTGGGGTATATCACATTGGGGAGACTTTAAGTTACGCCGTGTTTTCTTTAAAGCGTTAAATGCGGGGAACCCAAATGCAATTTTACGCTACGGGTTAAGAACCTATTTTGACTCAACATATCCCAACATAGGATTTCGTGAATTAGAAAGAGCTTCTAACATGCAACATAAAGAAGCATGTTATGCTTATGGGTTAGTGATGTTCGCTTCTTACCAAAGTGAGAAAAAGAACATCAGATTGCAGCTTTTAAATAAAACTTTCCCACAAGTGACGGATTTAGTAGTTGGGGTGAGAAACAAGGTTTTTAGATTATTACGGGGCTGTTGGACATTACGAAACCCTCGTCCTTTTGACGACATTACAACATGCTGCCTAGCTAATGGTCATAACGGTTATTTTCCACAAGACCAAGGATGGGAAGTCGTCTTAGTAAAACCAGAATGCATGACTTGTTTCTGGACTTATGAATTACGTGTCATTATTTCCTTTGCTAAACAACTTGCGTATTAACTATATTTATCTTCAAAATTGTCCTGTATCATAGTGTACTATATTTCATGTTATATGTAATATAGCGAAGTTGTAAGTTTGAAGAATATTTGTATGTGATATATTATTATAATCAGTTTTTCATATAGAATTGTAGTAGTTAAATTGTATATTAGCTACTAAGTATGAACTTAACGGGTAGGTAGTACCCGAATGTAAACTTATAAAATGCTAATATGAAGAAAAAGCTTTTATAAATGAGTTCATATTATGCTACGAGATACTATTGACTACTCTTAATATTCTGTATGATTAAATTGTTTCATTTGACTATTTTGAAGGAAATGGCACCGACTACTCGACACACCTTGAATATGAGCGAAGAGGAATTTAGTGCCTTTCTTGCTTCAAACATAGCCGCAGCACAGGCCGTGCTACATACCGACAATAACTCTAAATCTAGCAATACAGCTAACGGCGCAAGAAATCGTGTAGGATGCTCCTACAAGGAATTCACTGCCTGCAAACCTTCAGAATTTGATGGGACCGAAGGACCAATCGGATTGAAATGGTGGACCGAGAAAGTTGAATCGGTGTTTGCCATAAGTAAGTGTGCTGAAGGAGACAAAGTGAAGTACGCTACGCATACCTTCACAGGTATTGCGTTAACATGGTGGAATACCTATCTAGAGCAAGTGGGATAAGATGTTGCTTACGCGCTACCATGGTCAGCATTCAAGCACTTGATGAATGAGAAGTACCGTCCCAGAACCGAGGTCAATAAGCTCAAGTAAGAACTTAGAGGGTTACGAACACAGGGATTCGATATTACTTCATACGAAAGACGACTCACAGAATTGTGCCTATTGTGTCCGAGAGCATTCGAAGATGAGGAAGAGAAGATCGACGCGTTTGTGAAAGGGTTACCAGAGAGAATCCAAGAAGATATAAGTTCACACGAGCCTGCCTCCATACAAAAGGTATGTAGAATGGCTCACAAACTAGTGAACTAGATTGAGGGAAGAATTAAAGAACAGGCGGCCGAAGAGGCCAACGTGAAGTTAGTCAAAAGAAAGTGGGAGGAAAACGGTGATAAGAGTCACCAAAACAACAACAACTATCCCAACAATCGCAACATCAATCGCAACTACAACAAACGGCACAACAACAACAACTACAACAATCATCCCAACAACAATAACAATCGCAACAACAACAACAATCAGAAGCAGCTATGCCAAAGGTGTGAAAAGTATCACTCGGGGTTCTACACCAAATTTTGCAACAAGTGTAAAAGAAATGGTCATAGCGTGGCGAAGTGTGAGGTTTATGGACCAGGGGTTAACAGAACGAAAGGAACAAATGTTGTCAGAACGAGTAATGGTGGAGCAAGTAGTGTCGAAGCAAGTTATGCCAATGTAGTTTGTTATAAATGTGGAAAACCGGGCCACATTATTAGAAATTGCCCGAACCAGGAGAACACGAATGGACAAGGCCGCGGAAGAGTTTTCAATATTAATGCGGCAGAGGCATAAGAAGACCTGGAGCTTGTTACGGGTACATTTCTTATTGACAATAAATCTGCTTACGTTTTATTTGATTCGGGTGCGGATAGAAGCTATATGAGTAGAGATTTTTGTGCTAAATTAAGTTGTCCATTGACGCCGTTGGATAGTAAATTTTTACTCGAATTAGCAAACAGTAAATTAATTTCAGCAGATTATATATGCCGGAATCGAGAAATTAAACTGGGTAGCGAAATATTTAAGATTGATTTGATACCAGTAGAGTTAGGGAGTTTTGATGTAATAGTTGGCATGGACTGGCTGAAGGAGATGAAAGCAGAGATCGTATGTTACAAAAATGCAATTCGCATTGTACGAGAAGAAGGAGAACCCTTAATGGTGTACGGAGAAAAGGGCAACACGAAGCTACATCTTATTAGTAATTTGAAGGCACAAAAACTAATAAGAAAAGGTTGCTATGTTGTTCTAGCACACGTCGAGAAAGTACAAACTGAAGAAAAGAGCATCAATGATGTTCCCGTCGCAAAAGAATTTCTCAATGTATTTCCGAAAGAATTACCGGAACTACCTCCACATCGATCTGTTGAATTTCAAATAGATCTTGTACCAGGAGCTGCACCAATAGCTCGTGCTCCTTACAGACTCGCACCCAGCGAGATGAAAGAACTACAAAGCCAACTACAAGAACTATTAGAACGTGGTTTCATTCGACCAAGCACATCACCATGGGGAGCTCCTGTTTTGTTTGTCAAGAAGAAGGATGGTACATTTAGGTTGTGTATTGACTACAGAGAGTTGAATAAACTTACCATCGAAAACCATTATCCACTGCCGAGATTTGACGACTTATTTGATCAACTACATGGCTCGTCGGTTTATTCAAAAATCAATTTACGTTCTGGATATCATCAAATGCGAGTTAAGGAGGATGATATTCCAAAAACTGCTTTTAGGACGCGTTATGGCCATTACGAGTTTATGGTTATGCCGTTTGGATTGACTAACGCACCAGCTGTGTTCATGGACCTTATGAACCGAGTGTGTGGGCCATATCTTGACAAGTTTGTCATTGTTTTCATCGATGACATACTTATTTACTCAAAGAATGATCAAGAGCACGAAGAACATTTGAGAAAAGTGCTAGAAGTATTGAGGAAAGAAAAAATATACGCTAAGTTTTCAAAGTGTGCATTTTGGTTGGAAGAAGTTCAATTCCTAGGTCACATAGTGAACAAAGAAGGTATCCAGGTGGACCCGGCAAAGATCAAAACCGTTGAAAAGTGGGAAACCCCAAAAACTCCGAAGCATATACGTCAATTTTTAGGATTGGCTGGTTACTACAGAAGATTCATCCAAGATTTCTCCAAAATAGCAAAACCCTTGACTGCATTAACGCATAAAGGGAAGAAATTTGAATGGAAGGATGAACAAGAGAAGGCGTTTCAGTTATTGAAGAAAAAGCTAACTACGGCACCTATATTGTCATTGCCTGAAGGGAATGATGATTTTGTGATTTATTGTGACGCATCAAAGCAAGGTCTCGGTTGTGTATTAATGCAACGAACGAAGGTGATTGCTTATGCGTCTAGACAATTGAAGATTCACGAGCAAAATTATACAACTCACGATTTAGAATTGGGTGCTGTTGTTATTGCATTAAAGACTTGGAGGAATTATTTATATGGGGTCAAAAGTATTATATATACCGACCACAAAAGTCTCCAACATATATTTAATCAGAAGCAACTGAATATGAGACAACGCAGGTGGATTGAACTGTTGAATGATTATGATTTTGAGATTCGATACCACCCGGGGAACGCGAATGTGGTAGCCGACACTTTGAGTAGAAAGGACAGAGAACCTATACGGGTAAAAGCTATGAATATAATTATTCGTACTAACCTTACTACTCAAATAAAGGAGGCGCAATAAGGGGTTGTAAAAGAAGGAAAGTTGAAGAATGAGATACCCAAAGGATCAGAGAAACATCTTAATATTCGGGAAGACGGAACCCGATATAGGGCTGATAGAATTTGGGTACCAAGGTTTGGAGATGTGAGAGAAATGGTACTTAAAGAAGCACATAAAACCAGATATTCAATACATCCCGGAGCGGGGAAGATGTATAAAGATCTCAAGAAACACTTTTGATGGCCGGGTATGAAAGCCGATATTGCTAAATATATAGGAGAATGTTTGACGTGTTCTAAGGTCAAAGCTGAACATCAGAAACCATCAGGTCTACTACAACAACCTGAAATCCCGGAATGGAAATGGGAAAACATTACCATGGATTTCATTACTAAATTGCCAAGGACTGCAAGTGGTTATGATACTATTTGGGTAATAGTTAATCGTCTCACCAAGTCAGCACACTTCCTGCCAATGACAGAAGATGACAAAATGGAGAAGTTGGCGTGATTGTATTTGAAGGAGGTTGTCTCCAGACATGGAATACCCGTCTCTATTATCTCTGATAGGGATGGTAGATTTGTTTCAAGGTTCTGGCAGACGTTGCAACAAGCATTGGGGACTCGTCTAGACATGAGTACTGCCTATCATCCACAAACTGATGGGCAGAGCGAAAGGACGATACAAACGCTTGAAGACATGCTACGAGCATGTGTTATTGATTTCGGAAACAGTTGGGATCGACACCTACCGTTAGCAGAATTTTTCTACAACAACAGTTTTCATTCTAGTATTGAGATGGCGCCGTTTGAGGCACTTTATGGTAGAAAGTGCAGGTCTCTGATTTGTTGGAATGAAGTGGGGGATAGACAGATTACGGGTCCAGAGATAATACAAGAAACTACCGAGAAAATCATCCAAATTCAACAACGATTGAAAACCACCCAGAATCGACAAAAGAGCTACGCGGACAGTAAAAGAAAAGATATAGAGTTTGAAATTGAAGAAATGGTCATGCTTAAGGTTTCACCTTGGAAAGGCGTTGTTCAATTTGGTAAACGGGGGAAACTAAATCCAAGGTACATTGGACCATTCAAGATTATAGATCGTGTCGGACCAGTAGCTTACCAACTGGAGCTACCTCAACAACTCGCGGCTGTACATAACTCTTTCCACGTCTCGAATTTGAAGAAATATTTTGCTAAAGAAGATCTCACTATTCTATTGGACGAAATCCAAATCAATTAAAAACTTTAATTCCTTGAAGAACCCGTCGAAATAATGGATCGTGAGGTTAAGAGACTTAAGCAAAACAAGATACTGATTGTTAAGGTTCGATGGAATGCTCGTAGAGGACCCGAGTTCACCTGGGAGCATGAAGATCAGATGAAGAAGAAATACCCCCATCTATTTCCAGAAGATTTGTCAACACCTTCAACAGCTTAAAATTTCGGGACGAAATTTATTTAACGGATAGGTACTGTAGTGACCCGAACTTTTCCATGTTTATATATATTAATTGAGATTGATATTTACATGACTAAATGTTTCCAACGTGTTAAGCAATCAAACTTGTTAAGACTTGATTAAATGAAATAAGTTTCATATAGACAATTGATCACCCAAGTTGACCGGCGATTCACGAACGTTACAAAATCCATTCCAAGTTCCATCTAATTGATCTCTCTCAAGTTCCATCTTCAAGTTCTAAGTGTTCTTCATAAATTCCATAAGTATAGTTTCATAAAAATCAAGAATACTACCAAGTTTGCAAGTTTACTTCCAAGCTTTCTAATCCATTCCAAGTAATCATCTAAGATCAAGGAACCTTTGTTATTTACAGTAGGTTATCTTTCTAATTCAAGGTAATATTCATATTCAAACTTTGATTCAATTTCTACAACTATAACAATCTTATTTCGAGTGAAAATCTTACTTGAACTGTTTTCGTGTCATGATTCTGCTTCAAGAACTTTCAAGCCATCCAAAGATCCTTTGAGGCTAGATCCATTTTTCTCATTTTCAGTAGTTTAACCCAGAAAACTTGAGGTAGTAATGATGTTCATAACATCATTCGATTCATACATATAAAGCTATCTTATTCGAAGGTTTAAACTTGTAATCACTAGAACATAGTTTAGTTAATTCTAAACTTGTTCGCAAACAAAAGTTAATCCTTCTAACTTGACTTTTAAAATCAACTAAACACATGTTCTATATCTATATGATATGCTAACTTAATGATTTAAAACCTGGAAACACGATGAACACCATAAAATCGGATATAAGCCGTCGTAGTGAAACCGGGCGCTGTTTTGGTTTGGATAACTAAAAACTATGAAAAACTTTGATTTAAAAGTTATTCTTCTGGGAAAATAATTTTTCTTATGAACATGAAACTATATCCAAAAATCTTGGTTAAACTCAAAGTGAAAGTATGTTTTTCAAAATGGTCATCAAGATGTCGTTCTTTCGACGGAAATGACTACCTCTTTAGTAATTGACATGTAAATTAAATTTATGACTATAAACCTATACTTTTTCTATTTGAATTCTTAAATTAGAGTTCAATATGAAACCATAGCAATTTGATTCACTCAAAACGGATTTAAAATGAAGAAGTTATGGGTAAAACAAGGTTGGATATTTTTGATCTTTTTAGCTACGGGAAATGTTTAACAAATCTATACAAATCATATACTAGCTAACTTATATTGTATTATACATGTATTCTAATATATTATGTAATCTTAGGATACCATAGACACGTATGCAAATGTTTTGACATATCATATCGACCCATGTATATATATTATTTGGAACAACCATAGACACTCTATATGCAGTAATGTTGGAGTTAGCTATACAGGGTTGAGGTTGATTCCAAAAATATATATACTTTGAGTTGTGATCTAGCCTGAGACGTGTATATACTGGGTCGTGGATTGATTCAAGATAATATATATCGATTTATTTCTGTACATCTAACTTTGGACAACTAGTTGTAGGTTACTAACGAGGACAGCTGACTTAATACACTCAAATCTTTAAAACATAATAAAAATGGTTGTAATTATATTTTGATCATACTTTGATATATATGTACATATTTGTATAGGTTCGTGAATCGTTTCGTGGTCAAGTCTTATTTCCGAGGAAGGAAATATCTGTGAAAGTGAGTTATAGTCTCACTTTTAAAATCTAATATTTTTGGGATGAGAATACATGCAGGTTTTATAAATGATTTACAAAATAGACACAAGTACGTGAAACTACATTCTATGATTGAATTATTGAAATCGAATATGCCCCTTTTTATTAAGTCTGGTAATCTAAGAATTAGGGAACAGACACCCTAATTGACGCGAATCCTAAAGATAGATCTATTGGGCCTAACAAACCCCATCCAAAGTACAGGATGCTTTAGTACTTCGAAATTTATATCATATCCGAAGGGTGTCCCGGAATGATGGGGATATTCTTATATATGCATCTTGTTAATGTCGGTTACCAGGTGTTCACCATATGAATGATTTTTATCTCTATGTATGGGATGTGTATTGAAATATGAAATCTTGTGATCTATTGTTACGATTTGATATATATAGGTTAAACCTATAACTCACCAACATTTTTGTTGACGTTTAAAGCATGTTTATTCTCAGGTGAATATTAAGAGCTTCCGCTGTTGCATACTAAAATAAGGACAAGATTTGGAGTCCATGTTTGTATGATATTGTGTAAAAACTGCATTCAAGAAGCATATGTCGATGTAATATATTTCTATTGTAAACCATTATGTAATGGTCGTGTGTAAACAGTATATTTTAGATTATCATTATTTGATAATCTACGTAATGTTTTTAAAACGTTTATTGATAAAATAAAGGTTATGGTTGTTTTAAAAATGAATGCAGTCTTTGAAAAATGTCTCATATAGAGGTCAAAACCTCGCAACGAAATCAATTAATATGGAACGTTTATAATCAATATGAACGGGACATTTCAAATTGAACAAAAACAGACACGCTACTCTCTGTTCTTAGACTTTTTGGCCAAAACTCCAATTCAAACACAATTTAAAAATCTGGATATGCAGTTATATTAGGGATGATCCATTTTAACTATCTGTAAGTTTTCAATTTCCAATTCTTTCTATTAACTTCAAATTTACGAGTCAAAGTTTATTTTCAAAAAGTCAACAGATTTGTTCATGATAAAATTCGAACTTGTGTTTATGTTTTAAGTTTAATTGATAACCCAGAAAGTTTCTAGGAATGATTTAGGACTTGTTTTATTTAGAAATCATGATCTAAAACTATCTAAAATTTAAAAGTGGATTTGGTGTTCATAATATCATTGACTGTGATAGTCAATAGCTCAAATTCAAATAAATTTTCAAAATGTGTAAATGTAGTTTTGTTAAGATTCTTTTACCCAAACTATCTGCAAAAATTGAAGTTCCAATTATTTCTATCGAGTTCTAATTTGAAGGTCAAAGTTTAATGTTAAAAGTCAACTGAATTGTTCTTATTGAAATTTGGGGTTCTAGTTAATATTTCTGGATCAATTGATGATTCTAGTGCATTACAATGATGATTTAGAAGATATTTCATTTAAACATCAAAGTCCTAAAACGTCCTAATTTCGAAATCAAATTATGGGTCATTACTTTTTTTCGCGTTCACAGCAACTGAGGTTGTTCTTATTTATTTATTTTTCTTTATTAATTGTTTTAGTAAATTAAAATTTCCAAGATCTGTTTATTGTTATTGCATTTAAAAAAAACCCCATTTCACTAATTAGTTATTTTGATTATGATCAGGATCGATTGATTATGAGATGATGAATACGAATATTAAGATAAGAGAAATTAGAATTATTATATAGACAGAAAAACAGATACAGAGGAGTGGTGTGGGATTTTTTGTGTTAGCGAGTGGTCGCGGGTTCGAGTCCCGGCTCTGGCGGTTTAATTTTTTTAAGTCTTCATAGGTAATTATCATTGTTATTATTATTATCATTATTAAGATTATTATTATTAATTATTATTATGTTAACTATTAATATTAATACCATGAATATTATTATTATTATTACTATTATTATTATTAATACATGTATTAAGTAACATTCATTATTATGATTATGATTATGATTATGATTACGATTATAATTATTATTATTATTAAGTATTAGTATCTTTATTATCATTATTATAATTATAGGTATTATTATTATTAATAACATTAGTATTAACATTATTAGCATTGTTATTATTAAAAATTATTATTGTAACAACAATATTAGTATTACCGTCGGTTTTACTACTAGTATCATTATAAGTGTTATTATTATTATTATTATTATTATTATTATTATTATTATTATTATTATTATTATTATTATTATTATTATTATTATTATTATTATTATTATTATTATTATTATTACTATTATTAAGATTATCATTAATATAATTATCATTAGTGTTATAATTCTAATTATTATTATTACAAATATAAGTAATAGGATAAAAATTATTATTTATTATTATTATTATGATAATAATAATTATTATTAGTATTATTATGAAAATAATAAAACTTATTATTATTTTCATTAATATTAGTATTAGTATCATTTCTATTAATATTATCAACATATTTAAAATTTTAATATTATTACTACCATTATTAGTAATATTAAGTATTACCAAAATTAATATTTTTACATGACAAATATCATTTAAGTATTATAATAATTACTAGTATCACAAGCAAATGATATATATATATAAAAACATATTTAATATACATAACCTAATTATACTAATATTTCTAAATACAAATTGAATACATTTAATTAAACAATGAAATATATATATATATATATATATATATATATATATATATATATATATATATATATATATATATATATATATATATATATATATATATATATATATATATATATATATATATATATATATATATATAATAGTTATTAATATAAAAATTATATCACTAATAATAATATATATATTTATTAGATTACGATTATATATATTAATGAATATACAAATGATATAGGTTCGTGAATCCGAGGCCAACCCTGCATTGTTCAGTTTCGTCGTATGAATATTTTTACTACAAAATATTGGATAGTGAGTTTCATTTGCTCCCTTTTTAAATGCTTTTGCAATATATATTTTTGGGACTGAGAATACATGCGCTGCTTTTATAAATGTTTTACGAAATAGACACAAGTAATCGAAACTACATTCTATGGTTGGATTATCGAATCGAATATGCCCCTTTTTAGCTTGGTAGCCTAAGAATTGGTGTTTATGATAATTGCCACCAATTGACGCGAATCCTAAAGATAGATCTATCGGGCCCAACGAGCCCCATCCGGGTTACGGATGCTTTAGTACTTCGATTTATCATGTCCGATGTGAGTCCCGGAATGATGGAGATATTCTATATGCATTCTGTTAAGTTCGGTTACCAGGTGTTCACCATATGAATGAATTTTAATTCGCGAGTTACGCGTGTCAATATATGAAATCTTGTGGTCTATTAAAATGATGAAAATGAATGATTATGATAAACTAATGAACTCACCAACCTTTTGGTTGACACTTTAAAGCATGTTTATTCTCAGGTATGAAAGAAATCTTCCGCTGTGCATTTGCTCATTTTAGAGATATTACTTGGAGTCATTCATGACATATTTCAAAAGACGTTGCATTCGAGTCGTTGAGTTCATCAAGATTATTATTAAGTCAATTATAGTTGGATATATTATGAAATGGTATGAATGCCGTCAACTTTCGATGTAATGAAAGTTTGTCTTTTAAAAACGAATGCAATGTTTGTAAAATGTATCATATAGAGGTCAAGTACCTCGCGATGTAACCAAATGTAATGTATTCGTCCAGATGGATTAGGACGGGTCATTTCACACATAGTGACTAGTACATGCCAATTCGGTGGAGCTCCAAATGAGGATGCTAATGAGCATCTTCATAAGTTTGTAAGCATTTGCAAACTATTCAAGATCAAGGATGTCACCGATGATGTCGCATGTTTAAAATTCTTTCCATGGTCATTAAAGGATGATGCAAGAGATTGGTTAGACTCGTTACCAGAAGGTTATATCGAAGATTGGAATGATATGATGGACAAGTTTTTGTCAGAGTTCTTCCCTACTTCAAAAGCAGCAAAGTTACAAAGTGATATAAATCACTTTAAGCAAAATCCTAATGAGACTCTTTATGAAGCTTGGACCTGAAGCAAAATCCTAGTGTTGAAAGCAACGATGAAATCTCTGCTTTAAAAGTTCAATTGGAAAATCAAGGAAGGAAAATTGAGAAGATGACCAAAGAAATGCATGCTATCAATGTAGGGTGTGAATTATGCCAAGGTCCTCATCTTACTAGAGATTGTGATCAAACAACAATGAAAGAGCAAGCCAATTTCTTAGGTTACTTACGCAAGGGTGAAATGAATTTTGACAATTTTCCAGCAGTTGAAGCAATGAACTGGAAATATCCTCCTATCAACAGTTATCAAATAGGAGGACCATCGGGTTCAAACAATTACCAAGGAGGAAATTCAGGTTACCAAAATAACCAGAATTTCTCAAATCAAAATCAGAGAAATGCACCACCAGGTTACAATCACCTAAACAACCATAATCAACCTCCACGAAATTATCAAAATAATTTCCAACACAATCAACCACAAGCACCTATACAACTACAACCCGAGAAGAAATCCGGTTTAGAAGATCTTTTGAGAGATTTTATGGTTAAGCATGAGCAAAATGCGGAACTTCAAACTCAGCAAATTCGAAATCAACAAGCTACGATTCAAAATTTAGAAAGAGATGTTGGAAGGATGTCACAATTATTAGCAGAGAGGCCGCCGGGTGCTCTCCCCTCAAATACTCAAGTGAATCCTAACAACAATCAAACAAGCAATGAGCATGTAAATGCTATAACTACTAGAAGTGGTTTAACTATTAACCCGGAGACCCGTAAGTCCCCGGAAGTTCCTTTATCTCCTTCTGTTTTGCAGGTACCCGTTGATGTAGATGAGCATGTTGAAAAAGAACAAGAGAAAGATGATCCACCGGAGGTCATATCGAAGAAAAGTGAAGAACCACCAGTGAAGGTGCACAAGGCACCTATTCCATACCCAAAAGCATTGAAGAAAGACAGACTCACGAGCCAATATCAGAAATTTGCGGATATGATCAAGCAAATCAGCATTAACATGCCACTCGCGGAGGTTCTTAGGGATATGCCCCATTACGGGAAGTTTTTAAAAGATCTCATATCCTCGATGGGTAAATACCATGAAGTTTCTGCGACATTCCTCCATGAGGAGTGTTCGGCTATCTTGAAAAAGCAAAATGTACCTCCAAAATTGGGAGACCCGGGTAGTTTTATCATACCATGTATGATGGGTGATTCGGTAGTGTACGATGCACTAGCCGATCTAGGTGCAAGTGTTAACCTAATGCCTTACTCTTTATATTTAAAACTTGACTTAGGAGACTTGAAACCAACCTGGATGGGTATTCGATTAGCAAATCAATCATTTGATACTCCCATAGGTATAGCCGAGGATATTCTTGTAAAAGTTGGCTCACTTATCTTTCCTGTCAATTTTGTTATTTTAGAAATGCAATAGGACACAAAAGTTCCTATCATTTTAGGACGTCCTTTCCTCAACACCGCAGATGCTATCATTAATGTCCAAAAAGAACAATTAAGTCTAGGTGTGGAAAACGATAGCGTAATTTGTCACATTGACAAAGCCATAAAACGACCCACTTCCACCGATGACTCTTGTTTTCAAATTGATGTTATAGATCTTTGTGTTGAGAATGAATTGCAGGAGCTACTTGAAATTGATACCCCAGGGTTAGCCCAGGTAAGTGAAAGTGAATACTTCAATATTGATGAAGATTTTGATGAGTTGATGAAGGTGGTCACGGACGATGAGACCATAGAAGAAGAAATTCCCAAGGAAGAGGAATCATTTGAAGATATCAAAAATAAATATAGATTCCTTATAAAGAATTCCTTGGAAGAACCACCCGTACTAGAGCTTAAGGAGCTACCCAAATACTTGGAGTATGCTTATATCGAATGTACATCTCAATTACTGGTAATTATCGCTTCACATCTTTCCGGTAATGAGAAGGATAGGTTAATCTCTGTTTTGAAAACCCATAAAAAGGCTATAGCCTGGAAAACGACCAACATTCCAGGGATAAACCCATCTTATTGTACACATAAAATTCTCCTTGAGAATGACTTTAAACCAGTAGTACAAAGACAACGTAGGCTAAATCCCAACATGAAAGAGGTTGTTAAAAATGAGGTAGTCAAGCTTCTTGAAGCCGGGTTAATCTACCCCATGTTCGATAGTCCTTGGGTTAGTCCAGTACAAGTAGTACCCAAAAAAGGGGTACAACCGTTATTGTAAATGAAAAGGATGAACTCGTCCCAACTAGAACGGTTACCGGCTATAGAGTCTGTATTGATTACAGACATCTCAATGATGCCACTAGAAAGGATCATTTCTCGTTGCCTTTTATTGATCAAATGATTGAACGATTAGCGGGGAAAGAATATTATTACTTTCTAGATGGTTTCTCCGGTTACTTCCAAATTCCAATTGATCCCAACGACCAAGAAAAGACCACATTCACTTGTCCTTTCGGTACCTTTTCCTATCGCCGCATACCATTTAGTTTATGCAATGCACCCGGAACCTTTCAAAGGTGCATGATGGCAATCTTCGACGATATGGTAGAGGATTGTATGGAAGTCTTCATGGATGACTTTTTTGTGTTTGGAGATTCCTTTTAATCATGTCTTTCTAACCTTAAACATATGCTTATCCGATGTGAAAAAGCAAAATTGGTCCTGAATTAGGAAAAATGCCACTTCATGGTGAAGGAGGGCATTGTACTTGGCCACAAGATATCTCGTGCGGAAATAGAGGTAGATAAAACTAAAATTGAAGTTATCTCTAAGCTACCTATACCGTCGAATTTCAAAGCCATTAGAAGCTTTCTTGGTCACGCGGGATTCTATAGGCGATTTATCAAAGATTTCTCTAAAATCGCCCGCCCAATGACCAAACTTCTTGAAAAGGATGCTCCATTTGACTTTGACTCTAATTGCAAGAATGCATTCTCCATTCTAAAGTCAAAACTCACACAAGCTCCCATTATTGTATCTCCGGATTGGAGTATGCCATTTGAGCTAATGTGTGGCGCGAGTGACTACGCCTTAGGTGTTGTCTTAGGACAACGGCCCGATAATCATTTTCGTCTAATTTATTGTGCGAGCAAAACTCTGACAGGAGCTCAAATTAATTATACCACCACGGAAAAGGAGCTCCTAGCAGTTGTTTATGCGTTTGATAAATTTCGGTCATATTTGGTGTTGTCCAAGACCATTGTTTACACGGACCATTCGGCCCTTAGATACCTATTCTCGAAAATAGATGCAAAGCATTGTCTCATACGTTGGGTTCTTTTACTTCAAGAATTTGACATTGAGATACGTGACAAGAAAGGAGCCGAGAATCTAGCCGCCGACCATTTATCCCGACTTGAAAATCCCGAATTAGAGAAACTCGATAACACAATCATCAAGGATACGTTTCCTGACGAATCTCTAATGAGGGTTGACAAGGAATCTGAAATCCCATGGTTTGCCCATTTTGCAAACTATTTTGCTTCAGGTATTCTTCAAAAAGGACTTTCTTATTAACAAAAGAAGAAATTCTTTGCGGATTTGAAGTCCTATTTCTGGGAACACCCCGACCAATTTCGTGTTGGTGTGGATCAAGTGATTCACCGTTGTGTGTACGGAAAATAGGCTCAACAAATTCTTGAGCATTGCCATCAAGGCCCAACCGGCGGTCATTTCGGACCAAACCACACCGCAAGAAAAATCCTTGACTCGGGCTTTTATTGGCCCACGATCTTCAAAGATGCCCATAGTTTCGTTTGGAATTGCGATGCATGCCAACAAACGGGTAACATATCAAAAAGGGATGAGATGCCTCAAAATGGCATCCAAGTTTGTGAAGTCTTTGATATTTGGGAAATCGATTTCATGGGACCATTTCCAAGTTCCCATAAGTGTAAGTACATCTTAGTAGCCATTGACTGTGTGTCCAAGTGGGCTGAAGCAAAAGCTTTGCCTACTAATGATGCTAGGGTGGTGGTGAACTTCTTGAAAAATCTCTTCTCGCACTTTGAAATCCCAAAGGCGCTCATATCCGATTGAGGAACACATTTTTCCAACAACCTTCTTGAAAAGGTGTTGAAGAAGTATGGCGTAACTCATCGTTTCTCTACTCTGTACCACCCGCAAATGAGTGGTCAAGTGGAGAACACAAATCGTGCCTTGAAACGCATACTTGAGAAGACGGTTGATAACAACCCTAAGATTTGGCAACACAAGTTAGATGACGCATTGTGGGCTTTTCGAACTGCGTTTAAAACACTTATTGGTACCACACCATTTAAGCTTGTATATGGTAAAGCGTGCCATCTACCAGTTGAAGTAGAACATCGAGCATATTGGGCGTTGAAGCTTTGTAATTTGGACATGGAGAAGGCAGGTGAAAACCGATTCATGCAAATGCATGAATTGGAAGAGTTGAGGTTAGAAGCATACGAGAATTCAAGCTCGTATAAGGAGAAAACAAAAAGGTGGCATGATGCCCGACTAAAAGGAGTAAAAGAATTTGAAACCGGTGACAAAGTTTTGGTTTTTAACACACAATTTAAATTTTCACCCAGAAAGTTGAAGTCCCGATGGACGGGACCTTATTTAGTAAAACAAGCATTCCCTTCAAGGTACGTTGAGTTGTTTGGAAACGGAAATACCTTTAAGGTGAATGGTCATCGCTTGAAACTCTATTTCGATGGAGTTGACACCACGGTTCGAGATGACATCACCCTATTCCCCAAAGCTAATTAGCTTGGGACGGAGTCGCGTGAACGACTCGTTAAACTTCACAACATGTATATAGTCCCACTCATGTACATATTTTGATAAATTTGAGTGTTTTTGAGTGATTTCTAAGTTATAATACGAACCAAATTGACAGTAAGCCTTCCAAACTGTTTAGGACATGAAAAACATCGAAAAATGGTGTTCCAGGACTAAATGCGCCGCATCTAAAAATGGATGCGCCGCTTTAACATGTTGAAAAAATCCCGAAGGTTTTGGATACGCCTCATTTAGGCAATGCGCCTCTTTGAGACAGGCAGATGCGCCGCATCGGTCCCCAGATGCACCGCATCTGGGGTGTTTTTCTCCTGGCCTGCGCGATTTTATACCCAAATACGGATCTAAACCCCATTTTTTCATTATTTCACACACAAAACCGAACCCCATTCCATTTTCTCTCAAAACATTCATCTATAAACACAAAATCAACCGTTTAATCCCATCTTTAAACAACAAATTCGACTATTGACATGGGAAAGGTAAGATTACTCTTCATTTCTTCATGATTTTTATGTTCTTCATTCTTCAATTCGGATTTTGCTTGTTCTAAGTGTGGGGGTGTTTGAATATTCATGTTTTGGTCATATTATGCTTGTAATGTTGTTATTAATCCTTGTTCATGCTCTAATTTGATGATTACATGCTTAAATCTTCAATTTGCAAATTAGGGTTCTTGATGAAATTTGGGGGTTTCGAATTTTTGACCATCACTTATTTAAATTGAGTTGTTTACTAAGTATTTATTCAATTTGAAAGATTACATATGAGAGTTAAGCATTGTATGCATTAAGTTTTTTTTTTTTTTTTTTTTTTGGTAAACTTCATGATTATTGGCGAATGCTTATGGTTTAATATGTAATGACATTGAAAGTTTTGGTGAAATTAAACATGTTTTGTATGGTTATGCTTGTAAAAGTGTTTCTAATCATATGACATACTAGTACATGTTTGTTGAAGATGGAATGAGTCCGTACCATGATAGGATTATGTTTGGCATGTAGTTCGAGAGATTATTAGATATGTATAATATAACATGTTTAAACTTATTCTAAATGGTTTTGGTTTATAAATTGTGGCCAATGTTTGGTTTTAGATTTCTAACGCTAATCAATTTGGTTTGTTTTGTTGGGTTTTGTTTTGTCTATTTTGATTGTTTGTAGGATAAAGGGAAGGAACAAGTTTATGGAGGTCCATCAACTAGGAAGAGAAAAGGAAAGGAACCCGCTCAACAAACTCAACAAGAAATCGAAGAGGAGCAAGAGAGTGAAGAAGAGTTCATGGAAGCATGGCAATACACCGATCAAGCTATGAGAATTCCTTATCAACGAACCGAAGATAAATGGATCAATGATGTCTTGGAAGATCCTCATTATCGCAAGAAGGCAATGTAAGTTAAAGAAAAAGCAATCCATCCAAGGCAATATATTGATTGGTTACCATTAGAGAAGGCAAATGAATTAATGAACATTCGAGAAGTTCTTCGATACCCATACGAAGGAAGAATTGTTAGAGCTTGGGAACAATTATTTAGTTTAAAAGAAGATGTTTATCCGTTGATCACTATTGAGTTTCTAGCCACTTTGAGGTGTTGTTTTGGTTCTCCGGGTAATAATTCTTTTATGAGGTTCAGATTAGATGGCCGAGACCGGATAATGACACTCTTACAATTTGTTCATGCTCTTGGTATCTATGAGGGAATGCCCATCAACATACTCTCAAATTACTTCGCCCGATGTGAATATTATGTTTCCAACTTTGACCATGCAACTGCATGGAGGAACATGAGCAATGCAGCCTATAGCACAAGCAAGAATTCATGCACCAAAATAAATGACTACAGAAAAAGGTGCATTCAAAGGTTTATTTCAAGCACCATTAATTTCAGAAAAGATAGTAGCGAGAAAGTCACAAATCTGGATATTTGGTATGTGGATCGAATTTGGAACAAAGCCCATGTTCATATTCCTAGAATGATTCTTACTTTCTTGTTGGGTGAAAAAGGTGAAAAGAAGATTAGCCTAAACCGCGGGGGGGAATTTTGTTACCTTAATTGCAAATTTTTACAACATTGACTTGCATGGTTTTGAGAAGAGAGCAATGGTAGCATTTGACACTCAGTTTTATATTGGGGCAAATATCGTGCAAAGGGGTTCAGATAAGTTGTTAAGAAGATATGTGGAAAGACAGCCTACTGCTCAACCGGAGGAAGGAGGTGATGTTCCTATGGAGGAACTAGTGCACCATGAATTTGGTACAGGTGCAAGTGGTTCGGGTCCACCGGGTAACTGGGAATCATACATGAACACCCAATTTTCAGAATTACGACTTCATCAAACTAGGGAAACTCAGAGAGCAATCGACCATTATGATACAGTTAATCGAGATTTTAGGGAACACATTGATGATGCGAACGATCGCACGTGGTACACCAAAGCCGGGCAACAAGCCCAGCTTAATTGGATACACCACCAGACTGAGTTGTATGCTGCAAATCCCTCTGCTTACACTTCATCTGAGTGGCCTACATACACTCCTTGGGTCCGAAGAGGTGATCCTTACCCGCCCGATTATACATATCCTGCTGCCACCACCGCTCAGACTACATATCAGGGGCATCATGACTTAGTTTTCCAGCATCACCCCGAGGAACCGAACGAAGAAGGGCGTGGCCCAAGCAGCTCATTTTGGGGATTTTTTCTCTAACCCTTGATTTGTGTTCGCAGGTTTATATTGATGACTTCCGTGGATGATGGTTTGTTTATTTGATGATTTGAACCATGTTGGTTATGTTTGAAAACTATTTATTTCATTTGGTTTGTTTAGGATTATGGTAATTTGGATTGTGATGTAATTTGCTTAATTTGACTTCCTTAGGTTTTTATAAGTGGGGTATTTTAGTACATGGAGTACTACCCCATTGTTTTTATGAAATGTTTGCTTGGTTTGGTTTGGTTTGATACAGGTGAGCATTGTGCTATATGCTGCATTTTTACAAAGACTGGCATTAATTTCAGCACATACTTGATTGGTGATTGATTTGTGGTTGCAAGAAGAGGATGATGTTCTTATGCTGGCATTCAGTTCAGCGCCATCATCCCGTGTACTTCGGTTTTAAACCTTGAAAGTAATAACTCTCTTATACACTTTTACCCTCTCGAATTTATATTTTTCTGATTTCATGTAACGAGGGCGATACATGAACTCAAGTGTGGGGAGGAAGTTATAAATTCTTTCGGGTTTTTGATTTTGGTTAAATTGGCTTAAAATGGTGAAGATTTTTGAACTTTTATCTTTATAAATTTAAATTTTGTTTAAAATTTGTAGATTTTAAGACTAGGTGTATAAACCGAAATTATTATCACAAAATAAATTAAGAAACAACCAAATGATTGAGTTTATTTTGTTAAAAATCATAAAACTAGTAGTCATATAAAATAGATAATCATCATGCTATACTACATTCTTAATGGAAAGAATCATCAAGTACTTTATTGTTCTAACAATCTAATCCAATGCTCATGTTAGAAGATGTAGTCCAAAATGACACACTTGCTAACTTATGTTAGAAGATGTAGTCCAGAACAGCTGTAGGTTGTTGCAAAAATCTTGAAAAATCATCCCTATAATCGGCTGGAAATCCACCTCACCTCAGCATCAAACAGGGTTTTTGGTGGTCAGACTAATCCTAACCATGAGATGAGATCTGTCTCGTACAATGGGGGGGGGGGGGGGCACATTGCAAATTAGCTTTTAAGACTAATGAATCTAATCTCCAGATGGATGATCTCCGTAAAGATCAACTGCATCTATGTTGACCGCGATCAACATACATATGCCATAACAAATTGAGGTGTGCAAACTCGTGGTTCACCGATGATATTTGGACATGATATAGTTTCTTCTAAAACTTATTCTATTTTATGAACTATATTGTGTAAAACCATTTTTAGGACATCCGGTTTCAAGTTCCATGATACTTCAATCATGGGGGCGAGTAGCTTGCTAAGCGCCGACTGAGGCTTCGGTTTTCAGTTACCCTCAACCGGACTTTGAGGTTAAAATCGGAAAACTTGTTAGTGTAAAAACTAACATGACTATTTTTCAAAATATCAAAGGTTTTTCGCAAAGGTCCTAATTTCCCTAAGGATCCAAATTTTCAAGAAATGTGGACTTTAAAACCCACCTTTCGAATTTGATGTGATTTCATTTCGTGTGTATACTTAAAGCGTGTGTATTACATTGTGAAATAAATAAAAGCGTGTGTACTCTAAAGGTGTGTGTATACTCAAAACACGTGAGTTTGATTCGTGTGTGAAATAAAAAAGTGTGAGTGTGTATATATTGTGATTCGAGTGTGTTTTCATTAATGTGTGTTCAATATAGTAAATTTCAATTTCTTGTAAGTCTTTCTTGAGGACAAGCAAGGTTTAAGTGTCGGGGGTTTGATATCGCTAAAAATATACATTTTATACGCGATATCTAGCTTCGGTTTTGTATTTATTCATAAGCATTATTGTTATTTAGTGTTATTATTGTTGTAATTGAGTGAAAATATCAAGACAAGAGCCTAAACGAAGACTGAGGTCGAAAACGATGCTTAAAACGAAGTTCGATAGCGAAAACAGCTCAGAAATACACTTCCAGACTCAGATACGGCGCATCCCAAAAGGGATGAGGCGCATCTATATGCGTGTTTTTGCCGAAGGTTTCAGATACGACGTTTTAAGGCCATAAGACGCATTTAGAAGACCAGATGTGACGCATCTGGTGGGAGATGCGGTGCATCTCTGCTGGCTGCTGACAGTTTCAGTTGCAATCGAGCTGGAACACACTCACGACAAAGGGATGAGGCGCATCTGTAAAGGGATGCGGCGCATCATTCCCCAGTTCACTATTTCACCTAACTTTCTTGCCTATTTAATGGGTGTTAAGCATTCTATTCAAACACACCTTCACTATTACATTCTCTCTCAGTTCTAATACGTTTTTCAAGGCTCAAGGAAGGCTACAAGGCCAATATCCACTCTTTCAAAATCAAGATTAAGCTAGGATCATTCATCACTATTGGTATTATTGTTCTATATCTTTTAAACATGAATTCAACTTGTATTAACTGTTCCATTAGTTCTATTATGATTATGTTTGGCTAAAAGCCTTGTGTGTTTGCTTCAATGTAAGATTTATGGCTTGGGATTGTTCTATACTTTGATGTTATGCTAGTTATATATATGTTTGATTGATTAAATCATCTAGTCCAACTACAAGAACCATAGTTATGATTGTTTAGTTCATCACTTTAATTACATAAATTGTAAACCAATTAATGTGAGTTAACTCGGTGAACAATTTATGCTTCAATACAACTAGTGATCTAGACGTTAAGATACACAAGCTTAAGTGATTTCGTTATGTGTTTAATCCGGTAATTGAAGGAGTTCCAAAGCAACATAGTCATGAAATTACCTCAAGTAATTGTTGTAGTTTAGGTTTTACGTGAGTTTAACCGGGTTGGGTCTAATTAGTTAAATCAATCTAAATCACCTTGTTCTTTCGAGAAATCCATTGTTGTAATCATCTTTATATCCTAGTTCAATTATACGAGTTGTGACTTGATTTATGTGAGTTTATCAAAGGCTATAACATGTACTTCAACACCTAGTGATCTAGTCACCTATATGTGAGTATAGGATGGTAATTGGATGATATTTAGGTTTTACAATCGTGCAGTTTACTTAGAGTGATTTTAGTAAACTAGGTTTTATGTGAATTTAACCAAGAAAGAATCCTGTTGATTAAACATAGTTCTTAAGTTTATAGATTGATATAAACTGCTCTATTGTAACTATCACATAACGGTTTTAATTATAAAAGAACAATCCCTGTCATTTATCAAGTATAGAAGTAAACACCACATTCTCATTCTTGTTAATTACCATATTTTAATTACTGTTTTGTTAACAGAAATACAACTTCAAATACAAATCCCCCTTTAGAATAATTAATCGTTGTAAAATCCTTAAAACAAACTTCTCCCTGTGGTTCGAACTGGTCAATTTACTTGCTAGTTACTGCATGATCGGGTTTAGTTGCCTGTATTATGTGTTAATTATTGAGCATATTGTCTACATTTTAAAGGTTACGTCTTGACACATCATCAATGAAGATTCAAAGCTAGAAAGCTTGAATCTTTCATGTTCTTGAAGGATTCAAACCCAAGTTTGAATCTACAAGATATAACAATATCAAAAGCTAAAAGCTAGATCCATTAAATGATGATGATGATGTCGTGTATATGAAGGGAAGAAGAAGAGAAAGAAAATTTAAAACTTACAGTTTTTAGTGTGAGAAAGACTAGAGAGAGAATTAGAGAGTAAGTATGTGTAATTTGTAAATGTAATTAAGTGTGAAATGAATGGGATAAGCTTGGTATTTATAGGAAGTGAGGGTGTGGGGAGGGGGTGGTGGCCGTAGGTTTAGTGAGGGGACAAGGGGGACACCTTTTTGCTTTTTGGTTAATGGTTGTCTAAAATTGGTGCTTATGTTAGGATCCCATGCAACATTAAGGATAATGCTTAATAAAAATGCTAGTATGTTCCCTCTAATAAATGGGCATTTGTCTTTCATTAATATGGGTCACTAACTTATTAAAATTGGGCTAATTAAATAGTCCACTAGCTAGTGTAGGGTGGGTTAAAGTCCAACAAGGTAGAAAGTCCAACAAGACTAACTAGTGTGCTCTAGTAAATCACTAAGCGTAATTAAGCATCCAAAAACCCAAGTAATTGTTATTATAAAATAACAATTAGTATTTCGTAGTCATAATATTCCGATTATGACCAAAGTTAAACGTGTACACAGTATGCAGTTCGTTCTAAACGTCAAGTGACACCAATGGTCATAAAGGCTTCCGGGGATCAAGTTAAGTAACCTACGTACTTAAAGGAACGTTTAAACATATAAACGAAATTAATCCACATGTAGTAAGATCCCAGAGTATAGTATAGCTCAGTACACACAAATACACAATTTCGTGAAAGCACAAAGCACAAAAGCAAGTCGAAAAAGTCGGGTCGTTACATTACCCACCTGTTAATGAAAATTTCGTCCCAAAATTTTAAGCTGAGGTAGATGGTAGAGTTGTGAAGAGGTGAGGATACTTCTGCTTCATCAGATCCTCTCGCTCCCAAGTAAACTCAGGTCCTCGTTTTGCATTCCATCATACTCGTATAATCGAAATCTTGTTGCATTTCAAGGTCTTGACCTCACGGTCCATAATTTCGACAGGTTCTTCCACAAAATAGAGTTTTTCGTCAATCGTAAGCTCCTCGAGAGGTATGACGAGTTCTGGTTCAGCAAGACACTTCTTCAGATTCGACACGTAGAAAGTGGGGTGAACGGCACTCAACTGAGCCGGAAGGTCCAAACGGTAAGCAACGGGTCCAACACGCTCCAAGACTTTAAAAGGACCAATGTATCGCGGATTCAACTTCCCACGCTTTCTGAAATGGATTACACCTTTCCAAGGTGCGACTTTCAACATAACACGATCGCCGATATGAAATTCGCGATCTCCACGTTTAAGGTCGGCATAACTCTTTTGACGATCACGGGCCGTCTTGAGCCTCGCTTGAATTTAGACAATCTTCTCGGTTGTTTCATGGACGAGTTCAGGACCGGTGAGTTGTTTTTCACCTACTTCGGCCCAACAGATAGGAGAACGACATTTACGGCCATACAATGCTTCAAAAGGTGCGACCTTAATGCTCACGTGATAGATGTTGTTGTAAGAAAATTCGGCTAACGGCAAATGTCTCTCCCAAGCTTTCCCGAAATCAATATCACAAGCACGTAACATGTCCTCCAGGGTTTGAATCGTGCGCTCGCTCTGTCCGTCAGTTTGCGGGTGATATGCTGTACTCATATCTAGACGTGTTCCCAAGGATTCTTGTAAAGAAAGCCAAAATCTAGAAGCAAAACGGGTATCGCGAACTGAGATAATCGATAAGGGTACACTGTGACGAGATACAATCTCCTTTATGTATAGCTGCGCCAGTCTCTCCATCGTATCAGTCTCCTTCATGGCTAGGAAGTGTGCAGATTTGGTAAGATGGTCAATGATAGCCCAGATGGTATCATAACCGCCTACCATCTTCGGCAGCTTCGTGATGAAGTCCATTGTTATTCCTTCCCACTTCCATTGCGGGAATTTGGTTGTTGAAGTAACCCGGACTGCTTCTGATGTTCGGCTTTGATCTTGGAACAAGTTAAACACTTTCCAACATATGCCGCAACATCCTCTTGAGGTTTGGCCACCAATATTGAACCTTGAGGTCGTGGTACATCTTACCAGCTCCTGGATGAATCGAATACCTTGACTTATGAGCTTCATCTAGAATAAGGCTCCGTAAATCCCCATAACTAAGTACCCAAATTCTTCCGACAAAGTATCGAAGTCCAGTCTTCTTGACCTCAAATCGAGAAACGAGAATGTTCAAGTGCTCTTGAGAAATATTCTCCTCCTTGAGAGCCTCTTCTTGAGCTACGCGGATCTGGCTGTTGAGATTCGTCTGAATGGTGATGTTCAAGGCACGGACACGAAGTGGTACTATTCTCTCCTTTCGGCTCAAGGCATCGGCTACAACATTTGCCTTGCCAGGTTGGTAACGAAGTTCACAATCATAGTCGCTCAACGTCTCGATCCATCGACGATGTCTCATGTTCAGTTGCTTCTGATTAAAGATGTGTTGGAGGCTTTTGTGATCGGTGAAGATAGTACTCTTGGTTCCATACAGATAGTGTCTCTATAGTTTGAGCGCAAATACAACGGCTCCAAGCTCGAGATCGTGAGTGGTGTAGTTTTGCTCGTGAATCTTCAGTTGTCGGGAGGCGTAAGCAATAACCTTCTTCTGTTGCATCAATACACACCCAAAACCTTGTCGAGAGGCATCGCAATACATAACGAAGTCATCACTGCCTTCAGGAAGGGATAGAATAGGAGTGGTGGTTAACTTCTGCTTCAGGGTTTGGAATGCCGACTCTTGCTCGGTTTCCCAAACGAACTTCTTCCCCTTATGAGTTAATGCGGTCAAAGAACGCGCAATCAAAGAGAAACCTTCGATGAATCTACGATAGTAACCAGCGAGGCCTAAGAATTGGCGGATATGAGTAGGATTAGTGGGGGTTTCCCACTTACTGATAGCTTCGATCTTCGCGGGATCGACTTTGATACCCTGATCGCTCACGATATGACCGAGAAATTGAACTTCCTTCAACCAAAATTCGCACTTAGAGAATTTGGCATAAAGTTGCTCTTGTCTTAAGAGTTCTAGCATGAGTCGAAGATGTTGCTCATATTCTTCTTCGCTTTTGGAATAGATGAGGATATCATCTATGAAGACGATAACGAACTTGTCCAGGTACGGTTTGCATACGCGATTCATGAGATCCATAAACACGGCAGGTGCACTGGTTAAACTGAATGGCATCACAAGAAACTCATAATGACCATAACGAGTTCAGAATGCAGTCTTCAGCACATCGCTCTCCTTCACCCTCAACTGGTGATAACCGGATCGTAAATCAATCTTGGAGTAGACGTTGGATCCTTGCAGCTGATCGAAAAGATCGTCAATCCTGGGAAGGGGATACCGATTCTTGATCGTCAACTCGTTCAGTTCACGATAATCGATACACATGCAAAAAGATCCGTCCTTCTTCTTCACGAACAAAACAGGTGCGCCCCAAGGCGATGAACTCGGTTGGATAAATCCACAGTCTAGCAATTCCTACAGTTGACTCTACAACTCTTGTAGTTCGGAAGGTGCAAGTCGATAAGGTGCGCGAGCTACGGGTGTAGCTCCTGGCACTAGTTCGATCTGAAACTCTACTGATCTCGGCGGCGGTATTCCAGGCAACTCTTCTGGAAAGACGTCGGGAAATTCGTTCATGATTCGTACATCATCTACGCTTTTATCTTCAACTTCTAGCTTCTTCACATGTGCCAGAATAGCAAAGAGTCCCTTCTTCATAACCTTTTGTACCTTCAAGCAACTAATAAGGTTCAACTTTAGACTACATCTATCTCCGTAAACAATCAGAGGCTCACCATATTCGCGTGGTATACGAAGAATCTTCTCACCACAGATAACTTCGGCTCTTACCTTGGACAACCAGTCCATACCAACAATCACATCAAAGCTTTCCAACTTGATGGGTATTAGATCAATCTAAAAATTCACTCCAGATAGGTTGATAATATCTCCTCGGCCAATTTGGTCAACTTTCTCATGTTTTCCATTGGCTATTTCAACCAACATACTCTCCTCCAAAGGCACTAACGACCAATCTATCTTAGAGCAAAAGTGTCTACATACATAACTCCTATCGGCACCAGTATCAAACAGAACAGAAGCTAATAGGTTATTGATAGTGAATGTACCTGTAACCAAGTCAGGATTCTCCCGGGCATCTCTTGCGTTCATGTTGAAGGCTCTTCCACGTGCTGGCCCACCATCATTCTTCTTTTTAGGACATTCATTCCTGAAGTGGCCCTGCTGTCCACACTCATAGCACTTCCTTGGTCCATTTGGGTTTGTCCTCATAGCTGGGGCGGTGCTCTTACAGTCTCTGCCGATGTGTCCAATCCTCTTGCACTTCTCACACACTGCGTTGCAGTATCTAGTGTGATGCTTGTAGTATCTCTTACATTGAGGAAGGGTACCTTTGTAGTTAGGATTCGAGCTAGGATTCGAGTTCGGGTTCCTCCAGTCGTTGTTCCCTTTGAAATTCTCATACCTCTTAGTCGGGTTCTGGTCAAAACCTTTTCCCTTGTTTCCGTCCCACTTATGTTTCCCATTACTAGCTCCCGATTCTGATTTCGCCTTCTATGGCTCTTGGCGGGTAATTTGAATCATCAGGGTGTGCGCCATACGCATAGCTTCTGGGACATTCGCTGGTTTCGATGAAGTGACATTTCCTTGAATGTCCTTGGGGAGTCCCCACATATACCTCTCCATCCGCTTGTACTCCGGAGTAACCATGTGGGGCACATCAGTGCTAACTCCAAGTACCTTCGGTTATAGCCATCAAGGTCAGTTCCTGCAACTTTCAGTTCCCAAAACTCCGCTTCCGTTTTCTGAATTTTAGTTCTGGGGCAGTACTCCTCGATCATGGCACTCTTAAACTCTTCCCATGGTGTAGTGTAAACTTCGTCGATTCCTCACGCCTGGGCGAGCGTATTCCACCAAGTCAAAGCGCCATCCAACAAAGTACAGGATGCGAACTTAGTCTTATTCCCCTCGGAGCAGTTACTCACACGGAACACAGATTCCAATTTCTCAAACCATCTCGTCAGCCCAACTGGACCTTCTGTTTCGCTGAAATTGTGGGGCTTGCAGCTCTGGAACTCTTTGTAAGTACACCCGTTATGAACAGCTGGGTTAGCCGGTGGAGCTGGAGTAGGGTTGGCATTCGCTATAGCCGCGGCGACTCGATTAGCTATCATCTCCTCGATCTGAGCTGCGGTGGGGATTTCTCGCGGACCTCTTCCGTTAGCCATCGATCTTCTAAACAAAAATTTCGACTTAAGTCAAAATCCAATTATCGGTAACGTCACGACATAAGGTAAACAGTACGGAAACAACACAACACACGATAACTAAGCATGGCAACAAGCAGCAGGTAGCACAAAAGCCAACATGTAATAAAACGCCGTAAAACAATTAAGCAACAGTAATTCCATTCATAATAAAAAAGTTGCATACAATGGCATGAGGTTCGTACATTACATTAATAAAAAACAGGAACTACAAACGGAATACATAAGGAAATCTAATACAATAGTCCTAGGGCGAAGGTGGGTAAATGATGTCCATCAGGTGAGACATCTGGTCCTCGAGCTCAGTTACCCGAGCACGGAGGGCATGCGCTTCCCTTGTCAGTTCCTCGATGACGGGGGATGCTGGTGGGGCAGGTGGTGCAGATGGTCCAGATGATGCAGATGTAGACGGCACAGTGCGGGCGGTCTTACGCACGAATGGATCAGCGGGATACGGTACGACCCTCTTACGGGCTGTGACCCTAACCAACTGTCCACGTGCATCCACGAACGGTCTTCCTCCGTTAATTCCTGGGATAACAGTACCATCGAAATGATATCGCTTCTTTGGCGGGGTAGAGGGCGGCTGCACGGGCTCTGTGAAGACCCGTCCTAATCCATCCGGACGAAGTCCATATTGATTATAAACGATTCACAACAGTTGATTACATCACGAGGTACTTGACCTCTATATGATACATTTTACAAACATTGCATTCGTTTTTGAAAAGACAATCTTTCATTACATCAAAAGTTGACAACATGCATACCATTTCGTAATATATCTTACTATAATTGACTTAATAATAATCTTGATGAACTCAACGACTCGAATACAACGTCTTTTGAAATATGTCATGAATGACTCCAAGTAATATCTCTAAGATGAGCAAATGCACAGCGGAAGATTTTTTTCGTACCTGAGAATAAACATGCTTTAAAGTGTCAACCAAAAGGTTGGTGAGTTCATTAGTTTAACATAAATAATCATTTCATAATCTTAATAGACCACAAGATTTCATATTTCCATTTCTCATAATATACGTCCCATGCATAGAGACAAAAATATCATTCATATGGATTGAACACCTGGTAACCGACATTCACAATATGCATATAAGAATATCCCCATCATTCCGGGATCCTCCTTCGGACATGATATAAATTTCGAAGTACTAAAGCATCCGGTACTTTGGATGGGGCTTGTTGGGCCCGATAGATCTATCTTTAGAGTTCGCGTCAATTAGGGTGTCTGTTCCCTAATTCTTAGATTACCAGACTTAATAAATAGGGGCATAGGGGCATATTCGATTTCGATAATTCAACCATAGAATGTAGTTTTGGTTACTTGTGTCTATTTCGTCAAACAATTATAAAAATTGCGCATGTATTCTCAGCCCAAAAATATAAAGGGTAAAAAAGCAAATGAAACTCACGCATATAATTATTGTAAAACAGTTAATAAAGCATTTGCATGTATTCTCAGCCCTAAAAATGTAAAGAGTAAAAGGGGAGCAAATGAAACTCACCATACTGTATTTCGTAGTAAAAATACATATAACATCATTGAACAAATGCAAGGTTGGCCTCGGATTCACGAACCTATATTAATTATATATTTTTATATGTTGGTCAATATTTGTATAGCAATTTAGGTCAGGTCATAGTGTACCACAATCCTAATGCTCGAGACTAATATGCAAAATTCAACAAAAGTCAATTTGACTCAAAAATGATTTATATGATTATTATATAATTTAAATATCATCGTTTTATATTTTTAAATATTTTTAAAAAATTTTATTAAAGTAATAATATAATTCATTTATTAATAAATAAAATTTTATATAAAAATATACTTTTATATATCTTAAGTAATAAAATTTATAAAGTTCATTTAATATCATAAAATATTATGATAGGTTTTATTAAGGTAATTATATTATTTGTGTTTGATAAAATAATTTTGGTAATAAGTAAAAGTTGTCTTATTTGTAATAATAATTATTGTTATCCTATTAATAAAAATATTACTTTTTATATTACTAAGAATGATGTTATGATAAAATGATAGTTCTACATCATAATAATAATGAAATTTTATATTAATAATGATATTCCTCTTAAAATAATAATTTTTGTAAAACTGCTATTTTTAATATTAATAATACTTTTTAATAATATTAGTGATAAAAATAATAAAAACGATAATTTTATCTATATCAATGTCTTACAATATTTCTAAATTTCATCATGATACTCATACTCATTATTTCCTAATTAATTTTGCTAATAGTTTTTAAATCGTCTTTTATGTCGCGTTCATTTTAATGATAATAATAGTAATTAAAGTAATTAAGTGTTACTAACCTTAGTTTAATTATAATAATACTAATAATAATAAATGTTATAATAATATTAATGCTAATAACTATTTTAATTATAAAAATAATAATAGTACTAATTTTAAATTTTAACGATAATAATAATAAATAAATAAATAAAATACAATTTTTACTGATAATACTTTTCAATGATAATAATAATAATAGTAATAATAATAGTTTGATAAAAACTAGAACGACGATAATAACGATGATAATAATAATCATTTTTAATAATAATATCAAAAATTCAATTGACTATATCTTCTAAACCGATCATCGAATCCATTCGACATCTAAAGGAAAAGTTCTTAATTTTTCGCTAGCTTTCCAAGGACATGCATATCTTATACCTTATCTCAACCGCATAGGTAACTAATTTAAGAGTCAACATAACCTAACTAATGGCAATATCAAGAGTACAAACATGCATAATCCTATATTCTCGAGCACTAGTTAGGGATACACTATTAATATGTAAAAATTAATTTACGAGTACTCACGTATCAATATTGAGATTCAATATTGCAGGAAAGGTACGTAGACGCAACGGAGATGACAACCACTAAATTGACCTCATGAGCATACCCATGAACCATACCCATCACCTCCATAGCTATAACCCATAATTTCCTTAGCCCTATCCTACTCGAAAACCAGTTTTGAAAATAACCCACTCATGACCTCGTCGTAGTATTTTAGGTATAAATATTAATACTACTAATAATAATATTTTTGATTAATAATAATAATCTTTATTAATAATAATAATAAATAAAATAAATAAATACATACGAAGTATTATAGAGAGAAAGAGATATTTAGAAACTGGGAGCAAATGAACTAGATCGAGCGAATTTATGTATGTGACCACCCTTTACACCCCATGCGACCGCATGGGGTTTCTTCATATTTTTCATGCGACCGCATGAATGGAATTTACAGCTCACATTGCACTATGTAACTTGCCGACACTCTTTATATCTTACATCTCACTCGTATAACACATATTATGCATAACTTTATATATTATTTTATATATAATATATTTAATCTTTAGAATTAATTAAATATTATATTATATTTACGCTCATGGTAAAAATATAATTTTTACAAAAATGACACAGACATTGTCACTCGACTCATGTACCACTTTCGGTTTTTCGAGCGCACTTTCGTACGTTTAGAAAACTGGCCTTTTATGTCACGTGACATGTACCTTTATTAATAATTTGCTTTACTTATCAATTAATTGTCTTACAAAAATGTAACTATATAAAATTGAGCGTTGTGGCCATTTGCTTTCATAAATCAGTGGCTCGTTGTTTGTCAAAATATTTTATTTTAAATCGGGACGTTTTATGACTAAGTTAAAATATATAGATATTTATATATACATTTTTAGAAATATAAGTTTGTGTTCAAAATCTTTATTAATAATAATATATTTAGTTTTTCAATACTTTTTATATTTCAAAGTTTATTTTTATTTCGTTTAGAAAAATAATTTAACGCATAACGTTTTCAAGTTATAATATTTATATACATATACATATATAAACATATCAGTTCCCATAATGGTTCGTGAATCTTTGGAATTTGGTCGAGGTTAAATGAATATATGAATATAGTTTCAAATCCTTGAGACTTAACTTAACAATCTTTGCTTATCGTGTCGGATTAATATGAAGATAAGGTTTAAATTTGGTCAGAAATTTCCGGGTCGTCACAGTACCTACCCGTTAAAGAAATTTCGTCCCGAAATTTGGTCGTGGTCGTCATGGCTAATCATAAAAATGTTTTCAACGACGAATATGTGTTGGTATATAGAATTTTTATCACTATTGAGTAATATAGATAAGACGATTCGATTTCCTTGAAGAGTACGACTGAAGCTATCACAAAAGGGACGAAATGAGAAATAAAGTTTCATCATAACTTTTGACGTTGTCTTGGTTGAATTCCGGAATTCAAGGGATTTAAAGAAAATCTTCGAAATCTAAAAGATTTGATTCTTCGACGAATCAGGAGATTAGGATTTTCTAATTAACTGCGGAGATCTGCATTGATTTCACTATCAAATATTTCTCTATAAATTAACTTCTTCCGTTCGTATCTTTATCGTTCCTATACTAATTTTCCAAATTCAAAAGATTGTGAAAATGCTTAATCCAGTTCTAATCCTTGTCCTCACCCTTACTATCGTAACAATCATTCTCCTTTTCTAACTTCCACCAGAGGAATCTGTTTTCTTCTACTTTGCCCTTGGGGTTATAGTGCTTTTAATTCTCCCGTGTCTTTATGTGGCGATAAGCATTGATATACATGGTTTGTAATTTTTATGTTGTTATCGAGCTTTATATTCTCCCTTATATTTCAATGTTACTATTTCTGTTTCTTATAATCATTGTCATCCACAGTTAATACTTTCTTTTATTTACTGCGATTTATACTCCAATTTCTATTTCGGAGCTTTGTCCCTTCGTTTCTTCTTCTTGCGATTGGGCCTATCTTGTAATGGTCCATAATTCGCAGATATAAGTTTCAGAATGAACATTGTTAATGTTCTAAGAAGGGAATGGTAATGGCATGATCTTGATTTGTTAAATTACTAGAATACCCTGAAAAAGACCGAATCATCAAGAAATATTTTCTTGATATTTTAGAGGTTCAAATAGAATACAAAAGTCGTGTGACATGGCACATGATGACGTTAGAGTCTGTGAATCATCACGTTTCATTAGAAACTCGGCATGACTTACTGTAATATAATCACGTTGATCAAGTGTCATTATATTATACTAACTCATGCATCAGTTCCCAACAGTACTTCAAAAACATTCATAGTTTAAACTCAAAAGTTTACAGAATATAGAAACTAATAGTTTCTTATATGATGTAACACTGATAGCGCAAAGAGATACATGACTTCAGATAAGATTAATTATGAAAATATCTTCAAAATTATCGAGGATATTTATAATGAAAGATATGATAATATCTTAGAATTTCTAATATTGATGGATGATGATGAAGATTTGTCTGTAAAGGTTTAGAATAAGAAGTAAGGTATTCGTTAATGACTTTAGCAGGCACTGAATCATTTGGATTCTTTGAAGTCAAACTTATTCTTTGTGATTTGTCCACGGCTTCCTTCATAGTTTCGCATAATCCGTTTTTCGGTACTAAATTTTCTATTGAGTGTTTCCAATACTCCATTCTTTATCATCAAACTTTTGATTGCTAAGGTGGTTTATAGTTTTTGCTGGTTCCATCAGCTTTTCAAAATTTTGAGCATTAATTTGCAGACTGGGTGCTTTTCAGAATTTCAGAATGAAAGATCATAATTCTAAGAGATAAGTGTCATACATATAACTGTTGATGTAGATATGCTGTGAGTTTTCAGAGTACTGATTGCTGATTCCCGGTAATTGGTATGGCAGTTCCCGTTACAAGATGCGGATGAGTATATGATAGGGTTTCAATGAATAAATATAATGATTTATCAGAGAGATTTAAGCCAAGAAGCATCGAGTTTGTTGGTACGTCTGCTGGTAATATAGTGGAATATAAAAGAATTCTCCGGTATCCAAAAGGGTAATCGTATATATTAGGTTTATAGTAAGACTACTTCGAATGAAAAGTCGAAGTTGACTTGCTGGAGCTGTGACAAAATTGGCTACTTTGAAAAGGGATCGCAAAGTTATTTTTGCTAATAAATGCCAAAGGATCTGACGCGGCTACGTGTTAAACTTTTACTCAGATGCTGAGAGTTTCTCAGGTGCATAACTATATGCATAAATCTTTCCTTCTGTAGATGAAGTGTCGTTGATTCATCCTCTCGATTGAGGTGTTTTCAAGAATCATGAAAGGTTTGAACGCAGAATGTGATTGTGAAGATACAAATGATGTTTAAGACGAAATCAATTGGCAAACTTGAAGAATTGTTTAGTTTCATATGTTATAATCAATATTTTAATTCATTTTAATTGTTCAATGCTGGTCCTCAGTCGATAGTCCACAGTTGACAGTCCAATAATTAATATATAATTTAATATATAATATTTGAATTAATTAATACGTATCGTGACCCGTATATGTCTCTGACTCGATCACAACTCAAATTATATATATTATTTGAGAATCAACCTCAACCCTGTATAGCTAACTCCCGCATTACTGCATATAGAGTGTCTATGGTTATTCCAAATAATATATATAGATGCGTCGATATGATATGTCAAAACCTTGTATACGTGTCCCGACATTTAAAGTGCGTAAAATAAATAACAGAAATTAAATGACGATAAGTAAAGTGTTTAAAATAAATAACAGAATGTAAATGACAATAAATAAAATTTGCGAGAATTTAATTGCGATAAAATAAATTGCGATAATTAAATGTAAAATAAGGAATTATCAGTTAGCTGGGAACAATTAGCGTGGATTCTTAACAAAATTTATCATAATTAATTTGTTTGTTTCTAACAAATTTTATTTTGTCCAATGTTTTCTTCATTATGCCACTTGTTGGATTCTGATAGGTCAAAATCCAAATATGAAATTGAATGAAAATGGTTATTCTGTGGTGAACGGATTTATATATCGGTGGATGTAAGTAGGATAGTAAATGAATGTTGAATCAGATTTGAAGGATGGACAGTGTAACTTATTAATGTGAAATCTTAAATATTCCTTGGGTATTACCTACCCGTTAAAATATTTTCATCATTAACAGTTTGTACAAAAGAATTTTTAATTACAATATTTATGAAAACATATATACATATATATTTTCTTCAGATGTAATCATGGATTTAATGAGTTACTTTAGTATTAACTCATTTGGTTTACCGTCAAAACTAGAATACATAATCTCTAAAACATTAGAGATTACATAATCGCTATGTCGAACGAAGATAATTGATCTAGAACGATTCGTAGAAAGATGATTATACTCGAGGTACTTAATGAGATGTTGAGGCATGGATTGTTGATGATACTGGTGCTGTCGCTGATGGTACCGTTAGTACTGATGATATTGCTGAAGCTGGTAACTTTTGCACAATATTCTCCAAATTTATTTCTCGAGCGCGAAGTTCTTTGACTTCTTCTATTATTCCGGGATGATTGTCAGTCAGAACGAGCGGATGAATAAAGTTTAGAATTTTGGATATAATATAATCGTGACTAGTTATCCTGGAAATGAGAGAGAAAATGGTATTCCAGACAGGTTCGCCGGTAAGCGCTTCAGGTTCATTGCTGAGAGGTGAATTCGGTTGATGGAAAGGTTCACCTTCTTCTTGTCTCCATTGATTAAGTCGAATACGAACCCATCAGATGAATTGGGGATGGCTGATTGATTGATTCATTCTGGTGACACCACTTTCGGAGCTTAGGTGAATATTCATGTCGGAATAGCTGTCGGAATAACTATCGGAATAGCTACCGAAGTCTGAGGGACTCGAACTGGTTGAGGGATTCATCTCGTATGATCAGATGAAGAATTTTCGATAAGAAATAGATTATAGGATGTAGATTAGTACCCTGCAATATATAATTTACATATGCATATAAAATACTAAAATCCCATAAGTTACGGAGGAATCTACGAAAACTGTTCAGGCAAAGGTAACAATAACAGATACGCTAACATATGAATTTATCTATACACTGTCTATGCAATAGAGGCAGTAAGACATGTCTAGACTAAGAATGATAAGCAGGTAATTTTCCTAAGGATGATAAGCAGATGATTTTCGACACGAAATGATAAGCAAAACTTTTGACATGCAGACACGGTCGAAGTCCAGACTCACTAATGCATCCTAACAACTATCAGTTAGACATACTAATGCAAGACCTGGTTCGCTAAGACCTCCGCTCTGATACCAACTGTGAAGACCCGTCCTAATCCATCCGGACGAAGTCCATATTGATTATAAACGATTCACAACAGTTGATTACATCACGAGGTACTTGACCTCTATATGATACATTTTACAAACATTGCATTCGTTTTTGAAAAGACAATCTTTCATTACATCAAAAGTTGACAACATGCATACCATTTCGTAATATATCTTACTATAATTGACTTAATAATAATCTTGATGAACTCAACGACTCGAATACAACGTCTTTTGAAATATGTCATGAATGACTCCAAGTAATATCTCTAAGATGAGCAAATGCACAGCGGAAGATTTTTTTCGTACCTGAGAATAAACATGCTTTAAAGTGTCAACCAAAAGGTTGGTGAGTTCATTAGTTTAACATAAATAATCATTTCATAATCTTAATAGACCACAAGATTTCATATTTCCATTTCTCATAATATACGTCCCATGCATAGAGACAAAAATATCATTCATATGGATTGAACACCTGGTAACCGACATTCACAATATGCATATAAGAATATCCCCATCATTCCGGGATCCTCCTTCGGACATGATATAAATTTCGAAGTACTAAAGCATCCGGTACTTTGGATGGGGCTTGTTGGGCCCGATAGATCTATCTTTAGAGTTCGCGTCAATTAGGGTGTCTGTTCCCTAATTCTTAGATTACCAGACTTAATAAATAGGGGCATATTCGATTTCGATAATTCAACCATAGAATGTAGTTTTGATTACTTGTGTCTATTTCGTCAAACATTTATAAAAATTGCGCATGTATTCTCAGCCCAAAAATATAAAGGGTAAAAAAGCAAATGAAACTCACGCATATAATTATTGTAAAACAGTTAATAAAGCATTTGCATGTATTCTCAGCCCCAAAAATGTAAAGAGTAAAAGGGGAGCAAATGAAACTCACCATACTGTATTTCGTAGTAAAAATACATATAACATCATTGAACAAATGCAAGGTTGGCCTCGGATTCACGAACCTATATTAATTATATATTTTTATATGTTGGTCAATATTTGTATAGCAATTTAGGTCAGGTCATAGTGTACCACAATCCTAATGCTCGAGACTAATATGCAAAATTCAACAAAAGTCAATTTGACTCAAAAATGATTTATATGATTATTATATAATTTAAATATCATCGTTTTATATTTTTAAATATTTTTAAAAGATTTTATTAAAGTAATAATATAATTCATTTATTAATAAATAAAATTTTATATAAAAATATACTTTTATATATCTTAAGTAATAAAATTTATAAAGTTCATTTAATATCATAAAATATTATGATAGGTTTTATTAAGGTAATTATATTATTTGTGTTTGATAAAATAATTTTGGTAATAAGTAAAAGTTGTCTTATTTGTAATAATAATTATTGTTATCCTATTAATAAAAATATTACTTTTTATATTACTAAGAATGATGTTATGATAAAATGATAGTTCTACATCATAATAATAATGAAATTTTATATTAATAATGATATTCCTCTTAAAATAATAATTTTTGTAAAACTGATATTTTTAATATTAATAATACTTTTTAATAATATTAGTGATAAAAATAATAAAAACGATAATTTTATCTATATCAATGTCATACAATATTTCTAAATTTCATCATGATACTCATACTCATTATTTCCTAATTAATTTTGCTAATAGTTTTTAAATCGTCTTTTATGTCGCGTTCATTTTAATGATAATAATAGTAATTAAAGTAATTAAGTGTTACTAACCTTAGTTTAATTATAATAATACTAATAATAATAAATGTTATAATAATATTAATGCTAATAACTATTTTAATTATAAAAATAATAATAGTACTAATTATAAATTTTAGCGATAATAATAATAAATAAATAAAAAAAAATACAATTTTTACTGATAATACTTTTCAATGATAATAATAATAATAGTAATAATAATAGTTTGATAAAAACTAGAACGACGATAATAACGACGATAATAATAATCATTTTTAATAATAATATCAAAAATTCAATTGACTATATCTTCTAAACCGATCATCGAATCCATTCGACATCTAAAGGAAAAGTTCTTAATTTTTCGCTAGCTTTCCAAGGACATGCATATCTTATACCTTATCTCAACCGCATAGGTAACTAATTTAAGAGTCAACATAACCTAACTAATGGCAATATCAAGAGTACAAACATGCATAATCCTATATTCTCGAGCACTAGTTAGGGATACACTATTAATATGTAAAAATTAATTTACGAGTACTCACGTATCAATATTGAGATTCAATATTGCAGGAAAGGTACGTAGATGCAACGGAGATGACAACCACTAAATTGACCTCATGAGCATACCCATGAACCATACCCATCACCTCCATAGCTATAACCCATAATTTCCTTAGCCCTATCCTACTCGAAAACCAGTTTTGAAAATAACCCACTCATGACCTCGTCGTAGTATTTTAGGTATAAATATTAATACTACTAATAATAATATTTTTGATTAATAATAATAATCTTTATTAATAATAATAATAAATAAAATAAATAAATACATACGAAGTATTATAGAGAGAAAGAGATATTTAGAAACTGGGAGCAAATGAACTAGATCGAGCGAATTTATGTATGTGACCACCCTTTACACCCCATGCGACCGCATGGGGTTTCTTCATATTTTTCATGCGACCGCATGAATGGAATTTACAGCTCACATTGCACTATGTAACTTGCCGACACTCTTTATATCTTACATCTCACTCGTATAACACATATTATGCACAACTTTATATATTATTTTATATATAATATATTTAATCTTTAGAATTAATTAAATATTATATTATATTTACGCTCATGGTAAAAATATAATTTTTACAAAAATGACACAGACATTGTCACTCGACTCATGTACCACTTTCGGTTTTTCGAGCGCACTTTCGCACGTTTAGAAAACTGGCCTTTTATGTCACGTGACATGTACCTTTATTAATAATTTGCTTTACTTATCAATTAATTGTCTTACAAAAATGTAACTATATAAAATTGAGCGTTGTGGCCATTTGCTTTCATAAATCAGTGGCTCGTTGTTTGTCAAAATATTTTATTTTAAATCGGGACGTTTTATGACTAAGTTAAAATATATAGATATTTATATATACATTTTTAGAAATATAAGTTTGTGTTCAAAATCTTTATTAATAATAATATATTTAGTTTTTCAATACTTTTTATATTTCAAAGTTTATTTTAATTTCGTTTAGAAAAATAATTTAACGCGTAACGTTTTCAAGTTATAATATTTATATACATATACATATATAAACATATCAGTTCCCATAATGGTTCGTGAATCTTTGGAATTTGGTCGAGGTTAAATGAATATATGAATATAGTTTCAAATCCTTGAGACTTAACTTAACAATCTTTGCTTATCGTGTCGGATTAATATAAAGATAAGGTTTAAATTTGGTCAGAAATTTCCGGGTCGTCACAGGCTCCTCCTCAGGGTCCTCCTCAGAATCCTCCTCGCTGGAGTCGTCGGATGATGATCCGTCTGGATCGTTAAAAGGAAATGCAGGATCATCGCGGGCGGGAGAAAGCGTCTGACCGGTGGTCATAAGTTGATATCTTCCTGGTGGAATCGGTACAACACGTCCATCAGTGGTGTGTCTAGCCCAATGTCCATGCTCGTTAAGGAAAGGACCGTCTCCATTTCCCCCAGGGATCACAGTATCACCGGAATGGTACTGTGGCTTCGGGTGAAATGTCCCGTTCTTATTGATTAAAAACGTTCCATATTAATTGATTTCGTTGCGAGGTTTTGACCTCTATATGAGACGTTTTTCAAAGACTGCATTCATTTTTAAAACAAACCATAACCTTTATTTCATAAATAAAGGTTTAAAAAGCTTTACGTAGATTATCAAATAATGATAATCTAAAATATCCTGTTTACACACGACCATTACATAATGGTTTACAATACAAATATGTTACATCGAAATCAGTTTCTTGAATGCAGTTTTTACACAATATCATACAAACATGGACTCCAAATCTTGTCCTTATTTTAGTATGCAACAGCGGAAGCTCTTAATATTCACCTGAGAATAAACATGCTTTAAACGTCAACAAAAATGTTGGTGAGTTATAGGTTTAACCTATATATATCAAATCATAATAATAGACCACAAGATTTCATATTTCAATACACATCCCATACATAGAGATAAAAATCATTCATATGGTGAACACCTGGTAACCGACATTAACAAGATGCATATATAAGAATATCCCCATCATTCCGGGACACCCTTCGGATATGATATAAATTTCGAAGTACTAAAGCATCCGGTTCTTTGGATGGGGTTTGTTAGGCCCAATAGATCTATCTTTAGGATTCGCGTCAATTAGGGTGTCTGTTCCCTAATTCTTAGATTACCAGACTTAATAAAAAGGGGCATATTCGATTTCGATAATTCAACCATAGAATGTAGTTTCACGTACTTGTGTCTATTTTGTAAATCAATTATAAAACCTGCATGTATTCTCATCCCAAAAATATTAGATTTTAAAAGTGGGACTATAACTCACTTTCACAGATTTTTACTTCGTCGGGAAGTAAGACTTGGCCACTGGTTGATTCACGAACCTATAACAATATATACATATATATTAACGTATGTTCAAAATATATTTACAACACTTTTAATATATTTTGATGTTTTAAGTTTATTAAGTCAGCTGTCCTCGTTAGTAACCTATAACTAGTTGTCCACAGTTAGATGTACAGAAATAAATCGATAAATATTATCTTGAATCAATCCACGACCCAGTGTATACGTATCTCAGTATTGATCACAACTCAAACTATATATATTTTGGAATCAACCTCAACCCTGTATAGCTAACTCCAACATTCACATATAGAGTGTCTATGGTTGTTCCGAAATATATATAGATGTGTCGACATGATAGGTCGAAACATTGTATACGTGTCTATGGTATCTCAAGATTACATAATATACAATACAAGTTGATTAAGTTATGGTTGGAATAGATTTGTTACCAATTTTCACGTAGCTAAAATGAGAAAAATTATCCAATCTTGTTTTACCCATAACTTCTTCATTTTAAATCCGTTTTGAGTGAATCAAATTGCTATGATTTCATATTGAACTCTATTTTATGAATCTATACAGAAAAAGTATAGGTTTATAGTCGGAAAAATAAGTTACAAGTCGTTTTTGTAAAGGTAGTCATTTCAGTCGAAAGAACGACGTCTAGATGACCATTTTAGAAAACATACTTCCACTTTGAGTTTAACCATAATTTTTGGATATAGTTTCATGTTCATAATAAAAATCATTTTCTCAGAATAACAACTTTTAAATCAAAGTTTATCATAGTTTTTAATTAACTAACCCAAAACAGCCCGCGGTGTTACTACGACGGCGTAAATCCGGTTTTACGGTGTTTTTCGTGTTTCCAGGTTTTAAATCATTAAGTTAGCATATCATATAGATATAGAACATGTGTTTAGTTGATTTTAAAAGTCAAGTTATAAGGATTAACTTTTGTTTGCGAACAAGTTTAGAATTAACTAAACTATGTTCTAGTGATTACAAGTTTAAACCTTCGAATAAGATAGCTTTATATGTATGAATCGAATGATGTTATGAACATCATTACTACCTTAAGTTCCTTGGATAAACCTACTGGAAAAGAGAAAAATGGATCTAGCTTCAATGGATCCTTGGATGGCTCGAAGTTCTTGAAGCAGAATCATGACACGAAAACAAGTTCAAGTAAGATCATCACTTGAAATAAGATTGTTATAGTTATAGAAATTGAACCAAAGTTTGAATATGATTATTACCTTGTATTAGAATGATAACCTACTGTAAGAAACAAAGATTTCTTGAGGTTGGATGATCACCTTACAAGATTGGAAGTGAGCTAGCAAACTTGAAAGTATTCTTGATTTTATGAAACTAGAACTTTTGGAATTTATGAAGAACACTTAGAACTTGAAGATAGAACTTGAGAGAGATCAATTAGATGAATAAAATTGAAGAATGAAAGTGTTTGTAGGTGTTTTTGGTCGTTGGTGTATGGATTAGATATAAAGGATATGTAATTTTGTTTTCATGTAAATAAGTCATGAATGATTACTCATATTTTTGTAATTTTATGAGATATTTCATGCTAGTTGCCAAATGATGGTTCCCACATGTGTTAGGTGACTCACATGGGCTGCTAAGAGCTGATCATTGGAGTGTATATACCAATAGTACATACATCTAAAAGCTGTGTATTGTACGAGTATGAATACGGGTGCATACGAGTAGAATTGTTGATGAAACTGAACGAGGATGTAATTGTAAGCATTTTTGTTAAGTAGAAGTATTTTGATAAGTGTATTGAAGTCTTTCAAAAGTGTATAAATACATATTAAAACACTACATGTATATACATTTTAACTGAGTCGTTAAGTCATCGTTAGTCGTTACATGTAAGTGTTGTTTTGAAACCTTTAGGTTAACGATCTTGTTAAATGTTGTTAACCCAATGTTTATAATATCAAATGAGATTTTAAATTATTATATTATCATGATATTATCATGTATGAATATCTCTTAATATGATATATATACATTAAATGTCTTTACAACGATAATCGTTACATATATGTCTCGTTTAAAAATCATTAAGTTAGTAGTCTTGTTTTTACATATGTAGTTCATTGTTAATATACTTAATGATATGTTTAATTATCATAGTATCATGTTAACTATATATATATCCATATATATGTCATCATATAGTTTTTACAAGTTTTAACGTTCGTGAATCACCGGTCAACTTGGGTGGTCAATTGTCTATATGAAACATATTTCAATTAATCAAGTCTTAACAAGTTTGATTGCTTAACATGTTGGAAACATTTAATCATGTAAATATCAATCTCAATTAATATATATAAACATGGAAAAGTTCGGGTCACTACAGTACCTACCCGTTAAATAAATTTCGTCCCGAAATTTTAAGCTGTTGAAGGTGTTGACGAATCTTCTGGAAATAGATGCGGGTATTTCTTCTTCATCTGATCTTCACACTCCCAGGTGAACTCGGGTCCTCTACGAGCATTCCATCGAACCTTAACAATTGGTATCTTGTTTTGCTTAAGTCTTTTAACCTCACGATCCATTATTTCGACGGGTTCTTCGATGAATTGAAGTTTTTCGTTGATTTGGATTTCATCTAACGGAATAGTGAGATCTTCTTTAGCAAAACATTTCTTTAAATTCGAGACGTGGAAAGTGTTATGTACAGCCGCGAGTTGTTGAGGTAACTCTAGTCGGTAAGCTACTGGTCCGACACGATTAATAATCTTGAATGGTCCAATATACCTTGGATTTAATTTCCCTCGTTTACCAAATCGAACAACGCCTTTCCAAGGTGCAACTTTAAGCATGACCATCTCTCCAATTTCAAATTCTATATCTTTTCTTTTAATGTCAGCGTAGCTCTTTTGTCGACTTTGGGCGGTTTTCAACCGTTGTTGAATTTGGATGATCTTCTCAGTAGTTTCTTGTATAATCTCCGGACCCGTAATCTGTCTATCCCCCACTTCACTCCAACAAATCGGAGACCTGCACTTTCTACCATAAAGTGCTTCAAACGGCGCCATCTCAATGCTTGAATGGTAGCTGTTGTTGTAGGAAAATTCTGCTAACGGTAGATGTCGATCCCAACTGTTTCCGAAATCAATAACACATGCTCGTAGCATGTCTTCAAGCGTTTGTATCGTCCTTTCGCTCTGCCCATCAGTTTGTGGGTGATAGGCAGTACTCATGTCTAGACGAGTTCCTAATGCTTGCTGTAATGTCTGCCAGAATCTTGAAAAAAATCTGCCATCCCTATCAGAGATAATAGAGATTGGTATTCCATGTCTGGAGACGACTTCCTTCAAATACAGTCGTGCTAACTTCTCCATCTTGTCATCTTCTCTTATTGGCAGGAAGTGTGCTGACTTGGTGAGACGATCAACTATTACCCAAATAGTATCAAAACCACTTGCAGTCCTTGGCAATTTAGTGATGAAATCCATGGTAATGTTTTCCCATTTCCATTCCGGGATTTCGGGTTGTTGAAGTAGAACTGATGGTTTCTGATGCTCAGCTTTGACCTTAGAACACGTCAAACATTCTCCTACGTATTTAGCAACATCGGCTTTCATACCCGGCCACCAAAAATGTTTCTTGAGATCCTTGTACATCTTTCCCGTTCCAGGATGTATTGAGTATCTGGTTTTATGAGCTTCTCTAAGTACCATTTCTCTCATATCTCCAAATTTTGGTACCCAAATCCTTTCAGCCCTATACCGGGTTCCGTCTTCCCGAATATTAAGATGCTTCTCCGATCCTTTGGGTATTTCATCCTTTAAATTTCCCTCTTTTAAAACTCCTTGTTGCGCCTCCTTTATTTGAGTAATAATGTTATTATGAATCATTATATTCATAGATTTTACTCGAATGGGTTCTCTGTCCTTCCTGCTCAAGGCATCGGCTACCACATTTGCCTTCCCCGGGTGGTAACGAATCTCAAAGTCGTAATCATTCAATAATTCAATCCACCTACGCTGCCTCATATTCAGTTGTTTCTGATTATGTGTTGAAGACTTTTGTGGTCGGTATATATAATACTTTTGACCCCATATAAGTAGTGCCTCCAAGTCTTTAATGCAAAAACAACCGCGCCTAATTCCAAATCATGCGTCGTATAATTTTGTTCGTGAATCTTCAATTGTCTAGACGCATAAGCAATCACCTTCGTTCGTTGCATTAATACACAACCGAGACCTTGCTTTGATGCATCACAATAAATCACAAAATCATCATTCCCTTCAGGCAATGACAATATAGGTGCCGTAGTTAGCTTTTTCTTCAATAACTGAAACGCTTTCTCTTGTTCATCATTCCATTCAAATTTCTTCCCTTTATGCGTTAATGCAGTCAAGGGTTTTGCTATTCTGGAAAAGTCTTGGATGAACCTTCTGTAGTAACCAGCTAGTCCTAAAAACTGGCGTATGTGTTTCGGAGTTTTCGGAGTTTCCCACTTTTCAACAGTTTCGATCTTTGCCGGGTCCACTTGGATACCTTCTTTGTTCACTATGTGACCGAGGAATTGAACTTCTTCCAACCAAAATGCACACTTTGAAAACTTAGCGTACAGTTTTTCTTTCCTCAATACTTCTAGCACTTTTCTCAAATGTTCTTCGTGCTCTTGATCATTCTTTGAGTAAATAAGTATATCATCGATGAAAACAAATGACAAACTTATCAAGATATGGCCCACACACTCGGTTCATAAGGTCCATGAACACAGCTGGTGCGTTAGTCAATCCAAACGGCATAACCATAAACTCGTAATGACCATAACGCGTCCTAAAAGCAGTTTTTGGAATATCATCCTCCTTTACTCGCATTTGATGATATCCAGAACGTAAATCGATCTTCGAATAAACCGACGAGCCTTGTAGTTGATCAAATAAGTCGTCAATTCTCGGCAGTGGATAACGGTTTTTGATGGTAAGTTTGTTCAACTCTCTGTAGTCAATACACAACCTAAATGTACCATCCTTCTTCTTGACAAACAAAACAGGAGCTCCCCATGGTGATGTGCTTGGTCGAATGAAACCACGTTCTAATAGTTCTTGCAGTTGGCTTTGCAGTTCTTTCATCTCGCTGGGTGCAAGTCTATAAGGAGCACGAGCTATAGGTGCAGCTCCTGGTACAAGATCTATTTGAAATTCAACAGATCGATGTGGAGGTAGTCCCGGTAATTCTTTCGGAAATACATCGGGAAATTCTTTTGCGACGGGAACATCATTGATGCTCTTTTCTTCAGTTTGTACTTTCTCGACGTGTGCTAGAACAGCATAGCAACCTTTTCTTATTAGTTTTTGTGCCTTCAAATTACTAATAAGATGTAGCTTCGTGTTGCCCTTTTCTCCGTACACCATTAAGGGTTTTCCTTTTTCTCGTATAATGCGAATTGCATTTTTGTAACAAACGATCTCCGCTTTCACTTCTTTCAACCAGTCCATACCGATTATCACATCAAAACTCCCTAACTCTACTGGTATCAAATCAATCTTAAATGTTTCGCTAACCAGTTTAATTTCTCGATTCCGACATATATTATCTGCTGAAATTAATTTACCATTTGCTAATTCGAGTAAAAATTTACTATCCAAAGGCGTCAATGGACAACTTAATTTAGCACAAAAATCTCTACTCATATAGCTTCTATCCGCACCCGAATCAAATAAAACGTAAGAAGATTTATTGTCAATAAGAAACGTACCCGTAACAAGCTCCGGGTCTTCCTGTGCCTCTACCGCATTAATATTGAAAACTCTTCCACGGCCTTGTCCATTCGTGTTCTCCTGGTTCGGGCAATTTCTAATAATGTGGCCTGGTTTTCCACATTTATAACAAACTACATTGGCATAACTTGCTCCGACACTACTTGCTCCGCCATTACTCGTTCCGACACCATTTGTTCCTTTCGTTCTATTAACCCCTGGTCCGTAGACCTCACACTTCGCCGCGCTATGACCATTTCTTTTACACTTGTTGCAAAATTTGGTGCAGAACCCCGAGTGATTCTTTTCACACCTTTGGCATAGCTGCTTCTGATTGTTGTTGTTGTTGCGGTTATTATTGTTGTTGGGATGATTGTTGTAGTTGTTGTTGTTGTTGTTGTTGTTGTTGTTGTTGTTGTTGTTGGGCCGTTTGTTGTAGTTGCGATTGATGTTGCGATTGTTGGGATAATTGTTGCGATTATTGTTGTAATTGCTGTTGTTGTTGTATTGGTGATTCTTATCACCGTTTTCCTCCCACTTTCTTTTGACTTGCTTCACATTGGCCTCTTCAGCAGTCTGTTCTTTAATTCTTTCTTCAATCTGGTTCACTAGTTTGTGAGCCATTCTACATGCCTGTTGTATGGAGGCGGGCTCGTGTGAACTTATATCTTCTTGGATTCTTTCCGGTAATCCTTTCACAAACGCGTCGATCTTCTCTTCCTCATCTTCGAATGCTCCCGGACACAATAGGCACAATTCTGTGAATCGTCTTTCGTACGTGGTAATATCAAATCCTTGGGTTCGTAACCCTCTAAGTTCTGTCTTGAGCTTATTGACCTCGGTTCTGGGACGGTACTTCTCGTTCATCAAGTGCTTGAATGCTGACCACGGTAGTGCGTACGCATCATCTTGTCCCACTTGCTCTAGATAGGTATTCCACCATGTTAACGCAGAACCTGTGAAGGTATGCGTAGCGTACTTTACTTTGTCCTCTTCAGTACACTTACTTATGGCAAACACCGATTCGACCTTCTCGGTCCACCATTTCAATCCGATCGGTCCTTCGGTTCCATCAAATTCCAAAGGTTTGCAGGCAGTGAATTCTTTGTAGGTGCATCCTACACGATTTCCTGTACTGCTAGATCCAAGGTTATTGTTGGTATGTAGCGCAGCCTGTACTGCGGCTATGTTTGAAGCTAGAAAAGTACGGAATTCCTCTTCATTCATATTCACGGTGTGTCGAGTAGTCGGTGCCATTTCCTTCAAAATAGTTAAATGGAACAAGTTAATCATACAGAATATTAAGAGTAGTTAATAGTATTTCGTAGCATAATATGAACTCATTTATAAAAGCTTTTTCTTCATATTAGCGTTTTATAAGTTTAAATTCGGGTAGTACCTACCCGTTAAGTTCATACTTAGTAGCTAATATACAATTCAACTACTACAATTCTATATGAAAAACTGATTATAATAATATTTCGCGTTCAAACTTTTATACAATATTTTACAAACTTACAATACCGCTTATTTTACATAAAGCATGAAATATAGCACACAATAACTTTGATACAAGATAGTTGTGAAGACAATTCTAGCTAGTACACAAGTCGTTCAGCAAAGGCAATAAAGACACGTAATTCATACGTCCAGAAACAAGTCATGCATTCTGGTTTTACTAGGACTACTTCCCATCCTTGGTCTTGTGCAACATAACCGTTATGGCCGTTGATAAGACAGCGTGTTGTAATGTCATCAAAGGGACGAGGGTTACGTAATGTCCAACAGTCCCGTAATAATCTAAAAACCTCATTTCTTACCCCAATTACCGACTCCGTCACTTGTGGAAACGTTTTGTTTAATAGTTGTAGCCCGATGTTCTTGTTCTCACTTTGGTGAGAAGCGAACATTACTAATCCGTAAGCATAACATGCTTCTTTATGTTGCATGTTAGCCGCTTTTTCTAAATCACGAAGTCCAATATTCGGATATATTGAGTCAAAATAATTTCTTAACCCGTTGCGTAAAATAGCATTTGGGTTCCCCGCAATATATGCGTCAAAGTAAACACATCGTAACTTATGGGTTTCCCAATGTGATATCCCCCATCTTTCAAACGAAAGTCTCTTATAAACCAAGACATTCTTGGAACGTTCTTCGAATGTCTTACAAACTGATCTCGCCTTAAATAGTTGTGCCGAAGAATTCTGGCCGACTCTAGACAAGATTTCATCAATCATGTCTCCGGGTAGGTCTCTTAAAATATTGGGTTGTCTATCCATTTTGTGTTTTTAAACTGTAAAATAGACAAGAGTTAGATTCATAAAAAAATACTTATTAATACAAGCAATTTTTACATATATCATAAAGCATAAGAACACTATATTACATATATTACACCACACGAATACAAATATCTTATTCCGACTCGCTCGTTTCTTCTTCTTCGATTTTGGTTCGTTTTGCCAAGTTTCTAGGGATATATGATGTTCCCCTAATACGAGCCGTCGTTGTCCACATTGGTTTAGAAAAACCTGGTGGTTTAGAGGTTCCCGGGTCATTGTTACAACTTAAGGACTTCGGGGGTTGACGATACATATAAAGTTCATCGGGGTTGGAATTAGATTTCTCTATTTTTATGCCCTTTCCCTTATTATTTTCTTTTGCCTTTTTAAATTCAGTTGGGGTAATTTCTATAACATCATCGGAATTCTCGTCGGAATCCGATTCATCGGAGAATTGGTAATCCTCCCAATATTTTGCTTCCTTGGCGGAAACACCATTGACCATAATTAACTTTGGTCGGTTGGTTGAGGATTTTCTTTTACTTAACCGTTTTATTATTTCCCCCACCGGTTCTATTTCTTCATCCGGTTCCGATTCTTCTTCCGGTTCCGATTCTTCTTCCGGTTCCGACTCTTCTTCCGGTTCCTCTTCGGGAACTTGTGAATCAGTCCACAAATCATTCCAATTTACATTTGACTCTTCATTATTATTAGGTGAGTCAATGGGACTTGTTCTAGAGGTAGACATCTATCACATAATATCAAACGCGTTAAGAGATTAATATATCACATAATATTCACATGTTAAAAATATATAGTTTCCAACAAAATTTGTTAAGCAATCATTTTTCAAGTAAACAAGGTCGAAGTCCAGACTCACTAATGCATCCTAACAAACTCGATAAGACACACTAATGCAAATTTTCTGGTTCTCTAAGACCAACGCTCGGATACCAACTGAAATGTCCCGTTCTTATTGATTAAAAACGTTCCATATTAATTGATTTCGTTGCGAGGTTTTGACCTCTATATGAGACGTTTTTCAAAGACTGCATTCATTTTTAAAACAAACCATAACCTTTATTTCATAAATAAAGGTTTAAAAAGCTTTACGTAGATTATCAAATAATGATAATCTAAAATATCCTGTTTACACACGACCATTACATAATGGTTTACAATACAAATATGTTACATCGAAATCAGTTTCTTGAATGCAGTTTTTACACAATATCATACAAACATGGACTCCAAATCTTGTCCTTATTTTAGTATGCAACAGCGGAAGCTCTTAATATTCACCTGAGAATAAACATGCTTTAAACGTCAACAAAAATGTTGGTGAGTTATAGGTTTAACCTATATATATCAAATCATAATAATAGACCACAAGATTTCATATTTCAATACACATCCCATACATAGAGATAAAAATCATTCATATGGTGAACACCTGGTAACCGACATTAACAAGATGCATATATAAGAATATCCCCATCATTCCGGGACACCCTTCGGATATGATATAAATTTCGAAGTACTAAAGCATCCGGTTCTTTGGATGGGGTTTGTTAGGCCCAATAGATCTATCTTTAGGATTCGCGTCAATTAGGGTGTCTGTTCCCTAATTCTTAGATTACCAGACTTAATAAAAAGGGGCATATTCGATTTCGATAATTCAACCATAGAATGTAGTTTCACGTACTTGTGTCTATTTTGTAAATCAATTATAAAACCTGCATGTATTCTCATCCCAAAAATATTAGATTTTAAAAGTGGGACTATAACTCACTTTCACAGATTTTTACTTCGTCGGGAAGTAAGACTTGGCCACTGGTTGATTCACGAACCTATAACAATATATACATATATATTAACGTATGTTCAAAATATATTTACAACACTTTTAATATATTTTGATGTTTTAAGTTTATTAAGTCAGCTGTCCTCGTTAGTAACCTATAACTAGTTGTCCACAGTTAGATGTACAGAAATAAATCGATAAATATTATCTTGAATCAATCCACGACCCAGTGTATACGTATCTCAGTATTGATCACAACTCAAACTATATATATTTTGGAATCAACCTCAACCCTGTATAGCTAACTCCAACATTCACATATAGAGTGTCTATGGTTGTTCCGAAATATATATAGATGTGTCGACATGATAGGTCGAAACATTGTATACGTGTCTATGGTATATCAAGATTACATAATATACAATACAAGTTGATTAAGTTATGGTTGGAATAGATTTGTTACCAATTTTCACGTAGCTAAAATGAGAAAAATTATCCAATCTTGTTTTACCCATAACTTCTTCATTTTAAATCCGTTTTGAGTGAATCAAATTGCTATGATTTCATATTGAACTCTATTTTATGAATCTATACAGAAAAAGTATAGGTTTATAGTCGGAAAAATAAGTTACAAGTCGTTTTTGTAAAGGTAGTCATTTCAGTCGAAAGAACGACGTCTAGATGACCATTTTAGAAAACATACTTCCACTTTGAGTTTAACCATAATTTTTGGATATAGTTTCATGTTCATAATAAAAATCATTTTCTCAGAATAACAACTTTTAAATCAAAGTTTATCATAGTTTTTAATTAACTAACCCAAAACAGCCCGCGGTGTTACTACGACGGCGTAAATCCGGTTTTACGGTGTTTTTCGTGTTTCCAGGTTTTAAATCATTAAGTTAGCATATCATATAGATATAGAACATGTGTTTAGTTGATTTTAAAAGTCAAGTTAGAAGGATTAACTTTTGTTTGCGAACAAGTTTAGAATTAACTAAACTATGTTCTAGTGATTACAAGTTTAAACCTTCGAATAAGATAGCTTTATATGTATGAATCGAATGATGTTATGAACATCATTACTACCTTAAGTTCCTTGGATAAACCTACTGGAAAAGAGAAAAATGGATCTAGCTTCAATGGATCCTTGGATGGCTCGAAGTTCTTGAAGCAGAATCATGACACGAAAACAAGTTCAAGTAAGATCATCACTTGAAATAAGATTGTTATAGTTATAGAAATTGAACCAAAGTTTGAATATGATTATTACCTTGTATTAGAATGATAACCTACTGTAAGAAACAAAGATTTCTTGAGGTTGGATGATCACCTTACAAGATTGGAAGTGAGCTAGCAAACTTGAAAGTATTCTTGATTTTATGAAACTAGAACTTTTGGAATTTATGAAGAACACTTAGAACTTGAAGATAGAACTTGAGAGAGATCAATTAGATGAAGAAAATTGAAGAATGAAAGTGTTTGTAGGTGTTTTTGGTCGTTGGTGTATGGATTAGATATAAAGGATATGTAATTTTGTTTTCATGTAAATAAGTCATGAATGATTACTCATATTTTTGTAATTTTATGAGATATTTCATGCTAGTTGCCAAATGATGGTTCCCACATGTGTTAGGTGACTCACATGGGCTGCTAAGAGCTGATCATTGGAGTGTATATACCAATAGTACATACATCTAAAAGCTGTGTATTGTACGAGTATGAATACGGGTGCATACGAGTAGAATTGTTGATGAAACTGAACGAGGATGTAATTGTAAGCATTTTTGTTAAGTAGAAGTATTTTGATAAGTGTATTGAAGTCTTTCAAAAGTGTATAAATACATATTAAAACACTACATGTATATACATTTTAACTGAGTCGTTAAGTCATCGTTAGTCGTTACATGTAAGTGTTGTTTTGAAACCTTTAGGTTAACGATCTTGTTAAATGTTGTTAACCCAATGTTTATAATATCAAATGAGATTTTAAATTATTATATTATCATGATATTATCATGTATGAATATCTCTTAATATGATATATATACATTAAATGTCTTTACAATGATAATCGTTACATATATGTCTCGTTTAAAAATCATTAAGTTAGTAGTCTTGTTTTTACATATGTAGTTCATTGTTAATATACTTAATGATATGTTTAATTATCATAGTATCATGTTAACTATATATATATATCCATATATATGTCATCATATAGTTTTTACAAGTTTTAACGTTCGTGAATCACCGGTCAACTTGGGTGGTCAATTGTCTATATGAAACATATTTCAATTAATCAAGTCTTAACAAGTTTGATTGCTTAACATGTTGGAAACATTTAATCATGTAAATATCAATCTCAATTAATATATATAAACATGGAAAAGTTCGGGTCACTACACCGGGAGTCTAGGGCTGGGTGGTGTTGGAATCATCTCGGGATCCTCGTCTCCTTCTGAGACGTCCATCATGTCAAGCTCGAGTCCACTATCTCCAGAAGGCGAATCGGCAGAGTCGTCGAAGGGTAGCGGTGAGTCAGCAACAATAGTAGACGAGGCAACAGTCGTCTCTGAGTCACTCTAGAAGTTAAAGGTCATGGGCAGTATGTCTGACATCTGAACAAGGAAAAATAACTTTTTACATGTCAGTAAGACATATAGCAAGCACGAAATCAGGCACTACAGCAACTTAGATCGTCTATTGCAGTACATAGCATGGCAACAACAACAGTACTAAACAAACTAACATGCAATCGAAAGCAGACAGTAGCATGCAGTAACGAGGATAAGCAATAGCATACAGCAAGTTCACATAGCAGTAAGGGTAAGCAGTAACATGCAGCAAGATCATACGGCAGTATAAGTAAGCAGTAACATGCAGCACTAGTAATCAGTAACAAGTAAACGAGCAAGTTGTAGATTAGTCCTATTAGTGAATCCTACTCGGTCTGGTCTAGACTCACTAATGCAACCTAATTCCCTACAACCAATGCTCTGATACCAAATGTGATGCCCCGTACAAAACCATCGTGTACGGTTCATCAACAACAGGATCATTACAAGGTCAAACACTATATGCTGTTTGAAAAACAGTTTTGCATTCATAAGAAGATAGCGTTTTACAAAAGATAATGTGACACAAAGGTCGTTACTAAGTCATTGTTTGAAAATAACATAAGTTACGAATGCAAAAGAAAAGTTCCATGATTGAGACATCTCTAAGTAATGCAGCGGAAATCTAACACATCAGGTCCATAACAGCAAGTCTATAACACCAAGACAGCAATTCTAACAGCGGAAGCAACATCGTCTAAGCACCTGAGAAATACACGCTTAAAAGTCAACACGAATGTTGGTGAGCTATAGTTTGTAATCAGTATAGTAATGTAGACCACGAGATTTCAGTGCTTCAATCAGCAGTTTAAATCAGTATGAAAAGTATATGCTTAACCGTGGGCACCCGGTAACTAGACTTAACGTATGTATATCACCCCCTAAAAGTACACTTGGCGAGTGCATTTGTCCTCGAAGTCTTAAACACCCGTTGAATGCTAGCGCAACTAGCCCGAGTGGGGTTGTCAAACCCTATGGATCCATATCTAAAATTAGCGTTCACGGTTAGGAAACCAATGATTAAACGTTACTGAGCTAAGGGGAATCTTTGTGCCGTTATATCACCCACACATATGTAAAGTTTAAGTACTCGTGTCTAGTATGTAAAACATAAAACGTGCATGTATTCTCAGTCTCAAAAATAGTAAAAAGTAGTAAAGAGATGCTATAACTCATAGTGAATAAGCAGTAAAAGTCGATGTGAAACGTATGCAGGTAGTAAGTCGGTCCGAAAGGTCGTCAACCTAAGTCAAAGGTCACTAGGTCAGTATGTTGTCCCAATAAGTGTAAAAGTGAATAAATTAAGTTTAAGTGTCATCATCAACATCATCATTATCATCATCATTCATCAACACTTAGGTAAGTTTAACAAGAATAGAGATCGAAACAAAAGGCTGACTTCGGACAGCTGTTACGACCTATATACAAATCGAAAAGACGCGTAGTCAGTGGCTATGGCTCCGTATGTGAGTCCTCTAACCGCTGACTAACATTCAGAACCTAACTCATCTTCGTTTGACTGTGGCGACGGTTTAAGTGCGAGTAGGTCAGAAATTTTAGCACAACGTTACAAAGGCGTAGTGACTTTCGGAAGGCTATAAATCCTAAACCGTATATCGGATTAAGTCGAGGACTAAAAGAAAAGTCATCTACTCGAAACAAACTATCTGAAAATCAATTTTCCAGAAGCCCAGGAGTCTGATCAGACCCCTAAAAACAGCAAACAAGTGCTCGGGTGAGATTCTTGGTGCTTGATGCTCATCACGGTTCTCATACTTGATGCTTGAAAGCTTCAAGTGTACAACTCTTTGATGTTTTAGCATCAGTTTGACCAAGGTTCAACCATCAACACACAACTAAGAGTAAAATCTATCATTCTACAAGTTTTGAACATCAAGATTGCCTCTTTATTGCATAAATCCAATAAAGCTTCAACCTTTATCCATTTTACACAAGTTTATGCATCTCCATCATATGTGATGATGAAGACTTGATCTTTATCATCACAAAAAACACAAAAAGGTTCCAAGTAAGTGAGATCTACAATAATAACTTAGATCTCAAGTATTAAGAAAACCCTAAGCTAGAAAGCTTGGATCTTTACAAGATTAATGAGACCATAAGCTAGAAAGCTAAGATCTTTAACAAAATAATGAAACCCTGAGCTAGAAAGCTTGGATCTTTAGTGTTCTTGAAGATCCTTAAAGCAAAAGACTAGATCTTCAAGTTACATGAAGATCATAAACACAAGTTTTGATCTTTATAACAAAACAAAGAAATCACAAGCTAAATCTAACAAGTCAATGAAGATTCAAAGCTAGAAAGCTTGAATCTTTCATGTTCTTGAAGTATTCAAACCCAAGTTTGAATCTACAAGATATAACAAGATCAAAAGCTAAAAGCTAGATCCATTAAATGATGATGATGATGTCGTGTATATGAAGGGAAGAAGAAGAGAAAGAAAATTTAAAACTTACACTTTTTAGAGTGAGAAAGACTAGAGAGAGAATTAGAGAGTAAGTGTGTGTAATTTGTAAATGAAATTAAGTGTGAAATGAATTGGATAAGCTTGGTATTTATAGGAAGTGAGGGTGTGGGGAGGGGGGTGGTGGCCGTAGGTTTAGTGGGGAAACAAGGGGGACACCTTTTTACTTTTTGGTTAATGGTTGTCTAAAGTTGGTGCCTATGTTAGGATCCCATGCAACATTAAGGATAATGCTTAACAAAAATGCTAGTATGTTCCCTCTAATAAATGAACATTTGTCTTTCATTAATATGGGTCACTAACTTATTAAAATTGGGTTAATTAAATAGTCCACTAGCTAGTGTAGGGTGGGCTAAAGTCCAACAAGGTAGAAAGTCCAACAAGACTAACTAGTGTGTTCTAGTAAATCACTAAGCGTAATTAAGAATCTAAAAACCCAAGTAATTGTTATTATAAAATAACAATTAGTATTTCGTAGTCATAATATTCCGATTATGACCAAAGTTAAACGTGTACACAGTACGCAGTTCGTTCTAAACGTCAAGTGACACCAACGGTCATAAAGGCTTCTGGGGATCAAGTTTAGTAACCTACGTACTTAAAGGAACGTTTAAACATATAAACGAAAGTAATCCACATGTAGTAAGATCCCAGAGTATTGTATAGCTCAGTACGCACAAATACGCAGTTTCGTGAAAGCACAAAGCACAAAAGGAAGTCGGAAAAATCGGATCGTTACAAACAAGATCGTTTAAAGTTGTTCATTTGGTTCAAAATTTTAGTTTAAATCTATATTAAAATGTTGATCAATTTTGATTTTGTTTGACCTTGATGAATAAATCCGATTTTTGAGCCGGACGTTGACGAATTAATTAAATAAATTTTTAAAAAAGGAATGGATTGTTTTTATACAAGAATAATCGGGGATTAACGATGAGTAAAAGGGGTTTCAAAGAACAATGCTCCGTATTACACATAATCATCGAATGTCAATCATCCAATTAAAAAAAAAAAAAAAAATCCGAATATCAATCATGTTACCATACACATACATACATATCCACATGTATATATATGAGCGTGTATATATCGATCCAGTCGTCGGTTGCCACTCCTTAAGTCTCGCGTAAAATTTCATATTTTTTTTCTTCTTCCATCACCTTTCTGCTCTCGATCGATCCTAACTGATAAAAAAAAAATCATGTAAGTTCACATTTCTCTATGATTATTTATTTCCATTCTAGCTAAAACTACGCGATTATGTTGCTCATATAATACGTAATTAATAATTAATAAATCAATATTATACAGATCACTTTGCTCTGATCCTACTATTCACTGAACGATTTCGAGTTTTTGCTAATGTGATGATGATTATAACATTTGATTTTATCATAATTAGATCTGATTTAATGTTTGATCTGCTGGATCGCACTTGTATAAACCTTACGGAAATGCGTAATTTGATCTGGATCTGGTTATTAATAATTTGTGCTTTTAGGTTTTTATTATGCAATTTCATGTGTAGGTTATTTGCTGTTCAGTTCAACAATTAAATTTATTATGCTTAGATCTGGTTAAGTGTTTGATGTGCTGAATTGGACAGTAAACCTCAATTTGATGCCACGAAATGTGTAATTTAATCTAGATCTGTTGAATTTTTATTCATGTTTTAGGTTTTATGTGACGATTTCGTGTGCCGGTTAACTGTCATTTTGTGTGTGCTCAGTATGTCGTTTTAGATACCGATAATGCTGATCGTGATCCTCTTATTTGATGATTATTGATCATTTAGCTTTTTGTATGTCATAGTTTGAACTAACATTCATGTTTAACACCATTTTGATTTTGTAAACATGATTCTGAGTTAGACTTGTTATTTGTTTACCGCTTGACAGATCTAGTATGGCTACTTACACACCGAAGAACATTCTTATTACTGGGGCTGCTGGCTTTATTGCCTCTCATGTTGCTAATCGGCTAGTCCGAAGCTACCCTGATTACAAGATTGTGGTGCTTGACAAGCTTGATTACTGTTCAAATCTTAAGAACCTTAACCCTTCCAGATCGTCTCCCAATTTTAAGTTTGTGAAGGGGGATATTGGGAGTGCTGATCTAGTCAACTACCTCCTGATCACTGAATCTATAGATACAATAATGCACTTTGCTGCACAGACTCATGTTGATAACTCATTTGGAAATAGTTTTGAGTTCACAAAGAATAACATCTATGGCACCCATGTGCTTCTAGAAGCTTGCAAAGTCACTGGCCAGATTAGACGGTTCATCCATGTGAGCACGGATGAGGTCTATGGTGAAACAGAGGAGGATGCTGTTGTAGGTAACCATGAAGCTTCACAACTTCTTCCTACAAACCCATATTCAGCCACAAAAGCTGGTGCAGAAATGCTTGTTATGGCTTATGGTAGGTCATATGGGTTGCCTGTTATTACTACTAGAGGAAACAATGTTTATGGTCCGAACCAATTTCCAGAAAAATTAATCCCTAAGTTCATTCTTTTGGCTATGAGAGGAAAGCCACTTCCAATTCATGGTGATGGTTCTAACGTAAGGAGTTATCTGTACTGTGAAGATGTTGCTGAAGCTTTTGAAGTAATTCTTCATAAGGGAGAAGTGGGCCATGTTTATAACATAGGGACTAAAAAGGAAAGAAGAGTTATTGATGTTGCAAGGGATATGTGTAAGCTTTTTAATTTGGATGCTGATTCAAGCATCAAGTTTGTGGAGAACAGACCGTTTAACGATCAGAGGTATTTCTTGGATGATGAGAAATTGAAGTGTTTAGGTTGGTCTGAAAGGACCTTATGGGAAGAGGGTCTCAAAAAGACGATCGAATGGTATACGAGCAACCCTAATTGGTGGGGAGATGTATCTGGAGCACTTCTTCCTCATCCAAGAATGTTGATGATGCCAGGTGGCGTTGATAGACTTGTTGATGGGCCCGACAATGGTGAATTTGATTCATCTGATGTGGCGGTTAATACTGCTCAAATCGGGGTGCAGATTCCTTCAAAAACTAGTATCAACTCTCCTAGGAAACCATCTTTGAAGTTCCTGATCTATGGTAAAACAGGGTGGATCGGTGGTTTACTTGGGAAATTATGTGAGAAACAAGGAATTCAATATGAGTATGGAAAAGGGCGTTTGGAGGACCGTTCACAACTTTTGGCTGATCTTCAAACAATCAAACCTACTCATGTTTTCAATGCTGCTGGTGTTACTGGCAGACCTAATGTTGATTGGTGTGAATCTCACAAGACCGAAACTATTCGTACTAATGTCTGTGGCACACTCAACTTAGCTGATGTGTGCAGAGAAAACGGGCTCTTGATGATCAATTTTGCTACTGGATGCATCTTTGAATATGATGCTAATCACCCAGAAGGTTCTGGCATTGGTTTTAAGGAAGAAGATACACCCAATTTCGTCGGGTCCTTTTATTCAAAGACCAAGGCAATGGTAATTATTATTCTTCTTTTTTTTCCGAGTATATATAAATCAGAAACTGTATGATATGAATTTAACATCCTGTTCGCAGGTTGAGGAGCTACTGAAAGAATATGACAATGTTTGCACACTCAGAGTTCGAATGCCGATATCGTCAGACCTCAACAACCCACGCAACTTCATCACAAAAATTGCTCGTTACGATAAAGTTGTGAATATACCCAACAGCATGAGTATTTTGGATGAACTTTTGCCAATTTCAATTGAGATGGCTAAGAGAAACCTGAGGGGAATTTGGAACTTTACAAATCCAGGTGTGGTAAGCCACAATGAGATTCTTGAAATGTACAAAAAGTACATAAACCCAGAATTCAAATGGGTTAATTTCACACTAGAAGAACAAGCCAAAGTGATAGTGGCCCCACGAAGCAATAACGAATTGGATGCATCAAAGTTGAAGAAAGAGTTCCCAGAATTATTGTCAATCAAGGAGTCATTGATCAAGTACGTATTCGAACCCAACAAAAAACAGTAAGAATGATTGTTTTAAGTAATTTGTAAACTCCAGATTCACACTGTGTATGGTTTGGATGATAAATCTGTATTGTTTAAGTCAACATTTACTCTAATGGCTGTTTGGTACACGAGTAGGGAGGCTATATCATCTCTAGGTATTTTATATTCATCCAGAGTTAACAATGGTTATGAGTATTTTCTGTTTAATTTTGTTAAAAAAACCGCACGCAGGGTTGTACTATTGAATTCTATATGAGATTTGTTATATTTTTACATGTTTGTCTTTTGTGTATTGTTTCAAAACAAATTATTATCAAGTATTTCACTATTTTGCAAGAAGTGTTTACTCAAGTGGAACACCACAAAAGGGTAGATATCATCTTCACTTCTTTTTCCCTGTTAAAAGGAAGTAGAAAACTTTGGTATGTTTATTATCATTATCAGTGGTGTAAATCTCGTTATTTCTCTCCGGGATCTCGTTTTTAAAAGGCAACCGAGACGAGATGTCCGTCTCCCGAGATTTCTCGGTCAAACTTAGTCAAAGCTACGATTTCTCGAATTTTCTCGCTCATTTCTTGAATTTTTTAGTACAATCTCGTAAAATGTATATAAAAATATGCATATATTTATTTATTTTTATATTTATATCAAAAAAAAAAAAACTAAAATGTCAATGTAAGTCAACGTCCGAGATCTCCTCGAGATACCGAGATCTCCCAAAAAAATGTCCAAACGAGATCTCATGTATTTAATTATATTGATAAAATCTAAATCCGAATTACTTATTTGATTACAACACTGTTTTTGATCTGAAATTATAATTTTTCTTTCGTTCCAAAACTAATTTCCACTATGATAAATGTCACTTTGTCTTTATATTCAACGTAAATTTGAAAAAATTTCTTGAGTTATTAAAAAGGGTAAGAAGAAAAACTTATACTAACATTGGTAGTTATTTTTTTATAAGTAGATATTTGACTTATGAAATAGTATTGTTTATAATTTATTATCTCGTAGTAACAAATTGAATATTGTTATAATTCAGTAGGCTTATAACTACCTTTAGTGGTCTGGTTGTTGACTTTAGGCTATTGATAATTAGAAGATAAAAAAGAGGGAGAGAGTATATTGATATTCTTCGGTGTACCAAACTTACATACATATGAGGCTTATTTATAGTGCTTAAATCTACTGTACATACTTTACATAGTTAAGAGTTGTTAAATGCATTTGGCCATATGCATAAAAGTTGTCGGCCATACATATTTGTCTTATAACACTCCCCCTTGGACGACAATTTTGTTTCATTAAGATCAACTACAAGTTACTGCCTCGTTAAAAACCTTGCTAAAGAAAATCCAGTGGGAAAAACTTTAGCTAAGGGAAAAAGAGTGTAGCATATAGTTGACTCCCCCTCAAGTAGACATCGCCTCAGCTGTTACATCTTTTGAACATGTCTCATGCCTATGTTATGAATGTGTTTTCTGAAAATAGCAGTTGGGAGTGCTTTGGTAAAAAGATCAGCAGAGTTGTTGTTGGACTGAACATATCTCATTTCAATCTGGTTGTCCTTAATGAGATCTTGAGTATATGAGAAGAATTTAGGAGGTATGTGTTTTGTTCGGTCACTTTTGATATACCCTTCTTTCATCTGTGCTATGCAAGCTGTATTATTTTCATAGATAGTTGTTGGACTTATCTCGCTTTCTAGTCCACAAGAATCAGTAATGAGTTGTGTCATTGATCTTAACCAAAAACATTCCCGAGTAGCTTCATGTAATGCAATCACTTCAGCATGATTTGATGATGTTGCAACAAGTGTTTGTTTTTTAGAACGCCATGTTATTGCAGTATCTCCATTTAGGAATACATATCCATTTTGAGATTTAGCTTTATGTGGATCAGATAAATAACCCGCATCTGCATAACCAATCAAATCTTGTTTTGATTCGTTAGAATAAAATAATCCTAAATCAGTAGTTCCTCGAAGGTATCGAAATATGTGTTTGATCCTATTCCAGTGTCTTTTGGTAGGAGCTGAGCTGAACCTTGCCAACAAATTAACTACAAAAGGAATGTCAGGTCTTGTACAATTTGTAAGATACATAAGAACTCCAATTGCACTAAGATATGGTACTTCTGGTCCTAGGATATCTTCATGATCTTCACATGGACGAAATGGATTAGTGTCAATATTAAGTGATCTAACAACCATAGGAGTACTTAATGGTTTTGCCTTGTTCATATTGAAACGTTTTAAAATCTTTTCCGTATAAGTTGTTTGATGTACAAGTAAACCATTAGGCACATGCTCAATCTGCAAACCAAGGCAATATTTGGTTTTTCCGAGATCTTTTATTTCAAATTCTTTCTTTTGAAGTTTAATGGCTTCATGGATCTCTTTATTTGTACCTATGATGTTAAGATCATCAACATAAACGACTATGATCACATATCCGGATGTTGTTTTCTTAATGAATACACATGGGCAAATAAGATTATTGGTGTTGGTCCCTTGATAACAACAGGAGTATTGTAGAGGGGGGTGAATACAATTTCTTTTAATTAACTTAACAGTTAAACACGATTAGTATTCAAGCATGTAAATTAAATAGAGTCACATGTAATTTTCAACTGTTATTCTTTATTGATTGAATCACAAAGAATCACAACTATCCTTGGCGGAATGATAGTTGGTTGATACAGATTACCTAGAATATAAACTAAAAGCTATTACACGTTTTTGACTCTAAATAAATAAACCCACACCACTAGTTGTTACAATAGTGGATACAAAAATTTATAGTAGTCCTATTAACCGTGTAATGGTTCTATTGTCCATTGGTACATAGGATGTCTGTACTTGTGGGGACAACTGCATCAGAGAGCATGCTCTCCTCTTTCCTCTTTGGTAGCTATTTGCAGGAACACCCCAATTCGGTTTGGCACCACTATTTGATTAAACAAATAGAATGTTATGTTCCCTAGGTGCTGACAAAGTATAACCCATGTCTGCACATGCGTTAAACTTCTGCATTCCTACGTGGTCTTGTAAGGTCACTTGTCAGCCGCCGACGCGTGTCCTTTTCTGTTCAACTTTGTCTTTGACTTCTGTTGAATAGTACAATTGATGTAGACCACTCGGAAAACTACTATGCTTATAATGGAGCATAGCTGTCTTGTGTAGTAAGCTGTATTCCAGCTGTGCTGGTTCTTCATTGCTGAGACACTTGATATTCTTGAACTGCTGAGTACACATCCTGTGCCGATTGAAGAACACTGTCTACCTTGTGCTGGTAGACTGAGCAGCAAACTACACTCCATACAGCAATATCTGCTGTCTATACATAAACAAACTTGTGCTGGCTGCACATAACATTTTAGTGCAAATAAATTACAGTTTTGTCATAATTAAATCCTTAATTATTTTGGGGGCTCAACAATCTCCCCCTATTTGATGATGACAAAACCTATGACATATAGAGAAAACACTAAAGCTAGCACAGAGGGACCTAATGAAAAATATGCTGTAAATTTGTCCCTTTTTAAGTTTGTTTTTGGGATCTTTTGCTGAGTTATCTATATCTTATAATTTGATATGATTTTGAAAATAAACTCATTTCACTTTAATTACAACAGAGTATGTACAGTAATTACAAGAACATCATAATGAAAAATGAAATAAACAAAAGATACAAATTGAGCACTAGAGGGCTATCTATCTTTATCTTTAGCTAATTCCTCTTCAGATAGCTCCTCTTGTTTGATTTTCCAGGCTTCAGGAAATAGGATAGGTATATCAGCAGGATCAAATACAGGGATATGAGGAGGTAGAATGATGGGATCTCTTCTTTGTGGGCCTTCACCAGTAGATTTCTTTCCTTTAGGTTTTTGAGAAAGTACTTCTTCTACATTTACTACTGGTGCATTCCCAAATTTTGTAGCTTTGTTGAAGAGCTCTTGGAGTTCTGGCTTCAATGTCTTTTTAATACCACTTTCAGCTTTACCAATGAAGTACTCCAATATCTCCATCCATTCACTGAATCCTAAGGATCATAACTTATCATAATTTATCCTTTCTTGAACATTATTCTCCATGCTGACATTGAAAGCTCTTTTTGAGCCTCTGTGCACTTTGATGATCTTGCTGGGATTTGATCTTCTTTTCATCACATCACCATACCTGCTCCTATAATAATGATCAGATAGTTCTAAGGTTCGGGCAGTTTCTATAGGAGCAATAGCAGGTGCTTTTTTAGCAGCTTCTAGTTCATCAAGGGCCTTATCCTGTTTCTTGACAATGGCTTTAGCTAATTTGAGGGACTCAGCCTCTTGCTTTCTTTCAGCAGCCAATTTGTCCTCCACTTCCTGAAGCCTTAACCTCTCAGCGAGTTCAGCATCAGCAGCCTCCCTTCTTTGCCTTTCAGCTTCTAAGCCCAACAAATAATCATCGACATTAATTTTCAGGGACTTTGCTGTTTCAATCATCTTTCTACCCTCTTCAGTTCTAAGGGCAGCATGATACTCCCTTAGATTCATACCCAGCTGGCGAGCCTCTTGAAATTGAGCTTTCTCCTCATCAGTAGAGATCCTTTGACCACTGTTATTTAATTATACACCAATTTCAATGCCATGAGTCAAGGTAGTGATGTAGAATGGCTGATCAAGAGGATGATGCAGCAATCTAACTTGGCGTATCCTTTCATTAATAGCTGCTTGTCTTTGCTCAAGCAATTCTGGTACAGTGATCTCCAGCCTATAAGCCTCTCTTTCATCTGGATTCATTATAAATAGATCTAGCTCACCACGGGCAACTGAATCATCTTCCCAATATCTGTGTTTACCATGACGTTTTGGGGAAGATGGAGGATACATGATTGATTCACCTATGCCAGATGAACTCACTGGAAACTGATTAACACGATTATCCTGTGTTCTGTTAAAATAAGTGAGGGTCCGAGGAGAGATAGGTGATTGAACAAATAAGTGATCTCTTCTACCCCAGACTGTAAAGTCAGCAGGATTAACCGTATCATCATCTTGATTAGCACCCAGCACATCAACCTTTGCTGGGTCTTCAACACTTGTTTCACCCAGCAGCACACTACTGGCTGGGTCTTCATTCACAGCACTCCTTGCTGTGTCTTCAGTACCAGCTGACTGATTAGTATCAGCTGGCACAACTGCCACAATATCTTCATCAGCTACCTCAAATAGGGGTCCTTTCCTTAGGGGCTGGTTGTCCCTAGGAGCAGATTTCACCCTTTGTTTGTCAATTGGCTTGGGTTCAGCTGATGGTTCTTGTGTTGATACTGGTTCTTGTGGTGGCAGATAGGGAACAATAGCAAGATGCTCCCTGATGTGCGTAGAGGTGTATACGAAATAGTTATATTTTTACTACGAAATACTATTAAATATGATACAATTTTACACAAGTTATTTACTTATTTATAGAGTGGATATACCTAAACCTTGCTACAACACTTATAGGCAGTGTACCTAATCGTACAGTAGTGTAATTTTTAGTAAGTCCGGTTCGTTTCACAGGGAGCTAGCCAAGTTTAACGCTATATTTTTAAAAAACTATATTTGTATAAATATATATATAAGTATAAGTATTATTATTATTATTATTATTATTATTATTATTATTATTATTATTATTATTATTATTATAAAAGGGGGTTTTTACCGTTTAATGACCGGTTTGTCGATTTTAAAACTTTAGTCGCAGTTAAAACCTAATGTAAAATATTAAAAATAAATATAACTTAATTTAAAGCGTAAAGTAAATGACAATAATTAAAGTGCGATAAATTAAAATGCGTAAATAAAATGACAATAAATAAAATTGCGATAATTAAAAAGTACGATAATTAAAAGTGCAATTAAATAAAATGACAGTAAATAAAAGTGCGATGAAATATGAAATAAAGGAATTACGCTTATTTAAACTTCCGTAATCATGATGTTTGACGTGTTGATTTTAGTTTATTATCATGGGTTAATTGTCCTTTGTCCTGGATTATTCGATATGTCTATCTGGTTTTTGTCCATAACAGTTCATCAGTCATAAATATAAAGTGCGAGTGTCCTCGTCAAATTATCCTTATATCCGAAGTCAAATATTCCAACTAATTGGGGACTTAAACTATAATTACACCAATTTTCCTTGTATGTAATTCACCCCTGTTTTAATAAGTCCATTGACTATTAATCCATTCCCGTGTCCGGTTAAATGAACGATTATTAGTACTTATAAATATCCCGACCATCGTGTCCGATCGAGTGTATGTGGTTATTTATAGGTACGTCCAATTGTAAATCTTTATATTAAATTAACGAACTATCATTTAATTAAACAAATATAAAGCTCATTAATAGCCCATAGTCCAATTTCCACAAGTGTCGGTCTTTTGTCCAAACCCCAATTACTCAATATTAATATTTAGCCCAACATCACGATTACTTCAATTTAAATAAGCATAATAATAACTTAGCTACGAGACATTAATTTAAAAATGTTGAACATAACTTACAATGATTAATAATAGCGTAGCGTTACACGGACAGAATTTCGACTTACACACTTACAACATTCGCTAACATACCCTTATTATTATTAATCTTAAATTAAAATTAAAATTAAAATTATAATATATATATATATATATATATATATATATATATATATATATATATATATATATATATATATATATATATATATATATATATATATCTGTGAGAGAGAGAGATTGAAAATTTGTGTAAGAAATTCGGCCAAAACACGCGAAATTTATAGGACCTGACCCAACTTTTGGGGCCATGCGATCGCATGAGTTTTATTCTTCCAGGCCATGTGATCGCATGGCCAGCTGGATCAGGCCACATGCTTTTGTTTGCTAGTTTGCCGACGGTTTTAATAAATAATATAATATATATATATATATATATAATTTTAAGAATTAATTATATATTATATTATATTCATGTGCATAGTTGACTTGTAATTTTCGCTCCGTTGCGTCGCGCGTTAAGAGTTGACTCTGGTCCCGGTTCCGGATTTTCGAACGTCCTTGCGTACTATTTAATATCTTGTACTTTGCGTTTTGCGGCTCGTACTCTTGTAACTTTTAGACGTTTCTTATCAATAATTTGAACCACTTTGATTGTACTTTGTACTTTTGAGCTTTTTGGTCGTTTGCGTCTTCAATTCGTCGAATCTGTCTTTTGTCTTCACCTTTTAATATTTAAACGAATATCACTTGTAAATAGAACAATTGCAACTAAAAGCTTGTCTTTCTTGAGAGATAATGCTATGAAATATATGTTCGTTTTTAGCATTATCAAATATTCCCACACTTGAGCGTTGCTTGTCCTCAAGCAATATAGTCTTGAAATAAAAATACTAGAATCACTTCTTTATTCTTCACACTTTGTACATCAGTAATTTCTATACGGCGGTATGAACAATGGTAGTAACGATGTTGTTTACAGTCCCATATGACTATGAAAATTTAGATCCTTAAGGAAATTGGATCTTTATGAAAACATTTGATCTTTTTGAAAATTCAATCTAGCTTTTACCCTAGATAAGTTTTCAAGAAAAACCCTTCACCGGTGTTTGCAAATTGTTTTTGTGGATTTTGTGGGTTTCAGATTTGAAAATTTTAGCTCAAAAACTTGCGGTTTTGTGTCACCCAATTGCTAACCTTGTATTGGGAAAGCAACACGTCCAGTTTACTTGCTCCGTATATTACCTTTCGGTAAACTACCGTCCGATTGTAAAGGAAAGCGTTGAACAAGCAACTGTTAAGGCAATGTCCCGTGACATGCTTTTGATTATGGTCTATATCGTGTCGGATGCAATTACTATCCTTTGTAGGAGCAATAGTAAAGATCACCCTATAATTTTTCGGTCTGGCACAAGGTCCTGTCTTTGACCATATTATGCAACCACTGTTCTTACGGTTGACACCCGATTTGGTTCAGGTAATAAATAGGTTGAAATCGTTTTTCAATCCTTTGTCCTAAAACGGCTCCCATTGCAAAATCACTTGCATCGCACATGAGTTCAAATGGTATATTCCAATTTGACGTTATCATGATTGACGCATTAGTGAGTTTTTCTTTAAGAATATTAAAAGATTTGATGCATTCATCCGAAAAGATGAATGAAGCATCCTTTTCTAGGAGTTTATTCATAGGAGTGGCAATTTTGAAAAAATCTTTTATGAAACGTCGGTAAAAACTGGCATGCCCTAGAAAACTCCTAACTCCTCTAACATTGGTGGGATGTTGAAGTTTAGCAATTACATCTACTTTAGCTTTATCCACTTCAATTCCTTCCTTTAAAATTTTATGACCAAGAATGATGCCTTCTTTAACCATGAAATGGCATTTCTCTCAATTAAGAACTAGATTTGATTGTTCGCATCTAATAAGCATTAGTTCAAGATTAACTAGACATGTTTCAAAAGTATCACCAAAGACTGAAAAGTCATCCATGAAAACTTCCATGCATTCTTCTATCATGTCGTGAAAAATCGCCATCATGCACCTTTAAAAGGTTGCAGGGGCGTTGCAAAGTCCAAATGGCATGCATTTGTAAGCAAAAGTACCAAAAGGGAACGTGAACGTGGTTTTCTCTTGATCTTCGGGTGCTATTGGAATTTGAAAATATCCGAAAAAACCGTCAAGAAAACAATAGTAACTATTTCCGGCTAATCTTTCCAATATTTGATCAATGAAAGGTAAGGGAAAGTGATCTTTTCTGGTGGCGTCATTTAATTTTCTATAATCAATACAAACACGCCATCCTGTTACAGTCCTAGTAGGAATAAGCTCATTTTTTTCATTTGTGATGACAGTCATGCCACCCTTCTTAGGTACACATTGAACTGGGCTTACCCATGGACTATCAGAGATTGGATAAATTAAACCTGCATCTAGCAGTTTAATAATTTCTTTCTTAACAACATCTTGCATATTGGGATTTAGTCTTCGTTGGCATTGCACATACGTTTTATGACCTTCTTCCATAAGGATTTTATGTGTGCAATACGAATGACTTATGCCTTTAATATCATGAATCTTCCATGCAATAGCTGGTTTATAAGCTTTTAGCACAGAAATGAGTTGAGATTTTGCATTTTCAGTAAGAGAAGACGATATTATTACATGTAATTCAGATTCACATGTAAATAAGCGTATTCCAAATGGTTTGGAAGTGGCTTTAATTCTAATGTCGGTGGTTCTTCTATCGATGATTTGTATCGATATCTGTCTTCCTCTTTTAACATTTGAATTTCTTCTGTTGTTGGTTCATATCCATTAGCCATGAGTGTAGCTAACATTTCAGCTTCATCAATTGGTTCAGTTCCTTCTCCTAAAGAACATTCTCCTATTCCTTGTAATTCTGGAAATTCTTCTAACAATTCTGCATGTGAATCTATAGTTTGAATATAATAACATGTATCATCTACAGATTGTGGTTGTTGCATGGCTCTATCAACAGAAAAGGTAACACTCTCGTCCTCTATACTTAGGGTCAGTTTCTTACCGAACACGTCTATTATTGCTTTAGCCGTGTTTAAGAATGGTCTTCCTAATACGAGAGGAACTCGAGAATCTTCTTCCATGTCCAGAATAACAAAATCTACTGGAAATACTAAAGTACCAACTTTAACTAGCATGTTTTTCATTATCCCTCTAGGATATTTTACTGATCGATCTGCTAGTTGTATGCTTATTCGTGTTGGTTTTAATTCTCGAAGGTCTAGTTTAGCGTATAGTGAATACGGCATTAAATTTGTAGTAGCACCTAAGTCTGCCAATGCTTCTATTGAACTAAGACTACCCAGAAAACATGGAATTGTGAAACTTCCTGGATCTGAGAGTTTTTCTGGTATCTTATTCAACATTACTGCAGAAAAATTAGCATTCATAGTAACAGCCGATAGTTCTTTCATTTTCTTTCTATTTGTGATTAGATCTTTCAAGAATTTAGCATATCTAGGCATTCTTGAAATCATATCAATGAAAGGAAGATTTTCATTTATTTGTTTAAACATATCCAAGAATTTGGATTGCTCGGCTTCAAGTCTTTCTTTTCTCATTTTACTCGGGTAAGGAAGTGGTGGTTGGTATGGTTTAACATAAGGCTTAGCTTTAACTGTGTTATCTTCATTAACCTTTTCAACTACCGGTTCTGTTTCCTTATCTTGCTCAGGTTGTGGTTCTTGTAGAGTAGGAATAGAGTCATCAGAAATTACAGGCATTTCAGGAGGTTTAAGTGTAATACCACTTCTTGTGGTAATGGCTTTAGCTGTTTCATTCCGGGGGTTAGCATTTGTATCGCTAGGTAGACTTCCCGGTTTTCTTTCACCTATTAACCTTGCTAGGTTGCTTACTTCTTGTTCCAAATTTTGAATAGAAGCTTGTTGATTTCTAAATGCTTGAGATTCAACTAGCTTCGACATCATATCTTCTAAATTTGGCTTTTTATCATCGGTTTGTGGTGGTTTGTTTTGAAAAATAGGTCTTTGCTGATTGTAAGTATTGTTGGATACTTGCTGATTTCTAGGACCTTGTTGGTTGTTGTATGAAACATTTTGGTTATAATTCTGGTTTTGATTGTAGATTGGTCTTGGCGGTTGATAATTATTCTGATAATTATTTCCAGGCCTTTGGTTCATGTATGAAACATTCTCTCTTTTTTCTATTGTTTGTTCAATACTGAGACAATCTTTTGTCAAATGTGGTCCTCCACACTGCTCACAACTAATTCGTATTGAGTGAATATCTTTAGTCATCTTTTCCATTCGTCTCTCGACAGAATCTATCTTTGCGGAAATGGAATCAAAGTCATGGCTAGAATCGGCTCTAGCTGCTTTAGATGATCTAACAATATCTTTTTCTTGATGCCACTCATGTGAGTGGGAAGTAGTGTTATCAATAATTTTGTAAGCTTCAGTTGCGGTTTTCTTCATAATGGAACCACCAGCTGCTATATCGATGTCTTTTCTTGTAGTAATGTCGCATCCTTGATAGAATATTTGTACTATTTGATAAGTGTCTAAACCATGTTGCGGACATCCTCTCAATAACTATTCAAATCTTGTCCACGCCTCATATAATGTTTCATTTGGCTTTTGCGCGAATGTAACAATTTCTCCTTGAAGTCTCACGGCTTTAGATGCCGAAAAGAATTGTTTAAGAAATTTTTTAACTAAGACATCCCATGTATCAATCGCCCCTTCAGGTAACGATTCTAACCAATCTTTGGCTTCTCCCTTTAAAGTCAAGGGAAATAACATGAGATATATCTGTTCATCCTCAACTTCTCTTATTTTAAATAGAGTACAGATCCTATTAAAGGTTCGAAGATGTTCATTTGGATCTTCCTTCGGCGCACCACTAAATTGGCGTTGATTAGTTACCATGTGTAGGATTTGTCCTTTAATTTCATAATCTGGAGCATTAATGTCTGGTTGAGTAATTGCATGACCTTGGCCAGTGCGTTTAGCTCTCATTCGGTCTTCCATACTTAGAGGTTCCAGATTCTCCATGATTGAATTTGTTGAATCTGAATCACTAGAGGATTATGATTTAATGGTTCCTTCCTCGACAATCTCTGGATGAGTGATTTGTGGTTCAGGAGGAATGATTAGTGGTTCAGGATCTCTGAATTGTCCCTGAATATCCTCCGGATTCTCAATTGTGAGGTCGGGTTCAAAAAATGGATTATCGGAAATTTGAATTGGAGTACTTGGTCGGCTAGATGACGATTCTAAAGAAAAATCAACGGCAACAATATTAGCTAGATGTCTTGATCGAGTTACAGGTGGTGAACGTATAAAAGGTGGTGAACGTTTTGCTCGGTGCATTCACTGAATATCCTATTAGTTATAAAAGATAAAAATTATATAAGTTATCAAATTAATAGACTTTTCTGATTTTGCCCACGTTTCGAATAGCCATTAGATGCAGCAGGTAGCCAGGACCCTTAAAATCGGAAGCCCACAACTCGCCACTAACAAATCCAACTATTACTACGAACCAGAAAATTTTGGATGTCTATCAATTTAACCACTTAAAATTATTTTTCGTCGAAATTTAAAGAAATTTTAGAGAAGAAATAGAAAATTCTATGTCCTAAAAACTAGAGCGTCGAGAAATAAGAAAGAAAAAGAGCGCGTCGAAAAACGTCGAAAAATAAAAGGTCGAAAAAATAATAAAAAGAACGTAGCGCGTCGAAACTTAAAAGTCTAAGAACTAAGAATTAAAAGTTACGTCTAAAGGTATTAAAGCTTAAAGAAATTCTATATCCAAAACGGCAATAACTTAAAAAGGCACTAAAATATATTAAAATTTAAGTGATAAGCGACGTCGTAAAATTCTACAGCGCCTAAGTCTTAATCTAAAGAAAAAGCACTTAAGGGATTTTACGGCAAAGCCTAAAAATTTAGAAATAAAAAAATAACTACGGCAAATACTATATCTTAAAACTAGTTACGAACGATAAAAATACAAATTATGTATAGACGATTAAAAAGATGCGAAATATAGAAATAAAACTTAAGTTATAAAAATACAATTTTTTTTATAAAAATATTTTTTTTATATAAAGTATTTTATAAAAGTATTAATTTTATAATTTAATAAAACTAATTAAAACTAAAATTACAAATTAAATAAAAATAAAACAAATTAATTTAATAACTAACCCTAATTAGGGTTTATAATAATAATAATTAAATTATACTCCGTAATTAATGTTGTACCAGGTTCAGACCAGCGTGTCAGACTGTCTCATGCGGTCGCATGAGTTTTAGCCTACGAGTTCATGCGATCGCATGGCCCAAATATTCAGATCACAAATTGGGCTGCTACAGTGTAGCCTGAATACTTTTATATATATATATATTTTTTTTTTTTTTTTTTTCTGTTTTTAATTTATATAGTATATTTATATAAAATAAATAAAAACTTAATTTTTAAAAAAAAACTACCTATTAGTTTTTGTAACTAAAAGAAAATACAAACTTTTTAATTTTTTATATTTTGAACAACTCTTAAAAATATATATTTTTTGTTTTTATTTTTATATTTTTGTATTTTTAATATTTAAAACGTATTTTTACAAAAAGAAATTAAACTTTAAAAAAAATCTTTTTTTATATAGCGTTTCGCTTCCGGCATTTAAGCAGTCCCCTGCAGCGGCGCCAAAAATACTTGATGTGCGTAGAGGTGTATATGAAATAGTTATATTTTTACTACGAAATACTATTAAATATGATACAATTTTACACAAGTTATTTATTTATTTATAGAGTGGATATACCTAAACCTTGCTACAACACTTATAGGTAGTGTACCTAATCGTACAGTAGTGTAGTTTTTAGTAAGTCCGGTTCGTTCCACAGGGAGCTAGCCAAGTTTAACGATATATTTTAAAAACTATATTTGTATATATATATATATATATATATATATATATATATATATATATATATATATATATATATATATATATATATATATATAAATAAATATAAGTAGTAGTATTATTATTATAAAAGGGAGTTTTTACCGTTTAATGACCGGTTTGTCGATTTTAAAACTTTAGTCTCAGTTAAAACCTAATGTAAAATATTAAAAATAAATATAACTTAATTTAAAGTGTAAAGTAAATGACAATAATTAAAGTGCGATAAATTAAAGTGCGTAAATAAAATGACAATAAATAAAATTGCGATAATTAAAAATTACGATAATTAAAAGTGCAATTAAATAAAATGACAGTAAATAAAAGTGCGATGAAATATGAAATAAAGGAATTATGCTTATTTTAAACTTCCGTAATCATGATGTTTGACGTGTTGATTTTAGTTTATTATCATGGGTTAATTGTCCATTGTCCTGGATTATTCGATATGTCCATCTGGTTTTTGTCCATAACAGTCCATCAGTCATAAATATAAAGTGCGAGTGTCCTCGTCAAATTATCCTTATATCCGAAGTCAAATATTCCAACTAATTGGGGACTTAAACTATAATTACACCAATTTTCCTTGTATGTAATTCACCCCTGTTTTAATAAGTCCGTTGACTATTAATCCATTCCCGTGTCCCGTTAAATGAACGATTATTAGTACTTATAAATATCCCGTCTATCGTGTCCGATCGAGTGTATGTGGTTATTTATAGGTACGTCCAATTGTAAATCTTTATATTAAATTAACGAACTATCATTCAATTAAACAAATATAAAGCCCATTAATAGCCCATAGTCCAATTTCCATAAGTGTCGGTCTTTTGTCCAAACTCCAATTATGGTACAAAGTCCAATTACCCAATCTTAATATTTAGCCCAACATCACGATTACTTCAATTTAAATAAGCATAATAATAACTTAGCTACGAGACATTAATTTAAAAAGGTTGAACATAACTTACAATGATTAATAATAGCGTAGCGTTACACGGACAGAATTTCGACTTACACACTTACAACATTCGCTAACATACCCTTATTATTATTAATCTTAAATTAAAATTAAAATTAAAATTAAAATTATAATATATATATATATATATATATATATATATATATATATATATATATATATATATATATATATATATATATATATATATATATATATATATATATATATATATATATATATATATATATATATGAGAGAGAGAGAGAGAGAGATTGAAAATTTGTGTAAGAAATTCGGCCAAAACACGCGAAATTTATAGGACCTGACCCAACTTTTGGGGCCATGCGATCGCATGAGTTTTGTTCTTCCAGGCCATGCGATCGCATGGCCAGCTGGATCAGGCCACATGCTTTTGTTTGCTAGTTTGCCGACGGTTTTAATAAATAATATAATATATATAATTTTAAGAATTAATTATATATTATATTATATTCATGTGCATAGTTGACTTGTAATTTTCGCTCCATTGCGTCGCGCGTTAAGAGTTGACTCTGGTCCCGGTTTCGGATTTTCGAACGTCCTTGCGTACTATTTAATATCTTGTACTTTGCGTTTTGCGGCTAGTACTCTTGTAACTTTTAGACGTTTCTTATCAATAATTTGAACCACTTTGATTGTTCTTTGTACTTTTGAGCTTTTTGGTCGTTTGCGTCTTCAATTCGTCGAATCTGTCTTTTGTCTTCACCTTTTAATATTTAAACGAATATCACTTGTAAATAGAACAATTGCAACTAAAAGCTTATCTTTCTTGAGGGATAATGCTATGAAATATATGTTCATTTTTAGCATTATCACTCCCCCTGAACATCAACATCTGCTGGCTGTTGTTGTGTAGCTGGTTGAGTAGACGATACTGGTCGAGAAGATGAGCTGGTTTCTAACATTGTATCTAGCCATTTTATAAATACATCAGCTCTAACTCCTCCTGACTCAGTAGAAGCTAAATAGTCTTTCATCTCTTCAGGAGTCGTCTTCTTTATTCTGAAAGGATCCGTCCTAATCCATCCAGACAAAATCCATATCGATTATAAACGATTCACAACAGTTTATTACATCGCGAGGTACTTGACCTCTATATGATACATTTTACAAACATTGTATTCGTTTTTGAAAAGACAATCTTTAATTACATCAAAAGTTGACAGGTATGCATACCATTTCATAATATATCCAACTATAATTGACTTAATAATAATCTTGATGAACTCGACGACTCGAATGCAACATCTGTTGAAATATGCCATGAATGACTCCAGGTAATATCTATAAAATGAACAAATGCACAGCGGAAGATTTCTTTCGTACCTGAGAATAAACATGCTTTCAAGTGTCAACCAAAAGGTTGGTGAGTTCATTGGTTTATCATAAATAATCATTTCATAATTTTAATAGACCACAAGATTTCATATTTCCATTTCTCATAAACATACGTCCCATGCATAGAGACAAAAATATCATTCATATGGATTGAACACCTGGTAACCGACATTCACAATATGCATTTACGAATATCCCCATCATTCCGGGATCCTCCATCGAACATGATATAAATTTCGAAGTACTAAAGCATCCGGTACTTTGGATGGTGCTTGTTGGGCCCGATAGATCTATCTTTAGGGTTCGCGTCAATTAGGGTGTCTGTTTGTCATAACCCGACCTTAACCATAAGGACGAATACAATAACATATGATTTCATCGCGAGGTATTGACCTCTATATGCGACGTTTTTCAAAAACTGTATTCGTTTTTACAATACAAACCATAACTTTTATTACAAATACAAGGTTTAAACAAGATAATAATGATTATCGTTTAGCGATAATCTTAGACTTACAAACTTTACATGTGATAATAACAATACGACTTCCAACATATTTTACATTACAAATCCTCCGATATGCAGTTTTATTTTTGACACAGATATGCATACTCAAGATCTTGCTTAAATTCAACATGTTGCAGCGGAAGCTTTTAGTTATCACCTGAGAATAAACATGCTTAAAACGTCATCATAAAGTTGGTGAGATATAGGTTTAATGCCGGCAGCGTTATGAATATAGACCACAAGATTTCATATATAAACGTTTTAATAAAAATATTCTAAGTTGTTGAGCACTTGATAACCATACTTAACATTTAATCAACGTCGCATATTCCCTTTATTATGAAATCTTACTACACCGTACCAAGTGTAGTCACCGAAACGAAGTACTGTGCAACCGTTGAATACTGGTCGTCCAGTCCGGTTGGGGTTGTCAGGCCTGATAGATCTAACAACAGGATTCGCGTTTACAATACCGCATGTAAATAGTAGTTACCAAGTTACAGGGAGATATGCCAGTGGTACAACTCAACGTAGAATATATAATTTTAATCACTTGTGTCCATAACGTAAATCATAAAATACATGTATTCTCATCCCAAAATATTTAGAGTTTAAAAGTGGGACTATATACTCACCTTTTCCTTGAAGGTATTTAACTCGACTTGGTCTCCGATAGATATCACGAACCTAACCATATATATAATATATCAACATATTTTCTTTTCAAATAATCGTTATATATATATATATATATATATATATATATATATATATATATACTTATAATACTTTTAATATTTTCTTAGTCCGTAGTTAGCAGTCTGTTGTTAATGGTCCACAATTAGTTGCTCAATAAAATAAATAAAGACCCCATTGTATTCGTGTTGATCAGAATTAATCTCGACCCATGGTACCATGTTGTCAAATGACGTGTTGCGTACATAAAGTACCGTGTTGTCAGATGACGTGTTGCGTACAATCATGAGGTCTTATGATTAATCTTCTCGTGTTGTTTGTAGTGACCCCGACAAATCGTCAAGTGACGGCGTCGTCTACGTAGATCCCATTACATGGTCATAAGTCTTTAAGACAACGTTTGACCAAAATATGTCGCCTTCATTTCTAAAGTAAAGATTTTTCCCAAGTTTACAAGAATTGTTCATCCAAAAGTTAAGTTACAAAGTTATTAGTACAAATGAAATCTAGGCGACACGGTTTCAAATAAAGTCAAAAGACGCTTCATGAAATGTATGTATACTCGACATCCAATGCAAGTATCAAAAAATGAGCGGAAGCATGTTTCACATATCGTGCAGACCTGAGAAAAACATATAAAATCTGTCAACGAAAACGTTGGTGAAATCATAGGTTTAAATAAGTAAGTGAGTAAAAGTAAGTCGAACCACAAGATTTGCAACATTGATAAAGTAGTAGTACATTCTAAAAGTTACTATTCACGAGCACCCAATTATCAAGGCTTAACGTTCCGTCCGTTGATACCCCATTCATAGTGCTAGAACAACACTGTTTCTCGAAAATATATTTCATCCGTAGACGGTAGCGAACCGTCCTAGATGAGGGTTTGTCAAACCCATATGGCCATACAACATAAGTTCACGCCTACACTTACACACTGCAAATGTAACTAATGATAATCGAATTGAGGATTTTTGTTCTAAACTCGTATGTAGAATGTTTGTTTTCCTGTACTTGTGTTCACTTAGTTTAAAAGAATCGTTTATGTTTTCTCATCCCAAATATAAGTTCAAAAAGAGTAAAAGTGGGACTATGATCTCACCTTGAGTGCAAGAGTTAATAAAGTACTTCAACAAGTAAACGCGTGCAAAGACAAAGCTAGTCTTGACCTAAACATATAGGTTGTATCAATAATGGTAAACACGATAGGTCAAAGGTGTTCAATTAGTCCTATGTCTCGTTACGACTCGATTATGTAGCATGTGATTCAAATAGTCAAGTTTCATGCGAGATATAAGTATAGAATCATGTTAGAAAGATTGCATAATCATTTGGTTAAGTTTGACAAAAAGTCAAACTTTGGTCGGTCAAAGTCAACGAAAAAGTCAACACGTTCGGGTCGGGTCCCGAACTATTTTTCTGAGGTTTTTATTCATGTATAAGCATGTTAGAACAAGTCTCATGTGAATCGGAGGTGCGTAGCATAGCAAACATTTTCCAAAAATGGACAAAGTTGGACAGCCTACTTTGGCGCGCCGTGCGGGTGTATGGCGCGCCGCGCCATTACCTGTGCAGAGAAATCTGGCAGTTTTTAAGTTTTATGCACGAACCTAACTTCAAACAATCACCATTTATGACCCGCAAACAACCAAAACATGTATCTTATATCATCGGAAAGGTATTTTGACAAGGAACACAACTAACTATTTTTCATCAAGCGAAAACATCATTTACAATAACCGATTTCTCGCCAAGTGGTCATTCAAGGTCCATTTTTAAAGTTTCAAGTTCTTGAAATGCATTACATGATTCGGGAATCTAATCCACACATATGATATGCCGTTTCGAAGGAAATTACTCATGCAATACAACTAAACACTTACTAACAACATTTCATGGCATCCAAAGTATCAAAAGTTCATTTCAAGTTCATCAAACCCTAATCAAAATTCACAAAAATCACAAATCATGTATTTGAAGTTTTCTTAATCAACCTACGCATCATAACGAAGCTAGTGATACTAGTAACACAATTAAAACATGAACTTTAACAATTTAACAACATTTAATCTTCCAAAATCAAAGATTAAGCAAACCCGTTTTCAAGTGTTCAAACTAGTTACTCAAATCAACAAATCGAACAAACAAAACATATATTCATGTTATACACGAGCCATAGACACTAATTAACACTTTTATAATTCAAAAACATCAAGAACACAAAATCTAGTAATTTTAGAAAGTTACCCAAATGAGATGAAATTGGCATCAAGTCGAAGAGGATGAAGGGAGGATTCCAAATATGTAATTTGTTTTGTGAAACACTTGCTAGATCATGAATGGATGATGAATTCTTTGTTTAGAGAATTTAGAGAAAATGTGAAAGTATGAGAAGAAAATGAAAATGAAAATGAAAATAATGAATGCAGGAGGTGGTGTTTGACTCCTTTGACCTAGTCAAATCTTTGACACTTTGGCAAGTTTAGTCCCTCAAGTTTGTAATCGGGTGCGGGAATTAACCGAATGAATATTTTTAAATTACACGAGAGAACGAGAGATGTTATAATCCAAATGACAAAAATATTTTAAGAATGTAAGCTAATGGAGGATACGAATCGAGATACTGAGGATATTATTAAAATAAAAGACGGGCGTTAAAATAATTTAACAGAAAAATGCGGGATGTTACATTACCCACACCTTAAAAGAAATTTCGTCCCGAAATTTAGTTGGAAGCAATAGTCATTGTTTCTTACTCGAGACCTAGTGTTGTCAATGCTGTGAATAAGTGAAGATACGTCCTTGGGCATTCCCACCAATTTTGACAGTCGAGATCTCAGTTTGTATTAAGACTTGGTTTTACGATCCACAATTTCAACCAGTTTCCCATGAAGGGGAGTTTGCCATCAATAGTAAGTTTATCTAGGAGAGTAGCACGTTCCTGTTCCATAGGACACGTCTCTAAGTTTGTTGCATGGAACGTAGGGTAAACGGAAACTTAATTGAGTCAAAAGTTCTAAACCGTAGGAGCGGTTCCAATACGCCCAAAGGTTTCAAAAGGATTAATATATCGCGGTTTTAACTTTCCCTGATTCCCGAAACGGATTACACCTTCCCAAGGTGCGAGTTCTCAATATTACACGGTTACTGACTTGGGATTCGAGAGGTTTACGTCGAATATCGGTATAGCCCTTTTGGCGACTACGGGTCGTCTTGAGTCCTTCTCGGACTTGTACGATCTCAACTGTTATTTCTTGAATGAGTTCGGATCCGGTGATTTGTTTGCACAATGCTTTGGTCCAACGAATAGGGGTATGACATTTGCGGTCATATAGGGTTTCGGAAGTGCGGCGTTAATACACGAATGGTAACTGCTGTGTGAGAGGAGACAACTAAAGGCAACAATACAAGTTTGTAACATGTCTTTCCAAGATGTGAAACGTACGTTTGTTTGGTCCGTTGGTTGTGGATGATACGTGGTACTCATGTTTAAATGTGTCTCTAAGGCTTCTTGTAACACTAGAAGTGAAACGAGTATTGTGATCCGAGATAATCGACAATGGTACACCGTGTTGGAATAGAATTAAGATATGTTTGAACAAGCTAGTTAGGGTTTGAAAACGTTCGTTGGAACAAGTTCCTTACCGGCTACAGAGAAGGTTTTCCAGGGCTATTCACCCCCGTGGTGAATACTAGTAATACATGATGAGTCTCTCTCTCCATTGAGAAAGTATATAAAAGGTTTCCTTATTCAAAAGTACAAGCGAAAGGACAGGAGTGGAATGAGAACTTAGAATAGGATGAGCTCACATCCTGAGGTAGCCATATTGCGCATCTAGTGGTCAAATGTTAAGACCTGGTGGGAAAACGAGATAGAACACGTAGTTGTATAGTTCGGGGTCGAGTAGTAGTTGTCCGTATCAGGAGCATGAGGACGATAAGTCAAAGAGAAAGGAAGTATCCTTGGATTGTGTGTTATCTTGGGTCCCAGTAATATCAGACGGTCATAGTGAAATAACAGTGTTATGTAACGTGGTACGTGGTGATGAGAAGATTGATCGGATTCATAATTAAGTATTCCAATCATTCGTGCAAAAATAACGAATTTCAGTTTCCTTGATTTTGAGTCGAGAGAGTATGCCCTTCGGGCGTTCAAGTAGAAATATTTCCATATTTGAATTTCATTGTGTTACATGAATTTAGCTAGTAAGGTTGGTGTGAATAATCGCGTTAAAAGTTCAGACACGGAGAGGTTTAGTCCTTTCCTGGGGGAGTTAACGGGGTTAAAGGACGAGTAACACGAGAAAAAGTCGAAAATGAATTTGCGGTAATAATCGGCGAGATCTAAGATTTTACGAGTACAAGTCAGAGTCGTGAGGGTTTCCCGATTACGTGTGGTTCCAATTGCGAGATGTGTTGTAATGCCTTGACCACTAACAACATGGTCTAGAAATTTGACTTCGTTTATCCAAAATTCTCACTTGGAGAATTCGGTATAGAGTTGCTCTTTTCTCAAGAGTTCGAGCGTAAGACGGAGATGTTGTTCGTTTTCCTTCTTTACTTGAATAGGTTAAGATATCATCTATAAATACGATAACGGATTTGTCTAGATAAGTTTGCATACGCGGTTCAGGAGGTTTATGGATACGGACGGAGCCCTAGATAAATCGAATGGTACTAAGAGAGATTTACAACTAACGTTGCGAGTTCGGAAAATGGCTTAGGAGACATCGTCTCCCTTAACCCCCAATTGATGATAACCGGAACGGAGGTCATTTTGGAATACACACGGGATTCATGCAAATAATCATGAGGTCATGGATACGAGGAAGAGGGTATCGGTTTCCAACCGAAAATTACTTAGTTCACAATAATAATCTATACATAATTGTAGGGAAACAATTTCTCCTTAACGAATAGGTTTTGAGCTCCTTAGTTCTATAGGTGTCAAGTCACAATTCAAATTATCCACCCAATAAGTTTAACGTATATCCTCCGATAAAATTTATCGATACACAAAAAATTTTCGTTGGTCACTTAAATGGCGTAGGTAGTACCTAGGGAAAAAGTTGGAGTGCAAAGAGCACGAGTCAAAGCCTTGGTTATAAAATGTCTAGCGGTAACCGAATCGAATAAGTATGATATATTCGGTTTGTTGTGAAGAAACGTACCCGTGACTAGTCCATCGTCGTCTCGGGCATCCTAGGTGTCGATGTTGAAAGTTCAACGTCGTGCATTGGGGTTGATTTTCTTATTTGGGCATTCATTCCTAAAATGACCCGTTTGGCCACATGCGTAGCAAGTGACCGACTTTTGTGTGTTGGGTCCCTTTTGAGTGACGGGGGTGGCACTTCCACAATGTTTGGCCATATGACCCCTTCCTTGGCACCGGTGGCAAATTAACTTACCACATTCACCATAATGACGGTTGCGGCATTTGTTGCAAAATGGTTTGCTACATTCACCATAATGATGTTTGTGGCACTTGTTGCAAGATGGTAGACTTCCGGAATACCCTTTCTTGCCGCCGGGGGAAATGGGCTCTTTGGTGAAGTTGTTATTGTTGTGGTTGCTTGATTGAGAGGCTTCCCATGTTCTTTTATTGCCGCTCGATTGGTTCTCGACCATTGGTGCCGGCGCTTCCATTTCATTCACCGTTTCTAAAGTTTAGCGGGCCATTGTTAAAGCCTCTTGTAGGTTAGTGGGTTGGGATGTCATTACCCCGTGTTGAATGCTCTTAGGGAGGCCATCCATGTAAAGTTCAACTCTTAGGGACTCGGGAGTCATGAGATTCGGACAACTTAAGGCTAGTTCGGCAAACCGTTGATTATAAGCTTCGAGGTCATTCCCGACCGTTTTTAAATTTCTTAGTCCCTGTTCGAGCCTTCGAGTCTCATCACGCGGGAAATATTCGGTGATCATTCTTTCTCTTAATTCGGTCCAAGGGAGTGTGTGGGCTTCATCGATACCCACCGATCGTACATACGTGTTCCACCATGAGAGAGCAACACCGGTGAAAGTGAGGGTGGAGAATTTGACCTTATCTCGGTCTCGACAACCGCGTATGCTAAAAACGGATTCCGTTTGATCAAACCATCGGGTGAGAGCAACTGGTCCCCCGGTTCCATCAAAAGTGGGAGGGTTGTACTTCATGAAGCTTTTGTAGGAGCACCCCTCGTTTGAATTACCGGCTCCCTGATTATTGTTGTTGGAAAAGTGATCGGCCACGGCCTCACCCACGGCGGTGGCTATCATTTGTTGAAGAGCTTGTTCTAGAGTTTCGAGAGGAGTATTGTGTTGACCTTGGTGAGCCATTGTTCCTTCATGACACAAGAATATCGTTGATTAGTATTTTCAACAATACTAACCGTGATACGGAAAAAGGATAGAGAGAAAATTTTTCCTTGGCTCGCCTTAAATTCTTTATGTCATAATGTCGGAACGTTCTTGTGAATCACCGTAATATAATCCCGGAAATTATATTACCCTGATTCACATGTGCATTTAACATTACTTCATAAAGTCAAGGTGGCGCGTCAACAAAATTTATCAACGTAAGATCAAGATCGAATACGAGTTAGATATGATAAAAGAGTTCGAGTATAATGCACAAATAATCAAGTAATTCCTACTTCAGTCTATATGCCGGTTGTAGTCTAGATTCACTAATGTACCCTATGACTCGGGGTTGACACTAATGAACTCTAAATCCCTACAACCAAAGCTCTGATACCACTTGTAGCGACCCCGAAAAATCGTCAAGTGACGGCGTCGTCTACGTAGGTCCCATTACATGGTCATAAGTCTTTAAGACAACGTTTGACCAAAATATGTCGCCTTCATTTCTAAAGTAAAGATTTTTCCCAAGTTTACAAGAATTGTTCATCCAAAAGTTAAGTTATAAAGTTATTAGTACAAATGAAATCTAGGCGACACGGTTTCAAATAAAGTCAAAAGACGCTTCATGAAATGCATGTATACTCGACATCCAATGCAAGTATCAAAAAATGAGCGGAAGCATGTTTCACATATCGTGCAGACCTGAGAAAAACATAGAAAATCTGTCAACGAAAACGTTGGTGAAATCATAGGTTTAAATAAGTAAGTGAGTAAATGTAAGTCGAACCACAAGATTTGCAACATTGATAAAGTAGTAGTACATTCTAAAAGTTACTATTCACGAGCACCCAATTATCAAGGCTTAACGTTCCGTCCGTTGATACCCCATTCATAGTGCTAGAACAACACTGTTTCTCGAAAATATATTTCATCCGTAGATGGTAGCGAACCGTCCTAGATGAGGGTTTGTCAAACCCATATGGCCATACAACATAAGTTCACGCCTACACTTACATACTGCAAATGTAACTAATGATAATCGAATTGAGGATTTTTGTTCTAAACTCGTATGTAGAATATTTGTTTTCCTGTACTTGTGTTCACTTAGTTTAAAAGAATCATTTATGTTTTCTCATCCCAAATATAAGTTCAAAAAGAGTAAAAGTGGGACTATGATCTCACCTTGAGTGCAAGAGTTAATAAAGTACTTCAACAAGTAAACGCGTGCAAAGACAAAGCTAGTCTTGACCTAAACATATAGGTTGTATCAATAACGGCAAACACGATAGGTCAAAGGTGTTCAATTAGTCCTATGGCTCGTTACGACTCGATTATGTAGCATGTGATTCAAATAGTCAAGTTTCATGCAAGATATAAGTATAGAATCATGTTAGAAAGATTTCATAATCATTTGGTTAAGTTTGACAAAAAGTCAAACTTTGGTCGGTCAAAGTCAACGAAAAAGTCAACACGTTCGGGTCGGGTCCCGAACTATTTTTCTGAGGTTTTTATTCATGTATAAGCATGTTAGAACAAGTCTCATGTGAATCGGAGGTGCGTAGCATAGCAAACATTTTTCAAAAATGGACAAAGTTGGACAGCCTACTTTGGCGTGCCGCGCGGGTATATGGCGCGCCGCGCCATTACCTGTGCAGAGAAATCTGGCAGTTTTTAAGTTTTATGCACGAACCTAACTTCAAACAATCACCATTTATGACCCGCAAACAACCAAAACATGTATCTTATATCATCGGAAAGGTATTTTGACAAGGAACACAACTAACTACTTTTCATCAAGCGAAAACATCATTTACAATAACCGATTTCTCGCCAAGTGGTCATTCAAGGTCCATTTTCAAAGTTTCAAGTTCTTGAAATGAATTACATGATTCGGGAATCCAATCCACACATATGATATGCCGTTTCGAAGGTAATTACTCATGCAATACAACTAAACACTTACTAACAACATTTCATGGCATCCAAAGTATCAAAAGTTCATTTCAAGTTCATCAAACCCTAATCAAAATTCACAAAAATCACAAATCATGTATTTGAAGTTTTCTTAATCAACCTACGCATCATAACGAAGCTAGTGATACTAGTAACACAATTAAAACATGAACTTTAACAATTTAACAACATTTAATCTTCCAAAATCAAAGATTAAGCAAACCCATTTTCAAGTGTTCAAACTAGTTACTCAAATCAACAAATCGAACAAACAAAATATATATTCATGTTATACACGAGCCATAGACACTAATTAACACTTTTATAATTCAAAAACATCAAGAACACAAAATCTAGTAATTTTAGAAAGTTACCCAAATGAGATGAAATTGGCATCAAGTCGAAGAGGATGAAGGGAGGATTCCAAATATGTAATTTGTTTTGTGAAACACTTGCTAGATCATGAATGGATGATGAATTCTTTGTTTAGAGAATTTAGAGAAAATGTGAAAGTATGAGAAGAAAATGAAAATGAAAATGAAAATAATGAATGCAGGAGGTGGTGTTTGACTCCTTTGACCTAGTCAAATCTTTGATACTTTGGTAAGTTTAGTCCCTCAAGTTTGTAATCGGGTGCGGGAATTAACCGAATGAATATTTTTAAATTACACGAGAGAACGAGAGATGTTATAATCCAAATGACAAACATATTTTAAGAATGTAAGCTAATGGAGGATACGAATCGAGATACTGAGGATATTATTAAAATAAAAGACGGGCGTTAAAATAATTTAACGGAAAAATGCGGGATGTTACATTGTTTACGGGTGGTCCTGAAATATATAAAATCAAATCATAAGTAAATATATATTAAATATTATGTTAATTAGCCAAGATATGATTAATCCGTTTTTTTCATAATATGATATATTACAGGTTTTGAAGTGTTTTAAAAATCAAATTAGAAGGATCTATTTTGTTTGCGAACAGGTTTGAAATCATTCAAACTATGTTCTTGTTGTTAAAAATTTTATAACACAAAATAAGATAGCTATATAAATATGAATCGAATAAGATTATGAATAAGGTTACTATCTCAAGTTACTTGGATAAAGCTACTGGAAAAGATAGAAAATAATCTTGATCAAGCTTTCTTATGATGATTATAGGTTGTTCATGAAGCTAGTTCTTCATGAGTATTTGCTGAGATTGTGAAGAACACTTAGAGTTCCTAAGAGTGTGTTTTTGGTTAGAGAAAGATGGTTGTAAGAATGAAATGAAAAACCAAGGTGATGGTGATACTTATAGGACAGTCTGGTTGTTGAGGGAACAAGGACAAATTATTGTGTTGAATTTTTGAGTAATAATGTATGCTAGCTTACAAATAAGATTCCCTCTTATCTAGGGCAGATCTAAGGCTGATAAGGATATTGATTTGATGTCAATTTACCAATAGTAAATACGTATAGATGATGGGTATGATACGGTAAAAGAAGCTCAAAATTGGGCTTTTATTTTGGGTCCAACCGGGCCAAAAATAAAATTTTAAGACATTTTTAATAAAGCAATGTTAGCCCAAAAAAAAAAAATTCAAGCTGACCTGGCAGCTCGACCCTAGCCAGGGGCTCTGCTCCTTGGACCTCGCCAGGGGTTGCCACCCCTTGGACCCCGCTTATCGGGGGCGCTACCCCCGAACCCCCGTCATAATCAAGATAAGTTCAAACAAGTGTGCACTCCACACTTCCCCAAACTTGTTCGATATTTATCAAGATTATTTTGGTTACAAATTAATCCCATTACACTTAAATCATATTGGTGACATAAATCACAACACATTATAGATTGTAAGTATATATGTCAAAGAACGTTACATATAGTTATCGTTTTGAAAACTTAAGTTAGTGGTCTCAAAGTATACTTATAACTCATTGTTGTTAGTTCACAATGAAATGTTAAACCATCCTTAAATCATGTTAAATATGTATAGATATGTACATATACATAATCGTATAATTATCGTATGTTATATAGTTCGTGATATCATCGGTCAAATTGGACGGTCAAACGTTGTGTAAAACTCTTTTCAAAAATATAAGTCTCAACAGTTTGGATTGCTTATCATGTTGGTAAGGTTTAATTTATGTAAATATTAATCTCATAAGTATAGAACGATCAGAAAATTTTGGGTCGTTACAGTACCTACCCGTTAAATAAATTTCGTCCCGAAATTTTAAAATTGTACCTATTTTGCGTTCTCGGGAAACAAATGTGGGTACTTTTGTTTCATCTGATCCTCTCGTTCCTAAGTAAACTCGGGACCCCTTCGAGCATTCCAACGAACCTTAACGATTGGTATGTTGCTCTGCTTGAGTTGTTTAACTTCACGGTCCATGATTTCGACTGGTTCTTCTATGAATTGTAGTTTCTCGTCGACTTGGATTTCTTCAAGAGGAACGGTGAGGTCTTCCTTTGCAAGACACTTCTTAAGGTTTGAAACGTGAAATGTATTATGTACTCCCGCGAGTTGTTGTGGTAATTCGAGTCGATAAGCTACCGGTCCAATGCGTTCGATGATCTTGAACGGGCCTACATACCTTGGGTTCAGTTTACCTCTTTTTCCAAAACGTATTACACCTTTCCAGGGTGACACCTTTAACATAACCATGTCACCGATCTGAAACTCTAATGGTTTCCTTCGGACATCGGCGTAGCTCTTTTGGCGACTACGGGCTGTTTTCAATCTCTCCTTGATTTGCACTATCTTCTCAGTAGTTTCATGGATGATCTCGGGTCCAGTTAATTTTCGATCTCCTACTTCGTTCCAACAGATAGGGGATCTACACTTCCTTCCATACAGTGCTTCGAATGGTGCAGCTTTAATGCTCGCATGATAACTATTATTATACGAGAATTCTGCTAATGGTAGATATTTATCATGTTGGTAAGGTTTAAATTATGTAAATATTAATCTCATAAGTATAGAACGATCGGAAAATTTCGGGTCGTTACACTGTTCCCTAATTCTTAGATTACCAGACTTAATAAAAAGGAGCATATTCAATTCGATAATTCAACCATAGAATGTAGTTTCGATTACTTGTGTCTATTTCGTAAAACAGTTATAAAAGCAGCGCATGTATTCTCAGCCCAAAAATATAAAGAGTAAAAAAGGAAAATGAAACTCACCTAATGTATTTTGTAGTAAAAATACATATAACGACATTGAACAACTGAACAATGCAGGGTTGGCCTCGGATTCACGAACCTATATTATTCATATATATATATTAAAACATATACTGGAAATCACATAATTTCATTTATTAATGTATGTTATTTAGGTAATTGTAGTTATATAATATTCATACTAAACTTCGTTTAAAAAATCATATATTTATATTATATCTTAACTTATGTGTTATATATGTTTATTTTGTATATATATATATATATATATATATATATATATATATATATATATATATATATATATATATACTAATATAACTACAATAATCATTTTAGATATATATATATATATATATATAGTATTATATTAAAAATACCTAATCTGTTATATGTAGTCATATATATAATGACAATATGTTTTTCATATACTTATATGGAATATCAATATATTAGTAGTATATATAATAGGTGTGTTTTTGTGTACAAAATATTTATTGGTCAAAAATAATAGTTTTGATATTAATATTTTACTAGTAAAAATAATAATAACTTTATTAATAATGAAAATATTAATAATAATAATGATATTCGTTAATAATGATACTCATGTTATTAATAATTATAATAATCTTAATAACTATCACCATGACATTAATACTAATACTAATATTAATGGAAATAATAATAAATTATATTATTTTCATACTAATAAAGATAACAATAGTCATAATCTTAATGATAATAATAATAATTATAATTGTATTTATAATTATGATAATAATAAAAAGTAACTAATATTTATTAGTAACACTAATAATAATGATAACTACAATACTTAGTAATAATACTAATAATTAATAATAACAATAATAATCATAACATTAATAACATAATAATAATGAAAATGATAATAAAAATAATAATACTAATTAATATGTGACTACCTTCAAGAAAAATAAGCCATTTTTTAAAAAAGTTGCCTCGTATGAGGTTCGAACTCGCGACCACGCGTTAACCCGAGACTCACTTAAACCACTCGACCGAATCCGCTTTACTGAATTTATACCCAACCAGATTTTTATTTAACTCATTTCCTCCTGTTTCCAAGTTCCTCCATTCAGCTTTTATATATAAAAAAAAATACGCCATGTAGGGATCGAACCCTCGACCTCTAGCTTACCACATCACTGCCTTACCATTCCTTCTACCTTGCTTATCTGACTAAAATCCAGTATATGTTTTATTTAACCTATTATTTTCGTGTTCCATCTTCTTCCTCATAAACTCAAATGATCCAACCAACAACAATAATCAAAATAACTAAATCATAACTTCATTAAGAACTTGTACAATCAGGGGAAAAAATATATATATATATAAATTGGATATAAAAAATTTTAAAAAAAAATATACAGCCTGCTGCTGCGTTCAGAATTAAAAAAAAAAAAAAGTTTGATTTCAAGAGCGTTTTAGGCAAAGGTTAAAACACGAAATATATTCCAAATCGATCCTAAAAACTTTCCAAATCCCCAATTGATCTTGAATCGTAACAGGTATCACGAATTTGAGTGAAGAACAAAAAGTTTGACTTTTTAAATAAAAACTTTGACTTCGAAATTAAACATCAATTGAAGAAATTAAGGTTCAAAAACTTACAGATAGATTACTTAAATCAGTCTCAACAACACTGCAATATTATATTTTGGAGATTGGTCCGAGATTGAGATATGGATTAAAATGGGTAGCGAACAAGATAAAGAAAAGAAAAAAAAATATAGTTCAGTGAGTTTATCTTTGAATAGCAGCAGATGAAATACATGTTGCCATTAAATGATTGATATAACAATTCAATTGATCAGGGTTGATTGCTGGTACACGACAGAAGGTCACGGACGAACAGGAGGATAAAGAGAAAAAAAAATAAAAATAGATGCTGACTAAAAAAAACACTCGTATATATATATATATATCTACAATTATATTTATATCTGTTATAATCCAGCAGTTATATATCTGTTTATATATATATATATATATATATATATATATATATATATATATATATATATATATATATATATATATATATATATATTTATATATCTATACTATCTATATATTTGTATTCATATCACAATTAATTTTAATACAATAATAATAATACTAAATGTAATAATACTAATAATAATAATAGAATTGTAGTAATAATAGTAATAATGTCATAATAATAATTAAATTTACTACTAATTATAATAATAATGATACTAACAATGATGACAATAATATTAGTAATATTAATAACAATAAACAAATTAAATATATCAAGTTTTATATCTATATATTATATTAAAATATTAATATTCATAATTCTGATATTAATATTAATATTGATATTTATTTTATTAATAATAATAAAAGTAGTAATATCATTATTATCTATTATATAATATTTAATGTTTGTATAATATATATTATATATATTTAATGTTTATGTATTTTAATAATATCCATATAGTAATAATTATGTATAGACATTATATATATTTTCAAACTACTATATATAATTATGTTTTTAAATATCAAGTTTTATTACTTGGATAAATATATTAATTGTATATATTGAAACAATTAAATCCCAAAATTTATACATTTAATACTTTGTTAACATTGACCAATTATGTTCGAAATCCTTTATATTGAATATAACTTACGTAACAAAATTTAGTCAATTTTAAATTATCTTTCATTATAACTAAATCACATAATAGTTCATTAATGTATTTAATTTAGTATGTATGATTATTTACATATATAATTATGTATATATACATTTCCGCTTATAATTTAAAGGTTCGTGAATCGTCGAACATAGTCACAGGGTAAATGATTCTATTAAAACGGTTCGAAAATTTTGAGACTCAACATTACAGACTTTGCTTATCGTATCGAAATCATAATTAGATTAGGTTTACATTTGGTCAGAAATTCCCGGATCATCACAGTACCTACCCGTTAAAGAAATTTCGTCCCGAAATTTGAGTGAGGTCGTCATGGCTAACAATAAATATGTTTTCTTGACGAATATGAGCTGATAAATAGAGTTTTATTATTATTGACTAAAATAGATAAAAAACTATTCGATTAGATGAAGTGTACGAATGAAGCTGTCACAACAGATTGAGATAGAGATTTAACTTTTGACGTAGTCACGGTGGAAATTAGAAAATAAGGTGCGTCTTATCTTTTGACGTTGTTTTGATTGAATTTAGAAAATAAGGCGTGTCTTAACTTTTGATGTAGAGGGTTGAATTTAGAAAATAAGATGCGTCTTAGCTTTTGATGTTGTTTTGCTTGAATTCTGGAATTCAAGAGATTTAAAGAAAATCTTTGAAATCGAAAAGATTTGATTCTTCGGTGAATAAGGAAATTAAGATCTTTATAATTAAATATCGTGATCTGCCTCGATTACTCTGTCTGATATTTCCATTATAAATCAAACTCTTCCGTTTCATTATTCTCACCATTCATATACTTTCTTTCTTAGTCCATACATCCAAAAGATTGTGAAATGCTTATTCCCGTTCTAATCCTTGATGTTTTCTTAATTATCATTTCTGTCATCCTTCTTTTCAATCTTCTACCAGAAGAATCTGTTTACTCCTACTATTACCTTGGGATAATACTATTCTTAATTATACCATGTCTTTATATTACTATTCGTATTAATATCCACAATTTGTAATTTATGTGTTGTTATCGAGCTTTATATCTTCCCTTATACTTCGAAGTCCTTGCTTCTGTTTTCTATAATCATTGTCAACCCCAGTTAATACTCCCCTCTATTTGCTGCGATTTATACTCCAATTTCTATTTCGGAGCTTTGTCCCTTCGTTTCTTCTTCTTGCAATTGGGCATCTCTTGTAATGGTCCAGAATTTGCAGATACAAGTTTCAGAATGAACATTGTTAATGTCCTAAGAAAGAAACGGTAATAGCACAATTTGACTTGTCAAATTACCAGAATTTGAGGAAAGATAGGACTATCAAGAAAAATATGTTCTTGATATGTTTATAGATTAGACAGAACGTAAGAGTCGTGTAACATAGCACATGATGACGTTATAATCTGTGAATCATCACATTCCATTTAGAAACTCAGCATGACTTACTGTAATATAATCACGTTGATCAAGTGTCATTATATTATACTAACTCATGCATCAATTTCCAACACTACTTCAAAAACATTTATAATTTAAACTTGAAAGTTTACAGAATATAGAAACTAACAGTTTCTATATCATGTAACACTGATAGCACGAAGAGATAATTAATATCGGAAGAGAATATTTATGAAGATATCTTCATAAATATTGAGGATATTTATAATGAAAGATACGATGATATCTTGGAATTTCTAATATCGAAGGATGATAGAGAAGATTCATCTGTAAGGGTTTAGATTCAGAAGTAAGGCGTTCGCTAAAAGTTTCATCAGATACAGAATCATCAGGATTCTTTATGTACAAGTTTAGTCCTTGTGATTTGTTTAGAGTCAATCTGTTTTCCAGTTCCAACCTTTCTGAGCTTTTCCAACATACTATTCTTTATCATGAACTTCCGATGATTAAGGTAGTTTACGGTTGTCTACGGTTTCTGCTGCTTCATTCAACTTTTTCAACATTCAGAGTATTGATTTGTAGACTGAGTGCTTTTCAGGATTTCAGATGAAAGATCATAATTCTAAGAGATGAATATTATACATATAACTGTTGATGTAGATATACTGTGAGTTTTCAAAGTACTGATTACTGATTCCCGGTAATTGGTATGTCAGTTCTCGTTACAAGATGCGAATGAGTACATGATGAGACTTCAATAGATAAATATAGTGATTTGTCAAAGAGATTTAAGTCAATGAGCGACGAGATTGCTGGTATATCTGCTGGTAATATGGTGGAATATAAAAGGTTCCCCGGTAACAATAAAAGAGCACGCATATATATCAAGGTTATAATAAGGTTGTTTCGAACAAAAAAAAAATCGAAGTTGTCTTGCTGGAGCTGTGACAAAATTTGTTAATTTGGAAAGGGATTGCAAAGTTATTTTGGGTAATAATAACACTAAGAAATTAGCATAGCTACGTTTTAAACGTTTGCTCAGTTTCCGAGAGTTTTTCAGGTGCATAACTATATGCATCAATCTTTTCTTCCGTAGGTAAAGTGTGGTCAGTTCATCCTCTCGCCTGAGGTGTTTTCAAGAATTTTGAAAAGTTTGAACATAGATTGTAATCGTCCAGATACAAATGAGGTTTAAGATGAAATCAAGTGGCAAACTTGAAGAATTGTTTAGTTTCATATGTTATAAACAATATTTTAATTCATTTTAATTGTCCAGTGTTGGTAATCCATAGTTGATAGTCCACAGTTAACAGTCCAAAAATTCATATATAGTTTATAATATTCGAATTAATTAATATGTATCGTGACCCGTATTCGTCTCAGACTCGATCACAACTCAAAGTATATATATTATTATAGAATCAACCTCAACCCTGTATAGAGAACTCGATCATTACTGCATATAGAGTATCTATGGTTATTCCAAATAATATATATATATATATATATATATATATATATATATATATATATATATATATATATATATATATATATATATATATATATATATATATATATATATATATATATATGCGTCGATATGATATGTCAAAACCTTGTATACGTGTCCCGATATTTAAAGTGCGTAAAATAAATACAGAAATTAAATGACAATAAATAAAATTGCGAGAATGTAAATTGCGATAATTAAATTACGATAAATAAAATTTAATCAGTTAGCTAGGAACAATTAGCTAGGAACAGTTAGCGTGGATTCTTAACACAATTTCTCATAGTTAATTAGTCTATTTCTAACAAATTTTATTTTGTCATATGTTTTCTTCATTATGCCACTTGTTGGATTCTGATAGGTCAAAATCCGAATATGAAATTGAATAAAAATGGTTATTCTGCGGTGAACGGATACGTATATCGGTGATTGTAAGTAAGATAGTAAATGACTGTTGAATCAGATTCGAAGAATGTACAGTATAACTTATTAATGTGAAATCTAAATATTCCTCGGGTATTACCTATCCGTTAAAATATTTTCACCATTAACAGTTTGTACGAAAGAATTTTTAATTACAATCTTTATGAAAATATATATACATATATATTTTCTTCAGATGTAATTATGGATTTAATGAGTCAATATGATATTAAACTCATTTGATTTACTGTTAGAACTAAGATACATAATCTATAAAACATTAGAGATTACATAATCGCCATGTCGAACGAAGATAAAATAGATAGAACGATACGTAGGACGATGATTATGCTCATCGTACAGAATGTGATATTGAGGCAAGGATTGTTGATGATACAGGTGCTGTTACTGATGGTACTGTTGGTGTCGGTGATGTTGCTGAAGCTGGTAAGTTTTGCACCATGTTCTCCAAATTGATTACTCGAGCGCGAAGCTCGTTGACTTCTTCGATTACTCCGGGATGATTGTCGATCGGAACGAGCGGATGAATAAGGTTTAGAATCTGAGTTATGATATAGTCGTGGCGAGATATTCGGGAAATGAGAGTGAAAATGGTGTTACGAACAGGTTCGCCGATAAGTGCTTCAGGTTCTTTGCCAAAAGGTGAATTCGGTTAGTGGAAGGGATCACCTTCTGCGCGTCTCCATTGATTAAGTCGACTACGACTCCATCAAATGAATTGGGGATGGATGATTGGTTGATTCATTCTAGTGACGTTACTTCCGGAGCTTAAATGACTATCCATTCGGAATAACTGTCGAGATAACTATCGGAATAGCTGTCGGAATCTGAGGGACTCGAACTAGTTGAAGGATTCATCTCGTACAATCAGATGAAGGATTTTCGATAAGAAATAGATTATAGGATGTAGATAAGTATCTTGCAATACATAATTTACATATGCATTTGTAATACTAAAATCTCATAAGTTACGGAGGAATCTACAGAAGATGTCAGGCAAAGTCTACAGTAACAGATACGCTAAGATATGAATTAGCAGATACACTAAGATACGAATTTTTGTCTATACACTATTCATGCAATCATTGCAGTAGGATGTGTCTAGATTAAGAATGATAAGCATGAAATTTTCTAAGGATGATAAGCAGATGATTTCCGACTAGAAATGATAAGCAAAACTTTTGACATGCAGACACGGTCGAAGTCCAGACTCACTAATGCATCTAAACAACTACTAGTTAGACACTCTAATGCAAGACCTGGTTCGCTAAGACCACCGCTCTGATACCAACTGAAAGGACCCATCCTAATCCATCCGGACGAAATCCATATCGATTATAAACGATTCACAACAGTTGATTACATCGCGAGGTACTTGACCTCTATATGATACATTTTACAAACATTGTATTCGTTTTTGAAAAGACAATATTTAATTACATCGAAAGTTGACAGGCATGCATACCATTTCATAATATATTCAACTATAATTGACTTAATAATAATCTTGATGAACTCGACGACTCGAATGCAACATCTGTTGAAATATGCCATGAATGACTCCAGGTAATATCTATAAAATGAGCAAATGCACAGCGGAAGATTTCTTTCGTACCTGAGAATAAACATGCTTTCAAGTGTCAACCAAAAGGTTGGTGAGTTCATTGGTTTATGATAAATAATCATTTCATAATTTTAATAGACCACAAGATTTCATATTTCCATTTCTCATAAATATACATCCCATGCATAGAGACAAAAATATCATTCATATGGATTGAACACCTGGTAACCGACATTCACAATATGCATTTAAGAATATCCCCATCATTCCGGGATCCTCCATCGGACATGATATAAATTTCAAAGTACTAAAGCATCCGGTACTTTGGATGGGGCTTGTTGGGCCCGATAGATCTATCTTTAGGGTTCGCGTCAATTAGGGTGTCTGTTCCCTAATTCTTAGATTACCAGACTTAATAAAAAGGGGCATATTCAATTCGATAATTCAACCATAGAATGTAGTTTCGATTACTTGTGTCTATTTCGTAAAACAGTTATAAAAGCAGCGCATGTATTCTCAGCCCAAAAATATAAAGGGTAAAAAAGGCAAATGAAACTCACCTAATATATTTTGTAGTAAAAATACATATAACGACATTGAACAACTGAACAATGCAGGGTTGGCCTCGGATTCACGAACCTATATTATTCATATATATATTAAAACATATACTGGAAATCACATAATTTTATTTATTAATGTATGTTATTTAGGTAATTGTAGTTATATAATATTCATATTAAACTTCGTTTAAAAAAATCATATATTTATATTATATCTTAACTTATGTGTTATATATATATATATATATATATATATATATATATATATATATATATATATATATATATATATATATATATATATATATATATCTAAAATGATTATTGTAGTTATATTAGTATATATATATATATAGTATTATATTAAAAATACCTAATCTGTTATATGTAGTCATATATATAATGACAATATGTTTTTCATATACTTATATGGAATATCAATATATTAGTAGTATATATAATAGGTGTGTTTTTGTGTACAAAATATTTATTGGTCAAAAATAATAGTTTTGATATTAATATTTTACTAGTAAAAATAATAATAACTTTATTAATAATGAAAATATTAATAATAATAATGATATTCGTTAATAATGATACTCATGTTATTAATAATTATAATAATCTTAATAACTATCACCATGACATTAATACTAATACTAATATTAATGGAAATAATAATAAATTATATTATTTTCATACTAATAAAGATAACAATAGTCATAATCTTAATGATAATAATAATAATTATAATTGTATTTATAATTATGATAATAATAAAAAGTAATTAATATTTATTAGTAACACTAATAATAATGATAACTACAATACTTAGTAATAATACTAATAATTAATAATAACAATAATAATCATAACATTAATAACATAATAATAATGAAAATGATAATAAAAATAATAATACTAATTAATATGTGACTACCTTCAAGAAAAATAAGCCCTTTTTTAAAAAAGTTGCCTCGTACGAGGTTCGAACTCGCGACCACGCGTTAACCCGAGACTCACTTAAACCACTTAACCGAATCCGCTTTACTGAATTTATACCCAACCAGATTTTTATTTAACTCATTTCCTCCTGTTTCCAAGTTCCTCCATTCAGCTTTTATATATAAAAAAAATACGCCATGTAGGGATCAAACCCTCGACCTCTAGCTTACCACATCACTGCCTTACCATTCCTTCTACCTTGCTTATCTGACTAAAATCCAGTATATGTTTTATTTAACCTATTATTTTTGTGTTCCATCTTCTTCCTCATAAACTCAAATGGTCCAACCAACAACAATAATCAAAATAACTAAATCGTGACTTCATTAAGAACTTGTACAATCAGGGGAAAAAAATATATATATAAATTGGATAAAAAAAAATTTTTAAAAAAAAATATACAGCCTGCTGCTGCGTTCGGAATTAACGAAGAAAAAAAATAAGTTTGATTTCAAGAGCGTTTTAGGCAAAGGTTAAAACACGAAATATATTCCAAATCGATCCTAAAAACTTTCCAAATCCCCAATTGATCTTAAATCGTAACAGGTATCACGAATTTGAGTGAAGAACAATAAGTTTGACTTTTTAAATAAAAACTTTGACTTCGAAATTAAACATCAATTGAAGAAATTAAGGTTCGAAAACTTACAGATAGATTACTTAAATCAGTCTCAACAACACTGCAATATTATATTTTGGAGATTGGTCCGAGATTGAGATATGGATTAAAATGGGTAGCGAACAAGATAAAGAAAAGAAAAAAAAATATAGTTCAGTGAGTTTATCTCTGAATAGCAGCAGATGAAATACATGTTGCCATTAAATGATTGAGATAACAATTCAATTGATCAGGGTTGATTGGTGGTACACGACAGAAGGTCACGGACGAACAGGAGGATAAAGAGAAAAAAAAAACAGATGCTGACTAAAAAAACACTCGTATATATATATATATATATATATATATATATATATATATATATATATATATATATATATCTACAATTATATTTATATCTGTAATAATCCAGCAGTTATATATCTGTTTATATATATATATATATATATATATATATATATATATATATATATATATATATATATATATATATATATATATATATATATATATATATATATATATATATATATATGTATATATTTATATATGTATACTATCTATATATTTGTATTCATATCACAATTAATTTTAATACAATAATAATAATACTAAATGTAATAATACTAATAATAATAATAGAATTGTAGTAATAATAGTAATAATGTCATAATAATAATTAAATTTACTACTAATTATAATAATAATGATACTAACAATGATTATAATAATATTAGTAATATTAATAACAATAAACAAATTAAATATATCAAGTTTTATATCTATATATTATATTAAAATATTAATATTCATAATTCTGATATTAATATTAATATTGATATTTATTTTATTAATAATAATAAAAGTAGTAATATCATTATTATCAATTATATAATATTTAATGTTTGTATAATATATATTATATATATTTAATGTTTATGTATTTTAATAATATCCATATAGTAATAATTATGTATAGACATTATATATATTTTCAAACTACTATATATAATTATGTTTTTAAATATCAAGTTTTATTACTTGGATAAATATATTAATTGTATATATTGAAACAATTAAATCCCAAAATTTATACATTTAATACTTTGTTAACGTTGACCAATTATGTTCGAAATCCTTTATATTGAATATAACTTACGTAACAAAATTTAGTCAATTTTAAATTATCTTTCATCATAACTAAATCACATAATAGTTCATTAATGTATTTAATTTAGTATGTATGATTATTTACATATATAATTATCTATATATACATTTCCGCTTATAATTTAAAGGTTCGTGAATCGTCGAACATAGTCACAGGGTAAATGATTCTATTAAAATGGTTCGAAAATTTTGAGACTCAACATTACAGACTTTGCTTAACGTATCGAAATCATAATTAGATTAGGTTTACATTTGGTCGGAAATTCCTGGGTCATCACATATTCTATCTACTCGCTCAGCATACAGCTTGGCTTTCTTTTTATCATACTTGATCATGAACTTAGCATTTCTTTTCAGGGTAGCCCTTTTATATTCTTCAATGCTGATCAGATCATCATCAATTTCACGCTTATCAGGAGTGAGGGTTCGCCTACGCTCCATTTTTAGTATTTTTAGAGCAGCATAGGCCCCAAACTTAGCGTTGAAAGCAGCATCTAATTCCTGCTGTCTCTTCTGATGTCTCTCTATTTTTCTTTTCAATCTCTTCTGATGTCTCTCCATTTTTCTTTTCAATTTACGTTCAATGGTTTGAGAGACAACAAAAGATTCAGCAACAGCCAATTCAGAAACGTCATTGGGCTTACTGCCAGAACCAATATCATCCACTGATGTGGCAGACACACTGGGTTGAGATTCACCAGCTGTCTGTACACCAGCTTCAGTATGAGCTGTAGAGACCTGTCCTAATCCATCCGGACGAAGTCCATATCGATTATAAACGATTCACAATAGTTGATTACATCGCGAGGTATTTGACCTCTATATGATACATTTTACAAACATTGCATTCATTTTTAAAAGACAAACATTCTTTTCATCGAAAGTTGACATTATGCATACCATTTCATAATACATCCAACTATATTTGACTTAATAATAATCTTGATGAACTCAACGACTCGAATGCAACGTCTTTCGAAATATGCCATGAATGACTTCAAATAATATCCTTAAAATGAGCTAATACACAGCGGGAGATTTCTTTCATACTTGAGAATAAACATGCTTTAAAGTGTCAACCAAAAGGTTGGTGAGTTCATTAGTTTAACATAAATAATCATTTCCATCATTTTAATAGACCACGAGATTTTCATTTTCAGTTCTCATAAATATACGTCCCATGCATAGAGACAAAAATATCATTCATATGGATTGAACACCTGGTAACCGACACTAACAAGATGCATATAAGAATATCCCCAATCATTCCGGGAAATCCTTCGGACATGATATAAAACAACATCGAAGTACTAAAGCATCCGCTACTTTGGATGGGGTTCGTTAGGCCCAATAGATCTATCTTTAGGATTCGCGTCAATTAGTAGACTGGTTTACTAATTCTTAGGTTACCAAATAAAAAGGGGCATATTCGGCTTCGATCATTCAACCATATAATGTAGTTTCGATTACTTGTGTCTATTTCGTAAAACATTTATAAAATTTGCGCATGTATTCTCAGCCCAAAAATATAAAGGGTAAAAAGGCAAATGAAACTCACAATACTGTATTTTGTAGTAAAAATACATATGACGATATTGAACAATGCAGGGTTGGCCTTGGAATCACGAACCTATATTATTCATATATATATATATATATATATATATATATATATATATATATATATATATATATATATATATATATATATATATATATATTAATACATATTCGTAATTGAGCAATTTCATATATTATAACCTTATATATTATATATTTAATTTTTATATATGTTTAAAAAATAGTTATTATATATATATATATATATATATATATATATATATATATATATATATATATATATATTCTAAAAGTACTTGATTTGTTATGTAGGAATATTTATAATAAGATTGTTAATATAAATAATTTCTTACTTTTATGTAATATTACTTATAAGTATATTTTTAATTCGTAATAATATTAATAATAGTTGTATTTGATAGTAATGGTAATATATATAAAAAAAATAACATTACATATAATAATTATAATAAGAATCATAGTAATAATAATAATAATGATATTAGCAGTAAAAATGATAATAATAATAATAATAATAATAATAATAATAATAATAATAATAATAATAATAATAATAATAATAATAATAATAATAATAATAATAATAATAATAATAATAATAATAATAATAATAATAATAATAATAATAATAATAATAATAATAATAATAATAATAATAATAATAATAATAATAATAATAATAATAATTATTATTATTATTATTATTATTATTATATAGTTGTAATGATAACAAAATAACAATTTTTGTAAAAGTGATAATAAGTTTTAATAATAACAATACTAATAATGATAATAATACTTGAGTTAATAATAATAGTAATAATATTACTAAAAATGGTACAAATACTAATATTTACGAAAATAATAATAAGTTGTATTATTTTGTTAATAATTATAATAATAATATTCATAATCGTAAAAAAAAATGATAATTATACTAAAATGATAAAATTAATAATACTAATACTAATATTAATAATAATCATAATAGTAGTAATGGTAATAAGAATTTTAATACTTAAGTATGCTTATAATACTAATAATAATAATAATCATAATAATAACAATAACAATAACAATAACAATAACAATAACAATAACAATAACAATAACAATAATAATAATAATAATAATAATAATAATAACAATAATAATAATAATAATAATAATAATAATAATAATAATAATAATAATAATAATAATAATAATAATAATAATAATAAGAACAATAATAAGAATAAAGATTCTTGACATTAAAAACTACCTCATACGGCCTTTAAAAAAATAGTTGCTACCCACCGGGCTCGAACCCGAGACCTCACGCTCACCCGACATCCTCCTAAATCGTTACACTGCTGTGTATTTTTCTGATTAATCTCACTTCCAAATAATTATAACCCGTATCCTCTATTTCTATTCCTCCTTCTTCTCTATTCGGCCAAGTCTCAGAACAAACCAAATCGCGTTTTACTAATTTGAGTTAAGACTTGATTTTTAAATTATAATCGACTGGAAGTAGGGTTTTTAATTATCAGTCAAACTAAAAAAAATTAAATAACAGAAAAACAGTCGCGAAGAACAAAAACAACTTCAAACATCAAAATCATTTCCACATTCATAAAATTGAGTTGTCAGTTTAATTTAAGTTTTAAAAATCGAAACAAAACCAATTAAAAATGTGTTTGAATTTATATTACAGAAAGAGAAAAAAAAATAAACAAAATAGTCATTACAGCTTTTTTTTATATAAACAAGAACTCAAACTCTGATTTTGATTTTGAGGATGTTTTAGGCAAAGTTTATAACATGAAAAAGGTTGTAAACGACTCATAGAAACTATATGATTCAACAATTGATCCTAAAACATCAACCTGAACTTGAATTTGACGATGAACAACAAGTTTGACTTTTTAAAAATCACACTTTGACTCCAAAATTAGATCTCGATAGTAAAAGTTGGACTTTGAAACTTTCCAGATAGCTTGAATGAAGTATTTCTGACAATTCTGCATTAACACTTTCTGAAATTGATTGAAAAATCAAGATTTTTGGAAAATCACCCAAGAACAGGGCAGAACCTGATGTTCATTGCTTTTTTCGATTAATTTGATTAATTTAGAAGTTGTTAAGGAGTTCTGTAAGTTGTGAATGAAAATGTGAGTCTTCTCATATCAATTAACAACTGGATTGAATTATATAAAGACTTATGTCGATAATTTATTAAATTAGATACAGAAAAATAAATATAAAAAATAAGAGGGGAAAGAGATTGCTAACGAATTTTGTAGGTATTAGAGATTTAGATTCGATTCTTATGTACTAGAATGGATTAAGACTGCTAACAAATTAGAGACAAAACAAGAAAGAAAAACAGTACGATTGTGATGCACATAGAAAATCGATTCGTTATATAATTTTATTTATAATTAATGTTTATATTAATAATTAGTGAATATAAGTAAATATATTAATAATAATAAATAAATAAAATACTGATAATTATTATAATAGAAAATAATACTAAAAATATTACTAATCAAAATAATCATACGAATAATAATGATAGAAATAATAATAATAATAATAAATATAATAAATGATAATTTTAATTACTAATAATATTTAAATCATATTTAGATTATAATTTTAATAATACTTATATTTTTAACTTTTGTTTTGATAAACATACTTTAGAATTATTAGAATTTTAAATTATATCAATATTAATAATAATAGGGTTAACAATACTAATACTGATATTAATATTTAAAAATATTGAAAGTAACTATAACAATTATATTTAATTCTATTTTTAACCCGTAATCAAACTTAATATTACATATTATTAATTATGACATTATAATATCATATATATAACATTAATATTTATATATATTACAATATATATATTTATATAACATTAATTATGTAAAGAAAATATATATGTTTACATATTGATTTATTTTAATCACATCTTTATTATTTTATATATTATCTTACATATTCAATTCAAATGATTAAATTGTTTTCTATTATTTCGAATTATTATATATATACTTATGTTTATATATATATATATATATATATATATATACACACACAATTGTTCATGAATCGTCAGGAGTGGTCAAAGTCAGATGATTTCATAAAATAGTTCAAAAATTTTGAGACTCGGTTTAAAAGACTTTGCTTATCGTGTCAAGAACATATAAAGATTAAGTTTAATTTTGGTCGAAAATTTCCGGGTCGTCACAGTACCTACCCGTTAAAGAAATTTCGTCCCGAAATTTGAGTGAGGTCGTCATGGTTAACGATAATAATGTTTTCATGATGGATACAAGTTGATATATAGATTTTTATCATCATAGAGTAATATGGATAAAACAATTCGATTATTAGAAGAGCATGAATGAAGCGATCACAAAATAGTGAAATGAGAAAGATAAGTTTCATCATACTTTTGACTAGTCATGGTTGAATTTAGAAAATAAGGTTCGTCTTAACTTTTGACGTCGTCTTGGTTGAATTCTAGAATTCAAGTGATTTAAAAAAAATCTTGGAAATCTATAAGATCTGATTCTTCGGGATTTATGGAAATTAAGATCTTTATAATTAAATACGATGATCTGCCTCGATTACTCTGTCTGATAATCCCATTATAAATTAAACTCTTTCATTCCATTATCCTCACCATTCCTATATTGTCTTTCTTAATCCATATATCCAAAAGATTGTGAAAATGCTTAATCCAGTTGTAATCCTTGATATTTTCTTAATTATCATTTTTGTCATTCTTCTTTTGAATCTTCCACCATAAAAATCTGTTTACTTCTAATATTACCTTGGGGTGATACAATTCTTAATTATACCGTGTCTTTATATTGCTATTCGTATTAATATCCACGGTTTGTAACCTCTGTGTTGTTATTGGGCTTTATATTTTCTCTTATATTTTGGAGCTCTTTGCCTTTTTATTATCTTCTCGATCTCTAGTAAAGCGAGTATCGGTCCAGAATTCGTAAGTATGGAATTTCGGCTAAACATCATGTTCTAAATAAGAAAGAATGTATTATCACGATTTGATTTGTCAAATTACCAGAATCACTGAGAATAGAACTATCAAGAATACATTTTCTTGATATGTTCAGAAGTTAAGCAGAATGAAAGAGCTATGTAACATGGCACATGATGACGTTATGATCTGTGAATCATCATGTTCCAATAGAAACTCAGCATGACTTACTATAATATAATCACGTTGATCAAGTGTCATTATATTATACTGATTCATGCATCAATTTCTTTACATTTCTCCAGAATTCATTCATAAATTAAATTTAAATTTTACAGAAGTTTTCAATATAATGAAACATAGGAAGCACGAAGAGATATATAATTTCGGACGAGAATATTTATGAAAAATATCCTCAGAAATATCGAAGATATTTATGATGATATTTTGGAATTTCCAAGTTCAAAGGTTGATTAAGAAAAATTTTTCGCAAGATTTTAACATGACTTCGGAACAAGATATTCTCTAAAGATTTCAACGGATCCAGAATTACCTGGATTCTTTGAATATAGGGTATGGTCCTTGTATTTGTCCTTGGTCTCCTTCGTGGTTAGCTCAATCCATTTTCCAGTTCCAACTTTTCTAAGCTTTTCCAACATACTATCCTTTATCATCAAACTTTCGATGATTAAGGTCATTTACGGTTGTCTACGGTTTCTGCTGCTTCATTCAGCTTTTTCAACATTCAGAGTATTGATTCGTAGGCTGGGTGCTTTTCAGAATTTCAGAATGGAAGATCATAATTCTAAGAGATGAATGTTATACATACAACTGTTGATGTAGACATACTGTGAGTTTTCAAAGTACTGATTATTGATTCCCGGTAATTGGTATGGCAGTTCTCGTTACAAAATGCAGATGAGTATATGATAGGGTTTCAATGAATAAATATAATGATTTATCAGAGAGATTTAAGCCAAGAAGCATCGAGGTTGTTGGTACGTCTGCTGGTAATATGGTGGAATATAAAAGAATTCTCCAGTATCAAAAGGGTAATAGTATATATCAGGATTATAGTAAGACTACTTCGAATGAAAAGTCGAAGTTGGCTTGTTAGAGCTGTGACAAAATTGGCTACTTTGAAAAGGGATCGCAAAGTTATTTTTGCTAATAAATGCCAAAGGATCTGACGCGGCTACGTGTTAAACTTTTACTCAGTTGTCGAGAGTTTCTCAGGTGCATAACTATATGCATAAATCTTTCCTTCCGTAGATGAAGTGCGGTTGATTCATCCTATCGATTGAGGTGTTTTCAAGAATCATGAAAGGTTTGAACGCAGATTGTAATCGTCAAGATATAAATGGGGTTTAAGATGAAATCAAGTGGCAAACTTGAAGGAATGTTTAGTTTCATATGTTATAATCAATATTTTAATTCATTTTAATTGTCCAATGTTGGCAGTTCACAGTCAATAGTCCACAGTTAACAGTTCAATAATTCATATATAGTTTAATATATAATATTCGAATTAATTAATATGTATCGTGACCCGTGTACATGTCTCAGACTCGATCATAACTCAAACTATATATATTATTGTAGAATCAACCTCAACCATGTATAGCGAACTCGATCATTACTGCATATAGAGTGTCTATGGTGATTCCAAATAATATATATAGATGTGTCGATATGATATGTCAAAACCTTGTATACGTGCCCCGATATTTAAAGTGCGTAAAATAAATAACAGAAATTAAATGACGATAAATTAAATGCGTAAAGTAAATAACAGAAATTAAATGACGATAGATAAAATTGCGATAATTAAATTGCGATAAATAAACTGCGATAAATAAAATGTAATCAGTTAGCTAGGAACAGTTAGCTAGGAACAGTTAGCATGGATTCTTAACAAAATTCCTCATAGTTAATTTGTTTGTTTCTAACAAATTTTATTTTGTCAAATGTTTTCTTCATTATGCCACTTGTTGGATTCTGATATATCAAAATCCAAATATGAAATTGGATGAATATGGTTATTCTGTGGTGAACGGATTTGTATATCGGTGGATGTAAGTAGGATAGTAAACGACTGTTAAATCAGCTTCGAAGAATGTACATTGTAACTTATTAATGTGAAATCTGAATATTCCTCGGGTATTACCTACCCGTTAAAATATTTTCACAATTAACACTTTGTACGAAAGAATTTTTAATTACAATCTTTATGAAAACATATATACATATATATTTTCTTCAGATGTAATCATGGATTCATTGAGTTAATATGATATTAAACTCATTTGGTTTACCGTTAGAATTAGAATACTTAATCTCTAAAACATTTAGAGATTACTTAATCGCCATGAAGAACGAAGATAATCGATGTAGAACGATACGTAGAATGATGATTATACTCGAGGTACAGAATGAGATGTTGAGGCATGTAGAACGATGATTATACTCGAGGTACAGAATGAGATGTTGAGGCATGGATTGTTGATGGTACTGGTGCTGTTACTGTTGGTACTGTTGGTGCCGGTGATGTTGCTGAAGCTGGTAAGTTTTGCACCATATTCTCCAAATTGATTACTCGAGCGCGAAGTTCGTTGACTTCTTCTATTATTCCGGGATGATTGTCGGTCAGAACGAGCGGATGAATAAGGTTTTGAATTTGAGATAGAATATAATCGTGGCGAGATACTCTGGAAATGAATGTGAGAATGGTGTTTCGAATAGGTTCGCCGATAAGTGCTTCATGTTCTTTGCCAAGAGTACAGGTTGGTGGGTGGAAAGGATCGCCTTCCTCTTTTCTCCCTAGGTTAAGTCGACTACGAACCCATCAGATGAATTAGGGATGGTTGATTGGTTGATTCATTCTGGTGACGCTGCTTCCGGAGTTTAGGTGAATATCCATGTCGGAATAGCTGTCGGAATAACTATCGGAATAGCTATTGGAATCTGAGGGACTCGATCTAGTTGAGGGATTCATCTCGTACGATCAGATGAAGGATTTTCGATAAGAAATAGATTATAGAATGTAGATTAGTACCCTACAATACATAATTTACATATGCATATATAATACTAAAATCCCATAAGTTACTGAGGAATCTACGGAAGTTGTCAGGCAAAGTCTACAGTAACAGATATGCTAAGATATGAATTAGCAGATACGCTAAGATATGAATTTTGTCTATACACTATTCATGCAATCATTGCAGTAAGATGTGTCTAGACTAAGAATGATAAGCAGGTAATTTTCTAAGGATGATAAACAGATGATTTCCGACAAAAATGATAAGCAAAACTTTTGACATGCAGACAAGGTCGAAGTCCAGACTTACTAATACATCCTAACGACTATCAGTTTGACACACTAATGCAAGACCTGGTTCACTAAGACCACCGCTCTAATACCAACTGTAGAGACCCGTCCTAATCCATCCGGACGAAGTCCATATCGATTATAAACGATTCACAATAGTTGATTACATCGCGAGGTATTTGACCTCTATATGATACATTTTACAAACATTGCATTCATTTTTAAAAGACAAACTTTCTTTTCATCGAAAGTTGACATTATGCATACCATTTCATAATACATCCAACTATATTTGACTTAATAATAATCTTGATGAACTCAACAACTCGAATGCAACGTCTTTTGAAATATGCCATGAATGACTTCAAATAATATCCTTAAAATGAGCTAATGCACAGCGGAAGATTTCCTTCATACCTGAGAATAAACATGCTTTAAAGTGTCAATCAAAAGGTTGGTGAGTTCATTAGTTTAACATAAATAATCATTTCCATCATTTTAATAGACCACAAGATTTTCATTTTCAGTTCTCATAAATATACGTCCCATGCATAGAGACAAAAATATCATTCATATGGATTGAACACCTGGTAACCGACATTAACAAGATGTATATAAGAATATCCCCTATCATTCCGGGAAATCCTTCGGACATGATATAAAACAACATTGAAGTACTAAAGCATCCACTACTTTGGATGGGGTTCGTTAGGCCCAATAGATCTATATTTATGATTCACGTCAATTAGTAGACTGGTTTACTAATTCTTAGGTTACCAAGTAAAAAGGGGCATATTCGGCTTCGATCATTCAACCATATAATGTAGTTTCGATTACTTGTGTCTATTTCGTAAAACATTTATAAAAATTGTGCATGTATTCTCAGCCCAAAAATATAAAGGGTAAAAAGGCAAATAAAACTCACAATACTGTATTTTGTAATAAAAATACATATGACGACATTGAACAATGCAGGGTTGGCCTTGGATTCACGAACCTATATTATTCATATATATATATATATATATATATATATATATATATATATATATATATATATATATATATATATATATATATATATATATATATATATATATATATATATATATATATATATTAATACATATTCGTAATTGAGCAATTTCATATATTATAACCTTATATATATTATATATTTAATTTGTATATATGTTTAAAAATATATATATATATATATATATATATATATATATATATATATATATATATATATATATATATATATATATATATATATATATATATATATATTATAAAAGTACTTGATTTGTTATGTGGGAATATTTATAATAAGATTGTTAATATAAATAATTTCTTACTTTTATGTAATATTACTTATAAGTATATTTTTATATACGTAATAATATTAATAATAGTTGTATTTGATAGTAATGGTAATATATATAAAAAAATAACATTACATATAATAATTATAATAAGAATCATAGTAATAATAATAATAATGATATTAGCAGTAAAAATGATAATAATAATAATAATAATAATAATAATATAGTTGTAATGATAACAAAATAACAATTTTTGTAAAAATGATAATAAGTTTTAATAATAAAAATACTAATAATGATAATAATACTTGAGTTAATAATAATAGTAATAATAGTACTAAAAATGGTACAAATACTAATATTTACGAAAATAATAATAAGTTGTATTATTTTGTTAATAATTATAATAATAATATTCATAATCGTAAAAAAATGATAATTATACTAAAATGATAAAATTAATAATACTAATACTAATATTAATAATAATCATAATAGTAGTAATGGTAATAAGAATTTTAATACTTAAGTATGCTTATAATGCTAATAACAATAACAATAACAATAACAATAACAATAACAATAACAATAACAATAACAATAACAATAACAATAACAATAACAATAACAATAACAATAACAATAACAATAACAATAACAATTACAATAACAATAACAATAACAATAACAATAACAATAATAATAATAATAATAATAATAATAATAATAATAATAATAATAATAATAATAATAATAATAATAATAATAATAATAATAAAGATTCTTGACATTAAAAACTACCTCATACGGCCTTTAAAAAAATAGTTGCTACCCGCCGGGCTTGAACCCGAGACCTCACACTCACCCAACATCCTCCTAAGCTGTTACGCTGCTGTGTGTTTTTCTGATTAATCTCACTTCCAAATAATTATAACCCGTATCCTCTATTTCTATTTCTCCTTCTTCTCTACTCGGCCAAGTCTCAGAACAAACCAAATCGTGTTTTACTAATTTGTGTTAAGACTTGATTTTTAAATTATAATCGACTAGAAGTAGGGTTTTTAATTATCAGTCTAACTAAAAAAAATTAAATAACTGAAAAACAGTCGCGAAGAACAAAAACAACTTCAAACATCAAAATCAATTCCACATTCATAAAATTGAGTTGTCAGTTTAATTTAAGTTTTAAAAATCGAAACAGAACCAATTAAAAATGTGTTTGAATTTATATTACAGAAAGAGAAAAAAAACAAAATAGTCATTACAACGTTTTTTTTTATAAACAAGAACTCAAACTCTGATTTTGATTTTGAGGATGTTTTAGGCAAAGCTTATAACATGAAAAAGGTTGTAAACGACTCATAGAAACTATATGATTCAACAATTGATCCTAAAACATCAACCTGAACTTGAATTTGACGATGAACAACAAGTTTGACTTTTTAAAAATCACACTTTGACTCCAAAATTAGATCTCGATAGTAAAAGTTGGACTTTGAAACTTTCCAGATATCTTGAATGAAGTATTTCTGACAATTTTGCACTAACACTTTCTGAAATTGATTGAAAAATCAAGATTTTTGGAAAATCACCCAAGAACAGGGCAGAACCTGATGTTCATTGCTTTTTTCGATTAATTTAATTAATTTAGGAGTTGTTAAGGAGTTCTGTAAGTTGTGAATGAAAATGCGAGTCTTCTCATATCAATTAACAACTGGATTGAATTATATAAAGACTTGTGTCGATAATTTATTAAATTAGATACAGAAAAATAAATATAAAAAATAAGAGGGGAAAGAGATTGCTAACGAATTTTGTAGGTATTAGAGATTTAGATTCGATTCTTATGTACTAGAATGGATTAAGACTGCTAACAAATTAGAGACAAAACAAGAAAGAAAAACAGTACGATTGTGATGCACATAGAAAATCGATTCGTTATATAATTTTATTTATAATTATTGTTTATATTAATAATTAGTGAATATAAATAAATATATTAATAATAATAATAAATAAAATACTGATAATTATTATAATAGAAAATAATAATAAAAATATTACTAATCAAAATAATCATACTAATAATAATGATAGAAATAATAATAATAATAATAATAATAATAATAATAATAATAATAATAATAATAATAATAATAATAATAATAAATATAATAAATGATAATTTTAATTACTAATAATATTTAAATCATATTTAGATTATAATTTTAATAATACTTATATTTTTAACTTTTATTTTGATAAACATACTTTACAATTATTAGAATTTTAAATTATATCAATATTAATAATAATAGTGTTAACAATACTAATACTGATATTAATATTTAAAAATATTGAAAGTAACTATAACAATTATATTTAATTCTATTTTTAACTCGTAATCAAACTTAATATTACATATTATTAATTATGACATTATAATATCATATATATTACATTAATATTTATATATATTACAATATATATATATTTATATTACATTAATTATGTAAAGAAAATATATATGTTTACATATTTATTTATTTTAATCACATCTTTATTATTTTATATATTATCTTACATATTCAATTCAAATGATTAAATTATTTTCTATTATTTCGAATTATTATATATATACTTATGTTTATAAATATATATATATATATATATATATATATATATATATATATATATATATATATATATATATATATATATTTACACAATTGTTCGTGAATCGTCGGGAGTGGTCAAAGTCAGATGATTTCATAAAATAGTTCAAAAATTTTGAGACTCGGTTTAACAGACTTTGCTTATCGTGTCAAGAACATATAAAGATTAAGTTTAATTTTGGTCGGAAATTTTCGGGTCGTCACATGAGCGTTGCTGGGCTTAGTGCCAGTACCATCACCATCTCTCCTTTGCTGTTTAGGAGCCTTTTCATGCTCATGCTCCCCCTCAGATTGTTTTTTCTTTTTGGACTTCTTTCTAGACTTCTTCTCCCCCTTTTTGTCATCAGCAGGGGCAGAAGGGTGAGCAGGGGAGACCTGTGCATCAAGGTCACTATCGGACTGAGGAATAGCGAAAGCAAAATTATTCCAGCCAGCATCAGTAGGAGAAAGATGGGCACCAGGATCTACGCCATATTGTCTTAGGCAGAGGTTGGAAGTTCGAACTTCATTTCTAGCAACACCCATGGCCATTTGTTGGACATCAGCGCCAACATCAGCTTGAAGAGCAGCCATTCATTGCATTACCTCTACCATTTGAACATAAGCTGAGGCAGGAATCATAGTAGCCATTTGTTGTTCCAGAGAATCCAATCTCTCTGACAATACCCTATTCTCCTCATCAAGAAAGAGAATTCTGCGATTAGCAGCATTCAAATCAGCTTGAAGACGGGAAATATCCTCAATATACTCATTGTGAGAGATGACTCACTTCTTTAAATCCTCCTCCTCTTCATGTTGTTTGACAATGGCTTCCACCGCAAGATCTGCAAAGGCACATACTTGTTTGAGCTGGGCTTCAATGGATGAAGTTGTAACTTGCCCAGCTTATTGTATGGCTTCAGTCATTCTATCAACAATGGCAGAACGAATGGTGTTTTGTAGATCCAGTGTGACTTCAGTTAATGTCTTATAGACAGCCAAAGTGGAGATGGCAGCCACCTCATCAGCATTAAACTTAGTATAGCTGGTGGAGGGGCGATCACTAGCAACTAAAATAGGAGTACCTCCGTGGGGTGGTGGAGGTGGAAGGTCAGAGTCTGACTCATCACCATGATCACCATCATTTTTACCTTCACTCGAAGGTTTAGAACCACTGGTATCCTTGTCAGCATCATTATCAGCATCATCAGTGAGATCCACTGGTTTATCTTTAGAGCCAGTCACATTATCATGAATGAATGGCTCTTCCTTACCAGTACCTTTATCGGCATCACCATCAGATGAAGAAGATGATGAGGAAGAAGTTGATGAAGAAGAAGGTACTGGCAAATCAGGAAGTTTTTGCATGATAAACTTACCAGTAGTGGGATCTCTGATGAACTTGAGAGGCCTCCATGTACCAAGCCATGGAGAAGCAGCTGGAGCCATACCAAAATAGTGATAGTATGGCTGCTCATTGATCTGTTCTAAAGTGGCCAGCCTCTCATATACCTCTTCTCTTGCGGGTCGATCAAGCTGAGACAACATTTCAGTCAGCTCTTCTCTAGGTAGTTTACTGGCTGACACTAGAGCACTTTGGGGATCAATAGTCAGCTGATCCACCAGCAAGGCAACTCTGGGAGTGATGGATGCTCCCCTATAAATGAAGTTAGGTACAACTTCATCAGGATCTAGTACCTGGCACACATATGGTTGCTTCTCAGCAGAAGCAATAGCCTGAGACGAATCAGTAGTGGCAGTAGCAGAGGTACCAACATCCATAATGGGTTCCGTAGAACCAGTAGCAGCAGTAGGTGACTGTGCAGTAGTGAAGAAGCAGCATCTGTAGCACCTCTAAAGAAAGTATCCGGTGTTGAATCAGAAACCTGTAGATTACCAGCGGGATCCACAGTAATAAATTGTCTTGATTGAAGATCAGAAACATCCGAAATACTAATAGAACCAGTGTCATCCTGGTCACCACCCGTAGTAATTTCCTCAGTAACAGCAGTTGGAGGAGTAACGATGGTAAAACCAGTAACATCAATATCAAGAACCTCCTTAACAATATTACCAATGTCCTTTTCAAGTGTAGGAGGAGGTTCTATTATCATCTCCTCAACCACTACAGAATCAGTGGTTGAAACAGCAATACCAGAGACAGTAGGAGGAGTAGCAGTAATATCAGCAGTAGCTAATTCCTCATTATCAGTAAGAACAGTGGAACCAGCAACCACATTGTCTCCAGTAGAGCCAGCAGCAGTAGAGACAACAGTACTAGTATCAGCACCACCAGTAGGAAAATCAGTAGCACCAACACCAGTAGCAGAAGCAGAGAGCTCATCGGTAGAAACATTAACATCATTTTCTTGCTCCCCCTCTGCTTGTTCATCTACCCTGCTAAGAACTGAAACAAAAGAACATTTTATGTTAACAACTGTAGAACCAAATAAATTTGACTCAACAATTGCATCTGTTGTTGGTCTCTGGGGACAGACTGGTGGTTTAGTCAGCCCTTTGATTGAGATAGAGTTAGGTGTCTGTAAGTGCAGCTGTGACTCTGCTGACTCATTGGGAACACATGTTGACCCAGATAGTGTAAGAGTTCTGGCTGGTAATGATGTAGGAGTGAGACTCTTATCATGATCCAAGTAACATATTGGCTGTGTAGTATCCTGATTTGGTTCAACACGATGAGGACCCAGCTCAAGTCTGCTTTAGGGGTCAGTTATGTGCTCTGCTGGTTGTACTGTCAGCAGATGATATAGCATTAAGTTCAATTTAGAAAAATGTGGAAGTGTCTGGTTAGAAGAGTATGGGTTGCTACTCTTCTTAACACTAGTTTTAAAACCAGTCAGCTTGGGAGCCAAGGTTATACCTTTAACTCCACTTTCATTTTTCAAGTCAGCAGTTAAAATATTTTCAATTAAGTTAGAATTTTCTGCTGTTTGGTCTAGAAACGCAACAGGTTCTATAGCCACATCCTTTGCAGGAGCAGCAGTTGCGACTGGTGCAATCTCCCCTGTGGTTTTCTTAGAGCCAGCCTTTGCAGGTTTAGATTTTCCTATTACCAAGAAATAGATGAGCAAAGGATTCCAATACTAGATTTGGGTAGTCAGTATATAAGACTAGGGCTGTTCTTTATTATCAGAGAGCATTAGATTCTAATAAAACTACTGCTTTACCAGTATGTGAGATGGTGGATGTTCTAGTTGAGGTAGCTGGCTGCTTCCTACGCATAGCTGGCTTATGCTGAGAACCCTCTCCCTCAGCTGGTGCAACACCAGAGGCAGTCGATTGGTGAGCGCCACCCCGAGCAGCAAGATACTCGAGCATGCCTGGTGTTAAACCAGTATATGGAGCAGCAGGTGCATCTTTTGGCATACCCCCTTGTTTTAGAAGCATGTCATATGATTGATCAGTAATTTGCTGATAGGCTTCACCCAGCTCATTTTCAAAAACCAGGCTTAAGAACCTTGGAAAGGGGATTAAATGTGTTTGTTTAGGTGCATGCACCATCTCCCTTAGCCTCAAATAAATGTCCCCGGCATAATCAATGTTTCTGTTAAACAACAAACCATGACCAATTTTAAGCTCAAAATTTGAGCACTGGTCAAAACTTCATGATTTCTGGCTGATGCACTGGGTCAGCAGCCCAAAGAAGTAGTACCAAAGAGGTGGCATATGCTTCCTCAAAGGTGTATGAGCTATTGGTTAAGAAAACCCAATGATTTTGAGCACCTCCCATCTGAATACATCGATGGTTAGTGAATCGACAAACGGTCCATCTGGTAATTGAAGGGCACGGCGGATGGCCTCAACGGTGACGGAGCAAGTTAGGGTTTCGGTTACCATGCCACGAATACATGGAACATTCTGGGGAGTGGTGGTAGTGGTGGCAGTATACCAAAATCGTGCCAAGCAGGCAGCATATAAGTGTGAAGGTACACCGATGATAGATCTAGCCAGAGGGGATTGCCAGATGTAGTTGATTAGCGTTTCATAACCCATATTGGCTTTTGATTTGGGAATGGAGAGTGAATGAGCAGCATTGCCTTTCGATAGGCGAATAGTCTCATGTTCAGGTGCATTAGCAGCGCTAACCAGAGTTGAGTGGAGATTGAACAGTGGTCCTTGAACAACCTGTTCCTCCGGTGCCGGTTGTGGTTGTTGATCAGGTTGTTGTACCGGTTGTTGTTGCTGTTGTTGTTCCTCTGGCTGGTTTTCAGCATGTGGTGATTGTGGTTGGTCTGCCATTGATGATAGGTAAAGATGAAGATATGAAGTTGAAAGTTTAGAAGATTTTGAGAGAAAAGAGTGTGTGATTTTGAATAATGAATAACCGAAGGTTATTATAGAATATAAAACACTCTTTTATCCATTCTGATTGGGTGAAAAAGTGTAGGAGAGAGAAAATGGCAACTGTCATTTGCAGGCGCGTGAGCAGGTGACAGACTGGCATAGTTTCGAGGGGACACAGACTGTTGACATGGTGTATATACGGCTTGAATACTCATACCTCCCATTCAGCATTAAATGCAGCAGGTTTTAATTAAAAATTGATTTAAAGACCACAAAATAAGTTTTGTATTAAATACAAAATACTTTGTTACATTTAATATGTCATGAATTTAATTTAAATCATTGGAATTAAATGAGTTTCAGTTTTAAGGAATCATTTAATTTTGTGAGCTATTTATTATTCCATTTAAAACATTTTGAGTAACCAAAGTATAAAAGACCTTGTTGTGCTGAGTGTTTGACATGTAGGCAGTAAGCTAATAAATGTGACTTACTGGTTTGCCCTACATGTTGTAGAGCCAGCACACCAATAAAATTGTCTTTTATTTAAAGTTCAAGCATACCCAGCTCAGAGATGAGATAGTTAAAACGTTTCTCATCTAAGGGATTTGTGAATAGATCTGCTAACTGCTGGTCTGTTGAAATAAAATGTAGCTCCACGTCTCCGTTTTGAACATGATCCCTTATGAAATGATATCGAACGTCAATGTGCTTCGTCCTTGAATGCATCACATGATTGTTGGTGATAGCAATTGCACTTGTGTTGTCACAGTAGATTGGAGTCTTTGTAACATGAACACCATAGTCCTTCAGCTAGCTTTGCATCCATAGTACTTGAGCAGTACAACTACCAGCAGAAACATATTCTGCCTCAGCAGTAGATGTGGACACAGTATTTTGCTTTTTGCTCGTCCAGCTGACTAGCCTACCACCCAGTAACTGGCAACCACCAGTAGTACTTTTCCTGTCTATTTTACACCCTGCAAAGTCAGCATCTGAATACCCAATTAGCTCAAAATCCTGGTCTTTGGGATACCAAAGACCACGTTTAGCAGTACCTTTCAGATACCTAAGTATCCTTTTTACTGCTAGCAAGTGTGACTCTTTAGAATCAGCTTGATATCTGGCACAGAGACATGTGGCAAACATAATATCTGGTCTGCTGGCTGTAAGATAAAGTAGGGATCCAATCATATCTCTATATTCAGTGATATTGACTGGTTCACCATTGGTATCAGCATCTATTTTAATAGATACTGCCATTGGGGTCCCTATATCCTTTAAACAGGTCAGACCAAATTTCTTTAACATATCTTTGATATATTTATCCTGACTTACAAAAATTCCATCATCAAGTTATTTAATTTGCAATCCCAAAAAGTATTGCAAATCTCTTTGTAAGCTCATTTCATATGTCTTTGACATAAGTTTTGAAAAATCTTGACAATGTTTCTCATTTTTAGATCCATAAATAATATCATCCACATATATCTGTACCAGCAAGAGATCACCATCTGTCTCTTTTGAGAACAGAGTGGTATCAATTGTTCCAACTTTAAAACCTATACCAGTGAGATACACATGAAGTGTCTCATACCATGCTCTTGGTGCCTGTTTGAGGCCATAAAGAGATTTGTCTAGCTTGTAGACATGGTCTGGATATTTACTGCTTACAAAACCAGGAGGCTGTTTGACATAAACTTCTTCTTGCAGCTTCCCATTTAGAAATGCAGATTTAACATCCATCTTGAATACCCTAAAGTTCATTTTAGCAGCATATGCCAAGAACAATCTGATATCTTCCATCCTAGCCACTGGAGCATGTGTCTCTCCATAATCCAATCCTTCTTCCTGTTTGAATCCTTGAGCTACCAATCTAGCTTTGTTTCTGATCACAATCCCATCTTCATCCATCTTGTTCTTGAAAACCCATTTGGTACCAATGATCTTCTTAGTTTCATCATCAGGTTTAGGTACCAATGTCCAAACCTTATTCCTATCAAACTGGGAGATCTCTTCTTGCATAGCTCCTGCCCATCTTGGATCTTTGATTGCTTCATCAGGACATGTAGGTTCAATGGTAGACACAAAATTTACATGCATACAAAAGTTGTTGGTTGCATGTCTTCTTGTTTTAACACCACTAGCCAGATTACCAATAACTTGCTCAATTAGATGCTCTTTTGTCCATCTAGTGTTGTGAACAGGTGAGATTGTCGTGGAACACACAACATCTTGATCATCAGCTGGTTCAAAGGTATGAGCAGCAGTTGGAGACAGCTGTTCATTATTAATGTAACCAGTACCAGCTTGTGATCCTTCAGAACCAGTAGACCTATGCTCAAGTTGTAGGACTTCAGTAGAGCCAGTAGGTCCACTTGGTTTAGATACAGATAGAACAGAGTGCTCCATCTCATCATCAGAGAACCCAGCAACATGGATTGGTGAAGGATTTGCAGCTGGTTCTTCTTCATCATCAAGAGCTTGCTGAGTAGGCTCTTCAAACAATAAATCTTTATCTTCTTGACTGGGAGATGAAGCTGGGGCAGTTTCATCAAATGTAACATTAATTGATTCTTCAAAACAACCCCTTCTTTTATTGAAAACCCTATATGCCTTTGACATGTTGGAATATCCCAAGAATATACCTTCATCAGCCTTAGCATCAAACTTGCCTAGCTAATCCCTATTGTTTAGAATGAAACAGGGAGTGCCAAATACATGAAGAAATGAAATTGAGAGTCTTCTTCCTGTGAGAACTTTATAAGCAGTTTTCTGATGTCTTTTCACTATTAAAGATCTATTCTGGGTAAAACATGCAGTGTTCATAGCTTCTGCCCAATATGAATTTTTCAGCCCAGACTCAGCTAACATAGATCTTGCTGCTTCAATGAGAGTTCTGTTTCTTCTTTCTGCAACACCATTCTGTTGAGGTGTTCTCACAGCAGAAAAGTTCTGTGAAATACCTTTGTCAGCACAAAATTCTTCTAATGTAGCATTTCTGAATTCTGTACCATGATCACTTCTTAGCTGTTTCACCAGTTGCCCATTTAAAAGCTCCATTCTTTTGATAAAATTGATAATTTCATCAGCAGCTTCACTCTTTTGTGTAGTGACCCGAACTTTTCCATGTTTATATATATTAATTGAGATTGATATTTACATGATTAAATGTTTCCAACATGTTAAGCAATCAAACTTGTTAAGACTTGATTAATTGAAATAGGTTTCATATAGACAATTGACCACCCAAGTTGACCGGTGATTCACGAATGTTAAAACTTGTAAAAACTATACGATGACATATATATGGTTATATATATAGTTAACATGATTTTATTATAAGTATGTATCTCATTAGGTATTTTAACAATGAGTTATATACATAAAAATGAGACTATTAATTTAAGAAACTCGAAAACGATATATATAACGATTATCGTTATAACAACGTCTTACTAGGTACATATGAATCATATTAAGATATTGATACACTTGGTTAATTATGTTAAATGATAAGTAAATATATTATTAAGTGTATTAACAATGAAATACATATGTAAAAATAAGACTACTAACTTAATGATTTCGAAACGAGACATATATGTAACGATTATCGTTGTAACGACATTTAACTGTATATATATCATAATAAGATATATTATATATCATAATATCATGATAATATAACAATTTAACATCTCATTTGTTATAATAAACAATGGGTTAACAACATTCAACAAGATCGTTAACCTAAAGGTTTCAAAACAACATTTACATGTAACGACTAACGATGACTTAACGACTCAGTTAAAATGTATATACATGTAGTGTTTTAATATGTATTCATACACTTTTGAAAGACTTCAAGACACTTATCAAAATACTTCTACTTAACAAAAATGCTTACAATTACATCCTCGTTCAGTTTCATCAACAATTCTACTCGTATGCACCCGTATTCGTACTCGTACAATACACAGCTTTTAGATGTATGTACTATTGGTATATACACTCCAATGATCAGCTCTTAGTAGCCCATGTGAGTCACCTAACACATGTGGGAACCATCATTTGGCAACTAGCATGAAATATCTCATAAAATTACAAAAATATGAGTAATCATTCATGACTTATTTACATGAAAACAAAATTACATATCCTTTATATCTAATCCATACACCAACGACCAAAAATACCTACAAACACTTTCATTCTTCAATTTTCTTCATCTAATTGATCTCTCTCAAGTTCTATCTTCAAGTTCTAAGTGTTCTTCATAAATTCCAAAAGTTCTAGTTTCATAAAATCAAGAATACTTCCAAGATTGCAAGTTTACTTCCAAGTTTTCTAAATCCATTCCAAGTAATCATCCAAGATCAAGAAACCTTTGTTAATTACAGTAGGTTATCTTTCGAATACAAGGTAATAATCATATTCAAACTTTAATTCAATTTCTATAACTATAACAATCTTATTTCGAGTGGAAATCTTACTTGAAATTGTTTTCGTGTCATGATTCTGCTTCAAGAACTTTCAAGCCATCCAAGGATCCTTTGAAGCTAGATCTATTTTCCTCATTTCTAGTAGGTTTATCCAAGGAACTTGAGGTAGTAATGATGTTCATAACATCATTCGATTCATACATATAAAGCTATCTTATTCGAAGGTTTAAACTTGTAATCACAAGAACATAGTTTAGTTAATTCTAAACTTGTTCGCAAATAAAAGTTAATCCTTCTAACCTGACTTTTAAAATCAACTAAACACATGTTCTATATCTATATGATATGCTAACTTAATGATTTAAAACCTGAAAACACGAAAAACACCGTAAAACCGGATTTACGCCGTCGTAGTAACACCGCGGGCTGTTTTGGGTTAGTTAATTAAAAACTATGATAAACTTTGATTTAAAAGTTGTTAATCTAGGAAAATTATTTTTATTATGAACATGAAACTATATCCAAAAATTATGGTTAAACTCAAAGTGGAAGTATGTTTTCTAAAATGGTCATCTAGACGTCGTTCTTTCGACTGAAATGACTACCTTTACAAAAACAACTTGTAACTTATTTTTCCGACAATAAACCTATACTTTTTCTGTTTAGATTCATAAAATAGAGTTCAATATGAAACCATAGCAATTTGATTCACTCAAAACGGATTTAAAATGAAGAAGTTATATGTAAAACAAGATTAGATAATTTTTCTCATTTTAGCTACGTGAAAATTGGTAACAAATCTATTCCAACCATAACTTAATCAACTTGTATTGTATATTATGTAATCTTGAAATACCATAGACACCTATACAATGTTTCGACCTATCATGTCGACACATCTATATATATTTCGGAACAACCATAGACACTCTATATGTGAATGTTGGAGTTAGCTATACAGGGTTGAGGTTGATTCCAAAATATATATAGTTTGAGTTGTGATCAATACTGAGATACGTATACACTGGGTCGTGGATTGATTCAAGATAATATTTATCGATTTATTTCTGTACATCTAACTGTGGACAACTAGTTGTAGGTTACTAACGAAGACAGCTGACTTAATAAACTTAAAACATCAAAATATATTAAAAGTGTTGTAAATATATTTTGAACATACTTTGATATATATGTATATATTGTTATAGGTTCGTGAATCAACCAGTGGCCAAGTCTTACTTCCCGACGAAGTAAAAATCTGTGAAAGTGAGTTATAGTCCCACTTTTAAAATCTAATATTTTTGGGATGAGAATACATGCATGTTTTATAAATGATTTACAAAATAGACACAAGTACGTGAAACTACATTCTATGGTTGAATTATCGAAATCGAATATGCCCCTTTTTATTAAGTCTGGTAATCTAAGAATTATGGAACAGACACCCTAATTGACGCGAATCCTAAAGATAGATCTATTGGGCCTAACAAACCCCATCCAAAGTACCGGATGCTTTAGTACTTCGAAATTTATATCATATCCGAAGGGTGTTCCAGAATGATGGGGATATTCTTATATATGCATCTTGTTAATGTCGGTTACCAGGTGTTCACCATATGAATAATTTTTATCTCTATGTATGGGATGTGTATTGAAATATGAAATCTTGTGGTCTATTGTTACGATTTGATATATATAGGTTAAACCTATAACTCACCAACATTTTTGTTGACGTTTAAAGCATGTTTATTCTCAGGTGAATACTAAGAGCTTCCGCTGTTGCATACTAAAATAAGGACAAGATTTGGAGTCCACGTTTGTATGATATTGTGTAAAAACTGCATTCAAGAAACTGATTTTGATGTAACATATTTGTATTGTAAACCATTATGTAATGGTCGTGTGTAAACAGGATATTTTAGATTATCATTATTTGATCATCTACGTAAAGCTTTTTAAACCTTTATTTATGAAATAAAGGTTATGGTTTGTTTTAAAAATGAATGCAGTCTTTGAAAAACGTCTCATATAGAGGTCAAAACCTCGCAACGAAATCAATTAATATGGAACGTTTTTAATCAATAAGAACGGGACATTTCAGTTGGTATCCGAGCGTTGGTCTTAGAGAACCAGAATTTTGCATTGGTGTGTCTTATCGAGTTTGTTAGGATACATTAGTGAGTCTGGACTTCGACCGTGTTTACTTGAAAAATGATTGCTTAACAAATTTTGTTGGAAACTATATATTTTTAACATGTGAATATTATGTGATATATTAATCTCTTAACGCGTTTGATATTATGTGATAGATGTCTACCTCTAGAACAAGTCCCATTGACTCACTTAATAATAATGAAGAGTCAAATGTAAATTGGAATGATTCGTGGACTGATTCACAAGTTCCCGAAGAGGAACTCGAAGAAGAGTCTGAACCGGAAGAAGAATCAGAACCGGAAGAAGAATCGGAACCGGATGAAGAAATAGAACCGGTGGGGGAAATAATAAAACGATTAAGTAAAAGAAAATCCTCAACCAACTGACCAAGGTTAATTATGGTCAATGGTGTTTCCGTCAAGGAAGCAAAATATTGGGAGGATTACCAATTCTCCGATGAATCGGATTCCGACGAGAATTTCGATGATGTTATAGAAATTACCCCAACTGAATTTAAAAAGGTAAAAGAAAATAATAAGGGAAAGGGCATAAAAATAGAGAAATCTAATTCCAACCCCGATGAACTTTATATGTATCGTCAACCCCCGAAGTCCTTAAGTTGTAACAATGACCCGGGAACCTCTAAACCACCAGGTTTTTCTAAACCAATGTGGAAAACGACGGCTCGTATTAGGGAAACATCATATATCCCTAGAAACTTGGCAAAACGAACCAAAACCGAAGAAGAAGAAACAAGCGAGTCAGAATAAGATAGTTGTATTCGTGTGGTGTAATATATGTAATATAGTGTGCTTATGCTTTATGATATATGTAAAAATTGCTTGTATTAATAAGTATTTTTTTTTTTTATGAATCTAACTCTTGTCTATTTTACAGTATAAAAACACAAAATGGATAGACAACCCAATATTTTATGAGACCTACCCGGAGACATGATTGATGAAATCTTGTCTAGAGTCGGTCAGAATTCTTCGGCACAACTATTTAAGGCGAGATCAGTTTGTAAGACATTCGAAGAACGTTCCAAGAATGCCTTGGTTTATAAAAGGCTTTCGTTCAAAAGATGGGGGATATCACATTGGGAAATCCATAAGTTACGATGTGTTTACTTTGACGCATATATTGCGGGGAACCCAAATGCTATTTTACGCAATGGGTTAAGAAATTATTTTGACTCAATATATCCGAATATTGGACTTCGTGATTTAGAAAAAGCGGCTAACATGCAACATAAAGAAGCATGTTATGCTTACGGATTAGTAATGTTCGCTTCTCACCAAAGTGAGAACAAGAACATCAGGCTACAACTATTAAACAAAACGTTCCCACAAGTGACGGAGTCGGTAATTGGGGTAAGAAATGAGGTTTTTAGATTGTTACGGGACTGTTGGACATTACGTAACCCTCGTCCCTTTGACGACGTTACAACACGATGTCTTATCAATGGCCATAACGGTTATGTTCCACAAGACCAAGGATGGGAAGTAGTCCTAGTAAAACCAGAATGCATGACTTGTTTCTGGACGTATGAATTACGTGTCTTTATTGCCTTTGCTGAACGACTTGTGTACTAGCTAGAATTATCTTCACAACTATCTTGTATCAAAGTTATTGTGTGCTATATTTCATGCTTTATGTAAAATAAGCGGTATTGTAAGTTTGTAAAATATTGTATAAAAGTTTGAACGCGAAATATTATTATAATCAGTTTTTCATATAGAATTGTAGTAGTTGAATTGTATATTAGCTACTAAGTATGAACTTAACGGGTAGGTACTACCCGAATTTAAACTTATAAAACGCTAATATGAAGAAAAAGCTTTTATAAATGAGTTCATATTATGCTACGAAATACTATTAACTACTCTTAATATTCTGTATGATTAACTTGTTCCATTTGACTATTTTGAAGGAAATGGCACCGACTACTCGACACACCGTGAATATGAATGAAGAGGAATTCCGTACTTTTCTAGCTTCAAACATAGCCGCAGTACAGGCTGCGCTACATACCAACAATAACCTTGGATCTAGCAGTACAGGAAATCGTGTAGGATGCACCTACAAAGAATTCACTGCCTGCAAACCTTTGGAATTTGATGGAACCGAAGGACCGATCGGATTGAAACGGTGGACCGAGAAGGTCGAATCGGTGTTTGCCATAAGTAAGTGTACTGAAGAGGACAAAGTGAAGTACGCTACGCATACCTTCACAGGTTCTGCGTTAACATGGTGGAATACCTATCTAAAGCAAGTGGGACAAGACGATGCGTACGCACTACCGTGGTCAGCATTCAAGCACTTGATGAACGAGAAGTACCGTCCCAGAACCGAGGTCAATAAGCTCAAGACAGAAATTAGAGGACTACGAACCCAAGGATTTGATATTACCACGTACGAAAGACGATTCACAGAATTGTGCCTATTGTGTCCGGGAGCATTCGAAGATGAGGAAGAGAAGATCGACGCGTTTGTGAAAGGATTACCGGAAAGAATCCAAGAAGATATAAGTTCACACGAGCCCGCCTCCATACAACAGGCATGTAGAATGGCTCACAAACTAGTGAACCAGATTGAAGAAAGAATTAAAGAACAGACTGCTGAAGAGGCCAATGTGAAGCAAGTCAAAAGAAAGTGGGAGGAAAACGGTGATAAGAATCACCAATATAACAACAACAGCAATTACAACAATAATCGCAACAATTATCCCAACAATCGCAACATCAATCGCAACTACAACAAACGGCCCAACAACAACAACAACAACAACAACAACAGCAACTACAACAATCATTCCAACAACAATAATAACCACAACAACAACAACAATCAGAAGCAGCTATGCCAAAGGTGTGAAAAGTATCACTCGGGGTTCTGCACCAAATTTTGCAACAAGTGTAAAAGAAATGGTCATAGTGCGGCGAAGTGTGAGGTCTACGGACCAGGGGTTAATAGAACGAAAGGAACAAATGGTGTCGGAACGAGTAATGGCGGAGCAAGTAGTGTCGGAGCAAGTTATGCCAATGTAGTTTGTTATAAATGTGGAAAACTGGGCCACATTATTAGAAATTGCCCGAACCAGGAGAACACGAATGGACAAGGCCGCGGAAGAGTTTTCAATATTAATGCGGCAGAGGCACAGGAAGACCCGGAGCTTGTTACGGGTACGTTTCTTATTGACAATAAATCTGCTTACGTTTTATTTGATTCGGGTGCGGATAGAAGCTATATGAGTAGAGATTTTTGTAGTAAATTAAGTTGTCCATTGACGCCTTTGGATAGTAAATTTTTACTCGAATTAGCAAATGGTAAATTAATTTCAGCAGATAATATATGTCAGAATCGAGAAATTAAACTGGTTAGCGAAACATTTAAGATTGACTTGATACCAGTAGAGTTAGGGAGTTTTGATGTGATAATCGGTATGGACTGGTTGAAAGAAGTGAAAGCAGAGATCGTTTGTTACAAAAATGCAATTCGCATTATACGAGAAAAAGGAAAACCCTTAATGGTGTACGGAGAAAAGGGCAACACGAAGCTACATCTTATTAGTAATTTGAAGGCACAAAAACTAATAAGAAAAGGTTGCTATGCTATTCTAGCACACGTCGAGAAAGTACAAACTGAAGAAAAGAGCATCAATGATGTTCCCGTCGCAAAAGAATTTCCCGATGTATTTCCGAAAGAATTACCAGGATTACCCCCACATCGATCCGTTGAATTTCAAATAGATCTTGTACCAGGAGCTGCACCAATAGCTCGTGCTCCTTACAGACTCGCACCCAGCGAGATGAAACAACTGCAAAGCCAATTACAAGAACTTTTAGAGCGTGGTTTCATTCGACCAAGCACATCACCGTGGGGAGCTCCTGTTTTGTTTGTCAAGAAGAAAGATGGTACATTCAGGTTGTGTATCGACTACCGAGAGTTGAACAAACTTACCATCAAGAACCGCTACCCACTACCGAGAATCGATGACTTATTTAATCAACTACAAGGTTCGTCTGTTTATTCAAAGATTGACTTATGTTCCGAGTATCATCAAATGCGGGTGAAAGAAGATGATATTCCAAAGACTGCTTTCAGAACACGTTACGGTCATTACGAGTTTATGGTCATGCCGTTTGGTTTAACTAATGCACCAGCTGTGTTCATGGACCTTATGAACCGAGTGTGTGGACCATACCTTGACAAGTTTATCATTGTTTTCATTGATGACATACTTATTTACTCAAAGAATGACCAAGAACACGGTGAACATTTGAAAAAGGTGTTAGAAGTATTGAGGAAGGAAGAATTGTACGCTAAATTTTCAAAGTGTGCATTTTGGTTGGAAGAAGTTCAATTCCTCGGTCACATAGTGAACAAAAAAGGTATTAAGGTGGATCCGGCAAAGATAGAAACTGTTGAAAAGTGGGAAACCCCAAAAACTCCGAAACACATACGCCAGTTTTTAGGACTAGCTGGTTACTACAGAAGGTTCATCCAAGACTTTTCCAGAATAGCAAAACCCTTGACTGCATTAACGTATAAAGGGAAGAAATTTGAATGGAAGGATGAACAAGAGAAAGCGTTTCAGTTATTGAAGAAAAAGCTAACTACGGCACCTATATTGTCATTGCCTGAAGGGAATGATGATTTTATGATTTATTGTGACGCATCAAAGCAAGGTCTCAGTTGTGTATTAATGCAACGAACGAAGGTGATTGCTTATGCGTCTAGACAATTGAAGATTCACGAGCAAAATTATACGACGCATGATTTGGAATTAGGCGCGGTTGTTTTTGCATTAAAGACTTGGAGGCACTACTTATATGGAGTCAAAAGTATTATATATACCGACCACAAAAGTCTTCAACACATATTTAATCAGAAACAACTGAATATGAGGCAGCGTAGGTGGATTGAATTGTTGAATGATTACGACTTTGAGATTCGTTACCACCCGGGGAAGGCAAATGTGGTAGCCGATGCCTTGAGCAGGAAGGACAGAGAACCCATTCGAGTAAAATCTATGAATATAATGATTCATAATAACCTTACTACTCAAATAAAGGAGGCGCAACAAGGAGTTTTAAAAGAGGGAAATTTAAAGGATGAAATACCCAAAGGATCGGAGCAGCATCTTAATATTCGGGAAGACGAAACCCGGTATAGGGCTGAAAGGATTTGGGTACCAAAATTAGGAGATATGAGAGAAATGGTACTTAGAGAAGCTCATAAAACCAGATACTCAATACATCCTGGAATGGGGAAGATGTACAAGGATCTCAAGAAACATTTTTGGTGGCCGGGTATGAAAGCCGATGTTGCTAAATATGTAGGAGAATGTTTGACGTGTTCTAAGGTCAAAGCTGAGCATCAAAAACCATCAGGTCTACTTCAACAACCCGAAATCCCAGAATGGAAATGGGAAAACATTACCATGGATTTCATCACTAAATTGCCAAGGACTGCAAGTGGTTTTGATACTATTTGGGTAATAGTTGATCGTCTCACCAAATCAGCACACTTCCTGCCAATAAGAGAAGATGACAAGATGGAGAAGTTAGCACGACTGTATTTGAAGGAAGTCGTCTCCAGACACGGAATACCAATCTCTATTATCTCTGATAGGGATGGCAGATTTATTTCAAGATTCTGGCAGATATTACAGCAAGCATTAGGAACTCGTCTAGACATGAGTACTGCCTATCATCCACAAACTGATGGGCAGAGCGAAAGAACGATACAAACGCTTGAAGACATGCTACGAGCATGTGTTATTGATTTCGGAAACAGTTGGGATCGACATCTACCGTTAGCAGAATTTTCCTACAACAACAGCTACCATTCAAGCATTGAGATGGCGCCGTTTGAAGCACTTTATGGTAGAAAGTGCAGGTCTCCGATTTTTTGGAGTGAAGTGGGGTATAGACAGATTACGGGTCCGGAGATTATACAAGAAACTACCGAGAAGATCATCCAAATTCAACAACGGTTGAAAACCGCCCAAAGTCGACAAAAGAGCTACGCTGACATTAAAAGAAAAGATATAGAATTTGAAATTGGAGAGATGGTCATGCTTAAAGTTGCACCTTGGAAAGGCGTTGTTCGATTTGGTAAACGATGGAAATTAAATCCAAGGTATATTGGACCATTCAAGATTATTGATCGTGTCGGACCAGTAGCTTACCGACTTGAGTTACCTCAACAACTCGCGGCTGTACATAACACTTTACACGTCTCGAATTTGAAGAAATGTTTTGCTAAAGAAGATCTCAGTATTCCGTTAGATGAAATCCAAATCAACGAAAAACTCCAATTCATCGAAGAACCCGTCGAAATAATGGATCATGAGGTTAAAAGACTTAAGCAAAACAAGATACCAATTGTTAAGGTTCGATGGAATGCTCGTAGAGGACCCGAGTTCACCTGGGAGCGTGAAGATCAGATGAAGAAGAAATACCCGCATCTATTTCCAGAAGATTCGTCAACACCTTCAACAGCTTAAAATTTCAGGACGAAATTTATTTAACGGGTAGGTACTGTAGTGACCCGAACTATTCCATGTTTATATATATTAATTGAGATTGATATTTACATGATTAAATGTTTCCAACATGTTAAGCAATCAAACTTGTTAAGACTTGATTAATTGAAATAGGTTTCATATAGACAATTGACCACCCAAGTTGACCGGTGATTCACGAACGTTAAAACTTGTAAAAACTATACGATGACATATATATGGTTATATATATAGTTAACATGATTTTATTATAAGTATGTATCTCATTAGGTATTTTAACAATGAGTTATATACATAAAAATGAGACTATTAATTTAAGAAACTCGAAAACGATATATATAACGATTATCGTTATAACAACGTCTTACTAGGTACATATGAATCATATTAAGATATTGATACACTTGGTTAATTATGTTAAATGATAATTAAATATATTATTAAGTGTATTAACAATGAAATACATATGTAAAAATAAGACTACTAACTTAATGATTTCGAAACGAGACATATATGTAACGATTATCGTTGTAACGACATTTAACTATATATATATATATCATAATAAGATATATTATATATCATAATATCATGATAATATAACAATTTAACATCTCATTTGTTATAATAAACAATGGGTTAACAACATTCAATAAGATCGTTAACCTAAAGGTTTCAAAACAACATTTACATGTAACGACTAACGATGACTTAACGACTCAGTTAAAATGTATATACATGTAGTGTTTTAATATGTATTCATACACTTTTGAAAGACTTCAAGACACTTATCAAAATACTTCTACTTAACAAAAATTCTTACAATTACATCCTCGTTCAGTTTCATCAACAATTCTACTCGTATGCATCCGTATTCGTACTCGTACAATACACAGCTTTTAGATGTATGTACTATTGGTATATACACTCTAATGATCAGCTCTTAGTAGCCCATGTGAGTCAACTAGCATGAAATATCTCATAAAATTACAAAAATATGAGTAATCATTCTTGACTTATTTACATAAAAACAAAATTACATATCCTTTATATCTAACCCATACACCAATGACCAAAAACACCTACAAACACTTTCATTCTTCAATTTTCTTCATCTAATTGATCTCTCTCAAGTTCTATCTTCAAGTTCTAAGTGTTCTTCATAAATTCCAAAAGTTCTAGTTTCATAAAATCAAGAATACTTCCAAGATTGCAAGTTTACTTCCAAGTTTTCTAAATCCATTCCAAGTAATCATTCAAGATCAAGAAACCTTTGTTACTTACAGTAGGTTATCTTTCTAATACAAGGTAATAATCATATTCAAACTTTAATTCAATTTCTATAACTATAACAATCTTATTTCGAGTGGAAATCTTACTTGAAATTGTTTTCGTGTCATGATTCTGCTTCAAGAACTTTCAAGCCATCCAAGGATCCTCTGAAGCTAGATCTATTTTCCTCATTTCCAGTAGGTTTATCCAAGGAACTTTAGGTAGTAATGATGTTCATAACATCATTCGATTCATACATATAAAGCTATCTTATTCGAAGGTTTAAACTTGTAATCACTAGAACATAGTTTAGTTAATTCTAAACTTGTTCGCAAATAAAAGTTAATCCTTATAACTTGACTTTTAAAATCAACTAAACACATGTTATATATCTATATTATATGCTAACTTAATGATTTAAAACCTGAAAACACGAAAAACACCGTAAAACCGGATTTACGCCGTCGTAGTAACACCGCGGGCTGTTTTGGGTTAGTTAATTAAAAACTATGATAAACTTTGATTTAAAATTTGTTATTCTAGGAAAATGATTTTTATTATGTACATGAAACTATATCGAAAAATTATGGTTAAACTCAAAGTGGAAGTATGTTTTCTAAAATGGTCATCTAGACGTCGTTCTTTCGACTGAAATGACTACCTTTACAAAAATGACTTGTAACTTATTTTTCCGACTATAAACCTATACTTTTTCTGTTTAGATTCATAAAATAGAGTTCAATATGAAACCATAGCAATTTGATTCACTCAAAACGGATTTAAAATGAAGAAGTTATGGGTAAAACAAGATTGGATAATTTTTCTCATTTTAGCTACGTGAAAATTGGTAACAAATCTATTCCAACCATAACTTAATCAACTTGATTTGTATATTATGTAATCTTGAAATACCATAGACACGTATACAATGTTTCGACCTATCATGTCGACACATCTATATATATTTCGGAACAACCATAGACACTCTATATGTGAATGTTGGAGTTAGCTATACTGGGTTGAGGTTGATTCCAAAATATATATAGTTTGAGTTGTGATCAATACTGAGATACGTATACACTGGGTCGTGGATTGATTCAAGATAATATTTATCGATTTATTTCTGTACATCTAATTGTGGACAACTAGTTGTAGGTTACTAACGAGGACAGCTGACTTAATAAACTTAAAACATCAAAATATTTAAAAGTGTTGTAAATATATTTTGAACATACTTTGATATATATGTATATATTGTTATAGGTTCGTGAATCAACCAGTGGCCAAGTCTTACTTCCCGACGAAGTAAAAATCTGTGAAAGTGAGTTATAGTCCCACTTTTAAAATCTAATATTTTTGGGATGAGAATACATGCAGGTTTTATAAATGATTTACAAAATAGACACAAGTACGTGAAACTACATTCTATGGTTGAATTATCGAAATCGAATATGCCCCTTTTTATTAAGTCTGGTAATCTAAGAATTAGGGAACAGACACCCTAATTGACGCGAATCCTAAAGATAGATCTATTGGGCCTAACAAACCCCATCCAAAGTACCGGATGCTTTAGTACTTCGAAATTTATATCATATCCGAAGGGTGTCCCGGAATGATGGGGATATTCTTATATATGCATCTTGTTAATGTCGGTTACCAGGTGTTCACCATATGAATGATTTTTATCTCTATGTATGGGATGTGTATTGAAATATGAAATCTTGTGGTCTATTGTTACGATTTGATATATATAGGTTAAACCTATAACTCACCAACATTTTTGTTGACGTTTAAAGCATGTTTATTCTCAGGTGAATACTAAGAGCTTCCGCTATTGCATACTAAAATAAAGACAAGATTTAGAGTCCATGTTTGTATGATATTGTGTAAAAACTGCATTCAAGAAACTGATTTCGATGTAACATATTTGTATTGTAAACCATTATGTAATGGTCGTGTGTAAACAGGATATTTTAGATTATCATTATTTGATAATCTACGTAAAGCTTTTTAAACCTTTATTTATAAAATAAAGGTTATGGTTTGTTTTAAAAATGAATGCAGTCTTTGAAAAACGTCTCATATAGAGGTCAAAACCTCGCAACGAAATCAATTAATATGAAACGTTTTTAATCAATAAGAACGGAACATTTCATTTTGCTTCAAAAAGAATACCCAGGTGTATTTAGAATATTCATCAACAATAACCAGTGTATACTTCTTCCCACTACAGCTGACCACATTAACAGGACCAAATAGATCCATATGAAGTAAATGAAATGGTTTCTCAACAGATGAGATTTGCTTTGATTTGAATGAGGCATGGTGATGTTTTCCCTTTTCACAGCCAGGACACAATCTGTTCTTTACATAAGACATAGTAGGTAGTCCAGACACCAAACTTCTACTGGATAATTTGTGAATGTCTTTGAAGTTGAGATGTGAGAGTCTCTTGTGCCATAACCACTTCAGGTTGTATGCTGCCTTTGAATAGAAACAAGTATCAGTTGTTATGACTACTGTGTTCATGTCAATTTGATACATGTTTTCATGACGTTTTGCAGTCAGCAGTGGCTTCCCTGTCTTATCAAAAATAGTGCCAATTTTCCTTCTGAATTAGACTATCTTATTCTTACTTGTCAGTTGGCTTATGCTGAGTAAATTATGTTTAAGCCTAACAACATATGCAACATTTGAGAACGTGACATTCCCATTTGTCAAAGTACCAAAACCCTTTGTGTAACCCAATGAATTATCTCCATATGAAACAACTGGACCATCCTTTTCTTGATAGTCCATCAGCAGGGACTTACATCCTGTCATATGTCTCGAATAACTACTATCGAGATAACAGATTTGCTTGTTTTGAATGCCCTGCATAGTAGCTAAGAGATTAGTTCTTTTTGGGAACCCATCCAAGGATGGGTTCTGGAAGGGTCATCTTTGATGATCTCTTCCTATCTGCTGGTTTGCTTGAAGAAGCAGCATCAGATGGGGTTAGGGTTAGAGTACACCGGTTGTCTAAGTGAAACTTGCTGCCACATTTGAAGCATTTTCTCACATTTGGTATTGGTGACTGGTCATACACTGAGTAAATAGGTGCAGTAAGAATGGGTCGACTTTTTTTTACTGCCTCAATTAGCTGGTCAAGCTTGACTGTCATAATCTCAGTGATAGACAGCTCATCATTCGAGTCCACTTTTGCTTTTCTCTTAAGGGCAGCTTTCTTCTTAGAACCAGTACCATAGTCATGGTGTATTGTGTAGTGACCCGAACTTTTCCATGTTTATATATATTAATTGAGATTGATATTTACATGATTAAATGTTTCCAACATGTTAAGCAATCAAACTTGTTAAGACTTGATTAATTGAAATAGGTTTCATATAGACAATTGACCACCCAAGTTGACCGGTGATTCACGAACATTAAAACTTGTAAAAACTATATGATGACATATATATGGTTATATATATAGTTAACATGATATTATGATAAGTAAACATATCATTAAGTATATTAACAATGAACTACATATGTAAAAACAAGACTACTAACTTAATGATTTTGAAACGAGACATATATGTAACGATTATCGTTGTAACGACATTTAATGTATATATATCATATTAAGAGATATTTGTACATCATAATATCATGATAATATAATAATTTAAAATCTCTTTTGATATTATAAACATTGGGTTAATAACATTTAACAAGATCGTTAACCTAAAGGTTTCAAAACAACATTTACATGTAACGACTAACGATGACTTAACGACTCAGTTAAAATGTATATACATGTAGTATTTTAATATGTATTCATACACTTTTGAAAGACTTCAAGACACTTATCAAAATACTTCTACTTAACAAAAATGCTTACAATTACATCCTCGTTCAGTTTCATCAACAATTCTACTCGTATGCACCCGTATTCGTACTCGTACAATACACAGCTTTTAGATGTATGTACTATTGGTATATACACTCAAATGATCAGCTCTTAGCAGCCCATGTGAGTCACCTAACACATGTGGGAACCATCATTTGGCAACTAGCATGAAATACCTCATAAAATTACAAAAATATGAGTAATCATTCATGACTTATTTACATGAAAACAAAATTACATATCCTTTATATCTAATCCATACACCAACGACCAAAAACACCTACAAACACTTTTATTCTTCAATTTTCTTCATCTAATTGATCTCTCTCAAGTTCTATCTTCAAGTTCTAAGTGTTCTTCATAAATTCCAAAAGTTCTAGTTTCATAAAATCAAGAATACTTTCAAGTTTGCTAGCTCACTTCCAATCTTGTAAGGTGATCATCCAACCTCAAGAAATCTTTGTTTCTTACAGTAGGTTATCATTCTAATACAAGGTAATAATCATATTCAAACTTTGGTTCAATTTCTATAACTATAACAATCTTATTTCAAGTGATGATCTTACTTGAACTTGTTTTCGTGTCATGATTCTGCTTCAAGAACTTCGAGCCATCCAAGGATCCGTTGAAGCTAGATCCATTTTTCGCTTTTCTAGTAGGTTTATCCAAGGAACTTAAGGTAGTAATGATGTTCATAACATCATTCGATTCATACATATAAAGCTATCTTATTCGAAGGTTTAAACTTGTAATCACTAGAACATAGTTTAGTTAATTCTAAACTTGTTCGCAAACAAAAGTTAATCCTTCTAACTTGACTTTTAAAATCAACTAAACACATGTTCTATATCTATATGATATGCTAACTTAATGATTTAAAACCTGAAAACACGAAAAACACCGTAAAACCGGATTTACGCCGTCGTAGTAACACCGCGGGCTGTTTTGGGTTAGTTAATTAAAAACTATGATAAACTTTGATTTAAAAGTTGTTATTCTGAGAAAATGATTTTTATTATGAACATGAAACTATATCCAAAAATTATGGTTAAACTCAAAGTGGAAGTATGTTTTCTAAAATGGTCATCTAGACGTCGTTCTTTCGACTGAAATGACTACCTTTATAAAAACGACTTGTAACTTATTTCTCCGACTATAAACCTATACTTTTCTGTTTAGATTCATAAAATAGAGTTCAATATGAAACCATAGCAATTTGATTCACTCAAAACGGATTTAAAATGAAGAAGTTATGGGTAACACAAGATTGGATAATTTTTCTCATTTTAGCTACGTGAAAATTGGTAACAAATCTATTCCAACCATAACTTAATCAACTTGTATTGTATATTATGTAATCTTGAGATACCATAGACACGTATACAATGTTTCGACCTATCATGTCGACACATCTATATATATTTCGGAACAACCATAGACACTCTATATGTGAATGTTGGAGTTAGCTATACAGGGTTGAGGTTGATTCCAAAATATATATAGTTTGAGTTGTGATCAATACTGAGATACGTATACACTGAGTCGTGGATTGATTCAAGATAATATTTATCGATTTATTTCTGTACATCTAACTGTGGACAACTAGTTGTAGGTTACTAACGAGGACAGCTGACTTAATAAACTTAAAACATCAAAATATATTAAAAGTGTTGTAAATATATTTTAAACATACTTTGATATATATGTATATATTGTTATAGGTTCGTGAATCAACCGGTGGTCAAGTCTTACTTCCCGACGAAGTAAAAATCTGTGAAAGTGAGTTATAGTCCCACTTTTAAAATCTAATATTTTTGGGATGAGAATACATGCAGGTTTTATAAATGATTTACAAAATAGACACAAGTACGTGAAACTACATTCTATGGTTGAATTATCGAAATCGAATATGCCCCTTTTTATTAAGTCTGGTAATCTAAGAATTAGGGAACAGACACCCTAATTGACGCGAATCCTAAAGATAGATCTATTGGGCCTAACAAACCCCATCCAAAGTACCGGATGCTTTAGTACTTCGAAATTTATATCATATCCGAAGGGTGTCCCGGAATGATGGGGATATTCTTATATATGCATCATGTTAATGTCGGTTACCAGGTGTTCACCATATGAATGATTTTTATCTCTATGTATGGGATGTGTATTGAAATATGAAATCTTGTGGTCTATTATTATGATTTGATATATATAGGTTAAACCTATAACTCACCAACATTTTTGTTGACGTTTTAAGCATGTTTATTCTCAGGTGATTATTAAGAGCTTCCGCTGTCGCATACTTAAATAAGGACGAGATTTGGAGTCCATGCTTGTATGATATTGTGTAAAAACTGCATTCAAGAAACTTATTTTGTTGTAACATATTTGTATTGTAAACCATTATGTAATGGTCGTGTGTAAACAGGATATTTTAGATTATCATTATTTGATAATCTACGTAAAGTTTTTTAAACCTTTATTGATGAAATAAAGGTTATGGTTTGTTTTAAAATGAATGCAGTCTTTGAAAAACGTCTCATATAGAGGTCAAAACCTCGCAACGAAATCAATTAATATGGAACGTTTTTAATCAATAAGAACGGGACATTTCATATTGCTTTGCCTTTATCACTTGACGAGCCAGCGTGGGAAGTTACTGGCTTATCTACTGAAGCTGATGAACTAGAAGGAATTTTACCTGCTGCCTTGGACTTGCCAGTATTTCGTTTGACTGGCTTGTCTACAGCTACTGGTTGACCAGTAAGTTTGTCATCAGCTGGCTCAGCACAATTGGAACTGGAACACGAAGGGGAATCAGTTGGTTTAATTTTTCTTAGATTATTTTCAGTGATTTCCCTTTTAATACGTCTTTCTTTTGGAGTCATGTAGTAGATGCTTGAGGGGTCAGTAGTCTCATCAATTGAGGTACTGGCTTCTCTTGCTCTAACTTCATCCTCCAAAATCTCTTTCATGGTAGGTGGTGGGGACACAGCAGGTCTAACAAACTTATTTGTTAAGACCTTTTTACCCTTAACTATCTTGGCAAAAGTATTTGGCAAGACTGCTTCAGGATCAATTTCAAGAATTGGGTCCATGAAAGTAACTTCTGCAATAGCAGCAGCAGCAGCATAGTTACCAGCAAAGAAAGCTTCAACTTGGGCAGGCACCTGCTCATTAACACACTTGGCTGTGCGTTGAGCAGATGTACACCACGAAGCGACAACCTTTTTAAGATTATCCAGCTGGTTCTTGACTTCTGCTGCCTCAACGTGAAGAGACTTTAAAGCATAGTTTTGTTTTTCAAGTTTTGAAATATCATCTTTCAAGATTTTAATTTCATCATTTTTGCTTTTAAGTTTCTCATTTAAAGATTTGTTGTCAGTTTTCAAAACTTCTTCACGTTTGCTGCCTCTACATAAGTCAACTCTTAGGTAGTCAAACATTTCGGCTTTTTCATCATTAGTATAAGTTCGAAAATTATCAACCTTATACATCATTTCAGTTTTCCATTGAGGTGAATCTCTTTTCTGATCAGCTTCCCTCATATCAGCCAAAAACTTACTACCACTATCATCCTCATCAGACTCCTTGACCTCCTTGGCCATTAAACACAGCTTTTTATCAGAAGCATAACCAGCACCATCATCATCAGTATCACTATCAGAGGATGACGGCGAGCTGGTTTCATCCCAATCATGATGCTCAGCAACTAGAACCTTTTCTGGCTTTTTACCCTTCTTATCAGTCTTAGCACTTTCCTTCATCTGAGCTTTCATAGCTTTGTACTTGTTCTTGTACTTATCAGCTTTTGAGAAAGAGTTAGCATGTGAAGTTGAAGGTTTCCTTTACATGCATTCAGCAGCAAAATGTCCAACCTTCCCACAATTATAACACTCAGATTTAGGACCCTTGACTGACTTGCTGCTATACCTAGCACTCGGTTTCTTACTCCCTTTGTATGACTTGCTGGTTCTATTACGATTGAACCTTTTGAACTGCCTAGCCAGCAAAGCCATACCTTCAGCAAACCCTTCTACATCACTTTCATCATCACTGCTTTCTTCAGACCCAGTGCCACTATCCACATCACTCTCAGCTGTCTCTTCTTCTGCCAACAATTTTTGAACCAGTAAAGCCTTTTGAGCTTTCTTTTTAGCAGCAATAAGAGCAGTATCATCTGTCTTAGAAGATTTTGAAGTGGTGGGAGCAGACCTAAAGTTTTCTTTCAAGTTAAGTTCAAATTTAGCCTCTACTTTCTCATGGTTCCAAAGTGAACTGTAAAGAGAAGACATGTTAAAGTTCTTTAAGGTCTGAGTGGTTTTTAAGGGGTCAGTAACAGATTTCTATTTAGTAGGCAGTGAATCAATGAATTTGTTTACTTGTTCAAATTCAGTATAGTTGACATTCAAAGTGATCAGGTCTGCAATCAAGGAGTTAAACCTAATAAAGGTTTGCTTAAGGGTTTCATTCTTGTAGGCAAAGGACATTTCATATTCTCTTTTCAAAGTAATCATTCTGTTCTGCCTTACTTCTCCCATACCCTCATAGGTGACATCTAGATAGTCCAACATAAGCTTGGCATTTGCTTTTCCCCTAATCAGTTTGAACAGTGGGTTAGGCAAAGTTATAGCTAACAGGGTTCTGATTTTAGGGTCAAGTCCAACATGACGTTTATCTTCAGCATCCCATCTAGAAGGAGTGATAATAACCTCTCTGCAAGGAACAGCAAGAGTGTCAGCTATAGCTGGAGCACTACCAATAGTCTCAGTAGGAACAAATGGACCATCTGTGGCAATACCAGGCATGAGTGGGTCAATAGACTCAAGGTGAAGCATGAATCTTGCCTTCCAAGTTTCATACTCATCTTCATCAAATTTGGGTGGTCTATTGGATGAGCCATTTTCAAGGTAAGCTGTATTTGAATATGCAGCCATGAGAGAATTCTGATCTAAGATATTAATTATCAAGAATGAAGCTCTGATACCGGTTGTTGGTCCCTTGATAACAACAGGAGTATTGTAGAGGGGGGGGGTGAATACAATTTCTTTTAATTAACTTAACAGTTAAACACGATTAGTATTCAAGCATGTAAATTAAATAGAGTCACAAGTAATTTTCAACGGTTATTCTTTATTGATTGAATCATAAAGAATCACAACTATCCTTGGCGGAATGATAGTTGGTTGATACAGATTACCTAGAATATAGCTAAGAGGTAAACTAAAAGCTATTACACATTTTTGACTCTAAATAAATAAACCCACACCACTAGTTGTTACAATAGTGGATACAACAATTTATAGTAGTCCAATTAACCGTGTAATGGTTCTATTGTCCATTGGTACATAGGATCTCTGTACTTGTGGGGACAACTGCATCAGAGAGCATGCTCTCCTCTTTCCTCTTTGGTAGCTATTTGCAGGAACACCCCAATTCGGTTTGGCACCACTATTTGATTAAACAAATAGAATATTGTGTTTGCTAGGTGTTGACAAAGTATAACCCATGTCTGCACATGCATTAAACTTCTGCATTCCCATGTGGTCTTGTAAGGTCACTTGTCAGCCGCCGACGCGTGTCCTTTTCTGTTCAACTTTGTCTTTGACTTCTGTTGAATAGTACAATTGATGTAGACCACTCGGAAAACTACTATCCTTATAATGGAGCATAGCTGTCTTGTGTAGTAAGCTGCATTCCAGCTGTGCTGGTTCTTCATTGCTGAGACACTTGATATTCTTGAAATGCTGAGTACACATCCTGTGCTGATTGAAGAACACTGTCTACCTTGTGTTGGTAGACTGAGCAGCAAACTACACTCGACACAGCAATATCTGCTGTCTATACATAAACAAACTTGTGCTGGCTGCACATAACATTTTAGTGCAAATAAATTACAGTTTTGTCATAATTAAATCCTTAATTATTTTGGGGACTCAACAATTGGTATACCCTTTGCTTATCAAGTAATCACTTAATCGTTTATACCACATGCGACCCGATTGTTTCAACCCATATAAATGTAGTGACCCGAACTTTTCCATGTTTATATATATTAATTGAGATTGATATTTACATGATTAAATGTTTCCAACATGTTAAGCAATCAAACTTGTTAAGACTTGATTAATTGAAATATGTTTCATATAGACAATTGACCACCCAAGTTGACCGGCGATTCACGAACGTTAAAACTTGTAAAAACGACATGACGATATATATATGGATATACATATGGTTAACATGAGATTATGATAAGTAAGTATCTCCATAAGTATATTAACAATAAGTTATATACATATAAACAAGACTACTAACTTAAGGATTTCGAAACGAGACATATATGTAACGATTATCGTTGTAACGACATTTAAATGTATATATATCATATTAAGATATATTAATGTATCATAATATCATGATAATATAATAATTTAACATCTCATTAGATATAATAAACAATGGGTTAACAACATTAATTGAGATCGTTAACTTAAAGGTTTCAAAACAACACTTACATGTAACGACTAACGATGACTTAATGACTCAGTTAAAATGTATATACATGTAGTGTATTTAGATGTATTAAAATACTTTTGGAAGACTTCAAGACATATATCAAAACACTCATACTTAACGAAAATGGTTACAGTTACTTTCCCATTCTTTTCTTTCATCAAGAATTCTAGTCGTATTCTTACCCGTATTATACACAGCTTCAAAACGTACTTACTATGGGTATATACCAATAGGAACTAGCATGGGATTCCACTCTTGATTATGTCATGTATGACTAATCAATTTTAACTTCTACCATGAGCTAGTCAACTAACTAGAACTCCTTTTAACCCCACTCACCACTCACCAATTACCACTCATCATTCACTCCATTTCACTTCCAATTCTCTTTCTAATTCTCTCTCAACACACACACACTATTATGAACGTATTTTTCCAGTAGTTAATCATCATCTTCATCAAAAATCACTTCAAGAATCAAGCTATAATCATCATAGGAAGAACACTTCAAGAACACTTCAAAATATATTAAACTTAAAACATCAAAATATATTAAAAGTTTTGTAAATATATTTTGAACATACTTTGATATATATGTATATATTGTTATAGGTTCGTGAATCAACCAGTGGCCAAGTCTTACTTCCCGACGAAGTAAAAATCTGTGAAAGTGAGTTATAGTCCCACTTTTAAAATCTAATATTTTTGGGATGAGAATACATGCAGGTTTTTAAATGATTTACAAAATAGACACAAGTACGTGAAACTACATTCTATGGTTGAATTATCGAAATCGAATATGCCCCTTTTTATTAAGTCTGGTAATCTAAGAATTAGGGAACAGACACCCTAATTGACGCGAATCCTAAAGATAGATCTATTGGACCTAACAAACCCCATCCAAATTACCGGATGCTTTAGTACTTCGAAATTTATATCATATCCGAAGGGTGTCCCGGAATGATGGGGATATTCTTATATATATGCATCTTGTTAATGTCAGTTACCAGGTGTTCACCATATGAATGATTTTTATCTCTATGTATGGGATGTGTATTGAAATATGAAATCTTGTGGTCTATTGTTACGATTTGATATATATAGGTTAAACCTATAACTCACCAACATTTTTGTTGACGTTTTAAGCATGTTTATTCTCAGGTGATTATTAAGAGCTTCCGCTGTCGCATACTTAAATAAGGACGAGATTTGGAGTCCATGCTTGTATGATATTGTGTAAAAACTGCATTCAAGAAACTTATTTTGTTGTAACATATTTGTATTGTAAACCATTATGTAATGGTCGTGTGTAAACAGGATATTTTAGATTATCATTATTTGATAATCTACGTAAAGCTTTTTAAACCTTTATTGATGAAATAGAGGTTATGGTTTGTTTTAAAATGAATGCAGTCTTTGAAAAACGTCTCATATAGAGGTCAAAACCTCGCAACGAAATCAATTAATATGGAACGTTTTTAATCAATAAGACATTTCAATAAAGACCTTTGTAACTTGATTGAGTACATTTCTTTGGGTTTTGCATTGGTTGCTTCTGATACCTTAAATCCTTCAGGTATCTTCATATATATATATCACTATCAAGTGATCCATATAGATAAGCAGTCACAACATCCATGAGATGCAATTCTAAATTTTTAGAAACTGCCAGGCTGATTAAGTATCTAAAAGTAATTGCATCCATAACAGGGGAATAAGTTTCATCATAATCAATTCCCGGTCTTTGAGAAAAACCTTGAGCTACAAGTCTAGCTTTATACCTTATAACTTCATTTTTCTCATTTCTTTTTTGCACAAAAACCCATCTATATCCCACAGGTTTCACATCTTTAGGTGTGAGAACGATAGATCTGAAAACTTTTCTTTTATTGAGCGATTCAAATTCAGCTCGTATTGCTCCTTTCTAATGATCCCAATCATGTATATTTTGATATTCCATGACAGATTTTGGTTCTGGATCATCATCATCATTCATGATGTCATATGCAACATTATATGAAAATATCTCATCAAGATTTTTCATTTCATTTCGGTTCCATAATATTTTTGAATGTGCATAATTAATTGAAAATTCCGTATTGACATCATCAATCTCTTCTGCAGAAGGAGTATTGATTTGTATTTCTTCTTGAACACTTTCTTTTACCTCATTATCAGCTGATTTTCTTTTTCGAGGATTTTTATCTTTGGAACCAATTGGTCTCCCACGTTTCTGGCATGGCAAAGACTCAAGAGTGACATTATTGCCAGCTTTTGGAATTTCAATTCGAATTGGAACATTTACTGCTGGTATATATGATTTAGTCACTCTTTTAGTATCTGTAAATGCATCAGGCAATTTATTCGCAAGTTCTTGCATATGCATTATTTTTTGAACTTCGATCTCGCATTCTTTTATGCGAGGATCAAGATACATTAATTGAGGTTCACACCATGAAACATCATTTTCTTTATTTTTTTATTTCTCCCCCTAATCTAGGGAACAATGTTTCATAAAAGTGACAATCTGCAAAACATGCTGTAAAAACATCACCCGTCATGGGTTCAATATATCTTATGATTGAAGATGTTTCATATCCAACATATATTCTCATCCTTCTTTGAGGACCCATTTTAGTGCGTTGTGGTGGTGCGATAGGAATATAAACCGCACAACCAAATGTTCTAAGGTGGAAAATATTTGGCTGATGGCAAAAAGCAAGTTGCAAGGGAGAATATGTATGACTTGCACTTGGTCTAATGCGAATTAATGATGCAGCATGTAAAATTGCATGACCCCATACAGATACTGGGAGTTTTGTTCTCATTATCAATGGTCTAGCTATTAATTGCAATCGTTTGATTAGTGATTCGGCTAAACCATTTTGTGTATGCACATGGGAAACAGGATGTTCAACAGCAATCCCAATAGACATGCAAAAATCATTAAATGCTTGAGATGTAAACTCACCAGCATTATCCAATCTCACCCTTTTAATAGTATAATCAGGGAAATGTGCTCTCAATTTAATAATTTGAGCAAGAAATTTTGCAAATGCCATGTTTCGACTTGATAATAGACACACATGAGACCATCTACTAGATGCGTCTATTAGGACCATAAAATATCTAAATGGTCCATATGGTGGATGAATTGGTCCACATATATCACCTTGAATTCTTTCAAGAAACAATGGTGATTCGTTTTCAACCTTAAGAGGTGATGGTCTTATTATTAATTTTCCAAGTGAGCATGATGTACATGGGATAAGTGCATCATGAGGGATCTTTTGATCCGTCAATGGATGTCCATGTGTATTTTGAATTATTTTTTTCATCATTGTTGATCCTGGGTGGCCTAATCTTTCATGCCACAGATTGATCATTATAGGATCACATGCCTTTTCATTAACTACCACGTGTGCTTCTGGTACATTTATAAATATATAATGTAAACCAGAACTAAGTCTTGGTAGTTTTTCAATCACATGCATCTTGTCAGTGATACTTAAGTATTTATCATTTTCTGTAGTCACTGACTGATAATCATATCCATTTTGGTATATGTCAGAGAAGCTTAACAAATTTCTCTTTGACATGGGAGAAAATAAGGCATTTTTTATCAGAAAATTTGTACCATTTGGTAACATGAATTTTGCCTTTCCCATTCCTTTTATTAAATCCGCAGGACCTGATATAGTATGTATCGTTCCTTCTGTTGCTTTAAAATCAGTGAAATATTTTTTAGATTTGAGTGTAGTGTGTGTGGTACCACTGTCTGCAATATAAAGATCCCCACCATTTGACTGATTTTGCACTCCAGTAGTGTACATCATGAACTTCAAAATATGAGAAACAAATAATGAGTACATATTTCATCAATATATTACATTCAAAATATGTTATAAACGAAAGTACATAATAAGGAAACATATAGTAAAGTAAATATGGTATAGATCGTAAATCTACATCGATTTATTTGATATGGACATATAATAGAAAATTTATTCATTAAAGTAGTCACTTGTTGGCTCAGTGATTTTTGTATCAAGGTCATCCACAAGGTTTGCCTCTTTTCCTTTTTCCTTTAGGGATTCTTGATATTGATTAACAGAATATTGATTTGTTCGACAGTTCTTAGACCAATGTCCAATTTTACCACATCTATAACAAGAATCTTCAATATTCTTTGAAGAACTTCCTTCAACATTATGATTTGTGGGATTGTATGGTAGTTGAACTTTATAATTTTGTGGATTGTTATTTCTTTGTCCACGACTACGACCACCGTAACCATTACGACCACGACCACCACCACGACCATTACCATAAGGGTGATTTCGAACATAGTTATGATTTTTATTATTGTTATGGTAATTTCCATGATGATGGTTTTGGCCAATATGACCACGACCTCGCCCACGTCCTCGTCCAGCTGCATTTTTTTATTATTATTATTATTGTTAATTGTTAATAGCATTAGCTTCAGGGAATGCTAGCGTAGGACGAGATTCTTGATTCTTCAACAGTAATTCTTTATTCACTTCTGCAACTAAGAGATAAGTTTGAAGTTTGGAAAAAAAATTGTAATTCTGCAATCTTAAATTTTCTTGTATAGTTATGTTTGCAGAATGCATTGTGGAGAAAGTTTTCTCCATCATATCAGCATCACTTATTTCTTGACCACAGAATTGAAGCTTTGAACGGATCTTGAACCTGGCCGAGCTGTATTCACTTACCTTTTTAATATCTTGGAACCTTAGATTTCTCCATTCTTCCCTCGCAGCTGGGAGTAATATTTTCTTTTGATTATCGAATCTACTTTTGATACTTTCCCATAAAACATGTGGATCTTTGATAGTGAGATACATATGTTTTAAGGTGATATCAATATGTTTGCGAATAAAAGCAATTGATTTTAATTTATCTTGATCAGAACAAGTATTGTTTTCTTTTAAAGTTTCTAGAATACCCAATGATCCAAGATTTATTTCTACATCCATGACCCATGATGTGTAGTTTGTTCCCGATACGTCTAGGGCATCAAACTCAAGTTTTGATAAGTTTGACATTTTCTATTTTCAGAAAGATGAACAACATAAATTATAATCATAATCAATTTCTAACAACATGAAATTAGAATCATTTTAAATTCATAAGTAGCAAACAACAGAATAATAGTATGATTACAAATAATAAAACCACAAAGGCAGGATAGAATATAGGTTCACCCGGTGGTATATTAGCAACAATGATGATAGTTAATATGATCAATACAATAGGAAAAATCATCCTTGTGTGAATCATCTTTACAAAAAATTTTGAGAGTGGTAATCTGAGAAAATGAAGATTGATTTGTGAAAATGTGAAAAACGGAGATGTTTATTTTATATTTGAAAAATATAGCCGTTGTAACGTCGTCAGTTGACGTTAACGACTGTTATGTACTCATTATATTAATAATAATTTTAATAAAAGAATTTTATTAGTATAAATATGATTAATATAAAATACATTTAGTATAAATACGTTTAGTATAAATACAAAGATTAAGAGAAAAAACATATTATGCATAAATAATAAATTTAAGAATAAACGTTAGTATGCATGAAATAAATAATGATTAATTGCATAAGTAATCATAAATGTTAGATAACATAAATATAAATGTTAGTGAAGTTAATAAGAGTTAGATTACAGAAATATAATTCAGGCGGTATAACCGACCATATATAACATAAATATAAATGTTAGTGAAGTTAATAATAGTTAGATTACAGAAATATAATTCAGGCGGCATAACCGACCATATATAACATAAATATAGATGTTAGTGAAGTTAATAATAGTTAGATTACAGAAATATAATTCAGGCGGTATAACCGACCATATATAATATAAATATAAATATTAGTTATGATGATAATAATATTTACCTTACTAATAAATAATAGAAGATATCGTTAAAGAATTTCTTACCTTGATTAGTGATTTGTGCTTACTTAGATAAACCTTGATTATACGGAGCACTTCGTGCTGATAACGTGTTATAATTCAGTAGGCTTATAACTACCTTTAGTGGTTTGGTTCTTAACTTTAGGCTATTGATAATTAAAAGATAAAAGAGAGGAAGAGAGTATATTGATATTCTTCGTTGTACAAAACTTACATACATATGAGGCTTATTTATAGTGCTTAAATCTACTGTACATACTTTACATAGTTAAGAGTTGTTAAATGCATTTGATCATATACATAAAAGTTGTCGGCGATACATATTTGTCTTATAACAAATATTATTTTATATTTTTTTACCAAAAGAATTTTTAAGTTTGAAACCATAACTTTTCAACCACTCTCATTGATTAAAACACCGACGTTTTTACTTTTTAGTACTACTACAGAGCACGTACTAAATTTCCTAACGTGGGATGAACTTGGATCAACAAATCTACAATTGACACGAACCCAAAAAAAAAAAAAAAGGCATTAATTATTATCACCCACTACCATTGATCATCTTTCAGATGCAATAACACCAATAGCTGTCATTTTATTCATTCACATGTACAAGGTACATATACACCACACAAATACATAGTGCACAGAGGTATATTCTTGTGATGTAATTAATAATATCCTCCCTTTTATGGAAACACAAAAGTCGATCACTATCTAAAAACATGATCTTAATAATAATGTAACAAATCTAAAACAAAAGGTCACACCCCGAATATATTGATTTATAATATAACTAATACTAATAATAATGAAGGGGGTTTAAGCTTAACTAATCTTTAAGAAGCTTGAGTAAGATCTCTCAGAAACGAAACCACATCATCCGATGTCGGTAGCAGGTACCGAGCATTTGTACGTGTGCGTCCTACAGCACACGAGAAATAGTTATCTGCTTTCAGATCTAGAACGTTCCACGACACTTTGTCTGGTGACGCGGATGATCTTTTTCCACCGTTTTCAGAAGAATTATTATTCCTGTTATTGTTAATCGTTCGTTTGTTATCTGGACTTTGCGGAGGTCGTTGGTAACTCTGTTTTTGAGATGATTTTGATCCGCCTTTACTAGCCTTTCTGTCACCAGGAAGCTTAGTAGAATCATTTAGTTTGGGTCTCGGAAGGCCCATGCCATTATAAGGAAGTTCTGGCTCGAAAAAAGTATAAATATCTTCGTCCTATAAGAAAACGATAGGTTACTTAAAATCATATGACGTGTGTCGAACATTAGGAAGTGTTATTATCAACATGTTTAATGTGATATACCATACCTTCCCAAGGAAATGGCCAATACATAGGACGTAATCTATTGGAGATGAAATAGATTTGCTATGAACTATTTCTCCTAATATACGAACAATCGTGATACCCTGTAAAAGATGTTTTAAATGGATTAGAATGTGTAATTACATTAGAGGTAGACATTTAACTGATTTAGGGTGCGTTTGATAAATAAAAATGAATGATTTAGCGTTGAATGGTTCACAATCTCAATAATTCAAATGTTTTGAATGGAGTTGGTTCTAAATGACAATGACCTATTTAATAATCAATTTGAATTAACATTATGAATGATGTAAAATTACCTTATTAACCTTACGTAGCAGACTATCTGTTATCTTTAGCGGGTTAAACAAAACAGATAAAAAACATAAAATTGGTATAAAAGAACACGGGTCAAATTGGATAGGTTGAAACCTTCCAAGGTTTACTTTCAAAGCAAAAGACCTCCAAAATCATTTTCCTTATTTTATTTTATTTTTCGACAATATGATCATAAGTCTTATACATTACTAAAGCTTCTGTAATCAAATGGTACGACTTCATTAATTTTTTTGCGAACTTATGTATTTATTATTAAATATGTTTCGGGTAACCCCAACCCGACCAGTACTAAGTTTCATGTTTTGACTGCTAACCAACCTGTCTTGATGTGTCCATTTTGCCACATCTGGCAAAACTAGATTTTTTGGTCGATATGTTTTTAAATGGTACTACCATGGAATAACAAATAATAGTCACATTGTTATTATAAATTATAGGATAGGATAGGAATAAGATACAAGATATAAGATAGCATTCACCTTAGTTACACCAGCTGCTCGAACCTCAACAGAGCGGCTACCTTGTACAACATCAACCGATGCATTAGATATCGGGCCTGTCCACAGATGCTGTAGCATGTCTCTGGCTTGAAGCCTCCCAAATTCAACATCTAAGTTCCCATTTTCATAACAATTAGCAACCAAAACAGAAAAAAAAAATATTATACTCTTTGATGGATCACATGGAACCTGGAGAAGGGAATTTGTGCATTACCTGCGTACTTGTAATTCCATACGAGTGACGTTTCACGGAGCTCGAAATGCGATCGAGGTGTTCTTTCAGTGAAATACTCAAAGACATGCTGTCATTTGGCATAAATATTATACATCCAAAACGATCCAAAAATTAGGTATCCCTTAAGTAAAAAGTACCTTTACACTGTCGACCCATTCCATATTTGAATGCTCGGGCATAGTCGTCATCCAGGTTCCTTTAGTGGAGCGTAGAAACATTCCATTTTCAGCCGCCAACCACATGTTGTACTCACCAAAATTCTAGGAATTAAAGAATACCTCAGAGAAGAATAAAAAAGATAATAATGTGCAGTGTTGCGGTGGCCGTCTCAGCAGACTAGTAGTTCAGGTGACTAGCCCGCCCCGTTTCGCCCAAAAACGTCTAATTTGTCGGTCAACACTAAAAAGTCAGTCAAAGTCTGTTTGAGTCGGGTCTGAGTAATGGTTGGTGAAAGTTAGGTCAAAAGTTTACGTTTGCCCTATACATATGTTTGAAATACTTACTATTGAAATATTTATAGTTGACATATTTCTGTGTAACATAAATATGTTAAATTTATATATTACTAGAAGTCAAAATTAGTCAACGTCCAACTCGACCCCGACTCAACCGACTAGTCGTTTCAAAATCCTGACCGACTTACTCTGTCTCGTGATTTTTCCGACCTCGATAATGTGTGGTTAAAAACTTGAGCAAAGTTGATTTTGTAATTAAAAAGTACCTCGTCCAATACAGTTCGGTCACTTCCACTGAGAACAACAACGGTTGTCTGCGGATCATCGCACAGCTTTATAAGTGATTCTTTTAATTCTGGGTGCAATTTAAGATCCATTTCTCTGATTTGATCACCACCACGCCTATCAGGAGTATCGACTGGTTCAGTTAATGTCGCACTGAATCCCTGTCGTTTTTGATGATGTGAAACATGAGAAAATTATAAATACGATAAGACCAGATATTAATTTGGTTTTCATAAAGATGTATAGAAAGCATTACAAGTATGATTAACCGGTTACTTGACTGCAAATAACGCTCGATAGCTTCTTCAACTGGCAGCGGTGGTGGAACTTGTCTTATCCTCTGTTGTGCTTCAACTACTGTATCGTTCAATTCACTACAATTTTGTAGTCCGAATGGGTCAAACATTAGTCAAAGTCATAGGTAGAACATTAGTCAAAGTCAGAGGTCAAACATATACCTAACAAACGTTTCCGCCCATTCTTGAGCAGTATGGGTCGTGACATGCAAAAAATTGTGACGGTGACGTTTTTCTCTTTCTTCCGCACTCATATTCAAAGCTTGGCCTATTGAAGCCGCCACTTCGGTTATGTTCCATGGGTTAACAAGAATAGCACCAGCACCAAGCGATTGTGCAGCACCCGCAAACTACATGTACACAAGAATTTATATAATAAAATCTCCATATCTATATTTTATATTTTATTTAAATTAAATAATAAAGAACAGAAATACACAATGGGACTCATAGTTACCTCACTTAAAATCAGAACCCCTCTTTTAGCATCTTGGCATGCAACAAACTCGTAACTGACAAGATTCATTCCGTCCCGCAAAGACGTAACAATCGCAATATCTGTCAATGTCAAAAAAAAGGAAGACAGTCATATTACCTACTTTAACGAGCTTATTTGAGAATTCAACTACATCCTACTGTCGCACATATGCGAATAATCTTGCACTCTAGTTTGAACATTAATTATTGTAGTGTGAATAAATGTAAAAACATGTAGTCCCAACTTTTGTTACATGGAGTATAAGATTTTACAGAACCATAGATCAGTACCAGTAACAGCGTATAGTGCACATAAAGCCTGAAAATCTAGAGATCGGTCCTGCATTCAAAAAGCAAATATTCATGAAAATATAAAAATATGAAATACATTATATATGACTGTAAATTTAAAAAAGGAAGGCTAACCAGATGATGAATGGGAACAGTTGTCAGTGTCCCAAACCGTCCATTAATTCGGCCAACAATTTCATGAACCTGACTCGTGAGCTTCTGATCTGCAAAATCAGATTATCAGAAACCGAGAAAAAATATAAGAAATATGATGATAACGTATACGAAACTTACACTCGGGAACATCGGTTCTTGTTGGAACTGCAATCTGTAACAACACGACTTTATCACGCCAATATTGATTCTCTTCTAGAAACTTCTCAAATGCAAGTATCTTTTGTGGAATTCCTTTAATCATATCGAGTCGGTCAACACCTAACATCACTTTTCGACCAGAAAATCTTTCTTTCAATTCTTTCATATGTTCTTGTACTTGTGGATTCTCGAGTGCGCGAATGAATCGATCTGAATCGATCCCAATCGGAAACTATATTCCCAGACAAACAAAAAAAAATGTAAATAAAAAGAGACATGTAAGTGTGGGATTTCCCATTAGGGGTGTGCATATCCGGGAAAAACCGAGGATCCGAACCGATCCCGAACAGAGCTATTTCGATCTGGTCCTCGGTCCAAATTTTGCCAAATTTTCGGTTTTCGGTTCGGAGCAAACCCGAAAACAACACCAAAAAGCCGAACCGACACAAACCAAACCGAACAGAAAATATATGCTCTAGTCCTCGGTCCGACTTTCAGTTGCAAATTGGGACTCGGGACAGAACTGAACTGAACTAGTTTGGTCCGGTTACGTACCATGCACACCCATATAACACAACATAAATGGGTAGACATTACAATAGTCCACTTAATAACTTTTTATTTTATTTTTTTCTAATAAGCGAAAATAAAAAATAAAAAAATAGTCCACTTAATATTACCGCAGCAACTCGAGTCAATCGCCCTTGATCTTCTACCCCTTCGGGAGTGCCTTCGAGTCCAAGAATACGAGTACACGCACTAACAAAGTGTCTTGCATAATCATACGTATGGAAACTGAAAACAAGTCAAGTTAATTAACACATGTTCTAACATATAAAGATAAAAGCTTTTTAATCGGGTAAAATCACAATATTACCCAACCAAATCTGCTGCAAGAACCGCACGTAGAAGCTCGGAACGAGACGGCAACGTCCTATGAATTTCTGAAGACGGGAAAGGTGTATGAAGGAACCAACCAACTTTCATGTTGCTGTTATGATCTTTTAAGCATTTTGGAAGGAACATAAGATGATAATCATGGCACCAAACAACATCACCTTCTTCATAATGCTCATTTACCACATCAGCAAACATCTGATTTGCTTTCTTGTATGCTGCAAACTGAGATTGAAAACTTCTCGTTGTAGCTAAACGGTCTTCTTGTGGAAGACCAAGATAATGAAAAAGAGGCCATAATATGTTGTTACAATAACCATTATAATACTGATGCACAACTTCTTCATCAAGAAACACCGGTATACACCTCTGCAGCAATTGTAAGTCATCATAATCAATACCATTTAATCAATCTTCTATTCTATCATAAAAAAAGAAAGGTGTTGTTTGTTTCTAAGTCTGTAGATCTTATTATGTCTTATGTCCGCGCGCCTATATAAACGTTTTTCTCACTCTTTGTTTTTCTAAACATAAAATAAAATAATGTCTTATTCTATCTTATTTGGAAATATGCTTCTTAGTCTACCAAATAGGATTAGGTTATTTTGCAAACATAAAAACAAACAGGCTTCACTATCCAGCATACATACAGACCTTTAGACCACATCTTCTCTACAGACATGGTCACAGCTCTTCAGACAAAAACATCTTAAAAAACAATCCGCACCTAAAAAAAATAATAAAAATACCTTCTCAGCCAATGCTTTTGTCAATGCCCTCTGCCCGGGCTCATCGGGCACATTTACTCCTGCCCACCCAATCCATTTTGCCTCAACCTCCTTAACACCTTTAGTACATTCAAAACAGATTAAATGCATAAAAACTTAAACTTCGTTACAAACGTTATTCAAAACAGAGTTTTAATTTATAAAAACTTACCGAGAAGGGCACTGACAAGGCCGCCTGCACTAACCTCCAACGACCAACTCTCTTCACCTCTTCTGACAGCCGAAACAGGAAGTCGGTTAGCAACAACCAATAACCGTTGCGTAAATAATCCGCCATCTGGCTTTTCCCACCCGTCACGTGCAGCAGACGCACCTTCTAGATACTGTTCGACAAAATTATCACCACGTGGTTCGTACTCAGAACCATCATTGGTGGTAAATTCATTAGCATACGAAGCTTTGTTGATCTTCCTTAGCTCTCGTTCTCTTAAAAGCCGCTCGATACGACTCGTTGGAACCGATGAGTTGCCATTGTACTTATTCCCAGGCATAATAACCTTAAAAGGAGTGGACAGTAATGTTGAACCAACCCAAAGCAGTTGTTGTTCTACATTATGTTTGAAGAAAATAAGCAAATCCATTAAACCTTAAACACTTACAAATACAAGTAATAATGATCAAAACAGAGCATAATTTAGTCATAAACAGAAAATTCTTCACCATTGTTAGATTAGCAAAAATAAAAGGGCATATAAAAGAAAGAGATTACAAATGGGATCCACATAATTTTATCAAACTACAAATGGGGATGGGGTCCTACCATATTATTGATTTATTTCAGTCCATGATATCAAAACCCCACGTTTACAATTCATCTTAATTAATTAAATCCACTTAAATAAAAACTAACATACATAATAAATTCAAACAAAAGGCAAACAGAAAAACACTGAAACACACCAGGCCAAAGATCATGAAAATAATATAATATAACTCAGGGCTCGAATTAGCTTCAAGAATCCAGACATTGCATGTGAACTAACACTGTAGACTGAATAAAGGAGCAAGCTTTTTCATTAATTAACGAAACCCAGTTGAAATTAATTCAAGAAACATGTAATTAAAGACGGACTGACCAAAATTGAGTCATTTAGTTGAATCGGCCGTTAGATGAAGGAACCCAATCACAGCCGTAGAATATAGAAGAAGGGTTTAAGAGAGATGATAAAAAAGAAGAAAGAAAGAAATGGTGGGTTTGGGTGGCAGAAAATAGACATAGTGGTAGAAAGAAGAGGGATACTCGTGTAAACTTTACAAGGTCTCTCTCTACCAGCCAGCCATGCAGGTTTAAACCCCAATCATTGGACTCATTTCAGGGCTTTGTTTTTGATTTTTGATTTAGTTTATACAACAGATTTTCCTATTTAAACCTATGTATAGGGAATTGATTCGTACACCACCTCAAATTTTCCATACACCACCAAATAAATTATTTAGACATTTATACCCTTCATTTGGTGGTGTATGATAAATTTGATAGTGTAAAAGAAGGGGTAAAAATGTCTAAATAATTAATTTGGTGGTGTATGGCAAATTTGAAGTGGTGTACAGATCGACCCCTCTATGTATATACTCCCTAATATTTTATTCTCGGGATTGATAAATCCAATAACGATTATTAAGATATTCTACTGTGCTAAGACCATTTGTAATGGTTAGCGGTATCACTTGCCTTTTTGCACTTTTTAGATGAGTAGGACGTGAGTGGAGTATTAGTGGTGTTACTTTTTTATGTTAGTTAGGAATATTGTGATGATGTGTTAAAATATAATTAAGTTAAGTATTAAATGGAGATATAAATAATATTTTTAAAATAATAAAAAATAATAAAACGCAAGAAACGGGTGTTTCTTTCCAACACACACCTATGAAACAAAATGGTGTTTCTTCCCCTCCACATCATCCCATCTTGGCATTTCTTGTACCCGTTACAACTAGCTTAACAAATAATGCACAATTTGAGTGGATTTATCAAAATTCTTGTTGAATTTATTATCACCCTTATATTTTATTTTGTTTCGAACAATATGAATTAATTAATTATTATTTTTTTGAAAGGTAAGTTGTTCGCATCGAATACTCTTATTTGTCACGCCCGCACGCGCTTTTGCGCAGAAACTCGAACCTCATTATAGGAATCCGAACCTTAAACCATCCCAATAGGCAGGCAGGTCGGACCTAGATCCTGAATACGGGTCGGTAAAACCTCTCCGGGGCAATCCAGCTTTCAAGAAATAAATCTAACGAATATTTTTAAGGGAGGTGACTCGAACTTGAGACCTTCTCACCCTCATCCCAATACACAAGTATAAAGGGGTGAACCACTGCACCACTATGATGGGTTAAAAAGTCAAAAGATAAATGAGAGTTACAATTGAGTCACAGCCGTGTGATTAAAAGATTGTACGGTCTTTGTTACAGTTATTGACACAGACCCGAAAATAAAATATTGATCTTCGATACAAATTTGATTGAGTACATTTGTGATGACCCGAAAATTTCGACTAAATTTAAACTTAATCTTTGTATGATTAACATTTCCGACACGATAAGCAAAGTCTGTAAAACTGGATCTCAAAATTTTTGAATTACTTTTATATATTTAAATACCCTTCGGTTGTTTTCGACGATTCGCGAACAATTATATGTAAATAGATACATATATACTATAACATGAAAAGGTAACAATGTATTAATTGTTTGATACCGTACATTAAACTTATTGGTTTAAATATCTATTTGAATGTATATGATAAGTTGAAATATTTATTATTAAAATTTATTTATAAATAACTTCCAATGTGTATTTAAAAACTGATTTATGTATATTAAAAAGATATATACATATATATAATAAACGATAGTAACATTCGTTTATTGATTCAATTGATATTTAGATAAGTTAACTAAAGCGTTTAAGATGAACCAGTTAAACACTAATTTGTTACAGTGTTTTCAAATTGCCACATTACTCAAAATGCTACAGTGTTTTCAAAAATCACTATTTGCTACAGTGAAATTGACTTGCTACAGTGAATTGCTACAGTGAATTGCTACAGTAAAAATTGACTTTGCTACAGTAACTTTGCTACAGTGGTATATTTTATGGATGATTTAAGACTATATTTTGACAAATGTACGATTCACGAAACGTAAAGTACAAGTTTTCTCAGCGTACGAAAGGGCGTTCGAAAAACCGGAACCGGGACATAAGTCGAGTGACAACGTACGACTTATCGGAACAAAAATTACAAGTCAACTATGCACGAGAATTTAATATAATATATAATTAATTAATTTAAATTATATATATTATATTTATATTTTATTATGTCGACAAATGTTAGGACAAAAACAATGTGAGCTGTCCCTGGTCCTCATGCGAGTCGCATGGTCAGAAGGCCATTTCCATGCGAGTCGCATGACTCCAGATTTCAGGCCAAGTGCTATAAATTCTCGAGTTTTGGCCAGATAAATCACACACACACATATATTATTTTTACTCCGTATTTATTTATTTTATTATTATTATTATTATTATTATTATTATTATTATTATTATTATTAATAATAATAAGATTATTATTAATCTTATTATTTTTATTATTAGTGTTATTATTTTTGCGATACAAAAATAATAATGTACATAAAATATTACGACGGAGTGCTGTCCAAGTAATTTTTCAAAACGAGTTTCCGAGAAAGCTAGAGCTAAGGAAAATATGGGTTATTGCCAAGGAGGTTATGGGTAATATTCGGGGGTATTTTTGTGAATCAAACCTCGTGCTTATTATATCCAATGCGTCTACGTGCTTTCCTGCAATATTGTATATCAATATAAAACAGTGAGTTTCATAAGATCCCTTTTACTCTCTACATTTTTGGGCTGAGAATACATGCAAATGCTTTATTAACCGATATACAATATTTATATGTGTGAGTTTCATTTGCTCCCTTTTTAATTGCTTTTGCAATCTATATTTTTGGGCTGAGAATACATGCACTTTATTTTAAAAACAATGGACACAAGTACTGATGTGTGAAATCGTGTCTATAAATTTATAAGTAGGAAATACCGGTTAAAAGGATTACTACACACTAACGGGCAGTGTACCCGATCGTGCAATAGTATACAGTTGGTAAATCCGTGATCGTTCCAATGACAGTTTAAACGTGAGAATTAAGATTGTAACTAATGGAAATAAACTAAAGTTAATCTAATAAAATTTAAAGTACGAGATAGTTTGGTTTATGGCTATTTAACGATTAGCCGAATCAAGAGTAACTTTAAAAGTAAAGACAATGTTTTTGGTGTTTTATATTAATAAAACGTTTTTAAATAGATGTGATATCGATAAGATGAAAATATGTTCACCTAGACTTTCTTCACAAATGTTGGATGTTTCTAGATTACGCCCTGATCAATTGCCAAATGCTTGCAAATTAACTAATCGGTTCACCAAGAATTCCCTTGAGTAAACACTTCAAACTAGATTACACGACACATAATTCCCTGTAGCCTAGGACCTCTAATCTGTGATTAATCAAATTGACTGACTGATAGACCCAAACCGTGACCTAGGGTTCTCTAAGATCAACAATCGTGCCAACTCTCGTTGCACACAATCTATCCCTGCCTCAACTAATTATTTCCTACGATTCATTACCGTCTCCGGTTAAATGCACAAGTATCTAAGACAGTTTGATCAATTCACTTAATATGATAGACTCCAACAAACGTCACTAAATTGGACAACCAAATTAATCAATCAACTAAACGCTTAGAACTTAATGAACAATTGCAATAGACTCCAATGAAATCTCTCTCTATTAGACAATCACAATTATCAATCAATCCAAAAATAAGTATCAACAAGAACAATCAAGTGTTCAAGCTATCAATCATCAAACAAATAATAATCAATCATAAAATTACATCCAACAATGTATTTAGTCTAGATGAACATAAATAAATTAGCCAACAACCATGTTAAAAGATAAAATCAAAATCAATTGATAATTCATAAGTTTGAGAAAAGAATCAACCAAAGATGATGATGAATCTTCAATGTTTGTAGGATTGCAACGCGTTAATGGATCGATTGGATGGGATTGGTGACCTTGGAATTCCCCAAAAATCACCTTTTTTCGTCCTTTTTGCTGCTCCTAATCGTCCAAAGTGAAAGCTAAAAGATTAGGGTTAAAAACTGCCTTTTATATCATGTGGAAACCACCTGGCCGACCCAAAATGCGCGGTGCGCAAACCCCAAATAAATTCTGCTGCACAAAATCTGAATTTTCTGATCTGTTTTGAAGCACATTTGCGCGGTGCGCACTCCAATGCGCGGCGCGCACTTCTTAACTCATTAAACCACCAAACATTCAATTGTATGTTGTAGAGCTCTGAGATACGGACGTCTGGGCTCTGACCTCACCTCAATCGGAGTTACGAGCAATGAGATATGGCCGTTTTCGTGAAGGCGCGCGGACTTTGCAATACCATCAACCTTCCACACAACTTCTCCATTGTTAAATGATACTACCCGAATGCAAGATCGATTAAACATACCATGTAAACGAAGTTTAAAACTCTCTAACTTTATGATTTGAATCTTCAATGTGAACCAGAATAAACTGTGCTGATAAATGAGATCGAAAACACACTGAAAACCAATAAAACTTATACCGAAGCACCTCTTGACGTCAAAACACAAATCTTCATTAATACCACCAAATATTAACCGAACCGCATCCAAAAGGACCAAAATGCGACTGATATTGCTAAGATAAACGTATGAGAAATATGCAATATCAAATCACCCCACACTAGAGTCTTGCTTGTCCTCAAGCAAATTCGACTCAAAAATATCTTCTACCAAATTATAACGCCTTCATAAGTGTAAGTAGAACCAACGAATGATAACCAAATGAATCAACTAGCGTGGGTACGGTTTAAATAGAACATATCAACAAAAACGACTTCCACTTGTAATCCCAAAATCTCCAACATCCCCAAACAGAGTATCGGCACAATAATAATAATTCGAACAAAGTGTGCCCAATAGATAATCCAATTAAATGTAGGAAATCTCAAACCTGATAATGTCTTCAAATATGTAAAACAATGGATACAAGTGGAAGCCGTGAGCCGAGAAGATAAACCAACGAACCAAAGAACCGTACGGGCTACTCCGCGATTGGTCAAGCCAATGCCTCCCACAGTACCTAACATCGTGAGATGTCGGTAAGAAAATAATGTGCTTAGGAGGATACACATTACGTCCGGATATCATCGATAATTATGAGGTAATCACCTAATCCGTTAGGTCAATCATAAAGATTGAGGTTCATCAGGCTTAAAAGCTGATATATTACCTTTCCGGAGGTTATCCACTGGGAATCTGATCAATCACTGACATTTTGTGTATCATGGTGCGCTTCCCATTTGGCCAGCAAATCTTCCTCATTGAGATACGCTTTGACTACCAGTTTCCCTGTTTGATGTTGAGGCCTGGTAGATTTCCAGTCGATCATAGCAATGACTTTTCAAGACTTTTCGTCACCCTACAACTGGTCTGGACTACAACTTCTGAAATAAATCAGCAAGTGTGTCGTTCGGGAGACTTGACTCCCTTTAGGATGGAATGGATACATCCTGTATGGTCATATAAGGTGGTCGGGCGCATCATTGTCCTTGTTAGGAGAAACAATGAAGACCGCCCTATAAAAGTTTTCGATCTAGCGCATGGCCCGGCTACGACCACACGATCCAATCACCGTTCATACGGTTGACACCCGTTTTTGTAAAAGTGACCTACGTATGAACTGTTCTGTTCATGTAGGATTTCATATTCAAAATAATGAATATGTTTTGAAAGTTCAAGACTTTCTCCTCTAACAGTACCTCATCGTGAAATGATGGGTAATGAAATGGCACGCTTAAGAGGTATACGTACCAAGTAGAACAGTCGGAAGACTTTACTTCCTTAATTGAGTGGATCTGAGTCACTCGGAAGTGCCAATCTATGTCAATTGACACCGGTTTTGAAACAACTTTCAGAAGACTTTACTCCCGATAAATCCCGAAAACCTTCGGGTTCCATAGCTTTTGGCTATGGGTTGTGTTGTCTAAGCAAACACAAGCACGTAGCTATTGCTCCTAAAAAGGACAGCACTGGTGAAGCTCGAGGCTCCTCTTCCCACAGTATCACACCATTAGATGATGTAATAATAAAATGATATAGTTTCGGAAGTCTGCTATACCAAGTAACTAAAAGTTTTTGATCTGGCACGTGATTCGGTCACAATCACGCTATGCAATCACCGCTCTCTCATGGTTTACACCCGTTTTGGTACAGGTGACCTACTATTGAGTTCTTTGAACTAGTAGGATTTCATGTCCAATGGTAATGGACATGTGGAACACTTTTGGCTTCTTTTAAGTCACGAATTAGCCATAAAAAATTTTAATTTCCCAAAAAAATGACCTAAAACGTGATGTTTCACGCTTTTTAAAGTTCAAAATAACTGAAACCAAATCTAATAACCACGAGAATTCATACACCCGCGAGAATTCATACACCCACCCCACACTTGAGTTAAGTAATGTCCTCATTACGTTAAAACCATAAATAAGTATGAATTTAAGAGGACATTAGTATAAGGTGAGTTATAATTCTCGGAAATAATATGAAAATGAAATATATAAAACTTTACATAATCATGTGCAGGTGTCTTTGTAATGCCCGGACATCAAAATACGCAACAGTATGGCAGAATCTTTCTTCACTACCATGCAACAAACCAAATATCCAAAAGTACCTGCACATGAAACAAACCAATACAAAAAGAAAAGAAAATATTTTTGTGTTTTTTTAAGGGTTATTCAAATTTTTAGGATTTTTAAAAGGTTTTCAAAACATCATTTACAAACTCTACAACAATTCAAAACCCCGTAATTAGCCAGCTCCGGGATCGTAGGTTCCATCATCCGACAATTTTCGGGAACCTACTCCAATAACATTCACATCTACCTTTGACATGAGCCATTCGTCGGCTTCTTTATTAACCTGCGCAAATTCAACAAGTTTCGCCTTTTCGATAGGCGATAAATTCGATACAAGCCGGTTACACAATTTATAGTCCCCCCTACTTCTAGCCTCATGAACTCGTTTGTATAATTTTCTCATACTACGATCAACAACAAGTTCATCTACCAACTTCTCAACTAAAGGGTCAATGTAGTGTGGGTTATCAATTGGTTGAGGTTCAACCACTTCACACTTAGGTATTTTAACCTTATCTTTTTCAACTGGGGTATCTAAAGGATCACCACAATTTTTAATAGTCACAACTGTTCCTAAATACCCCATGACCTTAGTAGGTAAGCTTCCACGTTTCTTTCTCATAAAGGTGACCGATTTGTCACCTTCTCTCAACGTAAGCTTACTCGCTTCCTCATCAACTAACATACGGGCGGTAAAGAGAAAAGGTCTCCCGAAAATGAGAGGGACATCGGTGTCCTCCTCTACATCCATAACCACAAAATCTGCCAAGAAATTCATGTCACCAATCCGGACATGCACATCTTCTGCCATACCAACCGGGCGTTTCTTGGCTTGGTCATATAAACTTATACTAATAGTAGTGGGTGCTAAGTCAGGCAAACCTGATCGTTTATACAAAGCTAAGGGCATAACATTTAAACTCGCCCCCGAATCCGCTAACCCATTATACATAACAGAGTCTCTAAGTAAACAAGAAATTATAAATTCACCCGGATCACCCATCTTGGGTGGAAACACCGGATGTTCAACTTTCATTGGAACTGCCCGTGCAGCCTTAATCTCTTGCTTTGCCTTGAAATTTGCTTCATGCTCCGCTCTTCTCTTTTCCTTCCTAGCCTCTTTTCGCATTTCTTTTTGCATCTTGGAAGTACCTGAAAAAGAGCTATCAGTACAAACATTATTAAGGTTAGAAGGTCTCTCCACCACCTCGTATTCAACCCCCTTTATCGGGAAGGGAATCGGTGGTCGATACGGTTTAACCACCGGCTTCTCATTCTTAACAACTGGTGGAACATCTTCAACCTCTTTTAATTTTAATGTACTCTTCTCATCACCCGACTTCTCTCCCGACGAAGACACAATCACATGCAAATTTTCACCTTTTGAGTTGATCTTCGCATCACTAGGCGACTCACCCTGTTTCTTGTCATTCATATTTCCCGCAAGACTACCTATTTTCCTTTCCAAATTTTGTATAGCGGCTTGTTGATTGCGAAACATTTGATCATTCTTCTCATTGGTTTGAGTAACAGTAGTGACAAGCTGAGTTTGAGACACCACAAGCTTTTCTAACATAGATTCAAGATTCGACTCTTTCTCTTCAACTTGGGGCTTTTGAAAATACCCTGGAGCTTGCTGCTGAAAACCTCCACTAGAACTGGGTTGAAACCTCGAACCCTGATTACCTTGAGGATTGTAAGGATTATTGAAATTTCTGTTAAATTGAGCTCGTCCCTGAAATTGATTGTTGTTTTGTTGACTAATAAAATTGATCTCTTCTTTTTGGTTCATAGTCAACCCCGCATCGCAATCTTTACCTAAATGTAATCCCCCACAATACTCACAACCAACCTTCATACCATGAATATCCTTGTTTATCTTCTCCAAATTCCTACCAAAGGAATCCAACTTAGCACTTATAGACCCGAAATCATCATATGCACTAGTGGTTTCGGTTCTCTTAACTGAAGCAGAACGGGATGACTCATGATCTTGATGCCATTCGTGAGTGTAGGCGGCTTGCTTTTCAATGATCTCTAGTGCCTCTTCTTCGGTCTTATCCATTAAAGTACCACCTGCTGCTTGATCAATACTCTGACGCGTTGGAATATCACAACCTTTGTAGAAAATCTGAACCTTCTGTAAATCATTCAACCCGTGTTGCGGACACGAGCGTAACAGAGTAGCAAAACTGTCCCAAGCATCAAACAATGTCTCACTGCTCTTTTGTCTAAATTGTGAAATTTCTGCTTGAAGTCGAGCAGCTCGAGATGCAGGGAAAAACTTAGCTAAAAACTTATCCTCCAAAGTCTCCCAAGATCTAATCGTACCCTCTGGTTGCTTGTCTAACCATCTCTTAGCTTCTCCCTTAAGAGTCCAAGGGAAAAGCCTAGTCTTGATGATAATGCTAAAAACGAACATATATTTCATAGCATTATTCCTCAAGAAAGACAAGCTTTTAGTTGCAATTGTTCTATTTACAAGTGATATTCGTTTAAATAATAAAAGGTGAAGACAAAAGACAGATTCGACGAATTGAAGACGCAAACGACCAAAAAGCTCAAAAGAACAAAAGACAATCAAAAAGGTTCCAATTATTGATAAGAAACGTCTCGAAATCACAAGAGTACAAGATTCAAAACGCAAAGTACAAGATATTAAATTATACGCGAGGACGTTCGAAAATCCGGAACCGGGACCAGAGTCAACTCTTAACGCTCGACGCAACGGACTAAAAATTACAAGTTAACTATGTATATAAATATAATATAATATATAATTAATTATATTAATTATATATATATTATATATATATATTATTAAAACCGTCGGCAGCCATAAACTCCAAGGGTGTAAAATGAAAATACCTCTCCGCGACTCGCGGAGTTTGAAGGGCTTTTTGCCGCGAGTCGCGGAGCCCCAAATTTCATTTCTGGCTATAAAGCCAACCGAATTCTGATCGAATTTAACATCTTATTTTCTCAATCTCTCTCAATATATACGTAATATATTTATATTTATAATTTATATTTTAATTTTAATTATAATTCTAATAATAAGGGTATGTTAGCGAATGTTGTAAGGGTGTAAGTCGAAATTCTGTCCGTGTAACGCTACGCTATTTTTAATCATTGTAAGTTATGTTCAACCTTTTTATATTAATGTCTCGTAGCTAAGTTATTATTATGCTTATTTAAAACGAAGTAATCATGATGTTGGGCTAATTACTAAAATTGGGTAATTGGGCTTTGTACCATAATTGGGGTTTGGACAAAAGAACGACACTTGTGGAAACTAGACTATGGGCTATTAATGGGCTTTATATTTGTTTAACTAAATGAAAGTTTGTTAATGTTAATATAAAGATTTACAATTGGGCGTCCCTATAAATTACCATATACACTCGATCGGACACGATGGGCGGGGTATTTATTTGTACGAATAATCGTTCATTTAACCGGACACGGGAATGGATTAATAGCCACTAGAATAATTAAAACAGGGGTGAAATTACATTCAAGGGTAATTGGTGTAATTGTTAACAAAGTAGTAAAACCTTGGTTTACACGCAGTCGATAACCTGGTGTATTCATTAAACAAAGTATTAAAACCTTGTTACAATTCGAATCCCCAATTAGTTGGAATATTTATCTTCGGGTATAATAATAATTTGACAAGGACACTTGCAATTTATATTTATGACTGATGGACTGTTATGGACAAAAACCAGACGGACATATTGAATAATCCAGGACAAAGGACAATTAACCCATGGGCATAAAACTAAAATCAACACGTCAAACATCATGATTACGGAAGTTTAAATAAGCATAATTCTTTTATTTCATATTTAATTTCCTTTATTTTATATTTAATTGCACTTCTAATTATCGCACTTTTAATTATCGTACTTTTTAATTATCGCAATTTAATTTTTATCGCATTTTTATTATTCGCAATTTCATTATCGTTATTTACTTTACGCTTTAATTTAAGTCTTGTATTTATTTTATATTTTACATTAGGTTTTAACTGCGACTAAAGTTTTAAAATCGACAAACCGGTCATTAAACGGTAAAAACCCCCCTTTATAATAATAATATTACTTATATATATATTTGTATTTTTATAAAAGTAAACTAATATAGCGTTGAGCTTTGCTTAAAGATTTCCCTGTGGAACGAACCGGACTTACTAAAAACTACACTACTGTACGATTAGGTACACTGCCTATAAGTGTTGTAGCAAGGTTTAAGTATATCCATTCTATAAATAAATAAATATCTTGTGTAAAATTGTATCGTATTTAATAGTATTTTCTGCGTAAAATATAAGCTATTTTATATACACCTCGTTGCACATCAAGTATTTTTGGCGCCGCTGCCGGGGAATCTATCTTAAAAGCCGGAAGCGCAACGCTAATATAAAAAAAAAAAAAAAAAAGATTTTTTAGTTTAATTTTATTAAAATTCGTTTTTGTAAAAATACGTTTTAATTATTCAAAAATATAAAAAGAAAAACAAAAATATTAGTATTTTTAGGATTTTGTTAAATATTTAAGTTTTATAAGTTTCTTTATCTTTATTTTAATTTATAAAAATATAAATTTTATTAAAAATCGTTTATTTAAATTAAAAACAGAAAACAAAATAAAAAAAAAAAAAAAATAAAGAAAAACGCGTAAAAACAAAACCTGTCAACTGAATTCCTGAACCCCGCGACTTGCGGGGTTTTCCTCATTTATCACCGCGACTCGCGGAGGCCCTCTGACACACGGACAAAACCCTAATCACGGGTTTTAATTTATTATTATTATTATTAATTACTTAATTATTATTATTATTAATTTTATTTTTACTTTTTACTTTATATTTATGTATTTTGTTTAATTAGTTTTATTAAAATTGTAAAATTAGTAGTTTTTATTAAATAAATAATATAAAAATAATATTTTTTTGTACTTTTTACAACTTTTTATATATTTTTATATTTTGTACCTTTTTAATCGTTGTAGCGTAATATTTATATTTTTAGCTCATATTTAATTTTAAACTTAGTTTTTGCTATAGTTATTTTTACTCCTATATTTTTAGGCTTTGCCGTAGAATTCCTTAAGTGCTTTTTCTTTAGACTAAGATTTAGGTGCTTTAGAATTTTGCGACGCCTTTTTAAGTTTTAGTTTCTTTTTAAGTTATTTCCATTTGGGATTTAGTTTTTCTTGTAAGCTTTAATATTTTTAGACCTTTTACTATGTATCAATTATCATTCCAATTAGTAATTTCAATTTGCGATTATAATTTTAAGTTAGTTGTAGTAATAAGGTTAAATTAGTTAAGTATTTTTAAGTTTTTATAAGTTTCTTTTATTTTTCCGTCACCTTTTATTTTTCAACCATTTTTTTTTTTTCGACATTTTGCGACGAACTCTTTTTCTTTCTTATTTCTCGCCATTCTAGTTTTTAGGACTTAGAATTTTTTTCTACTTCTTCTCTAAATTTCTTAAAATTACGAAAATTTATTTTAAGTGGTTAAATTGATAGACATCAAAATTTTCTGGTTCGTAGTAATAGTTGGATTTGTACGTGGACCGGGTTATTGGAGCCAAACAGTCCTCAATTATATTGAGACCAAACGAATCCTGCCCCTCTGCTGCATCTTTTGGCTATTCGAAACGTGGGCAAAATCAGAAAAGTCTATTGATTGGATAACTTATTATAATTTTTCTTTCCTTTTAAAAACTAATAGGATATTCTGTGAATGCACCGAGCAAGACGTTCACCACCTTTTGTACGTTCACCACCTGTAACTCGATCAAGACATCGTTTAACAAATATAACCGCCGTTGATTTTTCTTTAGAATCGTCATCCAGTCGACCAAGTACTTCAGTTCAAATTTCCGATAATCCAGTTTTTGAAACGAACCTCACAATTGAGAATCCAGAAAATATTCAGGAACGGTTCATAGATCCTGAACCATTAAACTTTCCTCCGGAACCACCAATCATTCAAACAGAGATTGTTGAGGAACGAACTATTAAATCTGAAGCATCTAGTGATACCGATTCAACAAATTCAATTATGGAGAATCTGGAACCTTTAAGTATGGAAGACCGAATGAGAGCTAAACGCACTGGCCAAGGTCACGCAATTACTCATCCAGACATTAATGCGCCAGATTATGAAATCAAAGGACAAATTCTACACATGGTGACTAATCAATGCCAATTTAGTGGTGCGCCGAAGGAAGATCCAAATGAACATCTACGTACCTTTAATAGGATCTGCACACTATTTAAAATACGAGAAGTGGAGGATGAACAGATATATCTCATGTTATTTCCCTGGACTTTAAAGGGAGAAGCCAAAGATTGGTTGGAATCGTTACCTGAAGGGGCGATTGATACATGGGACGTTTTAATTGACAAATTTCTTAAACAATTCTTTCCTGCATCTAAAGCCGTAAGACTTCAAGCAGAAATTGTTACGTTCACACAAAAGCCAAATGAAACTCTATATGAGGCGTGGACAAGATATGGAAAGTTGTTAAGAGGATGTCCGCAACATGGTTTAGACACCTGTCAAATAGTACAAATATTCTACCGAGGATGCGACATCACTACAAGAAAAGACATAGATATAGCAGCTGGTGGCTCTATTATGAAGAAAACCGAAACTGAAGCTTACAAAATTATTGATAATACTGCTTCCCACTCACATGAGTGGCACCAAGAAAAAGATATCATTAGATCATCTAAAGCAGCTAGAGCCGATTCTAGCCATGACTTAGATTCCATTTCCGCAAAGATAGATGCTTTCGAGAGACGAATGGAAAAGATGACTAAGGATATTCATGCTATAAGAATTAGTTGTGAGCAGTGTGGAGGACCACATTTGACAAAAGATTGTCTCAGTATTGAATTAACAATGGAACAAAGAGAGAATATTTCATACATAAACCAAAGGCCTGGAAATAATTATCAGAATAATTATCAACCGCCAAGACCGATTTACAATCAAAACCAGAATTATAACCGAAATATTCCATACAATAACCAACAAGGTCCTAGCAATCAACAAGTATCCAATAATACTTACAATCAGCAAAGACCGAATTTTCAAAACAAACCACCACAACAAACCGATGATAAAAAGCCGAATTTAGAAGATATGATGACGAAGCTAGTTGAAACTCAAACGCAGTTTTTCACATCGCAAAAACAAACCAATGAACAAAATGCTCAAGCATTTAGAAATCAACAAGCTTCTATTCAAAATCTAGAACAAGAAGTAAGTAACCTAGCAAGGTTAATAGGTGAAAGAAAACCGGGAAGTCTACCTAGCGATACAAACGCTAACCCCCGGAATGAAACAGCTAAAGCTATTACCACAAGAAGTGGTACAACACTTAAAACACCTGAAATACCTGTAACTTCTGATGAAACTATTCCTACTCCACAAGAACCACAACCTGATCAAGATAAGGAAAAAGAACCGGTAGTTGAAAAGGTTAATGAAGATAACACAGTTAAGGCTAAACCTTATGTTAAACCATACCAACCACCTCTTCCTTATCCGAGTAAAATGAAGAAGGAAAAACTTGAAGCCGAGCAATCCAAATTCTTGGATATGTTTAAACAGATAAATGTAAATCTTCCTTTCATTGATGTGATTTCAGGAATGCCAAGGTATGCTAAATTCTTGAAAGATCTAATCACGAATAGAAAGAAAATGGAAGAACTCTCGGCTGTTACTATGAATGCTAATTGTTCAGCAGTGCTGTTGAATAAGATACCAGAAAAACTATCTGATCCAGGAAGTTTCACAATTCCATGTTTTCTGGGTAGTCTTAGTTCAATAGAAGCATTGGCTGATTTAGGTGCTAGTATAAATCTAATGCCGTACTCACTATACGCTAAACTAGACCTTGGAGAATTGAAACCAACCAGAATAAGCATACAACTAGCCGATAGATCAATAAAATATCCTAGAGGGATAATGGAGAACATGCTAGTTAAAGTTGGTACTTTAGTATTCCCAGTAGATTTTGTTGTTTTGGACATGGAAGAAGATTCTCAAGTTCCTCTCATATTAGGAAGACCATTCTTAAACACGGCTAAAGCAATGATAGACGTGTTCGGTAAGAAATTGACCCTAAGTATAGAGGATGAGAGTGTTACCTTTTCAGTTGATAGAGCAATGCAACAACCACAATCTGCAGATGATACATGTTATTATATTCAAACTATAGATGCACATGCAGAATTATTAGAAGAATTTCCAGAATTACAAGGAACAGGAGAATGTTCTTTAGGAGAAGGAAATGAACCAATTGATGAAGCTGAAATGTTAGCTACACTTATAGCTAATGGATATGAACCAACAACAGAAGAAATTCAAATGCTAAAAGAAGAAAACAGATATCGATATAAATCATCGATAGAAGAACCTCCGAAATTAGAGCTAAAGCCACTTCCAAACCATTTGGAATACGCTTATTTACATGGTGAATCTGAATTACCTGTAATAATATCGTCTTCTCTTACTGAAAATGAGAAATCACAACTCATTTCTGTGTTGAAAGCTCATAAACCAGCCATTGCATGGAAGATTCATGATATTAAAGGAATAAGTCCTTCGTATTGCACACATAAAATCCTTATGGAAGAAGGTCATAAAACGTATGTGCAACGTCAACGAAGACTAAATCCTAATATGCAAGATGTAGTTAAGAAAGAGATTATTAAACTGCTAGATGCAGGTTTGATATATCCAATTTCTGATAGTCCATGGGTAAGCCCAGTTCAATGCGTGCCTAAGAAGGGTGGCATGACTGTTATCACAAATGAGAAAAATGAGCTTATTCCTACTAGGACTGTAACAGGATGGCGTGTATGTATTGATTATAGAAAATTAAATGACGCCACCAGAAAAGATCACTTTCCCTTACCTTTCATAGATCAAATGTTGGAAAGATTAGCCGGAAATAGTTACTATTGTTTTCTAGATGGATTTTCCGGATATTTTCAAATTCCAATAGCACCCGAGGACCAAGAGAAAACCACATTCACGTGCCCTTATGGTACTTTTGCTTACAAACGCATGCCATTTGGACTTTGTAACGCCCCTGCAACCTTTCAAAGGTGTATGATGGCGATTTTTCATGACATGATAGAAGAATGCATGGAAGTATTCATGGATGACTTTTCAGTCTTCGGTGATACATTTAAATCATGTCTAGTTAATCTGGAACGAATGCTAATTAGATGCGAAAAATCAAATCTAGTACTTAATTGGGAGAAATGCCATTTTATGGTTAAAGAAGGCATCGTTCTTGGACATAAAATTTCAAAAGAAGGAATTGAAGTGGATAGAGCTAAAGTAGATGTAATTGCTAAACTTCCACATCCCACCAATGTTAGAGGAGTTAGAAGTTTTCTAGGGCATGCCGGTTTTTACCGACGTTTCATAAAAGATTTTTCTAAAATTGCCACTCCTATGAATAAACTCCTAGAAAAGGATGCTCCATTCATCTTTTCAGATGAGTGTATCAAATCTTTTAATATTCTTAAAGAAAAACTCACTAATGCGCCGATCATGATAACACCAAATTGGAATCTACCATTTGAACTAATGTGCGATGCAAGTGATTTTGCAATGGGAGCCGTTTTAGGACAAAGGATTGAAAAACGATTTCAACCTATATATTATGCTAGTAAGACATTACAAGGAGCACAAACGAACTATACAACTACTGAAAAAGAACTCCTTGCTATTGTCTTTGCTTTTGACAAATTTCGATCATATCTCGTTCTAGCAAAAACGGTGGTCTATACCGACCATTCTGCTCTTAGATACCTATTTTCAAAACAAGATGCTAAACCAAGATTAATCCGTTGGATCTTACTCTTACAAGAGTTTGATATTGAAATCCGAGATAAAAAAGGAGCAGAAAATCTCGCCGCTGATCATCTTTCTCGTCTTGAAAATCCCGAATTAGAAGTTTTGAATGAATCAGCCATACAAGACAACTTTCCTGATGAATATCTATTGAAGATAGATTATAAAGAAATCCCATGGTTTGCAGACTATGCAAACTACTTAGTTTGTGGATTCCTTGAAAAAGGATTATCGTACCAAAGACGAAAGAAATTCTTCAGTGATATAAAACACTATTTCTGGGAAGATCCACATCTGTTTAAAAGTTGTCCCGATGGAATAATACGCCGATGCGTATTTGGAGATGAAGCTAGTAAAATTTTAAACCATTGTCACACAGGACCAACAGGAGGGCATTATGGGCCTCAACTAACAGCAAGAAAAGTTTATGAAGCTGGATTCTATTGGCCTACAATTTACAAAGACGCACACCTTCTTTGCAAATCCTGTGATGCATGTCAAAGGGCCGGAAGAATAAGTCAACGTGATGAAATGCCACAAAATGTCATCCAAGTATGTGAAGTATTTGACATTTGGGGTATTGACTTTATGGGTCCATTTCCAAAATCTCATAATAATCTATATATACTCGTAGCCATTGATTATGTATCTAAATGGGCGGAAGCACAAGCTCTCCCAACTAACGATGCACGAGTTGTAGTAAACTTTTTAAAACGTCTTTTTGCAAGGTTTGGAACACCGAAAGCTTTAATAAGTGATCGGGGTACTCATTTCTGTAATAATCAACTTGAGAAAGTTCTTAAAAGATATGGAGTAACTCATAAAATCTCCACCGCATATCATCCACAAACAAGTGGACAAGTTGAAAATACAAACCGAGCTTTAAAACGTATTCTTGAGAAAACCGTAGGATCAAATCCAAAGGAATGGTCCATTAAATTGGAGGATGCACTCTGGGCTTTTAGAACAGCCTACAAAACTCCAATTGGAACCACACCTTTTAGACTTGTGTATGGAAAAGCATGTCATCTTCCAGTAGAAATTGAACACAAAGCATTTTGGGCTTTGAAGACATGTAATCTTGATTTACATGAAGCTGGACATCTACGATTAAGTCAACTAAACGAATTAGAAGAATTAAGACATGAAGCATACGAAAATTCATTAATCTATAAAGAAAGAACGAAGAAATGGCATGATAAAAGAATCAGAAGTTCAAAAGAATTCAAAGAAGGAGACAGAGTTCTTCTTTTCAATTCACGATTCAAGCTATTTCCTGGAAAATTGAAATCAAGATGGTCTGGACCATTCATAGTCAAAAGAGTTTTCCCATACGGAACGATAGAATTAATAAATTCAAATGGGATTGAATTTAAAGTTAATGGTCACAGAGTTAAACATTACATACATGGTCCGATGGAAGTCGACAACGAAGTGAATCACAATTTCGACACCACAGCTAACTAAGTGTGGGGAGAATCAAGTCTTTAAAGGATAATATGTATTTCTGTTAGAGTTAGATTGTCTGTTTTCGTGTAGTTCTCGAAAATGGAACACGTATGGTCTTTCCCTAGCAGACCCTAAAGAACTAGTCTTCTCCCCCCATTCTGAATTTTTATTTTTTTTAGGTTTTTACGAAATGAAGACTGCCTGTGAACTAAACCATGGTCTAATGCTACACGCTTTGATCACTAAACGTAATAATGACATACTACCGAGTGAATTAGTATCAGTAATCAGAGAAAGAATGGACGGAGTTAGAAAAGGATCCAGATGCGAAGATAATAAGTTACAATTTGGTAAAGGAAAATCAAAATCCGCAGCGAAAAGAAGAGCACGACACCTAGAAAAATGTCACAAATGCGGAAAATGGTCACATGGAGGTAAATGTTCAAATAATCAAACCTATTCAAATACCGAATTTGTTACTTTATGCAGAGACGGACCGTTCATATGTTTAGAAGAAAAGACAATGAATGCTCGAGGTTACGCCTATGCAGCCATGGAAGACCAATTAAACCGACTATCTTATGAATATAATAGATCATATAACTAAGAAATCTATTTCACAGGTATGTCTGTACAGTTTTTATTTTTATTTTTATTTTTAACCTTTTGATAATAAACGCTAATTTGTTCGCTAAAAAGTATTAAATTGGTATTAAATAAAATTAGGTTTGGCGACCGAAATTATTGATATCATTCAAAAATTTATTACATCACTGCGAAATTTAACGTTTATTCTTAAGGTATAAATATCTTTAATCAATCAACCCAAAATATTTCAAAAATTCGTCATGAGTTAAATTAGGTCTTGGAACCGAAATTACTTTACCGAAAAGAGGGGCGCATATTTTTGATAATATTTGATTAATTAAAGTGGGATAAAAAGACAAAAAGATTTTCAATTTTATTTTTACCATGTTTTTAAAATTAATATTTAAATCTTAAATTAATATTGTAAACTTTGTAAAAACAATATTTTTAAAATTGTAAATATTTGAAAAATTAATATAAGTTTGGTATGAATTTATGAATTTTTAAATTAAGTTTGGTGTGAATTTTTAAGTTTTAAAATATGAAATTTTAATTTTATGCATTTCAAATTTTAAGTTTGGTGTGAATTTTGAATTTTAATTTTGAATTTTATATTTAAGTTGTGTGAATTTAAAAACAAAAATTTACTTTATCTCATTAAGTTAAAAATATGATTTTAAAATTCGTCGTAAGTTGAAGACTAGGTCTTTGAACCGAAATTGCTTTACCCGAGGGAGGGACGAGAACTTTTATTATCATTATTTTTAATCTTATTGATTTAAAGTATGCCAAAAACATTGAAAAAACCCAAAAATCTTAGCTTTTAAAACAATCGCTACAAAAAGACAAATTTTAAAATTTTGTCGAGGGACGGACTAGGACATCGATCCGAAACGACCTCGTCCTAAATAACAAGGGAAACAAAATTTTAAAATTAATTTCTTAATTGTTTTATAAGTTAAAGATTATAAAAAAAAAAAAAAAAAAAAGTAACTCCGCGACTCGCGGAGTTTTAAGTACAAACCTCCGCGACTCGCGGAGGGACCAAATTACAGAAAAAAAAATAAAACAGCTGCACACGAACTGATCACTCACACACACAAAAACACCCAAATACAGCTCGAAAAAACCCGAGAAAACCCACGAAAATCATCCCAAAAACTCGATTTTTCACCGTTAATCTTCAAATTTTTCACTACAATCATGTTGAGAAGGATGATATCTAGGAACTACTCAAGAAAACAGGTACAATTACACCCCAAATCACCTTTAAATCCGAATTTTAGTGTGTTCTTGAGCATATTTTCATAATTTGAATTTTGTTAATTTTTAGTGTAATTAGTGTTAAATTGTTAGTATATTATGCATGTATAACCTAGATTGATGCTTGTTAACATGATTTGAAGCCAAAAACTTCAAAATCTTTAGAATCTAGGGTTTGTGTTCTTGAGCAATTTGGGGCTTTTTGATATAAACAGGTTATGGCCGATTTTTGTCATGAATTGTTGCTAAATTAAGTAGTGTAACATGTCTAGGTAGTTAAATGATCCAAACTTTGAGCCTAAACATGATTTTGAGAATTAAAGTGGACTTTTTCAAGTCCAAAATTCATGAACTTGATTTTTGAAAGATAATGCCATTTGAGACTTGTTTATTTGCTAGTAATGATTATTTTGACATGTTATTTGAGTTGAATGCTTATGAACTTGGCGAAAATTTTCGTATATGCTTATTTGAAAAAGTGTAGATTTGATAAAAATGTGAAAATAAGCTTAAGTTTGATATAAATTGATAATGTCATTGTAATTATTTTGATTGATGATTTTGCTGACACTAATGCATATTTGGATGCACAAAATTTGTGTTTGATGTGTTTTGCAGAATGAAAGGGGTGAATCTTCATCCCAAGCCCGTCACGCTCCTGCTGAGAACTTGGAACAACAGGAGGTAGATAACTACTACAGGCAGGATGTACCTCATCCAGTCATGACCTTTTCAGATATGCACTTGGAACAGTTGCACCCGAACCTGAGATTTGACAGACTTTGGATAGATTATCCAAAATATCAACGGGGTTTGCATACTCTTCATTCCAAGGTTGTTGAGGTACCAAGGGTCATAGAATGGGGACCCTTGGAAGCTGTAGAATTGGCCGGGCCAATTAGGGAATTACTGGTACAGAGGTATGGTAATTCTTATTTTAATGACTGGATATGTTTATTCACCATACGCAGACCTGTATATAAAGTATGGTGTGAAGAGTTGTTATGTAGTATAGAGTTGAATGATCGGGTAGCTAGTTTAACCGATCGTTCTTTTATTAGATTTTTGTTAGGCGGTTCGATGCGCCACATGTCTTTACTGGACATGGCTCAGGCTTTACGTATATATACGCCTGAGGAGTTAGCGTCTGCCGATTGTAGAGGATTGATACTAAACGGTAGGAAAATAGATGAAAATTTTGATACACACGGTGTGTGGAGTCAAATGACAAGCCATCACCGTTTTAAAGGGGGAAACTACTCTTATTTGGATATAGATAGAGCCGAATTAAGAGTAATACATAGGTTTTTAGCTAACTCGATTACACAAAGGGGTAAAAACAAAGAAAAGGTAAATGAACAAGATTTGTTTTACCATATGTGTATTCGAGACCCACACAGCGCTGTAAGTATACCATATTGTGTGGGTTATTATTTATCAGCTATGGTTCGAGGGATGCGTCCACATAGCATAATAGGAGGTGGTATTTTTATTACTTTGATTGGTGAATATCTCGGTGTGGATATAAGTCGGGGGGGATTATTAGTAGAAGAGCCGGAACCCCGCGACACTATAGGTTTAAATGTATACCATGGTGCTAAAGTTTTGAAGCGGCGAAATAACGCCGCAGTACGATACAATGGTAGACATCCACAGGTAGAGAGAAACCAAGAACAAGGTAATGTAGGAGGGGGGAACCAGATGCAAGAAATGCAAAGGTTTATAGCTTCTCAGGAATACGAAAATGCTAGACAGAGAGCATTTGAAGATTGGCAAGTTCATCAGAACCAGATCATAGCGCATTGCCAACACATAGGTAGAAACTATATTCCTACACCGAAACCCGTCTTCCCTCCTTGGTCGATAGAGATGCAGCCACCATATCCTACGTATGACCCTGCCGAAGCATTCTATAGCACTTATGGTTATGCGTGGAACCCCTATTGGTACCAATATCATCCTTAGTTTACTTATTTTTTTTATTATTTTGTAATTTGTAATTATTGATATATTTAATATTTTTGTTAATATTGTAATCATTTTTATAATTATCTAACTTTTATTCTTAGATTTTAATAATTTTTGAATGTGGGGTAATAAACCAAACTTCAAAAATATGTATATATGTTTGCAGTTTATCTTATGTACACAACAGGGTAAAACAACGCATTTTCAAAGACTGGCATTAAGTTCAGCAAAAGCAAGTAATTTTGACGACAATGATGCAAAATACATGTGAAATAACAACAAGACGGAATGAACAAATGACGTGCACCATTTATCATTCAGCAAACAAACGCCAATATATTTGGAAACTTTGGTAAAAATTTAATCATTTTCACACAAATCACCCTCAATAATTTAAATTGTTACTGATTTCTTGCAAATGAGGGCATTGCAAGATCTTAAGTGTGGGAAGGGATTAAATTCTTTCGGATTTTAAAATTTTTATATTAAACACTTGGTTACCATTAAAAATACTAGTAAAGCAGTAGTTGTATTAGAATCTAGTGCTCTCTGATAAAAAGAACAGCCCTAGTCTTATATACTGACTACCCAATTCTAGTAAAATTTTTCGAAATTTTCAATTAAATGAATTAAAATCATGTTTATACATATTTATGAACGATAAAACTAGGTTTTAACACCGAAATTATTGTTACCTCGGAAAGGACATAAATTGAGAAACAAACTAAAATGTTAAAATTCATTTAAAATGGAATAGAGGACGATAAAAAGAAAAATAAAAAGCCAAGTGTGGGAAAATTTACCAAGTTATTTTAAACATATGCCACATATATTTGTAACAAATAACTGAAAATACTTTTGCTTTGGACTAAACTAAACTGTTTTACCCAATGAAAGAAAAGAAGAGATGGATCCACACGATGAATCAATTCCATCATTAAAAGGAAGTAAAGTCTTCCGAAAAAGACACGCGCTTCTTGATTTAGGTCATGAAGTTGTCGTCCAGACCAGCTGTAGGTTGACGAAAAATCTAGAAAAGTCATCACTAAAATCAGCAGGAAATCCACGGACCTCAGCATCAAACAGGGTCGCCAAGTGGTCAGATTTATCCTAACCATGAGAAGGATTTATCTCGTACAATGGGGAGGCACCGTGCAAATTAGCTGGATAAGACTAATGAATCAGATCCCCAGAAAGGATAATCTCCTTAAAGATTAAAAATCAGCTTTTAAGACTGATATTACTCAATCCTAGAGATTGACCGTAAAGATTGAGAATTCAAACTCATGGAATTCGATGATATCTAAACTCGAGCTTGAACGAGAAAATATTTTGATCAAAAATACAAACCGATTTGTTTTCTGAAAACCCTATTTTCAATACGTTCATTACCATTGAACGTAAAATCCTAGGAATTCACCTGGAATTCATTAGGTCACCTGAACCAAATCGGGTGTCAACCGTAAGAAAGGTGGTTGCATAGCATGGTCAAAGACAGGACCTTGTGCCAGACCGAAAAATTATAAGGGTGAGCTTTACTATTGCTCCTACCAAGGATAGTAATTGCGTCCGACACGTTATAGACCATAATCAAAAGCATGTCACGGGACATTGCCTTAAACAGTTGCTTGTTCAACGCTTTCCTTTACAACCGGACGGTAGTTTGCCGAAAGGTAATATACGGAACAAGTAAACTGGACGTGTTGCTTTCCAAATACAAGGTTAGCAAGTGGGTGACACAAAACCGCAAGTTTTGAGCTAAAATTTTCAAATCTGAAACCCACCAAACCCACACAAATATTTTGCAAACACCGGTAAAGGGTTATTCCGGAAAACTTATCTAGGGTAAAAACTAGATTTAATTTTCAAAAGATCAAATGTTTTCATAAAGATCCAATTTCCTTAATGGATCTAAATTTTTATAGTCATGTGGGACTGTAAACCATATCGTTACTACCATTGTTTATACCGCCGTATAGAAATCACTGATGTACAAAGTGTGAAGAATAAAGAAGTGATTCTAGTATTTCAAGACAATATTGCTTGAGGACAAGCAACGCTCAAGTGTGGGAATATTTGATAATGCTAAAAACGAACATATATTTCATAGCATTATTCCTCAAGAAAGACAAGCTTTTAGTTGCAATTGTTCTATTTACAAGTGATATTCGTTTAAATAATAAAAGGTGAAGACAAAAGACAGATTCGACGAATTGAAGACGCAAACGACCAAAAAGCTCAAAAGAACAAAAGACAATCAAAAAGGTTCCAATTATTGATAAGAAACGTCTCGAAATCACAAGAGTACAAGATTCAAAACGCAAAGTACAAGATATTAAATTATACGCGAGGACGTTCGAAAATCCGGAACCGGGACCAGAGTCAACTCTTAACGCTCGACGCAACGGACTAAAAATTACAAGTTAACTATGTATATAAATATAATATAATATATAATTAATTATATTAATTATATATATATTATATATATATATTATTAAAACCGTCGGCAGCCATAAACTCCAAGGGTGTAAAATGAAAATACCTCTCCGCGACTCGCGGAGTTTGAAGGGCTTTTTGCCGCGAGTCGCGGAGCCCCAAATTTCATTTCTGGCTATAAAGCCAACCGAATTCTGATCGAATTTAACATCTTATTTTCTCAATCTCTCTCAATATATACGTAATATATTTATATTTATAATTTATATTTTAATTTTAATTATAATTCTAATAATAAGGGTATGTTAGCGAATGTTGTAAGGGTGTAAGTCGAAATTCTGTCCGTGTAACGCTACGCTATTTTTAATCATTGTAAGTTATGTTCAACCTTTTTATATTAATGTCTCGTAGCTAAGTTATTATTATGCTTATTTAAAACGAAGTAATCATGATGTTGGGCTAATTACTAAAATTGGGTAATTGGGCTTTGTACCATAATTGGGGTTTGGACAAAAGAACGACACTTGTGGAAACTAGACTATGGGCTATTAATGGTCTTTATATTTGTTTAACTAAATGAAAGTTTGTTAATGTTAATATAAAGATTTACAATTGGGCGTCCCTATAAATTACCATATACACTCGATCGGACACGATGGGCGGGGTATTTATTTGTACGAATAATCGTTCATTTAACCGGACACGGGAATGGATTAATAGCCACTAGAATAATTAAAACAGGGGTGAAATTACATTCAAGGGTAATTGGTGTAATTGTTAACAAAGTAGTAAAACCTTGGTTTACACGCAGTCGATAACCTGGTGTATTCATTAAACAAAGTATTAAAACCTTGTTACAATTCGAATCCCCAATTAGTTGGAATATTTATCTTCGGGTATAATAATAATTTGACAAGGACACTTGCAATTTATATTTATGACTGATGGACTGTTATGGACAAAAACCAGACGGACATATTGAATAATCCAGGACAAAGGACAATTAACCCATGGGCATAAAACTAAAATCAACACGTCAAACATCATGATTACGGAAGTTTAAATAAGCATAATTCTTTTATTTCATATTTAATTTCCTTTATTTTATATTTAATTGCACTTCTAATTATCGCACTTTTAATTATCGTACTTTTTAATTATCGCAATTTAATTTTTATCGCATTTTTATTATTCGCAATTTCATTATCGTTATTTACTTTACGCTTTAATTTAAGTCTTGTATTTATTTTATATTTTACATTAGGTTTTAACTGCGACTAAAGTTTTAAAATCGACAAACCGGTCATTAAACGGTAAAAACCCCCCTTTATAATAATAATATTACTTATATATATATTTGTATTTTTATAAAAGTAAACTAATATAGCGTTGAGCTTTGCTTAAAGATTTCCCTGTGGAACGAACCGGACTTACTAAAAACTACACTACTGTACGATTAGGTACACTGCCTATAAGTGTTGTAGCAAGGTTTAAGTATATCCATTCTATAAATAAATAAATATCTTGTGTAAAATTGTATCGTATTTAATAGTATTTTCTGCGTAAAATATAAGCTATTTTATATACACCTCGTTGCACATCACTTGATTGAAGTGTCGGCAACCTCATGTAGCTTAAATAAGTTACAAACATCATTAAAATTACGAAGATGCTCGTTAGCATCCTCAGTATCTTTGCCATAGAATCGGCACTCAGTAGAAATCAAATTCAGGATCGGCCCTGTAATTTGAAAAGGCTGAGTAATATCCGGCTGAGTAATCGAATTGCCTTGGCCACCTCGGGTGACCTTTAACTTTTCTGCCATGGTCTGAGGACGAGGTGGTTGATCAGCCATCTCTTCAGTCTCGAAAGTATCTAATGAAATGTAAGATTCCTCTTCTTTGTTGATTTCAGGTGGTGTCTCGGGCACCACAGTCTCAGAACTACTACCCAAGTTAATTAAACTATCACTCGAAGAATGAGATGAATCCACTGTAGACTTTTGCTCTTGACTTAACGCTTTAAACAACTCTCTTTCAGGCTCGTCAAATGGTTTAAGAATCGGAGAATCTGAAGAACGCGTATGTGGCATGCACTACCTGTAACTGCAAGAACACGGCTAACAAAACAATTAAACGCACCGACTCAAATAAAATTAAACTAAAATAATTAAACTTAACTAAAAACGATTAGAAAACAAACTTAATTTTCAACACAACTGTCCCCGGCAGCGGCGCCAAAAACTTGATGTGTGAAATCGTGTCTATAAATTTATAAGTAGGAAATACCGGTTAAAAGGATTACTACACACTAACGGGCAGTGTACCCGATCGTGCAATAGTATACAGTTGGTAAATCCGTGATCGTTCCAATGACAGTTTAAACGTGAGAATTAAGATTGTAACTAATGGAAATAAACTAAAGTTAATCTAATAAAATTTAAAGTACGAGATAGTTTGGTTTATGGCTATTTAACGATTAGCCGAATCAAGAGTAACTTTAAAAGTAAAGACAATGTTTTTGGTGTTTTATATTAATAAAACGTTTTTAAATAGATGTGATATCGATAAGATGAAAATATGTTCACCTAGACTTTCTTCACAAATGTTGGATGTTTCTAGATTACGCCCTGATCAATTGCCAAATGCTTGCAAATTAACTAATCGGTTCACCAAGAATTCCCTTGAGTAAACACTTCAAACTAGATTACACGACACATAATTCCCTGTAGCCTAGGACCTCTAATCTGTGATTAATCAAATTGACTGACTGATAGACCCAAACCGTGACCTAGGGTTCTCTAAGATCAACAATCGTGCCAACTCTCGTTGCACACAATCTATCCCTGCCTCAACTAATTATTTCCTACGATTCATTACCGTCTCCGGTTAAATGCACAAGTATCTAAGACAGTTTGATCAATTCACTTAATATGATAGACTCCAACAAACGTCACTAAATTGGACAACCAAATTAATCAATCAACTAAACGCTTAGAACTTAATGAACAATTGCAATAGACTCCAATGAAATCTCTCTCTATTAGACAATCACAATTATCAATCAATCCAAAAATAAGTATCAACAAGAACAATCAAGTGTTCAAGCTATCAATCATCAAACAAATAATAATCAATCATAAAATTACATCCAACAATGTATTTAGTCTAGATGAACATAAATAAATTAGCCAACAACCATGTTAAAAGATAAAATCAAAATCAATTGATAATTCATAAGTTTGAGAAAAGAATCAACCAAAGATGATGATGAATCTTCAATGTTTGTAGGATTGCAACGCGTTAATGGATCGATTGGATGGGATTGGTGACCTTGGAATTCCCCAAAAATCACCTTTTTTCGTCCTTTTTGCTGCTCCTAATCGTCCAAAGTGAAAGCTAAAAGATTAGGGTTAAAAACTGCCTTTTATATCATGTGGAAACCACCTGGCCGACCCAAAATGCGCGGTGCGCAAACCCCAAATAAATTCTGCTGCACAAAATCTGAATTTTCTGATCTGTTTTGAAGCACATTTGCGCGGTGCGCACTCCAATGCGCGGCGCGCACTTCTTAACTCATTAAACCACCAAACATTCAATTATATGTTGTAGAGCTCTGAGATACGGACGTCTGGGCTCTGACCTCACCTCAATCGGAGTTACGAGCAATGAGATATGGCCGTTTTCGTGAAGGCGCGCGGACTTTGCAATACCATCAACCTTCCACACAACTTCTCCATTGTTAAATGATACTACCCGAATGCAAGATCGATTAAACATACCATGTAAACGAAGTTTAAAACTCTCTAACTTTATGATTTGAATCTTCAATGTGAACCAGAATAAACTGTGCTGATAAATGAGATCGAAAACACACTGAAAACCAATAAAACTTATACCGAAGCACCTCTTGACGTCAAAACACAAATCTTCATTAATACCACCAAATATTAACCGAACCGCATCCAAAAGGACCAAAATGCGACTGATATTGCTAAGATAAACGTATGAGAAATATGCAATATCAAGTACATACTAAATTCTACACTAAGTTTGAACCGAAAATCCCTTAGCTTTGGTAACTAGTAACTGCCAGTTATAAGAACTGGTGGGCGCGAGTAGTAGTATATGGATCCATAGGGCTTGATATCCCCGTCCGAGCTAGAGCACTAGCCTTTTAACGGACGTATGCTATTTGAGAAGCGTACACGTTGGTTTGCGTGTATTATTAAGATGATTATACAAAGGGTACAAATTATATATACGTTAAAGTTTAGTTACCAGGGTGCTCAATTTCGTAGAATATTTTGATAAACGTTTCTGGATGAAACAACTGAAATCTTGTGATCCACTTTTATATAATCTATTGATAAACATTTCTGGATGAAACAACTGAAATCTTGTGATCCACCTTTATATACAGATTATACGAAACATTAAAACTATGAACTCACCAACCTTTGTGTTGACACTTGTTAGCATGTTTATTCTCAGGTTCCCTAGAAGTCTTCCGCTGTTTGCTTACATGATATACAAGCTATGTGCATGGAGTCTTGCATGCTTTATTCAAGAAAACGTTGCATTCACAAAACCATCATCATGTATCTATTTTGACTGCATTGTCAACGGAAGTATTATTATTGTAAACTATTATTTACGGTGATTGTCTATATGTAGAAATCATCAGATGTCGAAAACCTTGGAATTAAATATTCATTTATGGTATGCCTTTTCAAAAGAATGCAATGTTTACAAAACGTATCATATAGAGGTCAAATACCTCGCAATGAAATCAATGAATGACGTGTTCGTCCATATGGATTTGGAGCGATCGTCACAGTTGGTATCAGAGCGTTGGTCCTAGCGAATCAGGTCTTGCATGAATGTGTCTAACTGATAGTTGTTAAGATGCATTAGTAAGTCTGGACTTCGACCGTGTCTGCAAGTTAAAAGTTTTGCTTATCATTTCTTATCGAAAATTACATGCTTATCATTCTTAAGTCTAGACACGTTTTCCTGCATTTATTGCATAAATAGTGTATAGACAAAAATTCATATCTTAGCGTATCTATTACTGTAAACTTTTCCTGATATCTTCCGAAAATTTCTCCGTGATTTACGGAATTTGGTATTATATATACATATGTAAATTATGTATTGAAGAATACCAAACTAAATTCTATAATCTAATTCATATAAAAAAAATCATCTCCCTATTTATACAAGATGGATCCCATATCTAGTTCAAACACTGACAGCTATTCCGATATGGATATTCACCTGAATTCCGAAGACAGTGTAACCGGAATGGATCAACCAATTAGCCATCATCTATTCTGGATGAATTGGGGATGGGTTCGTAGCCTACTTAATTATTGGAGACAAGAAGAAGGCGATCCCTTCCATCCACCACATTGCCCTCTTGGCGAAGAACCTGAAGCACTTACCGGCGAACCTGTTCGTGATACCATTTTCTCTCTCATCTCCAGAATATCTCGTCATGATCATATACTCTCTCAAATTCTGGATCTTATTCATCCGCTCGTCCGAACCGCCAATCATCCTGGTGTAGTAGAAGAAGTCAACGAGCTTCGTGCTCGGGTAGTGGCTTTGGAGAATATGGTGCAAAGGTTACAAACACCAGCAGCATCACCGGCATCAACAGTACCACCGACAACAACACCAACAGTACCATTACCATCACCAACAACATCTTCATCGCAAACCTCAACTTCACAATCTGTCCCACGAGTATCAACCTCATACGCACCGTAGACACCGAAGAATACTAATAACTATAAACGATGAAGTATTAATTCATAACTTCATTGGAGAAATATCCTGCGACGATTATGTAATCTTTAATATAGAAGAGATTATTCGTTTCTAGTTCCAACCGAAAATCAAATGAGTTTAATAACTCATTAAATCTATATTACATCTGAAGGAAATATACATACATATATTTTCATAAAGATTATAATTGAAAATCCTTTTGTACAAACTGTTAATGATGAGAATATTTTAATGGGTAGGTAATACCCTAGAAATATATAAATTCCACATTAATATGTTACACTATACATTCTTCAATTCTGATTCAGCAATCATTAACTATACTGCTCAAACCTATAGATATACGTATCTGTTCATCGCAGAATAACCATTTTCATTCAATTTCATATTCTGATTTCGATAGATCAGAATCCAAGTCAAGATTAAACGAAAAACATCACTCTTAGATTCCTACATCTTTCAAAACCATGCTTCGAAAACCATGCTTTGAATTCAGAACAGTACTAGAACATCATATGATTACATTTTGCATTCAAACCCATCGAAATTCTTGGAAACACTTCAACTAATGAACAAACGAGAAGACAAACCAACTACACGATATCTACGAGAAGAAAGATTTGTACTTATAATCATATATCTGGAAAGCTCTCGAAACCTAAGTAAAACTTTAACACGTATCTGTGATAAATCCTTCGGCATTATTATTACTGAAAATAACCTTGCAATTCCTTTTTAAAAGTATCCAGTATTATCACCCATTCAACTAGTCAACGACGACCTTTCAGACTTATAACTTTGGCATATACGTTTTTGTTACTGGGGAACCTTTTATGTTCCACCATATTAGCAGTAAATGTACCAGCGACTCCGTCACTCTGCTATTTGAAACTCTCCGGAAATCACTATATATACATTGAAACCCTATCATGTACTCATCCACATCTTGTAACAATAGTTGCCATTCCAACTATCGGGAATTTGCAATCAGTATTTTGAAATCTTGCAGCACGTCTACGCCAACAGTTATATGTGTACATATAACGTCTACCTCCTCGAATTACATACTTCGAATGTGAAATTTCCGAAAAACACCCCAAACTATGAAACTAGTTCTCTGAAATTGGAAAAATGTTGATGAAGCAGCAAAAACTGTAAACGACCTTAACAGTCAAAAGTTTGATGATAAAGAATAGTATGGTGGTAAAGCAGAGAAAAAGAGAAGGTTTGGAATTGAAAAACGTATTGAGCAGACCATGAAGGAGGCTGTGGACAAATCACAAAGACTAAATCTACCTTCAAAGAATCCAAATGATTCAGAGTCTGCTGAAATCATTAAAGAATACCTTGCTCCTTACACTAAAACCTTTGCGGACAATATTCTTCATCATCATCTTATCTTAAATATTCTAAAGATATCATCGTATCTCCCATTATAAATATCCTCCATATTTCTGAAGATATTTTTTTAAACCATTCTTATCTGAAATCATTACCTCTTCGCGCTATCTGTGTTACATCATAAAAGAAACTATTTTAATTTCTAAAATCTAAAAAAAAAAAAAAATTCGAAAAAAATGGATGTTTTGAAGTAATGTTGGGAACTGAAGCATGAGTTAGTATAATGTAATGACACTTGATCAATGTGATTATATTACAGTAAGTCATGTTGAGTTTCTAATGGAACGTGACAAAGGTTCACAGATCACACCCTCATCATAAACCATGTTACATAACTCTTTTATTCTATTTAACCTCTAAACATATCAAGAAAATATTTTCTTGATGATTTGGTCTTTTCCGGATATTCTGGTAATTTGACAAGTCAGATTGTGCCATTACCGTTTCTTTCTTAGAACATTAATTATGTTTATTCTGAAATTCATACCTACGAATTCTGGACCATTATTCGCTTGACTTAAGGCCGGGAAGAGAAAACGAAAGCATGAAGCTCCGAAATATAATGGAGAACATAAAGCCCGATAACAACCCCGAAATTACAAACCGTGTATATCAATGCGTATAGCAATATAAAGACACGGGAGAATGAAAAACACTATAACCCCAAGGTAATAGTAGAAGAAAATAACCTCCTCTGGTGGCAGATGAAAAAGAAGAATGAAGGATACGATAGCCAGGAAAATATCAAGAATCAGAACTGGATTAAGCATTTTCACAATCTATTGGGATGTATGAAATAAGAAAGAAGATTATAGGAGTGTTGAAAATAAATGAAACGAAAGAGGTCAATTTATAGCAAAATATCGGACGCAGCAATAGAGGCAGATTACGCATTTAATCAAAGAAAATCTTAATTTCCGCAAATTCTGAAAAATCAAATCTTATTTAAATTATGAAGATTTTCTATTCCTTAAAATCCGGAAATCAATCGTTACTACATTAAGAGATAAGACGCATCTTTATTCTCCATTTCACTTTATTACGATAACTTCTCTCATACGCTTCGAGTAATTGGATTATTTTATCTATATTATTCAAACATAGATAAAACTCTATTATCAACCCATATTCGTCATTAAAACATTTTTATTGTTAGCCATGACGACCTCACTCAAATTTCGGGACGAAATTTCTTTAACGGGTAGGTACTGTGATGACCCGAAAATTTCGACTAAATTTAAACTTAATCTTTGTATGATTAACATTTCCGACACGATAAGCAAAGTCTGTAAAACTGGATCTCAAAATTTTTGAATTACTTTTATATATTTAAATACCCTTCGGTTGTTTTCGACGATTCGCGAACAATTATATGTAAATAGATACATATATACTATAACATGAAAAGGTAACAATGTATTAATTGTTTGATACCGTACATTAAACTTATTGGTTTAAATATCTATTTGAATGTATATGATAAGTTGAAATATTTATTATTAAAATTTATTTATAAATAACTTCCAATGTGTATTTAAAAACTGATTTATGTATATTAAAAAGATATATACATATATATAATAAACGATAGTAACATTCGTTTATTGATTCAATTGATATTTAGATAAGTTAACTAAAGCGTTTAAGATGAACCAGTTAAACACTAATTTGTTACAGTGTTTTCAAATTGCCACATTACTCAAAATGCTACAGTGTTTTCAAAAATCACTATTTGCTACAGTGAAATTGACTTGCTACAGTGAATTGCTACAGTGAATTGCTACAGTAAAAATTGACTTTGCTACAGTAACTTTGCTACAGTGGTATATTTTATGGATGATTTAAGACTATATTTTGACAAATGTACGATTCACGAAACGTAAAGTACAAGTTTTCTCAGCGTACGAAAGGGCGTTCGAAAAACCGGAACCGGGACATAAGTCGAGTGACAACGTACGACTTATCGGAACAAAAATTACAAGTCAACTATGCACGAGAATTTAATATAATATATAATTAATTAATTTAAATTATATATATTATATTTATATTTTATTATGTCGACAAATGTTAGGACAAAAACAATGTGAGCTGTCCCTGGTCCTCATGCGAGTCGCATGGTCAGAAGGCCATTTCCATGCGAGTCGCATGACTCCAGATTTCAGGCCAAGTGCTATAAATTCTCGAGTTTTGGCCAGATAAATCACACACACACATATATTATTTTTACTCCGTATTTATTTATTTTATTATTATTATTATTATTATTATTATTATTATTATTATTAATAATAATAAGATTATTATTAATCTTATTATTTTTATTATTAGTGTTATTATTTTTGCGATACAAAAATAATAATGTACATAAAATATTACGACGGAGTGCTGTCCAAGTAATTTTTCAAAACGAGTTTCCGAGAAAGCTAGAGCTAAGGAAAATATGGGTTATTGCCAAGGAGGTTATGGGTAATATTCGGGGGTATTTTTGTGAATCAAACCTCGTGCTTATTATATCCAATGCGTCTACGTGCTTTCCTGCAATATTGTATATCAATATAAAACAGTGAGTTTCATAAGATCCCTTTTACTCTCTACATTTTTGGGCTGAGAATACATGCAAATGCTTTATTAACCGATATACAATATTTATATGTGTGAGTTTCATTTGCTTCCTTTTTAATTGCTTTTGCAATCTATATTTTTGGGCTGAGAATACATGCACTTTATTTTAAAAACAATGGACACAAGTACATACTAAATTCTACACTAAGTTTGAACCGAAAATCCCTTAGCTTTGGTAACTAGTAACTGCCAGTTATAAGAACTGGTGGGCGCGAGTAGTAGTATATGGATCCATAGGGCTTGATATCCCCGTCCGAGCTAGAGCACTAGCCTTTTAACGGACGTATGCTATTTGAGAAGCGTACACGTTGATTTGCGTGTATTATTAAGATGATTATACAAAGGGTACAAATTATATATACGTTAAAGTTTAGTTACCAGGGTGCTCAATTTCGTAGAATATTTTGATAAACGTTTCTGGATGAAACAACTGAAATCTTGTGATCCACTTTTATATAATCTATTGATAAACATTTCTGGATGAAACAACTGAAATCTTGTGATCCACCTTTATATACAGATTATACGAAACATTAAAACTATGAACTCACCAACCTTTGTGTTGACACTTGTTAGCATGTTTATTCTCAGGTTCCCTAGAAGTCTTCCGCTGTTTGCTTACATGATATACAAGCTATGTGCATGGAGTCTTGCATGCTTTATTCAAGAAAACGTTGCATTCACAAAACCATCATCATGTATCTATTTTGACTACATTGTCAACGGAAGTATTATTATTGTAAACTATTATTTACGGTGATTGTCTATATGTAGAAATCATCAGATGTCGAAAACCTTGGAATTAAATATTCATTTATGGTATGCCTTTTCAAAAGAATGCAATGTTTACAAAACGTATCATATAGAGGTCAAATACCTCGCAATGAAATCAATGAATGACGTGTTCGTCCATATGGATTTGGAGCGATCGTCACAACATTTATCATTCGTGTAAAAGAATGTGTTCGTTCATTGTGAAAAAATGTGTTCGTTCATTGTGAAATCTTCCATCAATAAACGATTTCAAAAGCATATGTATAGAATCATATAACGGGCCAAACTGTAATCACTAACATAATTACAACTTGCTTAACATAAATACAATAGTTAAACAATAATAATACGGAGCAGTCGTTAACATCCCCAGTTAAAGCGGAAGATGATCGTACGGTCAAACTGAATCGAAATTCTTCAAACATTGTTGATGGGAGTACCTTCAGTGGCGAAACTAGGATTTCTTTCACCGGGGGCAAAAAAAATTTTTTTAACCGTAGCAATTTTTTTTGACAAAATTTGAAGATTTTGAAACAAAAGTTGTAAATTTTGGGGCAAAAGTTGGAGAATTTGTGGCAAAATTTGAAGGTTTTGAGGCAAAATATATAGGTTTGAGGGCAAAAAATAAAATTCACCGAGGGCAAAGTCGAAAAACCCAAAATTTTTACACTGAAAAAAAATCCACCGGGAGCGGCCGCCCCCTTGCCCCTTAACACTTTCGCCCCTGAGTACCTTCATGAAGATATTTGGATACTATGGTGCGTCACAACATGAAAAATATGAACATGGGAAGTAATAGTACGAATTTGAATGTGTTTACCCCTCTACTCATAATAACCTCTTGTCAACTTGAAACCTAATTATATTATTTGTCATTTATATACAAAGTCCATTAAAGGGTATGTATACTAATTATTGAAGAAAATTTACTATGGGCTTCTGTTTATAACGAGGTGTGGTGTCCAACGCACGTTGTTGCGGGTCCCCTCTTCTTTTCAATAAGGTGTTGTGACGAAATGTTTGTTGCAAGTTTTGACCTTAAAAAAACAGTGCTTTGAAGTGCATGATTGCTTCTTATAATTTTGTATGTGCATTCGTACTTTACGTACTTTAGTACTTTTCATTATATGCTAATAGAAGTTCGTTGTCGTGATTTAAAAAAAAATACTTATTTTTTTTATTTGTTTACCTTTAGAGCATTCCCAACGATACCGCCCTGGGGGCCGCCCAGCGGGCCGCCCTCCTGGGCGCCGATGGCAGCAGGCCGCCCAGGGGTCCGCCCAGCAAATCGTCAAGCCCATCGTTCTCCCCTCCGTGCTTTTTAATCATATTGTTGGACGGGAAAATTGGAAAAAAAATGACCGTTGGAAAAATATATAAAAAAAAAAGTTAACGACTAGAATGCAATTAATCCAAACAATCAATTCGAGGCAGGACCTTCACACATTCCCGATGACGAAGAAGAAGTCCAAGATCAAGAAGAAGGCGAAGACTAGTTATTTATTTCTAATGTAATTTTTTTTAAATGTATTTTTTAATGTATTTTTTTTAATTTTTAATTTCAAGTATTGTAATGTTTTATAATTTTTAATAAAAGTTTAGTGTTATTTAAATAAAGATTGTTTAAAAAAAATAAAAAATAAATAAAAAATATGGAATAAAGGTATAATTGTTGGGAGTGTTTAGTCCTGGGTCAGTCCTGTGAAGGAAGTGCTGAGGTGGCGCTGATGTGGTGGACCTGGACTAAGATGAAGGTCTTACTCCATTGGGAGCTCTCTTAGAGTGCTCCCAATGGTCCCGTTCACCTCCAGCCCAGGCCGCCGCCCAGCTGGGCTCCGATGGCACCACGGCCGCCCAGCCTTCGCTCAGACCGCCGCCCAGCTCACTCGTTCTCATTTTAGTCCTTTTTCAGCACATTTGTGGACAATGCGAACGAGGGAGATGCAATAATCACAGGTACCTTTTGCTTTTGAAGTTGTACATGTATTTATTTAATTAATATAGTGGTTCAATTTATTTGAGGGAGGAGTGTCATTGTTGGGAGTGTTTAGTCCTGATTTAGTCCTGGTAAGGAAGTGAGATGGAAGTGCTGATGTGGCGGTGAATGATTGGTTAGTCTTGGAAGAAACCATGTCTTGGTTGGAAGCACTCTTACTATAAACATACAATGATACAAACATGATGGTTTATAAACTTATAAAAGTTTTATGTTATTATGTTTTATGATAGTTTACAAAAAAATACTTGCTCCGTATTTTTTTATCCGTTTACCTCTACTTTTTCTGACTAGGTCAAGTACCGAAAAGTGACAGATGTCTTAACTTACCACTCTTGGTACTAAAATCATGCGTTACAGTATCCACTTACGTTGTTGGCTTGCTTACATGGCGAAACACGTCCATTTTTGTGGTTACGTTGCGTTGCTTGGGAGAGTGGGAGAAGAAATCGTGGGAAAGCAACAAAAAATAAAATGTCGTGGTTTGACATGATTGGTCCACTTTTTTTAATTAAATTATTTTTATGGGTTATGCTAAAATGTGCCATGGTGGCATATGATAAAAGCATTAATTGATCATAAAATTTACCTTTTAAAAAAAATATTACAAATTCACGTGTAGGTCGATCATCGTTCGAAATATCAAGTTAAAAGTTTTCTTATGGTCTACAAATTTGAAGATGTGCCATAGATTTCAATCATATATATGGGTTCAAAACCCATATTTGATATGTTGTTAGTTTGCATTCAAAGTCAATGTCTATGTATTTTCGATTAGTAGTTTATCGGTGTAAGTAGATCGAGTTATCGATTCTCAATTGTAACTCCTCAATTGAATCTTTTTGCATTGTTATCATTCATCGTTTTGATGAAGGTAGCAAGCGTTTCTTTATTAATATAATCTTTCTTCGCCGATTAAAAAATATATATATATATATTATACCTACATTCTAAAAGACATAGGGGAAATGAATAGTACCCGGGAGTATTTTTGACTTTTTGTTTTTTTTTTTTTTTTTTTTTTGCAAATTCAACCACAAACCACCCCACACTTTATTCAAAAAAACAAATCCACCCCCAACCAGGGGGTAAAGTGTCAATTAACCATTATATTATACCTATATTCTAAAAGACATAGGGGAAATGAATAGTACCCGGGGTATTTACGACTTTTTGCTTCTTTTTTTTTTTTTTTTTTTTTTTTTTGCAAATTCAACCACAAACCACCACACACTTTATCCAAAAAATTAAATCCACCCCCCAACCAGGAGGGTAAAGTGTCAATTAACCATTCTCATAAAAAATCTTGAACAAACTCCACCCAAATATTCAACGGGCCATATCTTCGCACTCGCAACGAGTTAAATTTTTCCGCCACCATCGTTAAACTTGAAATAATTTTAGGAACACAATGTCACTAGCTATACGCAAAACGGGCGCTTTTTAAAAAACACTAAATATTTGGGGTACTTTTCATACACGTTAATTCCCCGTTAAATTTTTAAAAGTCGACAACTCCATAGCAAAACGCGGAGATGCACATATATTGTTAATTTTAAATAACATTTAAATCTTTCACGGGTTATACCTTTTAGTTCGACCCGAGTTGCGCTTCAACAACATCATCGTTAGCCACAAAAAAAATTTACAAACTAAACACAATAAAATACATTAAAAACCGAACCCCCGGCGCGAAGCGAGGGTTCGAACACTAGTTACATTCAATACACATTTAATTTTAGAAAGTTTTGTGTTTATTATATGTTTTTTAATTAATTTAAGGAAATATTTACTTTCATATTGTTGATTATCATGTGCCATGGTGGCACAAATTAGCAATTCCCTATTTTTATTTACGTTTTAATTCACTCTCAATAATTTTTATCGCATCATCACCTCTCTCCTCACCCACGTCTCCAACCCACACCATCATAACTTTATATTTTTCAACCCACAATGTTACGTCGTAGAAAAGCTCACATCGTCAGCCCACAACTTTTACCATAAGGGATGGTCTAAGGATAGTGTATGTCACCATGGGACAGGCTCAAAAACTTTGCACTAGGCGTGGTCTTGGGGTCTACTAAAGGAAAAGTAATCAAGATCTACTTTTTGGATATGAAAAGGAGATATATAATGCTGCTTTATACAGTATATTTTAACAAAAAATCTTTTTGTTAGTAAATTGCTATCCACTTCACAGATTTTGATAAGCAAGGAAAGAAATAGAACCAGAATGGACAAATGGTGAAAAGAAGGAAAAAGGGAACTTTTAAAGATAGGGTTTGAAAAAAAAAATAATACTTTTATCTAGAGGTGTAAACAAATCGAATTACTCGTGAGCTATTTGAATTCGACTTATTAATAACTCAGCGACATAGAATTGGAGCCCGAGCTCGAATAAAATTTACATATTGTTTAAAAAACGAGATTGAGCTTCTTATATTAAGCTAGAACAAACTAAGAAGGTAAAATGAAGATTTTTTTAACCACGCAGACTTGTCTGAGTGGCCACCGAGTTGCCCAATGAAACACACTACTCGGGTTCAATTTCTGGCTATAATAAAACACATCATGATTATATATATAATATTTGAAGGATTATGTACAACTTTATGATAAAACAGCTCTATGATCATATGTACAAACTCTAAAACAAGTTGTACAATCTTTTACAAAACATCTCATGAACACATGTACAAACTTTGAATCATATTGTACAATCTTTATATAGTAATTGTATTTTAATTTTTTTTTTAAATTCAAAAGGTATTTGTTATTACTAATAATTATTATTAAAAATATAAATACTCAACTTTTAATCAAACTTTATTGTTATTATTTATTATAATAATTATAATAATTATATTATTATTATTCAAATATAGGTTCTTTTAACATGATTAATTACGTTACATATGTATGCGAAATACATGTCTCAATAAAAGGTTGTAATGTAGAGTTTTATGACAAAGAAAAAATAATTATGAAGAAATTTAGAAGATGGTGGTGGAAGAATAAATGTAGTTCATTTTTTCTGACCAAGTTAAGTACATCAATATGTTTGTAAAAACAACGTGAAACTGCTTAGTCGAAATTCATGGTTCCATGAGTCATTAAACTTAATAACTTTAGCATTTACTTTTACTTAATACCTTAAACATATTATTAAATTATTTCATTCACTTAATACCTAAAACATATCATTAAGCTATTTCGCTCACTTAAGACATAAGACATATCATTAAACTATTTCATTTAAACAAACTCGTGATTTCACGAGTCATTTAACAAACCTAGGAATAGGCTTTTGCTTAGGTGTGATTTTCTTATTAAATTGAATTAATTATTAATTATATTTAATATATAAATATAGATATATAGATTTACATATATGTGTGTAGATTATAACAAATATATTAATATATAAAATAGATATTACCCGTAAATATCTAAGATAGTTGCTACAATTAATTTGATCATTGATTGCCTTCGAGATTCCTAACTCTCCTTTAGTATCGTGAGTTTATTATTTAGCTTTTTTCTTTTTCTCCACCCTTATGAAAACAAATAAATAATAATTAAATAAAGTATAGAAAAGTACCATCTATCTTTGATCTTTAAAAATAGCTAGAAAGGTAAATAATTGTATATATTAAATTTACTAATGTTATGTTCTGTCATAAATTTTCAATGTTCTCATATTTTCTCTAAATATTACGTAGTATATAATTTAGATATTATTAAAAAGATATTAATCGTAAAAAAAAAAACTAGACATTAAGTTATTAACACCACCCAAAATCACTTTTAAAATTTGTCAATACTACGACTTCTTAAATTCAAAAAAACTTTTAAAACTTATCAAACTTATCAAACATCACGGGCTCTTAAATTCAAGTTTAGGGTGGGTTTTGGGTTTAGTCCCTAAACCTAAAACCCTAAACCTTCAACTCTAAACCGTTCGTGTTAAAAATTCAATCTAAACCCTAATTTCTAAACCCCAAACCCTAATTTCTAAACCCTAATAGCTAAACCTTAACTTTTAACCCCTTAATTTCTAAACCCTAATTTCTAACCCCTTAAAAAAATCAGAACAAAACATTGAGTGCATTGAATGCTGTCATTTATTTCTTTTGCGTTTTCTCGCTAAAATAGTAAGGTTTATCACAAAGTGTCTTTTTTAAATATTCATATTTTCATGTGATCATAATGCTTGGAAAAAAATTCAAAAAAAAAAATGAAAAAAATTACTTTGAAAGGACCCGTCCTAAACCATCCGGACGAAGTCGCCAACAACTGATTCCAGAGCGATGATCGACTCTAAATCATGTCTTTAAAATGAGCAAAATGCACAGCGGAAGGTTTCTTTCACACCTGAGAACAAACATGCTTAAAAGTGTCAACCAAAAGGTTGGTGAGTTCATTAGTTTAACATAAATAATCATTTCATAATTTTAATAGACCACAAGATTTCATATTTTCATTTCTCATAAACATACGTCCCATGCATAGAGACAAAAATCATTCATATGGATTGAACACCTGGTAACCGACATTCACAATATGCATATAAGAATATCCCCATCATTCCGGGATCCTCCTTCGGACATGATATAAATTTCGAAGTACTAAAGCATCCGGTACTTTGGATGGGGCTTGTTGGGCCCGATAGATCTATCTTTAGAGTTCGCGTCAATTAGGGTGTCTGTTCCCTAATTCTTAGATTACCAGACTTAATAAAAAGGGGCATATTCGGTTTAATAATCCAGCCATAGAATGTAGTTTTAAGTACTTGTGTCTATTTCGTAAAACAGTTATAAAAGCAGCGCATGTATTCTCAGTCCCAAAATATATATTGTGAAAGCATTTAAAAAGGGATTAATGAAACTCACGCATATAAATATTGTAAAACAGTTAATAAAACATTTGCATGTATTCTCAGCCCAAAAACGTAAAGAGTAAAAAGTGCAAATAAAACTCACCTAATGTATTTTGTAGTAAAAATACATACGACGACATTTGAAACAATGTAGGGTTGACCTCGGATTCACGAACCTATATCAAGTATATTCATTAACACCTTGTGATATTAATCAACTAAGTTTATATATATATTTTATAGTATATATAAATACATATCCTTATATATATTTATATTAATCCTTATAATTTGGGGTAATACTTATATGATATATACACTTTATTAGATGTTACATTAATATAAATAATATTATATTAGGTAATATATTAAAATCTGAAATTAGTATACTTATGATATATGTAATAAATATATATTTTTATATTGATATCATTTGTTTGTAAAATAATAATTATAATAAGAATAATATTGTGATAGTAATAATTAGATTTGAAATTAATAATAATGATAATAATAATAATAATAATAATAATAATAATAATAATAATAATAATAATAATGATACAACTAATGATAATAATGATAATATTAAAATGTTACTTTTAAATGATAGTTTCTAATGATAATACTAATGATAAATTTGATAACAAAAATGATAATTTTGATAAAATGTTCATTACAATGGTAATACTCATTCTAATAAAAATGATAAATTTACAGTATTGATACTTTTAGTAATACTAATATTAATTTAATTAACCTAACAATTAATAATAATAACAATAATAGTACATATAATAATAATGATAAGTAACTACCTCAAATAGGCTAAAAAAATAAATTGCTCGCAACGGGACTCGAACCCATGACCTCTCGAACACCCGACACCCTTCTTAACCGTTCCACTGCTCCTGCTTTTCTAATTACAATCCCAGCCTAATTCTATTTAACCCATCTCTCGGCCCAAGTAGTACTTGGCTTAATTACTCGGCCCAACAGAGTGAATACACGGCCCAACTCTTCGTTCCTGGCCCAACAGCGACTTTTATTACTAAAAAGAAAATTAGTGATGTAGCCTAGGTTCGAACCTATAACCTCTTGTTCCCTTAACACCCTGCCTAACCAATCCTCTGCTTAAACATTTCTGTTTTAAATCGTGGATTAAAACCCATATAACTGTTTCACCTTCATTATCATATAATCACCTTGTCTCCAATTCACCATTATCTAAATCGTTATTTTATGTATCATAACATCATAATCTTAACATCTTATTCCTATCGTGATCATCTTTATCATTACATCGCATCACCGTCTTCGTTTCCTTTTTTTTTTTTTTTTAATCACAGAATAATAATCACCTTTGTTTACTCGCTAACTCACTGCAACATCATAATTAAAAATTGGTTTTGGCTAAAATAGGAACCAGAGAGACTTTACCCATACCAACGTGTTTCACCTTTATTATCTTCATTATTTATATATATTTTTTTTTTAAAACAACACAACAGCAATTTGTCGACCATCTTGCATCTTCTCTTTCAACTTCATTTAGTTTCCTTAACTTTAAGATCATCGAGAAATAGCAAGAACAAAATGGGTTAAGTTGCAAATTTATTAAGTTGTTGATGGTAATCGAGGAATAGAGGGTGGTGAATACGACGAGGGTTCTCGGTTATAAACATACAAGAAATAGTAAGCGGGTTCAGGGTGGGTGGTTGTGGTGTGGTTATTTCATGATCATAATCAGAAAGGAACAGGAACCCGTAGAAACATCAAGAGGTTCAAACTGTTGCGTGGTTGGATGTTCTCGAGTGGGTTTAACCGGACCAGAGAAAAGAAATGGGTACGGGACTGCAGTAGTAAGTGATTAACATAGTAGTGGTGTAGTAAAATTCGATGGTGGTTTATTAAAGACGAAATGGTAATCGGTTTGCAAAAAATATATATATATATATATATATATATATATATATATATATGTATGTATGTATATATATGTATGTATGTATATGCATGTCGAGTACAAGGATATGAACATATTGTTGAGAGATGACCTGGGTTGTGTTGGTGCATGTGTGTTGGTTGAATAAGTAGTAGAGATAAATGAGAAGAAGAATAAGGACTCTCCTTATTTTAGATATATATTCCGTAAGTTATCACTAAGACCATGACCCACCTATTAATTCTTTTCAATTTAAAACTTAGAAAGTAGCAGGCCTCAAGCTTTTTAACAATAATTGTTCTTCACATGTATTGTGTCCAAAACTTGATTTGAGAAGAAACAGAATTAGTTTAGTGGTGGTGGTCGATGCAAAGAAAAAATAGGGAATGATGTGGTGGGTGATTAATAGCGTTTTTTTTTTTTTTATTTGTTTGAAATAGAAACATATATAAAGGTAGTAGTAAACGATAAAGTCATGTGTCTTGCTTAACCACTTTCAAGTGGAAGTAATATATAGAGAAAAAGAAATCAATGAAATTAATAATTTAATACAATAAAAACGTGTGAATATGAAAAGCAGGCAACCTAAATTTTAAATTCTTCTACCACAGTTTTAATGGGATAGTATTTTGTACTCCGTTATTAATCAGTGGCGGATAAAAGTCTTCAAAAAAATTCCAAATATTTAAATTAACTATCTTTAATTATTCTAATCATTATGGTATAAAATTCGGTCATTAACTATTAAATAAAAATTACATTAATTATTCACTCCCAATCGAAAGTAAAATATAAAAAGTTTTAAAATTCAACAAACAGTTCCTAAATATATTTTTAATAAGCCTAAAATTTATATTACTCATTTTTGGATCACTGTTAATTTTTAAAATCACCTAAGTTTGAACTTAACTTATTTAAATAACCATCGAATGATAAACGAGTGCTTCTATCGTTTAATAAATAAATTCGAAAGCACAAAATATTTATTCTGTATACTTTATTTATATATATAGATAGATACTTTTTAAATAATAATTATTATATATTATTATTATTTTACATAATTAATTCTAATAACTACATAATATAATATTTCAAATTATATTTCGAATTAATATATATTTTTATATTTTTAAATATATATATGTATCTATTTATAAATAGTTGTTCGTGAATCGTCGAGAACAGTCGAAGGTCAATTGAATATATAAAATAGTTCAGAATTTTCGAGACTCAATATTACAGACTTTGCTTATCGTGTCGAAATCATATAAAGATTTAGTTTAAATTTGGTCGGAAATTCCCGGGTCATCACATACTTCCCCCCACTTCTCCCGAAAAAAGTGCTCTCCTCTTGATTAAAACACTATATATATATATATATATATATATATATATATATATATATATATATATATATATATATATATATATATATATATATATATATATATATATATATATAAACCATTCAGGCTTGCTTGAGTGACCACCGAGTTGCCCAATAAAGCACACCACTCGAATTCAATTCATGGCTATGCCAAATTGTTCAAAAATGGAGTGTGACTAGAGGGTGTGCATAATGCGCAATTCACCTGGTACCAGGTCTCGCGTTCGGGGGGCTTAATTACTCGAGGTTTTACCTTCTATGGGGGAGCCAGTATGCTTGTTCATAGGAGAGTTTACTCGCTTAACTAAAAAAATTAATATATTATATTTATATATATAATAATACGGAGTATACTTTAAATAAGTTTGATTCTGATTGAACTCGAGCTTGTATAATGTCAAACAAGTTGAATACAAATTTTTATAATGTTAAATGAGTCGAGTTAGAAGTAAACTTATCAAATGCTCAAAGGCGGCGAATTCGACTCGGCCTATTAGGCTATTACACCTTTAGATTTATTTTTTTATTTTACAGAAAAATGAAAGAAAGTAACAATTTTATAACTCTTCTAGCTAGACGATTACTTTCATGTCATTGCCTTTATTATTAAATATTAAAGAAAAGACTCATATAAAATTTTGGATAATTTGCCTTTCACTATTTTTGAAAAAAAAAAAAAAAAAATCATAATTGCATACTCGGTTTTGTATTGTTTTCTTTGTCGTTCTTTTTCCTATCCAAAAATAGACTCGGAAACGTGGTCTAAATCTAAACCTCACTGAATTAAGTTTATACATGTTTGTTTATGTAGGAAAAAACATGCAACTTTAAAAAACTTTTCATCAGAGGCGTCTTCAAGCATAAGGCAACATAGGCAATCGCGTAGGGCCCAAATACTAGAAGGGCCCGAAATTTTTAATATTTATTTAATAATAAAACAATTGTCGAATAGTTGAGTAAATTAAATAAAATATTGTCGAATAAATATCTGATAACAAAAAAAATTTGTTACGGCTGTCTTGAAAACTTCTTTTGTATTGATAAATTATAGTATAATCTTTTTATCTGTATTAAAAAAAAATTAACGTGTATAATGGTCCATTTTTATTTTCGCCTAAGGCCTCTAAATTATTGAGACGGGCATGCTTTTCATTGTAGCCTCACTAAAATAAGATATTTTTATTATGATATAGTGTTGATGGAATCTTTCTCTAACACATAGACACATCATATAAACACGAAAACACGTATGTCCAAATCGTTGAATTAATTATTAAAGATTTCCTGATGACATCACTAACTTTTATAAAAGCAAAATTATTGTTTATGATTGAAAAAGATTGTTGATGTTCTTTCGTCAAAGGTTATAAAACAGACACATTGAGAACTTACATAATGATTAATATACATCATTTGGGTAATGATTAGTACATCATTAGTACAAAGTGTTAATGTATAGATATAAATAAATTTATTAAAAATTGAAGTTGAAATATCATATATATATATATATATATATATATATATATATATATATATATATATATATATATATATATATATATATATATATATATATATTACTAGGAGTAATTTACTATCAGTATAAAAATAAAAGGATTAAAAATATCATACATCTTTTTTGACGTCAGGAAATTTTAAAAAACAAATACGGAGTAAAAAAGTTAATATTAAACCATGCATGCTTGGTTGAGTGGCCATCGAGTTGTCCAATATAGCACACAACCCGAGTACAATTTCTGGCCATGCCAAATTGTTCAAAAAGAGAGTGTGACTAGAGGGTGCGCATAATGTGCAATTCATCCGGTACCAGGTCTCGCGATCGGGGGGCTTGATTACCCGAGATTTTACCTTCTATGGGGGAGCCAATGTGCTCGTTCATAGGAAGGTTTTCTTGCGTACCCAAAAAAAAAAAAACGTTAATATTATACCTCAACTATTTTCAATGCTCAAAAATTATTATTTTTATTTGTGTAAAGCTTTAAATTAGTTATCAACTTTTAATAAATCAATCAATAAGTATATCTTGAATTACTTGTTCTTAGTTTATCATTAAGGAATTCTAGTAAGCGTTAGCAGTCATACATAATACGTAGTATAATATTTCTTCTCTTTCAATAATAATATCCGTCAAAAATCTCGAATTTAAGATACGCTAGAAAATGACAATTTTTCTCTTATAATCAAGATACTTTTGACTTATTTTTTTTTAAATATGACTATTTTAGAATAAACTAGTGAAATGACCCGTGGAATCACGGGTTTGTTTAAACGAAACAGTTTAATGACATAACTAGTGAAATGACCCTTGGAATCACGTGTTTGTTTAAACGAAACAGTTTAATGATATGTTTTAGGTATTAAGTGAACGTAAATGCTAAAGTTATTTAGTTTAATGACCCGTGAAACCACAGAGTCCGACTAAGAAACTCGTCAACTGAACATTTCATCAAACACCTAAAATGCATATTAAACAATCAACATCCAATCATAAGAGATGATATTGGTTGTCATTTTATTTTAAAAGTGTAAATTAAAATATAAATTTAGAATTAGAATTAGTTTCCTTATGCCGAGCTTTTATACATTCTCATATTCAATTTCCAAATAATTAATTAAAATAATTCAAAAATTTTTAATTTTAATAATTGAAATAATTATTAATAATATTTAATAATAATAATAATTAATTAATAAGATTTAATTTAGTTCAAAATTATTTAATTAATGACATCACTCACCATGCTTAGATTTTTTTTCTTTTTCTTTTTGATTTTTTCTTAATAAAGGAATTAGCCTAATAATGACATCATCATTTTAGCATTTTAATATTATCTATATAGATGACGGTGGTATATTTGGAAGTTTATATACTTTAATAACATTTTTTTTACTATAAAAAGTGAACAATTAAAATGTAACTATTTTATACATTAATTTACCAATATAACTAATAGACAAAATTTGTCTTATTTGTTATGAATAGTACTATTTAGTTTTTCACTTTTCACAAACATAACCCCTAACTTTCATTAAAATACAAATCGAACCCCCCACTTTATACCTAACCCCCTAACTTCCATTAAAATACAAATCGAACCCCCCACTTTATACCTATATTCTAAATTATTATTTATCCCATCACTAACACCAAAAATACTGAATAATAATACCCACCACTCTTTACCGACTTTGTGATGACCCGAAAATTTCTGACCAAATTTAAACTTTATCTATAAATGATTTAATGTTTCCGACACGATAAGCAAAGTCTATGAAGTTGAATCTTAAAATTTTAGAACTGTTTCATGTATTAAATTACATTTGACTGCTCTCGACGATTCATGAACAATTATATGTATGTATATATATATATGTACAAGTAAAAACGACTTTCCTACAGTAAAACACTATTTGCTACAGTAAAATGACTTTCCTACCGTAAAACACTATTTACTACAGTAAAATACTATTTGCTACAGTGAAACCGTATTTTGCTACAGTATTACAGTGAAAACGACTTTGCTACAGTGATTTGCTACAGTAAACACTATTTGCTACAGTGCACTATTTGCTACAGTAAAACACTATTTGATGTCGACGAACTAGCAAACAAAAACAGGATAAGGCGGCCATGCGATCGCATGGCAAAAACGCTGAAAACTCATGCGATCGCATGAGGTACTGTAGCAGGCCACATACTATAAAAGCTCGATTCATTCCTCTGTATTATTATTTTTTTATATTATTATTATTATTATTATTATTATTGTTATTATTATTAAGATTAATATTATTATTATTATTAATCTTATTATAATATTATTATTAGTAGTATATATACCTAAAATACTACGACGAGGTTATGAGCGTGTCACCTTCAAAATAGGTTTTTGAGCGGGATAGAGCTAAGAAAATTATGGGTTATTGTCAAGGAGGTTATGGGTAATGTTCGAGGGTATATTTTTGAATCAAATCTAGTGTTTATCATCTCTGTTGCGTCTACGTACTTTCCTACAATATTGAATCTCAATATTGATACGTAAGCACTCATATTTTATCTTTTATACATTAATTGTGTATCCATGTCTAGTGCTCGAGTATATATATTTATGCATGCTTGTATGCTAAATTTTGTCGTTAAACAGTTATGATGAATCACGAAGTAAATACATATATTACTGGTAAAAGGTATATGATATACATGTTTTTGGAAAGCTGGCGAAAAATCAATAACTTTTCATTTAGATATCGAATAATTTCGATGAACGGATTAAAAGATATGATCAACTGAATTATGATTAACGTTAATTGAAATTGCTTTTGAATCTACAATTAAGATTTAAACAACTTGTTTACGAGATTGATAAATTGGATTTTTGAATATTACCAACCGAGTAAATAAATCCTTATATAAGGTATGTCTCGTTTTGTTGAACTATTGTCATAATTGACTTTTTGAAACGACTTTGGATAACTTTTGTATGTCGATCTCGAGCATTAGGATTGTTATACACTATGACCTGACCTAGCTTGATAGACATTTATTGACCAACATATGTTCTCTAGGTTGAGATCTACGGTTATTTGATATTCCGAGTTTCGGTCACGTTTTGGTGAACAACTTTATGTGCTGCTAAGGTGAGTTTCATATGATCCCTTTTACTCAATATATTTTTGGGCTGAGAATACATGCGACTGTTTATAAATACTGAAAATACTAGATTTATATGCGTGAGTTTCATTTGCTCCCTTTTTAATTGCTTTTGCAATCTATATTTTTGGGCTGAGAATACATGCACTTTATTTTTAAAAACAATGGACACAAGTACACACTAAATTCTACACCGAGTTTGAACCGAAAATCCCTTAGCTTTGGTAACTAGTATCTGCCAGTTATAAGAACTGGTGGGCGCGAGTAGTAGTATATGGATCCATAGGGCTTGACATCCCCGTCCGAGCTAGAGCACTAGCCTTTTTAACGGACGTATGCTATTTGAGAAGCGTACACGTTGGTTTGCGTGTATTTTTAAGATGATTATACAAATGGTACAAATTATATATGCGTTAAGTTTATTTACCAGGGTGCTCAATCTTGTAGAATATTTTGATAAACGTTTCTGGATGAAACAACTGAAATCTTGTGATCCACCTTTATACACAGATTATGCGAAACATTAAAACTATGAACTCACCAACCTTTGTGTTGACACTTGTTAGCATGTTTATTCTCAGGTTTCCTAGAAGTCTTCCGCTGTTGCTTATATGTTAGACAAGCTATGTGCATGGAGTCTTACCTGACATACTTTTCAAGGAAACGTTGCATTCACCAAATTATCACCATGTATCTTATTTTGACTGCATTGTCAACGGAAGTACTATTGTAAACTATTATTTACGGTGATTGTCTATATGTAGAAATCATCAGATGTCGAAAACCTTTGATTTAAATATTCATTTATGGTGTGCCTTTTCAAAAGAATGCAATGTTTACAAAATGTATCATATAGAGGTCAAATACCTCGCAATGAAATCAATGAATGACGTATTGTCCATATGGATTTGGAGCGATCGTCACAGACTTGTACACTGCGCTTAAACAGTAGGACCCACATAGGCCACTACTGTGCTACAATTTTTTTTTTGTCTCCAACGATAAAAGAAGCAACTTTCTTAAAAGGAACAACCCTTCAATGCTACCAAAAGATGTCGAAAAACATTCTTTTTTACAAAATAGATCAACTAACTTTAACGTTAAAAAAGCAATTTTCACAAAAGGAACAACCCTTCAATGTTAGATGTCGAAAAAAAATTCTTTTTTACAAAATAGATCAAGATTTTTTTTTTACTCGCATTCAAAACGGAGCCCCCGGCGCGAAGCGAAGGCTCCATAACTAGTTTAATTTAATAGCTAAGCACGCTGTCCATTTACTCATTGTTGAAATGAAGTTTGTAAAAAATGATATTAATATTTATTATAATTAATGATACTAAATAATAATACTATAATATTGAAATTAATTATGGGGCAAATGGCCCGAAAAGGTAACGTAAGTTACCCAATTTGACAATCAAGGTAACCCTCAAATCGTATAAGTCCGAAAAGAATTTCAATTTTATTTTTGCTCAAGAAAAGGATTGTGTGTTCAAAAATTTTAAAATTAGGGTAATCTTCATTAAATTCATTAACAATCGTTAGGTGAAAATACATAGTTGGTCCCTGAAGTTTCTAAAAACGTTGCACCAAAAGTCCTTGTATCGTCTTCCTTAAAAGAATTAAATAACAGCAGCAGTAAGTAGGAGGAGTTCATGGTTTCTTCATGAATCCAAATTCAAGCCAAAAACTAATTTGAATCAGCATCTTTATTAAATTAAATTAAAACATATCTTCACCTTTATATTTTAATGAAATAATGAAAAATGAAATATTAAATTAAATTAAAAACACAATTTCATACCCATCATCGTTTGGGGTAAAGAGGAGGGGGGGTTTACTTGGCCGTGCCCTTGGATAGGTTTCAAGGTTTCCTCCCAGGCAGCGATGAAGGCGGGGTTATTATCGCTGCATCGGCATAGTCGAAACGGGAGATGATCGCAACGGGTGGTAAAGTCCCCCTCCGTTGATCTGTTCAAAGAAAAAAAAAAAAAAAAACAAATCTTCATCTTTATTCATCACCATCACCAAACAACCATAAGAATCGAACACGTTCCAAAGGAATCAACAGTCGCCTGTTCTGGAAAATTAGTGACGAAGAATGATGTGTTTTCCTTCTCATCACTTCTATTAAAATTCATATCAAGCATCGGGAACACCCTCTTCGTTCCTGAACAAACGACCCATCCTTTAAAGGAATCGTATGTGAGTGACCACCCATAATGGATTAAGAGAATCCTGGCGTTTGCACCCGCCGGAAGTCACCGGAAAAAGGAGTATTTATCAAATTGAATTGCTCCTTGACTCACGTATGAATTCTGGCTAGTAACTATCAATTTATCAATTTTAATTCTCAAATTGATAATTATCGATAGTTTTAAATTGAATTGCTCCTTGAAAGGATTTATTATTAAATTGTTATTGTGTAGAGTTAGAATTGCTCCTTTAAATTGAATTGCTATCTTAAATCGTCGATGGTGGTTTTAGATCCGAAAGTGGAATTAGGTTTTGTATGTCTTTTTAGTTATTTTGTTGCTAATTATTTTCTTTTTAATTATATTGTAATTGTATGTTAATTTTGGGTGTTTGAATGTACAATGGAATTAGGTTTTGAAAAAGAAAAAGAGGATGAAGATTGGGATTGAAGATGAAATCTTTTAACAAACTTTAGAGACCAATTGTGTAATTCTAACTGACGATCGTTAATGAATTTGACGATGTTACCTTTTCTCTGAAGTTTTTAAAATTAAAATTTTTTTCGAGCATCTTTTTTTGGAGGTTACCTTGATTGTCAAATTTGACAACATACGTTACCTTTTCGGGTCATTTGCCCATCATTAATCATTAATAATAATAATAAATAAATAAAGTTCCTACAACATAAAATAAACACCTAAATCCAATTCTAAACTCACTCCAATTTGGTTGTTTGGGTTACTCCATAGTTTGTGATTCGTTTAAGCTTGTTTTGGATTACTTTCATTCGGGGTGGTTTTTTGACCCTTTATTTATTATTATTTTATTTTATTTGGTTTTTTTCGGCTTGAGTTTTAGACTCGCTTTGTGAGCCGACTAGTATTGAAGTGATAATTTTCTTTGCAACTTACTCCCAAAATTTTTATAGGTTAGTCTTTTTTGGCAAAACAAAAAACTCACAACAATTTCATAGTCCGTATTATTCTACTCGACAAAACATTAAACTTTTACGTCTATTGATTGGCCAAATATAAGAAGAATTCATTACACGAGTGTATTGCAGCGGCGGAAGATAGTGGATGCTGGAAGAGGTGCTCGCTAGCACCCCGTCAGTCTTTAAAAAAAAAATTACACTAAATAAAAAAAATTCTTACTAAATAATACGGGTTTTTACCCATTGTCATTAGTTTTACCACTCTGTAGTTGGGTTCAAGTTGTGTGTATAACCTAATTAATCGATGAGGTTTCAATACTTAGCGTCTTCAGTTGTTCATCTAAATCATGCATAGTTAAGAAGCAACGTATAGTACGTCACATAATTGCATAACTCTAAATTGTGAATTGAAATACACATACATATATATACGACCTAACCTGATCGCGATTACTACCGCTTCCGTCAACCTCAGCAAAGGACAGTCAAGTTTCTTCAATTAAGCACGAATGTGTAAGATGAAGAATTGAAATTTAGGTTTTTGTAGATGTAGAAATTGTGCTATTGAATGCATATATAATAAAAGCGTATAGAAAATGATCAGGAATCATGAAAGCAAAATTCGACAGATGACGTAGTATAGATAGTAGGTTGAGGTTCTGTTTGAATTCCATTTGTTGATACATATAGATAGATAGATATAGATATATAATATGAATATGAATGCATGTAATTTTTTGGTGGGAGAGAAAGGGTATGGGATCAACTTCTTTTGAAAAAAGCTAATTTTGGTGGTTTGAGATGCCCTATCATTTGGAGGGAATTTGTTCTTTCACCTTTTTGTATTCAATTTTTTTAAATAACTTAAACTTTTATATTTTAAAACCGAGTAGTACACACATATGTCACCACGCTGGTCCTTCTTATTTTTCAGGAATATTATATGGAAATATATATACTCCGTACTTTGCTCTAAGGAATCAACTTATTGACTTCATACAAAACAATAACAATACTGTATCATAAAAATGTAGGTATGAGAAAATAAACGGTAGACAATCACTTCTCATATAATAGACTAAAAGTAAGTTATTGATACGTTAAAATAAAAACTTATAAACATATAAGATTTTATATGTTTATCCTACTTGAAAAATGAAAGTTTTTAACTTGGATGTACCATGTTTATCTTCTATCTTAGTATCATATAAAATACTAACCTTACAACAACAACAATACTCAATCCCGCGCCTGCGAGGTATGGGGGAAGTAAGATGTAGACAATCCTTCCTCTACCCTAAACTAGAAGAGAAGTCGTTTCTTTTACCACGAGTCGAGAGAATTCTCCACCCACGGGAAAGGAAATTCATCCCCCTCTCTACTCCAGGGTAGAGAGATTGCTTCCGTGAGGACCTCCGGTTAAAAAATACTTTTTTTTTAAATTTAAAACTAAAAAAAAGAAATTAAAAAATAAATTAAAAAATACAAAGATAAATAAAAAAATAAAATAAAATAAATAGATAAATATATAGATATATAAAAAAAAAGAAAAAAAAAAGAAAAAGGGGGGACGCCATGAAAATGGTAGAATCAGATTTTCATGGGGTTTAAAGCATGCCTAAGAATCAATTTAGGCTCTGAGCGGCAGTCAAGACGCCACTAAAACGACGCTTGTCGTTGCCTCAAAAAATAGAGCCAAAAGACCTTGTGGACAGCAACTCGAGGGCATGCCGGGTGGAAGTTGTTGCGCAAGCAAAGAGCCAACCACCCTTAGCAAACCAAAAACCACTCATGCACCTTTATGGTAGACACCCCCGAAACCACCCAACTAAAAGGAACCAACCAAGCTCTAGAGCAAGGGAAGTCGTCCTCAGCCATAATGGTCCCAAGATGCACCGAGCGATGCGAATCACCTGATCATACATACATGCATACATACGTACATACATACACACATACCTAAACCTACATACACACCAGACATACCTACGTATATACATGAGACATACCTACGTACAAGCATGAAACATACCTACGTACATACATACATGCATAAAGCCACACATACAACCATACATACATAGCATAAACACCAAGTCCTACATAAACCTATTAGCAAAACATACATACATGAGTGAATATACCACACCTGCAGACAAGTAAAAAACAAGCATACATACATACCTACCTACAAATATACATACATAAAAAATAAACTCACATACAAAAACGTGTGTAACTGCATCACACCTTCATTACAAAACCTACATACATGCATGCATGCATACATACATACAAACATACAAGAACCTACGTGCATACGTACAAACAACCAAGCAAGCATGCATACATCCAAAACCAAAGATACCAAAAACATACTCATTTAATAATATTAGTAACAGTACATAAAACTAATAAAAACGATAGTAATAGTAATACAAATAATAGTAATAATAATAGTTTATATAAATATTAATAGTAATAAATATTTGTAATACAAATACTAATACACTAATAATTAATAATAGTGATACAAAAAATAATAATAATAACAATAATAATACTAATAATTGTAATAGTAAGAATAATAACAGTAATAGCAGTAATAGCAGTAATAACAGTAATAACAATAACAATAACAATAACAATAACAATAATAATAATAAAAGTAGCCCTACTCAACTATTCTTATTCTAGCCCTCGTAATGTCATAAATAAAAAAATTTCCTTCACAAAAGAAAATAAAAAAAATTGAAGAAATCTGACAACATGTAAATGATATCATTAACATAATATTTATATAATAACAAATTTAAATATATAATCTATTCATTCATTCAATTAATAAATTAATTCCCTAACTAACATTAATTTAATAATTAGTATTAGTATAAAAAAACAAATGCTCTCCTTTAATTGGGCAGAAAAATAAACGCATGCTCTCAAACCCTAGGAAATTGATTGTGCAGATACTCCGATTGTGCAGATCAAAACCCTAGAAAATCTAAATTACAATCTATTCTTTCAATTCAATAAACCTAACCATCGATTACACCATAAGAGGATAGAATTGGAGATTTAGGCTCCATCTGGCATTGATATTCTTCGAATGAAGTATATTTGATAAGATTTTAATATAATTATTTGGCTTTGAATGCGCAATATTGTTTATATGTTACATAATAATCGATTAAGGTTATGATATCAAGCAAACTTTGATTGTATATTATGAAAATTATTTTTTCATGTTCATAAACGATTAGTAACAGTGATATCATCATTATATATTGTAAATTGTGATTAGTATTTTAACACTTTTTGTTTTTTTCACAGAGATGAAAATGTTTAAAGAAAAATGACCAATCATAGGCTTTTAAGGCATCCTAATATTGTTCGCTTTAAAGACGTTTAATTGTTTTCATCATTTATATGATTTCAAACTTTGAGATGGTTCCATTTAAGTAAAACTAATTTGACGTTTTGTGTAACAACCATACTTTTTCCGTTACTTCTATTTAACTTTCTGTTACATTGTTTACTTAAAGTTTATGTTTTTAGCTTAATAAATACATACTTAATCTTTTGAGGGTTACCATAAGTAATATGATTAGATATTAATTGATTAACTTATTTCGGATATTGAAATATGAATAAAACGATATGGCATTGATCACTGCAAAAGTTGTTTTTCGGATTAAGGAAACACTCGAAGTAAATATTAATAATTAATTAAATAATTATTAATTAATTTAATAATTATTTTAATAAATTAAACCTTGTGGATTTGTTTAAACGTCCGGTTAACGTTCTGAGAATTCGGTTTCGATTAACGGCAACTAGAAACGAGCCACACGTTATGAGTTAGCAAGCAAAAAAATCTCGGGATAGTCGAAACGGGAGATGATCGCAACGGGTGGTTTAGTCCCCCTCGGGTGATCCCAATCGCTGTCCAAAAAAAAAAAACAATCTCGGGATGACACCCCATGGGCCATTCGGCCGACCCCCATCTCACCCCTCTATTTTTGGCCTTTCAAACCTAGTCCATGTGTTTAGTGGTGTGATTTAGGCCCTAAACTAATTTAAAATAGGTAAACTGCATCTTATTTCTCATAACCTAGGGCGGTCGACTTTTTTCTTCCTCCTCTCCCTCTATTCTTCGTCGATCATCATCACCAACCTAACACCATCAATTACTAAAAATTAACACTTGCTTCTTTGATCAAAGTTGTTGCTTGCATCTTTCTCTACACATTGGTATAAGCAATATGATTGTTTGAGGTATAAAACATGTAACCCTATTTCTTAAAGTTCATATTTTTGATGATTACATATGTTATTAGCGTCTATTGCTCAAGTCTATGTGTTTATGCTAGATTGTATTCGTTAGTTTGCTCGATTGCTATGTTTATGTTAAATCCCGAATTTGAAACTTGACCTAACAGAAACTTAGACTTATAATTTGTTAAATATTATTACGTATTTGAAAATCACTCGAAAACTATTAATTTTAGGCTCAAGAATCATGGATTTTTGTTATGTTATGCTACCGTTATGATTAGTTGAATTTTCGTCTTTGCATTAATCTGAAATCTGGGTGAATTGTGTTATGATATGGAACATGAGTTGATTACCATATGATTTATTAAAAAATTACACAATTTAGACTAAGATATCACTTGAATTGGATTCTTAAAACTCGTTTTATGCTCAATTAATTATTCGTAACAACGTTTGTCGTTCGTAACTTAAAATATATTTATATGATTAAATGATTTGATTTTTTGTGACGATCCTTCCAAATCCCTTTGGACGAATACATCATTCATTGATTTCATAGTGAGGTTTTGACCTCTATATGATACGTTTTATAAACATTGCATTCTTTTGAAAAGGCACACCATAAATGAATATATAAATCCAAGGTTTTTGACGTCTGATGATTTCTACATATAGACAATCACCGTATATAATAGTTTACAAAACTACATCCGTTGACAATGCAGTCAAAATAAAATACATGGTGATGATTTTGTGAATGCAAAGTTGTCTTGAATAAAGCATGTATGACTCCATGCACATACCTTGTATCACATATAATCAAACAGCAAAAGACTTCTAGGAACCTGAGAATAAACATGCTTAAAAGTGTCAGCACAAAGGTTGGTGAGTTCATTGTGTTGATGAGTTCATAGTTTTAATGTTGCGCATAATCTGTATATAAAGATGGATCACAAGATTTCAGTTGTTTCATCCAGAAACGTTTATCAAAAGATTCTACGTAACAGAGCACCCTGGTAACTGAACTTTAACGTCTATATAATAAGTACCCTTTGTATAATAATCTTAATAATACACGCAAACCAACGTATATGCTTCTCAAATAGCATACGTCCGTTAAAAGGCTAGTGCTCTAGCTCGGACGGGGATGTCAAGCCCTATGGATCCATATACCACTATTCGCGCCCACCAGTTCTTATAACCGGCAGTTACTAGTTACCAAAGCTAAGGGATTTTTGGTTCAAACTCAGTGTAAAATTAAGTATGTACTTGTATCCATTGCGTTTAAAATATATTGCATGTATTCTCAACCCAAAAATATATATTGCAAAAGCAATTAAAAAGGGAGCAAATGAAACTCACATTAGCAGCACATAAGGTCATTCACCAAAAAGTGACCGAAACTCAGAATGCAAAATTAACCGTAGATCTCAACCTATAGAACATATGTTGGTCAATACATGTCTAATAAGCTAGGTTGGGTCATAGTGTATCACAATCCTAATGCTCGAGATTGACATACAAAAGTTATCAAAAGTCATTTCAAAAAGTCAACCTGACCCAATATGATCTTTTAAAATCTATACTATAGTATGAATGATCATGGTAATCGAAAATAGTTTAACATTTCACATGGTTTCCCAATACTTGAATAATTAGACTATAATTTTATAAAGCTTTAAAATATGATAAAACAGTCAATTTTGACAATTGTTCAACAAATCGAGACGTGCCTTATATAGAAATTCATTTACTCGATTAGTAATATTTGAAAATCCAAATTATCAATCTTATAAACAAGTTGTTTAAATATCAATTGCAGATTCAAAATCAATTTCAATTAATGTTAATCATAATTCAGTTGTCCATATCTTTTAATTCGTTCATCGAAATTACGCGATCTCTAAATTAAAAGTTATTGATTTTTCGCCAGCTTTCCAAAAACATGCATATCATATACCTTATATCAGTAATATATGTATTAAATTCGTGATCTATCATAAACTATTTAACGACAAAATTAATCGTACTAGCATGCATAATCCTATATACTTGAGCACTAGTCAGGGATACACAATTAATATATAATAGATAAGATATAAATGCTTACGTATCAATATTGTGATTCAATATTGTAGGAAAGTACGTAGACGCAACGAAGATGATAAATACTAGTTTGACTCACAAGCAAAACCCTTGAACAATACCAAAAACCTCCTTAGTAATAACCCATAGTTTTCTTAGCTCTATCCTGCTTGAAAATCCATTTTGAAAGTGACACGCTCATGACCTCGTCGTAGTATTTTATGTATAATACTAACAATAATACAAATACTACTAATAATAATAAGATTAATAATAATATTAATCTTAATAATAATAATAATAATAATAATAATAATAATAATAATAATAATAATAAAAAATAATAATAATATTACAGAGGGAGTAGTATATGTGTAAAAAAAACTAGAGCAGAAACTGGCCTTTTATAGGCAACTTTTTGGAATCTGATGCCCATGTGATCGCATGAGTTTTTAGTGTATTTGCCATGCGATCGCATGGCCGCCTGATCCAGCTCAAAATGTTTTTGTTTGCTAGTTTGTCGACATATTTAAATATAATATATATAATTTAAATAATTAATTATATATTATATTAAATTCATGTGCATAGTTAACTTGTAATTTTCATTTCGATGACTCGTACGATGTCACTCGACTTATGTCCTGGTTTCGGTTTCTCGAACGCATTTTCATACTCTTAGAAAACTTTCAATTTACGTTTTGTGACTCGTACCTTTGTCAAAATATAGTCTTAAATTATCAATAAACTATATCATTCAAAGTGTATCTTAAACTTTCGAGTGTTTTGGTCATTTACTTCTATAAATCATTGTCTCGCTATTTATTAATATATATATATAATAACAAATCGTTTTATGACCAAGTTAATATATATTTTCAACATTCATAAACACGTTTTAAATATACGTCGCAAGTTATTCATACAATTAATATTCCAACTTATCATATATATTCAAATAAATATTTAAACCAATAAGTTTAATGTACGGTATCAAACAATTAATACATTGTTACGTTTTCAAGTTATAGTATATATATGTGTGTCTATATACATATAATTGTTCGCGAATCATCGAGAACAACCGAAAGGTATTTGAATATCTGAAAGTAGTTCAAAAATTTTGAGATTCAGTTTTACAAACTTTGCTTATCGCGTCAGAAATATTAATCATACAAAGATTAAGTTTAAATTTGGTCAGAAATTTCCGGGTCATCACAGTACCTACCCGTTAAAGAAATTTCATCCCGAAATTTGAGTGAGGTCGTCATGACTAACAATAAAAATGTTTTCATGCCGTATATGTGTTGATAAATAGAGTTTTATCACCGTTGAATAATATGGATAAAACAATCCGATTATTCGAAGCGTATGAGAGAAGTTATCGTAAAAGAGTGAAATGAAGAATAGAGATTCGTCTTAACTCTTGACGTATTAACGATTGATTTTCGTAATTTAAGGAATAGAAAATCTTCATAATCTATATAAGATTTGATTCTTCAGAATTTAAGGAAATTAAGATTTCTTTTGATTAAATGCGTAATTTGCCTTGATTGCTATGTTTGATATTTTGCTATAAATTGACCTCTTCCGTTTCATTATTTTCATCACTCTTACATCTTCTTCCTCATTTTCTATTTTCAAAAGATTGTGAAAAATGCTTCATCCAGTTCTGGTTCTTGATATACTCTTAACTTTCATATCTGTCATTCTTCCTTTTCATCTACCACCGGAGGAATCTGCTTACTTCTACTTTGCTCTTGGGGTTATAATGCTTTTAATTCTCCCGTATATTTATGTTGCTATAAACATTGATATACACAGTTTGTAATTTATGTGTTGTTACCGGGCTTTATATTCTCCCTTATATTTCAAAGTTCCTGCTTCTGTCTTCTATAATTATTGTCATCCCCAGTTAATGCTTTCTTTTATTTGCTGCAATTTATACCCCAATTTCTATTTTGGAGTTTTGTCCCTTCGTTTCTTCTTCTTGTGACTAAGCATTGCTTGTAATGGTCCAGAATTCGCAGATATGAATTTTGGAATGAACATTGTTAATGTTCTAAGAAGAAAATGGTAATGGCACGATCTTGGTTTGTTAAATTACCAGAATACCCTGGAAAAGACAGAATCATCAAGAAATATTTTCTTGATATTTTAGAGATTAACTAGAATACAAGAGTCGTATGACATAGCACATGATGACGTTATGATATGTGAATCATCACGTTCCATTTAGAAAGTCAGCATGACTTACTTTAATATAATCACGTTGATCAAGTGTCATTATATTATACTAACTCATGCTTCAGCTCCCAACACCACTTAAAAAATATTCATATTTTAAACTCGAAGGTTTCAGAATTTTGAAACTAAAATAGTTTCTTTTATGATGTAACACAGATATCATAAGGAGAAAATTGATTTCTGATAAGAATGATTATGGAATTATCTCCAGAAATATGGAGGATATTTATAATGAAAGATACGATGATATCTTAGAATTTCTAATATCAGAGGATGATGAAGAATATTGTCCGCAAGGGTTTAGATTCGGAAGCAAGGTATTCATTAATGGCTTCAGCAAATACTGAATCATTTGGATTCTTGGAAGGCAGGTTTCGTCCTTGTGATTTATCCACAGCCTCCTTCATATTTTGCTCAATCCATTTTCCAGTTTCAAGCCTTTTCTTTTTCTGAGCTTTGCCAACACACTATTCTTTATCATCAAACTTTTTACTGTTAAGGTCGTTTACAGTTTTTGCTGCTTCATCAGTACTTTTCAAAATTTTGAGAACTAGTTCGCGGTTTAAGCTGTTTTTCAGAAACTTGACATTCAAAGTCTGTAAGTCTTAGAGGTAGATGTTATATGTATATATATAACTGTTGGCATAAAATTGCTACGGGATTCAAAATATTGATTGCTAATTCCCGATGAGTCGTATGGCAATTCTCGTTATAAGATGCGGATGAGTAAATGATAGGGTTCTGATAAATATAACAGTTTTTCAGAAAATCCTAGATCATTATGGTTGCTGATAAGTTTACTGCTAATGTGGTGGAATATGAAAGGTTCTTCAGTAACAATGGTGAATGGGTAATCGTTATAATAAGGCTTATTCGAATGAACAATTGAAGTTGGTTTGTTGGAGCTGTGACAAAGCTGTCTATTTTTAGAAGGAATTGAAAAGTTATTTTAGATAATAAATGCCAAAGGGTCTGACACGGATACGTGTTAAACTATGACTTTGGTGAAATGTCCTGTTCTTATTGATTAAAAACGTTCCATATTAATTGATTTCGTTGCGAGGTTTTGACCTCTATATGAGACGTTTTTCAAAGACTGCATTCATTTTTAAAACAAACCATAACCTTTATTTCATAGATAAAGGTTTTAAAAAGCTTTACGTAGATTATCAAATAATGATAATCTAAAATATCCTGTTTACACACGACCATTACATAATAGTTTACAATACAAATATGTTACAACAAAATAAGTTTCTTGAATGCAGTTTTTACACAATATCATACAAGCATGGACTCCAAATCTCTTCCTTATTTAAGTATGCGACAGCGGAAGCTCTTAATAATCACCTGAGAATAAACATGCTTAAAGCGTCAACAAAAATGTTGGTGAGTTATAGGTTTAACCTATATATATCAAATCATAATAATAGACCACAAGATTTCATATTTCAATACACATCCCATACATAGAGATAAAAATCATTCATATGGTGAACACCTGGTAACCGACATTAACAAGATGCATATATAAGAATATCCCCATCATTCCGGGACACCCTTCGGATATGATATAAATATCAAAGTACTAAAGCATCCGGTACTTTGGATGGGGTTTGTTAGGCCCAATAGATCTATCTTTAGGATTCGCGTCAATTAGGGGTGCACTAATTCTCAAAATTAGTGATGTTCCCTAATTCTTAGGCTACCAAGCATAAAGGGGCATATTCGGCTTCGATCATTCAACCATATAATGTAGTTTCGATTACTTGTGTCTATTTCGTAAAACAGTTATAAAAGCAGCGCACGTATTCTCAGTCTCAAAAATATATATTGCAAAATCATTTAAAAAGGGAGCAAATGAAACTCACTTTCACAGATTTTTACTTCGTCGGGAAGTAAGACTTGGCCACTGGTTGATTCACGAACCTATAACAATATATACATATATATCAAAGTATGTTCAAAATATATTTACAACACTTTTAATATATTTTGATGTTTTAAGTTTATTAAGTCAGCTGTCCTCGTTAGTAACCTACAACTAGTTGTCCACAGTTAGATGTACAGAAATAAATCGATAAATATTATCTTGAATCAATCCACGACCCAGTGTATACGTATCTCAGTATTGATCACAACTCAAACTATATATAATCAAGAATGTCCTGGAAAAGACAGAATCATCAAGAAATATTTTCTTGATATTTTAGAGATTAACTAGAATACAAGAGTCGTATGACATAGCACATGATGACGTTATGATCTGTGAATCATCACGTTCCATTTAGAAAGTCAGCATGACTTACTTTAATATAATCACGTTGATCAAGTGTCATTATATTATACTAACTCATGCTTCAGCTCCCAACACCACTTAAAAAATATTCATATTTTAAACTCGAAGGTTTCAGAATTTTGAAACTAAAATAGTTTCTTTTATGATGTAACACAGATATCATAAGGAGAAAATTGATTTCTGATAAGAATGATTATGGAATTATCTCCAGAAATATGGAGGATATTTATAATGAAAGATACGATGATATCTTAGAATTTCTAATATCAGAGGATGATGAAGAATATTGTCCGCAAGGGTTTAGATTCGGAAGCAAGGTATTCATTAATGGCTTCAGCAAATACTGAATCATTTGGATTCTTGGAAGGCAGGTTTCGTCCTTGTGATTTATCCACAGCCTCCTTCATATTTTGCTCAATTCATTTTCCAGTTCCAAGCCTTTTCTTTTTCTGAGCTTTGCCAACACACTATTCTTTATCATCAAACTTTTTACTGTTAAGGTCGTTTACAGTTTTTGCTGCTTCATCAGTACTTTTCAAAATTTTGAGAACTAGTTCGCGGTTTAAGGTGTTTTTCAGAAACTTGACATTCAAAGTCTGTAAGTCTTAGAGGTAGATGTTATATGTATATATATAACTGTTGGCATAAAATTGCTACGGGATTCAAAATATTGATTGCTAATTCCCGATGAGTCGTATGGCAATTCTCGTTATAATATGCGGATGAGTAAATGATAGGGTTCTGATAAATATAACAGTTTTTCAGAAAATCCTAGATCATTATGGTTGCTGATAAGTTTACTGCTAATGTGGTGGAATATGAAAGGTTCTTCAGTAACAATGGTGAATGGGTAATCGTTATAATAAGGCTTATTCGAATGAACAATTGAAGTTGGTTTGTTGGAGCTGTGACAAAGCTGTCTATTTTTAGAAGGAATTGAAAAGTTATTTTAGCTAATAAATGCCAAAGGGTCTGACACGGATACGTGTTAAACTATGACTTTGGTGAAATGTCCTGTTCTTATTGATTAAAAACGTTCCATATTAATTGATTTCGTTGCGAGGTTTTGACCTCTATATGAGACGTTTTTTAAAGACTGCATTCATTTTTAAAACAAACCATAACCTTTATTTCATAGATAAAGGTTTTAAAAAGCTTTACGTAGATTATCAAATAATGATAATCTAAAATATCCTGTTTACACACGACCATTACATAATGGTTTACAATACAAATATGTTACAACAAAATAAGTTTCTTGAATGCAGTTTTTACACAATATCATACAAGCATGGACTCCAAATCTCGTCCTTATTTAGTATGTGACAGCGGAAGCTCTTAATAATCACCTAAGAATAAACATGCTTAAAGCGTCAACAAAAATGTTGGTGAGTTATAGGTTTAACCTATATATATCAAATCATAATAATAGACCACAAGATTTCATATTTCAATACACATCCCATACATAGAGATAAAAATCATTCATATGGTGAACACCTGGTAACCGACATTAACAAGATGCATATATAAGAATATCCCCATCATTCCGGGATACCCTTCGGATATGATATAAATTTCAAAGTACTAAAGCATCCGGTACTTTGGATGGGGTTTGTTAGGCCCAATAGATCTATCTTTAGGATTCGCGTCAATTAGGGGTGCACTAATTCTCAAAATTAGTGATGTTCCCTAATTCTTAGGCTACCAAGCATAAAGGGGCATATTCGGCTTCGATCATTCAACCATATAATATAGTTTCGATTACTTGTGTCTATTTCGTAAAACAGTTATAAAAGCAGCGCACGTATTCTCAGTCCCAAAAATATATATTGCAAAATCATTTAAAAAGGGAGCAAATGAAACTCACTTTCACAGATTTTTACTTCGTCGGGAAGTAAGACTTGGCCACTGGTTGATTCACGAACCTATAACAATATATACATATATATCAAAGTATGTTCAAAATATATTTACAACACTTTTAATATATTTTGATGTTTTAAGTTTATTAAGTCGGCTGTCCTCGTTAGTAACCTACAACTAGTTGTCCGCAGTTAGATGTACAGAAATAAATAGATAAATATTATCTTGAATCAATCCACGGCCCAGTGCATACGTATCTCAGTATTGATCACAACTCAAACTATATATATTTTGGAATCAACCTCAACCTTGTATAGCTAACTCCAACATTCACATATAGAGTGTCTATGGTTGTTCCGAAATATATATAGATGTGTCGACATGATAGGTCGAAACATTGTATACGTGTCTATGGTATCTCAAGATTACATAATATACAATACAAGTTGATTAAGTTATGGTTGGAATAGATTTGTTACCAATTTTCACGTAGCTAAAATGAGAAAAATTATCCAATCTTGTTTTACCCATAACTTCTTCATTTTAAATCCGTTTTGAGTGAATCAAATTGCTATGGTTTCATATTGAACTCTATTTTATGAATCTAAACAAAAAAAGTATAGGTTTATAGTCGGAAAAATAAGTTACAAGTCGTTTTTGTAAAGGTAGTCATTTCAGTCGAAAGAACGACGTCTAGATGACCATTTTAGAAAACATACTTCCACTTTGAGTTTAACCATAATTTTTGGATATAGTTTCATGTTCATAATAAAAATCATTTTCTCAGAATAAAAACTTTTAAATCAAAGTTTATCATAGTTTTTAATTAACTAACCCAAAACAGCCCGCGGTGTTACTACGACGGCGTAAATCCGGTTTTACGGTGTTTTTCATGTTTCCAGGTTTTAAATCATTAAGTTAGCATATCATATAGATATAGAACATGTGTTTAGTTGATTTTAAAAGTCAATTTAGAAGGATTAACTTTTATTTGCGAACAAGTTTAGAATTAACTAAACTATGTTCTAGTGATTACAAGTTTAAACCTTCGAATAAGATAGCTTTATATGTATGAATCGAATGATGTTATGAACATCATTACTACCTTAAGTTCCTTGGATAAACCTACTGGAAAATAGAAAAATGGATCTAGCTTCAACGGATCCTTGGATGGCTCGAAGTTCTTGAAGCAGAATCATGACACGAAAACAAGTTCAAGTAAGATCATCACTTGAAATAAGATTGTTATAGTTATAGAAATTGAACCAAAGTTTGAATATGATTATTACCTTGTATTAGAATGATAACCTACTGTAAGAAACAAAGATTTCTTGAGGTTGGATGATCACCTTACAAGATTGGAAGTGAGCTAGCAAACTTGAAAGTATTCTTGATTTTATGTAACTAGAACTTGTAGAATTTATGAAGAACACTTAGAACTTGGAGATAAAACTTGAGAGATTAATTAGATGAAGAAAATTGAAGAATGAAAGTGTTTGTAGGTATTTTTGGTCGTTGGTGTATGAATTAGATATAAAGGATATGTAATTTTGTTTTCATGTAAATAAGTCATGAATGATTACTCATATTTTTGTAATTTTATGAGATATTTCATGCTAGTTGCCAAATGATGGTTCCCACATGTGTTAGGTGACTTAAATGGGCTGCTAAGAGCTGATCATTGGAGTGTATATACCAATAGTACATACATCTAAAAGCTGTGTATTGTACGAGTACGAATACGGGTGCATACGAGTAGAATTGTTGATGAATCTGAACGAGGATGTAATTGTAAGCATTTTTGTTAAGTAGAAGTATTTTGATAAGTGTATTGAAGTCTTTCAAAAGTGTATAAATACATATTAAAACACTACATGTATATACATTTTAACTGAGTCGTTAAGTCATCGTTAGTCGTTACATGTAAGTGTTGTTTTGAAACCTTTAGGTTAACGATCTTGTTAAATGTTGTTAACCCAATGTTTATAATATCAAATGAGATTTTAAATTATTATATTATCATGATATTATCATCTATGAATATCTCTTAATATGATATATATACATTAAATGTCTTTACAACGATAATCGTTACATATATGTCTCGTTTAAAAATCATTAAGTTAGTAGTCTTATTTTTACATATGTAGTTCATTGTTAATATGCTTAATGATATGTTTACTTATCATAGTATCATGTTAACTATATATATATATATACATATATATGTCATCATATAGTTTTTACAAGTTTTAACGTTCGTGAATCACCGGTCAACTTGGGTGGTCAATTGTCTATATGAAACATATTTCAATTAATCAAGTCTTAACAAGTTTGATTGCTTAACATGTTGGAAACATTTAATCATGTAAATATCAATCTCAATTAATATATATAAACATGTAAAAGTTTGGGTCACTACAGTACCTACCCGTTAAATAAATTTCGTCCCGAAATTTTAAGCTGTTGAAGGTGTTGACGAATCTTCTGGAAATAGATGCGGGTATTTCTTCTTCATCTGATCTTCACGCTCCCAGGAGAACTCGGGTCCTCTACGAGCGTTCCATCGAACCTTAACAATTGGTATCTTGTTTTGCTTAAGTCTTTTAACCTCACGATCCATTATTTCGACGGGTTCTTCGATGAATTGAAGTTTTTCGTTGATTTGGATTTCATCTAACGGAATAGTGAGATCTTCTTTAGCAAAACTTTTCTTCAAATTCGAGACGTGGAAAGTGTTATGTACAGCCGCGAGTTGTTGAGGTAACTCAAGTCGGTAAGCTACTGGTCCGACACGATCAATAATCTTGAATGGTCCAATATACCTTGGATTTAATTTCCCTCGTTTACCAAATCGAACAACGCCTTTCCAAGGTGCAAATTTAAGCATGACCATCTCTCCAATTTCAAATTCTATATCTTTTCTCTTAATGTCAGCGTAGCTCTTTTGTCGACTTTGGGCGGTTTTCAACCGTTGTTGAATTTGGATGATCTTCTCGGTAGTTTCTTGTATAATCTCCGGACCCGTAATCTGTCTATCCCCCACTTCACTCCAACAAATCGGAGACCTGCACTTTCTACCATAAAGTGCTTCAAACGGCGCCATCTCAATGCTTGAATGGTAGCTGTTGTTGTAGGAAAATTCTACTAACGGTATATGTCGATCCCAACTGTTTTCGAAATCAATAACACAAGCTCGTAGCATGTCTTCAAGCGTTTGTATCGTCCTTTCGCTCTGCCCATCAGTTTGTGGATGATAGGCAGTACTCATGTCTAGACGAGTTCCTAATGCTTGCTGTAATGTCTGCCAGAATCTTGAAATATATCTGCCATCCCTATCAGAGATAATAGAGATTGGTATTCCATGTCTGGAGACGACTTCCTTCAAATACAGTCGTGCTAACTTCTCCATCTTGTCATCTTCTCTTATTGGCAGGAAGTGTGCTGATTTGGTGAGACGATCAACTATTACCCAAATAGTATCAAAACCACTTGCAGTCCTTGGCAATTTAGTGATGAAATCCATGGTAATGTTTTCCCATTTCCATTCTGGGATTTCGGGTTGTTGAAGTAGACCTGATGGTTTCTGATGCTCAGCTTTGACCTTAGAACACGTCAAACATTCTCCTACGTATTTAGCAACATCGGCTTTCATACCCGGCCACCAAAAATGTTTCTTGAGATCCTTGTACATCTTCCCCGTTCCAGGATGTATTGAGTATCTGATTTTATGAGCTTCTCTAAGTACCATTTCTCTCATATCTCCAAATTTTAGTACCCAAATCCTTTCAGCCCTATACCGGGTTCCGTCTTCCCGAATATTAAGATGCTGCTCTGATCCTTTGGGTATTTCATCCTTTAAATTTCCCTCTTTTAAAACTCCTTGTTGCGCCTCCTTTATTTGAGTAGTAAGGTTATTATGAATCATTATATTCATAGATTTTACTCGAATGGGTTCTCTGTCCTTCCTGCTCAAGGCATCGGCTACCACATTTGCCTTCCCCGGGTGGTAACGAATCTCAAAGTCGTAATCATTCAACAATTCAATCCACCTACGCTGCCTCATATTCAGTTGTTTCTGATTAAATATGTGTTGAAGACTTTTGTGGTCGGTATATATAATACTTTTCACCCCATATAAGTAGTGCCTCCAAGTCTTTAATGCAAAAACAACCGCGCCTAATTCCAAATCATGCGTCGTATAATTTTGTTCGTGAATCTTCAATTGTCTAGACGCTTAAGCAATCACCTTCGTTCGTTGCATTAATACACAACCGAGACCTTGCTTTGATGGGTCACAATAAATCACAAAATCATCATTCCCTTCAGGCAATGACAATATAGGTGCCGTAGTTAGCTTTTTCTTCAATAACTGAAACGCTTTCTCTTGTTCATCATTCCATTCAAATTTCTTCCCTTTATGAGTTAATGCAGTCAAGGGTTTTGCTATTCTGGAAAAGTCTTGGATGAACCTTCTGTAGTAACCAGCTAGTCCTAAAAACTGGCGTATGTGTTTCGGAGTTTTCGGGGTTTCCCACTTTTCAACAGTTTCTATCTTTGCCGGATCCACCTTAATACCTTCTTTGTTCACTATGTGACCGAGGAATTGAACTTCTTCCAACCAAAATGCACACTTTGAGAACTTAGCGTACAATTCTTCTTTCCTCAATACTTCTAACACCTTTCTCAAATGTTCACCGTGTTCTTGGTCATTCTTTGAGTAAATAAGTATGTCATCAATGAAAACAATGACAAACTTGTCAAGGTATGGTCCACACACTCGGTTCATAAGGTCCATGAACACAGCTGGTGCATTAGTTAAACCAAACGGCATGACCATAAACTCGTAATGACCGTAACGTGTTCTGAAAGCAGTCTTTGGAATATCATCTTCTTTCACCCGCATTTGATGATACCCGGAACGTAAGTCAATCTTTGAATAAACAGACGAGCCTTGTAGTTGATCAAATAAGTCGTCGATTCTCGGTAGTGGGTAGCGGTTCTTGATGGTAAGTTTGTTCAACTCTCGGTAGTCGATACACAACCTGAATGTACCATCTTTCTTCTTGACAAACAAAACAGGAGCTCCCCACGGTGATGTGCTTGGTCGAATGAAACCACGCTCTAAAAGTTCTTGTAATTGGCTTTGCAGTTCTTTCATCTCGCTGGGTGCGAGTCTGTAAGGAGCACGAGCTATTGGTGCAGCTCCTGGTACAAGATCTATTTGAAATTCAACTGATCGATGTGGGGGTAATCCCGGTAATTCTTTCGGAAATACATCGGGAAATTCTTTTGCAATGGGAACATCATTGATGCTCTTTTCTTCAGTTTGTACTTTCTCGACGTGTGCTAGAACAGCATAGCAACCTTTTCTTATTAGTTTTTGTACCTTCAAATTACTAATAAGATGTAGCTTCGTGTTGCCCTTTTCTCCGTACACCATTAAGGGTTTTCCTTTTTCTCGTATAATGCGAATTGCATTTTTGTAACAAACGATCTCTGCTTTCACTTCTTTCAACCAGTCCATACCGATTATCACATCAAAACTCCCTAACTCTACTGGTATCAAATCAATCTTAAATGTTTCGCTAACAAGTTTAATTTCTTGATTCCGACATATATTATCTGCTGAAATTAATTTACCATTTGCTAATTCGAGTAAAAATTTACTATCCAAAGGCGTCAATGGACAACTTAATTTAGCACAAAAATCTCTACTCATATAGCTTCTATCCGCACCCGAATCAAATAAAACGTAAGCAGATTTATTGTCAATAAGAAACGTACCCGTAACAAGCTCCGGGTCTTCCTGTGCCTCTGTCGCATTAATATTGAAAACTCTTCCGCGGCCTTGTCCATTCGTGTTCTCCTGGTTCGGGCAATTTCTAATAATGTGGCCCGGTTTTCCACATTTATAACAAACTACATTGGCATAACTTGCTCTGACACTACTTGCTCCGCCATTACTCGTTCCGACACCATTTGTTCCTTTCGTTCTATTAACCCCTGGTCCATAGACCTCACACTTCGCCGCGCTATGACCATTTCTTTTACACTTGTTGCAAAATTTGGTGCAGAACCCCGAGTGATACTTTTCACACCTTTGGCATAGCTGCTTCTGATTGTTGTTGTTGTTGTTGTTGTTGCGGTTGTTATTGTTGTTGGGATGATTGTTGTAGTTACTGTTGCTGTTGTTGTTGTTGTTGTTGTTGTTGTTGTTGTTGGGCCATTTGTTGTAGTTGCGATTGATGTTGCGATTGTTGGGATAATTGTTGCGATTATTATTGTAATTGCTGTTGTTGTTGTATTGGTGATTCTTATCACCATTTTCCTCCCACTTTCTTTTGACTTGCTTTACATTGGCCTCTTCAGCCGTCTGTTCTTTAATTCTTTCTTTAATCTGGTTCACTAGTTTGTGAGCCATTCTACATGCCTGTTGTATGGAGGCGGGTTTGTGTGAACTTATATCTTCTTGGATTCTTTCCGGTAATCCTTTCACAAACGCGTCGATCTTCTCTTCCTCATCTTCGAATGCTCCCGGACACAATAGGCACAATTCTGTGAATCGTCTTTCGTACGTGGTAATATCAAATCCTTGGGTTCGTAACCCTCTAAGTTCTGTCTTGAACTTATTGACCTCGGTTCTGGGACGGTACTTCTCGTTCATCAAGTGCTTGAATGCTGACCACGGTAGTGCGTACGCATCGTCTTGTCCCACTTGCTCTAGATAGGTATTCCACCATGTTAATGCAGAACCTGTGAAGGTATGCGTAGCGTACTTCACTTTGTCCTCTTCAGTACACTTACTTATGGCAAACACCGATTCGACCTTCTCGGTCCACCGTTTCAATCCGATCGGTCCTTCGGTTCCATCAAATTCCAAAGGTTTGCAGGCAGTGAATTCTTTGTAGGTGCATCCTACACGATTTCCTGTACTGCTAGATCCAAGGTTATTGTTGGTATGTAGCGCAGCCTGTACTGCGGCTATGTTTGAAGCTAGAAAAGTACGGAATTCCTCTTCATTCATATTCACGGTGTGTCGAGTAGTCGGTGCCATTTCCTTCAAAATAGTCAAATGGAACAAGTTAGTCATACAGAATATTAAGAGTAGTTAATAGTATTTCGTAGCATAATATGAACTCATTTATAAAAGCTTTTTCTTCATATTAGCGTTTTATAAGTTTAAATTCGGGTAGTACCTACCCGTTAAGTTCATACTTAGTAGCTAATATACAATTCAACTACTACAATTCTATATGAAAAACTGATTATAATAATATTTCGCGTTCAAACTTTTATACAATATTTTACAAACTTACAATACCGCTTATTTTACATAAAGCATGAAATATAGCACACAATAACTTTGATACAAGATAGTTGTGAAGATAATTCTAGCTAGTACACAAGTCGTTCAGCAAAGGCAATAAAGACACGTAATTCATACGTCCAGAAACAAGTCATGCATTCTGGTTTTACTAGGACTACTTCCCATCCTTGGTCTTGTGGAACATAACCGTTATGGCCGTTGATAAGACAGCGTGTTGTAACGTCGTCAAAGGGACGAGGGTTACGTAATGTCCAACAGTCCCGTAACAATCTAAAAACCTCATTTCTTACCCCAATTACCGACTCCGTCACTTGTGGGAACGTTTTGTTTAATAGTTGTAGCCCGATGTTCTTGTTCTCACTTTGGTGAGAAGCGAACATTAGTAATCCGTAAGCATAACATGCTTCTTTATGTTGCATGTTAGCCGCTTTTTCTAAATCACGAAGTCCAATATTCGGATATATTGAGTCAAAATAATTTCTTAACCCATTGCGTAAAATAGCATTTGGGTTCCCCGTAATATATGCGTCAAAGTAAACACATCGTAACTTATGGATTTCCCAATGTGATATCCCCCATCTTTCGAACGAAAGCCTTTTATAAACCAAGGCATTCTTGGAACGTTCTTCGAATGTCTTACAAACTGATCTCGCCTTAAATAGTTGTGTCGAAGAATTCTGACCGACTCTAGACAAGATTTCATCAATCATGTCTCCGGGTAGGTCTCTTAAAATATTGGGTTGTCTATCCATTTTGTGTTTTTATACTGTAAAAAAGACAAGAGTTAGATTCATAAAAAAAAATACTTATTAATACAAGCAATTTTTACATATATCATAAAGCATAAGCACACTATATTACATATATTACACCACACGAATACAACTATCTTATTCCGACTCGCTTGTTTCTCCTTCTTCGGTTTTGGTTCGTTTTGCCAAGTTTCTAGGGATATATGATGTTCCCCTAATACGAGCCGTCGTTTTCCACATTGGTTTAGAAAAACCTGGTGGTTTAGAGGTTCCCGGGTCATTGTTACAACTTAAGGACTTCGGTGGTTGACGATACATATAAAGTTCATCGGGGTTGGAATTAGATTTCTCTATTTTTATGCCCTTTCCCTTATTATTTTCTTTTGCCTTTTTAAATTCAATTGGGGTAATTTCTATAACATCATCGGAATTCTCGTCGGAATCCGATTCATCGGAGAATTGGTAATCCTCCCAATATTTTGCTTCCTTGGCGGAAACACCATTGACCATAATTAACCTTGGTCGGTTGGTTGAGGATTTTCTTTTACTTAACCGTTTTATTATTTCCCCCACCGGTTCTATTTCTTCATCCGGTTCCGATTCTTCTTCCGGTTCCGATTCTTCTTCCGGTTCCGACTCTTCTTCCGGTTCCTCTTCGGGAACTTGTGAATCAGTCCACGAATCATTCCAATTTACATTTGACTCTTCATTATTATTAGGTGAGTCAATGGGACTTGTTCTAGAGGTAGACATCTATCACATAATATCAAACGCGTTAAGAGATTAATATATCACATAATATTCACATGTTAAAAATATATAGTTTCCAACAAAATTTGTTAAGCAATCATTTTTCAAGTAAACACGGTCGAAGTCCAGACTCACTAATGCATCCTAACAAACTCGATAAGACACACTAATGCAAAATTCTGGTTCTCTAAGACCAACGCTCGGATACCAACTGAAATGTCCCGTTCTTATTGATTAAAAACGTTCCATATTAATTGATTTCGTTGCGAGGTTTTGACCTCTATATGAGACGTTTTTCAAAGACTGCATTCATTTTTAAAACAAACCATAACCTTTATTTCATAGATAAAGGTTTTAAAAAGCTTTACGTAGATTATCAAATAATGATAATCTAAAATATCCTGTTTACACACGACCATTACATAATGGTTTACAATACAAATATGTTACAACAAAATAAGTTTCTTGAATGCAGTTTTTACACAATATCATACAAGCATGGACTCCAAATCTCGTCCTTATTTAAGTATGCGACAGCAGAAGCTCTTAATAATCACCTGAGAATAAACATGCTTAAAGCGTCAACAAAAATGTTGGTGAGTTATAGGTTTAACCTATATATATCAAATCATAATAATAGACCACAAGATTTCATATTTCAATACACATCCCATACATAGAGATAAAAATCATTCATATGGTGAACACCTGGTAACCGACATTAACAAGATGCATATATAAGAATATCCCCATCATTCCGGGACACCCTTCGGATATGATATAAATTTCGAAGTACTAAAGCATCCGGTACTTTGGATGGGGTTTGTTAGGCCCAATAGATCTATCTTTAGAATTCGCGTCAATTAGGGGTGCACTAATTCTCAAAATTAGTGATGTTCCCTAATTCTTAGGCTACCAAGCATAAAGGGGCATATTCGGCTTCGATCATTCAACCATATAATGTAGTTGCGATTACTTGTGTCTATTTCGTAAAACAGTTATAAAAGCAGCGCATGTATTCTCAGTCCCAAAAATATATATTGCAAAATCATTTAAAAAGGGAGCAAATGAAACTCACTTTCACAGATTTTTACTTCGTCGGGAAGTAAGACTTGGCCACTGGTTGATTCACGAACCTATAACAATATATACATATATATCAAAGTATGTTCAAAATATATTTACAACACTTTTAATATATTTTGATGTTTTAAGTTTATTAAGTCAGCTGTCCTCGTTACTAACCTACAACTAGTTGTCCACAGTTAGATGTACAGAAATAAATCGATAAATATTATCTTGAATCAATCCACGACCCAGTGTATACGTATCTCAGTATTGATCACAACTCAAACTATATATATTTTGGAATCAACCTCAACCCTGTATAGCTAACTCCAACATTCACATATAGAGTGTCTATGGTTGTTCCGAAATATATATAGATGTGTCGACATGATAGGTTGAAACATTGTATACGTGTCTATGGTATCTCAAGATTACATAATATACAATACAAGTTGATTAAGTTATGGTTGGAATAGATTTGTTACCAATTTTCACGTAGCTAAAATGAGAAAAATTATCCAATCTTGTTTTACCCATAACTTCTTCATTTTAAATCCGTTTTAAGTGAATCAAATTGCTATGGTTTCATATTGAACTCTATTTTATGAATCTAAACAAAAAAAGTATAGGTTTATAGTCGAAAAAATAAGTTACAAGTCGTTTTTGTAAAGGTAGTCATTTCAGTCGAAAGAACGACGTCTAGATGACCATTTTAGAAAAGATACTTCCACTTTGATTTTAAACATAATTTTTGGATATAGTTTCATGTTCATAATAAAAATCATTTTCTCAGAATAACAACTTTTAAATCAAAGTTTATCATAGTTTTTAATTAACTAACCCAAAACAGCCCGCGGTGTTACTACGACGGCGTAAATCCGGTTTTACGGTGTTTTTAGTGTTTCCAGGTTTTAAATCATTAAGTTAGCATATTATATAGATATAGAACATGTGTTTAGTTGATTTTAAAAGTCAAGTTAGAAGGATTAACTTTTATTTGCGAACAAGTTTAGAATTAACTAAACTATGTTCTAGTGATTACAAGTTTAAACCTTCGAATAAGATAGCTTTATATGTATGAATCGAATGATGTTATGAACATCATTACTACCTTAAGTTCCTTGGATAAACCTACTGGAAAATAGAAAAATGGATCTAGCTTCAACGGATCCTTGGATGGCTCGAAGTTCTTGAAGCAGAATCATGACACGAAAACAAGTTCAAGTAAGATCATCACTTGAAATAAGATTGTTATAGTTATAGAAATTGAACCAAAGTTTGAATATGATTATTACCTTATATTAGAATGATAACCTACTGTAAGAAACAAAGATTTCTTGAGGTTGGATGATCACCTTACAAGATTGGAAGTGAGCTAGCAAACTTGAAAGTATTCTTGATTTTATGTAACTAGAACTTGTAGAATTTATGAAGAACACTTAGAACTTGAAGATAGAACTTGAGAGAGATTAATTAGATGAAGAAAATTGAAGAATTAAAGTGTTTGTAGGTGTTTTTGGTCGTTGGTGTATGGATTAGATATAAAGGATATGTAATTTTGTTTTCATGTAAATAAGTCATGAATGATTACTCATATTTTTGTAATTTTATGAGATATTTCATGCTAGTTGCCAAATGATGGTTCTCACATATGTTAGGTGACTCACATGGGCTGCTAAGAGCTGATCATTGGAGTGTATATACCAATAGTACATACATCTAAAAGGTGTGTATTGTACGAGTACGAATACGGGTGCATACGAGTAGAATTGTTGATGAAACTGAACGAGGATGTAATTGTAAGCATTTTTGTTAAGTAGAAGTATTTTGATAAGTGTATTGAAGTCTTTCAAAAGTGTATAAATACATATTAAAACACTACATGTATATACATTTTAACTGAGTCGTTAAGTCATCGTTAGTCGTTACATGTAAGTGTTGTTTTGAAACCTTTAGGTTAACGATCTTGTTAAATGTTGTTAACCCAATGTTTATAATATCAAATGAGATTTTAAATTATTATATTATCATGATATTATCATGTATGAATATCTCTTAATATAATATATATACATTAAATGTCTTTACAACGATAATCGTTACATATATGTCTCGTTTAAAAATCATTAAGTTAGTAGTCTTGTTTTTACATATGTAGTTCATTGTTAATATACTTAATGATATGTTTACTTATCATAGTATCATGTTAACTATATATATATATATATATATATATCCATATATATGTCATCATATAGTTTTTACAAGTTTTAACGTTCGTGAATCACCGGTCAACTTGGGTGGTCAATTGTCTATATGAAACATATTTCAATTAATCAAGTCTTAACAAGTTTGATTGCTTAACATGTTGGAAACATTTAATCATGTAAATATCAATCTCAATTAATATATATAAACATGGAAAATTTCGGGTCACTACATTTGGTTTCGAGGGTTTTTCATGTACAAGACTGCGGTTAACATGTGGTTGGATCATCATCTCGATGATTCATTATTTGAAGTGTCTTCAGAAATTTCGAAGGGTTTGAACATAGATTGTAATCGTTAATATTCATATGATGTTCTAGGATTTTGAATGATGCAAATACTTTTCTGGGTTCTATGAATAGAAATGATATTCTAGCATAGTTTTGAAGTCAAAGTATAGCTTCGAAAGATGTAGGAATCTAAGAATGATGTCTTTTGTTAAATCTTGACTTGGATTTTGATTTGTAAAAATAAAAACATGTAATCAAATTTGGATGAGGATAGTTGTTTTGATTTTTGTAAAAGAATATATTTTGTTGTGAAAGTAGTGAGTATAGTTGATGATTTGTTGAATCAGAATCGAAGAATGTAACATATTAATTGTGAATTTATATATATATCGGGTATTACCTACCCGTTAAAATATTCTCACCAATAACAGTTTGTACAAAAGAATTTTCTTAATTACAATCTTTATGAAAATATACCTACATATATATTTTCTTTAGATGTAATCATGGATTTAATGAGTTAATATAATATTAATCTCATCTGGTTTTCGACTAGGACTAGAATATATAATCTCTAAAACTTTTAGAAACTACATATTCTCTGCAGAATATTTCTTCGATGAAGTTATGAATCAATACTTCATCGTTTGTTGTTGTTGGTATTTCTTGGTATCTATGGTGCGTATGACGTTGATGTTCGAGGTACAGATTGTGATGTTGAGGTGTGGAATACGGATGTTGTTGTTGGTGGTGGTAATGATACTGTTGGCGTTGATGATGGTGATACTGTTGATGCTGGTGATGCTGCTGGTGCTTGTAACCTTTGTACCATATTCTCTAAAGTCACCACTCGAGCACGAAGCTCGTTGACTTCTTCTACTACACCGGGATGATTGTCGGTTCGGACGAGCAGACGGATAAGATTTAGAATGTGAGATAGTATATAATCATGACTAGATACTCTGGAAATGAGAGAGAAAATGGTATTACGAACAGGTTCGCCGGTAAGTGCTTCAGGTTCTTCGCCAAGAGGGCAATGTGGTGGATGGAAGGGATCGCCTTCTTCTTGTCTCCAATGACTAAGTAAGCTACGAACCCATCCCCAATTCATCCAGAATAGATGATGGCTAATTGTTTGATCCATTCCGGTTACACTGTCTTCGGAGTTCAGGTGAATATCCATATCGGAATAGCTGTCGGAATTTAAGAAATTTGAACTAGATACGTGATCCATCTTGTATAATCAGGGAATTGATTTTTGATATAAGATAGATTATAGAATTTAGATTGGTACTCTTCAATACATAATTTACATATGTATATATAATACCAAAATCCCGTAAATTACGGAGAAATTTTCGGAAGATGTCAGGAAAAGTTTACAGTAACAGATATGCTAAGATATGAATTTTGTCGGTACACTATCTATGCAGTAAATGCAGTAAGACGTGTCTAGACTTAGGAATGATAAGCAAGTAATTTCCGACGATAAATGGTAAGCAAAATTCGGTAAAAACAGATACGGTCATAGTCCAGACTCACTAATGCATCCTAACTATTACCAGTTAAACACACTAATGCAAATTCTGGTTCCCTATGACCTCAAGCTCTGATACCAACTGTGACGATCCTTCCAAATCCCTTTGGACGAATACATCATTCATTGATTTCATAGTGAGGTTTTGACCTCTATATGATACGTTTTGTAAACATTGCATTCTTTTGAAAAAACACACCATAAATGAATATATAAATCCAAAGTTTTTGACGTCTGATGATTTCTACGTATAGACAATCACCGTATATAATAGTTTACAATACTACATCTGTTGACAATGCAGTCAAAATAAGATACATGGTGATGATTTTGTGAATGCAAAGTTGTCTTAAATAAAGCATGTATGACTCCATGCATATAGCTTGTATCACATATAAGCAAACAGCGGAAGACTTCTAGGAACCTGAGAATAAACATGCTTAAAAGTGTCAACACAAAGGTTGGTGAGTTCATAGTTTTAATGTTGCGCATAATCTGTATATAAAGATGGATCACAAGATTTCAGTTGTTTCATCCAGAAACGTTTATCAAAAGATTCTACGTAACAGAGCACCCTGGTAACTGAACTTTAACGTCTATCTAATAAGTACCATTTGTATAATAATTTTAATATTACACGCAAACCAATGTATACGCTTCTCAAATAGCATACTGTCACGACCCAGAAAATTTTGACTAATTTTAAACCAAACTCTCAATACGATATTGTATTTTTGACACGATAAGCAAAGTCTGTAAGGTGATATCTCAAAAATTTTGAATTTGTTTCATATATTCAATTGACCTTTGATTGTGTCCGAAGATTCACGAACAATTAATTATAAATAAATATGTATATATATAAATGTAAGTATATATATATTAATTTGAAATTATAAAATGTAATTTAAGCATTAAAATTGAATATGTAAAAACAAAATACAAAATAATTATGTTGTAATTTAAAAATGAGTCTATATATAAATAGATAAAAGTTCAATGTATAATTATTATTAAATGCATAATGTAATAGATATAGTAAATATATATTAAATTAAATATTACTAGTAAATATTACGTAAGTAATAAATTGTAACAGTATTATACTAAAAGTAATAATTTTTATATTATCATTATTAATATTATTACTGTTATAATTATCATTACCATTAATATCAAAAATCAATGGTATAGCTATCATTATTATTATATTTCTTTAAAAAAATAATACAATATATTATAATTATCATTATTTTTCATATCCTTATTATTAATGATTTTATTTTTATTATTATTAAAATAATTATTATTAGTATTATTATTAGTATTAATACATTTATTATTAATATTTATTTAATATAAATTAAACATAAATACTACAAGAAGATGCTTCATATCACTTTCCGTTCTGTTCAATTTGTCTATATGATTGACATTCAATCAAATAAAATTCCTGATACATACAAAATCTGTTACTAATCGCCATCTAACTTTTATTTCTTTTATTTGTCTTCTGCTTCCATGTAATATTCTTGGCTATCCCAATTATACACCACCAACCCATAAAACAATCGCCCGAGATCAATCAAATTCATTTTTTTTATGATCATTCCAAAACACAAACTCATCCTTTCTTTCTTTCTTTCTTTCTTGATATGTGAACTAACCAAACATAATCTCACCATCTCCTTCACCATTATATCTCTCCTTCTCTTCCCTATTGAAACAATCACCGCCATATGCCATATTGTTTCGGTTGCTTGAGAAGTCACCACCATCATGAAGCCGATACTGTTTCTGGATTTGCTATTAGATGGAAACCCAAACCAAAACCCACCAAACCACCCTATCCGATCAACACACCATAGCCATCACCTTCATTAACACAAACCCACTTGTTGTTGCTTTTGTTACCGGTCACCACCGCAACTACATGTTGCTGCTACCTTGGTCTTCGGTTTCATTCAACCATTGTCTTCCACCATAACCACCATTTAACCACCACTAAGACCCCACACACTTGCAACTATTATTATTATATTTTCTACTGTATGTGTACGGGCTGCAGTTACAATACCATCGTGAACTGCTACTACTAGGTTTGTTGTTTCTGTTATATGCGTTGAGTGAAAACCCTAACCGAAACCCATGATTATTAATACTGTGGCTTACGAAACTCATCACCACTACCTTCATATAAACCGAAACCCACAACCAACATGAAACACCAATGCAACCTTAAATCATGGCTTCAACCCCACCTTTAATTTCTTGCTTCTCCTCTTCCTTCGGTTGTTTTAATCGTAACCGAACACCCCATAAATTTTACGGTTTTTGCTATGTTTGTTTTGGGTTATACAAACATACATTTTTTTTATTTAATGATAATGGGGGGACAAACATGTGCTGGAGAAGGTTGGTTGTAGTGCCCACGTTGAAAGCTATGGGGTGACAAAACATACATGCACGAAAATGATATTGTAATGGAGTGTGGGTTCCATTTTACTTTATCTATAATTTTTTTTTACCGTTCCATGTTGTATTCGTTCCACAATGTATCGGATCAAGTGATTTCCTCTTTTGGGCCGTGATTCTTGGGCCATGATTCAACAAATAACCTCCTAATTGAGCCGTAAAGAAGTAACCTCAAGTTTGTCTTGCTAATTAGTATGAGGAACGAGCTATGAACGATGATGATTAGTAAAATTGAAGAAGAAGAAGAATTAAGGGAAACAATAAAATAAAACTTAAATAAAAATGATCATTAATTTAGAAAAGTAAGCGACAAAGGAACGGTTAAGGATTTTACCGGGTTAGCGGGACGTCGCGGGTTCAAACCCAGATTTGGGCATTTTTTTAGGGGATACTTCCTTGAGGTAGTTATTTATTATTATTATTGTTATTATCATTATTAAAACTATCATTTTTAATATTATCATTTCTAATAATTAATTTTATCATTTTTATTAAAATTTTTATTATTATTTTTCTTTTATTATTTAAAAATTAATATTTTTATTATTATTATTATTATTATTATTATTATTAGTATTATTTAAGTGATCATTTTATGATCATTAAAAACTATCTTTATTACTATAACTATTTTAAGTATTATCATTATTATTATTATCATAAAATAATACAACTTTTTATTTATTATTACAAATATTATTTTACCAATTAACAATTAGTTACATAAAACTATATTTAATACATATAACATATAATTTATTGAAATAACAAGTATATCATTAATAATATATAAGTTATTCGATTACAATTACATGTGTTAATATATATAAATGATATAGGTTCGTGAATCCGAGGTCAAACCTACACTTGTTCAATATCGTCATATGTATTTTTACTACAAAATACAGTATGGTGAGTTTCATTTGCTCCCCTTTTACTCTTTACATTTTTGGGGCTGAGAATACATGCAAATGTTTTATTAACTGTTTTACAATAATTATATGCGTGAGTTTCATTTGCTCCCCTTTTACTCTTTACATTTTTGGGGCTGAGAATACATGCAAATGTTTTATTAACTGTTTTACAATAATTATATGCGTGAGTTTCATTTGCTTCCTTTTTAATTGCTTTGCAATTTACATTTTTGGGCTGAGAATACATGCGCTGTTTTATAAATGTTTTACGAAATAGACACAAGTACTAAAACTAATTCTACGTGGGTTTAAACCAGAAATATACCCTTAGCTTGGTAACATTAAACTACTTGTCTATGTACGGTAGGCGCGAATCCTAAAGATAGATCTATTGGGCCTGACAAACCCCATCCTGACTATGGGATGCTTTAGTACTTCGAGGTTATATTAAACACACCTGATCTGGTGTACTTCTGATGTGGTAGCGGAGTGGTATAAAATAGTTATTAATTTTAGCAGGAAATACTATTAAATACGATACAATTTTACACAAGATATTTATTTATTTATAGAATGGATATACTTAAACCTTGCTACAACACTTATAGGCAGTGTACCTAATCGTACAGTAGTGTAGTTTTTAGTAAGTCCGGTTCGTTCCACAGGGAATCTTCTTAAACAAAGCTTAACGCTATATTAGTTTACTTTTATAAAAATACAAATATATATATATATATATAAGTAAAATTATTATTATAAAGGGGGGTTTTTACCGTTTAATGACCGGTTTGTCGATTTTAAAACTTTAGTCGCAGTTAAAACCAAATGTAAAATAATAAATAAATAAAAGACTTAATTTAAAGCGTAAAGTAAATAACGATAATGAAATTGCGAATAATAAAAGTGTGATAAAATAAACTTGCGATAATTAAAAAGTACGATAATTAAAAGTGCAATTAAATATAATAACAATAAAAATGCGATAATTAGAAGTGCAATTAAATATAAAATAAAGGAAGTTAAATATGAAATAAAAGAATTATGCTTATTTAAACTTCCGTAATCATGATGTTTGACGTATTGATTTTAGTTTTATGCCCATGGGTTAATTGTCCTTTGTCCTGGATTATTTAATATGTCCGTCTGGTTTTTGTCCATAACAGTCCATCAGTCATAAATATAAAGTGCGAGTGTCCTCGTCAAATTATCCTTATACCCGAAGTTAAATATTCCAACTAATTGGGGATTTAAACTGTAACAAGATTTTAATACTTTGTTTAATAATTACACCAGGATGTCGACTGAGTGTAACCCAATGTTTTAATATTTTGTTATCAATTATACCAAGTGTCCTTTGTACATAATTTCACCCCTGTTTTAATTATTCTAGTGGCTATTAATCCATTCCCGTATCCGGTTAAATGAACGATTATTCGTACATATAAATACCCCGCCCATCGTGTCCGATTGAGTGTATATGGTAATTTATAGGGACGCCCAATTGTAAATCTTTATATTAACATTAACAAACTATCATTTAGTTAAACAAATATAAAGCCCATTAATAGCCCATAGTCTAATTTCTACAAGTGTCGTTCTTTAGTCCAAACCCCAATTATGGTACAAAGTCCAATTACCCAATTTTAGTAATTAGCCTAACATCATGATTACTTCGTTTTAAATAAGCATAATAATAACTTAGCTACGAGACATTAATATAAAAAGGTTGAACATAACTTACAATGATTAAAAATAGCGTAGCGTTACACGGACAGAATTTCGACTTACACCCTTACAACATTCGTTAACATACCCTTATTATTAGAATTATAATTAAAATTAAAATATAAATTATAAATATATATATATATATTTTACGTATGAATGAGGAGAAGAAAAAGATGGTTTTTGCGATCAGAATTCGGTTGCTTTTATAGGGATTTTTGAAACTTGGGGCTCCGCGACTCGCGGCCTTTTTGGCCTTCAAACTCCGCGAGTCGCGGAGTTTGCAATTACAGCTCACTCTGGTTTGGAGTCTTTATTGCCGACGGTTTTTATTATTTATTATAATATATAAATAATTATAAGAATTATTTAAATATTATATTATATTTATGTGCATAGTTGATTTGTAATTTTTAGTCCGTTGCGTCGAGCGTTGAGAGTTGACTCATGTCCCAGTTCCAGATTTTCGAACGTCCTTGCGTACAATTTAATATCTTGTACTTTGCGTTTTGAATCTTGTACTCTTGTAATTTCGAGACGTTTCTTATCAATAATTGGAACCTTTTTGATTGGCTTTTGTACTTTTGAGCTTTTTGGTCGTTTGCGTCTTCAATTCGTCGAATCTGTCTTTTGTCTTCACCTTTTATTATTTAAACGAATATCACTTGTAAATAGAACAATTGCAACTAAAAGCTTGTCTTTCTTGAGGAATAATGCTATGAATTATATGTTCGTTTTTAGCATTATCAAATATTCCCACACTTGAGCGTTGCTTGTCCTCAAGCAATATCGTCTTGAAATACTAGAATCACTTCTTTATTCTTCACACTTTGTACATCAGTGATTTCTATACGGCGGTATAAACAATGGTAGTAACGATATGGTTTACAGTCCCACATGACTATAAAAATTTAGATCCATTAAGGAAATTGGATCTTTATGAAAACATTTGATCTTTTGAAAATTAAATCTAGTTTTTACCCTAGATAAGTTTTCCGGGATAACCCTTTACCGGTGTTTGCAAAATATTTTTGTGGGTTTGGTGGGTTTCAGATTTGAAAATTTTAGCTCAAAACTTGCGGTTTTGTGTCACCCACTTGCTAACATTGTATTTGGAAAGCAACACGTCCAGTTTACTTGTCCCGTATATTACCTTTCGGTAAACTACCGTCCGGTTGTAAAGGAAAGCGTTGAACAAGCAACTGTTAAGGCAATGTCCCCTGACATGCTTTTAATTATGGTCTATAATGTGTCGGACGCAATTACTATCCTTGGTAGGAGCAATAGTAAAGCTCACCCTTATAATTTTTCGGTATGGCACAAGGTCCTGTCTTTGACCACTATGCAACCACCGTTCTTACGATTGACACCCGTTTTAGTTCAGGTGACCTAATGAATTCCAGGTGAATTCCTAGGATTTTACGTTCAATGGTAATGAACGCATTGAAAATAGGGTTTTCAGAAAACAAATCGGTTTGTAATTTTGATCAAAATATTTTCTCGTTCAAGCTCAAGTTTAGATATCATTGAATTCCATGAGTTTGAATTCTCAATCTTTAAGGTCAATCTCTAGGATTGAGTAATATCAGTCTTAAAAGCTGATTTTTTATCTTTATGGAGATTATCCTTTCTGGGGATCTGATTCATTAGTCTTATCCAGCTAATTTTCATGGTGCCCCCCCATTGTACGAGATAAATCCTTCTCATGGTTAGGATAAATCTGACCACTTGGCGACCCTGTTTAATGCTGAGGTCCGTGGATTTCCTGCTGATTTTAGTGATGACTTTTCTAGATTTTTCGTCAACCTACAGCTGGTCTGGACGACAACTTCATGACCTAAATCAAGAAGCGCGTTTCTTTTTCGGAAGACTTTACTTCCTTTTAATGATGGAATTGATTCATCATGTAGATCCATCTCTTCTTTTCTTTTATCGGGTAAAACAGTTTAGTTTAGTCCAAAGCAAAAGTATTTTCAGTTATTTGTTACAGATATATGTGACATATGTTTAAGATAACTTGGTAAATTTTCCCACACTTGGCTTTTATTTTCCTTTTTATCGTCCTCTATTCCATTTTAAATGAATTTTAACATTTTGGTTTGTTTCTCAATTTATGTCCTTTCCGAGGTAACAATAATTTCGGTGTTAAAACCTAGTTTTATCGTTCATAAATATGTATAAACATGATTTTGAGTTCATTTAATTGAAAATTTTGAAATTTTTTACTAGAATTGGGTAGTCAGTATATAAGACCAGGGCTGTTCTTTATTATCAGAGAGCACTAGATTCTAATACAACTACTGCTTTACTAGTATTTTTAATGGTAACCAAGTGTATAAAGTAAAAAATTTTAAAATCCGAAAGAATTTAACCCCTTCCCACACTTAAGATCTTGCAATGCCCTCATTTGCAAGAAATCAGTAACAATTTAAATTATTGAGGGTGATTAGTGTAAAAATGATTAAATTTTTACCAAAGTTTCCAAATATATTGGCGTTTGTTTGCTGAATGATAAATGGTGCACATCATTTGTTCATTCCGTCTTGTTGTTATTTCACATATATTTTGCATCTTGTCGTCAAAATTAGTTGCTTTTGCTGAACTTAATGCCAGTCTTTGAAAATGAGTTGTTTTACCCTGTTGTGTACATAAGATAAACTGATAACATATATACATATTTTTGAAGTTTGGTATATTACCCCACATTCAAAAATTATTAAAATCTAAGAATAAAAGTTAGATAATTATAAAAATGATTACAATATTAACAAAAGTATTAAACGTATCAATAATTACAAATTACAAAAAAAAAATAAGTATACTAGGGATGATACTGGTACCAATAGGGGTTCCAGGCATAACCATAGGTGCTATAGAATGCTTCGGCAGGGTTATACGTAGGATATGGTGGCTGCATCTCTATAGACCAGGGAGGGAAGATGGGTTTCGGTGTAGGAATATAGTTTCTACCTATATGTTGGCAATGAGCTATGATTTGGTTCTGATGAACTTGCCAATCTTCAAATGCTCTCTGTCTAGCATTTTCGTATTCCTGAGAAGCTATAAACCTTTGCATTTCTTGCATCTCATTCCCCCCTCCTACATTACCTTGCTGTTGGTTTCTCTCAACCTGTGGATGTCTACCATGGTATTGTACTGCGGCGTTATTTCGCCTCTTCAAAACTTTCGCACCATGGTATACATTTAAACCTATAGTATCGCGGGGTTCCGGTTCTTCTACTAATAATCTCCCCCGACTTATATCCACACCGAGATATTCACCAATCAAAGTAATAAAAATACCACCTCCTATTATGCTATGCGGTCGCATCCCCCGAACCATAGCTGATAAATAATAACCCACACAATATGGTATACTTACAGCGCTTTGTGGGTCTCGAATACACATATGGTAAAACAAATCCTGTTCATTTACTTTTTCCTTGTTCTTACCCCTTTGTGTAATCGAATTGGCTAAAAACCTATGAATCACTCTTAATTCGGCTCTATCTATATCCAAATAAGAGTAATTTCCCCATTTGAAACGGTGATGGCTTGTCATTTGACTCCACACACCGTGTGTATCAAAATTTTCATCTATCTTTCTACCGTTTAGTATCAACCCTCTACAATCGGCAGATGCTAACTCCTCAGGCGTATATATACGTAAAGCCTGAGCCATGTCTAGTAAAGACATGTGGCGCATCGAACCGCCTAACAAAAATCTAATAAAAGAACGATCGGTTAAACTAGCTACCCGATCATTCAACTCTATACTAAACAACAATTCTTCACACCATACTTTATATACAGGTCTACGCATGGTGAATAAACGTACCCAGTCATTAAAAGTAGAATTACCATACCTCTGTACAAGTAATTCCCTAATTGGCCCGGCCAATTCTACAGCTTCTAAGGGTCCCCATTCTATGACCCTTGGTACCTCAACAACCTTAGAATGAAGAGTATGCAAACCCCTTTGATATTTTGGATAATCTATCCAAAGTCTGTCAAATCTCAGGTTCGGGTGCAACTCTTCCAAGTGCATATCGGAAAAGGTCATGACTGGATGAGGTATATCCTGCTTGTAGTAGTTATCCACCTCCTGTTGTTCCGCATTCTCAGCAGGAGCATTGCGAGCTTGGGATGAAGATTCACCCCTTTCAGTCTGCAAAACACATCAAACACAATTTTTTTGTGCATCCAAATATGCATTAGTGTCAGCAAAAACATCAATCAAAATAATTACAATGACATTATCAATTTATATTAAACTTAAGCTTATTTTCACATTTTTATCAAATCTACACTTTTTCAAATAAGCATATACGAAAATGTTCGCCAAGTTCATAAGCATTCAACTCAAATAACATGTCAAAATAATCATTACTAGCAATTAAACAAGTCTCAAATGGCATTATCTTTCAAAAATCAAGTTCATGAATTTTTAGACTTGAAAAAGTCTACTTTAATTCTCAAAATCATGTTTAGGCTCAAGTTTGGATCATTTAACTACCTAAACATGTTACACTACTTAATTTAGCAACAATTCATGACAAAAATCGGCCATAACCTGTTTATATCAAAAAGCCCCAAATTTGCTCAAGAACACAAACCCTAGATTACTCAAAATTTGAAGTTTAAGGCTTCTAATCATGTTAAATAGCATCAATCTAGGTTATACAAGCATAATACATAAACAATTTAAGCATAATTACACTAAAAAGCATCAAAATCAAATTGGGGAAAAAATTGCTCAAGAACACCAAATTTCGGATTAAATGGTGTTTAGGTGTAGAAATTTACCGTTTTTCTTGAGTAATTCCTAGATAGCATCCTTCTCAACATGATTTTAGTAAAAAATTTGGTGATTAACGGTTAAAAATTGTGATTTTGGGGTTGTTTTTGGGTATTTTTTCGGAGTATTTCGCAGGTTTTCGGTTTTGGGGAGTGAAATTGAGCTGTTTCAGCTCGTTTTATTTTTTTTTTCTGTAATCCGGTCCTCCCGCGAGTCGCGGCCTTTTTGGCCTTCAAACTTCGCGACTCGCGGAGTTTTTTTTATTTTTTATAATCATTAACTTATAAAACAATTAAGTACTTAATTTTAAAATTTTGTTTCCCTTGTTATTTAGGACGAGGTCGTTTCAGATCGATGTCCTAGTCCCTCCCTCGACAAAATTTTTAAAATTTGTCTTTTTGTAGCGATTATTTTAAAAGCTAAGATTTTTGGGTTTTTTAATGTTTTTGGCATACTTTAATTCAATAAGATTAAAAACAATGATAATAAAAGTTCTCGTCCCTCCCTCGGGTAAAGCAATTTCGGTTCAAAGACCTAGTCTTCAACTTACGACGAATTTTAAAAATCATATTTTTAACTTAATGAGATAAAGTAAATTTTTGTTTTTAAATTCACACAACTTAAATATAAAATTCAAAATTTATATTAAAAATTCACACCAAACTTAAAATTTGAAATGCATAAAATTAAAAATTCATATTTTAAAAATTCACACCAAACTTAATTTAAAAATTCATATTATAAATTCACACCAAACTTATATTAATTTTTCAAATATTTATAATTTTAAATATATTGTTTTTACAAAGTTTACAATATTAATTTAAGATTTAAATATTAATTTTAAAAACATGGTAAAAATAAAATTAAAAATATTTTTGTCTTTTTATCCCACTTTAATCAATCAAATATTATCAAAAATATGCGCCCCTCTTTTCGGTAAAGTAATTTCGGTTCCAAAACCTAATTTAACTCATGACGAATTTTTGAAATATTTTGGGTTGATTGTTTAAAGATATTTATACCTTAAGAATAAACGTTAAATTTCACAGTGATGTAATAAATTTTTGAATGATATCAATAATTTCGGTCGCCAAACCTAATTTTATTCAATACCAATTTAATACTTTTTAGCGAACAAATTAGCGTTTATTATCAAAAGGTTAAAAATAAAAATAAAAACTGTACAGACATACCTGTGAAATAGATTTCTTAGTTATATGATCTATCCCATTCATAAGATAGTCGGTTTAATTGGTTTTCCATGGCTACATAGGCGTAACCTCGAGCATTCAGTGTCTTTTCTTCTAAACATATGAACGGTCCGTCTCTGCATAAAGTAACAAATTCGGTATTTGAATAGATTTGATTATTTGAACATTTACCTCCATGTGACCATTTTCCGCATTTGTGACATCGTTCTAGGTGTCGTGCTCTTCTTTTCGCTGCGGATTTTGATTTTCCTTTACCAAATTGTAACTTATTATCTTCGCATCTGGATTCTTTTCTAACTCCGTCCATTCTTTCTCTGATTACTGATACTATTTCACTTGGTAGTATGTCATTATTTCTTTTAGTGATCAAAGCGTGTAGCATTAGACCATGGTTTAGTTCACAGGCAGTCTTCATTTTGTAAAAACCTAAAAAAATAAAAATTCAGAATGGGGGGAGAAGACTAGTTCTTTAGGGTCTGCTAGGGAAAGACCATTCGGGTTCCATTTTCGAGAACTACACGAAAACAGACAATCTAACTCTAACAGAAATACATATTATCCTTTAAAGACTTGATTCTCCCCACACTTAGTTAGCTGTGGTGTCGAAATTGTGATTAACTTCGTTGTCGACTTCCATCGGACCATGTATGTAATGTTTAACTCTGTGACCATTAACTTTAAATTCAATCCCATTTGAATTTATCAATTCTATCGTTCCGTATGGGAAAACTCTTTTGACTATGAATGGTCCAGACCATCTTGATTTCAATTTTCCAGGAAATAGCTTGAATCGTGAATTGAAAAGAAGAACTCTGTCTCCTTCTTTAAATTCTTTTGAACTTCTGATTCTTTTATCATGCCATTTCTTCGTTCTTTCTTTATAGATTAACGAATTTTCGTATGCTTCATGTCTTAATTCTTCTAATTCGTTTAGTTGACTTAATCGTAGACGTCCGGCTTCATGTAAATCAAGATTACATGTCTTCAAAGCCCAAAATGCTTTGTGTTCAATTTCTACTGGAAGATGACATGCTTTTCCATAAACGAGTCTAAAAGGTGTGGTTCCAATTGGAGTTTTGTAGGCTGTTCTAAAAGCCCAGAGTGCATCCTCCAATTTAATGGACCATTCCTTCGGATTTGATCCTACGGTTTTCTCTAGAATACGTTTTAAAGCTCAGTTGGTGTTTTCAACTTGTCCACTTGTTTGTGGATGATATGCGGTGGAGATTTTATGAGTTACTCCATATCTTTTAAGAACTTTCTCAAGTTGATTATTACAGAAATGAGTACCCCGATCACTTATTAAAGCTTTCGGTGTTCCAAACCTTGCAAAAACACGTTTTAAAAAGTTGACTACAACTCGTGCATCGTTAGTTGGGAGAGCTTGTGCTTCCGCCCATTTAGATACATAATCAATGGCTACGAGTATATATAGATTATTATGAGATTTTGGAAATGGACCCATAAAGTCAATACCCCAAATGTCAAATACTTCACATACTTGGATGACATTTTGTGGCATTTCATCACGTTGACTTATTTTTCCGGCCCTTTGACATGCATCACAGGATTTGCAAAGAAGGTGTGCGTCTTTGTAAATTGTAGGCCAATAGAATCCAGCTTCATAAACTTTTCTTGCTGTTAGTTGAGGCCCATAATGCCCTCCTGTTGGTCCTGTGTGACAATGGTTTAAAATTTTACTAGCTTCATCTCCAAATACACATCGGCGTATTATTCCATCGGGACAACTTTTAAACAGATGTGGATCTTCCCAGAAATAGTGTTTTATATCACTGAAGAATTTCTTTCGTCTTTGGTACGATAATCCTTTTTCAAGGAATCCACATACTAAATAATTTGCATAGTCTGCAAACCATGGGATTTCATTATAATCTATCTTCAATAGATATTCATCAGGAAAGTTGTCTTGTATGGCCGATTCATTTAGAACTTCTAATTCGGGATTTTCAAGACGAGAAAGATGATCAGCGGCGAGATTTTCTGCTCCTCTTTTATCTCGGATTTCAATATCAAACTCTTGTAAGAGTAAGATCCAACGGATTAATCTTGGTTTAGCATCTTGTTTTGAAAATAGGTATCTAAGAGCAGAATGGTCGGTATAGACCACCGTTTTTGCTAGAACGAGATATGATCGAAATTTGTCAAAAGCAAAGACAATAGCAAGGAGTTCTTTTTCAGTAGTTGTATAGTTCGTTTGTGCTCCTTGTAACGTCTTACTAGCATAATATATAGGTTGAAATCGTTTTTCAATCCTTTGTCCTAAAACGGCTCCCATTGCAAAATCACTTGCATCGCACATTAGTTCAAATGGTAGATTCCAATTTGGTGTTATCATAATCGGCGCATTAGTGAGTTTTTCTTTAAGAATATTAAAAGATTTGATACACTCATCTGAAAAGATGAATGGAGCATCCTTTTCTAGGAGTTTATTCATAGGAGTGACAATTTTAGGAAAACCTTTTATGAAACGTCGGTAAAAACCGGCATGCCCTAGAAAACTCCTAATTCCTCTAACATTGGTGGGATGTGGAAGTTTAGCAATTACATCTACTTTAGCTCTATCCACTTCAATTCCTTCTTTTGAAATTTTATGTCCAAGAACGATGCCTTCTTTAACCATGAAATGGCATTTCTCCCAATTAAGTACTAGATTTGATTGTTCGCATCTAAGAAGCATTCGTTCCAGATTAACTAGACATGATTCAAATGTATCACCGAAGACTGAAAAGTCATCCATGAAAACTTCCATGCATTCTTCTATCATGTCATGAAAAATCGCCATCATACACCTTTGAAAGGTTGCAGGGGCGTTACAAAGTCCAAATGGCATGCGTTTGTAAGCAAAAGTACCATAAGGGCACGTGAATGTGGTTTTCTCTTGATCTTCGGGTGCTATTGGAATTTGAAAATATCCGGAAAATCCATCTAGGAAACAATAGTAACTATTTCCGGCTAATCTTTCCAACATTTGATCAATGAAAGGTAAGGGAAAGTGATCTTTTCTGGTGGCGTCATTTAATTTTCTATAATCAATACATACACGCCATCCTGTTACAGTCCTAGTAGGAATAAGCTCATTTTTCTCATTTGTAATGACAGTCATGCCACCCTTCTTAGGCACGCATTGAACTGGGCTTACCCATGGACTATCAGAGATTGGATAAATTAGACCTGCGTCTAGCAGTTTAATAATCTCTTTCTTAACTACATCTTGCATATTAGGATTTAGTCTTCGTTGGCGTTGCACATACGTTTTATGACCTTCTTCCATAAGGATTTTATGTGTGCAATACGAAGGACTTATTCCTTTAATATCATGAATCTTCCATGCAATGGCTGGTTTATGAGCTTTCAACACAGAAATGAGTTGTGATTTCTCATTTTCAGTAAGAGAAGACGATATTATTACAGGTAATTCAGATTCACCATGTAAATAAGCGTATTCCAAATGGTTTGGAAGTGGCTTTAACTCTAATTTCGGTGGTTCTTCTATCGATGATTTATATCGATATCTGTCTTCTTCTTTAAGCATTTGAATTTCTTCTGTTGTTGGTTCATATCCATTAGCTATAAGTGTAGCTAACATTTCAGCTTCATCAATTGGTTCATTACCTTCTCCTAAAGAACATTCTCCTGTTCCTTGTAATTCTAGAAATTCTTCTAATAATTCTGCATGTGCATCTATAGTTTGAATATAATAACATGTATCATCTGCAGATTGTGGTTGTTGCATTGCTCTATCAACTGAAAAGGTAACACTCTCATCCTCTATACTTAGGGTCAGTTTCTTACCGAACACGTCTATCATTGCTTTAGCCGTGTTTAAGAATGGTCTTCCTAATATGAGAGGAACTTGAGAATCTTCTTCCATGTCCAAAACAACAAAATCTACTGGAAATACTAAAGTACCAACTTTAACTAGCATGTTCTCCATTATCCCTCTAGGATATTTTATTGATCTATCGGCTAGTTGTATGCTTATTCTTGTTGGTTTCAATTCTCCAAGGTCTAGTTTAGCGTATAGTGAATACGACATTAGATTTATACTAGCACCTAAGTCTGCCAATGCTTCTATTGAACTAAGACTTCCCAGAAAACATGGAATTGTGAAACTTCCTGGATCAGATAGTTTTTCTGGTATCTTATTCAACAGCACTGCTGAACAATTAGCATTCATAGTAACAGCCGAGAGTTCTTCCATTTTCTTTCTATTTGAGATTAGATCTTTCAAGAATTTAGCATATCTAGGCATTCCTGAAATCACATCAATGAAAGGAAGATTTACATTTATCTGTTTAAACATATCCAAGAATTTGGATTGCTCGGCTTCAAGTTTCTCTTTCTTCATTTTACTCGGATAAGGAAGTGGTGGTTGATATGGTTTAACATAAGGTTTATCCTTAACTGTGTTATCTTCATTAACCTTTTCAACTACCGGTTCTTTTTCCTTATCTTGATCAGGTTGTGGTTCTTGTGGAGTAGGAATAGCTTCATCAGAAGTTACAGGTATTTCCGGTGGTTTAAGCGTTGTACCACTTCTTGTGGTAATAGCTTTAGGTGTTTCATTCCGGGGGTTAGCATTTGTATCACTAGGTAGACTTCCCGGTTTTCTTTCACCTATTAACCTTGCTAGGTTACTTACTTCTTGTTCCAGATTTTGAATAGAAGCTTGTTGATTTCTAAATGCTTGAGCATTTTTTTCATTGGTTTGTTTTTGAGATGTGAAAAACTGCGTTTGAGTTTCAACTAGCTTCGTCATCATATCTTCTAAATTCGGCTTTTTATCATCGGTTTGTTGTGGTGGTTTGTTTTGAAAATTAGGTCGTTGCTGATTGTAAGTATTATTGGATACTTATTGATTGCTAGGACCTTGTTGGTTGTTGTATGGAATAATTCGGTTATAATTTTGGTTTTGATTGTAAATCGGTCTTGGCGGTTGATAATTATTCTGATAATTATTTCCAGGCCTTTGGTTTATGTATGAAATATTCTCTCTTTGTTCCATTGTTAATTCAATACTGAGACAATCTTTTGTCAAATGTGGTCCTCCACACTGCTCACAACTAATTCGTATTGAGTGAATATCTTTAGTCATCTTTTCCATTCGTCTCTTCACAGCATCTATCTTTGCGGAAATGGAATCTAAGTCATGGCTAGAATCGGCTCTAGCTGCTTTAGATGATCTAATGATATCTTTTTCTTGGTGCCACTCATGTGAGTGGAAGCAGTGTTATCAATAATTTTGTAAGCATCAGTTTCGGTTTTCTTCATAATAGAACCACCAGCTGCTATATCTATGTCTTTTCTTGTAGTGATGTCGCATCCTTGGTAGAATATTTGTACTATTTGACAGGTGTCTAAACCATGTTGCGGACATCCTCTTAACAACTTTCCATATCTAGTCCACGCCTCATATAGAGTTTCATTTGGTTTCTGTGTGAACGTAACAATTTCTGCTTGAAGTCTTACGGCTTTAGATGCAGGAAAGAATTGTTTAAAAAAATTTTCAACTAAAACGTCCCATGTATCAATCGCCCCTTCAGGTAATGATTCCAACCAATCTTTGGCTTCTCCCTTTAAAGTCCAGGGAAATAACATAAGATATATCTGTTCATCCTCCACTTCTCGGATTTTAAATAGTGTACAGATCCTATTAAAGGTACGTAAATGTTCATTTGGATCTTCCTTTGGCGCACCACTAAATTGGCATTGATTAGTCACCATGTGTAGAATTTGTCCTTTGATTTCATAATCTGGCGCATTAATGTCTGGATGAGTATTTGTGTGACCTTGGCCAGTGCGTTTAGCTCTCATTCGGTCTTCCATACTTAAAGGTTCCAGATTCTCCATAATTGAATTTGTCGAATCGGAATCACTAGAGGATTCTGATTTAATGGTTCGTTCCTCAACAATCTCTGTTTGAATGATTGGTGGTTCCGGAGGAAAGTTTAGTGGTTCAGGATCTACGAACCGTTCCTGAATATTCTTCGGATTCTCAATTGTGAGGTCGGATTCAAAAAATGGATTATCGGAAATTTGAACTGAAGTACTTGGTTGACTGGATGACGATTCTAAAGAAAAATCAACGGCAGTTATATTTGCTAAATGTCTTGATCTAGTTACAGGTGGTGAACGTACAAAAGGTGGTGAACGTCTTGCTCGGTGCATTCACTGAATATCCTATTAGTTTTTAAAAGGAAAGAAAAATTATAATAAGTTATCCAACCAATAGACTTTTCTGATTTTGCCCACGTTTCGAATAGCCAAAAGATGCAGCTGAGGGGCAGGATTCGTTTGGTCTCAATATAATTGAGGACTGTTTGGCTCCAATAACCCGGTCCACGTACAAATCCAACTATTACTACGAACCAGAAAATTTTGATGTCTATTAATTTAACCACTTAAAATAAATTTTTCGTAATTTTAAGAAATTTAGATAAGAAGTAGAATAAAAATCTATGTCCTAAAAACTAGAATAGCGAGAAATAAGAAAGAAAAAGAGTTCGTCGAAAAAAGGTTGAAAAAGAAAAGGTGACGGAAAAATAAAAGAAACTTATAAAAACTTAAAAATACTTGACTAACCTAACCTTATTACTACAACTAACTTAAAATTATAATCGCAAATTGAGATTACTAATTGGAATGATAATTGGTACATAGTAAAAGGTGTCTAAAAATATTAAAGCTTACAGGAAAAACTATATCCCAAATGGAAATAACTTAAAAAGAAACTAAAACTTAAAAAGGCGTCGCAAAATTCTAAAGCACTTAAATCTTAGTCTAAAGAAAAAGCACTTAAGGAATTCTACGGCAAAGCCTAAAAATCTAGAAGTAAAAAAAATAACTATGGCAAAAACTAAGTTTAAAACTAAATATGAGCTAAATATACAAATATTACGCTAAAACGATTAAAAAGGGACGAAATATAAAAATATACAAAAAGTTGTAAAAAGTACAATTTTTATAAAAATATTATTTTTATATTATTTATTTATTAAAACTACTAATTTTATAATTTAATTAAACTAATTAAACTAAATAAAACAAATTAAATAAAAAGAAATTTTAAAATAAAACTTAATTATAATAATAATAGATAATTAGGGTTTATATTAATAATAATTAATAAATACTCCGTAATTAATGCAGATTTAGGGTTCTGTCGGTGGCGTCAGAGAAACTCCGCGAGTCGCGGTTCTCAAAGCTGCAAACCCCGCAAGTCGCGGGGTTCAGAATTTCAACTGACAGCTTTTAATTTCGACGCGTTTTTAAATTTTTTTTTTCTTTTTTTTTTATTTTCTGTTTTTATATTTTTCTATTTTATAATGTATAATAAAAAATTATAATTAAGAACTTAAATAAAAATAGAACTTCTTTATAAAAAAAAAACTTAAAACTAGATTTATATATATATATATATTTTTTTATATATGTTTTTAAATAAAAACAAAATACTTAAATAAAACTTATATAAAAATAAAGAAACTTTATAAAACTTAAATATTTAACAAAATCTTAAAAATATACAAATTTTTGTTTTTCTTTTTATATTTTTGAATATTTAAAACGTATTTTTATAAAAACAAATTTTAATAAAAGTAAACTAAAAATCCTTTTTTTTATATATTAGCGTTGCGCTTCCGGCGTTTAAGAACTTTCCCCGGCAGCGGCGCCAAAAATACTTGATGTGGTTGCGGAGTGGTATAAAATAGTTATTAATTTTAGCAGGAAATACTATTAAATACGATACAATTTTACACAAGATATTTATTTATTTATAGAATGGATATACTTAAACCTTGCTACAACACTTATAGGCAGTGTACCTAATCGTACAGTAGTGTAGTTTTTAGTAAGTCCGGTTCGTTCCACAGGGAATCTTCTTAAACAAAGCTTAACGCTATATTAGTTTACTTTTATAAAAATACAAATATATATATATATAAGTAAAATTATTATTATAAAGGGGGTTTTTACCGTTTAATGACCGGTTTGTCGATTTTAAAACTTTAGTCGCAGTTAAAACCAAATGTAAAATAATAAATAAATAAAAGACTTAATTTAAAGCGTAAAGTAAATAACGATAATGAAATTGCGAATAATAAAAGTGTGATAAAATAAACTTGCGATAATTAAAAAGTACGATAATTAAAAGTGCAATTAAATATAATAACAATAAAAATGCGATAATTAGAAGTGCAATTAAATATAAAATAAAGGAAGTTAAATATGAAATAAAAGAATTATGCTTATTTAAACTTCCGTAATCATGATGTTTGACGTATTGATTTTAGTTTTATGCCCATGGGTTAATTGTCCTTTGTCCTGGATTATTTAATATGTCCGTCTGGTTTTTGTCCATAACAGTCCCTCAGTCATAAATATAAAGTGCGAGTGTCCTCGTCAAATTATCCTTATACCCGAAGTTAAATATTCCAACTAATTGGGGATTTAAACTGTAACAAGATTTTAATACTTTGTTTAATAATTACACCAGGATGTCGACTGAGTGTAACCCAAGGTTTTAATATTTTGTTATCAATTATACCAAGTGTCCTTTGTACATAATTTCACCCCTGTTTTAATTATTCTAGTGGCTATTAATCCATTCCCGTGTCCGGTTAAATGAACGATTATTCGTACATATAAATACCCCGCCCATCGTGTCCGATTGAGTGTATATGGTAATTTATAGGGACGCCCAATTGTAAATCTTTATATTAACATTAACAAACTATCATTTAGTTAAACAAATATAAAGCCCATTAATAGCCCATAGTCTAATTTCCACAAGTGTCGTTCTTTAGTCCAAACCCCAATTATGGTACAAAGCCCAATTACCCAATTTTAGTAATTAGCCTAACATCATGATTACTTCGTTTTAAATAAGCATAATAATAACTTAGCTACGAGACATTAATATAAAAAGGTTGAACATAACTTACAATGATTAAAAATAGCGTAGCGTTACACGGACAGAATTTCGACTTACACCCTTACAACATTCGCTAACATACCCTTATTATTAGAATTATAATTAAAATTAAAATATAAATTATAAATATATATATATATATTTTACGTATGAATGAGGAGAAGAAAAAGATGGTTTTTGCGATCAGAATTCGGTTGCTTTTATAGGGATTTTTGAAACTTGGGGCTACGCGACTCGCGGCCTTTTTGGCCTTCAAACTCCGCGAGTCGCGGAGTTTGCAATTACAGCTCACTCTGGTTTGGAGTCTTTCTTGCCGACGGTTTTTATTATTTATTATAATATATAAATAATTATAAGAATTATTTAAATATTATATTATATTTATGTGCATAGTTGATTTGTAATTTTTAGTCCGTTGCGTCGAGCGTTGAGAGTTGACTCATGTCCCGGTTCCGGATTTTCGAACGTCCTTGCGTACACTTTAATATCTTGTACTTTGCGTTTTGAATCTTGTACTCTTGTAATTTCGAGACGTTTCTTATCAATAATTGGAACCTTTTTGATTGTCGTTTGTACTTTTGAGCTTTTTGGTCGTTTGCGTCTTCAATTCGTCGAATCTGTCTTTTGTCTTCACCTTTTATTATTTAAACGAATATCACTTGTAAATAGAACAATTGCAACTAAAAGCTTGTCTTTCTTGAGGAATAATGCTATGAATTATATGTTCGTTTTTAGCATTATCAACTTCAGAGGGTAAAACATGAACGTTAAGGCTTGTTACCGGGTGCCTACAACTTATAGAATACTTTTATACACTTGCGAGTGTACATATATTTATAAACGGAAATCTTGTGGTCTATTAATATTTTGAAATGATTGTTATGATAAACCTATGAACTCACCAACCTTTTTGGTTGACACTTTTAAGCATGTTTATTCTCAGGTACGAATTAAGTCTTCCGCTGTGCATTTGCTCATATTAAGGACATTACTTGGAGTCGATCATCGCAATAGGACCAAATGTTGATGACTTCGTCCAGGTGGATTAGGACGGGTCGTCACAGGTGGTATCAGAGCGTTGGTCTTAGTGAACCAGGTCTTGCATTAGTGTGTCTAACTGATAGTTGTTAGGATGCATTAGCGAGTCTGGACTTCGACCTTAGCTGCATATTATAAGTATTGTTTGTCATACCTAGTGGAAAGTTACCTGCTTACCATTTCTAAGTCTAGACACGACTTCCTGCACTTATTTGATAGATAGTGTACAGATAAATTCATATCTTAGCGTATCTGTTATTGTAGACTTTATCTGACACGTTTCCTTAAATTCCTTCGTAATCTACGGGATCTTCTTTACTATGTATAGGTATTCTATGTAATTAGAATATCATCCGATATCCGAAAATCATTTCATATCGAAAAATCCTCTATTCAATTGTACGCAATGGAACTCACCATTAGATCAAGTCCCTCGGATTCCGATATGGAGTCCCACTCCAGCCCCAGAAGCAGCGTCACCAGAATGAATCAATCAATCAGTCATCCCCGATTCATCTGATGGGTTCGTAATCGATTTAATCAATGGAGACGAGAAGAAGGCGATCCTTTACACCAACCAAATTTCCCTTTTGGCGATGAACCTGAAGCACTCATCGGCGAACCAATCTGAAACACCATTTTCACCCTCATTTCCCGAATATCTCAACACGATTATATTTTATCTAAAATTCTAAACCCTATTCATCCGCTCGTTCTGACCGACAATCATCCCTGAATAATAGAAGAAGTCAACGAACTTCGCGCTCGAGTTGTAGTTTTGGAAAATATGGTGCAGAACCTACCAGCTTCAGCAAGATCACCGGCATCAACAGTACCACCAACAACCTAAGTTTCAACATCACATGCCTCAATATCTCATTCTGTACCTCGAGCATAATCATCGTTCTATGTATCGTTCTATCTACTTTATCTTCGTTCTACATATCGTTCTACATCGAATATCTCCCCTCAACATGGCAATTATGTAATTTCTAAAGTTCTAGAGATTATGTAATCTAGTAATAATGATAAACCAAATGAGTTTAATATCTTATTGACTCATTAAATCCATGATTACATCTAAAGAAAATATATATGTATGTATATTTTCATAAAGATTGTAATTACAAATTCTTTCGTACAAACTGTTAATGGTGAAAATATTTTAACGGGTAGGTAATACCCGAGGAATATTTAGATTTCACATTAATCAGTTACACGGTACATTCTTCGACTCTGATTCAACAGTCAGTCACTATCCTACTTGTATCCATAGATATACGTATCCATTCACCACAAAATCCATTTTCGTTCAATTTCATATTTGGATTTTGACCTATCAAAATCCAACAAGTGGCATAATGAAGAAAACATCGGACAAAGTAAAATTTGTTAGAAACAAACGAACTAACTAATTGAAATATTGTTAAGAATCCACGCTAACTGTTCCTAGCTAACTGTTCCTAGCTAACTGGTTACATTTTATTTATCGCAATTTAATTATCGCAATTTATATTCTCGCAATTTTATTTATCGTCATTTAATTTCTGTATTTATTTTACGCACTTTAAATAACGGGACACGTATACAAGGTTTCGACCTATCATATTGACCCATCTATATATATATTTCGGAACAATCATAGACACTCTATATGTGAATGTTGGAGTTGGCTATACAGGGTTGAGGTTGATTCCAAAATATATATATGGTTTGAGTTGTGATCAATACTGAGACCTGTACACGGGTCACGATACCTATTAATTAATTCGAATATTATATATTAAACTATATATGAACTATTGAACTATTGGACTCTTGGACTCTTGGACTGCTAACTTTGGACAATTAAAATGAATTAAAATATTGATTATAACATATGAAACTAAACAATTCTTCAAGTTTGCCACTTGATTTCATCTTAAACCTCATTTGAATCTTGACGATTCGAATCTATGTTCAAATCTTTCATGGTTCTTGAAAACACCTCGATCGAGAGGATGAACCAGCCGCACTCCATCTCCAGAATAAAAGGTTTATGCGTATAGTTATGCATCGAAAAAAACCCTCGGAAACTGAATAAACGTTTAACACGTATCTGCGCTAGCTCCTTTGGCGATGTTACTACCAAAAATCACTTTTCAATCCCTTTCCAAAGTAGCCAATTTTGTCACAGCTTCAGCAAGTCAACTCCGACTTTTCATCCGAAACAACCTTATTATAACCTTGATATATATGCGTACTCTTTATTGTTAATGAGGAACCTTTTATATTCCACCATACTATCATCAGCGTTTAATCATATAAAAACACAATTCTCTTGAAACCACCTCGGTTTGATAACCGATGACCCAGATCCGTTAACCTTGAAAATGCTGACGAAGCAGCATGTTGTAGATGGTCTTAATGGCCAAAAGTTGATGATAGAGAAGGAAGTGTTAGGAACGCTCGATAGAAAATTTGGTACTGAAAATCGGATTGAGCACACCATGAAGGAAACAAAGAACAATTACAAGGACCAAACCTTATATTCAGAGAATCCAGGTAATTCTGGATCCGATGAAATCTTTAGAGAATATCTTGCTCCAAAGTTATATTAAAATCTTGCGGAAAATTTTTCTTCATCAACCTTCGATCTTAGAAATTCCAAAATATCATCATAAATATCTTCGATATTTTTGAGGATATTTTCATAAATATTCATGTCCGAAATTATCCACCTCTTCGTGTTTTTAGTATTCCATTATATTGGAAACTTCAGTAAAATCTAAGTATTAATTATGAATGAATTTTTGGAAAAGTGTTGGGAATTGAAGCATGAGTTAGTATAATATAATGACGCCGGGCCAACGTGGTTATATTACAGTAAGTCATGCTAAATTTCTAAATGGAATGGGAAGATGGTTCACAGATCTTGCCCTCATCATGTGCCATGTTACACGACTCTTTCATTCTACTTAATTTCTAAGCATATCACAGAAATATTTCCTTGATATTTCTGTTCTTCTGTAATTCCAACAGTTTGCTAATAACTCGTGTGATTACATTTTCTTTCTGATTAGAAGATTTCTTTAAATTCCATGAATTCCGGAAATCAATCGTGACTACGTCAAAAGTTAAGACGAACCTTAATTTTATCATTTCACTCTTTTGCTATAGCTTCACTCATACTCTTCGAGTAATCGATTTATTTTATCAATATTACTCAATGTTGATAAAACTCTATTTATCAACTCATATTCGTCATGAAAACATTTTTATTGTTAGCCATGATGTCCTCGATCAAATTTCGGGACGAAATTTCTTTAACGGGTAGGTACTGTCACGACCCGGAAAATTTTGACTAATTTTAAACCAAACTCTCAATACGATATTGTATTTTTGACACGATAAGCAAAGTCTGTAAGGTTATGTCTCAAAAATTTTGAATTTGTTTCATATATTCAATTGACCTTTGATTGTGTCCGACGATTCACGAACAATTAATTATAAATAAATATGTATATATATAAATGTAAGTATATATATATTAATTTGAAATCATAAAATGTAATTTAAGCATTAAAATTGAATATGTAAAAACAAAATACAAAATAATTATGTTGTAATTTAAAAATGAGTCTATATATAAATAGATAAAAGTTCAATGTATAATTATTATTAAATGCATAATGTAATAGATATAGTAAATATATATTAAATTAAATATTACTAGTAAATATTACGTAAGTAATAAATTGTAACAGTATTATACTAAAAGTAATAATTTTTATATTATCATTATTAATATTATTACTGTTATAATTATCATTACCATTAATATCAAAAATCAATGGTATAGCTATCATTATTATTATATTTCTTTAAAAAAATAATACAATATATTATAATTATCATTATTTTTCATATCCTTATTATTAATGATTTTATTTTTATTATTATTAAAATAATTATTATTAGTATTATTATTAGTATTAATACATTTATTATTAATATTTATTTAATATAAATTAAACATAAATACTACAAGAAGATGCTTCATATCACTTTCCGTTTTGTTCAATTTGTCTATATGATTGACATTCAATCAAATAAAATTCCTGATACATACAAAATCTGTTACTAATCGCCATCTAACTTTTATTTCTTTTATTTGTCTTCTGCTTCCATGTAATATTCTTGGCTATCCCAATTATACACCACCAACCCATAAAACAATCGCCCGAGATCAATCAAATTCATTTTTTTTAATGATCATTCCAAAACACAAACTCATCCTTTCTTTCTTTCTTTCTTTCTTTCTTGATATGTGAACTAACCAAACATAATCTCACCATCTCCTTCACCATTATATCTCTCCTTCTCTTCCCTATTGAAACAATCACCACCATATGCCATATTGTTTCGGTTGCTTGAGAAGTCACCACCATCATGAAACCGATACTGTTTCTGGATTTTCTATTAGATGGAAACCCAAACCAAAACCCACCAAACCACCCTATCCGATCAACACACCATAGCCATCACCTTCATTAACACAAACCCACCTGTTGTTGCTTTTGTTACCGGTCACCACCGCAACTACCTGTTGCTGCTACCTTGGTCTTCGGTTTCATTCAACCATTGTCTTCCACCATAACCACCATTTAACCACCACTAAGACCCCACACACCTGCAACTATTATTATTATATTTTCTACTGTATGTGTACGGGCTGCAGTTACAATACCATCGTGAACTGCTACTACTAGGTTTGTTGTTTCTGTTATATGCGTTGAGTGAAAACCCTAACCGAAACCCATGATTATTAATACTGTGGCTTACGAAACTCATCACCACTACCTTCATCTAAACCGAAACCCACAACCAACATGAACCACCAATGCAACCTTAAATCATGGCTCCAACCCCACCTTTAATTTCTTGCTTCTCCTCTTCCTTCGGTTGTTTTAATCGTAACCGAACACCCCATAAATTTTACGGTTTTTGCTATGTTTGTTTTGGGTTATACAAACATACATTTTTTTTTATTTAATGATAATGGGGGACAAACATGAGCTGGAGAAGGTTGGTTGTAGTGCCCACGTTGAAAGCTATGGGGTGATAAAACATACATGCACGAAAATGATATTGTAATGGAGTGTGGGTTCCATTTTACTTTATCTATAATTTTTTTTTTACCGTTCCAAGTTGTATTCGTTCCACAATGTATCGGATCAATTGATTTCCTCTTTTGGGCCGTGATTCTTGGGCCATGATTCAACAAATAACCTCCTAATTGAGCTGTAAAGAAGTAACCTCAAGTTTGTCTTGCTAATTAGTATGAGGAACGAGCTATGAACGATGATGATTAGTAAAATTGAAGAAGAAGAAGAATTAAGGGAAACAATAAAATAAAACTTAAATAAAAATGATCATTAATTTAGAAAAGTAAGCGATAAAGGAACGGTTAAGGATTTTACCGGGTTAGCGGGACGTCGCGGGTTCAAACCCGGATTTGGGCATTTTTTTAGGGGATACTTCCTTGAGGTAGTTATTTATTATTATTATTGTTATTATCATTATTAAAACTATCATTTTTAATATTATCATTTCTAATAATTAATTTTATCATTTTTATTAAAAATTTTATTATTATTTTTCTTTTATTATTTAAAAATTAATATTATTATTATTATTATTATTATTATTATTATTATTAGTCTTATTTAAGTGATCATTTTATGATCATTAAAAACTATCTTTATTACTATAACTATTTTAAGTATTATCATTATTATTATTATCATAAAATAATACAACTTTTTATTTATTATTACAAATATTATTTTACCAATTAACAATTAGTTACATAAAACTATATTTAATACATATAACATATAATTTATTAAAATAACAAGTATATCATTAATAATATATAAGTTATTCGATTACAATTACATGTGTTAATATATATAAATGATATAGGTTCGTGAATCCGAGGTCAAACCTACACTTGTTCAATATCGTCATATGTATTTTTACTACAAAATACAGTATGGTGAGTTTCATTTGCTCCCCTTTTACTCTTTACATTTTTGGGGCTGAGAATACATGCAAATGTTTTATTAACTGTTTTACAATAATTATATGCGTGAGTTTCATTTGCTCCCCTTTTACTCTTTACATTTTTGGGGCTGAGAATACATGCAAATGTTTTATTAACTGTTTTACAATAATTATATGCGTGAGTTTCATTTGCTCCCTTTTTAATTGCTTTGCAATTTACATTTTTGGGCTGAGAATACATGCGCTGTTTTATAAATATTTTACGAAATAGACACAAGTACTAAAACTAATTCTACGTGGGTTTAAACCAGAAATATACCCTTAGCTTGGTAACATTAAACTACTTGTCTATGTACGGTAGGCGCGAATCCTAAAGATAGATCTATTGGGCCTGACAAACCCCATCTTGACTATGGGATGCTTTAGTACTTCGAGGTTATATTAAACACACCTGATCTGGTGTACTTCAGAGGGTAAAACATGAACGTTAAGGCTTGTTACCGGGTGCCTACAACTTATAGAATACTTTCATACACTTGCGAGTGTACATATATTTATAAACGGAAATCTTGTGGTCTATTAATATTTTGAAATGATTGTTATGATAAACCTATGAACTCACCAACCTTTTTTGTTGACACTTTTAAGCATGTTTATTCTCAGGTACGAATTAAGTCTTCCGCTGTGCATTTGCTCATATTAAGGACATTACTTGGAGTCGATCATCGCAATGGGACCAAATGTTGATGACTTCGTCCAGGTGGATTAGGACGGGTCATCACACATACGTCAGTTAAAAGGCTAGTGCTCTAGCTTGGACGGGGATGTCAAGCCCTATGGATCCATATACCACTATTCGCGCCCACCAGTTCTTATAACCGGCAGTTACTAGTTACCAAAGCTAAGAGATTTTCAGTTCAAACTCAGTGTAGAATTAATTATGTACTTGTATCCATTGTGTTTAAAATATATTGCATGTATTCTCAGCCCAAAAATATATATTGCAAAAGCAATTAAAAAGGAAGCAAATGAAACTCACCTTAGCAGCACATAAGGTCATTCACCAAAAAGTGACCGAAACTCAGAATGCAAAATTAACCGTAGATCTCAACCTATAGAACATATGTTGGTCAATACATGTTTAATAAGCTAGGTTGGGTCATAGTGTATCACAATCATAATGCTCGAGATTGACATACAAAAGTTATCAAAAGTCATTTCAAAAAGTCAACCTGACCCAATATGATCTTTTAAAATCTATACTATAGTATGAATGATCATGGTAATCGAAAATAGTTTAACATTTCACATGGTTTCCCAATACTTGAATAATTAGACTATAGTTTTATAAAGCTTTAAAATATGATAAAACAGTCAATTTTGACAATTGTTCAACAAATCGAGACGTGCCTTATATAGAAATTCATTTACTCGATTAGTAATATTTGAAAATCCAAATTATCAATCTTATAAACAAGTTGTTTAAATATCAATTGTAGATTTAAAAACAATTTCAATTAATGTTAATCATAATTCAGTTGTCCATATCTTTTAATTCGTTCATCGAAATTATGCGATCTCTAAATGAAAAGTTATTGATTTTTTGTCAGCTTTCCAAAAACATGCATATCATATACCTTATATCAGTAATATATGTATTAAATTCGTGATCTATCATAAACTATTTAACGACAAAATTAATCGTACTAGCATGCATAATCATATATACTTGAGCACTAGTCAGGGATCCACTATTAATATATAATAGATAAGATATAAATGCTTACGTATCAATATTGTGATTCAATATTGTAGGAAAGTACGTAGACGCAACGGAGATGATAAATACTAGTTTGACTCACGAGCAAAACCCTTGAACAATACCCAAAACCTCCTTAGTAATAACCCATAGTTTTCTTAGCTCTATCCTGCTTGAAAACCCATTTTGAAAGTGACATGCTCATGACCTCGTCGTAGTATTTTATGTATAATACTAACATTAATACAAATACTACTAATAATAATAAGATTAATAATAATATTAATCTTAATAATAATAATAATAATAATAATAATAATAATAATAATAATAATAATAATAATAATAATAATAATAATAAATAATAATAATAATATTACAGAGTGAGTAGTATATGAGTAAACAAAACTAGAGCAGAAACTGGCCTTTTATAGGCAACTTTTTGGAATCTGATGCCCAAGCGATCGCATGGGTTTTTAGTGTATTTGCCATGCGATCGCATGGCCGCCTGATCTAGCTCAAAATATTTTTGTTTTCTAGTTTGTCGACATATTTAAATATAATATATATAATTTAAATAATTAATTATATATTATATTAAATTCATGTGCATAGTTAACTTGTAATTTTCATTCCGATGACTCGTACGATGTCACTCGACTTATGTCCCGGTTCTGGTTTCTCGAATGCATTTTCATACGCTTAGAAAACTTGCAATTTACGTTTTGTGACTCGTACCTTTGTCAAAATATAGTCTTAAATTATCAATAAACTATATCATTCAAAGTGTATCTTAAACTTTCGAGTGTTTTGGTCATTTACTCTATAAATCATTGTCTCGCTATTTGTTAATATATATATAATAACAAATCGTTTTATGACCAAGTTAATATATATTTTCAACATTCATAAACACGTTTTAAATATACGTCGCAAGTTATTCATACAATTAATATTCCAACTTATCATATATATTCAAATAAATATTTAAATCAATAAGTTTAATGTACGGTATCAAACAATTAATACATTGTTACGTTTTCAAGTTATAGTATATATAGTATATATATATATATATATATATATATATATATATATATATATATATATATATATATATATATGTGTGTGTGTGTGTGTGTGTGTGTCTATATACATATAATTGTTCGCGAATCGTCGAGAACAACCGAAAGGTATTTGAATATATGAAAGTAGTTCAAAAATTTTTAGATTCAGTTTTACAGACTTTGCTTATCGCTTCGGAAATATTAATCATACGAAGATTAAGTTTAAATTTGGTCAGAAATGTAACAGACTGAAACCCGGGCTAGTTGTAAGTTGCCTATTTTGCCCTTAGGGTTTGTGCTTAGTCTTAAGTGCTTTTATTTTAATTATTTTATTAGTGTTTTATTATAATTGTGTTGTGACCAGTTTGTGACAAGGGTCTCAGAACAGGTTGGTTTATTTAATTTGGACTCCGTTAGGACCGCCTAAGGAGATACGAAAGGTTATCAGATAAGATAACTAGTAAATACACGTGTGATATGGGGTATGGGTTTATAACCCATTTATATGTATGTTTCTGGAGGTTTCTTCTCATTTCCCAAAATAAGAAAAAAAAACTACTCCGTACCTAATCTTCCTCATCTCTAAACCCTAAGATCAAAGTTTGTTAATTTGTTGGAATTCAAGTTAGAAATCAGTTCCTTGTATACTAGTGATCATCATAAGGTAAGTATTACTCAGATTCTTGTAATGATTCTTGCCCTAATTGGGTTTTGTGTTAAATGGGTTTTTGATAGAAATTAGATCAAATCTAGTTATTTGATGTTTAAAAACATCAAAAGATGTTAGAAATAGGTTGTATATATGTTTAGTAGCTTCCATGTGCTTAAAATTTGATCAAAATCGCTCAAAAATCGAGTTTTGGGCGAAAAATGTTCGAAATCAGCGAACTTGTTCGAAACCAGTTGCTACAGTATTTTGCTACAGTACCTGAGTTGCTACAGTATCACTATTTGCTACAGTACCGAGTTGCTACAGTGTCACTATTTGCTACAGTACCGAGTTGCTACAGTGTCACTATTTGCTACAGTACCGAGTTGCTACGGTGTCACTATTTACTACAGTACCGAGTTTCTACAGTGTCACTATTTGCTACAGTACCGAGTTGCTACAGTGTCACTATTTGCTACAGTACCGAGTTTCTACAGTGCCACTATTTGCTACAGTGCCTTTTATGAAAATTGAAACGGGCGTAACTTTCAAAACGTAACTCCGTTTTTGATGAATAAACTATCGTTAGAATCGTAATAAATAATACTTTTCAATGGTAAGCTTTTAAGAAACTAGATCAAACTGTTTTTGGGACGAAAAAGGAGTTTTAGTGTGTATGTCGTGTTTTGCACGCTCCTGTATGCCATTATTGAGTGGAGTCATGATGTAGACTCATACAATTATGAATATATGGTGTTATGACCTAGTTAATCGTATGAAATGATTATATTATTTATTGGATATGTATATTAACTTTGTTTGTGTTGTTCACAGGTTATAAGGACAAGGAGGAAGCTCAGAAATAATAACTGAGCAGTTGTTGGTAATTGGTGAGTGGGTCTATCTCCGGATAGAGTTTAAGTAGCATATCATGCTACTGTGGTTGACTCTTTTACCATGCATAGTGTAGAAATTGCCATGTTAGAATAATATAGTATGCCTGATGTTGTATGTTATTTATGTGTACACTGTGTGAATGGCACCAGTCGGGCCTAGGGAGACTGGGGACTCGAGACCATGCCTGGGAGAGGTTAGAGTCCGTATGAGGTCAACCGTGCCTAGGGGAGGTTGGGTCCATAGGCTACTAATTATGGAGTATAGTGTGAACGATGCATCACCTGCATCTGGATAACTATACTGCGAATTGAGTAGCAGGGACTATCGATAGACTCAAGTCCGATCAGCTAGGAGTCGTGTGCTCGTACAAGCCGCCGATCCTCGTATTGTCTTATTGTATGCTAGTTGGTAGTTAGCATGTGTTGTTGTTAGTATATAGCTTGTGTGTGACTTAAGCTATATCTGTTAGATAGATTCCATTCACTTAGCGGTGCGCTAATCTCTCACATAATTACCCCTTGCAGGTTTAGGTACTGCTAGTCGGGATGGGTGCTGATGCAGAAGACATGTTTGATAACCCTACTCTGATGTGGACTTTTGTTTAAATCATGTTTTGTAATAACGTAACACCGTTGTGTAAACTTAAACTTAATTACTCAGATTAATGTAATGACGCGACTTATAGTGTGTTTGTTAATAAAGTCTTCCGCTGTGTTTTAAAAAAAAAAAAAAAATTTGTCGATGTTACAAGTTGGTACCAGAGCATGGTTTGGCAGCAAATACGTGCGCGTATTTTGTTCCCAAACCCTGAGGCAAGTCAAACATGTCTATGGGAGTGGGGTCTAAGTGGAAAATAGGATATACGTGTGTTAGTTGTGATTGAACTAACTGTTATCCACTAAGCTTTTGTGTGAGATGTTTTGTAGCACAGGTATGGCTGATAGAAACGCAAATGGCCCCTCCAACCCCAAAACATTCAGAGCACCAGAAGAGGGTGTTGAGTCGGATGATGATCAGAGTAGTTACATCCTTCAGTTAGAAAGCAAGGTAAAAGAGGCTGAGGACAAAATTAATGAGTTTGAATTGGCGAGGCATTCTGGAAATGATGATACACCACCTGGATTCCCAACAGCGCAATCCCAAACGATACCTAATGTGCCCCAGAACCAGTTTCAGAATCAAATACCTAACCAATATTATATGCCACCACAAAACACCTTTACTTACCAAAATCCCATGATGATGAATCCATACCAAATGCAAATGTTCCATCAACCTTACATGCAACCACCCAAAAGAAGTACTTATAAGAACTTCCATGATTGCAAACCCTCCGAGTTATCTGGAAGTACTGATCTGACTGTAACTCTCAATTGGTTGTGAGAAGTTGAAAGGGTATTTGAAGCATGTCAGTGTGAACCCGAGTTGAAGGTAACATATGCTAGTAGACTGTTGAAAGGTAGGGCTATGATTTGGTGAGATTCTTTGATTTCCAGTATACCGAAAGAGCAAGTGAGTATGATCACATGGGAGCAGTTTTATGGGAAGGTGTGTGAACAGTATTGTAATCTGTTTGATATGAACCGAATCAAGACTGAGTTTCTTGAAATGAAGATGACACCTCAAATGACGATTGATGAGGTAGTAGAGAAGTTTATGGATAAACTGAGGTTTGTACAACAATGGGTGCCAGACGAAGCATCTCGTATTCAGCATTTTGTTAATATTATTCTGCCAGAGTACCGAACTTTTGTTAGAACAGCTACATCGTTGTCTCAAGCTGTTGTGATGGCTAAGATGGTAGAAAGTGATGTTCAGGCCTACAGAAATAGAATGTTTGGTAATGTGCTACAACAAGGTGGGCAAGTATCTGGTCAATCAGGATTTAAATCTAAGAAGTCTAGTAGGTTTAAATCGAAGGGTAAAAGTGGTCAGAGTAGTACTAGATCTGGATCAGGTAAAGGGAATTGGTGTCACACGTATCGATCTTCTCACAGTGGTCAGTGTTCTGTGGCTACAAGAAGATGCTTAAAGTGTGGTGTTGTTGGACATGAGTCTTCAGCATGTCCGTATCCGAATAGTGTGTGTTGGACTTGTCACAAACCAGGGCATCGTGCAGTTAGTTGTCTGTCGAAGAGTGGTAGTTCCAGGGCAGGGTCAGGGGCGCGTTCAGCATCAGCTAGAGGATCAACTGCCTCGAGTGGGCAGAAGAGGAAGAACCCTTCAACAGCAGAGGCTAGAGCTTTTCAGATGTCGGTTGAGAATGCTATGGCAACCGACGAAGTGATCACCGGTATGTTTCTAATCAACTCAATACCTGCTCACGTATTGTTTGATTGTGGTGCCAATAGGTTTTTTATGTCCCTAGATTTCTGTGCTAAGTTGAATTTACAAGCTACTATGTTACCCAAGCCGGTTAGTGTAGAAGTAGCCGATGGTAAGACCACACCCGTCACAACCTATGTGACTGGGGTTTGTATAGAGATCGAAGGGAAGTCTTTCCCGGTGACTTGTTTAGTGTTACCTATTCCTAGCTTTGATGTAGTACTAGGAATGGATTGGTTGAGCTCGCTTAGGGCTAATATTAAGTGCAATAGGAAAATGATTACCTTTCGTCCGACCGATGGAACCTGTGTTGTGGCCCGAGGGGAGCGGAGAGGGTATAATCTTCCGTTGATAACCATGATGAAAGCAAAAAAGTCGATGGAAAAGGGTTGTGAATCATTTCTTGCATATGTGATTGATGCGAAGAAAGAAAAGAAAACAGTGGCCGATATTCCGATAGTATCGGAATTTCCCGAAGTGTTCCCAGATGAGTTACCAGGTCTGCCGCCGGTAAGGGAAGTCGAATATAAGATTGAGTTGGTTTCTGGAACAACTCCAGTTGTAAAAGCTCCATACCGATTAGCGCCGTCTGAAATCCGTGAAATGATGTCACAAATTCAAGAACTATTAGATCGTGGGTTTATCTGATCGAGTTCTTCACCGTGGGGTGCTCCGGTATTGTTTGTTAAAAAGAAAGATGGGTCAATGCGTATGTGTATTGATTATCGTGAATTGAACAAAAGAACAGTGAAGAATAAGTATCCGTTACCTCAAATAGACGATTTGTTCGATCAGTTACAGGGTGCTTCATTCTTTTCTAAGATAGACTTACGATCCGGATATCATCAGGTTCGTGTCGCTGAATCAGATATACCGAAAATAGCGTTCGGAACAAGGTATGGTCATTATGAATTTCTTGTCATGCCTTTTGGGTTGACGAATGCGCCAGCAATCTTCACGGATCTAATGAATAGAGTGTGTCGTCCGTTCTTAGATAAGTTTGTGATTGTGTTTATAGACGATATACTAGTGTATTCAAAGACAGAAAGTGAACATGCTGAACATCTGAGACAGGTTTTGAACTTGTTAAAACGTGAACAACTATTTGCAAAATTTTCAAAGTGTGAATTTTGGTTACGTGAAGTGCAGTTTTTGGGTCATGTGATTTGTGCCGAGGGTATAAAAGTTGATCCGACAAAGATAGAAGCGGTAATGAATTGGAATTCTCTAAAGACTCCGACTGAGATTAAGAGTTTTCTGGGATTAGCCGGTTATTATCGCAGATTTATCAAGGATTTCTCGAAAATAGCGGGTCCGTTGACTAAGTTGACTCGTAAAGATGTAGCCTTTCGATAGACTGATGAACAGGAAAAGGCTTTTCAGATTTTGAAACAGCTACTGTGTCAGGCACCAGTATTAGCTTTACCAGAAGGTTCAGACGACTTCGTGGTATACTGTGATGCGTCATTTGCTGGGTTGGGTTGTGTATTAATGCAAAGAGATAAAGTAATCGCTTACGCCTCGCGACAGTTGAAAGTTCATGAGAAGAATTATCCAGTGCATGATCTTGAAATGGCTGCAGTAGTGTTTGCTTTGAAACTGTGGAGACACTATTTGTATGGAACCCATTGTGTTATATGTACAGATCACAAGAGTTTGCAGTATATCTTCTCACAGAAAGAATTGAATATGCATCAGAGACGATGGCAAGAATTGATCAAAGATTACGATTGTGAAATTAAATACCATCCGGGTAAGGCAAATGTAGTTGCAGATGCGCTAAGTCGTAAAAAGTCATGTGAAAATGTGAAATTTCTTCGTTTGAATATAACTTCAGATTTGATTAACAGCTTAAAAACCATTCAAGCCTGTGTTTTAGAGGACGAACATATTAAATCTGAACAAATGACCAAATGAAAAGTGGACTTAATTGATGACTCACGTAGACTAAAGACCTTAAACAATCGTGTTTGGGTGCCCAAGCTTGGAGATTTGAGGGATTTAATCATGACGGAAGCTCACAAATCCAGATTGACAGTACATCCGGGTAGTAATAAGATGTATCATGATTTGAAAACAGTGTATTGGTGGCCAACAATGTAATCAGATATCGCCCGTTATGTCGAAAAGTGTCATATATGTGCTCAAGTGAAGGCAGAACATCAGAAACCTTATGGTTCGTTACGTCAGTTACAGATTCCAGAGTGGAAATGGGAACATATAACGATGGATTTTGTGACCAAATTACCTCGAACTCAGGAAAGACATGATATGATTTGGGTAATAGTGGATCGTCTAACTAAAAGTGCTCATTTTCTTGCTACTCATGAGACAGCTTCGTTAAGTGAGTTAGCCGAATTGTATGTGAAAGAAATAGTTAGTCGTCATGGTTTGCCGTTATCGATTGTTTCAGACAGATATTCCAGATTTGTGTCAAATTTTTGGAATTGTCTTCAACAGAATCTGGGTACACGTGTGAATTTAAGTACAGCTTATCATCCTCAGACAGACAGACAGAGTGAAAGAATAATATAGACTTTGGAGGATATGTTAAGGGCTTGTGTGTTAGAATACGGTGGTTCGCGGGATACACATTTGCCGTTGATCGAATTCGCGTATAATAATTCATATCATTCGAGTATAGGGATGCCGCCCTATGAAATGTTATACGGTCGTCATTGCAGAACTCCGACTTGTTGGTTAGAAGCCGGGGATAAACAGTTTGCAAGTCCCGAAATTGTTCAAATGACAGCCGAAAAAGTTGCAATTGCGAGAGAAAAGTTGAAAGCCGCTAGAGATAGGCAGAAAATGTATGCTGATCCGCGTAGACGTCCGATAACCTTTAATGTGGGTGAACGAGTGTATCTAAAAGTTTCGCCATGGAAAGTGGTTATCAGATTCGGTAAACGTGGTAAGTTAGCACCGAGATTTATTGGTCCGTTTCCGATCAGTGAAGTATTGAATGATCAGACTATGGTGTTAGATCTTCCGCCAGAGTTAGCTGGTATTCATAATACATTCAACATATGTTATCTTCGTAAGTGTAAAGTCGACGATGAAACACAACTTCTTCCTTTAGAAGATTTAAGAGTCGATTTGAATAAGAAATTGGTGGAAGAGCCGGTCCGTGTGGTTGACCAAAAGGTGAATAAGTTGAGAAAGAAAGAGATTCCGATGGTGTTGATTGAGTGGAAACACAGTTTGGGTTCTAACTTTACATGGGAGACAGAAGAGTTGATGAGAAATCGCTACCCTCGTTTGTTTGACCAAGACCAGATTCCGAGGACGGAATCATCTTAAGGGGGTGGATTTGTAACAGACTGAAACCCGGGCTAGTTGTAAGTTGCCTATTTTTCCCTTAGGGTTTGTGCTTAGTCTTAAGTGCTTTTATTTTAATTATTTTATTAGTGTTTTATTATAATTGTGTTGTGACCAGGTTGGTTTATTTAATTTGGACTCCATTAGGACCGCCTAAGGAGATACGAAAGGTTATCCGATAAGATAACTGGTAAATACCCGTGTGATATAGGGTATGGGTTTATAACCCATTTATATGTATGTTTTTGGAGGTTTCTTCTCATTTCCCAAAAAAAGAAAAAAAAACTACTCCGTACCTAATCTTCCTCATCTCTAAACCCTAAGATCAAAGTTTGTTAATTTGTTGGAATTTAAGTTAGAAATCAGTTCCTTGTATACTAGTGATCATCAAAAGGTAAGTATTACTCAGATTCTTGTAATGATTCTTGCTCTAATTGGGTTTTGTGTTAAATGGGTTTTTGATAGAAATTAGATCAAATCTAGTTGTTTGATGTTTAAAAACATCAATAGATGTTAGAAATAGGTTGTATATATGTTTAGTAGCTTCCATGTGCTTAAAATTTTGGGCCAAAAATCGAGTTTTGGGCGAAAAATGTTCAAAATCAGCGAACTTGTTCGAAACCAGTTGCTACAGTACCCGAGTTGCTACATTATCACTATTTGATACAGTACCGAGTTGCTACAGTGTAACTATTTGCTACAATACCGAGTTGCTACAGTGTCATTATTTGCTACAGTACCGAGTTGCTACAGTGTCACTATTTGCTACAGTACCGAGTTCTCTACAGTGCCACTATTTGCTACAGTACCTTTTATGAAATTGAAACGGGCGTAACTTTCAAAACGTAACTCCGTTTTTGATGAATAAACTATTGTTAGAATCGTAATAAAGGATACTTTTCAATGGTGAACTTTTAAGAAACTAGATCAAAATGTTTTTGGGCCGGAAAAGGAGCTTTAGTGTGTATGTCGTGTTTTGCACGCACCTGTATGCCATTATTGAGTGGAGTCATGATGTAGACTCATAAAATTAAGAATATATGGTGTTATGACCTAGTTAATCGTATGAAATGATTATATTATTTATTGGATATGTATATTAACTTTGTTTGTGTTGTTCTCAGGTTATAAGGACAAGGAGGAAGCTCAGAAATAATAACTGAGCAGTTGCTGGTAGTTGGTGAGTGGGTCTATCTCCGAATAGAGTTTAAGTAGCATATTATGCTACTGTGGTTGACTCTTTTACCATGCATAGTGTAGAAATTGCTATGTTAGAATAATATAGTATGCCTGATGTTGTATGTGATTTATGTGTACACTGTGTGAATGGCACCAGTCGAGCCTAGGGAGACTGGGGACTCGAGACCGTGCCTGGGAGAGGTTAGAGTCAGTATGAGGTCAACCGTGCCTAGGGGAGGTTGGGTCCATAGGCTACTAATTGTGGAGTATAGTGTGAACGATGCATCACCTGCATCTGGATAACTATACTGCGAATTGAGTAGCAGGGGCTATCGGTAGACTCAAGTCCGATCAGCTAGGAGTCGTGTGCTCGTACAAGCTGTCGATCCTCATATTGTCTTATTGTATGCTAGTTGGTAGTTAGCATGTGTTGTTGTTAGTATATAGCTTGTGTGTGACTTAAGTTATATATGTTAGATAGATTCCATTCACTTAGCGGTGCGCTAATCCCCCACATAATTACCCCCTTGCAGGTTTAGGTACTGCTAGTCGGGATGGGTGCTGATGCAGAAGACATGTTTGATAACCCTACTCTGATGTGGACTTTTGTTTAAATCATGTTTTGTAATAACGTAACACCGTTGTGTAAGCTTAAACTTAATTACTCAGATTAATGTAATGACGTGACTTATAGTGTGTTTGTTAATAAAGTCTTTCGCTGTGTTTAAAAAAAAAAAAAAATTTGCCGGTGTTACAAGTATTTTCCGGGTCATCACATTTTTGGAATACATGATTATGAAATCTGAAAAGTATATGATCATTACTTAACTTTTCATGTAGATATTTCATGCTATTTGTTCCTATATGTCGAGATATATGCATCAAAAATGACTACCTGAGTGGGATCGAATCTGTCTCGTGTGCACCTAAAATGGCCTAACTAGAAATAGGAGTTGTTTTGAGACTTGGCCTTCTGATATGTTAATATTTGTGTTAAGAAGAAAATTACATTTGTATGTTAACATGTAAAACCTTATACATTCTGTGCTATATGGGTCGTGAAATGCTAGGTCTAGAATCTGTACAAATCAGAACACCAGACTTTCGATGCAAAACTGTACAAATTGGCTAAACCAAAATCTTATCCCCTTTTTAACACTTAAACTTTGAGATGTTTGTGAGCATCTCCAACTGGTAGTCTGTGTTTTGAAATTTTCTAGAATAAATGATAAATGTTCTAAAACTGATGAGCAAGCAGAAACTGTTGTGTGTAAATTGAACTATATGTACAATTATATAAATGATATGACATGATGGCTTACCTTTATGAAAATGTAATTGAATGAACTAAACATATAACATGTGCCATATTTCTAGGTTGTATGCATTTTGACTTATGTACAATTGTTTGTGTACCATTGCCATGAAACTACATGACTAGTATGCTAGAAACACTGTAACGATAAACTGAGGTCTGAAACTTGTATATTGACTTTAGTTTGACTCCATGACCATTATAACATTACCTACTGATGTGTTTGACTTATGTTGACCATCATTGACCAAGTTTGACTTTTGTTGACTTGCATGTACTTATTGACTATGTGTTGAATTTACTACATAATCGAGTCGGTCTGAGCAATAGGACAACTAATACTATGAATCAACTACTATTTAGAACATACTTATGTGATAACCGATATATATATCTAGGTTGCTTGATACGGTTGTAATCGTTCTCTTTACTTGTGGTTACTGCACTACTTATTGAGCACTCAAGGTAAGTCTACAGTCCCATATAAACTTTTCTTTTTTGGGATGAGGTACATGATGTTTTCTTAAACTGTTTTATAATTTAGACACGAGTACTAAACTGATATACATATGAGTGTGATCAAAAAGCCCTTAGCTTAAATATCTTAATTACTTGCGTAAGCTCGAATCATAGGGACGGATCCGTTAGATTTGACACCCTCACCGCTACTACTGTGGTGCTTATTACTTCATACACATGTACACATGATCAAGTGAATGCTTCGATAGGGTAAAGGGAAAATGCGCAGTCATAGACTATTCGCGGTATTAAAGCTTTATATTCAAGTGCTCATTAGATTGTATATACTTTTACAAATGTTTTGTACTAAATCTTGTGGTCTAAAACTTACAACTGATTACTTAAACCTTTAGATTCACTCAACATTATTTGTTGACCCGTTTTGCATGTTTTATCTCAGGTTCATAGACGACTAGCTTCCGTTGTACTAGAGGTGCATGGCATACGTTTTGGAGTTCTTCATGTTATTTAAAGACTCTACTTTTATGTTTCGCATTTTAAACTGTTTATTTTATTAAACACTGTTACTTATTTTCTACTGTACTTTCAGTATTTTGTTACTGGTAAAGACTTATGTTTTAAGTCAAATTTTTTTATCAATAAATGCGAATACTTTTTGCAAACGTTACATTTCGAGGGCGTACCTATTACTGTGGGACCCGATGATTAACACACCGTCAGATGACAATTTAACCTGGTGTTTTATTTTGTGACATTCAAGGCCATATTAACCCCGACTCATTTAGCAATTGGGATGGAGTATGTTGCTGGAGGGGAGATATACCCAGCAATTAAGCCACATAAGTTTTGCAAGTTCGCCGATGAGGATGGGATTCTTCTTTGATGTTTTTAAGTTTGCCAAATGATTTACCCAGCAATTAAGCCACATAAGTTTTGCAAGTTTCTTGGGTCAGGACAAGTGATTGGTCTTGAGACTTAATCTTATTTCGGTCATGTGCAGGCTAGATGATTCTTTCAACAACTAATATCCTGGGGCAGCTACTTTCTTGCTATGGTATGTCACATCGTTCTATCTAAAAATATGCAGATTCTCACCAATAAAATAATGTTTTTGATAGTTTTGATTCATGATATTACTGTTACTTGTGCGATTCTTTGTTGGTTAGCATTGTTTCAGCAACATTGCCATTGATACTCTAAGCTAGAAAACAGGTTGATTGACGGAAGCCCTGCTCCTAAATTGAAAGTATGTGATTTTGGTTACTCCAAGGTATTACTTAATTTCACATTGTTGATTGTTATTTTGGGATCTTTATTGTATTATACCATGTCAATGGTTTACAACCATCTTAAATTTTTATTATATGATGTACTGCAGTCTTTAGTGCTGCATTCACAGCCAGAGTAGACAATTAGAACATCGTCATTCATTGCTTCTGAAGTGTTAGCAAGAGAAGAGTATGATGAGAAGGTAAACATTTAAATATTTGTATACGGTTTCTTGCTAATCATTGTTGCTACTAATAAGTGTATAAGTGTAATTAAGTTGGTTTTGGAAAGCTTAAAATGAAATGTGTGAAAAATTAGTGGATTTTGGAGTGGATGAACGACCCTAATTGGTAAAACTTATTTAGTTGAATTATTATTAGTTAAAACCAAGGGCGAAAATTAGAAGGGACAAGGGAGCACTAGCGCCTAGTGATTTTGTAACTTTTAGTGTCAATATTTTGAATTTTGCCTCTAGTGAATTTTTTTTGCCTCAAAGATTTCATATTTTACCCTAAAATCTTCATCTTTTGTCCAAAAACTTCCAAATTTTGCTCAAAAACTTTTATATTTTGCCCAAAAAGTTGCTATACTTTAAAAAAAAAAAAATCCGCCTCCGATGAAAAAGATTTTTGCTTTCGCCGCTGGTTATGACCACTTGTAATGATTCATTTAGTGTTGTAGTTTTAGAGAATCTCTTGGTGTTGAGGGTGGGGAGGGGGTCTCTGTACTTCCAGCCACATTTTTTACGCTAACTAAATTTCGCAAGTACATGTTGAAGCTAGAGCCTGTTGGAGCTTTAAGCTTATTTTGAGTTTTTGTGTAGTAAATAAATTTAATTTAATTTAATTAATAATATAAATATATAAACTAGTTGAAGAAGCTCATAGTTCAAGGCTTCTAAGGTTTAATAAATCGTACTTAATTTGTTTGTCAAATATAAAATATTTTTTTAGAAATCGATGAGCTTACAATAAGTTTAACTCGCTTTTTGAGTGAAAAACGTACCCGAATTTAGAGATATATACCAACTCAATTCCTACTCTTGCATGTTCTTAAGAGGAATTTAGTGTATGATTCAGGGGATACAAGATCCACCTCATCGAGCGTATATCGTTTACCGGGTGAATGTGGTGTCTGCTGACTATTTAATTTATATTTATATTTTATATTATATAATATAATTAATAATTAATTTTAATTATATATAATTAAAATAAAATAATATAAATTTAAATCCGTAAAGAGAGTATCTTAATTGCAAAGGAAATTAAAGTAGAAAATTAATGGGTGCATGTTATGACATCTACGTAGAGCGCACCATTGCCTCTTGTTTCTATAAGTAATATATTTTCTTTTGGAACCGACTATTTTTTATTCAGCACGAGTGTACGAAATATCTTTTGAATTGACGACCAGTTTTGTTTCCGGAGTGACGTACTATCGGCTTTAATATCTTACTCTAGGAAATTCGGATATATTTTTTCTTTTTTTCAATGGCTGAGAATATTATAAACTAGCATGGAATTGCAGAATTACAAGGAAATCAAAAGGTTTTGTAACCAAATATTCCATTTAAGATTAGTTTTCTTATAACGAGATGAAAGCCAATCAAAAAAGAATAACACAATCGAATCAATAATATGACATTTCTTAAATTTATTCGGTTCGAAGATACACCCATTTTTGAACCGCCATAAAGCCCACATCATAGCATAACATATAACTTGAAGAGTGCCAGTTCCACATATCATCAAATGAATGCTAATAAGGAAGATCAACCTGTAACCAAATGGCAATATATGCCCAAACTTGAGTAGCAGTGATACAGTCGAAGAAAACATGAGGAAAGTCCTCAATGTGCAGCGAACATGAAGAACAAAACAAATTATCAACCACCATACCTCTATCCAACAAATTACACTTGTCAGGTAGTCTATTAAGACTTGTTCGTCACAAGAAAAAAATAAAATTAAGAGGAAGGTACTTGCACCAAAGAGTGGGTCGATTACCTGTTGGACTTTGATCAATGAGAGTGAGAAATAAGCTAACAGAAAAAGAGCCATCATTCGAGCTAGAGAATATCCACGCATCAGTAGATTCTGAAATGTGAATGTGAGTAGCTGCAACAAGTAAATCATTGAGTTGTTGAGACTCAATTCCATTTCTGATAGTTCTACGCCATTTCCAAGTCCTGGTATCATTAGACCTCCTTTCACTAAACTTACAAAAATTTTAAGATTCAAGAGCAAAAAGGCGAGGAAAACAAACATTCGGAGATGAACCATTTAACCAATTATCATACCAGAAAAGGGTGTTGTTGCCATTACCAATTTTAATAAAAAGTGAGTTTGCATTCGAAGGCTGTTGGACGTGGAGGTCAGAAAGAGTTCGGTTAATAAGAGCCTAAGAACCTGCAACGCTCTATTAACTAAGGGAGTGATGCCATCAAGTTGATCACCATGAGTCGCTTTAACAACCAAAACCCATAACCAATCGCGACAAGATATGTATCACCACCGCCATTTATAAATGAGAGCTTTATTTAGAGAGTCTAAAATCACAACCCCAAGTGTAACATCCTCAGACAGGGTTTAGATGTAAGATGACTATTTTGCCCTTAGGCATAATTGTGTGGTTAATTATGCTTTTATTTTAGTTGAATAGTTTATATTATTTAATTATTTGGTTAAGAGCAGTTTGTGACAAGGGTCACAGAACACGTTCGTTTATTTAATTTGGACTCCGTTAGGGCAGTCAAATTAAGTACGAAAGTTAACAGATAACTGGTAAATACCGGTGTGTGATGGGGTATTGTGTTTAACCTAAATATAAAAGCAAGAAGTCAGCTACTTCTCTCATTTTTCTTGAATCTTCCACACACACTGTACCTAATTTCTCCTAGTTGAAAACCCTAATTCTCAATCTTATTTTTGGAGTATAAATTGTGTTGTTAAGATTGTTACTAATGTTTTCGTGATCATTTCAAGGTAACACTACACAAATTTTAGTCTCAAATTGATGGATTTGTATGGTTTTAAGTTAGGTTTTGTCAAAGTGGATTTTTATGTCAAATTGGTTGATTTTAATGTTGTTTGATGTGTAAGATTTATGGGTTTAAGTCCCAAAAGGTTTTGTGCAAAAGGTATAACCATTTTCAGGGTCAAAAACGAGTCCAAAATCGAGATTGAGTGAATTGGGGGTGAAACCCGTCAATTTTCTGCTGCTGCTGCACGATGAATACAACCGTACGGTTGCAGCCTGCAACCGCACGGGTACATGGTGCAACCGTACGGGTGCATGTGCAACCGTACGGATGTAGTGGTGTTGGTGTAACCGGGCAGTATGTGTGCAACTGTACAGATGGACTTGCAACTGTACGGATGTAGATCGGTGATGCATTATTGTTTAATCTGTCTGTTTTCTAGCCGTTATGCTATCCGCGTGACTTATGATAATCAGGATGTAAATTCTGAAAATGCATATGTATTAGGTGGACTTTTAGTGACACTTTTGTTACGGATTTACTGTACTATGCTGTTTTGTGCTAACAGACAGAAACTAACTTGATTTGCCTTATGTTCAGGTGATAAGAATAAGGAAGCCGCTCAGTGATAGATTATCTGAGCTAGTTGATGGTATTCGGTGAGTGGGTCTATCTCCGGATAAAGTATGAAGTAGCTGACACGCTACTTGTTCAGACTCTTTACTTTTATGTTTATGCCGTGTATGAATATCATGTGTAGTTAGATATTGTCATGCTAGTTAGGACGATTGCATGACTAATTATATGTGATCTTATGTGCGCACTGTTAGTTGGACACCAACCGAGGCGGCAAGGTTGGGAACCCATAGAGGCGGCAAATTAGGGTTTATGTGAGGTCAACCGTGGTAGCCTGGCCGGGTCATGATGTTACTGATTGTTCAGTATAGCATAGAAGGACGCATGTGTTGCGTCTGGACGGTTATGCAGTGGAATCAGTAAAGCGGACTATCGGTAGACTGTAGCCTGATCAGCTAAGTCGTGTGCTCGTACAAGCCGTCGGTCCTCATATTGTATAACGACTCTCATTTTTCCATTCCATATTTTTCCAATATTAAATGCCCAAACAATATAATTAAAACTTAATGATTAAACTTTAATCAACAATTGTTAAATGTTAAGAGTTATAAAACATATTAACTAACTTTGTACAATAATTGACAAGTTAATAAAAGATGAAAATAATAAATGTAAGACCTTAATCAGTAGTGTACAACAGTGTAATTATGTTACATAAAGTATGGGCACTTTTGTGGAATTAAACCAAAGTCAGATTCTGCCCAGCTCTTTGTGCGCGTCGCGCACATGTAGTGGTGCACGCCGCGCACTGCTACTGTTGACGAATTCCAGCTTTTGTTTAAAAGTTTATATGAGGGGTAATCTTGTCTTTTCACATGGGGACGAGTTAGGGCTGTAAAGGCCAGCTTGGATGGTGGTTGAAGGCATATTCAACACTCCACCAACCTTATCATCTCTCCTATTCAATTCTAGAGTGAGAAACCCTTTAAGTGAGAGAAAGCTTAAATCCAAGAGGAAGAAGTTGCTTTCGGGTCAAATTGCGTGCTTTAAAGTTGTTCATCTCATCACTAGCTACGTTGTGATTGTGGTGGTAAGCTCTAATCTTGATTTCCTTGTTTTAATTGGTTTAAGGGTTAGGGTTTGGATTAATGATGAACATAAAACCCATATGTGATGATTTTGGGTGTTCTTGGGTAAGATTGAGTCATTAAGACTCAATGGTAACCAACCTAGGGTTTCAAAGTGTTAATTGATGTTTATGAGTCCCAATTGGTTAGTAAATTACTATCACACCTAGCTAATTGGTAAATGGGTGTTATTTGGGTATATGGGTGACCCAAAAGGGTGTGTTGATCTTAAAATGGGTCAAAATGACACTTGAATGGTATGTGAGTTGGTAGGCCAACTTGATTGGGTGATTGATTTGTATGCCTAATGTAATAGGTACGTGGCGTTGAAGGTTACGAGTTTGATTTCTCACCAAGGCGTTAAGGTGAATGGAATAATTATATATGTGCGTATATAGTGTATTTGCTTGCGGGCTTGTGGTTAGTGTTATCCGGGCATGTGGATTCACTATAGTGTTATCCGGGCGTGTGGATTCACTACTCTTTTGTATGATGGGGAGCACATGTGCGTGAAGGGTGGTTCGGTAAGTGCGGACGTCCACCTAGGGGGTTAGTGCATACTAACGGTCATTGTGCGAGTACCAATGGTTATTATGCGAGTACCGTTCCCTTGTGTGTGTTATGGTTAACAATGGTCAATGTGTTGTAGCGTAAGCATATTATATTGTTTGAGTTATATATATGCTATTGTTGTGCTAGCTTGGGGTATGGGAGTCTATTAGCCTTGTACTTATGATGATAAGCTAAATGTGTTGCTAGCACGTTTGCGGTATGTGTGTAAGTGATTGCATGTAGGTATATTATATATGTGTGTATGTAATTATTGCATTCACTAAGCTTTGCTTACCCTCTCGTTGTTTATCTTTTTATATGCTCCGACGTTGATAAGGGTAAGGGCATTCGGTTGGACTAGAGATCCCGTTTGGTTGTTAAGGGACGCTTTTGGGATGCAAGTGCTTTTGGAGTTTGATCGAGATTTGGGTAGTTTAACCCCCAAACACCATGCTCATAGTGTCGTTTGGAAATTAAACTCTTATGGCCGAACTTTTGTTCTTTTGAACGAAACTCGTAAAATGGCCGATGTGGGCCCCGTTTTGTAAAACTTATATTATGATTGAAATGTGATATTTTTACTTATATGAACATATTGTGAAAAGCGTTTCGTCTAAATATGTCGGGAAGTCGAAGATCTTTTCGCATGAAATGGAAAAACTGGACAGCGGGCTGCCAGGCCCTGTGCGCGCCGCCCACAGGTGGGTGTGCGCGCTGCGCACCCCTCCTGGTCAGCCCTGCTTTAATTTTTTTTTATGCTGCAGATTTTGGAAGGATAACGGGTTGGGTTGTTACAAGTGGTATCAGAGCATGGTCTAAGGGATTTAGGCGACTTGAGATAGGTGCCTAGACTTAGACTTATTTGTGTTCGCGCTTTATGCGGGACTTGTAGGAGACGGGTCGGACCGAGAGTTGATTAGTTCTTAAGTTTATGTGAACTAACCTTGCGCTAATTGTTTTGTGTGGTGTTAGCAATCATCAAGCAAGATAGACGTTGTACTAGCAAGTTAATGCGACGTGCTCGCGTAACAATGATTAGCTACCATTGTTACGGGTTCAAATCGTGTCAAACAAGCGATGTACGAAGATTGTTGAGCAAGATGGAGTAGTGTGGTGTATATGTACATTCATATGTGTTAGGTTTTCTCGTTCGTTGCTTAACCATTTCCGTTTTATAGTATGAAGACGAGAAACGGACCCGAGATCAATGAAGGGGGTTCGAGCGAGGATGTTGAGTTTACGGCCAAAGTTGAGGCCATTATGCAAAGGCGTCATGAGGCCTTCTTAGAGGACATTAAGAAGATGTTCTTGGATTCGATTGACTAATAAGTAGTCAATCTAGTCAAGGAACAAGTTAAGATTGTTCTTAAAGAGGATAACGCGGGAAGGCGAGACTTCCACTATAAAAACTTCAAAGATGCTCAACCTCCCACCTTTAAAGGTGAACGAGACCCACTCAAGAGTGCTCGATGGATCTCCGATATGGAGGGGGCTTTTTGTACTAGTGAGTGCCCTCTCGATAAAAAGACGAGGTTTGGTAGTAGCATGATGCGGGGTGATGCCAAGTTGTGGTGGGACGCGAAAATCCGACTTTATGGCGAAGAACAAAGTATGAGTTTGACGTGAGACGAGTTTAAAGAAGAATTTTTCAAGGAGTTCCGAACTTTGGCCGATCTTTCAAAGCTTAAGGACGAGTTACGTACTTTAAGGCAAGGGTCAATGGATTTGAACACTCTCAAGTCCACTTTCTTATCAAAGACCCAATTTTGCCCGGAGTATGACGGGAACGATCACATGCTGAAAGAAGATTTCTACCGAACCTTGAATGATAACTATCAAGAAAGGATTAGTAGGAATTCGGCGAAGACTTTTGATGAGCTATTTGATATCGCTAAGGGTTTTGAGTCGCTTGCTCCAAGAAAGAGTGACTTCACCTTTGGCAAACGAAAATTTGAAGCTACTAGCCACTCGAACAAGAAAAACAAAAGTGTGATCGAGAGCGTTGGTAGTGCGAAAAAGGGGGCTTCTAAGAGTTTTGGGCCCACGTGCTACAATTGTGGTCGACAAGGGCACTTGGCCCGTGATTGTATGAACTCATCTTCTAACAAAATCGTTTGTTTTAATTGTAACAAAGAAGGACGTAGGAAGTCGGAGTGTCTCGAGTTGCGGGGTGATCATGTGAAGAAGTTGGAGAAAGCGGCGGGTACGGCTAGGGGTCGCAATTACTTGATGACCAATAATGTGTCCAAGCAATCCAACGAAGTTGTTTCAGGTACTTTTATGGTTAACTCTAATCCGGCAAGGATCCTAGTTGATAGCGGTGAAAATTTGTCGTTTGTATCTCCAAAATTTGTGCCTAGACTTAATAGACCGTTAGCTAAGTTAAGTCGTCCGGTAGAAGTCGAAATAGCGGACGGCAAGACGGTGCTAGTGGTTGATGTGTGTAAAAATTGTGATGTCATTTTTAGTGCCGAAAACTTTAAGATTGATCTTATCCCGATGACTTTGGGCGAGTTCGATATCGTTGTTGGTATGGATTGGCTCGATCATAATAGAGCCGATATTGCATGCCATGAAAAATTTATTCGTGTAAAGGCCCCAAGTGGGGGAGAGTTAATTATTCACGGTGATAAGCGTAGAAGACTTGTGCCGATATGCACTTTTGCGCGGGCACGTCGTCTCCTCGATAGTGGTGGCATGGCTTTTCTTGCCCATGTTGTTGATACTCGTGATGAGCCACCACCCATTCGTGAAATTCCGGTGGTTAGTGAATTCGAAGACGTTTTTCTGGATGAGTTACCGGGTGTTCTGGCGGAAAGACAAGTTGAATTTCGCATTGAGTTGGTTCCGGGGGCTACCCCAATTGCTAAAACTCCTTATCGTTTAGCGCCGACGGAAATGCATGAGTTGTTAAATCAAACCCAAGAGCTACTAGAAAAGGGTTTTATCCGACCGAGTGCTTCGCCATGGGGCGCTCCGGTTTTATTAGTGAAGAAGAAGGATGGTAGTATGTGGATGTGCATCGACTATCGGGATTTAACAAAGTGACGATCAAGAATCGTTATCCATTGCCTAGGATCAACGATTTGTTTGACCAACTCCAAGGTGCAACGTATTTCTCCAAAATCGACCTACGGTCCGGCTATCACCAAATGCAGGTCCGGGAGGAGGATATCGAGAAAACAGCTTTTCGAACGCGTTATGGGCATTTTGAGTTTGTGGTAATGCCTTTTGGTCTTACGAATGCACCGGCGGCATTCATGGATCTTATGAACCGAGTGTGCCAACCTATGTTGGACAAGTCGGTAATTGTGTTCATTGACGACATACTTGTCTATTCGAAGAGTATAAAAGAACATGAACTTCATTTGCGGTGTGTGTTAAGGACGTTGCGGAAGGAGAAGTTGTATGCTAAATTCTCCAAATATGAATTTTGGCTAAGGGAAGTTCAATTCCTTGGCCATATCGTGAACGAAAATGGTATTCAAGTGGACCCGGGGAAGATTGAGACGGTAAAGAGTTGGGGACGACCGACTACGCCTACGGAAATCCGAAGTTTTCTCGGATTGGCAGGTTATTATCGTCGGTTTATCCAAGACTTTTCTAAGATCGCTTCTCCATTGACGAAATTGACAAGAAAGAACGCGAGATTTAATTGGGAGAACGAGCATGAAATTGCTTTTTAATTGTTAAAAGAGAAGTTATGTCAAGCTCCGGTGTTAGTGTTGCCGGAAGGTGTGGAAGACATGACGGTTTATTGTGATGCTTCTTTAAATGGGCTCGGGTGTGTTCTAATGCAAAGAGGTAAAGTCATCGCTTATGCCTCTCAACAATTAAAGGAACACGAAATGAGATACCCGACTCATGATCATGAGTTGGCGGCGGTTGTGCATGCGTTGAAAATTTGGCGCCATTACTTGTATGGTGTCAAGTGTACGATTTATTCGGATCACAAGAGTTTGAAACATCTTTTTGATCAAAGGGATTTGAATTATCGTCAACGTAGATGGATGGATGTGGTGAAAGATTATGATTGTGAAATACTTTATCATCCGGGCAAGGCGAATGTGGTTGCGGATGCGTTAAGTCGAAAGAGTCACCACCCGGCGTTACGATTAGGATTGTTACGTATGATTATTACTAACGTTTTTCTTGAAAAACTTGGTGTGATTCAAATTGAAGCTTACGTTCACAACAAGCATGCAGAACGAATTGTGGGGTAATCGGAATTCATTACTATGGGTTCGCGTGGTTTGTTGTCTTTTCAAGGAAGAGTGTGGGTGCCTAAGATGGGGGATTATCGACGAGTGCTACTTGATGAAGCACATAAGTCAAAGTATTCCATTCATCCGGGCGCGACGAAAATGTATCTTGATTTGAGAAAAGATTATTGGTGGCCGGGCATGAAACGTGATGTTGTAAAGTATGTTGAGCAATGCGTCACGTGTTTGCAATTTAAGGCCGAGCACCAAAAGCCGTATGGTAAGTTACAACCGTTAGAAATCCCGAAATGGAAATGGGAGCACATTACCATGGATTTCATCACAAAGTTACCTAAAACGGCGAGAACCCAATTTGTTTCGATTTGGGTGATAGTTGATCGATTGACGAAAAGTGCCTTGTTTCTTCCCATTCGGGAAGCAATATCATAGGAGACTTTGGCTAAATAGTTTATCAAAGAGGTAGTCGCTCGACATGGGGTTCCTATATCTATTTTTTCGGATCGAGACCCCCGTTTCACATCTCGATTTTGGGAAAAGTTTCATGAAGATATGGGTACACAATTGAAATTGAGCACGGCGTATCATCCTCAAACGGACGATCAAATCGAACGTACAAATCAAACTTTGGAGGATATGTTGCGGGTGTGTATTATTGATTTCGGTGGTAGTTGGGATGAGCACTTACCTTTGATGGAATTCTCGTACAATAATAGTTATCATACTAGTATCGGGATGCAACCTTATGAGATGCTTTATGGGCGAAGGTGTCGAACTCCGATTTGTTGGGGGTGAAATTGGCGAAAAGGAAATCGGGAGTACCGATTTGGTCTTAGAAACGAATAGCAAGATTGATATGATTCGGGATCATTTGAAAAAGGCGCAAGATAGACAAAAGTCGTATACCGACAAGCGTACACGAATGATCAAATTTCAAGAAGGTGACATGGTGATGCTTAAGGTTTCGCCATGGAAAAGTGTTATTCGGTTTCGAAAATGGGGAAAGTTAGCTCCTCGATTTATTGGTCCTTTTAAAATTTTAGCTCGTGTTGGTGAAGTCGCGTATCTTTTAGAATTACCCGAAGAGCTTGCGGGGATCCATAATACATTTCATGTTTCCCATCTCCGTAAGTGTCTTGCGGATGATTCATCGTAGGTACCGTTAGACGAGATTGAGCTAAATAATAAGTTAGAATATATTGGGGAGCCGATTGCCATGCTTGATGAGAAGGTCAAAAGGTTGAGATATAAAGAAGTGAGAACTTATAAAGTTCAATGGAGTCGTAGTAAAGGTTCCGAGTTTACTTGGGAGCCCGAAGAATTCGTGTTAGTTTATCTCCCTTCTTGTCATGCTGCTTGGATCACGAGGACGCGCTCCGATTCAAGTGGGGGAGAGTTGTAAGTCCCTAATCAGTAGTGTACAACAGTGTAATTATGTTACATAAAGTATGGGCACTTTTGTGGAATTAAACCAAAGTCAGATTCTGCACAGCTCTTTGTGCGCGCCGCGCACTGCTACTGTTGAAGAATTCCAGCTTTTGTTTAAAAGTTTAAATGAGGGGTAGTCTTGTCTTTTCACATGGGGACAAGTTAGGGCTGTAAAGGCCAGCTTGGATGGTGGTTGAAGGCATATTCAACACTCCACCAACCTTATCATCTCTCCCATTCAATTCTAGAGTGAGAAACCCTTTAAGTGAGAGAAAGCTTAAATCTAAGAGGAAGAAGTTGCTTTCGGGTCAAATCCCGTGCTTTAAGGTTGTTCAACTCATCACTAGCTACGTTGTGATTGTGGTGGTAAGCTCTAATCTTGATTTCCTTGTTTTAATTGGTTTAAGGGTTAGGGTTTGGATTAATGATGAACATAAAACCCATATGTGATGATTTTGGGTGTTCTTGGGTAAGATTGAGTCATTAAGACTCAATGGTAACTAACCTAGGGTTTTAGAGTGTTAATTGATGTTTATGAGTCCCAATTGGTTAGTAAATTACTAGCACACCTAGCTAATTGGTAAATGGGTGTTATTTGGGTATATGGGTGACCCAAAAGGGTGTGTTGATCTTAAAATGGGTCAAAATGACACTTGAATGGTGTGTAAGTTGGTTGGCCAACTTGATTGGGTGATTGATTTGTATGCCTAATGTAATAGGTACGTCGCGTTGAAGGTTACGAGTTTGATTTCTCACCAAGGCGTTAAGGTGAGTGGAATAATTATATATGTGCATATATAGTGTATTTGCTTATGGGCTTGTGGTTAGTATTATCCGGGCGTGTGGATTCACTATAGTGTTATCCGGGCGTGTGGATTCACTACTCTTTTGTACGATGGGGACCACATGTGCGTGAAGGGTGGTTCGGTAAGTGCGAACGTCCACCTAGGGGGTTAGTGTATACTAACGGTCATTGTGCGAGTACCAATGGTTATTGTGCGAGTACCGTTCCCTTGTGTGTGTTATGGTTAACAATGGTCAATGTGTTGTAGTGTAAGCATATTATATTGTTTGAGTTATATATATGCTATTGTTGTGCTAGCTTGGGGTATGGGAGTCTATTAGCCTTGTACTTATGATGATAAGCTAAATGTGTTGCTAGCACGTTTGCGGTATGTGTGTAAGTGATTGCATGTAGGTATATTATATATGTGTGTATGTAATTATTGCATTCACTAAGCTTTGCTTACCCTCTCGTTGTTTATCTTTTTATAGGCTCCGGCGTTGATAAGGGTAAGGGCATTCGGTTGGACTAGAGATCCCGTTTGGTTGTTAGGGGACGCTTTTGGGATGCAAGTGCTTTTGGAGTTTGACCGAGATTTGGGTAGTTTAACCCCCAAACTGAAATGTCCCGTTCTTATTGATTAAAAACGTTCCATATTAATTGATTTCGTTGCGAGGTTTTGACCTCTATATGAGACGTTTTTCAAAGACTGTATTCATTTTTAAAACAAACCATAACCTTTATTTCATAAATAAAGGTTTAAAAAGCTTTACGTAGATTATCAAATAATGATAATCTAAAATATCCTGTTTACACACGACCATTACATAATGGTTTACAATACAAATATGTTACATCGAAATCAGTTTCTTGAATGCAGTTTTTACACAATATCATACAAACATGGACTCCAAATCTTGTCCTTATTTTAGTATGCAACAGCGGAAGCTCTTAGTATTCACATGAGAATAAACATGCTTTAAACGTCAACAAAAATGTTGGTGAGTTATAGGTTTAACCTATATATATCAAATCGTAACAATGGACCACAAGATTTCATATTTCAATACACATCCCATACATAGAGATAAAAACCATTCATATGGTGAACACCTGGTAACCGACATTAACAAGATGCATATATAAGAATATCCCCATCATTCCGGGACACCCTTCGGATATGATATAAATTTCGAAGTACTAAAGCATCCGGTACTTTGGATGGGGTTTGTTAGGCCCAATAGATCTATCTTTTGGATTCGCGTCAATTAGGGTATCTGTTCCCTAATTCTTAGATTACCAGACTTAATAAAAAGGGGCATATTCGATTTCGATAATTCAACCATAGAATGTAGTTTCACGTACTTGTGTCTATTTTGTAAATCATTTATAAAACCTGCATGTATTCTCATCCCAAAAATATTAGATTTTAAAAGTGGGACTATAACTCACTTTCACAGATTTTTACTTCGTCGGGAAGTAAGACTTGGCCACTGGTTGATTCACGAACCTATAACAATATATACATATATATCAAAGTATGTTCAAAATATATTTACAACACTTTTAATATATTTTGATGTTTTAAGTTTATTAAGTCAGCTGTCCTCGTTAGTAACCTACAACTAGTTGTCCACAGTTAGATGTACAGAAATAAATCGATAAATATTATCTTAAATCAATCCACGACCCAGTGTATACGTATCTCAGTATTGATCACAACTCAAACTATATAAATTTTAGAATCAACCTCAACTCTGTATAGCTAACTCCAACATTCACATATAGAGTGTCTATGGTTGTTCCGAAATATATATAGATGTGTCGACATGATAGGTCGAAACATTGTATACGTGTCTATGGTATCTCAAAATTACATAATATACAATACAAGTTGATTAAGTTATGGTTGGAATAGATTTGTTACCAATTTTCACGTAGCTAAAATGAGAAAAATTATCCAATCTTGTTTTACCCATAACTTCTTCATTTTAAATCTGTTTTGAGTGAATCGAATTGCTATGGTTTCATATTGAACTATATTTTATGAATCTAAACAGAAAAAGTATAGGTTTATAGTCGGAAAAATAAGTTACAAGTTGTTTTTGTAAAGGTAGTCATTTCAGTCGAAAGAACGACGTGTAGATGACCATTTTAGAAAACATGCTTCCACTTTGAGTTTAACCATAATTTTTGGATATAGTTTCATGTTCATAATAAAAATCATTTTATCAGAATAACAACTTTTAAATCAAATTTTATCATAGTTTTTAATTAACTAACCCAAAACAGCCCGCGGTGTTACTACGACGGCGTAAATCCGGTTTTACGGTGTTTTTCGTGTTTCCAGGTTTTAAATCATTAAGTTAGAATATCATATAGATATAGAACATGTGTTTAGTTGATTTTAAAAGTCAAGTTAGAAGGATTAACTTTTATTTGCTAACAAGTTTAGAATTAACTAAACTATGTTCTAGTGATTACAAGTTTAAACCTTCGAATAAGATAGCTTTATATGTATGAATCGAATGATGTTATGAACATCATTACTACCTCAAATTCCTTGGTTAAACCTACTGGAATTGAGAAAAATAGATCTAGCTTCAAAGGATCCTTGGATGGCTTGAAAGTTCTTGAAGCAGAATCATGACACGAAAACAATTTCAAGTAAGATTTCCACTCGAAATAAGATTGTTATAGTTATAGAAATTGAATTAAAGTTTGAATATGATTATTACCTTGTATTAGAAAGATAACCTACTGTAAGTAACAAAGGTTTCTTGATCTTGGATGATTACTTGGAATGGATTTAGAAAACTTGGAAGTAAACTTGCAATCTTGGAAGTATTCTTGATTTTATGAAACTAGAACTTTTGGAATTTATGAAGAACACTTAGAACTTGAAGATAGAACTTGAGAGAGATCAATTAGATGAAGAAAATTGAAAAATGAAAGTGTTTGTAGGTGTTTTTGGTCGTTGGTGTATGGATTAGATATAAAGGATATGTAATTTTGTTTTCATGTAAATAAGTCATGAATGATTACTCATATTTTTGTAATTTTATGAGATATTTCATGCTAGTTGCCAAATGATGGTTCCCACATGTGTTAGGTGACTCACATGGGCTGCTAAGAGCTGATCATTGGAGTGTATATACCAATAGTACATACATCTAAAAGCTGTGTATTGTACGAGTACGAATACGGGTGCATACGAGTAGAATTGTTGATGAAACTGAACGAGGATGTAATTGTAAGCATTTTTGTTAAGTAGAAGTATTTTGATAAGTGTCTTGAAGTCTTTCAAAAGTGTATGAATACATATTAAAACACTACATGTATATACATTTTAACTGAGTCATTAAGTCATCGTTAGTCGTTACATGTAAACGTTGTTTTGAAACCTTTAGGTTAACGATCTTGTTGAATGTTGTTAACCCATTGTTTATTATAACAAATGAGATGTTAAATTGTTATATTATCATGATATTATGATATATAATATATCTTAGTATGATATATATACAGTTAAATGTCGTTACAACGATAATCGTTACATATATGTCTCGTTTCGAAATCATTAAGTTAGTAGTCTTATTTTTACTTATGTATTTCATTATTAATACACTTAATAATATATTTACTTATAATTTAACATAATTAACCAAGTGTATCAATATCTTAATATGATTCATATGTACCTAGTAAGACGTTGTTATAACGATAATCGTTATATATATCGTTTTCGAGTTTCTTAAATTAATAGTCTCATTTTTATGTATATAACTCATTGTTAAAATACCTAATGAGATACATACTTATAATAAAATCATGTTAACTATATATATAACCATATATATGTCATCGTATAGTTTTTACAAGTTTTAACATTCGTGAATCACCGGTCAACTTGGGTGGTCAATTGTCTATATGAAACCTATTTCAATTAATCAAGTCTTAGCAAGTTTGATTGCTTAACATGTTGGAAACACTTAATCATGTAAATAAAAATTTCATTTAATATATATATATATACATGGAAAAGTTCGGGTCACTACACAAACACCATGCTCATAGTGTCGTTTGGAAATTAAACTCTTATGGTCGAACTTTTATTCTTTTGAACGAAACTCGTAAAACGGTCGATGTGGGCCCCGTTTTGTAAAACTTATATTATGATTGAAATGTGATTTTTTTACTTATATGAACATATTGTGAAAAGCGTTTCGTCTAAATATGTCGGAAAGTCGAAGATCTTTTCGCGTGAAATGGAAAAAGTGGACAGCGGGCTGCCAGGCCCTGTGCGCGCCACGCACAGGTGGGTGTGCGCGCCGCGCACCCCTCCTGGTCAGCCCTGCTTTAAAAAAAAAAATTTATGCTGCAAATTTTGGAAGGATAACGGGGTGGGTTGTTACTATAAACTGTTAGTCGACACTCACTGCTAATTAAAATTTATGCATTTATGTAATATTATAACTAATAACCTATAAGTAATAAATAAAAAGTGACATTTATATAAATAATAAAACAATTGGGAACTAAATAAAAAAATATATATATATACAAGTCATGAATTAGTAAAAAGAAAATAATACTTATCATGTAGTAAATGTAATAATAATAATAATAATAATAATAATAATAATAATAATAATAATAATAATAATAATAATAATAATAATAATAATAATAATAATAATAATAATAATAATAATAATAATAATAATGAGAATAAAGAATCTTAAACAATTACATCCTTATGTTGACTAAAAAAATAAAATAATATATATATATATATATATATATATATATATATATATATACACATATATATAAATATATATATATATATATATATATATATATATATATATATATATATATACACATATATATAAATATATACATATATATATATATATGTATATATTTACATATATGTATATATTTATATATATGTATATATTTATATATATATATACATATATATATATATATACATATATAAATATATATATACATATATATATATATATATATATATATAAACTAGTACCACCTATTGTTGACTAAAAGTTATAAAATAAAATAAAATCATTAATTAGAACATCCTTATGTTGACTAACACTCTAATACTTGCACTATATAAACACCCCTAGACTCCTAGTTTCTCATTTACAAATCACACCAAAATCCTCTCTCAAAAACAATCTCTCCCTCTCCCTCTCTTGTGGTATTCGGATCTTCAAGCTTGTTCTTCGTGTTCATTAAGATTTTCAAGCGTGTTCTTCATTATTTGGGTTATTTGATCTTCATCACCAAGTTTTCTTCTTGTTTCTTGTTAATCTTCATCATCATTAACAATGTATGATCCAAAATCTTAAAACTTTTAAATCTTTCTTTCAATTGATGTTTATATTCATAATCATATTCGTGCATGATCTTAACATTCATATTATTTAGATCCTCAAAACCCTAAACCCTAATCATTAAAATACTACTTTAATTAACTAACCCTAATTAATGAAACCCTAATACTACTTATACTATTAATTAACATGTATACACTATTACTATTACTAACACCTATAACCTACTACTTATATTATAACACGTAAAAACATTTTGGAATATGTATTAGAGATGTATAGATCTTCGAACTTTCTTGAAAAATGGTTTCTACGAAACTCTAGGCGGTAGGGTTTGGATTTCCGATTTAAAGGATCCTATAGCTCAAGCCCCTAGACCTGAAATGGCCATTCGAAGGGAAATGGGTGATTGGAAGCTTATCTAATACGGCAAGTATCCTAAAATGGAAAACACTCTTAAAGTAGAAACTTTCTAGTTATAGAAACTTACTAAGATAAGAAATCTACTAAAAGTGGAAACTTTCTAAAAATAAAAACTTACTAGGTAAGGAAACTTAGTAAAACGAACTATACTTACAAAACTATCATACTTAAACATCTACTTAAACTTGGGCAAAAACACTTACTACTCTTAAATGTCAATAGGTTGACTTTTCTGCTCACTCATCTAACTTTCTATTCAGAGGAATAACTCTCTCTCTCTACTTACTAAGGTGAATTCATAGCCCCACTCTTTATTGCTAGCAAACTTACTTACTTTTATTGGGGTGAGACACATGCTGTTTTTACATTTTACAACTTAGACACAAGTACCAAACTACTAAACTATGCTATACCCGGCTATGTCTGACTAAGTCCCTACAGTGATATTTTTAATTTCTCGATGAATGCATGCTTAATTATTGGGGGTAGGCCTATCGGGAGTAACGTCCCCGATACATTTGACTAAGTCATTATATTACTTAATAATGAAATTAAACCGACAAGTATAAACTACAACTTGTCTTTAGGGCAAACTTGAACGTTTAGTCTAAATATCACACACTGGCATAACTTTTTTATTCTGCGGGAGATCAACTTTACAAACTAAATCTTGTGGTCTAAAACAACGGTCAAACTTATTTGTTAAACCTATGAACTTCACTCAACCTTTTTGGTTGACACTTTAGCATGTTTTGTCTCAGGTGCTGATTGATTCAAGCTTTCTTACTTACTACTTATGTGATGCTACTTGGACATAGGATCAAGAGATATTGCATTATTTACTTTTTCATTTGAACATTTACATTATTGTTACTTCCATCATTGTAATGACATTTCATTTTCAGCTGCGTACTCTCAATAAAGTTTATTTTATCATTTAGTGTTGTTCTCGTATATTATAATATGTTGGTTTATTTGATATTAAGTCACATTTCGCCCAGACCCTAACTGGAGGGTGTGATAGATTAGTATCAGAGCATAACCAGGTTGTTATAGAGAACCAAGATTACATCTTTATGTGTGCCTTACTTGCTAGCTAGGGTGCCTTAGCAATCTAGGAAACTATAACCTTTCCTGCCTTAGACTTAAAGCACTTATGATTGCCTTATAATCTTAACACCTATGCTTTACTAAACTTGACTTAAAGATTCTGATCAAAGTCTCTTTCCTAATGTTAGGATGTCAAGTTCAAGTGTTAATAAGCCAAATAAAGCAACTCTGAACCCTACCACCAAAGTAGGTGTTGGACACTCTTCAACTTCGAGACCAGTCCGAAGCCCTCTCTACAGTCCCGCCTCACCACCGCTGAATTTTAGCCCAAATACTAATCTTGATTCACATGGGTCTCCTCAATACTACCCAACTCCAAGAACAGAAAAGATAAGGGAAAACGTCATGAAGAAGTTGGTCCATCAAGAAAGAGAGCCCGGTCTCCTTTTTATGATGGTGCTAAGTATGAAATCATGAGCCTGTGAAATGATACCGAGAGGAACCTTGGAGGTTTGCTTCGCCACATGGCGAGAGTGGAACTTCGAATGGAGAAACTTATGGAAGAGAAAGTCAAGCTAAGAAAGGAGTTAATGATGCTAAGGTGCGAGGAAGAACACAACACCCGTTGGGGGAAGCAGTCCCTTGCTTATCTCAAAGAGGATGTTGACTTCCGAATGAAAATGGAGAGAAGTCGAGTCGACAAACACCTTGCTCTAAGGGAATACGACACCAATACCATCAACAACCATGTCACTAATCTCTACGACAACCTCGAGTATCTCTACGAAAAGTAAAAAGAAAAGAACGAGAGATATGAGAAGTTTATGAAGGAGGCGGAGAAAAAGAAATAAACCGCCATTTGTTCTTGTTTTGTTTTGATTCTTTAATTTCCTAAATATGTAAAGGCTATGCCTTAAACTATTTCTATTTCCGAATCGTGTATTAAAAGGCTTATTTAACGCCTCGTTCCTTAATAATATAAAGTGTTTTATTTATATCATGTGATATCAATACTTTATCTTATTCATACTTGTAATTGCTCAAACCTATAACTTGTTAACTTATCCAACTTATGTTCACTTCTATGTAGCGACATCATGGTTCGTCCAGCTGCACCTACTGTTAACAACATCGTATTGACCACCGAGCAATTCCAACAGTTACTCGCTGCCGCACAAGGCAACATTCAAGCTAATAATGTTAATCCTCAACCGAAACCTTGTTCATACAAGGACTTCACAAACTGCAATCCTCCCGCATTCAAGGGAAATGAAGAAGCTGTCGAACTAATTCGCTGGTTTGAGAAGATGGAGTCCATCTTCCGCATTTGCAACTGTGGGGATAACGATCGAGTCAAATATACCACTTGCTCATTAGGTGGCAATGCTTTGACTTGGTGGACTGCTCATGCCAAGTTCGTGGGGATTGACAATGCTAGTGCAATTCCATGGGACAAACTCAAAAGCATGATGGTTAATAAATTCTGTCCGAGAAGTCAAGTTCAGAAACTTGAAGCCGAGTTATGGGATCTCAAGGTGAAGGGTACTGATATTGAAAACTACACCAACCGTTTTCTTGAGCTTACTACTTTGTGTCCCGAGATGTTTCCTACCGAAGCTAGAAGGATTGAAAGATATATTGAAGGTCTCCCCGAGGATGTTCAGGGGAATGTTATTGCTGCCGAGAAGGTTACTCTTGATGTTGTGATTCTCATGGCACAAAATCTGATGTTGGCCAAGAGAAGAAGAGCGTCGGCTAGTAAGCAGATTGATACTAAAAGTAATGAAGGTAAAAGGAAGTTTGAGTCATCTCAAGATTCGACTCAAAATGCTAGTAAGAAGCCTACGGATAGTACAAGGTCGAATTATAAGGGTACCTATCATTTCTGTGTTCGTTGTAAGAGGCATCACTCGGGGAGTGTACTGCTATTTGTTCGTTGTGTAAGAAAGTGGGACACGTTGCTAAGACGTGTAAGACTCCTCCAAAGGATAAGGCTATTGTTCCAGCCAAAGCTCCTCCTACATGTTATACTTGTGGGGAAAAGGGACACATTAGTCCAAATTGCCCTAAGAAGAAGGATAATCCCGCTCCTGGAACTAATACTATTGCTGCGAAGGGTCGTGTGTTTGTTTTCACTACTGCTGAAGCTCGAGATGAGGATGAGGTCATCACGGGTACGTATCTTGTCAATAATTGTTACGCAACTATTTTATTCGATACTGGTGCCGACCGAAGTTACGTGTCTAATGAATTTTGTACCCTATTTACTGAAAAGTCTCAACCCTTGAAAACTAAATGATTAGTAGAAGTAGCCAATGGAAAGATCATAAAAGTCGATAAAATCTATAAAAACTGCAACCTAATCTTAGCCAACAAAGAATTTAAGATAGACCTTTTGCCGGTCGAGCTAGGAAGTTTCGATGTCGTAGTTAGAATGGATTGGTTACGTCCATTAAGAGCTGCAATCATGTGTTATGATAAAACCGTTCATGTTCCATTGGGAAAATGGAGAGACTCTTATTATCAAAGGTGAAAAGAGTGGTTCAAATCTCAACATTATCTCCTATATTAAGACCCGCAAATATCTTATGAAAGGTTATCCAGCTATTCTAGCCCACGCTAAGATGATTGAATCGAAAGAGAAGTGTATTGAAGATGTACCAGTGGTTAAAGATTTTCCCGATGTGTTTCCCGAAGATCTTTCTGGTCTTCCACCTCTTCGACAAGTTGAATTCCAAATTGATTTAGTTCCCGGTGCTGCTCCTGTTGCTAAAGCACCATACCGTTTAGCACCTTCCAAAATGAAGGAACTTTCTAACCAACTCCAAGAACTATTGGATAAATGTTTCATTCATCCAAGCTCGTCCCCATGGGGAGCTCCTATTTTGTTTGTTAAAAAGAAGGATGGTACGTTAAGGATGTGCATTGATTACCGCGAACTTAACAAGCTTACTATCAAGAACCGTTATCCGTTGCCACGTATTGATGATCTAGTTGATCAACTTCAAGGGTCAAGTGTTTATTCAAAGATTGATTTAAGGTCCGATTATCACCAACTTAAAGACAAGGAATCCGATATTCCTAAGACTGCATTTCGCACTCGTTATGGGCACTATAAATTTTGTGTCATGCCTTTTGGTTTAACTAATGCTCCTGCCGTGTTCATGGATCTCATGAATCGTGTTTGTAAACCGTATCTTGAAAAATTTGTCATCGTGTTCATTGACGAAATCTTGATCTATTCGAAGAGTGAGAAAGAGCATGAACAACATTTGCGCATGATTCTTGAACTCTTACGAAAGGAACAACTTTATGCTAAATTTTCTAAGTGCGAGTTTTGGCTCAAAACCGTACAATTTCTTGGATATGTTGTTGATAGAAACGGAATACATGTCGATCCAGCTAAGATTTCTGCTATTCAGAACTGGGAGATACCAAAGACTGCGAAGCATATTCGTCAATTTTTGGGACTTCCCGGTTACTATCGAAGGTTCATAAAAGATTTTTCTCTCATTGCTAAACCTCTTACAAAGCTGACTCAAAAAGGGAAGAAATTTGAGTGGTTCGAAGAACAGGAATCTGCTTTCAAGATTCTGAAGGAGAAGTTGACCACAGCCCCGATTCTAGCTTTACCTGAAGGTACTGACGACTTCGTTGTTTACTGCGATGCCTCAAAGCAAGGCTTTGGTTGTGTTTTAATGCAACGTGAAAAGGTTATTGCCTACGCATCTAGACAGTTGAAGAAACATGAAGAGAACTATACCACACATAACCTTGAGTTAGGTGTCGTGGTATTTGCATTGAAGATATGGAGACATTATCTATATGGTACTCACTTTACGGTGTACACTGACCATAAAAGTCTTCAACACATCTTTGATCAAAAACAGCTGAATATGAGGCAAAGCCGATGGCTCGAGTTACTGAACGATTATCACTGTGAGCTAAAATATCATCCCGGCAAGGCAAATGTAGTTACCGATGCTCTTAGTCGAAAAGATGATGTTAAACGCGTTCGTGCTCTAAATCTGAAAATCAAATCGAATCTTATATCACGAATCTGTGAAGCTCAATTGGAAGCTATTAAACCGACACTTATTGAAGGTGAAGGACCTATAGGTTTTGAGAACCAACTTCAAGTGAAAGCTAATGGTACATGGTACTTTGGCAACAGAATTTGGGTTCCTCGCTTCGAAAATCTCCACGAACTAGTCTTGGATGAAGCACATAAGACTAGGTACTCTATTCATCCCGGTTCCAGTAAGATGTATCACGATGTGAAGCAATTCTACTGGTGGCCTAATATGAAAGCCGACATTGCTACTTATGTTAGCAAGTGTCTCACTTGTTTGAAAGTCAAGGCCGAACATCAAAAGCCTTCCGGTCTGTTGACACAACCTGGTATTCCGCAGTGGAAGTGGGAGTGCATCACTATGGACTTCGTTACTAAGTTACCTAAGACTTCGAATGGTAACGATACTATTTGGGTCGTAGTTGATCGTCTTACTAAATCTACACATTTCATACCGATCAAGGAAACCGACAAGATGGAGAAATTATCACAGCTTTATATTAAAGAAATTGTCTTACGTCATGGAGTTCCTATCTCGATTATTTCTGATCGCGACAGTCGATTCGTTTCAAGATTCTGGAAAACTTTACAATCTGCTCTTGGAACTCAACTCGACATGAGTACAGCCTATCATCCGCAAACTGATGGTCAGAGTGAATGAACTATCCAAACCATGGAGGATATGCTACGTGCTTGTGCAATCGATTTCGGCAAAGGCTGGGATAGACATCTACCTTTGGTTGAATTTTTTTACAACAACAGTTATCACTCCAGCATTAAAGCTGCACCTTTTGAAGCTTTATATGGACGGAAATGTAGATCTCCTTTGTGTTGGGATGAACTCGAGGACAGACATTTAACTGGTCCCGAAATCATTCATGAAACTACCGAAAAGATCGCTCAGATTAAGCAACGATTAGAAACTGCCCGTAGCTGACAAAAGAGCTATGCCGATAAGAAACGAAAGGATAAAGAATACCAAGTTGGAGATAAAGTCATGTTGAAAGTATCTCCTTGGAAAGGTGTTATCCGTTTCAGTAAACGAAGCAAAATCAGTCCACGATATGTTGGACCTTTCACGATCACTCAAAGAGTCGGTCCCATGGCGTACCGATTAGAACTACCAACTGAGCTTAGCCAAGTACATGATGTATTTCATGTCTCGAATCTTAAAAGGTGTCTTGCTGATGACACACTTGTTATTCCTTTGGATGATATCCGCATTGATGAACAAATGCACTTCGTTGAAGAACCTATAGAAATCATGGAAGGAGAGGTCAAACAAACGCGTAAAAGCAACATACCTATCATTAAAGTCCGTTGGAATTCGCGTAGAGGCCCTGAATATACCTGGGAACGCAAAGACCAAATGATACGGAAATATCCCCATCTCTTCTCAACTGCTGATGCAAACGAGAAATCTACTTAAAACTTCGGGACGAAGTTTCTAATAACGGGGAGGTACTATAACGACCCTCATTTTTCCATTCCATATTTTTCCAATATTAAATGCCCAAACAATATAATTAAAACTTAATGATTAAACTTTAATCAACAATTGTTAAGTGTTAAGAGTTATAAAACATATTAATTAACTTTGTGCAATAATTGACAAGTTAATAAAAGATGAAAATAATAAACTGTTAGTCGACACCCACTGCTAATTAAAATTTATGCATTTATGTAATATTATAACTAATAACCTATAAGTAATAAATAAAAAGTGACATTTATATAAATAATAAAACAATTGGGAACTAAATCAAAAATATATATATATATATACAAGTCATGAATTAGTAAAAAGAAAAAAATACTTATCATGTAGTAAATGTAAAAATAATAATAATAATAATAATAATAATAATAATAATAATAATAATAATAATAATAATAATAATAATAATAATAATAATAATAATAATAATAATGAGACTAAAGAATCTTAAACAATTACATCATTATGTTGACTAAAAAAATAAAATATATATATATATATATATATATATATATATATATATATATATATATATATATATATATATATAAACTAGTACCACCTATTGTTGACTAAAAGTTATAAAATAAAATAAAATCATTAATTAGAACATCCTTATGTTGACTAACACTCTAATACTTGCACTATATAAACACCCCTAGACTCCTAGTTTCTCATTCACAAATCACACCAAAATCCTCTCTCAAAAACAATCTCTCCTTCTCCCTCTCTTGTGGTATTCGGATCTTCAAGCTTGTTCTTCGTGTTCATTAAGATTTTCAAGCGTGTTCTTCATTATTTGTGTTATTTGATCTTCATCACCAAGTTTTCTTCTTGTTTCTTGTTAATCTTCATCATCATTAACAAGGTATGATCCAAAATCTTAAAACTTTTAAATCTTTCTTTCAATTCATGTTAATATTCATAATCATATTCGTGCATGATCTTAACATTCATATTATTTAGATCTTCAAAACCCTAAACCCTAATCATTAAAATACTACTTTAATTAACTAACCCTAATTAATGAAATCCTAATACTACTTATACTATTAATTAACATGTATACACTATTACTATTACTAACACCTATAACCTACCACTTATATTATAACACGTAAAAACATCTTGGGATATGTATTAGAGATGTATAGATCTTCAAACTTTCTTGATGAATGGTTTCTACGAAACTCTAGGCGGAAGGGTTTGGATTTACGATTTAAAGGATCCTATAGCTCAAGCCCCTAGACCTGAAATGGCCATTCGAAGGGAAATGGGTGATTGGAAGCTTATCTAATACGGCAAGTATCCTAAAATGGAAAACACTCTTAAAGTAGAAACTTTCTAGTTATAGAAACTTACTAACATAAGAAATCTACTAAAAGTGGAAACTTTCTAAAAATAGAAACTTACTAGGAAAGGAAACTTAGTAAAATGAACTATACTTACAACACTATCATACTTAAACATCTACTTAAACTTGGGCAAAAAACACTTACTACTCTTAAATGTCAATAGGTTGACTTTTCTGCTCACTCATCCAACTTTCTATTCCGAGGAATAACTCTCTCTCTCTCTACTTACTAAGGTGAATTCATAGCCCCACTCTTTATTGCTAGCAAACTTACTTACTTTTATTGGGGTGAGACACATGCTGTTTTTACATTTTACAACTTAGACACACGTACCAAACTACTAAACTATGCTATACCCGGCTATGTCCGACTAAGTCCCTACAGTGATATTTTTAATTGCTCGATGAATGCATGCTTAATTATTGGGGGTAGGCCTATCGGGAGTAACGTCCCCGATACATTTGACTAAGTCATTGTACTACTTAATTATGAAATTAAACCGACAAGTATAAACTACAACTTGTCTTTGGGGCAAACTTGAACGTTTAGTCTAAATATCACGCACTGGTATAACTTTTTGATCCTGTGGGAGATCAACTTTACAAACTAAATCTTGTGGTCTAAAATGACGGTCAAACTTATTTGTTAAACCTATGAACTTCACTCAACCTTTTTGGTTGACACTTTAGCATGTTTTGTCTCAGGTGCTGATTGATTCAAGCTTTCTTACTTACTACTTATGTGATGCTACTTGAACATAGGAACAAGAGATATCGCATTATTTACTTTTGCATTTGAACATTTACATTATTGTTACTTCCATCAATGTAACGACATTTCATTTTCCGCTGCGTACTCTCAATAAAGTTTATTTTATCATTTAGTATTGTTCTCGTATATTATAATATGTTGGATTATTTGATATTAAGTCACATTTCGCCCAGGCCCTAACTGGGGGTGTGATATATTGTCAATTGTTGTTGTATGCTAGTTCAGGACGTTAGCATATATGTGACACTTGCATGTTCAGTTGCTTAGGCTTGGTCTGTTAGATAGTATCTATTCACTTAGCAGTTGTGCTAATTCCTCCACATTTCCACCCATTGCAGGTTTCGGTACTGCTGTAGGAAGGGTGCTACGGACAGGATGAAGACATGTTTGACTATTAGCTGAACTCTGATTTTTTCTGGTTTTGTAATGTTTTAAGTAACACCGTCATTTTGGAATATTGTAATAACGTTAACTAAGTTGATTTGTTAACTATGGTTTGTAAACATTAATCAGGGTTATTTTAGTAATTAAATGTACTTCCGCTGTGATAAAAAAAAACCAGGTTGTTACAAGTTGGTATCAGAGCGAGGTTTAACAGCAAGTACGTGCGCCTATTTGTACCTAAACCCTGAGTTAAGTCAAACATGTCAGTGGGGTGGGGCTAAGTGAATGTAGGATGTTGTGCATTTTAGTGTTTAGTAAACTAATAGTTATCCACTAAGCTTTTGTGCGAGTGTTTTGTAGCACAGATGGCAGATAACAGAGATGTAAACGCTACGAACCCTATCCACCCCGGAACGTTCAGTGCTCCAGATGTGGAGGATGAGGCAGAGGTTTACGATGTTGATTATGTGCATGAGCTTGAATGCAAGCTTAAGGAAACTCAGGAAAAGATTGCTTTGGTTGAGTTAGCAAGACATTCGAGTAATGAAGATACACCACCGGGTTTTGCCACTGCTTAATCACACACCGTACCACAGATACACCAGAACCAGTACCAATACCCATTACAGAACCAATTTCCTCGGCATATCATGCCACCACAGAATTACTACCAGTATCAAAATTCCATGATGATGAACCAAGTACAGCCACCCATATATCAACAATAATTTCCACAACAGCAATTCCAACAATAATACCAGCCACCAAAAAGATGCACCTTTAAACAATTCAGAGATTGTGGACCGTCTCCGTTCTCGGGAAGTTCAGACCCAACCGTGACTCTGAATTGGTTACGAGAGGTCGAAAAGGCATTCGAGGCATCTCAGTGTGAGCTGGAATTGAAAGTGACATATGCCAACAGATTATTAAAAGATAGGGCTATGGTGTGGTGAGATTCCGTGATAGCTAGTGTTCCTCCTGAACAAATTAGAATGATCACTTGGAAAGAGTTTTATGGTAAGGTATGTAAGCAGTACTGCAATGTGTTTGACATGAACATAATTAAGATGGAGTTCCTTGAAATACGGATGACGCCGCAGATGTCAATTGATGAGGTAATCGAGAAATATATGGATAAGTTAAGGTTTGTGCAATAATGGGTGCCTGATGAACAATCAAGAATTCAACATTTTGTGAATATGATCTTGCCAGAGTACAGGACTTTTGTGAGGTCAGCACTAACGTTATCTCAGGCTTTTGTGATGGCAAATATGGTTGAAAGTGATGTTAGAGCAGCAATGGGTATGAATATAGGGAATGTGGTATCGTAGGGTAGTCAGACTACCAGTCAAGCAGGTTCTAAGTCTAAGAAATCATTTGGGTTTAGACAAAGGGGTAAGAGTAACCAAGCAAGTTTAGGGTCTAGTCCTGGTAAGAGAGAATGGTGTAAAGGTTGTGAGTCTTCTCACAGTGAGCAGTGTTCAGAGGCAACGGGAAGGTGTTTAAGATGTGGTATGGTAGGTCATGAATCTCACGGGTGTTCCTTCAGGGAGAATGTGTGTTAGAGTTGTCATCAGCCGGGTCACCATTCAGCAAGTTGTCAGGTGTCAAATGGCGTAAGTTCCGGGGCAGGGTCAGGGGCGCGTTCGGCATCTGTCGGGGGTTCCACAGCCTCAAGTGGACAGAAGAGAAAGAACCTGCCGAATGCTGAAGCCAGGGCCTTTCAGATGACCATTGAGGCCGCAACTAATAATGATGACGTCATAACCGGTATGTTCTTGATCAACTCAATACCTGCTAGAGTATTGTTTGATTCGGGTGCAAATATGACGTTCATGTCTATAGATTTATGTACTAAGTTAGGGTTACCTGCTATTGTGCTGCCTGAGCCTGTTAAAGTAGAGGTAGCTGATGGTAAGATGGTTCCAGTCACCACGTATGTGTCTGGAGCTAGTATAGAAATTGATGGTAGACCGCTTGCTATGTCCTTTTTAGTGTTGCCTATCCCAAGCTTTGATGTAGTGTTAGGGATAAACTGGATGAGCCTACATAAGGCCCACATTAAGTGTGATAAGAAGATTGTGACTTTCCGTTTGACCGATAGAACCCGTATTGTGGCCCGAGGGGAACGAAGAGGGTTCAGTTTTCCGTTGATCTCTGTGATGAAGGCGAAGAAGTCACTTTCTAAGGGGTGTGAGTCTTTTATGGCCTATGTTATTGATGTTAAGATAGAGAAGAGGTCTGTTACGGATATTCCGGTGGTTTCGGAATTTCCTGAGGTATTTCCTGACTAGTTACCGGGGTTACCGCCGGTACGAGAAGTAGAGCATAAGATTGAGTTGGTTCCGAGAACAACTCCAGTAGCTAAGGCTCCTTATATGTTAGCACCTTCTGAAATCCAAGAGATGATGTCTCAGATACAGGAATTGTTAGACAGAGGGTTTATAAGACCGAGTTCCTCGCCGTGGGGTGCGCTGTTGTTTGTAAAGAAGAAAGATGGTAAGAATAAATATTCGTTGCCTAGAATAGATGATCTGTTTGACCATGTTCAGGGTGCGTCGTACTTTTCGAAAATAGATCTTAGATCCGGATATCATCAGGTTCGGGTTGCAGAATTAAATATACCAAAGACAGCGTTCAGAACCAGATATGGGCATTATGAGTTCTTGGTTATGCCATTTGGGTTGACGAATCTCCGACAGTTTTCATGGATCTGATGAATAGGGTTTGTAAACCATATTTAGATCAGTTTGTTATTGTGTTTATCGATGATATATTAGTGTATTCAAAGACAGAGGCCGAACATGCGACACATCTTCGATTAGTGTTAGAGTTATTAAAGAAAGAACAGTTATATGCTAAGTTCTTGAAGTGTGAGTTTTGGCTTCGAGAAGTGCAGTTTCTGGGTCATGTTATCTGTGAGGTAGGTATTAAAGTGGATTCGTCGAAAATAGAAGCGGTAATGGGTTGGAATTCGCCGAAGATGCCGATAAAAGTTAAGAGTTTCGTGGGTCTTGTGGGTTATTATAGCCGATTTATAAAAGATTTTTCTAAAATAGCGGGTCCGTTAACCAAATTGACCAGAAAAGATGTAAGTTTTTGATGGAGTGACCAATAGGAACGGGCTTTTCAGACGCTCAAACAGTTGTTGTGACAAGCTCCAGTGTTAGCATTACGAGAGGGTTCAGATGACTTCGTGGTTTATTGTGATGCATCAATTGTCGGGTTGGGGTATGTACTGATGCAGAGACATAAAGTTATCGCGTATGCTTCTCGTCAGTTAAAGACACACGAACGTAATTATCCGGTTCATGATTTAGAAATGGCCGCAGTGGTATTTGTGTTAAAGTTATGGAGACACTACTTATACGGTACAAAGTGTGTGAGATGTACAGACCATAAGAGCCTCCGGTATATTTTCATGAAAAAAGAACTGAATATGCAACAAAGATGGTGGATTGAGCTTATAAAAGATTACGATTGTGAAATAAAGTATCATTCGGGAAAAGTGAATGTTGTTGCCGATGCTTTAAGTCGTAAGAAAACTGTGGAGACTGTGAAATTTATGACAATTGAAATAGTTTTAGACCTTATTGGACTAGTTCAAGCCCAAGCTTTATTGAAGGAAAACATAAAGACTGAGCTGATGACTAAAATTAAAAACCAATTGACTGACGATTTTCGTGGACTTAAAACGTTTAAGAACCGAATTTGGGTGCCTATGCTTGGAGATTTAAGGAAATTGATCTTAAATGAAGCGCAAAAATCGAAGTTGACCGTTCATCCGGGTAGTACCAAGATGTATAATGACTTAAAATCGATGTATTGGTGGCCCACGATGAAGAAAGATGTTGCTCAGCTGGCATATTTGTGCTCAAGTTAAAGCCAACACTAGAAACCCTATGGTTCATTACAGCAGTTGAAAATTTCAGAGTGGAAATAGGATCATATTACGATGGATTTTGTAACCAAATTACCTAGATCTCAGAGAGGTAATGATATGATATGGGTAATTATTGATCGACTGACATAGAGTTCACATTTCTTAGCAACAAAAGAGATAGTCTCGTTGAGTACTTTGGCAGAATTGTACTTGAAAGAGATAGTTAGTCGACATGGGGTTCCGTTGTCTATCGTATCCGACAAGGATTCTAGATTTGTGTCAACCTTTTGGAACAGTTTACAGAAAAGTTTGGGAACGAGGGTAAATCTGAGTAAAACATATCATCCACAGACTGACGGTCAGAGTGAGCGTACAATACAGACACTAGAGGATATGCTTAGGTCCTGTGTGTTAGAGTACGGTGGTCCCTGGGATATACATCTACCTTTGATCGAGTTCGCCTACAATAATACTTATCATTAGAGTATTGGTATGCCGCCTTATGAGATGTTGTATGGTCGCAAATGTAGAACACTGACTTGTTGGTTAGAAGCCGGAGAAAAACAATTTGCAGGTAAAGAATTAGTTCAGTTAACAGCAGACAAGGTAGCAATAGCACGTGAAAAGTTGAAAGCGGCACATGACATACAGAAAATGTATGCCGATCCACGTAGACATCCAGTAAATTTTGAAGTGGGTGATCGTGTTTATTTGAAAGTTTCACCATGGAAGGGAGTTATCAGGTTTGGTAAGCGAGGTAAGTTAGCTCCAAGGTACCTTGGGTCGTTCAAGATTATTCAAATGGTTAACGACCAGACTGTTGTGTTAGAGCTTCCAGCGGAATTGGCAGGGATACATAACACATTCAATGTGTGTTACCTTAGGAAGTGTAAGGTCAATGATGAAACGCAACTGGTTCCGTTGAGGGATTTGAGGGTGGACCTAAATTAAAAGTTAGTTGAAGAACCGGTTAGGATTTTTAACGACCCGTCAAAGTAAAATTGACGACCATCGTTATCTTGGTCCCACAGCTTGATCATAACTCTATATGAATTTAATAAATAACCTTGCATTCTTTATTTAAAAATAGTTTCCTATAAAGGAAACCTACTAAAATATATAAGTTTAGAAAAACCATACATAGATTCTTAACCAAAAGTTGACCAAAACAAAGTCAACAAACACCCACAATTTAATGTATCAAAATAGAATGCAAGCTAATGTTTAACAAAAGTTGCCATCGTAAACATGCAGACTCTCTAAGCACAGCGGAAACAATCAATCATGAACCTGAGAATAAAACATGCGAGTAAACTGTCAACAAAAATGTTGAGTGAATTATAGGTTTAATATTGAAAACAATATTTAATTTAAACCATAAAAATTTATGTTTGAAAACATAAAGACTCATTTTGGACCTCAAAATTATATGCTTGAAAACATATAAATATATTATTTCATTAACCCGTGAGCCACCTGGTAATCACTTAACCATTTCCATACCCTTACCAAACAATAATATACACTGAACAGGTGTATCTTCAAAAATAACGAAGTAATAATACATTCCGCTTATAAACAGCTAGCGCGACTAGCACGAAATGGGGCTGTCAGGCCAGATAGATCTATCCATAGGATTCGCGTTCACCAGTAGAAACCAGTGATTATAATTACCAGATTAGGGAATATTTTTGTTCGACTCACATTGAATAACTTAAACCAACTTCCACTTGTGTCCAATATGTAGAAATAATTTGCACGTATTCTCATCCCAAAAGATTTAAAATAGAAAAATGAGACTATAACTCACCTTAACGAAAATGAAGTAACCACACAAAAATGCAAAACGCAAATGAAGTAAGTGATCAAGAATGATCACAACGCCGACCTATAGATAAAGCAGGTCGATAAAAATAACTAACTTAGGTCGAGTCTTAGTATGATAGCTATAGTACTTGTTGCGAGTAAACATAGAACAACACTCAGTATGCTTTGGTTTGATCAGGACAGTGTAAGGACACTGATAGTGCTCCAAATGAACATATATTTAGGCGCAATATCCTCCCAATATTTAAAGCTTTTAGTTGCATTTGTTCTATTTTCAAGTAATATTCGTTTAAATAAATAAATGGGAAGACAAAAGAAGAAAACGACGATTTAAAGACGCAAATGACCAAAAAGCTCAAATGTACAAGATATAATTCAAGTGGTTCAATTTATTGATGAGAAACGTCTAAAAATTACAAGAGTACAAGCCGCGAAACGCAAAGTACAAGATATCTAATCGTACGAAATGATGTTTGAAAATCCGGAACCGAGACATAAACTAAGCATCAACGTGCGAGTCAACGGAGCTCAAATTACAAGTCAACTATGCACAAGAATATAATATAATATATATATAATTATATATATTATATTATATATTAAAAAAATCTCAACAGCCCACGTTTTAATCAAGATATGAGCTGGCCAGGGCGGCCATGCGAGTGCATGAGAAATACACTGAAATCTCATGCGAGTGCATGAGCTACAGGATCAGAAAATTTTCCTATAAATTCCAGACTTCTGCTCGACGAAAAACCTACACCTACACCTTAATTTCTTTCTTTCTCTCTATATTTAATATATATTTATATTATAATTTTAATTTAAGTTAATTTTAATAATAAAGTTATGGTTTAGTTGGGTTATTGTAAGAAATGTTTTACGGGTTTAAGTCGAAACTCTGTCCGGGTAACGCTACGCGATAAATAATCACCGTAAGATATGTTCTTCCTTTTTAAATTAATGTATCGTAACTAAGTTATTATTATGTTTATTTGAGCCAAAGTAATCGTGATGTTAGACTAAATATTAAAGACGGGGTTATTGGATTTTGTACCATAATTAAGGTTTGGACAAAAGACTGACACTTGTGAACATTGGACTATTAACTATTAATAGGTGGGGGGTATTTTCTAATTGAATGACAACTCATTGGAACCTGTCAAACCTATCTTCAAATTAGTTAATCTAATAATTATTAAAATGATTACGAATGTCCTATTTAGTGACAATTATACGACGTCGTTTACAATCATTTAATTAATCAATTGAATTGGGTAATTGATTATTCATTATGGCCAAGTGAATAAATTAATGTATCATGTACTAATTAAAACAAGGGTGAATTACATACAAGGATAATTGGTGTAATTGTTAACAAAGTATTAAAACCTTGGATTACATGCAGTCGATAACATGGTGTAATTATTAACAAAGTATTAGAACCTTGTTACAGGTTAAATCCCTAATTAGTTGGAATATTTGACTTCGGGTATAAGGTTAATTTGACGAGCATTTTATAATTATGACCGATGGACTATTATGGACAAAAACCAGATAGGTATCAAATAAATCCAGGACAAAGGACAATTAACCCAGAGTAATGAATTAAAATCAAAACGTCAAACATCATGATTATGGAAGTTTAAATAAGCATAATTATTTTATTTCATATTCTATCGCAATTTTATTTACTGTTATTTTATTTATCGTCATTTATTTATCGTTATTTATTTTACGCACTTTAATTATCATCATTTATCTTTACGCTTAAAATATAAAATCGATAAACCGGTCATTAAACGGTAAACTTCCTTTTTATTATAATAATATTACTATATATAATTATATATATTTTGTATAAATATAGTTTTATAAAAATATAGTACGTAATCACTAGCTCCCTGTGGAACGAACCGGACTTACTAAAAACTACACTACTCTATGATTAAGTACACTCCCTATAGTGTTGTAGCAAGGTTTAGGTATATCTCATAAATAAATAAATAAAACTTGTGTAATTTCGTCGTATTTCGTAATAAACAATAATAGTATTTCGTACACCTCCGCTGCACTCATCAAGTTTTTGGCGCTGCTGCCGGGGACGCTAAAAAAACGCTATATTTTTGTAAAGTATATTTGTGTAAAAATATATAATTTTTAATTTTGTAAAAATATAATTGTGTGTGTAATAAGTGTAAAAAAATATATATATATACATATATTTAAGAGATTGTATTTAAAAAGTATTTTTATTTAGATTTTTAAAATATAAATTTATTATCTATCTTTTATATTGTAAAAAAAAAAAAAAAACGAGTTTTGGACCTGCTGAATTTGAACCTGCAAAATTCTGAACCTGCACGCTCATGCGATCGCATGAGCTGGACACGTTGAATCCATGCGCTCGTATGGAATGAGCTGACAGGTCTGAACCCACGCATTAAATACGAATTAGGGTTTTAATTTTATATTTATTATTATTATTATTAGGGTTTAATTATTATATAGTTTTAATATAATATGTATTTTAAGTTTTAGTTATTATTATTTACATATTTATAATAATACTTTTATATAAATAATATAAAAATAATATTTTTATAAAAAATTATATCTTTATAACTTTAGTTTTATTTTTATATTGTGTATCTTTTTATTCGTTTAAATTCGTAATTTTTATATTTATCGTTCGTAATTAGTTTTAAACTTAGTTTTTGCCGTAGTATTTTATAATTCTAGATTTGTAGGCTTTGCCGTAAAATCCCTTAAGTGCTTTTTTTTTAGATTAAGATTTAGGCGCTTTAGAATTTAACGACGCAGTTTTTAGATTTTAGTGCCTAATTAAGTTATTGCCGTTTTGGATATAGAATTTCTTTTAAGCTTTAATACCTTTAGGCACAACTTTTTATATTTAATTTTTAGACTTTTAAGTTTTGACGTTTTTCTTTCTTATTTTAATTTTTCGACGTTTTTCGACGCGCTTCTTTTTCTTTCTCATTTCTACGCTCTGGTTTTTAGGACATAGATTTTTATCTTCTTTAAATTTCGACGAAAAATTATTTTAAGCGATTAAATTGATAGACATCCAAATTTCTAGTTCGTAGTAATAGTTGGATTTGTTAGTGGCGAGTTTTGGATTTTCCGATTTAAAGGATCCTGGCTACCTGCTGCATCTATTGACTATTCGAAACGTGGGCAAAATCAGAAAAGTCTATTAATTTGATAACTTTAATAATTTTTAGATTTATAACTAATAGGATATTCGGTGAATGCACCGAGCAAAACGTTCACCACCTTTCATACGTTCACCACCTGTAACCAGATCAAGACATCTAGCCAATATTGTCGCCGTTGATTTTTCTTTAGAATCATCATCAAGTCGAACAAGTACTCCAATTCAAATTTTCGATAATCCATTTTTTGAACCCGACTTCACAATTGAGAACCCGGAGGATATTCAAGGACAATTCCAAGATCCAGAACCACTAATCATTCCTCCTGAACCACAAATCGTTAAATCAGAATCTTCTAGTGACCTGAATTCAACAAATTCAATCATGGAAAATCTAGAACCCCTAAGTATGGAGGATCGAATGAGAGCCACACGCACGGGCCAAGGCCATGCCATTACTCAACCAGACATTAATGCGCCAGATTATGAAATCAAAGGACAAATCCTACACATGGTAACTAATCAATGCCAATTTAGTAGTACGCCAAAAGAAGATCTAAACGAACATCTTCGGACCTTTAATAGGATTTGTACTCTATTCAAAATCAGAGAAGTTGAGGATGAACAGATCTATCTCATGTTGTTTCCCTGGACTTTAAAGGGAGAAGCCAAAGATTAGTTAGAATCGTTACCTGAAGGGGCGATTGGCACATGGGATGTCTTAGTTGAAAAATTTCTTAAAAGATTCTTTCCGGCATCTAAAGCCGTGAGACTTCAAGGAGAAATTGTTACGTTCGCGCAAAAGCCAAATGAAACATTATATGAGGCGTGGACAAGATTCGGGAAGTTGTTGAGAGGATGTCCTCAGCACGGTTTAGACACTTATCAAATAGTACAAATATTCTACCAAGGTGTTGACGTTGCTACACGAAAAGACATCGACACAGCAGCTGGTGGTTCAATTATGAAGAAAACCGCAACCGAAGCTCACAAGATAATTGATAATACAGTCTCCCACTCGCATGAGTGGCACCAGAAAAAAGATATCTTTCGTTCATCTAAAGTGGCTAGAGCCGATTCTAGCCATGACTTTGATTCCGTTTCCGCAAAGATAGATGCTTTCGAGAGACGAATGGAAAAGATGCCTAAAGATATTCATGCAATACGAATCAGTTGTGAGCAATGCGGTGGACCACACTTAAGGAAAGATTGTCACATTGAACAAACGATGGAACAACGTGAGAATATTTCCTACATGAACCAAAGGCCAGGAAATAATTATCAAAATAATTATCAACCGCCAAGGTCAAACTTCAATCGAAATCAAAATATTCTTTACAATCCAAATGGACAAAACAATAACTCGTATAACCAACAAGGTCCGAATATCCAACCGACTCAAAACAACACTTTCAATCAACAAAGACCTGGCTTGTATAAACCACCACAACAAACCGAAGAGAAAAAGCCAAATCTGGAAGAAATGATGGCAAAGCTAATGGAATCTCAAACATAATTTATTGCAACTCAAACCCAAACGAATGAGAGGTTTGATCAGTCATTTAGAACTCAACAAGCTTCCATTTTGAATCTAGAAAAACACGTAGGTACTCTAGCTAGCTTAATGAATAAGAGGGAACAAGGAAAGCTACCGAGTGATATTGAAGTAAATCCTCAGAATGAGAATGTTAATATGGTTTCAACGAATTTTGAAAAACCAGCATCGGAATATGGGAAGGTTTTAGATGTGAGTAACGATGAAGAAGTTACACCACCACCACCACCCGAGTATGTAAAGTCAGTGGAGGCATCATACAGACCACCCATCCCGTTTCCAAGAAAAGGAGTTGAGTATGAGCAAGTGATAGGTAATAAAGTTTGTGATACCTCTGTAAAGAAGAAGAAGAATAAGAAAGTACAAGAAACAAAAACCGTAAAAGTAAACCCGGTGAAGACAGTTCCACCAAAACCTCCAACCAAGTTGGGTGATCCGGGTGAATTTATTATTCCTTGTCTACTTAGTGATTATGTCATGTATGATGCACTAGCAGATTTAGGTGCAAGTGTGAGTGTTATGCCTCTTTCATTATATAAGAGATTAGGAGTAGGTGAGTTAAGTCCAACAGAAATGAGTGTTCGACTCTTTGATCAAACCATTAGGCACCCAGTTGGAATTGCTGACAACCTACCCATTCAAGTAGGTAATTTAACCTTTTTAGTCGAATTTATTGTCATTGACATAGAAGAGGACTCAAACATTCCTCTAATTTTAGGTCGACCATTCTTAGCATCCACCGGGGCGTTTATTGATGTAAAAGAGGGTAGAATGACACTTAGTAATGGTGAAAAATCGATCACCTTTGTGATTCAAAAGTCTAAATCTCCACCAACCAAAACTGTTGAACCAATAAAAATGATTGGTAAGAACCATATTGTTTTACCAACTCCAACGGTAGTGCTTAGCAATAATAAAACGCCTAAGTGTGGGGAAGATGAAGTAACACCTAATGATGACTTGATAGCAAAGAACCCCGTTGTTAATACGAAATTAAATGACCCCGTTATTAACAGTTCAATGAAAAAACTTATTAAACAGATTCGCGATGCTAGAACCTAGGGGAACTTTAAGTTATGTAACCGGCTAGTATCCAATCTATCGCCTAAAGAAAAGCCAAAACTAGTTGAATTTGTGGATATTACACATGAATCCGACCAATGGCTTAAAGCAAAAGTCACAGATATGTAAGTTGATTATGGTCCAAAAGAAATTGACGATGAAGTTAATCACAATTTTGACACCACAGCTACCTAAGTGTGGGGAGATTCAAATGTTCTAAAAAGAAAATGCTGTCTAGAGTTAGTTGTTTTGTTCTCATGTAGTTTCCGAGAATGGAATCTGATTGGTCTTTTCCACTAGCAGACACTAAAGAACTAGTTTTCTCCCCCCATTCTGAATTTTTTGTTTTGTAGGTTTTGTATGAAATTAATACGCTTTTTAAATTTAAGTTTTGTGTGAATTTAAAAACAAAATTTACTTTATTTCATTAAATTTTTAAAAAAATGATTTCTAAAATTCGTCGTGAGTTAAACACTAGGTCGTAGAACCGAAATTGCTTTACCCGAGGGCGGGGCGAAAAATTTTATTATCATTATTTTAATATTATTGATCTAAAGTACGCCAAAAAAATTATAAAACCCGAAAATCTTTGCTTATTAAAACACCCGCTTTAAAACGACAATTTTAATTATTCATTTAAATTGTTTTAATAAATAAAGGTATTATAAAAAAAAATTATGTATATATATGTTTGTATTTTATGTTATATACAAAACAGGGTAAAATATCGCACTTTTAAAAACTGCATTAAGTTAAGCAAAAACTACTAATTTTAACGACAAGACGTAAAATATCAAATGTGATATAAAAAAATATGTTTGAAAACTCGATATTTTTAATCATTTTTCTACGCTAATCATCCTCATGAATTTTAATTTTTACTGATTTCTTGCAAATGAGGGCATTGCAAGATCTCAAGTGTGGGGAAGGGTTATAAATTCTATCGGGTTTACACTTGGTTTAATTGCCAAATTTTGTGAAAATTTGAAAAAAAAATTCAACTAAATGAATTCAAAATTATGTTTATACATATTTATGAACGATAAAACTAGGTGTTAACACCAAAATTATTGTTACCTCGGAAAGGACATAAATTGAGAAACAACCCAAAACGCTTGAAGTCATTTAAAAAAGAATAAAGGAGAATAAAAAGGCAAAGAAAAGAATAAATAAAAGCTAAGTGTGGGAAGAATCACCAAGTTATTTAAAACATATATCACATATTTTTGTACAAGATTATTGCAGGTACTTTTGTTTTGGACGATATTAATCAGTTTTACCCGATTTATTGTAATATATTTGAAAGAAAGATGGATCTACACGATGAATCAATTCCATCATTAAAAGGGAGAAAAGTCTTTCGAGAAAAAGAAATGCGCTTCTTGATTTAGGTCAGAAAGTTGTCATCCAAACTGGCCGTAGAGTCTACGAAAAACCTTGAAAAGTTTTCTCAAAAATCAGCTGGAAATCCACGGACCTCAGCATCAAACAGGGTCGCCAAGTGGTTAGACTTATCCTAACCATGAGAGGATCTGTTTCGTAAAATAGGGAGAGCGCCGTGCAAATTAGCTTGATAAGACTAATGAATCAGACCCCAGAAAGGACAATCTCCTTAAAGATTAAAAATCAGCATTTAAGCCTGATATTAATCAATCCTTGAGATTGACTTTAAAGATTGAGAATTAGAAACTCATGGAATTCGATGATATCTAAACTCGAGCTTGAACGAGAAAATATTTTGATCAAATTAAAACCAATTTGTTTTCTGAAAACCTATTTTCAATGCGTTCATTACCATTGAACGTAAAATTCTGAGAATTCACCGGAATTCATTAGGTCACCTGAGCCAAATCGGGTGTCAACCGTAAGAACGGTGGTTGCATAGCATGGTCGAAGACAGGACCTTGTGCCGGACTGAAAAATTATAGGGTGATCTTTACTATTTCTCCTACAAAGGATAGTAATTGCATCCGACACGTTGTGGACCATGAACATCTGCATGTCATTAGACATTGCCTTAACAGTTGCCTATTCATCGCTTTCCTTTACAACCGGACGGTAGTTTACAGAAAGGTAATATACGGAGCAAGTAAACTGGATGTGTGCTTTCCTAATACAAGGTTAGCAAGCAGGTGACACAAAACCGCAAGTTTTGAGCTAAAATTTTAAAATATGAAACCCACGCAACCCACAAAAATATTTTGCAAACACCGGTGAAGGGTTATTCCGGAAAACTTATCTAGGGTAAAAGCTAGAATGAATTTTCAAAAGATTAAATGTTTTCATAAAAATTCAATTTCCTTAAAGGATCTAAATTTTCATAGTTATGTGGGACTGTAAACCACAATGTTACTATCATTGTTTATACCGTCGTATCAAAATCACTGATGTATAAAGTGTGAGAATAAAAAAGTGATTCGAGTGAAGTGTGATTTAATTTCAAGTTCTGTATTGCTTGAGGACAAGCAATGTTCAAGTGTGGGAATATTTGATAGTGCTCCAAATGAACATATATTTAGGCGCAATATCCTTCCAATATTTAAAGCTTTTAGTTACATTTGTTCTATTTTCAAGTAATAGTCGTTTAAATAAATAAGTGCGAAGACAAAAGAAGAAAATGACGATTTGAAGACGCAAATGACCAAAAAGCTCAAATGTACAAGATATAATTCAAGTGCTTCAATTTATTGATGAGAAACTTCTAAAAATTACTAGAGTACAAGCCACGAAATGCAAAGTACAAGATATCTAAGCGTACGAAAGGACGTTCGAAAATCCGAAACCGAGACATAAATCAAGCATCAACGCGAGAGTCAACGGAGCTAAAATTACAAGTCAACTATGCACAAGAATATAATATAATATATATATAATTATATATATTATATTATATATTAAAAAAATCTCAGCAGCCCACGTTTTAATCAAGATATGAGCTGGCCAGGGTGGCCATGCGAGTGCATGAGAAATACACTGAAATCTCATGCGAGTGCATGAGCTACAGGATCAGAAAATTTTCCTATAAATTCCAGGCTTCTGCTCGACGAAAAAACTACACCTACACCTTAATTTCTTTCTTTCTCTCTATATGTAATATATATTTATATTATAATTTTAATTTAAGTTAATTTTAATAATAAAGTTATGATTTAGTTGGGTTATTGTAAGAAATGTTTTACAGGTTTTAAAGTCGAAACTCTGTCCGGGTAAAGCTACGCGATAAATAATCACTATAAGCTATGTTCTTCCTTTTTAAATTAATGTATCGTAACTAAGTTATTATTATGCTTATTTGAGCCAAAGTAATCGTGATGTTAGACTAAATATTAAAGACGGGGTTATTGGATTTTGTACCATAATTAGGGTTTGGACAAAAGACCGCATTGGACTATTAACTATTAATAGGTGGGGGGTATTGTCTAATTGAATGACAACTCATTGGAACCTGTCAAACCTATCTTCAAATTAGTTAATCTAATAATTATTAAAATGATTACGAATGTCCTATTTAGTGACGTTTAAACGACATCGTTTACAATCATTTAATTAATCAATTAGATTGGGTAATTGATTATTCATTATGGCCAAGTGAATAAATTAATGTATCATGGACTAATTAAAACAAGGGTGGATTACATACAAGGATAATTGGTGTAATTGTTAACAAAGTATTAAAACCTTGGATTACATGCAGTCGATAACCTGGTATAATTATTAACAAAGTATTAAAACCTTGTTACAGTTTATATCCCTAATTAGTTGGAATATTTAACTTCGGGTATAAGGTTAATTTGACGAGCATTTTATAATTATGACCGATGGACTATTATGGACAAAAACCAGATAGGTATTAAATAAATCCAGGACAAAGGACAATTAACCCAGAGTAATGAATTAATATCAAAACGTCAAACATCATGATTACGGAAGTTTAAATAAGCATAATTCTTTTATTTCATATTCTATCGCAATTTTATTTACTGTTATTTTATTTATCGTCATTTATTTATCGTTATTTATTTTACGCACTTTAATTATCATAATTTATCTTTACGCTTAAAATATAAAATCGACAAACCGGTCATTAAACGGTAAACCCCCCTTTTATAATAATAATATTACTATATATAATTATATATATTTTGTATAAATATAGTTTTATAAAAATATAGTACGTAATCACTAGCTCCATGTGGAACGAACCGAACTTACTAAAAACTATACTACTCTACGAATAGGTACACTGCCTTTAGTGTTGTAGCATGGTTTAGGTATATCCCATAAATAAATAAATAAAACTTGTGTAATTTCGTCGTATTTCGTAATAAACAATAATAGTATTTTGTACACCTCCGCTGCACTCCTCATACACGTAATTTCTATTTTTAGAAGGTTTCTATTTTTAGCAGGTTTCCATTTTTGGAAAGCTTCTATTTTTGAGAAGTTTCTATTTTTGAAAAGTTTCCATTTTAGAAAAGTTTCTATTTTTAGAAAGTTTCCATATTTAGAATGTTGCTATTTTAGGAAAGTTTATAATTTAGAAAAGTTTCCTTAATTAGAAAGTCAACAAAAGTCAACTAAAAGTCAACTGAAAGTCAACTCAAAGTCAACCTTAGTCAAACTTAGTAAACATTAAATTTTAAAGTATAAATTATATTAATAATATAAGTTATAATGTTATTTAAAGTCATAAATGTATAATTATGTCATATCATAAGTTTAATTAAATTAAATTGAATTATTAAAGTTAACATAAGTTTAAATGATATAATTAATATAACATAAGTATTTAATTAATTAATTAAATATTAATCATAACATAAGTATTATTAATTAATAATAAATTTTTAATCATATCATAAGTATTATTAATTAATAATGAATTATTAATCATATGATAAGTTTTAATTATAATTATTAAACCATAAGTATTTAATAATTAAATTATAATTAAATAATAACTAAGCCTTATAATAAATAAATAATTAATTAATCTTTATTATAAGTCTTAATATAATAATCTCATAATATAAGTTTAATACTTATCATAAGTATTTTCATTAATAATAAAGGTATTATTAATCATAAGTTTAATTAAAAGTTTAATTAATCAAAATGTAATTAATAAATGATATAATAAATATATATATCATAAGTCTTAAATTAAAATAATTAATTTTATATCATAAGTAATTTATTAATAATGAAAATCATTATTTATATCATAAGTCTTATTTCATAACCATAAGTTTTATTTAAAAGTTCATCGGGTCATAACTTGAGCCCCGCGTGTCGGTTTTCGGCGAGTCTTATATACATCCTCGCCTAACCAAACCACCTGACACATTATTGTACTCAAGAACACCCCAAAATCAGTCCCCAAGTCGTGACCTACAGCCATGAATCAACTTGGAACTTTAATCCGTTAAAAATCTTGTTTTAGTCATACCGGGTGATCCGTGGCTCGGATTTCAATGACCCGAACATGAATGTTCATCCAATCATCAATACTAACACACTAGTACACCCTAGAGACTCCAAAAGTGGTCACAAATTCGGACCCCAACTGATTACATTCGTTTTTACATTTTAATTTCATTAAAACGCCAATTTATGCATAACTTAAGTTCCGGGAATCGAAATAACATGAATCCGGAGTCTAAAATCAATGTCTTGATGAGAGGAACTCATATAAACACTTTAATTTATCAAAAACATCCGTTAAATGTACAGAAATGATCAAATAGTCCGCTGTTCAAATTTATCAAACCGAAAATATACCCAATTGAGCATTTCTACGCATACAATCATCAATCCAACAATACACAAGTGCTATACTATCATAATAACATCAAAATACATACATAATCAGTAGAAATGAATAAGAATTGAAAAATTAGGGTTCATAGGTATACCCAAATTGAAGAACAAAGGATGTAATCGCGTAGAGCTTGAAGAGTAGAATCCAAAAATGCAAACAATTAGATGATTCAAGCCTTAGATGATGAACAAATGATGATGATGGTGTTGTTTGGTGTGGTCAGCTGAAAAAGAGAGGAAGAAGGGAGAGGAGTGCAAAAATAGATTAGGTTAAAATGAGGAAATGAAATGGTAATTAGGATTTAGGTTACAAGTTTGCAAAAATTGCACAAAGCACCCCCCTAAAGGGGTTCGGCAGAGTTTTGCATGGGGGTGGGCCCCATTGGCCTAATTTTGTTAAATGGTAATTTGATTTTAGCCCGAACGCCCGATCGAAGCCCGAAACGTGGAAACGCTACTACGCGATTAATTATTCGGAGAGATAACATATACGCGACAAATAAAATATATAGACACTATATATAATCATATGACATCAAAATATCATATTTAAAATAATTTGGATTTAAAAATCCCAAAAGTCTAACCGTTGGTTTGAAAACCGAAACGATTCGCCGGATAGGAATCCACGACACGTAGAAACGTACGATTTAAAATATGAATAATAAATATTCACATAACACATAATAATTAATATATTATTACTAAAATAATAATATAGGTCATAGAAATGACGTGGCATGAATACCAATTAACGGACGTTAAATAATAAACGGTAAAAGATAACGAAAAAAGTAGGGCCGTGACAGGATTGTTGATAGAAAGGTGACAAAGCTGAGAAAGAAAGAGATATGTATGGTGCTTGTTGAGTGGAAGAATAGTTTAGGATCGAACCTTACGTGGGAGACCGAAGACCTGATGAAGGCTAGTTATCCACGTCTATTTGACCATGACCAGATTGCGAGGACAGAATCTTCTTAAGGGAGGTGAATTTGTAACATCCTCAGACAGGGCTTAGATGTAAGATGACTATTTTGCCCTTAGGAATAATTGTGTGGTTAATTATACTTTTATTTTAGTTGAATAGTTTATATTATTTTATTATTTGGTTAAGACCAGTTTGTGACAAGGGTCACTGAACAGGTTCGTTTATTTAATTTGGACTCCGTTAGGGCAGTCAAATTAAGTACGAAAGTTAGCAGATAACTGGTAAATACCCGTGTGTGATGGAGAATTGTGTTTAACCTAAATATAAAAGCAAGAAGTCAGCTACTTCTCTCATTTTTCTTGAATCTTCCACACACACCGTACCTAATTTCTCCTAGTTGAAAACCCTAATTCTCAATCTTTTTTTTGGAGTATAAATTGTGTTGTTAAGATTGTTACTACTGATTTCGTGATCATTTCAAGGTAACAATACACGAATTTCAGTCTCAAATTGATGGATTTGTATGGTTTTAAGTTAGGTTTTGTCAAAGTGGGTTTCATGCCAAATTGGTTGATTTTAATGTTATGGGTTTAAGTCCTAAAAGGTTTTGTGCAAAAGGTATAACCATTTTCAGGGTCAAAAACGAGTCCTAAATCGAGATTGGGTGAATTGGGGGTGAAATCCATCAGTTTTCTGCTGTTGCTGCACGATGAACACAACCGTACGGTTGCAGCCTGCAACCTCATGGGTACATGGTGCAACCGTACGGGTGCATGTGCAACCGTGCGGATGTAGTGGTGTTGGTGTAACCGGGCAATATGTGTGCAACCGTACGGATGCATGTGCAACCGTACGGATGTAGATTAGTGATGCATTATTGTTTAATCTGGCTGTTTTCTAGTCGTTATGCTGTCCGCGTGACTTATGATAATCAGGATGTAAATTCTGAAAATGCACAAGTGTTACGTGGACTTTTAGTGGCACTTTTGTTACTGATTTACTATACAGTGCTGTTTTGGGCTAACGAACAGAAACTAACTTGATTTGCCTTATGTTCAGGTGATAAGAATAAAGAAGCCGCCCATTGATATATTATATGAGCTAGTTGCTGGTATTCAGTGAGTTGGTCTATCTCTGGATAGAGTATTAAGTAGCTGACACGCTACTTGTTCAGACTCTTTACATTTATGTTTATGCCCTGTATGAATATCATGTGTAGTGAAATGTCCCGTTCATATCGATTATAAACGTTTCATATTAATTGGTTTCATTGCGAGGTTTTGACTTCTATATGAGACGTTTTTCAAAGACTGCATTCGATTTTTAAAACAAACCATAACCTTTACTTTATCAATAAAGGTTTAAAAGACATAGCGTAGATTACCAAATAATGGTAATCTAAAGTACAACGTTTACATACGACCATTACATAATGGGTTACGATAATATATTACAACAATTTATTTTCCGAATGCAGTTTTTCTTTAAACATTATCATACAAGCATGCTGACTCCGAATCTTGTCCTTAATTTAGCATGCAACAGCGGAAGCTCTTAATAATAACCTGAGAATAAACATGCTTAAAATGTCAACAAAAATGTTGGTGAGTTATAGGTTTAGCCTATATGTATATCAATTTGTAATAATAGACCACAAGTTTTCTCTTAATAAACATACATCTCATATCAGGCATTTCGCAAACTGCATAGAGATAAAAATCATTCATATGGTGAACACCTGGTAACAGACCTTAACAAGATGCATATAGAATATCCCCATCATTTCGGGACTCCCTTCGGACATGATAAATTCGAAGTACTAAAGCATCCGGTACTTTGAATGGGGCTTGTTGGGCCCAATAGACCTATCTTTAGGATTCGCGTCAATTAGGGTGTCTGTTCCCTAATTCTTAGATAACCAGACTCAAAAGGGGCATATTCGATTTAATAATTCAACCATAGAATGTAGTTTCACATACTTGTGTCTATTTTGTAAAACGTTTATAAAACTGCATGTATTCTCATCCCAAAAATATTAGATTTTAAAAGTGGGACTATAACTCACTTTCACAGATTATCAATTCGTCGAGAATTAGACTTGGCCACGGGTCGATTCACGAACCTATAACAAATATATGTACATATATATCAAAGTTTGATCGAAATATATTCATACCATATTTTATTACGTTTTAACGATTTAAGTTTGTTAAGTTGACAGTCCAACGTTAGTCGTCCATAATTAATTGTCCACAGTTAGTATTATAGAAATAAATCAATATATATATATATATATATATATATATATATATATATATATATATATATTATCTCGAATCAATCCACGACCCAGTGTATACAAGTCTCAGACTCGATCACAACTTAAAGTATATATATTATTTTGGAATCTGTGACGACCCGAAAATTTCTGACCAAATTTAAACTTAATCTTTATATGGTTTTGACAAGATAAGCAAAGTCTATTAAACTAAGTCTTAAAATTTTGAACTGTTTCATATATTCATTTGACATCTGACCATTCCTGACGATTCACGAACAATTAATTATAAATAGATATGGGTGTGTGTGTGTGTGTGTGTGTATATATATATATATATATATATAAATAATTGGAAATATAATTTTAATATTATAAGATTTAATTAATTATGTAAAATAAAATGCTATATGATATTATTATTAAAATGAATCAAAATATATACAGAAAGTATATTGAATATATATTTAGATGATTTCAAATTTATTTAGTAAACGTTAGTAACACTCAGTTGTCGCTTCGTTGATTCTAATATAGATCTAATACATACATACATATATATATATATATATATATATATATATATATATATACATACATACATATATATATATTTATATATATATATACATACATACATATATATATATATACATATATATATATATATATATATATATATATATATATATATATATATATATATATATATATATATATATATATATATATATATATATATATATATATATATATGAAGGTTTAAAATAAAAGTTGGGCCATAAATTGATTACAAAGATTATAGGTTTGTTAATAATATTTTTTACCTTTTTAGTTTGAATATTAATACTCCGTACATATTACTTGGAACTAAAAATAAATATTAGACGAACCTTTTTAGTCAGGTTTCAAACATTTATTGACCAAAATAACTAAAGATATTTAATATAAAAATTTGGGAATTTTAGAAAGACTTTTATATACTAACTGTTTAGCAATGGACATGATATACCATTCAGTGTTAAAACTGTCGGCAGACTCCTCAGGTGTTAATTAAATTGATTATTATGTTACTGTTACCATGTGATTCACTTTTGAACTTAACAAAGGTACATGTGGGCTTTGCCAGTGTTTATAAAATCTATTATATACCTAACATCTTTAACTATATATATAGACATACACATATCATACATATATCTTATAGAATGCAATCTTCTTCTTCTTTCTTCAACACCCCATCGCCACACCCACCTTAAACCCACCATCAACCGCCACCCTTCGCCGGAGAACCACCACCATCAACCTTTCTCCATCTTTCTCCTCTCTCTATTTTAATCCGATAACCACCACCTTACACCATCATGATCATGATCGATTAACCCTCATAAACCTCATCTCTCTCTTTCTCTCTCTCTACATATTGTCACAGAAGTTTGAGGCTGCTTTGCTATACATCATCCAACATCACCCCAAAACAAACCCGGTTGCTATTTTTTTTTCTTTTTCTTTTCCTGTTAAGCCTTCGATCAGACCCCAAATGCAACCCAATTTGAAAGCTTATGCTACTTCATTATATCTATTTTTGTTTTGGATAGAACCCTCACCCAACCGACAAAATAACGAAGAAGATAACTATTGAAGATGATGAACAGTAATTCAATGGTGATGATATTATTTGTTCTATACTTGCTATCTCCTGTTCCTGGTTCCGTTTTTGTAATCAATGATAATCACCTGCAATAGTTTATGTTTCCTATTCGATTATAACTACCCTCATCACCTCAAGAACCAACACCACAATTCGAAACCCATCGACAAAACTGCTAGGACTGCAAAACGTTTTCTGTTTCAGCTGCTCCATTCGTTTCCTGTTCAGATGCAAGAACCATCGTGGTTTGTTACTTTTTGATTACAACATCAAATCATGAGGTTTACGGCTACTGTTATGGTTTCTGTTTCGAGTGAGTAATCAAACCCACTTAAATTGTTTTGTTTCCTGTTACTACTATTAATCGAGATATGGCTGTTGCTTATATTCTCTGTAGCTAATTGATGACAAATAATCGATGGAATCTAACTGTTTCCCCTGAACGAAAACCCTTTCTTTTACTTATGTTATTGGGCTAGTTAATGGATTCAAATAATTAAGCATGGATTATAAATATGGGCTTCTTTAAAAAAATTATGTTGGGCTGCTATAATCCCTTATGAGTGGGCCAAAATCCATCAGTTGGGTTGAAAACGATGACAATGAATGTTGTTGTCGACTAAGATGATGTTTGTGATGATACGAAGATGACAATGATATGAAAATGATAAGTGATACGGTGATGAGAATGAAAATGATAATTATGGTAACTAGTTACGACATAATAATGATGATGATTAGACGATATGAGTAGGTGATGGAATCATGAAGATGATGATCATGATGCATGATTAAGATGATGATTTAAGTTTAAGATTGTGATGTAATTAATGAAGAAGGAAATTAGAAACCGAATAAAATGGGTAAAGGTAGATTGGATACGTATTTATTAGAAAAACAGAAACGATTCCATGGTTTAAGGTGTTATCGGGTTAGCGGGACGTCGCGGGTTCAAACCCGGACTTGGGCATTTTTTTAAGGACTACTTCTATGAGGTAGTATTACTATTATCATTATTATTATTATTATTATTATTATTATTATTATTATTATTATTATTATTATTATTATTATTATTATTATTATTATTATTATTATTATTATTATTATTATTATTATTATTATTAGTATTAGTATTAGTATTAGTATTAGTATTATTATTATTATTATTATTATTATTATTATTATTATTATTATTATTATTATTATCATATCATGATTATTAGTAATATAAGTATTATTATTATTAAGTATTATAATTAAGAATATTATTAGTAGTATCATTATTATAAAATTTTCACTTTTATTAAAACTATCATTTTATATCAAAATTTTCACTTCTAGTATTATTATTATTAATATTATTATCATTCTTATTAGTAATATCATTTTATTATCATATTTATTTAAAGTATCATTATTATTAAAATTCACATAACTATTAAAACTACCATTTTTATTAAAATTATCATTATCATTATTATTATTATATTATAACAAATAAAGATTTTGTACATAAAATATACTTATATTACCTATAAATATATATTAAACATATTAACATATATATATATATATATATATATATATATATATATATATATATATATATATATATATAATTTAAGATATAATATATAGACAAAATATAGTAAAAATTCTATATAAACTACAACAACAAATATATAAATATTATATAATTAATAAATAAAATTATGTGATTTCCATTATATTTATTAATAAATATACAAATAATATAGGTTCGTGAATCCAAGGCCAACCCTGCATTGTTCAATGTCGTCATATGTATTTTTACTACAAAATATAGTATCGTGAGTTACATTTGCTCCCTTTTTAAATGCTTTTGCAATATATATTTTTAGGACTGAGAATACATGTGCTTTTATAAATGTTTTACGAAATAGACACAAGTAATTGAAACTCCATTATATCGTTGAATGGATTGAAGTCGAATATGCCCCTTTTAGCTTGGTAGCCTAAGAATTAGGGAACTGGCCCCTAATTGACGCGAATCCTAAAGGTAGATCTACGGGAACTAACAACCCCCATTCTAGAATTTGGAATGCTTTAGTACTTCGAGTTTATCATGTCCGATGGGTGTCCCGGAATGATGGGGATATTCTATATGCATCTTGTTAATATCGGTTACCATGTGTTCAATCCATATGAATGATTTTTATGCATTATGTTTATGAGAAATGGAAATATGAAATCTTGTGGTCTATTAAAATTATGGAAATGATCGATTATGATAAACTAATGAACTCACCAACCTTTTGGTTGACACTTTAAAGCATGTTTATTCTCAGGATTTAAAGAAATCTTCCGCTGTGCATTTGCTCAATTTAAAGATATTACTTGGAGCCATGCATGGCATATTTCAAAAGACGTTGCATTCAAGTCGTTGAGTTAAGTAAAGATTATGATTAAGTAAATGACAGATTAGGTCATTTATAGTTGCATATTATGAAATGGTATGCATGCCTGTCAACTTTCGATGTAAATGAAAGTTTGTCTTTTAAAACGAATGCAATGTTTGTAAAATGTATCATATAGAGGTCAAATACCTCGCAATGTAATCATATGTTATTGTATTCGTTCTGATGGATTAGGACGGGTCTTTACATGTGGTATCAGAGCAATGGTCTTAGCGAACCAGGTCTGCATTAGTGTGTCTAACTGATAAGTCATTAGGATGCATTAGTGAGTCTGGACTTCGACCGTGTCTGCATGTCAAAAGTTTTGCTTATCATTTTTGTCAGAAATTGCCTGTTTATTATTCTTAGTCTAGACACATCTTATTGCATTGATTGCATGAATAGTGTATAGACAAAATCCATATCTTAGCGTATCTGCTAAATCATATCATAGCGTATCTGTTACTGTAAACTTTGTCTGACATATTCCGTAAATTCCTCCGTAATCTACGAAATATTTTGCTCTATATATATATATATATATATATATATATATATATATATATATATATATATATATATATATATATATATATATATATATATATATATATAGATATTCTATGTAATTAGAATACCATCCGATAGCCAGAAAATCATCTCATATCGAAAAAAAATCCTTTATTCAATCGTACAAAATGGAATTCACCATCAGTTCAAGTCCTTCGGATTCCGAAATGGAATCCCAATCAAGCTTCGAAAGCAGTGTGACCGAAATGGATCAACCAATCAGCCATCATCTATTCTGGATGAATTGGGGATGGGTTCGTAGCCTCCTCAATCATTGGAGACAAGAATAAGGTGATCCCTTCCATCCACCACATTGCCCTCTTGGCGAAGAACCTGAAGCACTTACCGGAGAACCTGTCCGAAACACTATTTTCTCTCTCATTTCCAGAGTACCTCGTCACGATTATAAATTACATCAAATTCTAGATTTTATTTATCCACTCGTTTGAACCGACAATCACCCCGGTGTAATAGAAGAAGTCAACGAGCTTCGCGCTCGGGTGGTGGCTTTGGAGAATATGGCGCAAAGGTTACAAACACCAGCACCAGCACCAGCAGCATAAACAGTACCACCATCAGCAACACCAATAGTACCATCACCATCATCAACAGCAACATTCGCATCCCATGCCTCAACATCTCATTCTGTATCTCGAGTATAATTATCATTCTACGTGACGTTCTACATTATTTATCTTCGTTCGACATGATGATTATATAATCTCTAATGTTTTAGAGATTATGTACTCTAATTCTAACCGAAAAGCAAATGAGTTTAATGTTATATTAACTCATTAAATCCATAATTACATCTGAAGAAAATATATATGTATATATGTTTTCATAAAGATTGTAATTAAAAATTCTTTTGTACAAACTGTTAATGGTGAAAATATTTTAACGGGTAGGTAATACCCGAGGAATATTTAGATTTCACATTAATAAATTACACTGTACATTATTCGAAGCTGATTCAACAGTCATTCACTATCCTACTTACAACCACCGATATACGTATCTGTTCACCGCAGAATAACCATTTTCATCCAATTTCAAATTTGGATTTTGATTTACCAGAATCCAACAAGTGGCATAATGAAGAAAACATTGGACAAAATAAAATTTGTTAGAAACAAACAAATTAACTATGAGAAATTTTGTTAAGAATCCACGCTAACTGTTCCTAAGTAACTGTTCCTAGCTAACTAATTACATTTTATTTATCGCAATTTAATTATCGCAATTTATATTCCCGCAATTTTATTTATCGTCATTTAATTTCTGTTATTTATTTTACGCACTTTAAATATCGGGACACGTATACAAGGTTTTGACATATCATATCGACGCATCTATATATATTATTTGGAATAACCATAGACACTCTATATGCAGTAATGCTTGAGTTAGCTATACAGGGTTGAGGTTGATTCTACAATAATATATATACTTTGAGTTGTGATCGAGTCTGAGACATGTATACAATGGGTCACGATACGTATTAATTAATTCGAATATTATATATGAATTATTGAATTATTAACTGTGGACTACAATATTGGACAATTAAAATGAATTAAAATATTGATTTTAACATATGAAACTAAACAATTCTTCAAGTTTGCCACTTGATTTCATCTTAAACCTCATTTGTATCTTGACGATTACAATCTGCATTCAAACTTTTCATGATTCTTGAAAACACCTCAATCTAGAGAATGAATCAACTACATCTCATCTACGGAAAGAAAGATTTATGCATATAATTATGCACCTGAAAACACTCGAAACCTGAGTAAACATTTAGTACGTATCTGTGCTAGCTCCTTGGGCGTTTTTATTACCGAAAATTAACTTTATAATTCCTTTTCAAAATAGCCAATTTTATCACAGCTCCAGCAAGTCAACTTCGACTTTCGTTCAAAACAACCTTATTATAACCATGATATATACGTTGTCTTTTTGCCATCATTACCGGGGAACCTTTCATATTCCACCACATTATCAGCAGATGTACCAGCAACTTTGTTACTCTTTAGCGTAAGCCTCTCCGAAAAATCATTTTATGTACTCATTGAAACCCCATTATCTACTCATCTGCATCTTGTAACGAGAATTGCCATACCAATTATCGAGAATCAGCAATCAGTATTTCGAATCTCGCAATGTTTCTACATCAACAGTTATATGAATATGTATAACATTTATCTCTTAGAATTATGACCTTTAATTCTGAATTTCTGAAAAGCAACCAGTCTGCGAATCAATTCTTTGAGTATCAAAAGAACTGATAAAGCAGCAAAAACTATAGATGACTTTAACAGTCAAAAGTTGGATGAAAAAGAATGGATTGTTGGAAACGCTCAATAGAAAATTTAGTACCGAACAGCGGATTATGCGAAACTATGAAGGAGATTGTGGACAAATCACAAAGACTAAACCTGCTTTTAAAGAATTCAAATGATCCAGTATCTGCTAAAGTCATTAGTGAATATCTTGCTCTTTAATCGCTCTAAATCATCGTGAATGAATTTCTTCATCACAATTTGATTCTAAAATTCTAAGAAATTATCGTATCCTCTATTATAAATATCCTCGATACTTCTGAAGATAATTTCATAACTATTCTTATCCGAAATCATTTATCTTCTCGCGTTATCAGTGTTACATCAAACAGGAGACTGTTTTCATTTCTAAATTCTGAAAAATTCGAATCAAAATATGAATGTTTTTGAAATATTGTTGGGAACTGAAGCATAAGTTAGTATAATATAATGACACTTGATCAACGTGATTATATTACAGTAAGTCATGCTGAGTTTCTAATGGAACGTGATGATTCACAGATCATAACGTCATCATGTGCCATGTTACACGACTCTTATATTCTATCTAATATATAAACATATCAAGCATATAATTTCTTGATAGTCCTATCTTTTCTTTTGAATTCTGGTAATTTAACCAATCAAGATCATGCTATTACAATTTCTCTCTTAGAACGTTAGTCATGTTCATTCGAAACTTCATACCTACAAATTCTGGACCATTACTTGCTGTGCTTAAAGTCGGGAAGAGAAAACAAAAGGGTTGAACTCCCAAAATATAAAGGAAATGAAGAGGGTGAATTTATAGTGAGATATCCGACAGAGCAATTAAAATAGATTATGGTATTAAACCAAAGAAGATCCTAATTTTCTTAATTATCGAAGAATCAAATCTTATATAGATTACGAAGATTTCCTCTAAATCCCTTGAATTCCGGAAATCAACCTAGACAACGTCAAAAGTTAAGATGAAACTTTATTGCTTCAATTCAATCTTTTGTGATAACTTCACTCATACGCTTCGAATAATCGAATTGTTTTATCTGTATTACTCAATAATGATAAAACTTTAATTATCAACGCATATTCGTCATGAAAACATTTTTTATTGTTAGCCATGACGATCTCAATCAAATTTCGGGACGAAATTTCTTTAACGGGTAGGTACTGTGACGATCCGAAAATTTCCGACCAAATTTAAACTTAATCTTTATATGGTTTTGACAAGATAAGCAAAGTCTATTAAACTAAGTCTTAAAATTTTGAATTGTTTCATATATTCATTTGACATCTGACCATTCCTGATGATTCACGAACAATTAATTATAAATAGATATGGGTGTGTATATATATATGTATATAAATAATTGGAAATATAATTTTAATATTATAAGATTTAATTAATTATGTAAAATAAAATGCTATATGATATTATTATTAAAATGAATCAAAATATATACAGAAAGTATATTGAATATATATTTAGATTATTTCAAATTTATTTAGTAAACGTTAGTAACACTCGGTTGTCGCTTCGTTGATTCTAATATAGATCTAATACATATATATATATATATATATATATATATATATATATATATATATATATATATATATATATATATATATATATATATATATATATATATATATATATACGAAGGTCTAAAATAAAAGTTGGGCAATAAATTGATTACAAAGATTATAGGTTTGTTAAAAATATTTTTTACCTTTTTAGTTTGAATATTAATACTCCGTACATATTACTTGGAACTAAAAATAAATATTAGACGAAACTTTTTAGTCAGGTTTCAAACATTTATTTACCAAAATAACTAAAGATATTTAATATAAAAATTTGGGAATTTTAGGAAGACTTTTATATACTAACTGTTTAGCAATGGACACGATATACCATTCGGTGTTAAAACTGTTGGCAGACTCCTCAGGTGTTAATTAAATTGATTATTATGTTACTGTTACCATGTGATTCACTTTTGAACTTAACAAAGGTACATGTGGGTTTTGCCAGTGTTTATAAAATCTATTATATACCTAACATCTTTAACTATATATATAGACATACACATATCATACATATATCTTATAGAATGCAATCTTCTTCTTCTTTCTTCAACACCCCATCGCCACATATCATAAATATTTTCTGTTTCAGCTGCTCCATTCGTTTCCTGTTCAGATGCAAGAACCATCGTGGTTTGTTACTTTTTGATTACAACATCAAATCATGAGGTTTACGGCTACTGTTATGGTTTCTGTTTCGAGTGAGTAATCAAACCCACTTAAATTGTTTTGTTTCCTGTTACTGCTATTAATCGAGATATGGCTGTTGCTTATATTCTCTGTAGCTAATTGATGACAAATAATCGATGGAATCCAGCTGTTTCCCCTGAACGAAAACCCTTTCTTTTACTTATGTTATTGGGCTAGTTAATGGATTCAAATAATTAAGCATGGATTATAAATATGGGCTTCTTTAAAAAAAATATGTTGGGCTGCTATAATCCCTTATGAGTGGGCCGAAATTCATCAGTTGGGTTGAAAACGATGACAATGAATGTTGTTGTCGACTATGATGATGTTTGTGATGATACGAAGATGAAAATGATAAGTGATACGGTGATGAGAATGAAAATGATAATTATGGTAACTAGTTACGACATAATAATGATGATTATTAGACGATATAAGTAGGTGATGGAATCATGAAGATGATGATCATGATGCATGATTAAGATGATGATTTAAGGTTAAGATTGTGTGTAATTAATGAAGAAGGAAATTAGAAACCGAATAAAATGGGTAAAGTTAGATTGGATACGTATTTATGAGAAAAACAGAAACGATTCCATGGTTTAAGGTGTTATCGGGACGTTGCGGGTTCAAACCCGGACTTGGGCATTTTTTTAAGGACTACTTCTATGAGGTAGTATTACTGTTATCATTATTATTATTATTATTATTATTATTATTATTATTATTATTATTATTATTATTATTATTATTATTATTATTATTATTATTATCATATCATGATTATTAGTAATAAAAGTATTATTATTATTAAGTATTATAATTAAGAATATTATTAGTAGTATCATTATTATAAAATTTTCACTTTTATTAAAACTATCATTTTATATCAAAATTTTCACTTCTAGTATTATTATTATTAATATTATTATCATTCTTATTAGTAATATCATTTTATTATCGTATTTATTTAAAGTATCATTATTATTAAAATTCACATAACTATTAAAACTACCATTTTTATTAAAATTATCATTATCATTATTATTATTATATTATAACAAATAAAGATTTTGTATATAAAATATACTTATATTACCTATAAATATATATTAAACATATTAACATATATATATTTTATAATTTAAGATATAATATATAGACAAAATATAGTACAAATTCTATATAAACTACAACAACAAATATATAAATATTATCTAATTAATAAATGAAATTATGTGATTTCCATTATATTTATTAATAAATATACAAATGATATAGGTTCGTGAATCCAAGGCCAACCCTGCATTGTTCAATGTCGTCATATGTATTTTTACTACAAAATATAGTATCGTGAGTTTCATTTGCTCTCTGTTTAAATGCTTTTGCAATATATATTTTTGGGACTGAGAATACATGCGATTTTATAAATGTTTTATGAAATAGACACAAGTAATTGAAACTACATTATATGGTTGAATGGATCGAAGCCAAATATGCCCTTTTAGCTTGGTAGCCTAAGAATTAGGGAACTGGCCCCTAATTGACGTGAATCCTAAAGGTAGATCTACGGGAACTAACAACCCCCATTCTGGAATTTGGAATGCTTTAGTACTTCGAGTTTATCATGTCCGATGGGTGTCCCGAAATGATGGGGATATTCTATATGCATCTTGTTAATGTCGGTTACCAGGTGTTCAATCCATATGAATGATTTTTATGCATGATGTTTATGGGAAATGGAAATATGAAATCTTGTGGTCTATTAAAATTATGGAAATGATCGATTATGATAAACAAATGAACTCACCAACCTTTTGGTTGACACTTTAAAGCATGTTTATTCTCAGAATTTAAAGAAATCTTCCGCTGTGCATTTGCTCAATTTAAAGATATTACTTGGAGTCATTCATGGCATATTTCAAAAGACGTTGCATTCAAGTCGTTGAGTTCAGTAAAGATTATGATTAAGTAAATGACAGATTAGGTCATTTATAGTTGGATATTATGAAATGGTATTCATTCCTGTCAACTTTCGATGTAAATGAAAGTTTGTCTTTTAAAACGAATGCAATGTTTGTAAAATGTATCATATAGAGGTCAAATACCTCGAAATGTAATCATATGTTATTGTATTCGTTCTTATAGATTAGGACGGGTCTTTACAGAATCAACCTCAACCCTGTATAGCTAACTCGATCATTACCGCATATAGAGTGTCTATGGTTATTCCAAATAATATATATATAGATGACGTCGATATGATATGTCAAAACATTGTATACTTGTCTATGGTCTATCAAGATTACATAATATATGTTAGAATACATGTATAATATAATAGAAGTTAGTTAAGTTATGGTTAGTATAGATTTGTTACAAAGTTTCATGTAGCTATAACAAGCAAAAGTATCCAATTTTATTTTACCCATAACTTCTTCGTTTTAAATCCGTTTTGAGTGAATCTAATTGATATGGTTTCATATTGAACCAAATATTAATAATATAAACATAAAAAGTATAGGTTTATATTCAGAAATATAAGTTACAAGTCGTTTTTGAAAGAGATAGTCATTTCCGTCGAAAGAACGACATCTTGATGACCATTTTGAAAAACATACTTCCACTTTGAGTTTAACCATGATTTTTGGATATAGTTTCATGTTCATATGAAATATCATTTTCTCAAAAGAACAACTTCTAAATCAAAGTTTGTCATAGTTTTTAATTATCTAACCCAAAACAGCCCCCGGTTTTACTACAACGGCGTATGTCCGGTTTTACGGTGTTCTTCGTGTTTCCAGATTTTAAATCATTAAGTTAGCATATCATACAGATATATAACATGTGTTTAGTTGATTTTAAAAGTAAAGTTAGAAGGATTTACTTTGTTTACGAACAAGTTTAGAATTAACTAAACTATGTTCTAGTGATTACAAGTTTAAATCTTCGAATAAGATAGTTATATATATATATGAATTGAATGATGTTATGAACATCATTACTACCTCAAGTATAGTTGGTAAACCTACTGGAAATGACAAGAAATGATCTAGAGCTTCAAAAGATCTTGGATGGCTTGAAAGTTCTTGAAGTAGAATCATGACACGGAAACAAGTTCAAGTGTTTTACTGTAGTAAATAGTGTTTTACTGTAACAAATAGTGTTTACTGTAGCAAATAGTGTTTTACTGTAGCAAATAGTATTTCACTTGTACATCTTTGATTTAATTGTATTTATTATTATTATTATTATTATTATTATTATTATTATTATTATATATATATATATATATATATATATATATATATATATATATATAAAATAAAAACTTACATCATAAAAAAATAAAATGATTATATAATCATCACAAGTTATGACGTTCGTGAATCATCAGGCAAATGGGGTGGTCAATTGTCTTCATAAACTCATTTCAATTAATCAAGTCTTAACAAGTTTGATTGCTTAAAATGTTGGAAACATTTAATCATGTAAATATAGTTTTCATTTAAAATATAAACATGGAAAAGTTCGGGTCACTATAGTACCTACCCGTTAAATAAATTTCGTCCCGAAATTTTAAGCTGTTGAAGGTGTTGACTCATCTTCTGGAAATAAGCGTGGGTATTTCTTCTTCATCTGATCTTCATTTTCCCAGGTGAACTTGGGTCCTCTACGTGCAATCCATCGAACCTTAACAATTGGTATTTTATTTTGCTTAAGTCTTTTAACCTCACGATCCATTATTTTGAACGGGTTCTTCAATGAATTGAAGTTTTTCATTGATTTGGATTTTGTCTAAAGGAATAGTGAGATCTTCTTTAGCTAAGCATTTCTTCATATTCGAGACGTGAAAGGTATTATGTACGCCGGCTAATTGTTGTGGTAATTCAAGTTGATAAGCTACCGGTCCGACACGATCAATAATCTTGAATGGCCCAATGTATCTCGGGTTTAGTTTTCCCCGTTTTCCAAAACGAACAATACCTTTCCAAGGTGATACTTTAAGCATGACCATGTCACTAATTTCAAATTCTATATTTTTTCTTTTACTGTCTGCGTAGCTCTTTTGCCGACTTTGGGCGGTTTTCAACCGTTGTTGAATTTGAATGATTTTCTCAGTAGTTTTTTGGATAATTTCTGGACCCGTAATTTGTCTATCTCCCACTTCACTCCAACAAATCAGTGACCTGCACTTTCTGCCATAAAGTGCCTCAAACGGTGTCATCTCAATACTCAAGTGGTAACTGTTGTTGTAGGAAAATTCTGCTAACGGTAGATGTCGATCCCAACTGTTTCCAAAATCAATAACACATGCTCGTAGCATGTCTTCAAGAGTCTGTATCATCCTTTCACTTTGTCGATCGGTTTGTGGATGATAGGCAGTACTCATATCTTGACAAGTTCCCAATGCTTGTTGTAACGTTTGCCAAAACCTTGAAACAAATCTACCGTCCCTATCAGAGATAATACAGATTAGTATTCCGTGTCTAGAGACGACTTCCTTCAAGTATAGTCGTGCTAAATTTTCCATTTTATCATCTTCTTGCATTGGTAGAAAGTGCGCTGATTTGGTGAGACGATCGACTATTACCTAAATAGTATCATAACCACTTGCAGTCCTTGGCAATTTAGTAATGAAATCCATGGTAATGTTTTCCTATTTCCATTCCGGGATTTCAGGTTGTTGAAGTAGACCTGATGGTTTTTGATGTTCAGCTTTTACCTTAGAACACGTCAAACATTCTCCTACGTATGTAGCAATATCAGCTTTCATACCCAGCTACCAAAAATGTTTCTTGAGATCTCGGTACAACTTTCCCGCTCCGGGATGTATTGAGTATCTGGTTTTATGTGCTTCACTGAGTACCATTTCTCTCACACCTCCAAACTTTGGTACCCAAATTCTTTCAGCCCTATATCGAGTTCCGTCTTCCCGAATATTAATATGTTTCTCCGATTCTTTGGGTATTTCATTCTTCAATTTTCCCTCTTTTAAAACTCCCTGTTGCGCCTCCTTTATTTAAGTAGTAAGGTTAGTACGAATAATTATATTCATAGCTTTTACCCGCATAGGTTCTCTGTCCTTTCTACTCAAAGCGTCGGCTACCACATTCTCCTTTCCCGGGTAGTAACGAATCTCAAAATCGTAATCATTCAACAATTCAATCCACCTACGCTGCCTCATGTTCAGCTGTTTCTGATCAAATATATATTGGAGACTTTTGTGGTCGGTATATATAATACTTTTGACTCCATATAAGTAGTGCCTCCAAGTCTTTAATGCAAAAACAACAGCGCCCAATTCCAAATCATGAGTCGTATAATTTTGCTCGTGAATCTTCAATTGTCTGGAGGCATATGCAATTACCTTCGTTCGTTACATTAATACACAACCGAGGCCTTACTTTGAGGCGTCACAATATATCACAAAGTCATCATTCGCTTCAGGCAATGACAATATAGGTGCTGTAGTTAGCTTTTTCTTCAATAACCGAAACGCTTTCTCTTGTTCATCCTTCCATTCAAATTTCTTCCCTTTATGCGTCAATGCAGTCAAGGGTTTTGCTATTTTGGAAAAATCTTGGATGAATCTTTTGTAGTAACCAGCCAATCCTAAAAATTGGCGTATATGCTTTCGGAGTTTTCGGGGTTTCCCACTTTTCAACGGTTTCAATTTTTGTCGGATCAACCTGAATACCTTCTTTGTTCACTATATGACCGAGAAATTGAACTTCTTCCAACCAAAATGCACACTTTGTAAACTTAGCGTATAGTTTTTCTTTCATCAACAACTCTAGCATTTTTCTCAAATGTTCTTCGTGCTCTTGATCATTCTGTGAGTAAATAAGTATGTCATCGATGTAGACAATGACAAATTTATCAAGATATGGTCCACACACGAGGTTCATGAGGTCCATGAACACATCTGGTGCGTTAGTCAGTCCAAACGGCATAATCATAAACTCATAATGACCGTAACGCGTCCTAAAAGCAGTCTTTGGAATACCATCCTTCTTCACCCGCATTTGATGATTCCCGGAATGTAAATCGATCTTCGAATAAACTGACGGACCTTGTAATTGGTCAAATAATTCGTCGATTCTCGGGAGTGGATAACGGTTCTTGATGGTAAGTTTGTTCAACTCTCTGTAGTCGATACATAACCTGAATGTACCATCTTTCTTTTTGATAAACAAAACAGGAGCTCCCCACGGTGATGTGCTTGGTCGAATGAAACTATGCTCCAAAAGTTCTTGTAATTGGCTTTGTAACTCTTTCATTTTGCTGGGTGCGAGTCTATATGGCGCACGAGCTATTGGTGCAGCTCCGGGTACAAGATCTATTTCAAATTCAACAGATCGATGTGGAGGTAGTCCCGGTAATTCTTTCGAAAATACATCGGGAAATTCTTTTGCGACGGGAACATCATTGATGTTCTTCTCTTCTGTTTATACTTTCTCGACATGTGCTAGAACAGCATAGCAACCTTTTCTTATTAGCTTTTGCGCTTTCAAATTACTAATAAGATTTAGTTTCACGTTGCTCTTTTCTCCGTACACCATTAAGGGTTTTTCTTTTTCTCGTACGATACGAATTGCATTTTTGTAACATACGATCTCTGCTCTCTCCTTTTTCAACCAGTCCATGCCAATTATCACATCAAAACTCCCTAACTCTACTGGTATCAAATCAATCTTAAACGTTTCGTTAACCAGTTTAATTTCTCGATTCTGACATATTTTATCTGCTGAAATTAATTTACCGTTTTCTAATTCGAGTAAAAATTTATTATTCATAGGTGTCAATGGACCACTTAATTTAGCATAAAAATATCTTCTCATATAGCTTCTATCCGCACCCGAATCAAATAAAACATAAGCAGATTTATTGTCAATAAGAAACGTACCCGTAACAAGCTCCGGGTCTTCCTGCGCTTCTGCCGCATTAATATTGAAAACTCTTCCACAGCCTTGCCCATTAGTATTCCCTTGGTTTGGGCAATTTCTAATAATGTGGCCCGGTTTTCCACATCCATAACAAACTACGGCGGCATTATTTATTCTGACATTATTTGTTCCTTTAATTTTGTTATTCGTCGGTCCGTAGACCTCACACTTCACTGCACCATGACCATTTCTTTTACACTTGGTGCAAAATGTCATGCAGAACTCATTCGGATGGTACTCTTCACACCTTTGGCATGGCTGTTTCTGCTTCTTGTTGTTATAGGGATTGTTGTTGTTGCGGTTTTTATTGTTGTTGGGATGATTGTTATAGTTGTTGTTATTGGGATGGTTTTTGTTGCGTTTATTGTTGCGAAAAATGGTGCGATTGTGGTTGTGATTTTGGTGTTAATTGTTGATGCGATAGTTACTGTTGTTGTGTTGGTAACTCTTGTCACTGTTTTCTTCCCACTTCCTCTTGACTTGCTTCACTTTGACCTCCTCGGCCGCCTGCTCTTTATTCCTTCCCTCGATCTGGTTTATAAGTTTAGGAGCCATTCGGCTTGCCTTTTGCATTGAAGTGGGTGCTCTCGCACTCACATCCTCCTGAATTCTCTCTGGTAGTCCCTTTACAAATGCATCAATATGCTCTTCTTCATCTTCGAACACTCTTGGACACAATAAACACAACTCAGTGAATCGTCATTCATATGTGGTGATATCGAATCCTTGTGCTCGTAATTCTCTAAGCTCGGTTTTGAGCTTATTGACTTCGTTTCTGGGACGGTACTGCTCATTCATCAAGTGTTTGAATGCTGACCACGGTAGTGCGTAAGCAGCATCTTGTCCCACCTATTCGAGGTATGTGTTCCACCATGTTAACGCAGTACCTGTGAAGGTATGCATGGCGTACTTTACCTTGTCTTCTTCAATACATTTGCTTATAGCAAACACAGATTCGACCTTCTCGGTCCAACGTTTCAGTCCGACTGGTCCTTCAGTCCTATCGAATTCCAGAGGCTTACAGGCAGTGAAAGCCTTGTAGGAGCTTCCTACACGGTTTCCTATGGAGTTAACTCCACTGCTAGACCCTGAATTATTGTTGTTGTTTTGCATTGCGCCCTGTACTGCCGCTATGTTTGCAGCAAGGAATGCATGGAAATCTTCTTCGTTCATATTCAAGTTCTGTCGAGTAGTCGGTGCCATTTCCTTCAAAAATAACCAAAAGAGTTAAGTTAATCATATAGAATATTAGGTCTAGTTAATAGTATTTCGTAGCATAATATGAACTTATTTATAAAAGCCTTTTCTTTATATTAGCGTTTTATAATTTTTAGTTCGGGTAGTACCTACCCGTTAAGTTCATACTTAGTAGCTAATATACAATTCAACTACTACAATTCTATATGAAAAACGGATTACAATAATATTACGTTCAAATTTTTATACAATATTTTACAAACGTACAATATCACTATTTTACATATAGCATGAAATATAGTACACAATAACTTCGATACAAGGCACTCGCGAAGACCATTCTAGTTTAACGCAAGTCGTTCAGCAAAGGCAATCAAGACACGTAATTCGTAGGTCCAGAAACAAGTCATGCATTCGGGTTTTACTAATACTATTTCCCATCCTTGGTCTTGTGGAAAATAAATGTGGTGACCGTTGGCTAGGCAGCATGTTGTAACGTCTTCAAAAGGACGGGGGTTACGTAATGCCCAATACCCCCGTAACAATCTGCAAATCTTGTTTCTCACCCCAACTACTGAATCCGTCACTTGTGGGAATGTTTTAATTAACAGTTGTAATCCGATGTTCTTTTTCTCAATTTGGTGAGAAGCGAACATCACTAACTCATAAACATAACATGCTTCTTTAATTTGCATGTTGGAAGCTCTTTCTAAAGAACGAAGTCCTATGTTGGGATATGTGGAGTCAAAATAGGCTCTCAACCCGTAGCGTAAAATTGCATTTGGGTTCTCCGCACTTAATGCTTTAAAGAAAACACGGCGTAACTTAAGGTCTCTCCAATGTGATATACCTCATCTTTCAAAGGAAAGCCTTTTATAAACTAAGGCATGCCTGGAACGTCTTTCAAATGTTCGACAAACAAATTTCGCCATAAACAATTGAGCCGATGAATCCTGACCGACTCTAGACAAAATTTCATCAATCATATCCCCTAGTTGGTCTTCTAAAATATTCGGTTGTCTATCCTTAACATCAATTTTGTGTTTTTATACTGTAAAATAGACGAGGATTAGATTCGTAAAAGATAATTAACAAACAATACAAGCAATTTTTACCTATATCATAAAAGTACAAGCACACTATAATACATATATTACACAGCATGATTACAACTCTTTATTCCGACTCACTTGTTTCTTCCTCGTCGGACTTAGTTCGTTTAGCTAATTTCTTAGGGATACATGGTGCTCCTCTAATACGAGCCGTCATTTTCACAAATGGTCTAGAAAAACTTGGTGGTTTAGATGTTCCCAGGTTATAGTTAAAAATTTAAGAAGTAAGGGTGTTTACGGTATACACCATCGGGGTATTTCATGTTAACATAAAGTTCATCGGTTTTGGACTCGAGTTTTTCTATTTTGATAGCTTTTCCCTTATTATTTTCTTTTGTCTTATTAAATTGAGCCGATGTAATTTCTATAACATTATCAGAATCCTCATCGAGATCTGATTCATCGGAAAATTGGTAATTTTCCCAATATTTTTCCTCCTCAGCGGAGACACCACAAACCATTTTTAACTTTGGTCCATTAATTGATGATTTTCTTTTATTTATCTGTTTTTCTGTGGTTCCTAATATTTCCTCCTCCGGAACCTCTTCTTCCGTTTCCTCTTCTTCCGGTTCCTCTTCTTCCGGTTCTTCTTCTTCTTCTTCCGGATTTTGTGAATCTTCCCACAATTCATTCGACTCTTCATTATTATTAGGTGAGTCGATGGGATTTGTACTAGAGGTAGACATCTATCACACAATATCAAACATGTTAAGAGATTAATATATCACATAATATTTACATGTTAACAATATATAGTTTCCAACAAAAAGTGTTAAGCAATCGTTCTTCAAGTAAACACGGTCGTAGTCCAGACTCACTAATGCATCCTAACAAACTCGGTTAGACACACTAATGTAAATTTCTGGTTCTCTAAGACCAACGCTCTGATACCAACTGAAATGTCCCATTCATATCAATTATAAATGTTTCATATTAATTGGTTTCGTTGCGAGGTTTTGACCTCTATATGAGACGTTTTTCAAAGACTGCATTCGATTTTTAAAACAAACCATAACCTTTACTTTATCAATAAAGGTTTAAAAGACATAGCGTAGATTACCAAATAATGGTAATCTAAAGTACAACGTTTACATACGACCATTACATAATGGGTTACGATAATATATTACAACAATTTATTTTCCGAATGCATTTTTTCTTTAAACATTATCATACAAGCATGCTGACTCTGAATCTTGTCCTTAATTTAGCATGCAACAGCGGAAGCTCTTAATAATCACCTGAGAATAAAATGCTTAAAACGTCAACAAAAATGTTGGTGAGTTATAGGTTTAGCCTATATGTATATCAATTTGTAATAATAGACCACAAGATTTCACTTTTCATAAACATCCATCTCATATCAGGCATTTCGCAAACTGCATAGAGATAAAAATCACTCATATGGTGAACACCTGGTAACCGACCTTAACAAGATGCATATAGAATATCCCCATCATTCCGGGACTCCTTTCGGACATGATAAATTCGAAGTATTAAAGTATCAGGTACTTTGGATGGGGCTTGTTGGGCCCAATAGATCTATCTTTAGGATTCGCGTTAATTAGGGTGTCTGTTCCCTAATTCTTAGATTACCAGACTAAAAAGAGGCATATTCGATTTAATAATTCAACCATAGAATGTAGTTTCACGTACTTGTGTCTATTTTGTAAAACATTTATAAAACTGCATGTATTCTCATCCCAAAAATATTAGATTTTAAAAGTGGGACTATAACTCACTTTCACAGATTATCATTTCTTCGAGAATTAGACTTGGCCACTAGTCGATTCACGAACCTATAACAAATATATACATATATATCAAAGTTTGATCGAAATATATTCATACCATAGTTTATTACGTTTTAACGATTTAAGTTTGTTAAGTTGACAGTCCAACGTTAGTAGTCCATAATTAATTGTCCACAGTTAGTAGTACATAAATAAATCTGTGACGACCCGGAAACTTTCGACTAATTTTGAACCAAACTCTCGATGCAATTTAATATTTGTAACACGATAAGCAAAGTCTGTTATGTTGAGTCTCAAAATTTTGAACTGTTTTCATGCATCATTTAACTTCGACCATTCTCGATGATTCACGAACCATTAATTGTAAATAAATGTGTATACATACAAAAATACATAGAAGTTGTTATATTATTATTACTAATATTATTATTATCATTAACAAATATTAATAATATTATAACTAATATTATTAATATCATTAATAATATTATTATTATCATTTTATTATTATTATCATTATTAATTATTATTAAACTTATTAAGATCCTTATTATTGTTATTATTAATATCATCATATTATGATTATTATTACTTTTATTACTATTATTAATATTATTATTAGTATTTATATTTTTATTAATATAATTATAATTATTAATATTACTTATAAAAAAAATAATCATCAGATATATGGATTTAGAATCAGAATCAGTTACAAGTAACAATCAAAACTGTATATGATTTGTTCCTATCTGATTTTGTTACAAGTCTCAATCTGCTTTTAAATTTCCATTTTTGTTTCTTCTTCTGATCGAATACTTCTGTCGATTCAATCCAACTACAAAACAAAATGTTAAACGAATATTGTAGCTGTATTAAATCTCCCTTTCACTTCATATAACTTTCTACTGACTGAAATTCAAGAACGAAGAACCAAAAGAATAAAAAAAAGATCAATTCTGTTTCACGTACCAATCAAGCTTTATATTTTATTTTTATTTATGTCCTTCTTTCTCTGATTATAGATTCCTGGTCGACCATCATCACTAGATAACAAACTATTATACTGCTTCAAATATTCGATTTACAAGATATTATATATTGCATTGGTTTACTGCAACTCCGAAAGAAAAGAAGAAAAATCAATAAAAATTAGGAAATATATTCTTATATCGATTCAATTGTCCTTCCTATCTGTTAAAAGTAATTTATTTGAATAACTTACAGCTATAAGACAATTGATCAATCACATAACGTAACAAATTCAGCTGCACATCATTATCTACTTTCTATATTTTTATTTTTATCTTTTGTTTCCTTCTTCTGAACTTGATTCTCGTCGACCAAATCATGCTATATATAAACGACCAATACATATAGCTCGAGGAACTTACATAACACTACACTCGGTAACCACCTTCTTCATCATCAAAACCTTCACCCAGGAGAGCCACCATCATTCGAGAACTACTCAACGAAACCTATTTGTTATATTTTTTTTTTCTTGTTCGATCACAACCAATTTGCTATCTACGATCAAGAACCATAGCACCTTCTCCTATCCCCTTCTTATCTTGTCAGATTCTTTTTCAATGAACTCAAACATTTGCCATTGGCTATAACTATAATCGCCACCTCACCTCAATCGCCACCATCACCAAAGTTCACTGCTGAAGCTACGTTTCTGTTTTGACTTTGTTACTGCAACAATGGTGCGTCTCACTTCTGTTTTCTGTCTGAAGACAGCCACCACCCAACCGAATTCATCACCCCCAAATTACTTGTTTCTATTTGATATTTATAAACCAAACAACCCATTTAATCACCACCACTAGCCACACATATGCATGCTACAACATTCTTTCTACCATTTTTTTTTGTTTCTTTCAATGCTGCATGCATGCTTCCTTTATGTTCCTGTTGGAAGCTAAACTCAAAAAAGAGAAGGTAATTTTGTTGAGTCGAAATGATCACAATTAGCTTTGTCACTGTGATTATTAATATACACCCAATCAATCTTGAGAAAAACTATACATGTGGGACTAAATAGATAAGTGGCCGACATTTATTAAAAAGAAAAGATGTTGTATCAATTTTGCAAGTTGGAAACAAATTGCTAAGTGGCCAACCATTGCTAGGAGCCTAGGATAACACTCATATACCATACTAAATTCATAGAGATTTTGATGGCCATGTGGGTGTCCAATAATTGATCAAGTCCACCAAGCAAACCCCACTTGAATTACTACTGGGTGATTTGATCCCATTTACAAACATATAGCTTGCCTTTTTAATTGAAGTTGTAGCCGACATTTACCAAGTATAACCTCACTTGGTTTCTTTTTTTTCCTCTCCAAAAAGAACCAAACCCCACTAAACCCTCGTTCAATCCCTTTTTGCTTCCTTCTGCAGCTAATTTTTTTTTTATTTATCTGTTTCCCGTTTCTAACCTGGATCGAGAACATAATAATTATTTTGGGCCAAATCTTTATTGGACTGCTTATTTGAACAGCCTGCTAAGTGTATTTACTTATTTTCGTTTGGGCTGAGTGTTATTTTTTAGTGGGCCGAGACCCAACTCGTTTTCTTTTAGACTGCTGAGATTTTTCTTTTGTGAATCAAAGAGATAATGATGATGAATCATGTTACACTAAATGGTGTAGATAATGACTTAATGATGAGGTCATATTGATGATGAGACACTAACAGAATGATAATAATAATATTAAGGTGCTGTTATAATGATACGGGATAATCATAATAACCGAATTATGATAATAATATAATGAAGATGACGATATGATTTTGGTAACGGGAATGAGGATGATTATATTATCGACATGATATAGGTTGATAATGATGAAATTCCATGATTGTGATGATGATCATGATCGATATTGATGATGACGAGGTGAGCTCAATGATAATAATGAGGGACTGTAAGAATTAGAAGATGATGATATGAAAGAGGAAGAAGAAAACATAAATTTACGAATTAAATGAATTTAAGGTAGTAACTAAAACAGAAAATACGAAGTAGAGCAATGGTTAGGCGTGTGGTTTGGGCTAATGAGAGGTCACGGGTTCGAACCTGGACTAAAGCATTTTTTTTTAGAAAAAGAAGAAAAAGAAAGACACCTGGATATAGTTATATCTATTAGTATGTGAAGTTAAAACAGAAGTATAGAAACATCATAATGGTTAAGGATGTTATCGGGTTAGCGGGAGGTCGCGGGTTCAAACCTGGGCTTGGGCATTCATTTTCTTTTTGACTACTTCTTTGAGGTAGTTTACTTATTACTCATTATTATTATTATTATTATTATTATTATTGTTATTATTATTATTATTAAGGTTACAAAAATTATTATTTTCAATATTAACATATAATAATTATTATCATAAAATGATAGTAATAGTATTATTATTAAAATTATTATTATTATAATTAGTATTATTATTATTATTATTATTATTATTATTATTATTATTATTATTATTATTATTATTTTTATTATTATTATTATTATTATTATTATTATTATTATTATTATTATTATCATCATCATTTTTGTTATTACTAGGATCATTATTATTATTATTATTAATAGTATTATTTTTGTAACAAATTATTGATTTTTGAGATAATATATATATATATATATATATATATATATATATATATATATATATATATATATATATATATATATATATATATATATATATATATATATATATTAACATAACTATATATATGAATATTGATTCTTTTACAAAATAACCATATATAGAACACAACTGAGGATATAAAACATAAATAAAGTATATATAGTTATATAACTACAACACTTAATATACATAAATATTATATAGAAGGAATTATGTGATTATATGTGTTAATATATATACTTGATATAGGTTCGTGAATCCGAGGCCAACCCTGCATTGTTCAGTTTCGTAGTATGCATATTTTTACTAAAAATATCGTATCGTGAGTTCATCTGATTCCCTTTTACTCTTTACATTTTTTTTGCTGAGAATACAAGCGTTGTTTTTATAACTGCTTTATTAAATGCTTTTGAAATATATTTTGAACTGAGAATACATGAAATGCTTTTATAAATGTTTGACGAGATAGACACAACCAAAACATTCCTCGAATGAATTATTATGCAGACAGAAGTTCTGTGGATTATTATTGAATTAGTTGGACGTTATAATTGCCAGTAATTGTTGTGAATATTTTCCCCTGATTATTATTGCTTGGTAACCTAAGAATTAGAAACGGGTATGGCCCTAATTCACGCGAATCCTAAAGGTAGCTATCGGGTTTAACACCCCCACCCAGAATGTTCACTGGACGGAAGAGCTAGTGGGCGTGGTGTTTAGTACTTCGAAGTTTATATATTATACAGACAAGATGTTCTGTTTTGGGGATATTTATTGATGCGCATTATATGTTAAGGTCGGTTACCATGTTGAGCAATGAAATCTAAGCGAATGTTATGTATTGAGAGAATGATTTTTATATACAGGTTATGTGTATTAGTTTTGTGCACGAGATATGTGTACGGTTATTTAAAAATCGCGATGCAACCTACGGGGGAGAAAAGGATACGAACCTACTCTGCTAAGCATTATAAAAAATGGTTTCGTACACGAGATAGGTGTACTGTATTTAAATCTTGTGGTCTATCAAAATGATGAATTTTATTATTTATGATAAACCTATGAACTCACCAACATTTTGGTTGACACTTTAAAGCATGTTTATTCTCAGGTTTTAAAGAAATCTTCCGTTGTACATTTGCTCAATTTAAAGATACTACTTGGAGTCATTCATGGCATATAGAAGTCAGAACCTCGCAATGGGACCATCTGTTAAAGATTTCGTCCAGGTGGATTAGGACGGGTCATTTCAGGTGGTATCAGAGTGGTGGTCTTAGTGAACCAGGTCTTGCATTAGTGTGTCTAACTGGTAGTTGTTAGGATGCATTAATGAGTCTGGACTTCGACCTAGTAGTTGTTAGGATATATTAATAAGTCTGGACTTGAACCTAGTATGCATGTCAAAAGTTTTGCTTACCATTCTTTGTCGAAAAATATCTACCTATCATTTTCAGTCTCGACATGTCTTATTGCAATTATTGTATAGATGATGTACAGACAAATTCATATCCCATTACATTAAACCTTGTCTGGCACGTTTCCTTAATTCCCTCTGTAATCTACGGGATCTTCTGTATTATATAAAGGTATTAAGTATTCTAAGTAATTAGAATATCATCCGATATTCAAAAATCATTTCATATCAAAAATCCTTTATCTAACCGTGCAAGATGAATTCTGCAACCAGTTCAAGTTCCTCGACTTCAAAAGCTATTCCGATATGGATATTCACCTAAGCTCCGAAAGAAGTGTAACCGGAATGGATCAACCAATCAGCCATCATCAATTCTGAATGAATTGAGGATGGGTTCATAGTTGACTTAATTAATGGAGACACGAAGAAGGCGATCCTTTCCATCAACAGAATTCACCTCTTGGTGAAGAACCTGAAGCACTTACCGGCGAACCTGTTCGAAACACCATTTTCTCTCTCATTTCCCGAATATCTCGCCATGATTATATACAATCTCAAATTCAAAACCTTATTCACCCGCTTGTTGCAACTGCCAATCATCCCGGAGTAATCAAAGAAGTCAACGAGCTTCGCGCCTGAGTAATAATTTTGGAGAATATGGTGCAAAACTTACCAGCTTCAGCCACATCACCGACACTAACAGAACCACCAGCAATAGCATCTGTACCATCAACACCACACGCCACAATATCACAATCTATACCCCAAGCATGATCTTCGTTCTACATATTGATTTACATGGATTATCTTCGTTCTACGTATCGTTCTACCTCATTTATCTTCGTTCGACATGGCGATTACGTAATCTCTAATATTTTAGAGATTATGTACTATAATTCTAACCGTAAATCAGATGAGTTTAATATCATATTAACTCATTAAATCTATGATTACATCTGAAGAAAATATATATGTATATATATTTTCATAAAGATTGTAATTAAAAGTTCTCTTGTACAAACTATTAATGGTGAAAATATTTTAACGGGTAGATAATACCCGAGAAATATTTAGATTTCATATTAATATGTTATATTGTACATTCTTCAATTCTGATTCAACAATCATTAACTATCCTATTTGCATCTGCAAATATATGTATCCGAAGAACAATCATTTTCGTTCAATTACATATTCTGATTTTGACCGATCAGAATCCAAGTCAAGATTTGACAAGTGGCATAATGAAGAAAATAATGGACAAAAATAAAATTGATTAGTAACCAATTAATTAACTACATAAAATTTTGAACATATACTAACCAAATCCTAGATAACTGTTCCTATACCCGATATGACTATTTCCTTAATTTTGTCGTTTTAATTATCTCAATTTTAATACTCGCAATTTTATTTATCGTCATTTAAATACTGTTATTTATTTACGCACTTTAAATATCGTCGGATAAATCGGGACACATGTACACAATATGTTGATTAATTCTAAACATTATATATTGGACCATTGGACTAATGGACTATTGGACTACTAACCTTGGACAATTAAAAAATATTAAAAGAATAGAAAATATAAATTACAACACATATTGACATAAAATATCATTAATAAGTTACATCTACTACAGTTAAATATTTCCTCAAGTTTGCCACTTGATTTCATCTTAATCATTGTATGTATTTTGACGATTACAATCTGCGTTCAAACCCTTCAAAATTCTTGAAAACACCTCGGATTGGTAACCAATGATTCAGATATGAGAATATTGATAAAGCAGTATAAATGGCTGAGAGTCTTAGAAGACAAGAGTTTGATAACAAAAGAATGCTACGTTGGAAAAGATCGGGAAAAACATCGAAATCTTCTTTCTTCATTATAATATTTTTAATATTTCTATGATATCGTTATATCTTCCTTAGTCGTAAATATTCTCAACATTTTCGAAGGTATCTTTATATCGTTTTCATTCGTAAGTATCTTCGCTGTCATTCTATCCTTAGTACATCGTATTAAAAATTATTTTGATTTCCAAAATTCAGTGAAACCCTGAAGTTTTAAATTCTTGGATATTTTAGAGTAATATTGGAATGAAAGCATGAGTTAATGCAATATAATGACACTCAATCAACGTAATTATATTACAGTAAATCATGCGGAAGTTCTAATGGAATGTGATGATGGTAATACTTGATCAACCTTACCATCACCACGAACCGTGTTATTTGACATGTATTCATCACGAATCATATTACTTGATTCGAATTCATCATGAAACTGAACTCAATTCGGGAAGAGCAGTCATAAATCTATCTACGTATCAATCTCGAAGAAAATATCTAATCTTATCATTTTATTTTTCGATGAAACATTCTTAGACGACTAAAATCTTTCTATTAAGATTTTGAGTTCAAATCTGGTACTAAAACATTCTCGATTTCAATTCTAACTGTCACCACTCAAATTTCGGGATGAAATTTCTTTAACGGGTAGGTACTGTGATGACCCGAAAATTTTTGACTAATTTTAAACCAAACTCTCGATGCGATTTAATATTTCTAACACGATAAGCAAAGTCTGTTATGTTGAGTCTCAAAATTTTGAACTGTTTTCTTGCATTCATTTAACTTCGACCATTCTCGACGATTCACGAACCATTAATTGTAAATAAATGTGTATACATACAAAAATAAATAGAAGTTGTTATATTATTATTATTACTAATATTATTATTATCATTAACAAATATTAATAATATTATAACTAATATTATTAATATCATTAATAATATTATTATTATCATTTTATTATTATTATTATCATTTTATTATTATTATCATTATTAATTATTATTAAACTTATTAAGATCCTTATTATTGTTATTATTAATATCATCATATTATGATTATTATTACTTTTATTACTATTATTAATATTATTATTAGTATTTATATTATTATTAATATAATTATAATTGTTAATATTATTTATAAAAAAAATAATCATCAGATATATGGATTTAGAATCAGAATCAGTTGCAAGTAACAATCAAAACTGTATATGATTTGTTCCTATCTGATTTTGTTACAAGTCTCAATCTGCTTTTAAATTTCTATTTTTGTTTCTTCTTCTGATCGAATACTTCTGTCGATTCAATCCAACTACAAAACAAAATGTTAAATGAATCTTGTAGCTGTATTAAAGCTCCCTTTCACTTCATATAACTTTCTACTGACTGAAATTCAAGAACGAAGAACCAAAAGAATCAGAAAAAGGATCAATTCTGTTTCACGTACCAATCAAGCTTTATATTTTATTTTTATTTCTGTCCTTCTTTCCCTGATTATAGATTCCTGGTCGACCATCATCACTAGATAACAAACTATTATACTGCTTCAAATATTCGATTCACAAGATATTATATATTGCATTGGTTTACTGCAACTCAGAAATAAAAGAAGAAAAATCAATAAAAATTAGGAAATCTATTCTTATATTGATTCAATTGTCCTTCCTGTCTATTAAAAGTAATTGAGTCGAATAACTTACAGCTATAAGACAATTGATCAATCACATATCGTAAAAAATTCAGTTGCACATCATTATCTACTTTCTATATTTTTATTTTTATCTTTTGTTTCCTTCTTCTGAACTTGATTCTCGTCGACCAAATCATGCTATATATAAACGACCAATACATATAGCTCGAGGAACTTACATAACACTACACTCGGTAACCACCTTCTTCATCATCAAAACCTTCACCCAGGATATCCACCATCATTCGATAACTACTCAACGAAACCTATTTGTTATATTTTTTTTTCCTTGTTCGATCACAACCAATTTGCTATCTACGATCAAGAACCATAGCACCTTCTCCTATCCCCTTCTTATCTTGTCAGATTCTTCTTCAATGAACTCAAACATTTGCCACTGGCTATAACTATAACCGCCACCTCACCTCAACCGCCACCATCACCAACGTTCACTGCTGAATCTACGTTTCTGTTTTGACTTTGTTACTGCAATAATGGTGTGTCTCACTTCTGTTTTCTGTCTGAAGACAGCCACCACCCAACCGAATTCATCACCCCCAAATTACTTGTTTCTATTTGATATTTATAAACCAAACAACCCATTTAATCACCGCCACTCGCCACACATATGCATGCTACAACATTCTTTCTACCATTTTTTTTTTCTTTCAATGCTGCATGCATGCTTCCTTTATGTTCCTGTTGGAAACTAAACTCAAGAAAGAGAATGTAATTTTGTTGAGTCGAAATGATCACAATTAGCTTTGTCAATGTGATTTTTAATATACACCCAATCAATCTTGAGACAAACTATACTTGTGGGACTAAATAGAAAAGTGGCCGACATTTATTAAAAAGAAAAGATGTATCAATTTTGCAAGTTGGAAACAAATTGCTAAGTGGCCAACCATTGCTAGGAGCCTAGGATAACACTCATATACCATACTAAATTCATAGAGATTTCGATGGCCATGTGGGTGTCCAATATTTGATCAAGTCGACCAAGCAAAACCCACTTGAATTACTACTGGGTGATTTTATCCCATTTACAAACATATAGCTTGCCTTTTTAATTGAAGTTGTGGCCGACATTTACCAAGTATAACTCAACTTGGTTTCTTTTTTTTCCTTTCCAAAAAGAACCAAACCCCACTAAACCCTCGTTCAATCCCTTTTTGCTTCCTTCGGCAGCTAATTTTTTATTTATTTATCTGTTTCCCGTTTCGAACCTGGATCGAGAACATAATAATTCTTTTGGGCCGAATCTTTATTGGACTGCTTATTTGAACAGCCTGCTAAGTGTATTTACATATTTTCATTTGGGCTGAGTGTTATTTTTTAGTGGGCCGAGACCCAACTCGTTTTCTTTTAGACTGCTGAGATTTTTCTTTTGTGAATCAAAGAGATAATGATGATGAATCATGTTACACTAAATGGTGGAGATAATGACTTAATGATGAGGTCATATTGATGATGAGACGCTAACAGAATGATAATAATAATATTAAGGTGCTGTTATAATGATACGGGATAATCTTAATAACTGGATTATGATAATAATATAATGAAGATGACGATATGATTTTGGTGACGGGAATGAGGATGATTATATTATCGACATGATATAGGTTGATAATGATGAAATTCCATGATTGTGATGATGACGAGGTGAGCTCAATGATAATGATGAGGGACTGTAAGAATTAGATGGTGATGATATGAAAGAGGAAGAAGAATACAGAAATTTACGAATTAAATGAATTTAAGGTAGCAACTAAAACAGAAAATAAGAAGCAGAGCAATGGTTAGGCGTGTGGATTGGGCTAACGAGAGGTCACGGGTTCAAACCTGGACTCAAGCATTTTTTTTAGAAAAAGAAGAAGAAGAAAGACAGCTGGATATAGGAGTTATATCTATTAGTATGTGAAGTTAAAACAGAAGTATAGAAACAGCAGAATGGTTAAGGATGTTATCGGGAGGTTGCGGGTTCAAACCCGGGCTTGGGCATTCATTTTCTTTTTGACTACTTCTTTGAGGTAGTTTACTTATTACTCATTATTATTATTATTATTATTATTATTATTATTATTATTATTATTATTATTATTATTATTATTATTATTATTATTATTGTTATTATTATTATTATTAAGGTTACTAAAATTATTATTTTCAATATTAACATATAATAATTATTATTATTAAATGATAGTAATAGTATTATTATTAAAATTATTATTATTATAATTAGTATTATCATTATTATCATTATTATTATTATTATTATTATTATTATTATTATTATTATTATTATTATTATTATTATTATTATTATTATTATTATTATTATTATTATTATTATTATTATTATTATTATTACTAGGATCATTATTATTATTATTATTAATAGTATTATTTTTGTAACAAATTATTGATTTTTGAGATAATACAAATTACAAATAGATATATATATATATATATATATATATATATATATATATATATATATATATATATATATATATATTAACATAACTATATATGTGAATATTGATTCTTTTACAAAATAACTATATATAAAACATAACTGAGGATATAAAACATAAATAAAGTATATATAGTTATATAACTACAACACTTAATATACATAAATATTATATAGAAGGAATTATGTGATTATATGTGTTAATATATATACTTGATATAGGTTCGTGAATCCGAGGCCAACCCTGCATTGTTCAGTTCCGTCGTATGCAAATTTTTACTACAAAATATCGTATCGTGAGTTCATTGATTCCCTTTTACTCTTTACATTTTTTTGGGACTGAGAATACATGCGCTGTTTTTATAACTGCTTTATTAAATGCTTTTGAAATATATTTTGAACTGAGAATACATGAAATGCTTTTATAAATGTTTGACGAGATAGACACAAGCAAAACATTCCTCGAATGAATTATTATGCAGACAGAAGTTCTATGGATTATTATTGAATTAGTTGGACGTTATAATTGCCATTAATTGTTGTGAATATTTTCCCCTGATTATTATTGCTTGGTAACCTAAGAATTAGAAACGGGTATGGCCCTAATTCACGTGAATCCTAAAGGTAGCTACCGGGTTTAACACCCCCACCCAGAATGTTCACTAGACGGAAGAGCTAGTGGGCGTGGTGTTTAGTACTTCGAAGTTTATATATTATACAGACAAGATGTTCTGTTTTAGGGATATTTATTGATGCGCACTATATGTTAAGGTCGGTTACCATGTTGAGCAATGAAATCTAAGTGAATGTTATGTATCGAGAGAATGATTTTTATACACAGGTTATGTGTATTAGTTTTGTGCACGAGATATGTGTACGGTTATTTAAAAATCACGAAGCAACCTACGGGGGAGAAAAGAATATGAACCTACTCTGCTAAGCATTATGAAAAATGGTTTTGTACACGAGATCGGTGTACTGTATTTAAATCTTGTGGTCTATCAAAATGATGAATTTTATTGTTTATGATAAACCTATGAACTCACCAACCTTTTGGTTGACACTTTAAAGCATGTTTATTCTCAGGTATTAAAGAAATCTTCCGCTGTACATTTGCTCAATTTAAAGATACTACTTGGAGTCATTCATGGCATATAGAGGTCAAAACCTCGCAATGGAACCATCTGTTGAAGATTTCGTCCAAGTGGATTAGGACGGGTCATTTCAAAATCAATATATATATATATATATATATATATATATATATATATATATATATATATATATATATATATATATATATATATATATATATATATATTATCTCGAATCAATCCACGACCCAGTGTATACAAGTCTCAGACTCGATCACAACTCAAAGTATATATATTATTTTGGAATTAAACTCAACCCTGTATAGCTAACTCGATCATTACCGCATATAGAGTGTCTATGGTTATTCCAAATAATATATATATATATGACGTCGATATGATATGTCAAAACATTCTATACGTGTCTATGGTCTATCAAGATTACATAATATATGTTAGAATACATGTATAATACAATATAATTTGGTTAAGTTATGGTTAGTATAGATTTGTTACAAATTTTCACGTAGCTAAAACAAGCAAAAGTATCCAATTTTATTTTACCCATAACTTCTTCGTTTTAAATCCGTTTTGAGTGAATCCAATTGATATGGTTTCATATTGAACCAAATATTAATAATATAAACTTAAAAAGTATAGGTTTATAGTCAGAAATATAAGTTACAAGTCATTTTTGAAAGAGATAGTCATTTCCGTCGAAAGAACGACATCTTGATGACCATTTTGAAAAACATACTTCCACTTTGAGTTTAACCATAATTTTTGGATATAGTTTCATGTTCATATGAAATATCATTTTCTCAGGAGAAAAACTTCTAAATCAAATTTTGTCATAGTTTTTAATTATCTAACCCAAAACAGCCCCCGGTTTTACTACAACGGCGTACGTCCGGTTTTACGATGTTCTTCGTGTTTCCAGGTTTTAAATCATTAAGTTAGCATATCATATACATATAGAAAATTTGTTTAGTTGATTTTAAAAGTTAAGTTAGAAGGATTTACTTTGTTTGCGAAAAAGTTTAGAATTAACTAAACTATGTTCTAGTGATTACAAGTTTAAATCTTCGAATAAGATAGTTATATATATGAATTGAATGATGTTATGAACATCATTACTACCTCAAGTATAGTAGGTAAACCTACTGAAAATGACAAGAAATGATCTAGAGCTTCAAAAGATCTTGAATGGCTTGAAAGTTCTTCAAGTAGAATCATGACACGAAAACAAGTTCGAGTGAGTTTACTACTCGAATTAAGATTGTTATAGTTATAGAAATTGAATCAAAGTTTGAATATGAGTATTACCTTGAATTAGAAAGATAACCTACTGTAAATAACAAAGATTTCTTGAGATTGGATAATCACTTGAAATGGATTTGCAAGGTTGGAAGTAAGCTAGTAAACTTGAAAGTGTTCTTGATGTGTTCTTGAGTTGTTGTTTTGTAAGTTGGTTTATGTATGAATTTATGAGCTAGATTGACGTAGATTCTGATGAAGATGATGAAGAACACTTAGAACATCAAGAGAGAATTTGAGAGAGATGTGTTTGATGCAGAAAAGTTGAAATGAAAATGTGTTTGTGGTGGGTGAAAGAAAACGTGAATATGGAGTCAAGATATAGGCTCCATTAGTTTGATTTTTTGTGTAATCATTCATGCTAGTTGCCAAATGATGGTTCCCACATATTTGATGACTCATTAAAGCTGCTAAGGAGCTTATCATTGAGTGTATATACCAATAGTATATACGTCTAGAGGCTGGGTATTGTACGAGTACAAATACGGATTGAATACGAGTAAATAGTGTACTGTAGCAAATAGTGTTCACTGCAGCAAATAGTATTTTACTGCAGCAAATAGTATTCTACTGTAGCAAAGCGAAAATTTACTGTAGCAAATAATTTTTTACTGTAGCAAATAGTGTTTTACTTGTACATCTTTGATTTAATTGTATTTCTTCTTATATATATATATAAAATAAAAAATTACATCATAAAAAAGTAAAATGATTATATAATCATCACAAGTTATGACGTTCGTGAATCATCAGGCAAACGGGGTGGTCAATTGTCTTCATAAACTCATTTCAATTAATCAAGTCTTAACAAGTTTGATTGCTTAACATGTTGGAAACATTTAATCATGTAAATATAGTTTTCATTTAATATATAAACACGGAAAAGTTCGGGTCACTACATGTAGTTAGATATTGACATGCTAGTTAGGACGATTGCATGACTGATTATCTGTGATCTTATGTGCGCACTGTTAGTAGGACACCAACCGATGCGGTAATGTTGAGAACCCACCGAGGCGGTAAGGTAGGGTTTTTTCATGATGTTATTGATTGTTCAGTATAGCATAGAAGGATGCATGTGTTGCGTCTGGACGGTTATGCAGTGGAATCAGTAAAGCGGACTATCGGTAGACTGTAGCCTGATCAGCTAAGTCGTGTGCTTGTACAAGTTGTCGGTCCTCATATTGTCAGTTGTTGTATGCTAGTTCAGGACGTTAGCATATATGTGACCCTTGCATGTTCAGTTGCTTATGCTTGGTCTGTTAGATAGTATCCATTCACTTAGCAGTTGTGCTAATTCCTCCACATTTTCACCCATTGCAGGTTTAGGTACTATTATAGGAAGGGTGCTACGGACGGGATGAAGACATGTTTGATAATTAGCTGAACTCTGATGTTTTCTGGTTTTGTAATGTTTTTAAGTAACACCGTCGTTTTGAATATTGTAATAACGTTAACTAAGTTGATTTGTTAACTATGGCTTGTAAACATTAACCAAGGTTATTTTAGTAATTAAATGTACTTCCGCTGTGATAAAAAAATCAGGATGTTACACCAAGACCACCTTTTTCTTTACTTTTTATAATGTCGTCCCATTTCACCCAATGGATTTTTCGATCTTCTTTCGTACCGCCCCATAAAAAAATTAGCCCAAAGTGATTCAAGACACTTAATTACTCGTTTAGGCACTTTAAATATAGAAAAGTAATAGATTTCAAGAGCGCCCAGGACTGATTTTATCAGCGTCAAACGACCCCCGAAAGATAAAAGTTTCACTTTCCATGACGCTATACGCTTCTCTACTTTGATTATAATTGGTTTCCAACTATCAAGGCGTCTCATATTGGCACCAATGGGGATACCAAGATACATAAAGGGGAACGAGGCTGGATTACAACCAAACGAAGCAGCGACTCGATTAAGCTCAAAAGATGGAATGCCAATACCAAGAATATTGGATTTATGAACGTTTAATTGGAGCCCCGAGACCAGAAAGAAAAATTTGAGGATATAAATGAGATTTCGAAAATTATCACCACTTAATGCTCAGAAAAAGAATGCGTCATAGGCAAAGAAACAATGGGACACACTCACGGATATATGGATCGGATGATTCTTTTAATTTATATTTTTAATCTATATACATATTTATAAATATTTAATTTTTTTCTGTATAATAAATAAACAGGTTAATAAATATCATTCATATTTATATTATTTATTTTCTATTTTATAGAAACAAAACTAATATATTAATTAGTAAGATCAAAAGTTATAGTTCTTGATACTTTATATAATCAAAAGTCACAATGCTTTACTTATTTTTACAACCAAAATACAATAGACAACTTATTTTAATAGGTTTATGGATTTATGTATGATTTTTTATTTGCTATAAGTAAAAACTAGAAGTAAATAAAAATTCAAGTAACATGTTAAGATATGTGAATCTATTAATATTTACACAACTATTATTTTTTATAATCTTTATTTCGTTAACAGTTGAAGTTTTTAGTTTAAATCAATATGTTTAATATGTATATAGATGTAGATGTGTAGATGTATATACATATATTTTAGTACATATACATCTATGTAACATTGAGTTGTAGCTCGACTGGTAGTGGCATGACTCTCTTAACGAGAGGTCAGGAGTTCGATTTCGCTGGACTGCAACATTGCACTCAATGTTATCACTGACCTGAAGTATCCACCAGGTCGCCTTTCGCTTAGTGTGGGGGCAGCGGGGAGGGGGTTTTACCGGTCATGCCCTCGGATTGGTCCTGGTTTCCTCCACGGCAGTAGTTGTGGGCGAGTTATGCAATTACGGGAGATGAACGCGTGAGTGGTTAAGTTCCTCCTCAGTGACCCCAAACTGATGTCCAAGAAAAACATATATATCTATGTATGTATAAATTTATTTCATGTGATAATGAACATATTTATAGACATTAAATTGTTATTCATATCCAATCAATAAATTATATGGATCATCCACGTTCATATTCATATCTATATATTTATTCTTATTAATTTGATTCAGTTTTCATCTATAGTTACATTAAATGTTCAACAAGTTATTTTAACCTAAAAATATGATATCTTGTAATCACTTTGATAAATAATCAAACATATTTATATTTATGCTCATTATTTTAAGATAATTAATTCTTCCTTTTCTCTTACATATGACTATATGAGTAGTGTGAGTTAATTCTTTAAATAGTGTAATTGGTCTAAATAAATGCTCATGAGCTTTAGCATCTATAGTACATATAAATCTCAAAAATGATGATGTCATAAATAAGAATTATTTAAGCTTAAAAAAATTCAAAAATAAATTGAAAAAATCTAAACTCTCATGATAATGTCATTAAAATAATTAATTGTATTTAATAAAAATATTAACATGTTCATTATATAATATATGAAGTATTATGTATAATACAACCTTATAATAAAACACCCCATGACCATATGTACAATATTTGAAGCATTATGTACAACCTTATGGTAAAATAACCTCATAATCATATGTGCAATATTTAAAGCATTATGTACAACCTTATAATATAAAGCACTCACATGTCCATATATAAAAACTTTAAAACAAATTGTACAATCTTTTACAAAACACTCCATGAACACATGTACAAACTTTGAAGCATATTGTACAATCTTCATATAATAATTTAAAAAATTTTAAGAGGCACTTCATATTACTAATTTTGATTATTAAAATATAAATACTCATTTTTAAAGAAAACTTTATTATTATAAATAGGGAGATGATTTTCACACACTAGAAAATGATCCATACACACTATTTTATAAAAAATGACTATTGTACCCCTAATTTAACTTGAACATTTAATTTATTTAATTTATAATTTAATTTAATCTCTTTCTTCCAAACACATCATCTTGCATAACGAGTACAAAAAATATAATCTAGATCTTTATCTTCCTCATTAATTTGATATTGATATACATATACGAAGGATATAAAACATGCATTTCACGATCAATATACATAAAATATATTTATTCCTGCAACTGCAACTCCAACTTTAGGTGTCTTTTAATTCAATTGTATCAAAACTGAAAAATTGTAAATCTACAACAAACTGTAGCTTTGGATTTATGTTTCAACTTCCAACTTCTTGAGCTCTTCTTCTTTCTCCTCCGATCTTCTTCTTCCGGTCTTCTTCTTCGCAGCCAAACGACCCGATCCGAGCTCCGGTCTGAGAATTAGGTTTTTAAGTTCGAAAATATACGAAAATTGCTAACCTGTATAGTATTTAAAAGCATATATACGTGATTAAATGACAAAAGAGATTTGGATTGAATTTTCTTTATATGTGTTAGGAAAGATGAATGAGGGGTTGAAGATTTCCATGAGTGGTCAGGAAAGAGGGGATAAGGTTGAAAGTACATAGGGGTAAAATAGTTAATTTCTAAAAAATAGTGTGTATGAATCAATTTCAAGTGTGTGAGGATCAGCCCCCAAATAGATATAATTATAATTATTTTATTATTATTATTCACATATATGAATTCTCTTTACAAGATTAATTACGTTACATATGTATGCGAAATACATGTGAGACTAGAACTTGAGACCCCACGAACACCCAGAAGGGTGGTAATCACTCAGTTATATAGAAATTATTGCAAATTAGATCTTTTTAGTTAGCATCCCCATAAGTATGATGGAGGGTCTCAATTATAGAAGTTCATAGTATGTTATGGTGTTACAGCTTTGCCCGAACTTTTATATTACAAAATGAATTTTATCGATCACATAATGTATCTTGATTCTAGTATACAACACTATTGATTTATTTATAGATATGATGCTGACGTTCAATATACATTGATGTTTGATGTAGAAAAAATTAATAGAATGATCAATTTTGACTTGTTGCAAATTTAGGTCATGGATGTGTTTATTAGGTCCGAGTTATACAAGACTTGTAATGGTAAACTCACCCTTGTTTTGAAGGTGATTCTTGTGAAACCACTAAGTTTGATGATGAAAAATGTGATGATATGAATTTGAGAGCAACAAGTGTGATTTATTTGTGTCTTTAATAAAACGTTCTTACAAATGTGTGTGGATTATCAACTCCTAAGGAGCTTGGAATAAGATGGATCAGTAGTACTAGAAGAAGGTCATCTCAAATCGCATGTATCTTAAGGACCAATTCCATACTATTCGTATAGATAAAAGTACAAATTTTTCAATAAACTAAGTCTTCTTAATAATATTGTTTCAGATTGGAGTTGACGTGGATGTTGAAGATAAAGTTTTGAGGTTGATAATATCTTTACCTACTCTAGTGTATGAGAAGAAAACTTTGAAGAAATTTATAGAATGAGTTATTCTTAGTGGCGATGCTACTTTATGGTGGTGATGATAATTCAGGAAGAAATATGATTTTCAATTTTGAGAATGATTCCCAGTTTAGAAAATGTTCGAGCAGCTAGGTTATCATTCAAAGGAGACATAATGTCAGCATCATGAAGATAATGATCGATAAGTTGTTGTTGAAGAAAAATTCACGTCGGTGATATTGAGATTTAAGGAATTTGAATAAAGGAAGAATTTGCTAGAGATTTATTTATATTTTATAAATTGTGTTAATGTCATAGTTATGGGATGCTTAGTGGCTAAGTTGAACTGGGGGACCAAGTTGCACCTAGTGGACGGTTTAATTTATGGGCAAGTAAAAGAAAGTGTGACTGATCTCATTGTCTATAAAAAATGTCATGATCTTACTCTCAATTTACAAATTCAATACATTTTATATAAGATGAATGATTTACCTCAAAACAATTGTTCAAATCGATTTGTTGACAGCTAATTTCATTTATTTTTAAATGAGATGAGCCGATTAAAGGATCACGAGAGCTGTTGAGAACATAGTCGAAAAAGTGACACAATCGGTACAAGAAACATGGAATGTAACCTTAAACCCTTAAAACACCAAATTCTAGTCTGATTATACCTTCAAATTTTGAATATGAAACGATGGTAGATTCAACGACTAGTCTTCTACTTTTTCAATTGAAAGCATGGGCGTATGACTCTAAACATCAGAAATATGGTTGATTGAGTTTCTCAAAATTCCCTATCTTTTTTTTTTTTTTTTTTTTTTTTTTTTTTTTTTTGAAGAATTGGAGGCTTGATTAAGATTTTTGAAAAAGGGGCTATGATTAAATGTAGGGTTGAGAGAATGATATATATATATATATATATATATATATATATATATATATATATATATATATATATATATATATATATATATATAGTGGTAGGATCAAGAGGGAAGTAACCATTCGGGGGAAGCGGGGGGAAGCAAAAACTTATTTTTTTTTCGTTTTTTGAAAAAACTTTGTTCACGAACATTATAGATGAGATGAAAATATGAACATTTAGTAGAGACACTTTGTGATAAATGTTTTTATTTTGGCGGGAAAACGCTCGAAGAAGTAATATATAACAATTATCGTGTTTTTCGAGCGTATTTTGAGGTTTTAGCTATTGGGGTTTAGATATTAGGGTTTAGATATTAGGGTTTATAGGGTTTAGATATTAGGGTTTAGAAATTTAGGGTTTAGGGTTTAGATTTAGGGTTTAGGGTTTAGGGTTTAGGGTTTGGTGTTTTGGGTTTATTCCATAAACCCAAAACACCAAACCCTAAACCCTAAACCCTAAACCCTAAACTCTAAATCGGGCTAAATTTTACTTCACAAAACATGGAAAAAAAACGTTAACATTCTTCACGAACAATATTATCTTGAATGTTATTTTTGTCGATCGTTTTCCCGCCAAAATAATAACATTCATCACGAAGTGTCTTTTCTAAATGTTCTTATTTTCATCCAATCTATAACGTTCGTGAACAAAGTTTTTTCAAAAAACTAAATTTTTTTTTTGCTTCCCCCCGCTTCCCCCCGATTGGTTACTTCCCCATTGATCCTGCCCCTATATATATATATATATATATATATATATATATATATATATATATATATATATATATATATATATATATATATATATATATATATATATATATATATATATATATATATATATATATATGGCAAGGTTTAACGAAAAAAAATACTACCTCCGTTTCAAATTTATTGTCCATTATTCCATTTTGGAACGTCCCAAATTAATTGTCCAGATTTCTTTTCAGCCAATCAAAAGAGGTTATAGTGGAGAGAGAAAGTATTTTATTGGTGGACAATAAAGTTAGTGAGATTTCCTAAAACTGTGTGTTTTTTGTCTGGAGACAATAGATTTGGGACGGAGGGAGTAACACTTGTTAGATCATATGGTGTCCGTAGTTCATTTCGGTGTCCATTTTTCAGTGTCGAAAATGGAAGCCGAAATTGACTGACAGTGACATGGGTGGAGGTATCCACAGTGGTCTTTTCAGTGTCCATTTTCATATTTTATATTTTATTTTTAATATCCTTTTATTATTAATTATTATTTTTATTAGTTGTAAAAAATAAAAAACTTTTCATTGATAAATATTTAAAAACTTTTCATTAATTGTTATAAAATATCTAGATTGTGTTATAAAATATCTAGATTGGATGTTAATTTTATTATTATTATATTTCTTGCATAGTAATATTTTATACTATAAATAGACATGTATGGTAACCATTTAAGGTGCACCATTTCTCTTGAAATATCAATATCAATATTTCTTCTCTCCTTCTTCTCTCTTTTTCTCTCTTTGTTCTTATAACCATTAAAGGTAGTTATAAGCCTACTGAATTATAACACGTTATCAGCACGAAAAGCTTAGTGTAATTAAAAGATATCTCAAACGATCACGAATCACTAATCAAGGTATGAAATTATTAATAATTTTCAGACTCGAATATATCAAATTTTGGACTACTAACATTTATATTTATGTTATTTAAGTTATATATGGTCGGTTATACCACCTGAATTATATTTCTGTAATCTAACTTTTACTAACTTCACTAACATTTATATTTATGTTATTTAAGTTATATATGGTCGGTTATACCACCTGAATTATATTTCTGTAATCTAACTTTTACTAACTTCACTAACATTTATATTTATGTTATTTAAGTTATATATGGTCGGTTATACCACCTGAATTATATTTTCTGTAATCTAACTCTTATTAACTTCACTAACATTTATATTTATGTTAATAAGACCTCATGATTGTACGCAACACGTCATTTGACAACACGGTACTTTATGTACGCAACACGTCATTTGACAACACGGTACCATGGGTCGAGATTAATTCCGATCAATACGAATACGACGGGGTCTTTATATGTTATCTAACATTTATGATTACTTATGCAATTAATCATTATTTATTTCATGCATACTAATGTTTATTCTTAAATTTATAATTTTAAAAGTTAAAATAAAAAAATAGTTTGTATTTTTATTAAAAGTAAATCTTAAAAGTTAAAATAAGAAAAAGTAGTTTGTACTTTTATTAAAAGTAAATCTTAAAAGTTAAAATACAAAAAGTAGTTTGTATTTTTATTAAAAGTAAATCTTAAAAGTTAAAATAAGAAAAAGTAGTTTGTATTTTTATTAAAAGTATATCTTAAAAGTTAAAGTAAGAAAAAAAAGGGGATGGTAAAATGGAATAGTTTTTTTGTCAAAAATGAAGTATTGAAAATGAAGTGGTCTCCTTCTATAACTAAAAAAAAAATATATACTTTTATCAAATGAATTTTTTTGTGGCCGACAATTTCAAACACGAGTCCGTGTTTAGTTTATCAAGAATATCTCTTGCTTTGGTGAAAGGTCACGATCACGATATCAGGTGTTGTGAAAGAATTAAAAAATTGGTCAAGTGGCCTTTTAAAAACTAGAAAAAAAATTTAAACAAAAAGTTTTTTTTATATATTTATAATTTACGGGTAACGTAAAAAAAAGGAAGTTTTAAAAAAAAAAAAAAACAAAGAAAGTGTTTAAATGAGTTTTACAGAAAGGGGGAAAGCAAAGTAAAAAAAAAAACTTTTTTCCAAACAAAGGTAAATGAAAGTAGGACTTAGTACAAGAAAAAAGTAAACATCTCCTAGACGTGATAAAATCTATCAATGATAAGTATTAGACTTGATGAGCTAAATGTGACAAAAATGTTTCAACATGTCTTATGTTAATTTTCTAAAATAAGTTATTATTATTCCGAGTTTAACACATATACATATGTTAATTAAAAACAACCTTTTTGTTCTTATGTAGTGTTGGGTTGCAATTTTGGTTGTATGCCATAATTCCATCCAGTAGAGTGACAATAGAAAACTTTTGATGATAATCAATAAAAAACTTTTTTCCAAACTTGTCAAATGTTTTGTTAAAAACGTGACCGTTGAAAAAAGGAGGTTGAATAATAAAACTTAAAAAATAAATTATTTTTTTAAGAGTGTGCATCAAAATGGCCCGTTTAATAATGGGGAGTAAAAATATAGTCAAATTGTTTCAACGAACAAGGGTTCAATTGGATGTCTCTTAAAAAAAGTCTGCGGGTACGGGTGATGGATCCAATGGATCCGCATCCACGACCCGCGGGTGCTATCCCTAATTGTGACAAGTACAAATCAACTAAAAGTCTAAAAAATAAATGCTCTTATAGGGACCAAATGTTCACAATAATTGGCTAAGCTAGATATGAAACAAATAGTTCATATAAAAAAAAAAGGTCGTTGTGCGTTTTCGGGATGATAGCCGAAATACACTTACAAAAGTAGGTCAGCCGTCAATTCTTTATGGCCATATCAACGTAGATCAATAAAATCATTTATGGTTTTGATAAAAGATTAATTAAAAATTAATTGTTTTTTGGTCTTGGATTCTCGGTAACAAAAGCAAAGGTTGTTTTTGGTTGCCACAACAAACAAGACAGAGGTTGTTGACTTTTGTTGTTAAACATGGCACAAGTGAACAATAACAATAGATTATTGTTTTTGAAAAGAATAATGATGCGTTAATTTTATTGTATAAAATAAAATTAAAGAAAATAGTTTTTATTGATGACTATGAACAAACGCAAACAAAGTGTTTGTGGTATTTGGTGATTAAAAAAAAAGTGCATCTAAAGCTTCTACTGAAAATAATATGCATCTAAAGCTTCTACTGAAAATTAATGTGCAAGGTACAACGTATAACTATATGGTCAAATTCATTTGAGCCTTCGGAGTCACAAGTATATGATGTATATATATATTACTCAATTAACAAAATAGTAAATCTAAATTAATTCATATAAATAGTAAAACGAAATTAATTAATTTACTATTCACATAAAAAAGCGCATATGATAAAAAGCGCATCGCATATGATAAGCGCATATGATAAAAAGCGAATATGATGAAAAGCACAACGCATATGATGAAAATCACATATGATTAAAAGCGCATATGGTGAAAAACACAGCGCATATGATTAAAAGCGTATATGGTGAAAAGGATATATGATAAAAAAAAAAAACACATGGTGATTTATAAAATAAAAAAAAAAAAAAACACATATGGTGATTAATGGAAAGCACATATGGTGATTAATGAAAAGTATATTGTGAAAAAGAATCACAAATGTTTCTTGAAAGAATTCAAGGTAAGATATATGAACCAATTCATCCATCATGTGAACCATTTTGATATTTCATGGTTCTAATAGACGCATCTAGCGGATGGTCTCATATTTGTATGTTATCAAGCCGTAATATGGCATTTGCAAAGTTTCTTGCACAAATTATTAAATTGAGAACACATTATTCTGATTACACCATTAAAAGTATGAGACTTGATAATGCTGGTGAGTTAACATCTCAAGCATTTAATGATCATTATATATCTACAGGGATTGTTGTTGAACATCCAGTTGCTCATGTGCATACACAAAATTGGTTTAGCTGAATCAATAGATAAACGCTTACAGCTAATAACTAGACAATTGATAATGAGTACAAATCTCTCAATATTTATATGTGGACATGTAAATTTACATGCTGCGACATTAATTCGCATTATACCATGTGGAAGTCGTAAATATTTTCACTTAATACTTGATTTTGGCCAAGAGCCAAATATTTTCTACCTTAAAACATTAGTTGTGCAGTGTATGTTCCAATTGTATCACCACAACACAATAAAATGGTTCTTCAAAGAAAGATGATAATATATTTTGGATATAAAACATCTTCAATCATAAGATATATTGAACCCATGATGGGTGATGTTTTTACAGCACGTTTTGCTGATTGTCATTTTAATAAAACATTGTTCCCTAGATTAGGGGGAGAAATAAAAATAAAAAATAAAATGATGCTTCATGATGTGAACATCAATTAAGGTATATTGAACTCGCACAAAAGAATGTGAAACGAAAGTTCAAAAATAATGCATATGCAAGAACTTGCAAATTAATTACTTTATGCATTTACAGATATAAAAAAGTGACTAAATCATATATACCAGCGATAAATGCTCCAGCTCGAACTGAAATTCCAAAAGCTGGCAATAATGTCACTGTTGAGTCTTTGCCACGCATCAAACGTGGAAGATCAATTGGTTCCGAAGATAAAAATCCTCGAAAAAGAAAATCAGCTGATAATGAGGTAAGAGAAAGTGTTCAAGAAGAACCACAAATCAATATTCCTTCTGCAGAGGATATTGATAAATGTAAATACTAAAATTGCGATAAATTATGCAATATTATGGAACCGAAATGAAACTAAAATCTCTATGAGATATTTTCATATAATGTTACAATGACATCATGAATAAAGATGATGATCTGGAACTAAAATCTGTCATTGAATATACAAAATGGACATGATTGAGCTCAATGGAAAGGAGCAATAAGAGCTGAATTAGAATCGCTCGATAAAAGAAAAGTTTTCGGATCAATCGTTATCACTTTTAAAGATGTGAAACGTATGGGATACAAATGAATTTTTATCCGAAAAGAAATGTGCAAATGAAGTTACAAGGCAAAACTAGACTTGTAACTCAATATTTCCCACAAAGACCAGAAATGAATTAGGAGGAAAAATTATCCTCCTGTAATGGATACAATTACTTATTAGATACTTAATCAACCTGGTAGTTATTTAAATGCATCTCATGAATGTTGTTACTACTTATCTGTATGGATCACTTAATAGTGATATATATGAATATACCTAAAGGGTTAAGGTATCATAAGCATCTAATGTAAAACCCAAGGGAATATATTCCATTAAATCACAAAGATTTCTAAGTGGGTTTATACAAACGGGACGTATGTGGTATAACCGATTAAATGACTACTTGATAAAAAAAAAGGGTATAAATATAAACTTATTTTGCACGTATGTTTTATAAAAACAATGTTCGGATATGAGATCGTAGTTGTTTATGTCAATGTTCTTAACATCATATGAACAAATAAAGAGATCTATGAAATCATTCAACTTCTAAAGAATTATTTTGAAATGAAAGATCTTGAAAAAACCAAGTATTACCTTGGATTGCAAATTGAGCATATGCCTAATGGTTTACTTGTACATCAAACAACTTATACCGAAAAGATTTTAAAACATTTTTTTTAAAGACAAACTCATTGTTGTTAGATCACTCAATATTGACACTGATCTATTTCATCCCTGCGAAGATCATGAAAATTTTAACAGATCGGAAGTTCTATATTTTAGTGCAATTGAGGTTCTTATGTATCTTATAGATTATACAAGATCTGACATTTCTTTTGCAGTTAATTTGTTGACAAGGTTCAGCTCAGCCCCTACCAAAAGACATTGAAATGGGATCAAACAAATAGTTTGATACCTTCGGGGAACTACTGATTTATAATTATTTTATTCTAACAACTCGAAACAAGATTTGTTTGGTTATACAGATGCAGATTATTTATCCGATCTACATAAAGCTAAATCTCAAACTGGATATGTATTCCTAAATGGAGGCACCGCAATATCATGACGTTCTCAAAACAAACACTTGTTGCAACATCATCAAATCATGCCGAAGTGATTGCATTACATGAAGCTACTCGGGAATGATTTTAGTTAAGATCAATGATACAAATCATTATTGATTCTTGTGGACTAGAACGCTATAAAAGCGTAACAACTATCTATGAAGATAATACAGCTTACATAATACAAATGAAAGAAGAGTATCAAAAATGACAGAACAAAACATAAATGCTGACGAGGCGCTAAAGCTATAAACGGTCTTAACGGTCATAAGTTTGATGGAAAAGAATGGTATATTGGTAAGGCTCAGAAAAAGACTGAAAGGGAATAGGAACTGAAACAACGGTTTGAACAAACCATGAAGGAGACTGTAGACAAATCACGAGGGCCAAACTTGTACATAAAAGATTTAGATGATACAGTTTCAGATGAAAACCTCAGATTTTTCTCATATACTCAAGATATCGTAAAAGACAACCAGATTAAAATGAGATACGTTCAATCAACAACTCTGCTGATCTTTATACCAAAGCACTGCTAACTGCTATTTTCAGAACACACGTTCATAATATTGGCATGAGGCATGTTCAGAAGATGTAACAACTCAGGCGTTGCCTACTTGAGGGGGAGTCAACTTTATGCTGCACTCTTTTTCCCTTAGCTAAAGTTTTATCCCAATGAGTTTTCTTTAGCAAGGTTTTTAACGAGGCAGTACTAGTTATTCTCTAATAAAATTGTCATCTAAGGGGGAGTGTTATAAAATATCTAGATTGTGTTATAAAATATCTAGATTGGATGTTAATTTTATTATTATTATATTTCTTGCATAGTAATATTTTATACTATAAATAGACATGTATGGTAACCATTTAAGGTGCACCATTTCTCTTGAAATATCAATATCAATATTTCTTCTCTCCTTCTTCTCTCTTTTTCTCTCTTTGTTCTTATAACCATTAAAGGTAGTTACAAGCCTACTGAATTATAACATTAATAAATTTTTACACAATTTTTACAATAAAATATAAATATGAAATGTTGTTTCATTAAAATACTAAAATATAGAAACAAATTAGTGTGCAAAATAAATACAGAGTATATGAAAAAAACCACAAAAAAACCCTCGCCTAATTTCACCTCCTTCTTATCTTCATTCTTATTCCTTCTTTATTTTTTTCCTCATTCTTTAACCTGAAAAAAACCAACAAAAAAAACCCTCACAAACAAAAATTAAAGGAAAAAAAAAGAAAGAAAAAAAAAAGAAAATTCAAAAAAGAGACCAGCAAAGGTCACTTTTTTCACCGTCGAAGGCTCGACACTAATCACTGACGATGGCGGCGACGATCGATCCCGACGTCTCTTGGTGACTGACGGCGAGCAGGGATGGGGGACACCTGATGGTCTCAGGTCGAGAGACTAACGTATACTTAGTGCAAACATGAATGACCAATCACGTAAAAAAATGGTGTAATAATCTATAGTTTCTATTAAAATTCTATAATGATGATGTCATTATTAGAGTAATTCCTTTATTAAAGAAAAATCAAAAAATAAAAGAAAAAAATCTAAACATGGTAGGTGATGTAATTAATCAAAATAATTTTGAATTAAAATTAAATGTTATTAATTAATTATTATTATTATTAAATCTTATTAATAATTATTTTAATTATTAAAATTAAATAATTTTGATTAATTATTTTGAATTAAGTAGTATAAAAGCTAGACAGAAGGAAACAAATTCTAAATTTATATTTTAATTTACACTTTTAACATAAAATGACAACTAATATTATCTCTTATGATTGGATGTGGATTGTTTAATACGCACTTTAGGTGTTTGATGAACGAGTTTTTTAGTCGGACTCTGTTGTTCCACGGGTCATTAAACTAAATGACTTTATCATTTACGTTCACTTAATACCTAAATATATCATTAAACTGGTTTGTTTAAAAAAGTGTAGTTTACTAATAATTTACAAACACAAGAGACTAATTTCCTCTCTCTCTTCCTCTCACTACTTTTCCCTCCATAAAAATCTCTGAACAGAGGGTTAAATGATCAATCTCAAATACTCTTTAGCCCTCTGCTATAGCCTATATGTACGTAATAATATGATCAATTTAATCCGTTAATTGCCGTTTGTTATTTCGTAATTTAATATTCCCGCCAACTTAACACAGACATATGGGAAGAAGGCGTCTACTGCTGCTTTTAAAACCCTTGAATTCTTACTCCTTTCATCAATCAACTGGCCCTTCTCGATCCATAAACCCTAAGGTATCCCCCCTTTTGTTTTTCTCTACAAAATTTTAACCTCAAAAATTGTTAAGGTCCAATGCATATCAAGTGTTTGATAAAATGCCTTATCGAACGACCACCGTTATAGCTTGTGTTACTTTGAGTGTTTTCATTGCACATGCACAGCTATTGATTTCAGATCATTGTATAAGCTTTCAACTGTTAGTAAGGGCAGATCTATCTTAGATCTAGTGGTAGCACGGGCTACCACTGGAATACGCGATGCAGTGGAAAATTTTCGGGGTTTTTAACTAGTGATACCACTAGATAGTGTAATTTTTTGTGTGTGACACCGCTAGATAGTCTAATTTTTTTTTGGGACTTTTAACTAGTGACACCAGTGACTACGAAACCTAGATCCGCCACTGGTCTAAGGATCTTGATAATGAAACAGTTTCTGTATGTGAAATTATTTAGTTTGCAACATATGTTTGTAGTTGAAAGTTATTTATTTATTTATTTATTTATTTTTTTGAAAAGCAAAAAATTTTCAAAGTGTAGTTGAAAGTTATAATGTTAATTTTTTTTTTTTTTTTTTTTTTTTTTTTTTGTAGCAAAAAGTATTGTCTGTATTCACCTAAAAGCCTCTCTTATTAGGGATAAATGTAAGTTCATACGATGATGGATGGTTTACGTTACAATTATTAACCGAACAAAGAGCCTACTCTTTAAATAATCCTGCTCTATAGTGGATATCTCTACAGAAGCCAGTATCTACATTGGGCATATGGTCTGCCTATAATTCAGTTCCATACGTATGATTGAGTGTGGTTACTTTTTATTATGTGAATTGGAGCATAGAGAACATTACAATAGTGTTTAGCCAATTAGCCTATATGTATCTTTTGAACTTACAATTATATTATTAGATTGTTGGGTCTTGGTTTATAGAACGCATTGTAATGAAAAATGAATTTTTATAATTGTGTTGTCTTCAAAAGTGTAATGTTTCTTATTAAAGCTTTTAAATATTTTTTTTAATAAAAATAATTTACAATTTTTTTTACAGGTATCACGCTATCTGGATAACAGGTGCAACGTTCATAAAGAAGCCATACAATTTTGTAAGGATATCTTACAAAGAAAGCAAGTTGACTGGGATGCTACTTTTCGTGGTCATCTGTCGGAACCCATTCAAAATGTGGACCTTGTTGTTACCATTGGTGGTGATGGCACGCTTTTGCAGGCAAGCCATTTGTTGAACGATTCAATCCCATTACTGGGAGTAAACTCTGACCCCACCCAACCACAAGAGGTTAGCTCATTCTTAGTTCTTCAAGATTCTATAAGTTCAGATCTCATGTTTATTACATTAATAAGTTTTCATGTTCTTTTATCAGTTTGAAAATTTTGTGATCTTTGTCATTTGTTTAGGTGCAAGAACTAGGTAGCGAGTTTGATGCTACCAGAAGCACTGGATATCTTTGTGCAGCAACTATCAAAAACTTTGAACAGGTATGATTGCTTGGCAAAATGACTAGGGTGGGTAGTCTGTAGTTTATTAGTAATTTAGTATGGGTTGAAACGGGTTGGGACACTTCTTATCTAATTTTTCATGCAAATAGGTAGAGTGTTAAACTTGATAACAAAATTATATTTTTCTAATGGTAACACAAAAACTTACAATAAAATGATTCAGGTAGTTTTATGTTTTAAGATACATATTCGGTGACTTCTGATACGTTTGACTCATATTAAAATGATTGTTTTTTCCTTTACTTGCTTGACCTGTTGAAGATAAAGTCCACTGAACTGAATCGCAAATAAGTAATTGGACATTTCCACTTTAATTCCTACTTGGATTGATTAACACAAGGTAGTAAGATTGCTTGAGGATTTATCGATCTTGCAGATAATCAATGACATCTTGGAGGGCCGAACAGCTCCTTCTGAAATATCAAGAATGTCAATTCGTGTGAACTCAATGCCATTGTCAACATATGCTCTTAATGACATTTTAGTTTCAGATCCATGTCCTGCATCCGCTTCTCGGTTTTCATTCAGGTATCAGAGGTTCCTGTATAGTTTTGACTTTTGACCCACTAACAATTTCATATCCATTTCTGAGATTTTATAAAAATTGCTAATGCATTAGTTATGAATAAATAAATGAGATTTCTTTTTTATAATGATAACACTGATTAGGATGCTGAATACTTGTATACATTAGGAGGCGGCGTTGGGTAGCTTGTTTGACCCTTTCCTCATTTGGCTAAATGTTTTGATAAATCTCATTTGACCCATTTGACATTACCACCTCGAATAAATTTTTGGATGCTGCATCTTCTAACATTCATTCTTGATTATATTTAAAAGAATCATGAAAGACGGGCAATCACGTACACCTTTAGTCAACTGCCGATCTAGTGGTCTGAGAGTCTGCACAGCTGCTGGATCTTCAGCAGCAATGCAATCAGCTGGTGGATTTTCGATGCCTGTGTTATCCAGGAATCTTCAGTACATGGTAAGGGAGCCCATTTCACCAAAAGACAACTTGAGTTTAATGCACGGATCAATAAAACCTGATGAAACCATGGATATTGATTGGTACAATAAAGAGGGACTAATCTACATTGATGGTTCTCGTCCTGTTCATCCTGTTCACCATGGTGATACCATACAAGTATCTTCACATGCTCCAATTTTGAAATTGTTTTTGCCTAAACATGTGTTACCTAGTAAGATTTGATTTATTTGTAGCTCAATTGCATGTAGATACTATATAAATAATGCTGCAGTGCTTTCCCGTGTTGAACGTAAAATGATCAATAAGCCCTTGTCCCTTCTCTCAATTACTAATTTATGCACTAAATCTTGAAGTACTGCACAAGTTCATTTTTCATCCTAATTCTCACCAACAATAACAACTTCCATATGAAATACTCCTGGATTATGGTTCTTTACATGTATCGATCTGTATCATCATGTGGGTTGCTTGCAATTTTCATGAAATGAAGGCCTCATGATGGGTTCATATACGTGTAAGCATCCATGTCATCATGTGGGTTGTTTGCAATGGTCCTTTACATGTAATTATCAATACCTATCATGTGGCTCAGTTGCATTTTTCATGAGATGGAAAACTAAATTTAGTTCATTTACGCTAGACGGTTAGGTAAAATGTCAAATGGTTAAAGAGTATACGCCTTTAACATGTATGCTTACATTCTCAATGATGATTCATACATCATCAGTAATACAATTTTCATTTGATACAATCTAAAACTTTGTAAGCAATAACATGCTCGTTGTGACTTTTACCCATCTGACTCGCTTTAAGAATATACGACATGTATCAGTTCTGTTACGGTAATTTTATTCCATTTTTCACTAGGTAGGTGCGTTATCAACATAGAAAATGTTAGTGCATAATGTAAGTTCCTAGTTCGTATTGTGTCTATATTGTTCATTTCAAGTGTTTGGTTTTGAACATGATTGTTGGATATTTTGTTTACTTTACTTGGATGATTATGTTACTTGCATGTTTATATAATCGTTGATTGTTTAGGTAACGAGATCGTTAAAGTGAAATTCAAAGTTAAACTGGCAGGTCATTCGCATGAAAGTCTGAGACTTTTGCACGAATGACAGACTCTTTTGCTCGATAGAGTCAATTCGGTATAATATTTCATATGTCTGTTAACTCACACGAAGGTGAGACCTTCATACGAAAGTCAGAGACTTTCGCATGAAAAAGAGCTGACAAACTATATATAAGACTATAAGAGTATGAGTTTCATCCAAATGTTACACATACTACACTAACCCTAGCCATATTTTATTCGAGTTTTCGTTTTGGTTCATCTCAAGACGAATAACAACTCTAGGCATCATTCAAATTCCTTCATAGTTGAATAAGATTGATGATTCGATCTCCGAAGTTAAAGTTCGTTCGATTAATAACTCGTTTAAGTAATCTCCACGCATTTATATCGAATATACGTTTGTTTCTAAGATGATATAGGCACATAGCTAAAACATATAATCAAAAGTATACACATATATTTACATACATAATTCCATATCAAATATCATCACGTGGTTGGTACAACAAGTTTCATTAAATTGAAAACCACACATGCTTAAACCGAGCTAAACACAAAATCGTGCAAAGGAAACAAGGTTGTTGTGTAGCACAGTCGTACAAATCAACTCAATATTTGATTGCATATGTCAAAAAAGTACCCACAAGTATAACTTTAATCTAGCTAAAGATATTGTATAAATGAACTTGTCGGCATAGCCCAACGGTTCACCCCATGTCCTTGAATCATGGGAATCATGGGATAGAGAAAGGTGATGGTTTCGATCCTTAGGGATGCCCCTGATTTCTTTAAACCAATTGAACACTAATAATGGTGTTATATATTGACCTTATAGGGAGGTTTTAACGACCCGCTCGATGGGATAAAAGCTCGACCACATGCCCGTATGAATTGTAGTTTGATGTCCACTGGTTAGCGGTTCGGGTTTCCGCCTGAACGTGTGCGTGAGTGACAAATGAGAATATTCGATATCAAAATTGTTGTTAAAAAAAGATATTGTATAAATGTAACTAATCATTTTTTATTTTCTGAACCTTAAGTTTGAGGAGGTGATATTTCTAAGGTCATAATTGATAAATTCACAATTATTTGATGCTATTTTCTCAAAATAACTTCAAATAACTTTTAACATAAATTTTTTGTAATTTATCATTTAAGAGTACGTTGGTAAATTTAGGTAAATCTATCAAAAATGCATTTGAAATATCACTCCGGGTAAGTTTGTATACATCATTTTCACTGGTTTAGGCAGCTGAACCGGCTACCTCATTAATCCTTACACTCACACACGGTCCGACCGCCCCCATCACGTGCTGAACAGCCGCAACAAAAAAATATCATGTAATTTTGTATTCCATTTATTTATATATTTATTTATATTTATATTTATATTTATATTTATATTTATATTTATATTTATTTATTTATTTATATATATTTGAAATTACGAATCAGTACATGTTCTCTTAAAACCCCCACTTGCTATTCCTTCCACTTTAGGCCTATGGGCCCCATATATTGCTTAAACCCTATTAATACATAGACCAACAGGCACAAGATAAGATCTGTAATAGTATTTCAAACTACAAACACAAACAAAAATTAAAATTGAAAATTCAGATGAAGATTCAATGTAACGTGTGTGAAATTGCGGAAGCGGTGGTGCTATGCTGCGCCGATGAAGCTGCTTTGTGTTTCAATTGTGATGAAAAAGTGCATGCTGCTAATAAGCTCGCTAGTAAACATCAACGTGTTTCTCTATCTCATTCTTCTTCTCATATGCCTAAGTGTGATATCTGTCAGGTATATTTAATTTTAAATTTTAATTCATGAATTACTTGATGTATGTTTTGAAATTAGGTTATCGTTTGATTATAATTTCGTTTTGAATTTAGGTAGATAGATGGATTATGTTGACGAACTAATTGAGTTTTAATTTCTGATTTGATATGTTTAGGTCATAAAGCAGTTAGTAATTAATTTTATCTGGAAATTAGTAAGATAGCTGGATCATGTTGACAAAATGGCTGAATTTTAATATATGTTCTAGTTTATTTCTTTTAAATAATAAATGATTTTAGTAATTTATTATGATATATGATGTGTGTGAAGACCTGAACTATGCATCAGTGAGATTATTGTGGCTGACTGGATTTAGTTGCATTTTAAATATAGTCGTAAGGCATATTATATGCAGTGAGATTAAATTACTTTGGATTTGGATGATATATGGTAATTCAAACTAAGTTAATTTATATGTTATGGACTGTAAGGGTGGGAAAATATGTGCATAATGGTTAGAGGTTAGGAGGAACATATATTATTGGTAGCAAGGTTGAAAAAGACGCGAAACGGGTCGAGACGGTCGGGACCCTAAAACGTCGAGACGGCGGTCGAGACGGACGTTGATTGACGTTGAATTTTTATATATATATAAATATATATATATATACACATATTTTAAAGCCAACAAACCTTCGTTGACCAGTTTGTACCTATAATCGCTATTATCGTTAATATAAGACAAAAAAACTAACACTAAACTAGGTCAATTTTGCTTGATTTGAGCGACTTTTGACCCATTTTAACCATTTTTTTTTTTACTTTTGACCGGTGTTGACCCGACCTTTCCCACATTTGACCCGACTTTTGACCGTTTACCGACTTATTAGACGACCGGACGGGGTCGAGACGAGCTAGTCACCAAAACGTTGCAACGGACGCAACGGACGTCGTTTACAAGTTACAACACTGTTTGGTAGACAGATAGAAGAATATAAAGGCTGACATGTTTGTTCCAATCAATAAATACATGATATCAAATATCAATCTTGTTTAGAGATTCAATTGTGAATTTGGGATATGAGAATTGTGGAAGTTGCACCTATATGAATATGGTGGCCGACTTGTTTAGAACTGATTGTTAATGTATAAAACATGTAATTTGATGATATCTGAACAATCATCAATTTGTACAGGAAACAGCTGGGTACTTCTTTTGTTTGGAAGACAGGGCTTTACTGTGCCGAAAATGTGATGTTGTAATACATACGGTCAATTCTTTAGTGTCATCCCATCAAAGGTTTCTGCTTACAGGAGTGAAAGTTGGGCTTGAAGCTGCAGACCCCGGTGCATCATCTTCTACAGTGAAATCAAGCTCTGGTGAGAAGATTCCAGAAGCAGATAAATCACATTCTGTGCCAGCAAGGACTGTTCCAAAGTCAATGACAAGTCAATCCAACAAAGTTATGCCGGTGGATATTGTAAAAGGTGGTGACTTTGTATCTCATAAGCTTCCTTTTAATGGGGTCACTTCTGATGATAGTATGCAGCAGTGGCAGTTTGATGATTTCCTTGCACTGAATGATTACAGTCAGAATTGTAACTACTTAGACAATGGATTATCCAAGGTAACTGCGTAGCCCTTCTCTATATGACATGTAATGACCTTGTTTGTGGAAACTAATGATATTGATTCGATATGATGAGAGAGGTTTTTACAAATGTGATTTTGGCTACTATAACCCATTTACTTATGAATGAGTCAACTTGGGTATGTTTTACATTGAATGGGTAAAATTTGAATATCAAGTTAAAAGAGGGGCAGGCCAAGTAGGTTAAAAGTCGCCCAAAGTCTAATTAATTCAGAGAGCCTTCTAACTCCTTTTTCTTTAAAGATTTAGGTTTGGATAACGATAATTAAGTCTTGTTGTAATCATATAATCACAACACATGAATTACCTTTTAATGAACAAATTGTGTTTGTGGGTCAACATGACCCATTTCAATCATCACCCAAAATTTACATGTTCCATGGCTCATTGCTACCTCTATATGATATATGCTCTTGCAGTCTATATTAGTGTTGATGCTATTACTGAATAATTATAGGCTGATAATGCAAAGCTAGAAGATTCTAACAGTCCCTCAATTCTACAAGCCAGGGACGTCAAATTGGACGGTGAAGATTGCTTGGGACAGGTACCTGATACATCATGGGCGGTCCCACAGATATCTTCCGCCCCTACTGCCTCAGGACTCTGCTGGCCGAAAGTTAATTCACACCGTCAACGGGGTTCTGATACTTTTGTCCCTGATGTATGTTACTTGCCCATGCCAAAGTTATATGGTTCTCAAGAAAACAATACTGCTATCTTAAAACGGAGATGGAATTTCTAGCCTGAGTTATCGTATCTGATAGTATGTGTTAATGTTGTAATGTTTAGTGTATCAACTTAATTCCAGTATTGTTAGTTGAAGGCACTTTCACATGTCGATGCCTACAAATGTGTGTAGCTTTAAAAAATTTATTCTCGGGTTGAGGAAGTGATACAGTGAAGTGTGACAGTGTGTTGTGAGTCGGAACCTGTTACTTTTGTGGTGCATTAGGATAAATGTAAAGGATGAATAATGTTTTATAGGAAGGTGAATACATGAACATGAAGTTTTCTCGGTTATTACTATATTAACTATTAGACAAAATCCATGCATAGTACTGAGGGCGTTTCTGTCTTTTCACTTTTTTTTCCCCTTTCCAAAAATCCCCCCACACTTTTTTCGAAATTTAAAATCGATCCCTCAAACAGGGTTAACTAAACTCCACCCAAATATTCAACGGGTCATATCTTTTCGCCCGCAACGAGTTAAATTTTTCCGACACCATCGTTAAGCTCGAAATAATTTTACGAAGACAATGTCACTAACTATACGCAAAACAGACGCTTTTTAAAAAATGCTAAATATTTGAGTCCACCTTTCATACATGTTGATTTTTTCCTCACGGGCTCCGTACCTATTTTCATCTATTAACAACATATACATATAGGTCTTATTATTTTTTAAAAAATTATTTAGTAATTTTTTTGATATTACTCAGTAAATATTCTATTCTTAAATCATACGGAGTGTTGATATAAGCTAACGAGTTAATTGGTTAAATTTTAAAAAGTCAACAACTCCATAGCAAAACGCGGAAATATACATATATTGTTAATTTAAGATAACATCTAAATCTTTGACGTGTTATACCTTTTCGTTCGACTCGAGTTGCGCTTCAACGACATCATCGTTAGCCACGAAATAATTTTACAAAATAAACATAATAAAATACATTGGAAACCGAACTCCGGCGCGAAACGAGGGTTGAAAAACTAGTTATAGCTATAAATTAGGCCCCCAAATGGCAAATTGATACTGTAATGCAGTCAAACTAGGTTAGTTATTCTTTATCGTGTGGAAGAAGATAGTTAAATTCAATAAATTAAATGGGTGGTTGTAACTGTATTATACTCTATGTTAGTGCATAGAACCTTCAAAGTATTTCGTTTTCTTGTCTTGTTTTATTTTTGTATTAGCAATCTATGTACTTGATTTCTTTTAGTTTCTAGTTAGTATTTAGATTAAGTGAGGCTCGGTATTGATAGTTCGTTTGGTAGCCGCAGCCTCATTGGATCCTCTTTTGTACCTCTTGTTGAATTCGTTTTCTTTTCGAAAACGTTTTCCGTTTTATATAATGTTATCGTTATTTCGCAAAAAAAAAATAAATAAATAAAATAAAAAACCCTTCAAAGTAACCTAAGTTCCTTATAATTGTTTCTTAATTGAATAATTTACCACTAAATATTGAATAGTTTATGAATCAATGAAATTTTCTCTTCTATTGTAGTGATATGAACCCAGAAGCAATAGTAAAAGAAGTTATCATTTTCAGGGAGTCATGAACAGTACTTTTAAGGGAGGCCTACAAATTGCAATATTTTTGTCGATTTGGGAAAGTTCTCGGTAAAGCGGCCTCACCTTCTCACTTTTGTTTAGTTATAAATAATAACCCTATGGCGTTACACAACGTTCCTTCGACCGAGCGAATCCCATTTGTTGGTACGATTTTCCGTGTAGCGGCTGTAAGGTACCAGTACAAGACAATAGCTACTTAGCGTGGAGCGTATGATGCCGACTGATGTTTGCCCTCGAGAAATAATCTCTGCAGACCCGGAACACGGATAGGAGATCCGTGGGGTGGCCTCAATCAGTCTGGGGATCAATCTGTAATTGATCCGTCTAGCGTATTGCTGCTAAGCGGCTAATGTGCGTTTAGAGTGAGAAAGAACTGTGTGAGAGAGAAAGTGTACTTCTCTCTGACTGGAGTTCAGATGTGAAATGTGGCGACCGAGGGGGTCTATTTATAGGCGTAGAATGTTTGAAATTCTCGGGATACACGTGTGACAACCCGGAAATTTTTGACCAAATTTAAACTTTATCTTTAAATGATTTAATGTTTTCGACATGATAAGCAAAGTCTGTAATGTTGAGTCACGAAAGTTTTGGAACTATATTCATGTAATCAATTATTCTTTGTCTGTTCTCGAAGATTCACGAACAATATATATATATATATATATATATATATATATATATATATATATATATATATATATATATATATGATTTCAAGTTATTTAGTAAACGATAGTAACATTCGATTATTGATTCGATAGATATTTAGATAAGTTAACTAAAACGTTTAAGATGAACCAGTAAAACACTAATTTGCTACTGTATATTTGAATTGCTACAGTACCCGAAAAGCTACAGTATTTTCGAAAATCACTATTTGCTACAGTAAAAAAAACTTTTCTACAGTAACTTTGCTACAGTAAACACTATTTCAAAATGAAAATGTATATATGTATATGTATATACTACGAGATGATGATTTATAGAAGCAAATAACCAAAACACTTAATTGATTAAAGCTACACTTCGAGTGACATAGTTTATCAATGATTAAGTTTAATTTTTGATAAAGGTACACGTCGCGTAACGAAAAGTACTAGTTTTCTAAGCGTACGAAAATGCGTTCGAGAAACCGGAAGCGGGACATAAGTCGAACGTAAACGTACAAGACATCGGAATAAAAATTACAAGTCACCTATACACGAGAATATAATATAATATATAATTAATTAATTTAAATTATTTATATTCTATATATTATAAAATTATGTCGACGAACAAAGAAATAAAAAGATGTGAGCTGGAGACAGGTGGCCATGCGATCGCATGGCCAGAAGCCTAGTAAACCATGCGATCGCATGGCAGGCAATTTCAGGCCAACACTATAAAAGCTCGACCATTTCTACTTCTGATTCAATTCATTTTACTCCGTATTTATTTTATTAATTATTATTATTAATTATTATTATTATTATTATTATTATTATTATTATTATTATTAAGATTATTATTATTAATCTTATTATTAATAGTATTAGTATTATTATTTTTACGATATAAAAATAATAATATACATAAAATATTACGACGGAGTGATGTCCAAATGATTTCAAAATGGGTTTTCAAGCGGGATAGAGCTAAGGAAACTATGAGTTATAGCTATGGAGTTTATGGGTAATATTCATGGGTACTGTTCGCAAGTCAAACCTAGTGTTTATCATCTCTGTTGCGTCAACGTACTTTCCTGCAATATTGAATCACAATATTGATACGTGAGCATTCATATCTTATCTTTTATATATTATTTGTGTATCCATGTCTAGTGCTCGAGTATATATATTTATGCATGCTTGTATGCTAAATTTCGTCGTTAAACAGTTTATGATGAATCACGAATTAAATACATATATTACTGATAAAAGGTATATGATATGCATGTTTTTGGAAAGCTGGCGAAATATCAATAACTTTTCATTTAGAAATCGCGTAATTTCGATGAACGAATCAAAAGATACGGTCAACTGAATTATGATCGACGTTAATTGGAATTGCTTTTTAATTTGAAATTAATATTTAAACAACTTGTTTGTAAGATTGATAAATTAGATTTTTGAATATTATCAACCGAGTAAATGAATCCTTATATAAGGTACGTCTCGTTTTGTTGAACTATTGTCAAAATTGACCTTTTGAAACGACTTTGGATAACTTTTGTATGTCGATCTCGAGCATTAGGATTGTGATACACTATGACCAGACCTAGCTTGTTAAACATTTATTGACCAACATATGTTCTCTAGGTTGAGATCTACGGTTATTTGGGTATTCCGAGTTTCGGTCACATTTCGGTGAACAACTTTATGTGCTGCTAAGGTGAGTTTCATTTGCTCCCCTTTTAAATGCTTTTGCAATATATATTTTTGGGCTGAGAATACATGCACTTTATTTTAAACACAATGGATACAAGTACATACTAAATTCTACACTGAGTTTGAACCGAAAATCCCTTAGCATTGGTAACTAGTAACTGCCAGTTATAAGAACTGGTGGGCGCGAGTAGTAGTATATGGATCCATAGGGCTTGATATCCCCGTCCGAGCTAGAGCGCTAGCCTTTTAACGGGCGTATGCTATTTGAGAAGCGTACACGTTGGTTTGCGTGTATTATTAAGATGATTATACAAAGGGTACAAATTATATATACGTTAAGTTTAGTTACCAGGGTGCTCAATCTTGTAGAATATTTTGATAAACGTTTCTGGATGAAACAACTGAAATCTTGTGATCCACCTTTATATACAGATTATGCGCAAAATTAAAACTATGAACTCACCAACCTTTGTCTTGATACTTGTTAGCATGTTTATTCTCAGGTTCCCTAGAAGTCTTCCGCTGTTTGCTTATATGTTATACAAGATATGTGCATGGAGTCATACATGCTTTATTCGAGAAAACGTTGCATTCACAAATCATCACCATCTATCTTATTTTGACTGCATTGTCAACGGAAGTACTATTGTAAACTATTATTTACGGTGATTGTCTATTGTAGAAATCATCAGATGTCAAAAACCTTTGATTTAAATATTCATTTATGGTGTGCCTTTTCAAAATAATGCAATGTTTACAAAACGTATCATATAGAGGTCAAATACCTCGCAATGAAATCGATGAATGACGTGTTCATCCATATGGATTTGGAGCGATCGTCACAGTTGGTATCAGAGCGTTGGTCCTAGCGAACCAGGTCTTGCATGAGTGTGTCTAACTGATAGTTGTTAGGATGCATTAGTAAGTCTGGACTTCGACCGTGTCTGCATGTTAAAAGTTTTGCTTATCATTTCTTGTCGAAAATTACATGCTTATCATTCTTAAGTTTAGACATGTTTTCCTGCATATATTGCATAAATAGTGTATAGACAAAAATTCATATCTTAGCGTATCTGTTACTATAAACTTTTCCTGACATCTTCCGAAAATTTCTCCGTGATTTATGGAATTTGGTATTATATATACCTGAATTCCGAAGACAGTGTAACCGGAATGGATCAGCCAATCAGCCATCACCTATTCTGGATGAATTGGGGATGGGTTCATAGCCTGCTTAGTCATTGGAGACAAGAAGAAGGTGATCCCTTCCATCCACCACATTTCCCTCTTGGCGAAGAACCTGAAGCACTTATGTAACGACCCCTACTTTTTCCGTTATCTTTTACCGTTAATTATTTAACGACCGTTAACTGTTATTCGTGCCACGTCATTTCTATTACCTATATTATTATTTTAGTAATAATATATTAATTATTATGTGTTAAATGAATATTTGTATTCATATTTTATATCGTACGTTTCTACGTGTCGCGAATTTCTATCCGGCGAATCTTTTCGGTTTTCAAACCAACGGTCGAGCTTTTGGGATTTTTAAATCCAATTTATTTTAAATATGATATTTTAATGTCATATGATTATATATAGTGTTTATATAATTTATTTGTCGCATATATGTTATCTCTCCGAATAATTAATCGCGTAGTAGCGTTTTCGAGTTTCGGGCTTCGTTCGGGCGATCGGGCCACAAGTATTCTTCCATTTGGCCAAAGTGGGCCATGAGGGGCCCACCCCTCTTAAAAATTTGGCCAAAACCAGCCCCTTGTCCCATATTCTTTTTTTTTTTCAATTTTGCTTTCATTTTATTTCTCATTTTATTCTAAACCTAAATCAAGTAAGTCTTCTTTTCTCTCATCCTCCCTTTTTCTTTTTTTTGAGCCGTCACTTACCACCAACATCATCATCATCATCCATTAAAATTCTTGCTTGGATCATAGGGCTTTACACATAATCAGATTGCTCTCGTTCTCCTCTACGCGTTCATATCACTTGATTATTGATTAGGGTATAAACCCTAACCCTAGCTTTTCAATTTTTCATTTATTTTTCTGTTTTTATGTGATATTATGATAGTATGATGCTTATATGTGATTGTATTGTTAATTGTATGCGTAGAAATGCTCGATTATATATGTTTTCGGTTTGATTGATTTGGGACAGCGGTTTGTTTGTTATTTTCTGAGAACATAACTGATATAAAAGTGAAATTAAAGTGTTTAGATGATTTCCTCTCATCAAGACATTAATTTTAGACTCCGGATTCATGTTATTTCGATTCTCGGAGCTCTAGATATGATTAAAATGGTGTTTAATTGAAATTAAAATATAAAAACGAATTGAACCAGGTGTGGACTGACTTTTTGACCATTTTTAGAGTATTTAGGGTGTACTAGTGTGTTAGGATTGATGATGTGATGAAATTTCATGTTCGGGTCATCGAAATCCGAGCCACGGATCACCCGTTATGACTAAAACACGTTTTTGAGCGGATTAAAGGCCCAAACTGATTAAGGGCTGTAAGTCACGACTTGGTGACTGTTCTTGGGATGTTCTTGAGCACATTAAGGTGTCGGGTGGGTTGGTTAGGCAAAGATATATATAAGGCTCGCCAAAAACTGATTCCCGGGACTCAAGTTATGACCCGATGAACTTTTAATTAAAACTTATGGTTATTAATATGACTTATGATAAAAATAATGAATTTCATTATTAATAAATTACTTATGATATAAAAAGTAATTAATTTAATTTAAGACTTATGATATATATTTATTATATCATTTATTAATTAATTATGATTTAATTAAACTTTTAATTAAACTTATGATTAATAATACTTTTATTATTAATGGAAAATACTTATGATAAGTATTAAACTTATATTATGAAATTATTATAATAAGACTTATAATAAGAATTAATTAATTATTTAATTATTATAAGGCTTAGTTATTATTTAATTATAATTTAATTATTAAATACTTATGATTTAATAATTATAATTAGAAACTTATGATATGATTAATAATTCATTATTAATTAATAATACTTATGATATGATTTAAAATTTATTATTAATTAATAATACTTATATTATGACTAATATTTAATTAATTAATTAAATACTTATGTTATATTAAATATATTATTTAAACTTATGTTAACCTTAATAATTCATTTTAATTTAATTAAACTTATGTTATGACCTAATTATACATATTTAACTTTAATTAACATTATAACTTATATTATTATTACAACTTACACTTTTGAAATTAATGTTGACTATGTTTGACCGAGGTTGACTTTTGAGTTGACTTTCGGTTGACTTTGACTTTCAGTTGACTTTTGTTGACTTTCTAAATAAGGAAACTTTCCTAACTTAAAACTTTCTAAATATGGAAACTTTCCAAAAATAGAAACTTCCTAAAATAGAAACTTTCCTAAAATAGAAACTTTTCAAAAATAGAAACTTTCCTAAAATAGAAACTTTCCAAAAATGGAAACCTGCTAAAAATAGAAACTTTCTAAAAATAGAAAGTGTGTGTCTGTACGCTGTTCCGATCAAACCGATGCATGTTGAGTGTTGTTCTATGTCTACTTGCAACATGTACAATAGCTATCATACTAAGACTTGACCTAAGTTAGTTATTTATATCGACCTGCTTTATTTATAGGTCGGCGTTGTGATCATTCCTGATCACTTTACTTCGTTTGCTGTTCGCATTTTTGTGTGGTTACTTCGTTTGCTATTAAGGTGAGTTGTAGTCCCATTTTTCTATTTTAAATCTTTTGGGATGAGAATACATGCAATTTATTTTATATTTTGGACACATGTGGAAGTTGGTTAAAATTATTCATTGTGAGTTGAACAAAAATATTCCCTAGTCTGGTAACTGTAATCACTGGTTTCTACTGTGAACGCGAATCTTACGGATAGATCTATCGGGTTTGACAACCCCATTTCGAGCTAGTCGCGCTAGCAATTTATAATCGGAATGTTTAGTACTTCGTATTTAGTTGAAGATACACTTGTTCGGTGTATATTATTTATTGTGTTTGGCAAGGGTAAATAAAGGGTTAAGTGGTTACCAGGTGGCTCACGGAAAATGGAATAATGTTTATATATGTTTTCTAGCATATAATTTTGTCGTCCAAAAAGGAGTTTTTATGTTTTCAAACATAAATTTTTATGGTTTACATTAAATATTGTTTGCAATATTAAACCTATAATTCACTCAACATTTTTGTTGACAGTTACTCGCATGTTTTATTCTCAGGTTAATGATTGATTGCTTCCGCTGTGCTTAGAGAGTCTGCATATTTATGATGGCAGCTTTTGTTAAATATTAACTTGCATTCTATTTTGATACATTAAATAGTGGGTGTTTGTTGACTTTGTTTTGGTCAATTTTCGGTTATAGTATTTATGTATAGTTTTTCTAAACTTATACATTTTGGTAGATTTCCTTTATAGGAAATCATTTTTAAATAAAGAATGCAAGGTTGTTTTATTAAATTCATATAGAGTTTCGATCGAACTGTGGGACCAAGATAACGATGGTCGTCAAGTGTACTTTGACGGGTCGTTAAAGTTGGTATCAGAGCGTTGGTTGTAGGGAATTACGCTGCATTGATGTCGTTACCCGAGTCAATATGGTGCATTAGTGAGTCTAGTCTATACCCCGGCCTATAATATATTATTATATGTGATTATTTGTATCATATTGGTATGTATATAGTTTTCATATACGTACATCTCCTTCATATGTTCTGAATCCGGGAGGAACTTCCATTCCGATTTAAACGTATCCTTCGACTCATGCGAGTTTATCTTTTATAAGGACACGTCGGTTAGTGAAACCGAGGAATGCCATTCTTGACTTCTGGAATTTTCGACATTTCTATGTCATCTATTATGGTTATGTATATAACGTTTGAATTATATTACACGAGATGTCATTCTTGACTTCTAAAGGCTCGGCATTTCAATGTCAGCTATTATGTTTAGGTATATAACATTCTTGTTATATTAAGTGCTTTTGTGCCGCTATGCCTATGTGCTTTGGTTTTTGAACCGGAAAACGTCATTCTTATCTTTTAGGGATTCTTGGTACTTCGAAGACATTTTTATGTCATCGTTACTCCTAGTCGTTACTTTTGATGTTTTTGTCTCTTGTGCTATCCTTAGCACATTTTTTAAGAAATTGTTTTTGAGAAATTGTATGGAAATTAAAGGTTGATCGCGTGTCCTAACCTCATGTAGTGCTATTGGAATGGAACTATGAATTAGTGAAATATAATGGCGTCAGGCCAACGTGATTATATTACATTAATTCATAAAGAAGTCTCAATATTGTGACATGAGGAATAGAAAGCGAGTCAAAGAAAAATTTTTACACCACTCATTCAGAAATTCCGATGTATTACATGGGTAGGGAAAATATTCATTATCTTATTTGTTGATATGCGAGGAGCTCGTTTTAACCAGATTATCTATCTCATGCTCTATCTTTCATAACTCGCTTGTTAGCAACAGCTTCGCTCGGGAACAGTTTTGGCCCAAGGACTTCTGTCCTGATAACAGTCAAACAACATTTAACTCATTAGTTTTCATGACCTCGTAACATTTGTTGGTCAAATGTCGCACGACGATTCAAGTCATTTACTCGATCTTTCACGATCTTACTTCAACTTGTAACCCTTGAAATACAGATACTCTGTTTATCATCGGGAGTTTTACACATTTGTTTAATTGGGCGGTTCTCACGAGGTTTATGGGCGAATAGAAGTAATGAAATATTTTGTCCGGTATACAATTTATAAAATCATATATGTACGTATGGATTCAAATGAATAAATTTACCCTTACCTATTTTGGCTAGTATATAATAAATCATACATCCTAAATTATTTTAAAACCACTTATTTATTGAGTTGTTTGATTAAGTCAATTTGTTTTATAAAAAAATGGTACACATTGTACATACTTCTAAATTTACTAAGAACTTCGTTCCGTTTATGTTGTCACATCAAACGTTTAAAGCTTTTTCAAAACTCCTTTGATTGGTTTTATCAAATTTTCACATTACTCTACAGAGTGTTTGGATCACAGTTCTTCTCATCCTCCGTTTAAGGATGAAACTTACCATTAAGTTCATTGATAAAAACTCTTGCACCACTTTGGATGCCGGTTTATAAAATTTGTTGAAAAGTCTTTGCGCTCATAAAATTTTCCCTCTTATGGTTGGACATGGCCAAAATGCGGATCGATAAATCAATTTTCTGGGGTACACTCGGTGGTCACCCTATTGTAGAAAAGGCGCTAGGTGGGTTTCTACCCCAACTGTTGTATAGTGGGTATCATGGATATATTACACTAGACCGTTTGAGGAGTTTCTACTCTCAAAATTCGTTGTTAACCGCAACACCCTCGTAAACATCAATCCTAGGATTCAATACTTTGAGGTACACGAAATTATTTTTGGAGATTCATCTCACCTGGTGTCGACCATTCTTTATAACCCATGATTGGCGTTCTTTTCATCCGCACATAAATTTAGGAATATGGATGAATCCTAGATTTCCACGCTCATTGTACAAGGAAGTTCACTCTCGTTGAAATATCACACATTTCGTACGTCTTCCTATCGGAAATGTAATGAAAATTTTCTTTGAAGTCCATGATCTTCATTATCTCCATTGAGAGAATTGCCTTAAATACCTATGCCATCGATGTGACTATTCCATATATTTCTTCCTTCATTGTTGCAACTACATTTCATTCGTCCCAGTCCGTCCCCTTGGGGAGCTCCTGTTTTTTTTTTGTTAAGAAGAAAGGTGGTTCGTTTCGATGGTGTATTGATTATCGCGAGTTGAACAAGCTTACAGTTAAGGACCGTTACCCTCTTCCGAGAATTGATGATCTGTTCGATCTACTTCAAGGTTCGTCCATTTATTCTAAGAATGATCTTCGTTCCGGTTATCACCAGCTGCGGGCTAAAGAAACTGATATTCCGAAAACCGCTTATCATACCCGTTATGGTCACTGCGAATTTCTTGTTATGCCGTCCAGATTGACTAACACACTTGCTGTGTTCATGGACCTCATGAACCGTGCGTGTAGCCTATATCTGGATAAATTCGTTATCGTTTTCATCGATGATATCCTTATCTATTCCAAGAAGTGATCAAGAGCACGAAGATAAGTGCTTGATTTGTTAAGAAAAGAAGAGATGTATACTGAATTTTTTCTAAATGTGCGTTCTGGTTGAAAGAAGTTCAATTCCTTGGGCACGTTGTTATTAAACAGGGAATTCAAGCTGATCCTGCTAAGATTGAGGCAATTGGGAAATGGGAAACTTCTGAAAACTCCTACTCAAATTCGCCAGTTTCTAGGATTAGCAGGCTATTATAGAAGGTTCATTCAAGATTTTTCACGAGTAGCGAAACCTCTGACTGCTTTAACGCATAAGGGGAAGAAGTACGAGTGGAAGAGTGAACAAGAGTCTGCTTTCCAAACTTTGAAGAAGAAGTTAACTTCTGCACCGATATTATCACTACTTGAGGGTAGTGATGATCTTGTTATCTATTGTGATGCTTCGTGTCAAGACTTTGGTTGTGTTTTGATGCAACGAAAGAAAGTCATTGTTTACGCGTCACGTCAGTTGAAGATTTATGAACAGAATTATACAACCCATGATGTAGAATTGGGAGCTGTTGTGTTCGCACTCAAGAATTGGAGACATTACTTATATGGGGTCAAAAGTACTGTGTACACTGATTACAAAAGTCTTCAACATATCCTTGATCAGAAACAGTTGAATATGAGGCAACGAAGATGGATTGAGACGTTGAATGATTATGATTGTGAACTTTTATATCATCAGGGGAAGGCTAATGTTGTGGCCGATACGTTAAGTCGTAAAGAGAGGACTGAACCTCATAGGTTTAGGGCCTTAAATATGACCATTCGAACAAACCTCGCAAGGCAGATTCTTGAGGCACAACAAGAAGCCTTGAAGGAGGAGAATTTTGTAACGGGAAGGTCCGAGGCTTGAGTAAACAGTTAGAGGTACGAACCAATGGTACTCGGTATTTTACGGGACGCCTTTGGGTTCCGAATATTGGTGATCTGCGACAAATTGTTTTAGATGAGGCTCATAAGTCTAGGTACTCTATTCATTCCTGGTTCAGGAAAGATGTATCATGATCTTAAGGAGTTGTATTGGCGGCCTCATTTAAAGGCTGATGTGGCTACGTATGTGGCTAATTATTTGACCTGTGCTAAGATTAAAGCTGAACATCAGAACCGTCAGGACTTTTGGTGCAACCTGAAATTCTCGAGTGGAAGTGGGAAGGTATTACGATGGACTTTATTACGAAGTTACCGAGAGTTGTGGGTGGTTATGGTACCATTTGGGTGATTGTTGACCGACTCACTAAGTCAGCTCACTTTTTTTCGATTAAGGAAACAGACTCGATGGAGAAGCTTACTCGTTTGTATTTGAAGGATATTGTTTCTTGACATGGTGTTCCTGGATCTATTATTTCAGACCGAGACAGCCAATTTGTATCGAGGTTTTGGAGATCCTTACAGGAAGCCTTGGGAACTAAGTTAGATATGAGCACCGCTTATCATCCCCAAGCGGATGTTCAGAGTAAAAGGACCATTCAAACGTTAGAAGACATGTTACGAGCATGTGTTATTGATTTTGGTAATGGGTGGGATAGGTATTTTCCACTAGCTAAATTTTCTTATAATAACAGCTACCATCCAAGTATTAAAGCCGCACCGTTTGAAGCTCTGTATGGTAGAAAGTGTAGGTCTCCTGTCTGCTAGAATGAGGTTGGGAATGCTCAACTCACAGGTCCAAAAATTATTCATGAGACTACCGAGAAGATCGTACAGATTAAGGAAAGATTGAGAACCGCCAGAAGTCGGCAAAAGAGTTATAGCGATAAGAGAAGGAAGGATATAGAATTTCAAGTTGGTGACCGTGTTATGTTGAAGGTATCACCTTGAAAAGGTGTGGTAAGTTTTGGTAAAAGGGGAAAGTTGAATCCTCGTTTTTTTGGACCATTTGAGATTACAGAGAGAGTTAGACTCGTGGCTTATCATTTGAAATTGCCACAAGAACTCAGCGATGTTCATGACGTTTTTCATGTATCGAATTTGAAGAAGTGTTTGGCTGAGGCCGATGAAACCATTCCTCTTAATGAATTTCATGTTGATAAACAACTCAATTTTATTGAGGAGCCAGTTGAAATTATGGATCGAGAAGTTAAGACGCTCAAGCAGAGTAAAATTTCTATCGTTCGAGCTAGATAGAATGCCAGACGCGGGCCCGAGTTCACTTGGGAACGTGATGATCAGATGAGGCAGAAGTACCCGCATTTGTTCTCAGATGGCGAGTCAACCCTTGCACCTGCTTAAATTTTGGGATGAAATTTCCGTAACAGGAAGGTACTGTAACGACCCTACTTTTTCCGTTATCTTTTACCGTTAATTATTTAACGACCGTTAACTGTTATTCGTGCCACGTCATTTCTATGACCTATATTATTATTTTAGTAATAATATATTAATTATTATGTGTTAAATGAATATTTGTATTCATATTTTATATCGTACGTTTCTACGTGTCGCGAATTTCTATCCGGCGAATCTTTTCGGTTTTCAAACCAACGGTCGAGCTTTTGGGATTTTTAAATCCAATTTATTTTAAATATGATATTTTAATGTCATATGATTATATATAATGTTTATATAATTTATTTGTTGCATATATGTTATCTCTCCGAATAATTAATCGCGTAGTAGCGTTTTCGCGTTTCGGGCTTCGTTCGGGCGATCGGGCCACAAGTATTCTTCTATTTGGCCAAAGTGGGCCATGAGGGGCCCACCCCTCTTAAAAATTCGGCCAAAACCAGCCCCTTGTCCCATATTCTTTTTTTTTTCAATTTTGCTTTCATTTTATTTCTCATTTTATTCTAAACCTAAATCAAGTAAGTCTTCTTTTCTCTCATCCTCCCTTTTTCTTTTTTTTGAGCCATCACTTACCACCAACATCATCATCATCATCATCATCCATTAAAATTCTTGCTTGGATCATAGGGCTTTACACATAATCGGATTGCTCTCGTTCTCCTCTACGCGTTCATATCACTTGATTATTGATTAGGGTATAAACCCTAACCCTAGCTTTTCAATTTTTCATTTATTTTTTTGTTTTTATGTGATATTATGATAGTATGATGCTTATATGTTATTGTATGAAAAAATTACGTCGATAGTACCTGTGGTTTGTTATACTTATCGTCACAGCACCTATGGTTTTTTTTAGCTTGAATGGTACCTGTAGTTTGTGGCTGTTTCATGTATAGTACCTAAAGCAAACTGCCGTCACTTTTGTGCCGTTAAGGTCTCACATGTGAGATGCATGTGAGGGCACTTTAGTCCTTTACATATTTTGTTCAATATAAAAGGCTTTTTAACCCATCAATAAACGGACGTGTTTCCTGAGTAATACCCAAATCGATATAAACCCTAATTTCGTAATTCCCCAATTCGTCACTATGGTTGATTGTTTTTGTGGAAGGTCGATCTTAATCCTGGTCGTCGCTATTACAGTTGCCCTACAAAGGTATTCACTTTTTTCTCTTTGGTGCTGTGATGATAAACCCTAATATGGTTCGTTATAAACCCTAATTTATCGATAATTTTTTTTGTTGTTGTTCAGTGGTCAATTTGTCCGTTTATTGCATGGTATGATCCTCCAATGTGTTCTCGTTCACTAGTTGTTATACCAGGGTTGTTTGTTGAGGTCCAAGAATACTCTTGAAGATGAGGTCAGGAGGGTAAAAGAGGAGGTCAAAATGCTGAAGAATCGAGAAAAGAAGTTGAAGTTTTTAGTTTTTAGTTATTGTGTTGTTGGTTGTTTTTTTCATGTATGTTACTTTAGTTGTTTAGATTAGTAATTTGATGTATTGAAACGTATTTTGGCTCAATGTATTATGGAATGGTAGTTTGAATCCAAGAATAGTTGGAATGGTCCACTGTAACTCTTGTTTTGAATCAGAAATGAATCCATTTGCAGTTTCCTTTATAATATCCATTATTGTGCAATTTCGTACTCAGTTTTGATGTTTGTGTAACATATAGCATTCTTGAACTTTCTACTTTGCTTATTGCATATCTTAAGACTATTGCATTTTTGTGCATTTTCCTTTAAAGCATTTTTGTGCAGTGCCAAACAATAATTGAATGTAAGTGCCAAAAAGTGACTATAAGTGCCAAAATTCAGTGTTAGTGTCAAAAGTGACCTAAATTGACTATAAGTGACCTAAATTTAGTGACCAAAATAATCTGTTAGTATGTTCTTGTAGAATGTTAGTGACTATAAGTGACCTAAATTGACCTACATTGACTTTTATTACCTAAATTTACCTAAACTGACTTTAAGTGCAAAAATTGAGCTAAATTGACCTAAATTGACTTTTAGTGCAAAAAAGTGACTTAAATTGACTGTTTAAAATAAACAGGTCAGTAAACCCATCCATTGTGGTATGTTTGACCCAATTCGACATTCTTGACCCAATTTGACATTAATGACCTAATTTATTTTTTTTTTTTTTTTTTTTTTTTTTTTACTACAAAGGTATAAATGACATCCATTTAACATAAATGGATAATTTTACATAAATGGATAGTTTACCCATTCATGGTGGTTATCTATTTATGTTTGACCCAATTTGAACCCCTTGACCTGTTATTTTTTTTTAAACATAAATGGACAGTTTACCCATTCATGGTGGTATGTTTGACCCAATTTGACATTACTGACCTGTTTTTTTTTATTATTATTTTTTTTATTTTTACTTTTTTTGTAATACAAAGGTCTAAATGACATCCATTTAACATAAATGGATAATTTTACATAAATGGACAGTTTACCCATTCATGGTGGTTATCTATTTATGTTTGACCCAATTTGAACCCCTTGACCTTTTTTTTTTTTTTAACATAAATGGATAATTTACTCATTCATGGTGGTATGTTTGACCCAATTTGACATTCTTGACCCAATTTGACATTACTGACCTGTTTTTTTTTTTGTTTTTTTTCAATTATTTTTTTTTATTTTTACTTTTTTTGTAATACAAAGGTATAAATGACATCCATTTAACATAAAATGGACAGTTAACCCTAATAATAGAACCATTAAACATAAATCAACAGAAATGGTCAGTTTGACATCCATTCAACAGAAATGGTCAGTTTGACCTACAATAGTACCATTAAACATAAATCAACAGCATCCATCAAACCCTAACAATAAATAAGTTCAAAAAACTTAAATCAAAAACATCCATAATTTTGCATAACTTGATATTCTAGGTTCAAAAAACATAAGATAAAACACTAATTAAAAACATCAATAATTAAACTTTAGTCTTCTTATTGCCACCAGTTTTACCAGGTTGTTTAGCTTGTCTTTTTGGTCCACTGCTATTACCAGCACTACCTTCATTTGTACAGCCTCTTTGATTATGACCTAATCGACCACATTTTCCACAACGAGTTGTTTTCCCTTGCCTGGACAACTTACCACCTGAGTTCATGGTTGCAGCTTCATCCATACCCTTTCTCCTGTTCTTTTTTGGTCTTCCAGCAGTTGCCACAATCAAAGGTGGAAGAAGTTTACTAGTAACATTTGATTTACACCAAAGTTCCATTGAATTCAAAGGGCTGATTTTGAAACTGTAAGTGTTCCTTCATGTTTCTAACCAATGAACACGATGAACCCAACTTTCAAGGTGACCTACACGTGTACCAAATGCACCCATGTAGTACAATGCAGCCACTGCATGTTTACATGGCATTGCAGTGAGCTCCCACATTCTACAAGAACACACTCTTGCATTCATATCTACTACACGTTGATAATTGTGTGGTCCACTAACTTGGTATAAATGATCACCATTCCACATCACACTGTATTTTTGAGCCTCTTTCTTGATTTCATCAAAGACCTTTGTTGCTCCAGGTGTTAAAGGACCATCAGACTTAGATATCTCTTTATTGACTGTCACTATCCTTTTCATCAAGTACTCCCTAATATACTCTAATGCAGTGATGATAGGCTTATCTCTTGCTTCAACTAACCACCTGTTAAGAATCTCACACATATTGCTCAAAAGTACATCTGTCAAAGCCCTGCCTGAAAAGTGATACATAATCTTATCAAAAGTACTTCTTTCTAGCTACAGGTATAACAATATTAAAGATAGTAATGACATATACCAGAAAAGTGGCTTCTTGTCCAATGATGAGGCTGGATATCAGCTAAATATTTGTAACATGCTTCATTTAACCCCTTTTCTTCCTGCATGTGTTGTTCAAATTCTGGAACTGTTGTTGCTTTTGCACATTTCCATAGCAATTGTTTATATGCAACACCATTCCAACCTTTTGTCTTCATGTTTTCATGTATGTGCCTCAAACAATATCTATGCTCAGCACATGGAAACAACCTTTCAATGGCTGGCATTAGACCCTGTAAAAAATTCAATTTATTTAAATTCAATAAATACATATTAGAGTTTAAAAAATAAAAAACTGAAACAATTATTTATATAAATAATACCTTTTGTCTATCACTAATGAATGTGAAGTTTGATCTTTCAGTTAGATCCAAATCCTCTCCTAGATTACTTAAGAACCATAACCAAGAATTGTATGTTTCTTTCTCAACAATAGCATAAGCCAAAGGATAAATACCATTGTTTGAGTCAACTCCAACTGCAGTTAATAGTTGACCTGTTGCTGGCTCTTTCATAAATGCCCCATCCAAACCAAGCAAATCCCTACCTAAAGCATTGAACCCTGCTTTCAAAGGTCCTAAACAAATATATACCCTCTTAAAGATCATAGCTGTACCATCTGCTTCACAAGTTTCTGTTGCAACTTTAACAGTAGTACCTGGATGAACTCTTTTCAGTTCAACTAAATAATCCCTTAAATGATTATATTGTTCTGCATAATCTCCTTTAACAATTTTTTTTGCCTTCTGTAATGCTCTGTATGCCTTCATCATGTGTACATTAATTCCATATTGTTTTTCAGCCTGAACCTTTATAGCCTTTGCAGGTAATCTTGGATTTGAGGGTAGTTGTGCAACAACCTGTGTTGCAAGAAAATTATATGTGCAGTGCTTAACATCTCTAGAATAAGAACACAAGTGTTTATCCTTCAATGTTACAACTTGCCAAGTCTCTGAACCACTTTTCTTTGAAATATGAACTACCCACTTGCATTCCACTTTGTTAAGCTCTTTGTTTCTCCAACTTTTCTTTCCTTCGGATGCTGTTTTGTCATCCTCAACTACACTCTTGCCCTTATCATTAGTATAACCAATAACCTGATTACCTTTTTCAGCCACTATCACAACATCTGATATTAACCCTTTACAAACTGCTCTAACCCTTCTCTCATCATTGTATTTAAACACAATATCCCTTTGGGTTTCAATAGCATGCAACTTGATGCATTCCATAGCTTCTTTTTTTGTCCCAAATTCTTGTCCCAAATACAAATTAGTCTTTGATAAATCACACAACTGGTTTTCTTGGATCTTTAATTCCTTTAACTTCTTCTTTCTGTCACCTTCAATGTCATCTGCATACTCATGATCACTATCAAAATCATCATGATTCAAAGTTTCTATAACAACCATCTGCTGCTCATTATCACTTACTTCAACAACTTTAGAAGAATTTCCCATGAATTCACTATCTTTGTCGATGCTACAATGGAAGTCATTCATATCAACATCAAAGTCTAGTAGGTGATTATCTTCATGAACATAAAAGTCACTATCATCATCCTCACTTTGTTCATTACTTATTTCATTCTCAACATAATTGTCACTCTTATCCTCCTCAACTATTACCAATCTATTATCCTGATCATGATTGAAATACGTGGACTGTTGTTCTTCATTTACAATAAACACACTAATTTCCTTATTCAAACTAACATGTTGCTTTAAATTGTTAACATCAATCTCACTTTCTAATGGTTCTAATCCAAAATCCAAATTAGAATCAGGAACACAAAAATGGTAAGACATCCTAGAATTGCAATCATAACCAAGATCCAACACCATTTTTCTTATCTCATTAACACTAAAGGTATCACCTGCAACCAAGTCAAAATAATTTACCTTTCCATTAACATAATCCCTACGTGGAGGATGAGTAAAATTGCCACCATGATGTAGTTTGATTGTAAACAATCCGGGATATACATCTACATGTACATAAGAAAATGAAAAAATTGATCATAATGAATGAAACAGTAAAATCAGTTTCATAAAAAAAAAAAAAAAAACGTTTAATAAACCATAATCTTACCATATATGTTGTTGACATCGAATGAGGATAACTGGTCACGCATGATATTATGCGAGGTGTATATAAAATAGCTTTTAAATATTAGCAGGAAATACTATTAAATACGATACAATTTTATACAAGATATTTATTTATTTATAGAATGGATATACTTAAACCTTGCTACAACACTTATAGACAGTGTACCTAATTGTACAGTAGTGTAGTTTTTAGTAAGTCCGGTTCGTTCCACAGGGAATCTTTTTCACAAAGCTTAACGCTATATTAGTTTAAATTTATAAAAATACAATATATATATATATATATATATATATATATATATATATATATATATATATATATATATATATATATATATATATATAAGTAATATTATTATTATAAAGGGGGGTTTTTACAGTTTAATGACCGGTTTGTCGATTTTAAAAATTTAGTCGCAGTTAAAACCAAATGTAAAATAATAAATAAATACAAGACTTAATTTAAAGCGTAAAGTAAATAACGATAATGAAATTGCGAATAATAAAAGTGCGATAAAATAAACTTGCGATAATTAAAAAGTACGATAATTAAAAGTGCAATTAAATATGATAACAATAAATAAAAGTGCTATAATTAGAAGTGCAATTAAATATAAAATAAAGGAAATTAAATATAAAATAAAAGAATTATGCTTATTTAAACTTCCGTAATCATGATGTTTGACGTGTTGATTTTAGTTTTATGCCCATGGGTTAATTGTCCTTTGTCCTGAATTATTTAATATGTCCATACGGATTTTGTCCATAATAGTCCATCAGTCATAAATATAAAGAGCGAAAGCCTTCGTCAAATTATTCTTATTCCCGAAGTCAAATATTCCAACTAATTGGGGATTCGAATTGTAACAAGGTTTTAATACTTTGTTTAATGAATACACCAGGTTATCGACTGCGTGTAAACCAAGGTTTTACTACTTTGTTAACAATTACACCAATTACCCTTGAATGTAATTCACCCCTGTTTCAACAAGTCTATTAACTATTAATCCAGTTCCGTATCCGGTAAAATGAATAATTATTGGTATTTATAGATATCCCGCCCACCGTACCCAGTCAAGCGTATGTGGTTATATATAAATACGTCGAATTATAAGTTTGTATATTAAGTTAACAAGGTATTGTTTAGTTAATATAAAACCCAATAATAGCCCATAGTCTAATTTCCATAAGTGTCGTTCTTTTATCCAAACCCCAATTATGGTACAAAGCCCAATTACCCAATTTTAGTAATTAGCCCAACATCATGATTACTTCGGTATTAAATAAGCATAATAATAACTTAGCTACGAGACATTAAATTAAAAAGGTTGAACATAACTTACAATGATTAAAAATAGCGTAGCGTTACACGGACAGAATTTCGACTTACACCCTTACAACATTCGCTAACATACCCTTATTATTAGGATTAAAATTAAAATTAAAATTAAAATATAAATTATAAATATAAATATTACGTATATAGATAGAGAGATTGATGGATATTGGATGAAAAATTAATCAGAATTCGTTGGGCTTTATAGGGAGTTTCAGTTTTTGGGGCTCCGCGACTCGCGGCCCATTCCTTCTTCAAACTCCGCGAGTCGCTGAGTTTGTAATTACAACTCACTCCATTTTGGCTCTTTGTTTACCGACGGTTTATTATATAAATATAATATATATATAATTTATATAATTAATTATATATTATATTATATTTATATACATAGTTAACTTGTAATTTTTAGTCCGTTGCGTCGAGCGTTGAGAGTTGACTCTGGTCCCGGTTCCGGATTTTCGAACGTCCTTGCGTACAATTTAATATCTTGTACTTTGCGTTTTGAATCTTGTACTCTTGTAATTTCGAGACGTTTCTTATCAATAATTGGAACCTCTTTGATTGTCTTTTGTACTTTTGAGCTTTTTGGTCGTTTGCGTCTTCAATTCGTCGAATCTGTCTTTTGTCTTCACCTTTTATTATTTAAACGAATATCACTTGTAAATAGAACAATTGCAACTAAAAGCTTGTCTTTCTTGAGGAATAATGCTATGAAATATATGTTCGTTTTTAGCATTATCAAATATTCCCACACTTGAGCGTTGCTTGTCCTCAAGCAATATCGTCTTGAAATACTAGAATCACTTCTTTATTCTTCACACTTTGTACATCAGTGATTTCTATACGGCGGTATAAACAATGGTAGTAACGATATGGTTTACAGTCCCACATGACTATAAAAATTTAGATCCATTAAGGAAATTGGATCTTTATGAAAACATTTGATCTTTTGAAAATTAAATCTAGTTTTTACCCTAGATAAGTTTTCCGGAATAACCCTTCACCGGTGTTTGCAAAATATTTTTGTGGGTTTGGTGGGTTTTAGATTTGAAAATTTTAGCTCAAAACTTATGGTTTTGTGTCACCCACTTGCTAACCTTGTATTTGGAAAGCAACACGTCCAGTTTACTTGTCCCGTATATTACCTTTCAGTAAACTACCGTCCGGTTGTAAAGGAAAGCATTGAACAAGCAACTGTGAAGGCAATGTCCCCTGACATGCTTTTAATTATGGTCTATAACGTGTCAGACACAATTACTATCCTTGGTAGGAGCAATAGTAAAGCTCACCCTTATAATTTGTAGGTTTGGCACAAGGTCCTGTCTTTGACCACTATGCAACCACCGTTCTTAGGGTTGACACCCGATTTGGTTCAGGTGACCTAATGAATTCCAGGTGAATTCCTAGGATTTTACGTTCAATGGTAATGAACGCATTGAAAATAGGTTTTTAGAAAACAAATCGGTTTGTAATTTTGATCAAAATATTTTCTCGTTCAGGCTCGAGTTTAGATATCATTGAATTCCATGAGTTTGTAATTCTCAATCTTTAAGGTCAATCTCAAGGATTGAGTAATATCAGGCTTAAAAGCTGATTTTTGATCTTTTAAGGAGATTATCCTTTCTGGGGATCTGATTCATTAGTCTTATCCAGCTAATTTGCATGGTGCCCCCCCATTGTACGAGAAAAATCCTTCTCATGGTTAGGATAAATCTGACCACTTGGCGACCCTGTTTAATGCTGAGGTCCGTGGATTTCCTGCTGATTTTAGTGATGACTTTTCTAGGTTTTTCGTCAACCTACAGTTGGTCTGGACGACAACTTCCTGACCTAAATCAAGAAGCGCGTTTCTTTTTCGGAAGACTTTACTTCCTTTTAATGATGGAATTGATTCATCGTGTAGATCCATCTCTTCTTTTCTTTCATCGGGTAAAACAGTTTAGTTTAGTCCAAAGCAAAAGTATTTTCAGTTATTTGTACAAAAATATGTGACATATGTTTTGAATAACTTGGAGAATTTTCCCATACTTGGCTTTTATTTTCCTTTTTATTGTCCTTTATTCCATTTTAAATGAATTTTAACATTTTGGTTTGTTTATCAATTTATGTCCTTTCCGAGGTAACAATAATTTCGGTGTTAAAACCTAGTTTTATCATTCATAAATATGTATAAACATGATTTTGAGTTCATTTAATTAAAAATTTTGAAAATTTTTACTAGAATTGGGTAGTTAGTATATAAGACTAGGGCTGTTCTTTATTATCAGAGAGCACTAGATTCTAATACAACTACTGCTTTACTAGTATTTCTAATGGTAACCAAGTGTATAAAGTAAAAATTTTAAAATCCGAAAGAATTTAACCCCTTCCCACACTTAAGATCTTGCAATGCCCTCATTTGCAAGAAATCAGTAACAATTTAAATTATTGAGGGTGATTTATGTGAAAATGATTAAATTTTACCAAAGTTTCCAAACATATTTGTGCTTGTTTGCTGAATGATAAATGGTGCACATCATTTGTTCATTCTGTCTTGTTGTTATTTCACATATATTTTGCATCTTGTCGTCAAAATTAGTTGCTTTTGCTGAACTTAATGCCAGTCTTTGAAAATGTGTTGTTTTACCCTGTTGTGTACATAAGATAAACTGCATACATATATACATATTTTTGAAGTTTGGTATATTACCCCACATTCAAAAATTATTAAAATCTAAGAATAAAAGTTAGAAAATTATAAAAACTATTACAATATTAAATAAGTATTAAACGTATCAACATTACAAATTACAAAATAAATAAAACTAAGTAGACTAGGGATGATACTGATACCAGTAGGGGTTCCATGCATAACCATAGGTGCTATAAAATGCTTCGGCTGGGTTATACGTAGGATACGGTGGTTGAATCTCTATAGACCAGGGAGGGAATATGGGCGATGGAGTAGGAATATAGTTTCTACCGATATGTTGGCAATAAGCTATGATTTGGTTTTGATGAACTTGCCAATCTTCAAATGCTCTATGTCTAGCATTTTCGTACTCCTGTGAAGCTATAAACCTTTGCATTTCTTGCATTTCATTTCCCCCTCCTACATTACCTTGCTGTTGGTTTCTCTCAACCTGTGGATGTCTACCATGGTATTGTACTGCGGCGTTATTTCGCCTCTTCAAAACTTTCGCACCATGGTATACATTTAAACCTATTGTATCACGGGGTTCTGGTTCTTCAACTAATAATTCCCCCGACTTATATCCACACCGAGATATTCAGCAATCAAAGTAATAAATATACCACCTCCTATTATGCTATGCGGTCTCATCCCCCTAACCATAGCTGATAAATAATAACCCACACAATAAAGTATACTTACAGCGCTTTGTGGGTCTCGAATACACATATGGTAAAACAAATCCTGTTCATTTACCTTTTCCTTGTTCTTACCTCTTTGTGTAATCGAATTAGCTAAAAACCTATGAATTACTCTTAATTCAGCTCTATCTATATCCAAATAAGAGTAATTTCCCCCTTTGAATCGGTGATGGCTTGTCATTTGACTCCATACACCATGTGTATCAAAATTTTCATCTATCTTTCTACCATTTAGTATCAACCCTCTACAATCGACAGATGCTAACTCCTCAGGCGTATATATACGTAAAGCCTGAGCCATGTCTAGTAAAGACATGTGGCGCATCGAACCTCCTAACAAAAATCTAATAAAAGATCGATCGGTTAAACTAGCTATCCGATCATTTAATTCTATACTACACAACAATTCTTCACACCATACTTTATATACAGGTCTACGCATGGTGAATAAACGTACCCAGTTGTTAAAAGTAGAATTACCATACCTCTGTGCAAGTAATTCCCTAATTGGCCCGGCCAATTCTACAGCTTCTAATGGTCCCCATTCTATGACCCTAGGTACCTCAACAACTTTAGAATGAAGAGTATGCAAACCCCTTTGGTATTTTGGATAATCTGTCCAAAGTCTGTCAAATCTCAGGTTCGGGTGCAAATCTTCCAAGTGCATATCAGAAAATGTCATGACTGGATGAGGTATATCTTGTTTGTAGTAGTTATCCACCTCCTGTTGTTCCGCATTCTCAGCAGGAGCATTGCGAGCTTGGGATGAAGATTCACCCCTTTCAGTCTGCAAAACACATCAAACACAATTTTTGTGCATCCAAATATGCATTAGTGTCAGCAAAATCATCAATCAAAATAATTACAATGACATGATCAATTTATATCAAACTTAAGCTCATTTTCATATTTTCATCAAATCTACACTTTTTCAAATAAGCATATACGAAAATGTTCGCCAAGTTCATAGGCATTCAACTCAAATAACATGTCAAAATAATCATTACTAGCAATTAAACAAGTTTCAAATGGCATTATCTCTCAAAAATTAAGTTCATGAATTTTAGACTTGAAAAAGTTCACTTTAATTCTCAAAATCATGTTTAGGCTCAAAGTTTGGATCATTTAACTACCTAAACATGTTACACTACTTAATTTAGCAACAATTCATGACAAAAATCGGCCATAACCTGTTTATATCAAAAAGCCCCAAATTGCTCAAGAACACAAACCCTAGATTACTCAAAATTTGAAGTTTAAGGCTTCTAATCATGTTAAATAGCATCAATCTAGGTTATACAAGCATAATACATAAACAATTTAAGCATAATTACACTAAAAAGCATCAAAATCAAATTGGGGAAAAAATTGCTCAAGAACACTAATTTTCGGATTAAATGGTGTTTAGGTGTAGAAATTTACCGTTTTTCTTGAGTAATTCCTTGATAGCATCCTTCTCAACATGATTTTAGTAAAAGATTTGATGATTAACGGTCAAAAATTGTGAATTTGAGGGTGTTTTTTGGGGTTTTTGCGGGTTTTATCGCAGTGTTTTCGTGGGTGTGGGTTGTGGACTGATCAGTTCTGCCCCTTTTATTTTTTTTCGGTATTTTTGGAACTCCGCGAGTCGCGGTGTTTTTCCCTTTCAAACTCCGCGAGTCGCGGAGTTTGTATTTTTTTTTTTTTTTTAAACAAACCTTAACTTGTAAAACAAATATAAAATAAATTTAAAATTTTGTTTTCCTTTGTTTTAGGACGAGGTCGTTTCGGATCGATGTCCTAGTCCGTCCTTCGACAAAATTTTAAAATTTGTCTTTTTCAAGCGATTGTTTTAAAAGCTTAGATTTTTTTTTAGTTTTTTAATGTTTTTGGCATACTTTAATTCAATAAGATTAAAAATAATGATAATAAAAGTTCTCGTCCCTCCCTCGGGTAAAGCAATTTCGGTTCAACGACCTAGTCTTCAACTTACGACGAATTTTAAAAATCATATTTTTAACTTAATGAGATAAAGTAAATTTTTGTTTTTAAATTCACACAACTTAAATATAAAATTCAAAATTAATATTAAAAATTCACGCCAAACTTAAAATTTGAAATGCATAAAATTAAAAATTCATATTTTAAAAATTAAAAATTCACACCAAACTTAATTTAAAAATTCATATTATAAATTCACACCAAACTTATATTAATTTTTCAAATATTTACAATTTTAAATATATTTATTTTACAAAGTTTACAATATTAATTTAAGATTTATATATTAATTTTAAAGACATGGTAAAAATAAAATTAAAAATCTTTTTGGCTTTTTATCCCACTTTAATCAATCAAATATTATCAAAAATATGCGCCCCTCTTTTTGGTAAAGTAATTTCGGTTCCATGACCTAATTTAACTCATGACGAATTTTTGAAATATTTTGGGTTGATTGATTAAAGATATTTATACCTTAAGAATAAACGTTAAATTTCGCAGTGATGTAATAAATTTTTGAATGATATCAATAATTTCGGTCGCCAAACCTAATTTTATTCAATACCAATTTAATACTTTATAGCGAACAAATTAGCGTTTATTATCAAAAGGTTAAAAATAAAAATAAAAAAATAAAAACTGTACAAACATACCTGTGAAATAGATTTCTTAGTTATATGATCTATCCCATTCATAAGATAGTCGGTTTAATTGGTTTTCCATGGCTACATAGGCGTAACCTCGAGCATTTAGTGTTTTTTCTTCTAAACATATGAACGGTCCGTCTCTGCATAAAGTATCAAATTCGGTGTTTGAATAGGTTTGATTATTTGAACATTTACCTCCATGTGACCATTTTCCGCATTTGTGACATCTTTCTAGGTGTCGTGCTCTTCTTTTTGCTGCGGATTTTGATTTTCCTTTACCAAATTGTAACTTATTATCTTCGCATCTGGATTCTTTTCTAACTCCGTCCAATCTTTCTCTGATTACTGATACTATTTCACTCGGAAGTGTGTCATTATTAAGTTTAGTGATCAAAGCGTGTAGCATTAGACCATGGTTTAGTTCACAGCAGTCTTCATTTCCTAAAAAAATAAAAATTCAGAATGGGGGGAGAAGACTAGTTCTTTAGGGTCTGCTAGGGAAAGACCGTTCGGGTTCCATTTTCGAGAACTACACGAAAACAGACAATCTAACTCTAACAGAAATACATAAACCCCCTATACTTAGTTAGCTGTGGTATCAAAATTGTGATTAACTTCATTGTCTTCTTCCATCGGACCATGTATGTAATGTTTAACTCTGTGACCATTAACTTTAAATTCAATCCCATTTGAATTTATTAATTCTATCGTTCCGTATGGGAAAACTCTTTTGACTATGAATGGTCCAGGCCATCTTGATTTCAATTTTCCAGGAAATAGCTTGAATCGTGAATTGAAAAGAAAAACTCTGTCTCCTTCTTTAAATTCTTTTGAACTTCTGATTCTTTTATCATGCCATTTCTTCGTTCTTTCTTTATAGATTAACGAATTTTCGTATGCTTCATGTCTTAATTCTTCTAATTCGTTTAGTTGACTTAATCGTAGACGTCCGGCTTCATGTAAATCAAGATTACATGTCTTCAAAGCCCAAAATGCTTTGTGTTCAATTTCTACTGGAAGATGACATGCTTTTCCATAAACAAGTCTAAAAGGTGTGGTTCTAATTGGAGTTTTGTAGGCTGTTCTAAAAGCCCAGAGTGCATCCTTCAATTTAATGGACCATTCCTTCGGATTTGATCCTACGGTTTTCTCTAGAATACGTTTTAAAGCTCGGTTGGTATTTTCAACTTGTCCACTTGTTTGTGGATGATATGCGGTGGAGATTTTATGAGTTACTCCATATCTTTTAAGAACTTTCTCAAGTTGATTATTACAGAAATGAGTACCCCGATCACTTATTAAAGCTTTCGGTGTTCCAAACCTTGCAAAAAGACGTTTTAAAAAGTTGACTACAACTCGTGCATCGTTAGTTGGGAGAGCTTGTGCTTCCGCCCATTTAGATACATAATCAATGGCTACGAGTATATATAGATTATTATGAGATTTTGGAAATGGACCCATAAAGTCAATACCCCAAATGTCAAATACTTCACATACTTGGATGACATTTTGTGGCATTTCATCACGTTGACTTATTTTTTCGGCCCTTTGACAAGCATCACAGGATTTGCAAAGAAGGTGTGCGTCTTTGTAAATTGTAGGCCAATAGAATCCAGCATCATAAACTTTTCTTGCTGTTAGTTGAGGCCCATAATGCCCTCCTGTTGGTCCTGTGTGACAATGGTTTAAAATTTTACTAGCTTCATCTCCAAATACACATCGGCGTATTATTCCATCGGGACAACTTTTAAACAGATGTGGATATTCCCAAAAATAGTGTTTTATATCACTGAAGAATTTCTTTCGTTTTTGGTACGATAATCCTTTTTCAAGGAATCCACAAACTAAGTAGTTTGCATAGTCTGCAAACCATGGAATTTCTTTATAATCTATCTTCAATAGATATTCATCAGGAATGTTGTCTTGTATGGTCGATTCATTTAGAACTTCTAATTCGGGATTTTCAAGACGAGAAAGATGATCAGCGGCGAGATTTTCTGCTCCTATTTTATCTCGGATTTCAATATCAAACTCTTGTAAGAGTAAGATCCAATGGATTAATCTTGGTTTAGCATCTTGTTTTGAAAATAGGTATCTAAGAGCAGAATGGTCGGTATAGACCACCGTTTTTGCTAGAACGAGATATGATCGAAATTTGTCAAAAGCAAAGACAATAGCAAGGAGTTCTTTTTCAGTAGTTGTATAGTTCGTTTGTGCTCCTTGTAACGTCTTACTAGCATAATATATAGGTTGAAATCATTTTTCAATCCTTTGTCCTAAAACGGCTCCCATTGCAAAATCACTTGCATCGCACATTAGTTCAAATGGTAGATTCCAATTTGGTGTTATCGTGATCGACGCATTAGTGAGTTTCTCTTTAAGAATATTAAAAGATTTGATACACTCATCTGAAAAGATGAATGGAGCATCCTTTTCAAGGAGTTTATTCATAGGAGTGGCAATTTTAGAAAAATCTTTTATGAAACGTCGGTAAAAACCGGCATGCCCTAGAAAACTCCTAACTCCTCTAACATTGGTGGGATGTGGAAGTTTAGCAATTACATCTACTTTAGCTCTATCCACTTCAATTCCTTCTTTTGAAATTTTATGTCCAAGAACGATGCCCTCTTTAACCATGAAATGGCATTTCTCCCAATTAAGTACTAGATTTGATTGTTCGCATCTAATAAGCATTCGTTCAAGATTAGCTAGACATGTTTCAAATGTATCACCGAAGACTGAAAAGTCATCCATGAAAACTTCCATGCATTCTTCTATCATGTCATGAAAAATCACCATCATACACCTTTGAAAGGTTGCAGGGGCGTTGCAAAGTCCAAATGGCATGCGTTTGTAAGCAAAAGTACCATAAGGGCACGTGAATGTGGTTTTCTCTTGGTCCTCGGGTGCTATTGGAATTTGAAAATATCCGGAAAATCCATCTAGAAAACAATAGTAACTATTTCCGGCTAATCTTTCCAACATTTGATCAATGAAAGGTAAGGGAAAGTGATCTTTTCTGGTGGCGTCATTTAATTTTCTATAATCAATACATACACGCCATCCTGTTACAGTCCTAGTAGGAATAAGCTCATTTTTCTCATTTGTAATGACAGTCATGCCACCCTTCTTAGGCACGCATTGAACTGGGCTTACCCATGGACTATCAGAAATTGGATAAATTAGACCTGCGTCTAGCAGTTTAATAATTTCTTTTTTAAATACATCTTGCATATTAGGATTTAGTCTTCGTTGGCGTTGCACATACGTTTTATGACCTTCTTCCATAAGGATTTTATGTGTGCAATACGAAGGACTTATTCCTTTAATATCATGAATCTTCCATGCAATGGCTGGTTTATGAGCTTTCAACACAGAAATGAGTTGTGATTTCTCATTTTCAGTAAGAGAAGACGATATTATTACAGGTAATTCAGATTCACCATGTAAATAAGCGTATTCCAAATAGTTTGGAAGTGGCTTTAACTCTAATTTCGGTGGTTCTTCTATCGATGATTTATATCGATATCTGTCTTCTTCTTTTAGCATTTGAATTTCTTCTGTTGTTGGTTCATATCCATTAGCTATAAGTGTAGCTAACATTTCAGCTTCATCAATTTGTTCTATTCCTTCTCCTAAAGAACATTCTCCTGTTCCTTGTAATTCTGGAAATTCTTCTAATAATTCTGCATGTGCATCTATAGTTTGAATATAATAACATGTATCATCTGCAGATTGTGGTTGTTGCATTGCTCTATCAACTGAAAAGGTAACACTCTCATCCTCTATACTTAGGGTCAATTTCTTACCGAACACGTCTATCATTGCTTTAGCTGTGTTTAAGAATGGTCTTCCTAATATGAGAGGAACTTGAGAATCTTCTTCCATGTCCAGAACAACAAAATCTACTGGAAATACTAAAGTACCAACTTTAACTAGCATGTTCTCCCATTATCCCTCTAGGATATTTTATTGATCTATCGGCTAGTTGTATGCTTATTCTGATTGGTTTCAATTCTCCAAGGTCTAGTTTAGCGTATAGTGAATATGGCATTAGATTTATACTAGCACCTAAGTCTGCCAATGCTTCTATTGAACTAAGACTACCCAGAAAACATGGAATTATGAAACTTCCTGGATCAGATAGTTTTTTTGGTATCTTATTCAACAGCACTGCTGAACAATTAGCATTCATGGTAACAGCCGAGAGTTCTTCCATTTTCTTTCTATTTGAGATTAGATCTTTCAAGAATTTAGCATATCTAGGCATTCCTGAAATCACATCAATGAAAGGAAGATTTACATTTATCTGTTTAAACATATCCAAGAATTTGGATTGCTCGGCTTCAAGTTTCTCTTTCTTCATTTTACTCGGGTAAGGAAGTGGTGGTTGGTATGGTTTAACATAAGGTTTAGCCTTAACTGTGTTATCTTCATTAACCTTTTCAACTACCGGTTCTTTTTCCTTATCTTGATTAGGTTGTGGTTCTTGTGGAGTAGGAATAGCTTCATCAGAAGTTACATGTATTTCAGGTGGTTTAAGTGTTGTACCACTTCTTGTGGTAATGGCTTTAGCTGTTTCATTCTGGGGGTTAGCATTTGTATCACTAGGTAGACTTCTCGGTTTTCTTTCACCTATTAACCTTGCTAGGTTACTTACTTCTTGTTCCATATTTTGAATAGAAGCTTGTTGATTTCTAAATGCTTGAGCATTTTGTTCATTAGTTTGTTTCTGAGATGTGAAAAACTGCGTTTGAGTTTCAACTAGCTTCGTCATCATATCTTCTAAATTCGGCTTTTTATCATCGGTTTGTTGTGGTGGTTTGTTTTGAAAATTAGGTCTTTGCTGATTGTAATTATTATTGAATACTTGTTGATTGCTAGGACCTTGTTGGTTGTTATATGGAATATTTCTGTTATAGTTCTGGTTTTGATTGTAAATAGGTCTTGGCGGTTGATAATTATTCTGATAATTATTTCCAGGCCTTTGGTTTATGTATGAAATGTTCTCTCTTTGTTCCATTGTTAGTTCAATACTGAGACAATCTTTTGTCAAATGTGGTCCTCCACACTGCTCACAACTAATTCGTATTGAGTGAATATCTTTAGTCATCTTTTCCATTCATCTCTCAACAGCATCTATCTTTGCGGAAATGGAATCTAAGTCATGGCTAGAATCGGCTCTAGCTGCTTTAGATGATCTAACGATATCTTTTTCTTGGTGCCACTCATGTGAGTGGGAAGCAGTGTTATCAATAATTTTGTAAGCATCAGTTTCAGTTTTCTTCATAATAGAACCACCAGCTGCTATATCTATGTCTTTCCTTGTAGTGATGTCGCATCCTTGGTAGAATATTTGTACTATTTGACAGGTGTCTAAACCATGTTGCGGACATCCTCTTAATAACTTTCCAAATCTTGTCCACGCCTCATATAGAGTTTCATTTGGCTTTTGTGTAAACGTAACAATTTCTGCTTGAAGTCTTACGGCTTTAGATGCCGGAAAGAATTGTTTAAGAAAATTTTCAACTAAAACATCCCATGTATCAATCGCCCCTTCAGGTAACGATTCCAACCAATCTTTGGCTTCTCCCTTTAAAGTCCAGGGAAATAACATGAGATATATCTGTTCATCCTCCACTTCTCGGATTTTAAATAGTGTGCAGATCCTATTAAAGGTACGAAGATGTTCATTTGGATCTTCCTTCGGCGCACCACTAAATTGGCATTGATTAGTCACCATGTGTAGAATTTGTCCTTTGATTTCATAATCTGGTGCATTAATGTCTGGATGAGTAATTGCGTGACCTTGGCCAGTGCGTTTAGCTCTCATTCGGTCTTCCATACTTAAAGGTTCCAGATTCTCCATAATTGAATTTGTTGAATCGGAATCACTAGAGGATTCTGATTTAATGGTTCGTTCCTCAACAATCTCTGTTTGAATGATTGGTAGTTTCGGAGGAAAATTTAATGGTTCAGGATCTACGAATCGTCCCTGAATATTCTCCGAATTCTCAATTGTGAGGTCGGGTTCAAAAAATGGATTATCGGAAATTTGAACAGGAGTACTTGGTCGACTGGATGACGATTCTAAAGAAAAATCAACGGCGGTAATATTTGCTAAATGTCTTGATCTAGTTACAGGTGGTGAACGTACAAAAGGTGGTGAACGTCTTGCTCGGTGCATTCACTGAATATCTTATTAGTTTTTTTAAAAAGGAAAGAAAAATTATATAAGTTATCCAATTAATAGACTTTTCTGATTTTGCCCACGTTTCGAATAGCCAAAAGATGCAGCAGAGGGGCAAGATTCGTTTGGTCTCAATATAATTGAGGACTGTTTGGCTTCAATAACCCGGTCCACGTACAAATCCAACTATTACTACGAACCAGAAAATTTTGATGTCTATCAATTTAACCACTTAAAATAAATTTTCGTAATTTTAAGAAATTTAGATAAGAAGTAGAATAAAAATCTATGTCCTAAAAACTAGAATAGCGAGAAATAAGAAAGAAAAAGAGTGCGTCGAAAAAGATCGAAAAAGAAAAGGGGTGAAAAATAAAAGGCGTCGAAAAATAAGAAAAAGAAAAAAAAATGACTTATAAAACTTAAAAACACTCGACTAACCTAACCTTATTACCACAACTAACTTAAAATTATAATCGCAAATTGAGATTATTAATTGGAATGATAATTGATACATAGGTAAAAGTCGTCTAAAAATATTAAAGCTTACAGGAAAAACTAAATCCCAAATGGCAATAACTTAAAAAGAAACTAAAACTTAAAAAGGCGTCGTAAAATTCTAAAGTACCTAAATCTTAGTCTAAAGAAAAAGCACTTAAGAGATTTTACGGCAGAGCCTAAAAATCTAGAAGTAAAAATAATTATGGCAAAAACTAAGTTTAAAACTAAATACTAGCGAAGAATACAAATATTACGCTAAAACAATTAAAAAGGGACAAAATATAAAAATATAAAAAGTTGTAAAAAGTACAATTTTTATAAAAATATTATTTTTTTATTATTTATTTTATAAAACTATTAATTTTATATATAATAAAACTAATTAAAATTTAAAATACAATTTAATTTAAAAACTTAAACTAATTATAATAATAATTAAGTAATTAGGGTTTATTAATAATAATAATAATAAAATACGTAATTAATGCGAAATTAGGGCTCTGTCACGTGTGTCAGGGAGGCTCCGCGAGTCGCGGTATTCGAGGCTGCAAACTCCGCGAGTCGCGGGGTTCCAATTTTCAACTCAGGTACAGTTTAAAATTCGACGCGTTTTTTTTTTTCTGTTTTATATTTTCTGTTTTAATCAAAATATTTATACAATAAAAAATTATATTTAAAAACTAAAATAAAAATAGAACTACTTTATAATTTTAAAAATATCTTAAAAATAGATTTATATATATATTAATTTTTTTTGTCGGTTTTTTTTTTATGTTCTAAATAAACATAAAATATTTAAATAAAACTTATATTTTTATAAAATAAAAATAAAGAAACTTTATAAAACTTAAATATTTAACAAACTCTTAAAAATATTTATATTTTTATTTTCTTTTTATATTTTCGAATAATTAAAAATGTATTTTTTTTACAAAAACGTATTTTTATAAAAGTAAACTAAAAATAAAAATCTTTTTTTTTTATATTAGCGTTGCGCTTCCGGCTTTTAAGCGAATCCCCGGCAGCGGCGCCAAAAATACTTGATATTATGCGAGGTGTATATAAAATAGCTTTTAAATTTTAGCAGGAAATACTATTAAATACGATACAATTTTATACAAGATATTTATTTATTTATAGAATGGATATACTTAAACCTTGCTACAACACTTATAGGCAGTGTACCTAATCGTACAGTAGTGTAGTTTTTAGTAAGTCCGGTTCGTTCCATAGGGAATCTTTTTCACAAAGCTTAACGCTATATTAGTTTAAATTTATAAAAATACAAATATATATATAAGTAATATTATTATTATAAAGGGGGGTTTTTACCGTTTAATGACCGGTTTGTCGATTTTAAAACTTTAGTCGCAGTTAAAACCAAATGTAAAATAATAAATAAATACAAGACTTAATTTAAAGCGTAAAGTAAATAACGATAATGAAATTGCGAATAATAAAAGTGCGATAAAATAAACTTGCGATAATTAAAAAGTACGATAATTAAAAGTGCAATTAAATATAATAACAATAAATAAAAGTGCTATAATTAGAAGTGCAATTAAATATAAAATAAAGGAAATTAAATATGAAATAAAAGAATTATGCTTATTTAAACTTCCGTAATCATGATGTTTGACGTGTTGATTTTAGTTTTATGCCCATGGGTTAATTGTCCTTTGTCCTGGATTATTTAATATGTCCATACGGATTTTGTCCATAATAGTCCATCAGTCATAAATATAAAGAGCGAAAGCCTTCGTCAAATTATTCTTATTCCCGAAGTCAAATATTCCAACTAATTGGGGATTCAAATTGTAACAAGGTTTAAATACTTTGTTTAATGAATACACCAGGTTATCGACTGCTTGTAAACCAAGGTTTTACTACTTTGTTAACAATTACACCAATTACCCTTGAATGTAATTCACCCCTGTTTCAACAAGTCTATTAACTATTAATCCAGTTCCGTATCCGGTAAAATGAATAATTATTGGTATTTATAGATATCCCGCCCACCGTACCCAGTCAAGCGTATGTGGTTATATATAAATACGTCTAATTATAAGTTTATATATTAAATTAACAAGGTATTGTTTAGTTAATATAAAACCCATTAATAGCCCATAGTCTAATTTCCATAAGTGTCGTTCTTTTATCCAAACCCCAATTATGGTACAAAGCCCAATTACCCAATTTTAGTAATTAGCCCAACATCATGATTACTTCGGTATTAAATAAGCATAATAATAACTTAGCTACGAGACATTAAATTAAAAAGGTTGAACATAACTTACAATGATTAAAAATAGCGTAGCGTTACACGGACAGAATTTCAACTTACACCCTTACAACATTCGCTAACATACCCTTATTATTAGGATTAAAATTAAAATTAAAATTAAAATATAAATTATAAATATAAATATTACGTATATAGATAGAGAGATTGATGGATATTGGATGAAAAATTGATCAGAATTCGTTGGGCTTTATAGGGAGTTTCAGTTTTTGGGGCTCCGCGACTCGCGACCCATTCCTTCTTCAAACTCCGCGAGTCACGGAGTTTGTAATTACAGCTCACTCCATTTTGGCTCTTTGTTTACCGACGGTTTATTATATAAATATAATATATATATAATTTATATAATTAATTATATATTATATTATATTTATATACATAGTTAACTTGTAATTTTTAGTCTGTTGCGTCGAGCGTTGAGAGTTGACTCTGGTCCCGGTTCCGGATTTTCGAACGTCCTTGCGTACAATTTAATATCTTCTACTTTGCATTTTGAATCTTGTACTCTTGTAATTTCGAGACGTTTCTTATCAATAATTGGAACCTCTTTGATTGTCTTTTGTACTTTTGAGCTTTTTGGTCGTTTGCGTCTTCAATTCGTCGAATCTGTCTTTTGTCTTCACCTTTTATTATTTAAACGAATATCACTTGTAAATAGAACAATTGCAACTAAAAGCTTGTCTTTCTTGAGGAATAATGCTATGAAATATATGTTCGTTTTTAGCATTATCAACGCATTTGATACAAATTGGAATCCATCAGGTTGATTATTAGAGTTTGTGTTGGAAGCAGAATATTATGAACCGTAGTTTGATATTTTTGAAGGCTAATATACAGATTATAATGACATCCACTGATTGGAATGCCTTTAATGTGTAACAAAAAATAGGAATGGACCAAAATGCCCTCATATGCATGGCACATGACAGATTTGATCTGTTAAAAAGGGACGGCAGTTTGCATCAGGTATTATCCATGATACAGCCACATACTTCAGGTACCATTCAAGCAAAAAAAAACCATAGGTGCTGTGACGAAAAGTTCAACAAACCACAGGTACCATCGACGTAATTTTTTCTTGTTGTATTGTTAATTGTATGCGTAGAAATGCTCGATTATATATGTTTTCGGTTTGATTGATTTTGGACAGCGGTTTGTTTGTTATTTTCTGAGAACATAACTGATATAAAAGTGAAATTAAAGTTTTTAGATGATTTCCTCTCATCAAGACATTAATTTTAGACTCCGGATTCATGTTATTTCGATTCTCGGAGCTCTAGATATGATTAAAATGGTGTTTAATTGAAATTAAAATATAAAAACGAATTGAACCAGGTGTGGACTGACTTTGTGACCATTTTTAGAGTATTTAAGGTGTACTAGTGTGTTAGGATTGATAATGGGATGAACTTTCATGTTCGGGTCATCGAAATCCGAGCTACGGATCACCCGTTATGACTAAAACACGTTTTTGAGCGGATTAAAGGCCCAAACTAATTAAGGGCTGTAAGTCACGAATTGGTGACTGTTCTTGGGATATTCTTGAGCACATTAAGGTGTCGGGTGGGTTGGTTAGGCGAAGATATATATAAGACTCGCCAAAAACTGATTCCCGGGACTCAAGTTATGACCCGATGAACTTTTAATTAAAACTTATGGTTATTAATTATGATTTATGATAAAAATAATGAATTTCATTATTAATAAATTAATTATGATATAAAAAGTAATTAATTTAATTTAAGACTTATGATATATATTTATTATATCATTTATTAATTAATTATGATTTAATTAAACTTTTAATTAAACTTATGATTAATAATACTTTTATTATTAATGGAAAATACTTATGATAAGTATTAAACTTATATTATGAAATTATTATAATAAGACTTATAATAAGAATTAATTAATTATTTAATTATTATAAGGCTTAGTTATTATTTAATTATAATTTAATTATTAAATACTTATGATTTAATAATTATAATTAGAAACTTATGATATGATTAATAATTCATTATTAATTAATAATACTTATGATATGATTTAAAATTTATTATTAATTAATAATACTTATATTATGACTAATATTTAATTAATTAATTAAATACTTATGTTATATTAAATATATCATTTAAACTTATGTTAACCTTAATAATTCATTTTAATTTAATTAAACTTATGTTATGACCTAATTATACATATTTAACTTTAATTAACGTTATAACTTATATTATTATTACAACTTACACTTTTGAAATTAATGCTGACTATGTTTGACCGAGGTTGACTTTTGAGTTGACTTTCGGTTGACTTTGACTTTCAGTTGACTTTTGTTGACTTTCTAAATAAGGAAACTTTCCTAACTTAAAACTTTCTAAAAATAGAAACTTTCTAAATATGGAAACTTTCCAAAAATAGAAACTTTCCTAAAATAGAAACTTTCCTAAAATAGAAACTTTTCAAAAATAGAAACTTTCCTAAAATAGAAACTTTCCAAAAATAGAAACTTTCCAAAAATGGAAACCTGCTAAAAATAGAAACTTTCTAAAAATAGAAAGTGTGTGTCTGTACGCTGTTCCGATCAAACCGATGCATGTTGAGTGTTGTTCTATGTCTACTTGCAACATGTACAATAGCTATCATACTAAGACTTGACCTAAGTTAGTTATTTATATCGACCTGCTTTATTTATAGGTCGGCGTTGTGATCATTCCTGATCACTTTACTTCATTTGCTGTTCGCATTTTTGTGTGGTTACTTCGTTTGCTATTAAGGTGATTTGTAGTCCCATTTTTCTATTTTAAATCTTTTGGGATGAGAATACATGCAATTTATTTTATATTTTGGACACATGTGGAAGTTGGTTAAAATTATTCATTGTGAGTTGAACAAAAATATTCCCTAGTCTGATAACTGTAATCACTGGTTTCTACTGGTGAACGCGAATCATACGGATAGATCTATCGGGTTTGACAACCCCATTTCGAGCTAGTCGCGCTAGCAATTTATAATCGGAATGTTTAGTACTTCGTATTTAGTTGAAGATACACTTGTTCGGTGCATATTATTTATTGTGTTTGGCAAGGGTAAATAAAGGGTTAAGTGGTTACCAGGTGGCTCACGGAAAATGGAATAATGTTTATATATGTTTTCTAGCATATAATTTTGTCGTCCAAAAAGGAGTTTTTATGTTTTCAAACATAAATTTTTATGGTTTACATTAAATATTGTTTGCAATATTAAACCTATAATTCACTCAACATTTTTATTGACAGTTACTCGCATGTTTTATTCCCAGGTTAATGATTGATTGCTTCCGCTGTGCTTAGAGAGTCTGCATATTTATGATGGCAGCTTTTGTTAAATATTAACTTGCATTCTATTTTGATACATTAAATAGTGGGTGTTTGTTGACTTTGTTTTGGTCAATTTTCGGTTATAGTATTTATGTATAGTTTTTCTAAACTTATACATTTTGGTAGATTTCCTTTATAGGAAATCATTTTTAAATAAAGAATGCAGGGTTGTTTTATTAAATTCATATAGAGTTTCGATCGAACTGTGGGACCAAGATAACGATGGTCGTCAAGTGTACTTTGACGGGTCGTTAAAACTTACCGGCGAACCTGTTCGAGACACCATTTTCTCTCTCATTTCCAGAGTATCTCGTCACGATAATATACTATCTCAAATTCTGAATCTCATTCACCCGCTCGTCCGAACCGACAATCATCCCGGTGTAATAGAAGAAGTCAACGAGTTTCGCGCTCTGGTAGTGGCTTTAGAGAACATGCTGCAAGGGTTACAAGCACCAGCAGCAGCACCGGCAGCAACAGTACCACCATCAGCAACACCAACAGTACCATCACCACCACCAACAACAACATTCGCATCCCACACCTCAACATCACAATCTGTACCTCGAACATCAACGTCATACGCACCATAGATACCAAGGAATACCATCAACAACAAACGATGAAGTATTGATTCATAACTTCATCGAAGAAATATTCTGCAGAGAATATGTAGTGTCAAAAAGTTTTAGAGATTACTTATTCTAGTTCTAATTGTAAACCAGATGAATGAGCGAATAGAAATGATAAAATAAAACCCTGATCGGAATGGTGCACGATTTACAAGCTAGATCTGTTAGCAGCAGCACCGTCAGTACCATCAGCATCGTCAGCATCAGCAGCATCTACAACAACCACAAGCTCCGCCAGATCCATAATCACCGCAAACATCATCACTAATCAACAACGCGTATATCGTATCAACGAGTTATGAAGTATTAACTCATTCCCTCTAAAGAAATTATATGTATATTTTATATATATATGAATTCTGAGATCAAAATAAATCTTTTCGTACTAAGCTATTACGTGTGAATCTTAACTAGTAGGTACTACTCGGTTAATTCATATTACTAATATGCTATGATGTACATCCTTCGTTAACGACTTAACCATCGTTAACTACAATATATATTTCAACTCAATGAATTCCATTTCATAATGAACTTAGTGTATTAATCAACTACATGTTTGATTTTACACTTTTATCTTTGATGTACTCGAAAGTTTCTAGAAAACATCATTTATATCTTATGAAGTTCATAAGAATTCCACGAGCACTAACATCATTCACCGAGGAAATATCAATAAAAATGAATAACGAAGTATTGATTCATAATTTCATTTACGTTGAAGAGATAATCCACGAAGATTACGAAATTTTTAAAGTTTTAGAGATTATTCATTTCTAGTTCCAGCTGAAAATTAAATGAGCTTAATATGATATTAACTCATTAAATCTGTATTACATTTGAAGAAAATATACATACTAATATTTTCATAAAAATTGTGATAAAATTCTCTTGTACAAAATATTATTTGTGAAACTTTTAATGGGTAGGTAATACCCAAAAGATATATAAATTCACAAATAATATGTTACATTCTTCGAATCTGATTCAACAATCATCAACTATATTCACTACTTTCACAACAATATACATTCTTTTATAGAAATCAAAACAACCATTCGCATCCAAATTTGCTTACATATTCTGATTTTGAAAAAAATTCAGAATCTAAGCCCAGATTTAACAGAAAACATCACTCTTAGATTCTTACATCTTTTAAATGCCATACTTTGCTAGAACATCATATGTATACATATAACATTCATCTCTTATAATTATGAGCTTTCATTCTGAAATTCTGAAAAGCAACCAGTCTACAAATCAATACCCTGAATGTTGAAAAAGCTGATGAAGCAGCAAAAACTGTAAACGACATTAACAGCCAAAAGTTTGATGATAAAGAATTGTGTGTTGGCAAAGCTCAGAAAAAGAGAAGGTTTGGAACTGGAAAATGGATTGAGCAAATCATGAAGGAGGCCGTGGACAAATCATAAAGACTAAACCTGCCTTCAAAGATTCCAAATGATTCAGTATCTGCTGAAGATATTAATGAATACCTTGCTCCTGACTCTAAAATTTTACGGACAAATCTTCTTCATCATCCTTCGATATTAGAAATTTTAAGATATCATCGTATATTTCATTATAAATATCCTCGATATTTCTGAAGATATTTTCATAACTATCCTTATCTGAAATCATTTATCTCCTCGCGTTATTTGTATTACATCATAAAGGAAACTGTTTAGTTTCTATATTCTGTAAACCTCCGAGTTTAAATTATGAATATTTTGAAGCAGTGTTGGGAACTAAAGCATGAGTTAGTATAATATAATGACACTTGATCAACGTGATTATATTACAGTAAGTCATGCTGAGTTTCTAATGGAACGTGATAAAGGTTCACAGATCACACCCTCATCATAAACCATGTTACATAACTCTTTCATTCTATCTAATCTCTAAACATATCAATAAAATATTTTTCTTGATGATTCGGTCTTTTCCAGATATTCTGGTAATTTGACAAATCAAGATCGTGCCATTACAATTTCTTTCTTAGAACATTAGCTATGTTCATTCCGAAATGTATAGCTACAAATTCTGAACCATTATTCACTTGACTTAAGGTTGGGAAGAGAAAATGAAAGCATGAATCTCCGAAATATAATGGAAAATACAAAGCCCGATAACAACCCCGAAATTACAAACCGTGTATATCAATGCGTATAGCAATATAAAGACAAGGGAGAATGAAAAACACTATAACCCCAAGGTAATAGTAGAAGAAAATAACTTCCTCTGGTGGCAGATGAAAAAGAAGAATGAAGGATACGATAGCCAGGAAAATATCAAGAATCAGAACTGGATTAAGCATTTTCACAATATATTAGGAAGTATGAAATAAGGAAGAAGATTATAGGAGTGGTGAAAATAAATGAAACGGAAAAGGTCAATTTATAGCAAAATATCAGACATAGCAATCAAGGCAGATTACGCATTTAATCAAAGAAAATCCTAATTTCCTCAATTTCCGAAGAATCAAATCTTATTCAGATTATGAAAATTTTCTATTCCTTAAATTCTGGAAATTAATCGTGACTACGCCAAAAGATATGATGAATCTATATTTATTCGTTTCACTCTTTTGTGATAACTTCACTCGTACTCTTCACAAAATCGAATTGTTTTATCTATATTACTCATTGATGATAAAACTCTAATTTTCAACTCGTATGAGTCATGAAAACATACTTATTGTCATCCATGACCATCCTAAATAAATTTCGGGACGAAATTTCTTTAACGGGTAGGTACTGTGACAACCCGGAAATTTTTGACCAAATTTAAACTTTATCTTTAAATGATTTAATGTTTTCGACACTATAAGCAAAGTCTGTAATGTTGAGTCACGAAAGTTTTGGAACTATATTCATGTAATCAATTATTCTTTGACTGTTCTCGAAGATTCACGAACAATATATATATATATATATATATATATATATATATATATATATATATATATATATAAATATTTAAGATGAACCAGTAAAACACTAATTTGCTACAGTATTTTTGAATTGCTACAGTACCCGAAAAGCTACAGTATTTTTGAAAATCACTATTTGCTACAGCAAAAAAAAACTTTTCTACAGTAACTTTGCTACAGTAAAAACTATTTCAAAATGAAAATGTATATATATATGTATATATTACGAGATGATGATTTATAGAAGTAAATAACCAAAACACTTAATTGATTAAAGCTACACTTCGAGTGACATAGTTTATCAATGATTAAGTTTAATTTTTGATAAAGGTACACGTCGCGTAACGAAAAGTACTAGTTTTCTAAGCGTACGAAAATGCGTTCGAGAAACCGGAAGCGGGACATAAGTCGAACGTAAACGTACAAGACATCGGAATAAAAATTACAAGTCACCTATACACGAGAATATAATATAATATATAATTAATTAATTTAAATTATTTATATTATATATATTATAAATTATGTCGACGAACAAAGAAACAAAAAGATGTGAGCTGGAGACAGGTGGCCATGCGATCGCATGGCCAGAAGCCTAGTAAACCATGCGATCGCATGGCAGGCAATTTCAGGCCAACACTATAAAAGCTCGACCATTTCTACTTCTGATTCAATTCATTTTACTCCGTATTTATTTTATTAATTATTATTATTATTAATTATTATTATTATTATTATTATTATTATTATTATTATTATTATTAATATTAAGATTATTATTATTAATCTTATTTTTAATAGTATTAGTATTATTATTTTTATGATACAAAAATAATAATATACATAAAATATTACGACGGAGTGATGTCCAAATGATTTCAAAATGGGTTTTCAAGCGGGATAGAGCTAAGGAAACTATGGGTTATAGCTATGGAGGTTATGGGTAATATGCATGGGTACTGTTCGCAAGTCAAACCTAGTGTTTATCATCTCTGTTGCGTCTACGTACTTTCCTTCAATATTGAATCACAATATTGATTCGTGAGCATTCATATCTTATCTTTTATATATTATTTGTGTATCCATATTTAGTGCTCGAATATATATATTTATGCATGCTTGTATGCTAAATTTTGTCGTTAAACAGTTTATGATGAATCACGAATTAAATACATATATTACTGATAAAAGGTATATGATATGCATGTTTTTGGAAAGCTGGCGAAAAATCAATAACTTTTCATTTAGAAATCGCGTAATTCGATGAACGAATCAAAAGACATGGTCAACTTAATTATGATTTACGTTAATTGGAATTGCTTTTGAATCTGAAATTAATATTTAAACAACTTGTTTGTAAGATTGATAAATTGGATTTTTGAATATTTCCAACCTAGTAAATGAATCCTTATATAAGGGACGTCTCGTTTTGTTGAACTATTGTCAAAATTGACCTTTTGAAATGACTTTGGATAACTTTTGTATGTCGATCTCGAGCATTAGGATTGTGATACACTATGACCAGACCTAGCTTGTTAAACATTTATTGACCAACATATGTTCTCTAGGTTGAGATCTACGGTTATTTAGGTATTCCGAGTTTCGGTCACATTTCGGTGAACAACTTTATGTGCTGCTAAGGTGAGTTTCATTTGCTCCCTTTTTAAATGCTTTTGCAATATATATTTTTGGACTGAGAATACATGCACTTTATTTTAAACACAATGGATACAAGTACATACTAAATTCTACACTGAGTTTGAACCGAAAATCCCTTAGCTTTGGTAACTAGTAACTGCTAGTTATAAGAACTGATGGGCGCGAGTAGTAGTATATGGATCCATAGGGCTTGATATCCCCGTCCGAGCTAGAGCGCTAGCCTTTTAACGGACTTATGCTATTTGAGAAGTGTACACGTTGGTTTGCGTGTATTATTAAGATGATTATACAAATGGTACAAATTATATATACATTAAGTTTAGTTACCAGGGTGCTCAATCTTGTAGAATATTTTGATAAACGTTTCTGGATGAAACAACTGAAATCTTGTGATCCACCTTTATATACAGATTATGCGCAACATTAAAACTATGAACTCACCAACCTTTGTGTTGACACTTGTTAGCATGTTTATTCTCAGGTTCCCTAGAAGTCTTCCGCTGTTTGCTTATATGTTATACAAGATATGTGCATGGAGTCATACATGCTTTATTCGAGAAAACGTTGCATTCACAAACCATCACCATCTATCTTATTTTGACTGCATTGTCAACGGAAGTACTATTGTAAACTATTATTTACGGTGATTGTCTATATGTAGAAATCATCAGATGTCGAAAACCTTTGATTTAAATATTCATTTATGGTGTGCCTTTTCAAAAGAATTCAATGTTTACAAAACGTATCATATAGAGGTCAAATACCTCGCAATGAAATCGATGAATGACGTGTTCGTCCATATGGATTTGGAGCGATCGTCACAACACGTGTCAATCGCTGAATAGTTCTGTTACGCGAAGTATCTGGAAGGTCGGTGGTGTGTGCTGACTTGACTGCGGGCTGTTCATGCGCCTAGTAAAAGGGCTTAAGCATTGATGCTGCCTGCAGGGCTTACGCTTGACGTTGGGCGGCAAATGTTACAAACCGCCAAATATTGTTATCTTTTGTGCTCTTTGATCCATTTTTCTGTATAAAAATGGTGTTTTTATGCGTGTATCCCCTAGGATACACCATTAAGTCCCCCGAGTTTAATGTCTTTACTTTTGCAAAAAATAAAGTCATTAAACTAAAATTAAAGATGCCTTTTTCCTCGAAGACACAAAACTGTTGTAGCCGTCTGTTTCTCTGTGCTGATGTCATGTTTCTAATTATGAATTTGCCCCCAAAAATCTTTTTGATTTATTTTCGAAATTTAAATTGTTGCTCAATTAATCTAGTCCATACACGTGGCGTAATCACATCCTTTCATCGTCCACCAGTTTGATTATAAATAACCCGTTTCCCTTTCATTTTTCCTTTTTCGAAAACTGATCATTTGCTTTGAAGATATCTGCAATTACTTTCTAGGGTTCTTAACGATTTATTTGTGAAATTTCAATTCTCACTTATCTTTCTCCTCTGTTTGTATTATTTTATTTTGTGCACTACCATGGCCGAATCCAGCAACACTTCTTCACAGAAAGATAATCGTGATGTGAGTACTATTCCCTCTAGCATTACTGAAGCGGAAATATATAAATTATGTATAGATCATATGAATCTTAGATTACTGAACCCCATGGTTCCTTCCTCAAGTAATAGAGCTAATAAACCTCCTAAAAAGATGATCACGCTGTATAAAATTCAACTAACTATAGGTAACCTTCGTATTCCTCCTTCCGTATTTCTTCAAGAAATTCTGGCTTACTATGAGATTGGTCTTAGCCAAATTCATCCACTTGGGATGCAGAAAATTGTTCTTTTTGAGATTTATTGTAACGCTGTAGGTAGAATTCCAAGTATAAATGTTTTTCATGAGTTATTTAGAACTCGATTGGTGAGTAAATGCTGGTACACATTTGACTGCAAGCCAAGTAAAGTTTTACTGGAGCGAAAGAATCTTCCTTAAAAAATTGGAAAGAACCCTACTTTTTTGTTAATGAAAGGGTCATTCAAGATACTTGGGCAAATGTCTGCAAGTGAAGGAAAACAAAAATAGGAGTGAGTAAGTCGATCACTTTATCAGATGATAAGAGGACAACAGTTGAAGACTGAAAGGCATTGGAACTTCCAAAACGATCATAAGCTGATAATGAAGCCATTTTAGTCCTCTGTAACATGAGTGATAACTGGCATACTGAATTTGTGCCAGTGTTGCACTAGAAAGGACATGGTAGGCATTTTTATGAGCATACTATACTTGTACTATGTCACTATGAATTAAATGCATCCTTATATGTTTTTGTTTTATGTTTTCTTCTGTTGCAGAAGAAGAAATGCAGGTCTAAAAATTGTTTCAAAAAGCCAATTTGGATCCCCTATCTGTAACCGAACGACCAAAAACTACTACTGAACTTGAGGCTGACAAAATAAAGCATGCTGAGTTCGAACAACAATTAAAAAGTCCTGAACAGCCTACGGAAGGCGAAGGTGGCAGCGTTGCACAACCTTCTTCGTCTGATGTAGAAATCATTGAGACCACCCCCAAACCGTCTGGCGCTAAGAAAACTGGTAAACGCTCAAAGCGTTTGTGGAAGCGTGCAGCGGGTGAAGCATCTAAATAATAAAGAAAAGAAGTATGCTTTTTCACATATCACTTTTTAATAATGTCTATAATATGTTACAATGCAAACTATATGCTCATTTGTTTATGAATCAGAATTGATTCTGCCAGTAGATGATGATGAAACCACTGCTAGTGGTGATAATGAAAAAGATGACAAAGCTGCTGATGTTGATGATGAGGAGGATGAAGATATAAATTATGATACACACGAGGATGATGCTTTTGAGACACCTCCTTTCACTAATCCACTAACTTCCACAGGAAGTGGCACAACACAATCTTCTTCATCTTCTCAACCGCCTTCCGCTGTGCTGCTTGCTGGTTTAAGAAGTTTTTTGGAGAACCCCGTCAACAAATCTGGTAGTTTTGTTAATTTTCTGAAGGTAATCATCACAACTTGATCCATAGAGATCTATCTATTCTTTCATATTGTTTGCAGGTTGTGAATGTATGTTTATTATGCAGGAAAATACAATTGCTGGACTTTCTTCTTCTCTGTCCACAATGAGTCATAAACAAAGTTGCCAATCTACTGCTGCAGCAATGGTGCTTCTGAATCATCATGTGATGTATGGTCTTAAGATGCAGGAAGCTCAAGAAACCATTGTTGCTAATGCTGTTCATAATGCCCAGAGGCTGAAGAAACTGGAGGTTGATGTAAAAGATGTTAATTTAAAGTGGAAAACAGTAATGGACTTGGCGAAAAAGAAAGAAGAAACTTTGCAGCTGGTTGCAACAAAGTGTGTTACAGAGAGAGTAGAGAAGGAGAAAGTGATGGAGGAAAAGGAAAAATTGTTAAAGGAGATTGGAGATTTGAAGAAAATGTTAGAGCAAGAGAGGTGTGTTGTTGAAGAAAAAACTATTGCTGCTGCTACTTCTGAAAAGAAGTTTGCTGATTTAAAGGCTGGCATTCCTACCCTTGTACAGAGGGTATTGAGTTCTGGGCTTGTTGGCCAAACCTTTCATAAGTACCTGGAGGCTTCCGTTGAGAAGGACATCTCCGATGCTGTTGAAGAAATTACAAATGCTCTTCCTGGCAGGCCTGACCCTTTACCCCATGTAATTTCAAAATACATTAAGCCTGATGATGAGGCCAGATTGCAGGTAGCCATTAGTGGGGTGTCTTCTTTGAAAATTGTTTCTGTGGCTGAGGTATGTGGAAGGGAAGATGCCACTGTAAAGGATATTTTAGAAGTACCCATTTGAAAACACTTTGTAACTTACCTGTAATAACATTTTATGCATTATCTATTTGTATACTTTGAAACTGTTATGATTTTCTGTGTTTGGCAGTATATATATGTGTGTGATTATTGTTAAGCTATAGAAATCTTAAGTAGCATATGCCATATTGCATACAAAACATTTTTTCCTTAAACTGATTTTGATATGGCATATGTATTAAACTGTCATCCGTTATTCGCTATCCGTCAAAAGGTATTGTATTATCTGCTAATGATAACTTTATTAAAATGGATAATGTTTGTTGTTATACACCATATGGTTTACTCAAATTACACGTTTGTTTCATATCAGCTTATCAGTGAAGCATGTACGCCTTTGTTATAAAATATATGAAATTATTATCCGCCCTCCATGCTGTATAAGGGCACTTGTTTTGTAGAAATATATTGAAAATTTGGAATCAATTCTTGAAATAAATTATGAATCAGTCATGATGTTTTTTATGTTGATATTGTATCATAAAAAATGATAAACCTGTTTAAGGTATACTGTTAGAGAATCAATTGTGTTTCGTTTAGCGTGTTGCGCTTAGACGTTGTGCGGCTTATAAAATACACTTGTATTTTATGTTAATTTTTCTGTTTTTCGTATATAAATGGATTTATGCATTTGTGATAAACCATTCTGTATGTCATGACATTTTGAGATATCGTATCTTTGCCTCGGTGCCCTCTAGCGAAGTAAACACTTACGGTAGCCGATCCCTTGTGACTATAATGCTGACACAAGAGCCTCTATCATCGGGGGCATAAAAATGCCTTGCTTATGTGGGTAGGTATGAATGCCATGTTCTACATTCGTAACGCGTAACGTTTTACGTGAGAAAGATAAAATTTTATTGATATTTCTTTTGTCACACATACAATATTTTGTACAACATCCTCGTATGGACAGGGTGATCAATCCCATCTAGAAAATTACAAAAATTGTATTGTGCTTTGTTCGAACTGATAAAGAATAAAAAACATGCTAAATAAACTGTGTTGCACGATTCATGTTAATCATAGTGTTCTCCGTGCAGCGTGTTGCGTCATGCCTTTAAAATTCCCACATTTTGGGCGGTTTGAAATACCCATTCACATTATTTCTATAAAACAACTGCCTTGACGATCCTCCCTTAACAAAATTCTCCCGAGCTTCATAAACAACTGATCTCTCCCTTGCCGGTCCAACGTATTGAGAATGTATCACAACCACAACATTTAGTGTTGGGAATCTCAATTCTGCATGTGGTGTGGAAATAATTACTCCAAATTTGCGAAGAGTTCGCCTACCAAACAGAGCATTGAACCTTGATATGCCATCAAGAACTATGAAGTCCACAATTTCTGTTCGAACCAAAGGGTGTGTTCCCAACGTTACATCCAATTTCACCTTACCAATTGCCCTTACTGATTCTCTCGTGATGCCAACAATCTTCAAGTTTGTGTAGCGAAGCCTATCCTTCATGCTGAACGGATAATATTTGAAACAATGCAAATATAAGAGATCTGCCTCACTACCTGTATCAGTGTAGATTCTGGTAATGCTCTTGTTCGCAATTACATCTGAAATAACCACATGCTCTTCTGATAAATGTCAATTTGGGATGGTGTGAAATTTAATGGGATCGTACATCCACTGCTCCGTCCTGCGCTCTCCGTCTGTTTCATAATCCTCCACTTCATTCCATATAACCTTGATGTGTCTTTCAGGGGTTGGATCCCTTTCATCCTTTCTTTCCTCTCTCCTGTTCCAACCATGCCGTCCACCGTGACGCACCTTTCCTTGCCAAGCAAAACGCTTATTTGGATCATTTCTCCGATATTTTTTCCCGGTAACAGATGGTTTAACTCACCAACTTTGATCTTTGCGATGATTTCTCTCATCAACGACATACAATTATCTGTGTCGTGCCCATATGCTTCGTGGAAATCACACCACTTATCACTCTGTGGTCCCTGACGCTCTTTCATTAGTGGTGGAGGGTGAAAGGTTTCTTTAACAGGTTCAGTGAACAAGATCTCCTTCGAAGTTTTTGTTAAAGCCATGATGAGTGGATGTCTGTCTAATGGCTTTCGTTGATGGTAATTGTCATTCGGATGATTATTCCCCCTCCAACCATGTTGATGCTTCTGGTAATTATTCTCATACCCACGCTGTCTCTGATAATTGTCATTCCTGTTCCGTTCTCCGCCTTGCTGTCTAAAATTTCTGTGATAATTGTCGATTCTTGGATATCCTATCTCACCTGCCCGTAAATGCTTCTGTGCAACTAACAATGCTTGATGTAACGTCTTTGGGACATCATATCGTAACGCATGAATCAAACTTGCGAAGCGACGCTGATCAAGAAAAAAAATAAATCCTAAAACAAGATGAGATTCTGGTATGCCAGGTATCTTTTGACACTCGATGGTATAGCGTTTCATAAAATTGCTTAGTGACTCATTCTGGTGCATTGTTATTTCATGTGCATCAAGATGCGACAGAGTACAGCTTCTCAAACTTTGGTATTGCATCACAAACTTTGCCCTTAAATCAAGGAAACTGGTAATACTCCTTGGTGGTAAACTAGCAAACCATTCCCACGCCATTTTCTGCAGTACCATTGGAAACATATGACACGCAGTTTCATCTTCCCAATGCTGCAATCTCATAACGCCTTCAAACATGGTAAGAAAGTCTTCTGGGTCAGTTGTTCCATCATAAACACCGATAGATGGAATTCCCAAGTTTCTTGGTAATGGATATTCTGCAATTTGAGGGATAAAATACTAGGTTGACTCTGCCATTGCTGGTGGTTTAATAGCTTCATCTCCGGTAATCAAAGCAAATAAATTGTCTACAGCCGTTGCACGGATGGCAGGCTGTGCCAACTTCTGTTTATATCTTGATGGTGTCGTCTTAGTCAAAATCCCATCTAACAACATTCCTGTCATCTCCTCAGTCATATAGAATTGCTCTTCTTCTTCCCCAAAGTTCCAATCATCTTCCACAAAACCTTCATCACTACGTTCACGCTCAGTATCATCAACTAAATTATTCAACTGATTGAATAGTTTGAGCAATTGCAATTTTGAAATTGACTTTCCTTTGTTGTTATTCTTAACATTCACATAAGGTGTTCTGTTAAAAGAAACATTGTGTGTTCCTCGCCTGGCTTTCCACATTCCCCTACTAGAACTTTCCATCAATGGCTACTTTAATCGTGGTATGGTTTCATGCACATGCTCTTCTGTTGCACCAGTGTGCAATTGCTCTTCTTCCTCGATTGAAGTTTCTTCAAGAGTTAGCTGATCCACTGGTATATTATCAATGATGTTTTCATTGATTGGCTCAAGTGCTACTTTTGCTGAAGTTGTTTCAGTTGCATTCATGCTCTTGGTATGTTTGCTGGTTTTTGAGACGGATGATGCCATATGTTGGTACGATTTTCCGTGTAGCGGCTGTAAGGTACCAGTACAAGACAATAGCTACTTAGCGTGGAGCATATGATGCCGACTGATGTTTGCCCTCGAGAAATAATCTCTGCAGACTCGAAATATGGATGGGAGATCCGTGGGTGGCCTCAATCAGCCTGGGGATCAATCTGTAATTGATCCATCTAGCGTATTGCTGCTAAGCAGCTAATGTGTGTTTAGAGTGAGAAAGAACTGTGTGAGAGAGAAAGTGTACTTCTCTCTGACTGGAGTTCAGATGTGAAATGTGGTGACCCAGGGGGTCTATTTATAGGCGTAGAATGTCCGAAATTCTCGAGATACACGTGTCAATCCCTGAATAGTTCTGTTACGCGAAGTATTCGGAAGGTCGGTGGCGTGTGCTGACGTGGCTGCGTGCTGTTCACGCACCTAGTAAAAGGGCTTAAGCATTGAAGCTGCCTGTAGGGCTTACGCTTGACACTGGGCGGCCTGTAAGATCCTGAATTTTGTAGGTCAGAAAATGTTCCTGAAAGTGTCAGTAAATGTGTGCATCAAAAAGTGCCACTAAAAGTGAACCTAACACTTATGCATTTTCAGATTTTACATTAGAATCAGAGTCGGACAAGTTCAATCCCTGAATTTTAAATCAGAATCAGACACAACATTGAGCCGCGCTATGGGTTATAACATGAATTGATGGTGATTTCCTTTAAAAGTGTCGACTTGGTTTTTCAGCTTTAAGCCGCGTCGCGGCCTATAACTGCAGAAAGTGTTGTTTCAGCATTTTTAAAAGGGTTAAATGAGGGGTATAATTGTCTTTTTGCATATGGACGGGTTTTTGGCCATAAAACTGATCTCAACCTTATCCAAACCTCATTTTCTTCCTATTTCTTCTCATCACACACACCAAACCCTAGAGTGACAAACAAGAGGTTTTAGAGAGAGATTTGGGTTTTTGGGGAAGAAGAAGAGTGATTCGGTCTAGAGTACAAGAGTTAAAGTTGTTCTCCTTGTTCACGGCTATGTTGTGGTAGTGTTGGTAAGTCCTAACTCCGAATTTCGTTGTTTATGTTTCTTGTTCATGTTTGGGGTTTGAGCTAGTTAGGGTTATAAACCCCATTTCTCATGAAATTGGGGGATTTATTGTGTTGTTAGTGTAAGTGAACCCGATTATTGTGGTTTTAGGGTTTGATGATGAATTTGGAAGTATTTGTCATTGTTTGGGTGTTAAATCACTAGATTGAAAGGTTGTTAGTAATTTTGATGATCTTAAGAACAAAGTTACTAGTCAAATTGGGTGTTGACTTGGTAAGGTGTCAAAATGAGTTTTGAGTCAAGTTTTGGTGAATCAAGTATGTAAATACTTGATTTAGGTGTTAATTGGTATTTTGGAAATATAATCACTAGCCGTTAGTGATTATGGGGCGTTTTTATGACTTTGGTCAAAATGGGTAAATTGAATTGGGTCAAACTTGATGATGACATTAGTTTTGGTCAAATGGATGTTAAACACTTTTGTTAAGTGTTAAATGGCGTTTTTGAATGAAAGTAAACATGGGAAGTGATTTTGGGTTAAATGGTATTTTAACATAAGTCAAACGTGGTCAAAAGCAATATGGGTCAATATTTTACGTGTTGGGGTTTTTGGTGTAATTGGAGTTTGAAATGATTACTACATAAGTAGTAATTTAGTGTTAAGACCTAGGTTTGGTCTAAATGGTGTAAAGTATGATTTGAGTTAAATTGTACTTTGTTGTGTTGGTTTAAATTACCACCCGAAGTGGTAATTGGTTTGTGTCCATTAGGTGTAAAATGGGCGGGTTTTGGCGAGCAAAGTGTGATCCCTTGGCTAAGGGATGTTTGTGCCAGGTTCTCTTTTCGAGAATGGCTATTTATGTGTATATTATACCTATGTGTGATATAGGAGGTTACTTGCTCGAATTTGAGGACGAAGATCATGTTATATATGAATTGTGCGGGCATTCCAAGGTGAGTGGAATAATTATACGTGTATGTATATAATGTATTTATTTGTGTGGTGTGAAATGTGGGATAGTCGCGATGTTAAGACACCACATTTTACGGGACGAGTGGGTTAGTCGCGGTGTTAAGACACCACTCCGAGGTTAGTGACATGTGGGTTAGTCGCGGTGTTAAGACACCACATTGTCGTGATGGGTGGGGTAGTCGCAGTATTAAGACACCACTCTGGGAAGTTTGACATGTGGGTTAGTCGCGGTGTTAAGACACCACATTTGTCATGATGGGTGGGTTAGTCACGGTGTTAAGACACCACCCGAGGGTTAGTGATACGCGGTGTTAAGTACACTAATGGATGTTGTGAACTCCGATGGTCCTTCGCGAGCATCATTCCCTTGTACGATTAGTTAACCATGGTTATGTGTTGTAGTTTAGCATATTAAATCGTGAACTATATGCTATTAGCGATGCTAGCTTATTGTGAATTGCGGATATTTAGTTTATGCACTTGTGATTGCATGGTTGATGAATTGCTAGCTCGTATGCGGTATTTGTTTAAGTGTTTGCAAGTAAGTATATTATATATGTATATGTATAATTATTGCATTCACTAAGCTTTATGCTTACCCCTCTCGTTGTTTACCTTTTTATAGGTATCGTTGATGCGGAGTTACCTAGTTGCTAGACTAGAGTTGATAGACGTTGCTTAAGCTCGGAGGATTAGCTTTTGGATAATTGGACGTAGATTGGGGATTTGGTAGTCCCCGGAATTATGCTCTTGGTATCGGGTTGGGTATTGAGTATTAACCCGTAAATCGTGTGATTGAGTCATTATTGCAAATGCTTTTGTAATATGTCATTTGTGTACCAAGAGTCATATTAAAATGTTAAATGTGTTATTATGATAATGCGTATTCGGTTAAAACTATTTGGAATGGTTTATGTAAAGTTGATGTTTAATGGGACCTAACTATAAAATAATAAAAAAATGTAATTCGTTTTTGGTAAACAGATTTGGGGTCGTTACACGGCCTGCTGTATGCTGGGCGCAAATGTTAAAAACCGCCAAATATTGTTATCTTTTGTGCTCTTTGATCCATTTTTCTATATAAAAATGGTGTTTTTATGCGTGTATCCCCTAGGATACACCATCACCATTGATAATGTGGAATGACAAAAAAAATGCCGTAATCAATGAAATGAGAGTTGATGTGCTCTATTAACCATTCAACACCACCATTCTTTTTTAATATCCTTCTCAAATAAGTAGTATTTTTTTACGCTTGTGAAAGGATAATATTGTAATTTTATGTCGTTCAGTGTTCATATTATAATGTAAAGATTGTTGCCAAACAGATATTAACGAATAAAGATAAATGAAACAAAAGTCAATATGGCTACTTGTAACAAAACGTAAACACGTATTTTTTTTTTTAATATCAAGAACTGGCTTTCAAAACCATACGTACACCATATTACTAGCCCATGGTGAATTAGGCAACAAGCAAAGTTTTTAAAAATAAGATAAACACAAATAAAAGATAAAGAAAGAATAATAAATTTTAAAAACAAAATCTCATTATTTTGACTGATTGCTATCCTTGGCCAGTTGGCCACTTTCCAGGTCCACACTTTTGATCCTAATATTTGGCCCAATATTCTTGCAGCCTAATCCATGTAAACCCATTAAACCCAACATATTTTAGCCCATTAAGGCATTTATCGAATCCTGCATCATTCTCCCCTTCTTCAGAGAGACTCGTCCTCGAGTCTACAACATCAAAGACTTAAATTAACAAGCTTTATTGGCCCGCTGTGGCTGCTAAGAAAGAATAATCTTGAAAGTTGATTTTCATATCAACATCAACATCATCACAAGTGAAAGTTTTAACATCTTCATTGTACATGTTGGTTCCTTTATCAGTACCTACCTCAATCTTTCTTTCATCATCAGGATTAAAAGAAAAAAATTCCTCACCATCAGTATCATAGATGGGTTCTGATAATGCTAAAAAAGAACACATATTTCATAGCATTATCCTTCAAGAAAGACAAGCTTTTAGTTGCAATTGTTCTATTTACGAGTGATATTCGTTTAAATAATAAAAGGTGAAGACAAAAGACAGATTCGACGATTTGAAGATGCAAACGACCAAAAAGCTAAAAAATACAAAGTACAATCCAAGTGGTTCAAATTATTGATGAGAAACGTCTAGAAATTACAAAAGTACAAGCCGCAAAAACCAAAGTACAAGATATTAAATTATACGAAAAGGCGTTCGAAAATCCGGAACTGAGACATGAACCAAATATCAACGCGCGACGCAACGGACCAAAAATTACAAGTTAACTATGCACAAGAATATAATATAATATATAATTAATTATATATATTATTATATATTATAATTTAAAGCAGCCCACGTTTAAATCACTATGGTGAGCTGGAATCCATATCTCCGCACTCGCGGAGCTGTGAAGCACAAAACCTCCACACTCGCGGAGCTGTACAGTTCAAAGTGGGCCTATAAAAGGCCGTGCATTCTGATTGATTTCAATCATCCTTTTCCTTCTTTCTATCTACGTAAATATATATATATATATATATATAATTTTAATTTTAATTTTAATTTAAAGTTTAATAATAATAAGGTTATGTTGGCGAATGTATTAAGTTTGTAAGTCGAATTTCTGTCCGTGTAACACTACGCGATTAATACTCATTGTAAGTTATGTTCTGAAATGTCCCGTTCTTATTGATTAAAAACGTTCCATATTAATTGATTTCGTTGCGAGGTTTTGACCTCTATATGAGACGTTTTTCAAAGACTGCATTCATTTTTAAAACAAACCATAACCTTTATTTCATAAATAAAGGTTTAAAAAGCTTTACGTAGATTATCAAATAATGACAATCTAAAATATCCTGTTTACACACGACCATTACATAATGGTTTACAATACAAATATGTTACATCGAAATCAGTTTCTTGAATGCAGTTTTTACACAATATCATACAAACATGGACTCCAAATCTTGTCCTTATTTTAGTATGCAACAGCGGAAGCTCTTAGTATTCACCTGAGAATAAACATGCTTTAAACGTCAACAAAAATGTTGGTGAGTTATAGGTTTAACCTATATATATCAAATCGTAACAATAGACCACAAGATTTCATATTTCAATACACATCCCATACATAGAGATAAAAATCATTCATATGGTGAACACCTGGTAACCGACATTAACAAGATGCATATATATAAGAATATCCCCATCATTCCGGGACACCCTTCGGATAAGATATAAATTTCGAAGTACTAAAGCATCCGGTACTTTGGATGGGGTTTGTTAGGCCCAATAGATCTATCATTAGGATTCGCGTCAATTAGGGTGTATGTTCCCTAATTCTTAGATTACCAGACTTAATAAAAAGGGGCATATTCGATTTCGATAATTCAACCATAGAATGTAGTTTCACGTACTTGTGTCTATTTTGTAAATCATTTATAAAACCTGCATGTATTCTCATCCCAAAAATATTAGATTTTAAAAGTGGGACTATAACTCACTTTCACATATTTTTACTTCGTCGGGAAGTAAGACTTGGCCACTGGTTGATTCACGAACCTATAAAAATATATACATATATATCAAAGTATGTTCAAAATATATTTACAACACTTTTAATATATTTTGATGTTTTAAGTTTATTAAGTCAGCTGTCCTCGTTAGTAACCTACAACTAGTTGTCCACAGTTAGATGTACAGAAATAAATTGATAAATATTATCTTGAATCAATCCACGACCCAGTGTATACGTATCTCAGTATTGATCACAACTCAAACTATATATATTTTGGAATCAACCTCAACCCTGTATAGCTAACTCCAACATTCACATATAGAGTGTCTATGGTTGTTCCGAAATATATATAGATGTGTCGACATGATAGGTCGAAACATTGTATACGTGTCTATGGTATCTCAAGATTACATAATATACAATACAAGTTGATTAAGTTACGGTTGGAATAGATTTGTTACCAATTTTCACGTAGCTAAAATGTGAAAAATTATCCAATCTTGTTTTACCCATAACTTCTTCATTTTAAATCCGTTTTGAATGAATCAAATTGCTATGGTTTCATATTGAACTCTATTTTATGAATATAAACAGAAAAAGTATAGGTTTATAGTCGGAAAAATAAGTTACAAGTCGTTTTTGTAAAGGTAGTCATTTCAGTCGAAAGAACGACGTCTAGATGACCATTTTAGAAAACATACTTCCACTTTGAGTTTAACCATAATTTTTGGATATAGTTTCATGTTCATAATAAAAATCATTTTCCCAGAATAACAACTTTTAAATCAAAGTTTATCATAGTTTTTAATTAACTAACCCAAAACAGCCCGCGGTGTTACTAGGACGGCGTAAATCCGGTTTTACGGTGTTTTTCGTGTTTCCAGGTTTTAAATCATTAAGTTAGCATATCATATAGATATAGAACATGTGTTTAGTTGATTTTAAAATTCAAGTTATAAGGATTAACTTTTATTTGCGAACAAGTTTAGAATTAACTAAACTATGTTCTAGTGATTACAAGTTTAAACCTTCGAATAAGATAGCTTTATATGTATGAATCGAATGATGTTATGAACATCATTACTACCTCAAGTTCCTTGGATAAACCTACTGGAAATAAGAAAAATAGATCTAGCTTCAAAGGATCCTTGGATGGCTTGAAAGTTCTTGAAGCAGAATCATGACACGAAAACAATTTCAAGTAAGATTTCCACTCGAAATAAGATTGTTATAGTTATAGAAATTGAATTAAAGTTTGAATATGATTATTACCTTGTATTAGAAAGATAACCTACTGTAAGTAACAAATGTTTATTGATCTTGGATGATTACTTGGAATGGATTTAGAAAACTTGGAAGTAAACTTGCAATCTTGGAAGTATTCTTGATTTTATGAAACTAGAACTTTTGGAATTTATGAAGAACACTTAGAACTTGAAGATAGAACTTGAGAGAGATCAATTAGATGAAGAAAATTGAAGAATTAAAGTGTTTGTAGGTGTTTTTGGTCATTGGTGTATGGATTAGATATAAAGGATATGTAATTTTGTTTTCATGTAAATAAGTCATGAATGATTACTCATATTTTTGTAATTTTATGAGATATTTCATGCTAGTTGCCAAATGATGGTTCTCACATGTGTTAGGTGACTCACATAGGCTTCTAAGATCTGATCATTGGAGAGTATATACCAATAGTACATACATCTAAAAGCTGTGTATTGTACGAGTACGAATACGGGTGCATACGAGTAGAATTGTTGATGAAACTGAACGAGGATGTAATTGTAAGCATTTTTGTTAAGTAGAAGTATTTTGATAAGTATCTTGAAGTCTTTCAAAAGTTGTATGAATACATATTAAAACACTACATGTGTATACATTTTAACTGAGTCGTTAAGTCATCGTTAAAAGTTACATGTAAATGTTGTTTTGAAACCTTTAGGTTAACGATCTTGTTGAATGTTGTTAACCCATTGTTTATTATAACAAATGAGATGTTAAATTGTTATATTATCATGATATTATGATATATAATATATCTTAGTATGATATATATACAGTTAAATGCCGTTACAACGATAATCGTTACATATATGTCTCGTTTCGAAATCATTAAGTTAGTAGTCTTATTTTTACATATGTATTTCATTGTTAATACACTTAATAATATATTTAATTATCATTTAACATAATTAACCAAGTGTATCAATATCTTAATATGATTCATATGTACCTAGTAAGACGTTGTTATAACGATAATCGTTATATATATCGTTTTCGAGTTTCTTAAATTAATAGTCTCATTTTTATGTATATAACTCATTGTTAAAATACCTAATGAGATACATACTTATAATAAAATCATGTTAACTATATATATAACCATATATATGTCATCGTATAGTTTTTACAAGTTTTAACGTTCGTGAATCACCGGTCAACTTGGGTGGTCAATTGTCTATATGAAACCTATTTCAATTAATCAAATCTTAACAAGTTTGATTGCTTAACATGTTGGAAACACTTAATCATGTAAATAACAATTTCATTTAATATATATATAAACATGGAAAAGTTCGGGTCACTACAGTACCTACCCGTTAAATAAATTTCGTCCCGAAATTTTAAGCAGTTGGAGGTGTTGACGTATCTTCTGGAAATAAATGCGGGTATTTCTTCTTCATCTGATCTTCACGCTCCCAGGTGAACTCGGGTCCTCTACGAGCATTCCATCGAACCTTAACAATCGGTATCTTGTTTTGTTTAAGTCTCTTAACCTCACGATCCATTATTTCGACGGGTTCTTCAATGAATTGAAGTTTTTCATTGATTTGGATTTCGTCCAACGGAATAGTGAGATCTTCTTTAGCAAAACATTTCCTCAAATTTGAGACGTGGAAAGTGTTATACACAGCCGCGAGTTGTTGAGGTAGCTCCAGTTGGTAAGCTACTGGTCCGACACGATCTATAATCTTGAATGGTCCAATGTACCTTGGATTTAGTTGTAGTGACCCGAACTTTTCCATGTTTATATATATTAATTGAGATTGATATTTACATGATTAAATGTTTCCAACATCTTAAGCAATCAAACTTGTTAAGACTTGATTAATTGAAATAGGTTTCATATAGACAATTGACCACCCAAGTTGATCGGTGATTCACGAACGTTAAAACTTGTAAAAACTATATGATGACATATATATGGATATATATATATATATATATAGTTAACATGATACTATGATAAGAAAACATATCATAAAGTATATTAACAATGAGCTACATATGTAAAAACAAGACTACTAACTTAATGATTTTTAAACGAGACATATATGTAACGATTATCGTTGTAAAGACATTTAATGTATATATATCATATTAAGAGATATTCATACATGATAATATCATGATAATATAATAATTTAAAATCTCATTTGATATTATAAACATTGGGTTAACAACATTTAATAAGATCGTTAACCTAAAGGTTTCAAAACAACACTTACATGTAACGACTAACGATGACTTAACGACTCAGTTAAAATGTATATACATGTAGTGTTTTAATATGTATTTATACACTTTTGAAAGACTTCAATACACTTATCAAAATACTTCTACTTAACAAAAATGCATACAATTACATCCTCGTTCAGTTTCATCAACAATTCTACTCGTATGCACCCGTATTCGTACTCGTACAATACACAGCTTTTAGATGTATGTACTATTGGTATATACACTCCAATGATCAGCTCTTAGCAGCCCATGTGAGTCACCTAACACATGTGGGAACCATCATTTGGCAACTAGCATGAAATATCTCATAAAATCACAAAAATATGAGTAATCATTCATGACTTATTTACATGAAAACAAAATTACATATCCTTTATATCTAATCCATACACCAACGACCAAAAACACCTACAAACACTTTCATTCTTCAATTTTCTTCATCTAATTGATCTCTCTCAAGTTCTATCTTCAAGTTCTAAGTGTTCTTCATAAATTCCAAAAGTTCTAGTTTCATAAAATCAAGAATACTTTCAAGTTTGCTAGCTCACTTTCAATCTTGTAAGGTGATCATCCAACCTCAAGAAATCTTTGTTTCTTACAGTAGGTTATCATTCTAATACAAGGTAATAATCATATTCAAACTTTGGTTCAATTTCTATAACTATAACAATCTTATTTCAAGTGATGATCTTACTTGAACTTGTTTTCGTGTCATGATTCTGCTTCAAGAACTTCGAGCCATCCAAGGATCCATTGAAGCTAGATCCATTTTTCTCTGTTCCAGTAGGTTTATCCAAGGAAATTAAGGTAGTAATGATGTTCATAACATCATTCGATTCATACATATAAAGCTATCTTATTCGAAGGTTTAAACTTGTAATCACTAGAACATAGTTTAGTTAATTCTAAACTTGTTCGCAAACAAAAGTTAATCCTTCTAACTTGACTTTTAAAATCAACTAAACACATGTTCTATATCTATATGATATGCTAACTTAATGATTTAAAACCTGGAAACACGAAAAACACCGTAAAACCGGATTTACGCCGTCGTAGTAACACCGCGGGCTGTTTTGGGTTAGTTAATTACAAACTATGATAAACTTTGATTTAAAAGTTGTTATTATGAGAAAATGATTTTTATTATGAACATGAAACTATATCCAAAAATTATGGTTAAACTCAAAGTGGAAGTATGTTTTCTAAAATGGTCATCTAGACGTCGTTCTTTCGACTAAAATGACTACCTTTACAAAAACGACTTGTAACTTATTTTTCCGACTATAAACCTATAATTTTTCTGTTTAGATTCATAAAATAGAGTTCAATATGAAACCATAGCAATTTGATTCACTCAAAACGGATTTAAAATGAAGAAGTTATGGGTAAAACAAGATTGGATAATTTTTCTCATTTTAGCTACGTGAAAATTGGTAACAAATCTATTCCAACCATAACTTAATCAACTTGTATTGTATATTATGTAATCTTGAGATACCATAGACACGTATACAATGTTTCGACCTATCATGTCGACACATCTATATATATTTCGGAACAACCATAGACACTCTATATGTGAATGTTGGAGTTAGCTATACAGGGTTGAGGTTGATTCCAAAATATATATAGTTTGAGCTGTGATCAATACTGAGATACGTATACACTGGGTCGTGGATTGATTCAAGATAATATTTATCGATTTATTTCTGTACATCTAACTGTGGACAACTAGTTATAGGTTACTAACGAGGACAGCTGACTTAATAAACTTAAAACATCAAAATATATTAAAAGTGTTGTAAATATATTTTGAACATACTTTAATATATATGTATATATTGTTATAGGTTCGTGAATCAACAGTGGCCAAGTCTTACTTCCTGACGAAGTAAAAATCTGTGAAAGTGAGTTATAGTCCCACTTTTAAAATCTAATATTTTTGGGATGAGAATACATGCAGGTTTTATAAATGATTTACAAAATAGACACAAGTACGTGAAACTACATTCTATGGTTGAATTATCGAAATCGAATATGCCCCTTTTTATTAAGTCTGGTAATCTAAGAATTAGGGAACAGACACCCTAATTGATGCGAATCCTAAAGATAGATCTATTGGGCCTAACAAACCCCATCCAAAGTACCGGATGCTTTAGTACTTCGAAATTTATATCATATCCGAAGGGTGTCCCGGAATGATGGGGATATTCTTATATATGCATCTTGTTATTGTCGGTTACCAGGTGTTCACCATATGAATGATTTTTATCTCTATGTATGGGATGTATATTGAAATATGAAATCTTGTGGTCTATTGTTACGATTTGATATATATAGGTTAAACCTATAACTCACCAACATTTTTGTTGACGTTTAAAGCATGTTTATTCTCAGGTGACTATTAAGAGCTTCCGCTGTTGCATACTAAAATAAGGACAAGATTTGGAGTCCATGTTTGTATGATATTGTGTAAAAACTGCATTCAAGAAACTGATTTCGATGTAACATATTTGTATTGTAAACCATTATGTAATGGTCGTGTGTAAACAGGATATTTTAGATTATCATTATTTGATAATCTACATAAAGCTTATTAAACCTTTATTTATGAAATAAAGGTTATGGTTTGTTTTAAAAATGAATGCAGTCTTTGAAAAACGTCTCATATAGAGGTCAAAACCTCGCAACGAAATCAATTAATATGGAACGTTTTTAATCAATAAGAACGGGACATTTCAGTTGGTATCCGAGCGTTGGTCTTAGAGAACCAGAAAATTTGCATTAGTGTGTCTTATCGAGTTTGTTAGGATGCATTAGTGAGTCTGGACTTCGACCGTGTTTTCTTTAAAAATGATTGCTTAACATTTTTGTTGGAAACTATATATTTTTAACATATGAATATTATGTGATATATTAATCTCTTAACGTGTTTGATATTATGTGATAGATGTCTACCTCTAGAACAAGTCCCATTGACTCACCTAATAATAATGAAGAGTCAAATGTAAATTGGAATGATTTGTGGACTGATTCACAAGTTCCCGAAGAGGAACTGGAAGAAGAGTCGGAACCGGAAGAAGAATCGGAACCGGAAGAAGAATCGGAACCGGATGAAGAAATGGAACCGGTGGGGGAAATAATAAAACGGTTAAGTAAAATAAAATCCTCAACCAACCGACCAAAGTTAATTATGGTCAATGGTGTTTCCGCCAAGGAAGCAAAATATTGGGAGGATTACCAATTCTCCGATGAATCGGATTCCGACGAGAATTCCGATGATGTTATAGAAATTACCCCAACTGAATTTAAAAAGGCAAAAGAAAATAATAAGGGAAAGGGCATAAAAATAGAGAAATCTAATTCCAACCCCGATGAACTTTATATGTATCGTCAACCCCCGAAGTCCTTAAGTTGTAACAATGACCCGGGAACCTCTAAACCACCAGGTTTTTCTAAACCAATGTGGACAACGACGGCTCGTATTAGGGGAACATCATATATCCCTAGAAACTTGGCAAAACGAACCAAAACCAAAGAAGAAGAAATGAGCGAGTCGGAATAAGATAGTTGTATTCGTGTGGTGTAATATATGTAATATAGTGTTCTTATGCTTTATGATATATGTAAAAATTGCTTGTATTAATAAGTATTTTTTTTATGAAACTAACTCTTGTCTATTTTACAGTTTAAAAACACAAAATGGATAGACAACCCAATATTTTAAGAGACCTACCCGGAGACATGATTGATGAAATCTTGTCTAGAGTCGGCCAGAATTCTTCGGCACAACTATTTAAGGCGAGATCAGTTTGTAAGACATTCGAAGAACGTTCCAAGAATGTCTTGGTTTATAAGAGACTTTCGTTTGAAAGATGGGGGATATCACGTTGGGAAACCCATAAGTTACGATGTGTTTACTTTGACGCATATATTGCGGGGAACCCAAATGCTATTTTACGCAACGGGTTAAGAAATTATTTTGACTCAATATATCCGAATATTGGACTTCGTGATTTAGAAAAAGCGGCTAACATGCAACATAAAGAAGCATGTTATGCTTATGGATTAGTAATGTTCGCTTCTCACCAAAGTGAGAACAAGAACATCGGGCTACAACTATTAAACAAAACGTTTCCACAAGTGACGGAGTCGGTAATTGGGGTAAGAAATGAGGTTTTTAGATTATTACGGGACTGTTGGACATTACGTAACCCTCGTCCCTTTGATGATGTTACAACACGCTGTCTTATCAACGGCCATAACGGTTATGTTGCACAAGACCAAGGATGGGAAGTAGTCCTAGTAAAACCAGAATGCATGACTTGTTTCTGGACGTATGAATTACGTGTCTTTATTGCCTTTGCTGAACGACTTGTGTACTAGCTAGAATTGTCTTCACAACTATCTTGTATCAAAGTTATTGTGTGCTATATTTCATGCTTTATGTAAAATAAGCGGTATTGTAAGTTTGTAAAATATTGTATAAAAGTTTGAACGCGAAATATTATTATAATCAGTTTTTCATATAGAATTGTAGTAGTTGAATTGTATATTAGCTACTAAGTATGAACTTAACGGGTAGGTACTACCCGAATTTAAACTTATAAAACGCTAATATGAAGAAAAAGCTTTTATAAATGAGTTCATATTATGCTACGAAATACTATTAACTACTCTTAATATTCTGTATGATTAACTTGTTCCATTTAACTATTTTGAAGGAAATGGCACCGACTACTCGACACACCGTGAATATGAATGAAGAGGAATTCCGTACTTTTCTAGCTTCAAACATAGCCGCAGTACAGGCTGCGCTACATACCAACAATAACCTTGGATCTAGCAGTACAGGAAATCGTGTAGGATGCACCTACAAAGAATTCACTGCCTGCAAACCTTTGGAATTTGATGGAACCGAAGGACCGATCGGATTGAAACGGTGGACCGAGAAGGTTGAATCGGTGTTTGCCATAAGTAAGTGTACTGAAGAGGACAAAGTGAAGTACGCTACGCATACCTTCACAGGTTCTGCGTTAACATGGTGGAATACCTATCTAGAGCAAGTGGGACAAGATGATGCGTACGCACTACCGTGGTCAGCATTCAAGCACTTGATGAACGAGAAGTACCGTCCCAGAACCGAGGTCAATAAGCTCAAGACAGAACTTAGAGGGTTACGAACCCAAGGATTTGATATTACCACGTACGAAAGACGATTCACAGAATTGTGCCTATTGTGTCCGGGAGCATTCGAAGATGAGGAAGAGAAGATCGACGCGTTTGTGAAAGGATTACCGGAAAGAATCCAAGAAGATATAAGTTCACATGAGCCCGCCTCCATACAACAGGCATGTAGAATGGCTCACAAACTAGTGAACCAGATTGAAGAAAGAATTAAAGAACAGACTGCTGAAGAGGCCAATGTGAAGCAAGTCAAAAGAAAGTGGGAGGAAAACGGTGATAAGAATCACCAATACAACAACAACAGCAATTACAACAATAATCGCAACAATTATTCCAACAATCGCAACATCAATCGCAACTACAACAAACGGCCCAACAACAACAACAACAACAACAACAACAGCAACTACAACAATCATCCCAACAACAATAATAACCGCAACAACAACAACAATCAGAAGCAGCTATGCCAAAGGTGTGAAAAGAATCACTCGGGGTTCTGCACCAAATTTTGCAACAAGTGTAAAAGAAATGGTCATAGCGCGGTGAAGTGTGAGGTCTACGGACCAGGGGTTAATAGAACGAAAGGAACAAATGGTGTCGGAACGAGTAATGGCGGAGCAAGTAGTGTCGGAGCAAGTTATGCCAATGTAGTTTGTTATAAATGTGGAAAACCAGGCCACATTATTAGAAATTGCCCGAACCAGGAGAACACGAATGGACAAGGCCGTGGAAGAGTTTTCAATATTAATGCGGTAGAGGCACAGGAAGACCCGGAGCTTGTTACGGGTACGTTTCTTATTGACAATAATTCTGCTTACGTTTTATTTGATTCGGGTGCGGATAGAAGCTATATGAGTAGATATTTTTGTGCTAAATTAAGTTGTCCATTGACGCCTTTGGATAGTAAATTTTTACTCGAATTAGCAAATGGTAAATTAATTTCAGCAGATAATATATGTCGGAATCGAGAAATTAAACTGGTTAGCGAAACATTTAAGATTGATTTGATACCAGTAGAGTTAGGGAGTTTTGATGTAATAATCGGTATGGACTGGTTGAAAGAAGTGAAAGCGGAGATCGTTTGTTACAAAAATGCAATTCGCATTATACGAGAAAAAGGAAAACCCTTAATGGTGTACGGAGAAAAGGGCAACACGAAGCTACATCTTATTAGTAATTTGAAGGCACAAAAACTAATAAGAAAAGGTTGCTATGCTGTTCTAGCACACGTCGAGAAAGTACAAACTGAAGAAAAGAGCATCAATGATGTTCCCATTGCAAAAGAATTTCCCGATGTATTTCCGAAAGAATTACCGGGATTACCCCCACATCGATCCGTTGAATTTCAAATAGATCTTGTACCAGGAGCTGCACCAATAGCTCGTGCTCCTTACAGACTCGCACCCAGCGAGATGAAAGAACTGCAAAGCCAATTACAAGAACTTTTAGAGCGTGGTTTCATTCGACCAAGCACATCACCGTGGGGAGCTCCTGTTTTGTTTGTCAAGAAGAAAGATGGTACATTCAGGTTGTGTATCGACTACCGAGAGTTGAACAAACTTACCATCAAGAACCGCTACCCACTACCGAGAATCGACGACTTATTTGATCAACTACAAGGCTCGTCTGTTTATTCAAAGATTGACTTACGTTCCGGGTATCATCAAATGCGGGTGAAAGAAGATGATATTCCAAAGACTGCTTTCAGAACACGTTACGGTCATTACGAGTTTATGGTCATGCCGTTTGGTTTAACTAATGCACCAGCTGTGTTCATGGACCTTATGAACCGAGTGTGTGGACCATACCTTGACAAGTTTGTCATTGTTTTCATTGATGACATACTTATTTACTCAAAGAATGACCAAGAACACGGTGAACATTTGAGAAAGGTGTTAGAAGTATTGAGGAAGGAAGAATTGTACGCTAAGTTTTCAAAGTGTGCATTTTGGTTGGAAGAAGTTCAATTCCTCGATCACATAGTGAACAAAGAAGGTATTAAGGTGGATCCGGCAAAGATAGAAACTGTTGAAAAGTGGGAAACCCCGAAAACTCCGAAACACATACGCCAGTTTTTAGGACTAGCTGGTTACTACAGAAGGTTCATCCAAGACTTTTCCAGAATAGCAAAACCCTTGACTGCATTAACGCATAAAGGGAAGAAATTTGAATGGAATGATGAACAAGAGAAAGCGTTTCAGTTATTGAAGAAAAAGCTAACTACGGCACCTATATTGTCATTGCCTGAAGGGAATGACGATTTTGTGATTTATTGTGATGCATCAAAGCAAGGTCTCGGTTGTGTATTAATGCAACGAACGAAGGTGATTGCTTATGCGTCTAGACAATTGAAGATTCACGAACAAAATTATACGACGCATGATTTAGAATTAGGCGCGGTTGTTTTTGCATTAAAGACTTGGAGGCACTACTTATATGGGGTCAAAAGTATTATATATACCGACCACAAAAGTCTTCAACACATATTTAATCAGAAACAACTGAATATGAGGCAGCGTAGGTGGATTGAATTATTGAATGATTACGACTTTGAGATTCGTTACCACCCGGGGAAGGCAAATGTGGTAGCCGATGCCTTGAGCAGGAAGGACAGAGAACCCATTCGAGTAAAATCTATGAATATAATAATTCATAATAACATTACTACTCAAATAAAGGAGGCGCAACAAGGAGTTTTAAAAGAGGGAAATTTAAAGGATGAAATACCCAAAGGATCGGAGAAGCATCTTAATATTCGGGAAGACGGAACCCGGTATAGGGCTGAAAGGATTTGGGTACCAAAATTTGGAGATATGAGAGAAATGGTACTTAGAGAAGCTCATAAAACCAGATACTCAATACATCCTGGAACGGGGAAGATGTACAAGGATCTCAAGAAACATTTTTGGTGGCCGGGTATGAAAGCCGATGTTGCTAAATACGTAGGAGAATGTTTGACGTGTTCTAAGGTCAAAGCTGAGCATCAGAAACCATCAGGTCTACTTCAACAACCCGAAATCCCGGAATGGAAATGGGAAAACATTACCATGGATTTCATCACTAAATTGCCAAGGACTGTAAGTGGTTTTGATACTATTTGGGTAATAGTTGATCGTCTCACCAAATCAGCACACTTCCTGCCAATAAGAGAAGATGATAAGATGGAGAAGTTAGCACGACTGTATTTGAAGGAAGTCGTCTCCAGACATGGAATACCAATCTCTATTATCTCTGATAGGGATGGCAGATTTATTTCAAGATTCTGGCAGACATTGCAGCAAGCATTAGGAACTCGTCTAGACATGAGTACTGCCTATCATCCACAAACTGATGGGCAGAGCGAAAGGACGATACAAACGCTTGAAGACATGCTACGAGCATGTGTTATTGATTTCGGAAACAGTTGGGATCGACATCTACCATTAGCAGAATTTTCCTACAACAACAGCTACCATTCAAGCATTGAGATGGCGCCGTTTGAAGCACTTTATGGTAGAAAGTGCAGGTCTCCGATTTGTTGGAGTGAAGTGGGGGATAGACAGATTACGGGTCCGGAGATTATACAAGAAACTACCGAGAAGATCATCCAAATTCAACAACGATTGAAAACCGCCCAAAGTCGACAAAAGAGCTACGCTGACATTAAAAGAAAAGATATAGAATTTGAAATTGGAGAGATGGTCATGCTTAAAGTTGCACCTTGGAAAGGCGTTGTTCGATTTGGTAAACGAGGGAAATTAAATCCAAGGTTTATTGGACCATTCAAGATTATTGATCGTGTCGGACCAGTAGCTTACCGACTTGAGTTACCTCAACAACTCGCGGCTGTACATAACACATTCCACGTCTCGAATTTGAAGAAATGTTTTGCTAAAGAAGATCTCACTATTCCATTAGATGAAATCCAAATCAACGAAAAACTTCAATTCATCGAAGAACCCGTCGAAATAATGGATCGTGAGGTTAAAAGACTTAAGCAAAACAAGATACCAATTGTTAAGGTTCGATGGAATGCTCGTAGAGGACCCGAGTTCACCTGGGAGCGTGAAGATCAGATGAAGAAGAAATACCCGCATCTATTTCCAGAAGATTCGTCAACACCTTCAACAGCTTAAAATTTCGGGACGAAATTTATTTAACGGGTAGGTACTGTAGTGACCCGAACTTTTCCATGTTTATATATATTAATTGAGATTGATATTTACATGATTAAATGTTTCCAACATCTTAAGCAATCAAACTTGTTAAGACTTGATTAATTGAAATAGGTTTCATATAGACAATTGACCACCCAAGTTGATCGGTGATTCACGAACGTTAAAACTTGTAAAAACTATATGATGACATATATATGGATATATATATATATATATATATATATAGTTAACATGATACTATGATAAGAAAACATATCATAAAGTATATTAACAATGAACTACATATGTAAAAACAAGACTACTAACTTAATGATTTTTAAACGAGACATATATGTAACGATTATCGTTGTAAAGACATTTAATGTATATATATCATATTAAGAGATATTCATACATGATAATATCATGATAATATAATAATTTAAAATCTCATTTGATATTATAAACATTGGGTTAACAACATTTAATAAGATCGTTAACCTAAAGGTTTCAAAACAACACTTACATGTAACGACTAACGATGACTTAACGACTCAGTTAAAATGTATATACATGTAGTGTTTTAATATGTATTTATACACTTTTGAAAGACTTCAATACACTTATCAAAATACTTCTACTTAACAAAAATGCATACAATTACATCCTCGTTCAGTTTCATCAACAATTCTACTCGTATGCACCCGTATTCGTACTCGTACAATACACAGCTTTTAGATGTATGTACTATTGGTATATACACTCCAATGATCAGCTCTTAGCAGCCCATGTGAGTCACCTAACACATGTGGGAACCATCATTTGGCAACTAGCATGAAATATCTCATAAAATTACAAAAATATGAGTAATCATTCATGACTTATTTACATGAAAACAAAATTACATATCCTTTATATCTAATCCATACACCAACGACCAAAAACACCTACAAACACTTTCATTCTTCAATTTTCTTCATCTAATTGATCTCTCTCAAGTTCTATCTTCAAGTTCTAAGTGTTCTTCATAAATTCCAAAAGTTCTAGTTTCATAAAATCAAGAATACTTTCAAGTTTGCTAGCTCACTTTCAATCTTGTAAGGTGATCATCCAACCTCAAGAAATATTTGTTTCTTACAGTAGGTTATCATTCTAATACAAGGTAATAATCATATTCAAACTTTGGTTCAATTTCTATAACTATAACAATCTTATTTCAAGTGATGATCTTACTTGAACTTGTTTTCGTGTCATGATTCTGCTTCAAGAACTTCGAGCCATCCAAGGATCCATTGAAGCTAGATCCATTTTTCTCTGTTCTAGTAGGTTTATCCAAGGAAATTAAGGTAGTAATGATGTTCATAACATCATTCGATTCATACATATAAAGCTATCTTATTCGAAGGTTTAAACTTGTAATCACTAGAACATAGTTTAGTTAATTCTAAACTTGTTCGCAAACAAAAGTTAATCCTTCTAACTTGACTTTTAAAATCAACTAAACACATGTTCTATATCTATATGATATGCTAACTTAATGATTTAAAACCTGGAAACACGAAAAACACCGTAAAACCGGATTTACGCCGTCGTAGTAACACCGCGGGCTGTTTTGGGTTAGTTAATTACAAACTATGATAAACTTTGATTTAAAAGTTGTTATTCTGAGAAAATGATTTTTATTATGAACATGAAACTATATCCAAAAATTATGGTTAAACTCAAAGTGGAAGTATGTTTTCTAAAATGGTCATCTAGACGTCGTTCTTTCGACTAAAATGACTACCTTTACAAAAATGACTTGTAACTTATTTTTCCGACTATAAACCTATAATTTTTCTGTTTAGATTCATAAAATAGAGTTCAATATGAAACCATAGCAATTTGATTCACTCAAAACGGATTTAAAATGAAGAAGTTATGGGTAAAACAAGATTGGATAATTTTTCTCATTTTAGCTACGTGAAAATTGGTAACAAATCTATTCCAACCATAACTTAATCAACTTGTATTGTATATTATGTAATCTTGAGATACCATAGACACGTATACAATGTTTCGACCTATCATGTCGACACATCTATATATATTTCGGAACAACCATAGACACTCTATATGTGAATGTTGGAGTTAGCTATACAGGGTTGAGGTTGATTCCAAAATATATATAGTTTGAGTTGTGATCAATACTGAGATACGTATACACTGGGTCGTGGATTGATTCAAGATAATATTTATCGATTTATTTCTGTACATCTAACTGTGGACAACTAGTTATAGGTTACTAACGAGGACAGCTGACTTAATAAACTTAAAACATCAAAATATATTAAAAGTGTTGTAAATATATTTTGAACATACTTTAATATATATGTATATATTGTTATAGGTTCGTGAATCAACAGTGGCCAAGTCTTACTTCCCGACGAAGTAAAAATCTGTGAAAGTGAGTTATAGTCCCACTTTTAAAATCTAATATTTTTGGGATGAGAATACATGCAGGTTTTATAAATGATTTACAAAATAGACACAAGTACGTGAAACTACATTCTATGGTTGAATTATCGAAATCGAATATGCCCCTTTTTATTAAGTCTGGTAATCTAAGAATTAGGGAACAGACATCCTAATTGACGCGAATCCTAAAGATAGATCTATTGGGCCTAACAAACCCCATCCAAAGTACCGGATGCTTTAGTACTTCGAAATTTATATCATATCCGAAGGGTGTCCCGGAATGATGGGGATATTCTTATATATGCATCTTGTTATTGTCGGTTACCAGGTGTTCACCATATGAATGATTTTTATCTCTATGTATGGGATGTATATTGAAATATGAAATCTTGTGGTCTATTGTTACGATTTGATATATATAGGTTAAACCTATAACTCACCAACATTTTTGTTGACGTTTAAAGCATGTTTATTCTCAGGTGACTATTAAGAGCTTCCGCTGTTGCATACTAAAATAAGGACAAGATTTGGAGTCCATGTTTGTATGATATTGTGTAAAAACTGCATTCAAGAAACTGATTTCGATGTAACATATTTGTATTGTAAACCATTATGTAATGGTCGTGTGTAAACAGGATATTTTAGATTATCATTATTTGATAATCTACGTAAAGCTTATTAAACCTTTATTTATGAAATAAAGATTATGGTTTGTTTTAAAAATGAATGCAGTCTTTGAAAAACGTCTCATATAGAGGTCAAAACCTCGCAACGAAATCAATTAATATGGAACGTTTTTAATCAATAAGAACGGGACATTTCATTAGTTTCCCCCGTTTATCAAATCGAATAACGCCTTTCCAAGGTGAAACCTTAAGCATGACCATTTCTCCAATTTCAAACTCTATATCTTTTCTTTTACTGTCCGCGTAGCTCTTTTGTCGACTCTGGGCGGTTTTCAATCGTTGTTGAATTTGGATGATTTTCTCGGTAGTTTCTTGTATTATCTCCGGACCCGTAATCTGTCTATCCCCCACTTCACTCCAACAAATCGGAGACCTGCACTTTCTACCATAAAGTGCTTCAAACGGTGCCATCTCAATGCTTGAATGGTAGCTGTTGTTGTAGGAAAATTCTGCTAACGGTAGATGTTGATCCCAACTGTTTCCAAAATCAATAACACATGCTCGTAGCATGTCTTCAAGCGTTTGTATCGTCCTTTCACTCTGTCCATCAGTTTGTGGATGACAGGCAGTACTCATGTCTAGACGAGTTCCTAATGCTTGTTGTAATGTCTGCCAGAATCTTGAAATAAATCTGCCATCCCTATCAGAGATAATAGAGAGTGGTATTCCATGTCTGGAGACAACTTCCTTCAAATACAGTCGTGCTAACTTCTCCATCTTGTCATCTTCTCTTATTGGCAGGAAGTGTGCTGATTTGGTGAGACGATCAACTATTACCCAAATAGTATCAAAACCACTTGCAGTCCTTGGCAATTTAGTGATGAAATCCATGGTAATATTTTCCCATTTCCATTCCGGGATTTCGGGTTGTTGAAGTAGACCTGATGGTTTCTGATGCTCAGCTTTGACCTTAAAACACGTCAAACATTCTCCTACGTATTTTGCAACATCGGCTTTCATACCCGGCCACCAAAAATGTTTCTTGAGATCCTTGTACATCTTCCCCGTTCCAGGATGTATTGAGTATCTGGTTTTATGAGCTTCTCTAAGTACCATTTCTCTCATATCTCCAAATTTTGGTACCCAAATTCTTTCAGCCCTATACCGGGTTCTGTCTTCCCGAATATTAAGATGCTTCTCCGATCCTTTGGGTATTTCATCCTTTAAATTTCCCTCTTTTAAAACTCCTTGTTGCGCCTCCTTTATTTGAGTAGTAAGGTTAGTGTGAATCATTATATTCATAGATTTTACTCGAATGGGTTCTCTGTCCTTTCTGCTCAAGGCGTCGGCTACCACATTTGCCTTCCCCGGGTGGTAACGAATCTCAAAGTCGTAATCATTCAACAATTCAATCCACCTACGCTGCCTCATATTCAGTTGTTTCTGATTAAATATGTGTTGAAGACTTTTGTGGTCGGTATATATAATACTTTTGACCCCATATAAGTAGTGCGTCCAAGTCTTTAATGCAAAAACAACCGCGCCTAATTCCAAATCATGCGTCGTATAATTTTGCTCGTGAATCTTCAATTGTCTAGACGCATAAGCAATCACCTTCGTCCGTTGCATTAATACACAACCGAGACGTTGCTTTGATGCGTCACAAGAAATCACAAAATCATCATTCCCTTCAGGCAATGACAATATAGGTGCCGTAGTTAGCTTTTTCTTCAATAATTGAAACGCCTTTTCTTGTTCATCCTTCCATTCAAATTTCTTCCCTTTATGCGTTAATGCAGTCAAGGGTTTTGCTATTTTGGAGAAATCTTGGATGAATCTTCTGTAGTAACCAGCCAATCCTAAAAATTGACGTATATGCTTCGGAGTTTTTGGGGTTTCCCACTTTTCAACGGTTTCGATCTTTGCCGGGTCCACCTGGATACCTTCTTTGTTCACTATGTGACCGAGGAATTGAACTTCTTCCAACCAAAATGAACACTTTGAAAACTTAGCGTACAGTTTTTCTTTCCTCAATACTTCTAACACTTTTCTCAAATGTTCTTCATGCTCTTGATCATTCTTTGAGTAAATAAGTATGTCATCGATGAAAACAATGACAAACTTGTCAAGATATGGCCCACACACTCGGTTCATAAGGTCCATGAACACAGCTGGTGCGTTAGTCAATCCAAACGGCATAACCATAAACTCGTAATGACCATAACGCGTCCTAAAAGCAGTTTTTGGAATATCATCCTCCTTTACTCGCATTTGATGATATCCAGAACGTAAATCGATCTTCGAATAAATCGACGAGCCTTGTAGTTGATTAAATAAGTCGTCAATTCTTGGCAGTGGATAACGGTTTTTGATGGTAAGTTTGTTCAACTCTCTGTAGTCAATACACAACCTAAATGTACCATACTTCTTCTTGACAAACAAAACAGGAGCTCCCCATGGTGAGGTGCTTGGTCGAATGAAACCACGTTCTAATAGTTCTTGCATTTGGCTTTGCAGTTCTTTCATCTCGCTGGGTGCGAGTCTATAAGGAGCACGAGCTATTGGTGCAGCTCCTGGTACAAGATCTATTTGAAATTCAACAGATCGATGTGGAGGTAGTCCCGGTAATTCTTTCGAAAATACATCGGGAAATTCTTTTGTGACGGGAACATCATTGATGCTCTTTTCTTCAGTTTGTACTTTCTCGACGTGTGCGAGAACAACATAGCAACCTTTTCTTATTAGTTTTTGTGCCTTCAAATTACTAATAAGATGTAGCTTCATGTTGCCCTTTTCTCCGTACACCATTAAGGGTTCTCCTTCTTCTCGTACAATGCGAATTGCATTTTTATAACATACGATCTCTGCTTTCACCTTCCCTAACTCTACTGGTATCAAATCAATCTTAAATATTTCGCTACCCAGTTTAATTTCTCGATTCCGGCATATATTATCTGCTGAAATTAATTTACCGTTTGCTAATTCGAGTAAAAATTTACTATCCAACGACGTCAATGGACAACTTAATTTAGCACAAAAATCTCTACTCATATAGCTTCTATCCGCACTCGAATCAAATAAAACGTAAGCAGATTTATTGTCAATAAGAAACGTACCCGTAACAAGCTCCGGGTCTTCCTGTGCCTCTGCCGCATTAATATTGAAAACTCTTCCGCGGCCTTGTCCATTCGTGTTCTCCTGGTTCGGGAAATTTCTAATAATGTGGCCCGGTTTTCCACATTTATAACAAACTACATTGGCATAACTTGCTCCGACACTACTTGCTCCGCCATTACTCATTCCGACACCATTTGTTCCTTTCGTTCTGTTAACCCCTGGTCCGTAGACCTCACACTTTGCCACGCTATGACCATTTCTTTTACACTTGTTGCAAAATTTGGTGCAGAACCCCGAGTGATACTTTTCACACCTTTGGCATAGCTGCTTCTGATTGTTATTGTTGTTGCGGTTGTTATTGTTGTTGGGATGATTGTTGTAGTTGCTGTTGTTGTTGTTGTTGTTGTTGTTGTTGTTGTTGGGTCGTTTGTTGTAGTTGCGATTGATGTTGCGATTGTTGGGATAATTGTTGCGATTATTATTGTAATTGTTGTTGTTGTTGTATTGGTGATTCTTATCACCGTTTTCCTCCTACTTTCTTTTGACTTGCTTTACATTGGCCTCTTCAGCCGTCTGTTCTTTAATTCTTTCCTCAATCTGGTTCACTAGTTTGTGAGCCATTCTACATGCCTGTTGTATGGAGGCGGGCTCGTGTGAACTTATATCTTCTTGGATTCTTTCCGGTAATCCTTTCACAAACGCGTCGATCTTCTCTTCCTCATCTTCGAACGCTCCCGGACACAATAGGCACAATTCTGTGAATCGTCTTTCGTACGTGGTAATATCAAATCCTTGGGTTCGTAACCCTCTAAGTTCTGTCTTGAGCTTATTGACCTCGGTTCTGGGACGGTACTTCTCGTTCATCAAGTGCTTGAATGCTGACCACGGTAGTGCGTACGCATCATCTTGTCCCACTTGCTCTAGATAGGTATTCCACCATGTTAATGCAGAACCTGTGAAGGTATGCGTAGCGTACTTCACTTTGTCCTCTTCAGTACACTTACTTATGGCAAACACCGATTCGACCTTCTCGGTCCACCGTTTCAATCCGATCGGTCCTTCGGTTCCATCAAATTCCAAAGGTTTGCAGGCAGTGAATTCTTTGTAGGTGCATCCTACACGATTTCCTGTACTGCTAGATCCAAGGTTATTGTTGGTATGTAGCGCAGCCTGTACTGCGGCTATGTTTGAAGCTAGAAAAGTACGGAATTCCTCTTCATTCATATTCACGGTGTGTCGAGTAGTCGGTGCCATTTCCTTCAAAATAGTCAAATGGAACAAGTTAATCATACAGAATATTAAGAGTAGTTAATAGTATTTCGTAGCATAATATGAACTCATTTATAAAAGCTTTTTCTTCATATTAGCGTTTTATAAGTTTAAATTCGGGTAGTACCTACCCGTTAAGTTCATACTTAGTAGCTAATATACAATTCAACTACTACAATTCTATATGAAAAACTGATTATAATAATATTTCGCGTTCAAACTTTTATACAATATTTTACAAACTTACAATACCGCTTATTTTACATAAAGCATGAAATATAGCACACAATAACTTTGATACAAGATAGTTGTGAAGATAATTCTAGCTAGTACACAAGTCGTTCAGCAAAGGCAATAAAGACACGTAATTCATACATCCAGAAACAAGTCATGCATTCTGGTTTTACTAGGACTGCTTCCCATCCTTGGTCTTGTGGAACATAACCGTTATGGCCGTTGATAAGACAGCGTGTTATAACGTCGTCAAAGGGACGAGGGTTACGTAATGTCCAACAGTCCCGTAACAATCTAAAAACCTCATTTCTTACCCCAATTACCGACTCCGTTACTTGTGGGAACGTTTTGTTTAATAGTTGTAGCCCGATGTTCTTGTTCTCACTTTGGTGAGAAGCGAACATTACTAACCCGTAAGCATAGCATGCTTCTTTATGTTGCATGTTAGCCGCTTTTTCTAAATCATGAAGTCCTATATTCGGATACATTGAGTCAAAATAATTTCTTAACCCGTTGCGTAAAATAGCATTTGGGTTCCCCGCAATATATGCGTCAAAGTAAACACATCGTAACTTATGGGTTTCCCAATGTGATATCCTCCATCTTTCAAACGAAAGTCTCTTATAAACCAAGACATTCTTGGAACGTTCTTCGAATGTCTTACAAACTGATTTCGCCTTAAATAGTTATGCCGAGGAATTCTGACCGACTCTAGACAAGATTTCATCAATCATGTCTCCGGGTAGGTCTCTTAAAATATTGGGTTGTCTATCCATTTTGTGTTTTTAAACTGTAAAATAGACAAGAGTTAGATTCATAAAAAAAATTACTTATTAATACAAGCAATTTTTACATATATCATAAAGCATAAGCACACTATATTACATATATTACACCACACGAATACAACTATCTTATTCCGACTCGCTCGTTTCTTCTTCTTCGGTTTTGGTTCATTTTGCCAAGTTTCTAGGGATATATGATGTTCCCCTAATACGAGCCGTCATTTTCCACATTGGTTTAGAAAAACCTGGTGGTTTAGAGGTTCCCGGGTCATTGTTACAACTTAAGGGCTTCGGGGGTTGACGATACATATAAAGTTCATCGGGTTTGGAATTAGATTTCTCTATTTTTATGCCCTTTCCCTTATTATTTTCTTTTGTCTTTTTAAATTCAGTTGGGGTAATTTCTATAACATCATCGGAATTCTCGTCGGAATCCGATTCATCGTGAGACGACCCGACCCAATCCATAGGGACGAATACAATAACATATGATAACATTGTGAGGTACTTGACCTCTATATGATACATTTTACAAACGTTGCATTTATTCTTAAAAGGCAAACTATCATTACATCAATATTTGACATTTTCGTCTAACATTTCATAATATCCAAATGACCTAATCTGTCATTTACTTATTTATATTCTCTATTGAACTCCAATGACTCGAATGCAACGTCTTTGTATCATGGCTTAAAAAGGTCCCAAGTAGTATCCTTAACATGAGCTAATGCACAGCGGAAGACTTAATTCATACCTGAGAATAACATGCTTTAAAACGTCAACATAAAGTTGGTGAGATATATAGGTTTGATGCTAGCAGCGTTATAACAATGGAACACAAGATTTCATATATAAACATTTTAATAAAAATATTCTAAGTGGTTGAGCACTTGGTAACCATACTTAACATTTAATCACGTCGCATATTCCCTTTATTATGAAATCTTACTACACCGTACCAAGGTGTAGTCACGAAACGAAGTACTGTGCAACCGTTGAATACTGGTCGTCCAGTCCGGTTGGGGTTGTCAGGCCCGATAGATCTATCAACAGGATTCGCGTTTACAATACCGCTGTAAATAACAGTTACCAAGCTACAGGGAAGTATGCCAGTGGTACAACTCAACGTAGAATATATTTTTCAGTTACTTGTGTCCATAACGTAAAACATAAAATACATGTATTCTCATCCCGAAATACTTAGAGTTTAAAAGTGGGACTATATACTCACTTTTGTCTTGAAGATATGTAATTTCGACTTGGTCTCCGATTGATATCACGAACCTATCCATATATAATATATCAATACCTTTTCTTTTTAAACAATCGTCACATATATATACTTATAATACTTTTAATACTTTTAATAATTCCTTAGTCCGTAGTTAGCAGTCCGATGTTAGTAATTCAATTTTAATGGTTCATATTTAGTTGTTTAATAAACCCCCAATGAAATAAATAAAACCCCCATCGTATATGTATTGGTCGAGATTAATCTTGACCCATGGTACCGTGTTGTCAAATGACGTATTGCGTACATAAAGTACCGGTGTTGTCAAATGACGTGTTGCGTACGTTCATGAGGTCTTATGATTAATCTTCTCGTGTTGTTTACGGGTGGTCCTGAAATATATAAAATTAAATCATGAGTAAATATATATGAAATATCATATTAATTAGGAAAGATATGATTTATTTAATTTTTCTCCAATTATTTTCGTTGTTAAACAAGCTTTGGACACCCGATCTTATTTTAGTCGTAGTTTCTTCGTTACAACTCCGTTTTTGTTGATTCAACTTGCCATCTCCTTGGATCGAGTCAAAATTTAAGAATATGAACTGTAAATACCATGGTTTATATTCGTGATCACAGGTTATAGTCCATACTCTAGGTGAATCTTATGAAAGTAATCATTTTTGTCATAAAAACAACATTTAATGGTCATTTTTCTAAAAATACTTATACTTTGAATTAAACCATGAAATTTTTATGTGTTAACATATTCATAAGAAATATCATTTTTCCATAACATGAACTTCTAAATCAAAGTTCAAGATGGTTTTTAATTATCCAACCCAAAACAGCCCCCGGTTACACTCCGACGCCGTAGATTCAGTTTTAAGGTGTTCTTTGTAAAAACAAGTTGTATCTTGTTAAGTTAGCATATCATTATGATATATTACAGGTCTTGAAGTGTTTTAAAAGTTAAGTTAGAAGGATCTATTTAGTTTGCGAATAAGTTTGAAATCATTCAAACTATGTTCTAGTTTATAAATTCTTATATAGATAACTATAAACATATGAATTGAACAAGAGTTGAAGTAGAGTTTTTACCTTAAGTTTAAAATGTAAAGTTGCTGGAAAGAAGTAGTAAAATAAATTTGAGAGAGTTCTTGCAAGTGTGTGTGAAAATTGAAAGTAAAATTTGGAAAATGAATGTGTAAAAATGAGTTAAAAATGGTGCTTATTTATAGGCTTGAAAATTTGGTTTTTAGTGAAAATATCTAAGATAAGTTAAAATATATTATGTCATGAATGACATATTACACCAATAATTGAAGATTTCTATTGGTATATACCAATAGTAAATACTTCTAGAAGCTGTGTATAGTACGAGTATAATACGGGTATAAAATATATAAAGATGTTTCATGAATCATATATAATGACAAAGATGTCATTTTCCATGATAAAAGGTTGAAAATGATGTTTTCCTACTAGTATATTCCAATAGTAAATACATCTTAATACAATACATATATATTTATTTTAACTTAGAAGTTATAACGTCGTTAAGCTTTATATATATATATATATATCGTTTCGAAGTCCTTAAGTTAGTAGTCCAATTTTATGTATATAATCCATTGTTAATATATTTAATGAGATACTTAATTATCATATATTCAAGATAGATATAATCCATATATATCCGTATATATACATAAGTATATAATTAATACAAGTTATGATGTTCGTGAATCGTCGGACAAATAGATGGTCAAAGGGTAACTAATCATCCGAATAACAATTTCAAACTTTCTAGACTCAACTTTAGGGTTTTTGCTTATCGTGTCGGAACCATATAGAGTTTAGGGTTTAAATTTGGTCGGAAATTTCCGGGTCGTTACAGTACCCACCCGTTAAAGAAATTTCGTCCTCAAAATTTGGTAGAGGTTGTCATAAATAACAATAGGAATGTTTTCATGACAATTATGAGGTGATAATGAAGTTTTATCTTTATTGATAGATATAGATAAAATATTTCGATCATGTGAAGCGTACGAGCGAAGCTATCATAAAAGAGAGTGGAATGAGTAATATGATATCGTTTTAACTGATGACGTGGTTTAGAATTGATTTCCGGGATTTAAGGGATTTAAAGAAAATCTTATGTAATAAGATTTGGTTCTTCGATGATTTAGAAAACAGGATCTCCTTTGATTTAATGCGATAATCTGTTTCGATTTCTTTGTCGGATATTTCACTATAAATCCACCTCCTTCCCTTTCTTACTTCCATACCTCACATCTCTTACTCTTCCTCCTCTAATTCATACCTTAAGGTATCCTTTAAAATGCTTCATCCCGTTCTGATTTTTGTTATACTTCTAACTTTCATATCTTTCATTCTTCTCTTTCATCTACCGCTAGAAGAATCTATTCACTTTTATGATTTTCTTGGAATTATAATGTTTCTAATTCTCCCGTGTCTTTACGTCGCCATACGTATTGATACACACGGTTTGGTGGTTATTGGGTTTGATATCTTTCCTTATATTTCGATGCTCCTGCTTCTGTTTTCCATAATCATTGTCATCCATAGTTAATACTCTCTCCTATTTGCTGTAATCTATACCCCAATTTCTATTTTGGGACTTTGTCCCTTCGTTTCTTCTTCCCGTCCTTGAGTCAAGCGATCAATAGTTCGAAATTCGTAGGTATAAAATTCGGAATGAACATAGCTAATGCTCTAAGAAAGGAATGGTAATGGCACGATTTTGATTTGTCAAATTACCAGAATATCCAGGAAAATAGAACTATCAAGATGATTTGTTCTTAATATGTTTCGGAATTGGATAGAATGTAAAAGTCGTGTAACATGGCACATGATGACGGTACTGTGAATCATCATATTCCATTAGAAACTTAACATGACTTACTGTAATATAATGAAGTTGATCAAGTTTCATTATATTATACTAGTTCATGCATCAGTTCCCAACACTGCTTCAGAACATTCCTATTTTAAACTTGAAGGATTTAGAAACTAACACAGTTTCCTTTATATTGTAACGCAGATATTACAGAGAGATAAATGATTTCAGATAAGGATAGTGGTGAAAATATCTTCAGAAATATTGAGGATATTTATAATGAAAGATATGATAATATCTTGGAATTTCTAATGTCGAAGGATGATGATGAAGATTGACCCATAAGGGTTTAGATTCAGAAGCAAGGTGTTTGCTACAGAATCGTCATAATTCTTTATGTACAAGTTTAGTCCTTGTAACTTGTTCAGAGTCTCCTTCATGGTTTGTTCAATCCGGTTTTCAGTACCAATTTTCTATCGAGCGTTCCTAACACTTCCTTCTTTTATCATCAACATTTGGTCATTAAGACCTTCTACAACATGCTGCTTCGTCAGTATTTTCAAAGTTATCGGATCTGGGTCATTGGTTATCAAACCAAGATGGTTTAAGGAGAATTGTATTTTTAGATGATTAAACGCTGATGGTAATATGATGGAATATAAAAGGTTCTCCGGTAACGATGGCGAAAGAACAACGTACATATATATATATCGAGATTGTAATAAGAGTAGTCTTACTGAGATATCGAAGTGGAGCTGTGACAAAATTAGTTAATTGAAAAGGAATCGCGTGATTGTTTTTGCTAATGGATGATAAGGAATTCGATGCGGATACGTTTTAACTATAACTTCGAGTTCAAAAATTTTTAGGTGCATAACTCTATGCATAAATCTTTATTCCGTAGACGAGGTGCGGCTGGTTGAACTTCTCGATCGAGATGTTTTCAAGAATCATGAAAAGTTGTGATTGCAAATTGTAATCGTCAAGATACAAATGAGGTTTAAAATAGAATCAAGTGGCAAACTTGAAGGATTGTTTAGTTTCATATGTAATAATCATCATTTTAACTCATTTTTAATTGTCTAAAGTTAGCAGTCCAATAGTCCGATTGTCCAATGGTTCAATAAATTCATATATGAACTAAATATATAATATTCGAATTACTTAATACGTATCGTGACCCGTGTACTGGTCTCGGTGTCGATCACAACTCAAAGTATATATATATTTTGGAATCAACTCGGACCCTGTATAGCCAACTCCCACCTTCACATATAGAGTGTCTATGGTTGTTCCGAAATATATATATAGATGGATCAATATGATAAGTCGAAACCTTGTATACGTGTCCCGTTATTTAAAATGCGTAAAATAAATAAATATATATCATGACCCATTATACAACGTGTTGTCTCAGAATTAATCCGACGTGTTGTTGTACATGTGTCCCGACGGTATGTAAAGTACAGAAATTAAAATTGCAAGAATGTAAATTAGGATAAATTAAATATTAATCAGTTAGCTGGGAACAGTTAGCCGGAACAGTTAGCGTGTAATCCTATCACAATTTCAATTAATTAATTCATCTGTTTCTAACAATTTTTATTTTGCCAATGTTTCTTCATTATGCCACTTGTTGGATTCGGATAGGTAAAAATCCAAATATGAAATTTAAATGGAAATGGTTAATCTGGGGTGAACGGATACGTATATCGGTAATTGTAAGTAGGATAATAAATGATCGTTGAATCAGATTCGAAGAATGTACAGTGTAACTTGTTAATGTGAATTCTAAATATTCCTTGGGTACTACCCACCCGTTAAAATATTTTCATCATTAACAGTTTGTACGAATGAAATTTTTAATTACAATCTTTATGAAAATATATTTGCATATATATTTTCTTCGGAGGTAACTATGAATTTAATGAGTCAATAAAATATTCAACTCATTTGATTTATCGTTATTACTAGATTACATAATCTCCAAAACATTAGAGATTACATAATCGTCATGTCGAACGAAGAACGATACGTAAAGAAGAGGTAATCGGTGTAGAATGATATGTAGAACAAAGATCATATTCGAAGTTCAGATGATGATGTTGAGGTACGTGGTGCGGATGTGATTGTTGGTGGTGGTAATGATACGGTTGGTGTTGATGCTGATGATGTTGTTGACGTCGATGATGCTACTGGTACTGAAGATTGCGAGGTTGATGTTGTTAACGGTACTGGTTATGCTGCTGGTGCTGCTGCTGGTGTTTGTAACCTTCGCACCGTGTTCTCCAAAGCCGTCACACGAGCGCGAAGTTCGTTAATTTCTTCTAGTACACCAGGATGATTGGCGGTTGGAGTGAGCGAATGAACAAGATCCGAAATATGGGATAGGATATAATCGTGACGAGATACTCGAGAAATGAGAGAGAAAATGGTTTCTCGAACAGGTTCGCCGGTAAGTGCTTCAGGTTCGTCGCCAATGGGGCAATTCGGTGGGTGAAAGGGATCACCTTCTTCTTGTCTCCAATAATTTAGTATACTACGAACCCATCCCCAATTCATCCAGAATAGATGATGAGAAATTGGTTGATCCATTCCAGTGACGCTGCCTTCGGAGCCCGAATGGAAATCCATATCAGCGTAGCTGTCGGAGTCGGAGGAATTCGAACTGGACGCGGAGTTCATCTTGTACAGTCGGGGAAATGAATTTTTTTGGTTTGGAATAGATTATAGGAGTTGGGTTTGGTATTCTTCAATACATAATTTACATATGTATTTATAATACTCAAAATCCCGTGAATTACGGAGAATCTTTGAAATTCGTCAGGCAATGTCTATAGCAACAGATACGCTAGGATACGAATTTTGTCTATACACTATCGATGCACCAAATGCAGTAAGACGTGTCTAGACTTAAGAATACTAAGCAGGCAATTCTTAAGGATGATAAGCAGATGATTTTCGACTAGATATGATAAGCAAAACTTTTGACATGTAGACACGGTCAAAGTCCAGACTCACTAATGCATCCTAACAACTACCAGTTAGACACACTAATGCAAGGCCTGGTTCGCTAAGACCAACGCTCTGATACCACATGAGACGACCCGACCCAATCCATAGGGACGAATACAATAACATATGATAACATTGCGAGGTACTTGACCTCTATATGATACATTTTACAAACGTTGCATTTATTCTTAAAAGGCAAACTATCATTACATCAATATTTGACATTTTCGTCTAACATTTCATAATATCCAAATGACCTAATCTGTCATTTACTTATTTATATTCTCTATTGAACTCCAATGACTCGAATGCAACGTCTTTGTATCATGGCTTAAAAAGGTCCCAAGTAGTATCCTTAACATGAGCTAATGCACAGCGGAAGACTTAATTCATACCTGAGAATAACATGCTTTAAAACGTCAACATAAAGTTGGTGAGATATATAGGTTTGATGCTAGCAGCGTTATAACAATGGAACACAAGATTTCATATATAAACATTTTAATAAAAATATTCTAAGTGGTTGAGCACTTGGTAACCATACTTAACATTTAATCACGTCGCATATTCCCTTTATTATGAAATCTTACTACACCGTACCAAGGTGTAGTCACGAAACGAAGTACTGTGCAACCGTTGAATACTGGTCGTCCAGTCCGGTTGGGGTTGTCAGGCCCGATAGATCTATCAACAGGATTCGCGTTTACAATACCGCTGTAAATAACAGTTACCAAGCTACAGGGAAGTATGCCAGTGGTACAACTCAACGTAGAATATATTTTTCAGTTACTTGTGTCCATAACGTAAAACATAAAATACATGTATTCTCATCCCGAAATACTTAGAGTTTAAAAGTGGGACTATATACTCACTTTTGTCTTGAAGATATGTAATTTCGACTTGGTCTCCGATTGATATCACGAACCTATCCATATATAATATATCAATACCTTTTCTTTTTAAACAATCGTCACATATATATACTTATAATACTTTTAATACTTTTAATAATTCCTTAGTCCGTAGTTAGCAGTCCGATGTTAGTAATTCAATTTTAATGGTTCATATTTAGTTGTTTAATAAACCCCCAATGAAATAAATAAAACCCCCATCGTATATGTATTGGTCGAGATTAATCTTGACCCATGGTACCGTGTTGTCAAATGACGTATTGCGTACATAAAGTACCGGTGTTGTCAAATGACGTGTTGCGTACGTTCATGAGGTCTTATGATTAATCTTCTCGTGTTGTTTACGGGTGGTCCTGAAATATATAAAATTAAATCATGAGTAAATATATATGAAATATCATATTAATTAGGAAAGATATGATTTATTTAATTTTTCTCCAATTATTTTCGTTGTTAAACAAGCTTTGGACACCCGATCTTATTTTAGTCGTAGTTTCTTCGTTACAACTCCGTTTTTGTTGATTCAACTTGCCATCTCCTTGGATCGAGTCAAAATTTAAGAATATGAACTGTAAATACCATGGTTTATATTCGTGATCACAGGTTATAGTCCATACTCTAGGTGAATCTTATGAAAGTAATCATTTTTGTCATAAAAACAACATTTAATGGTCATTTTTCTAAAAATACTTATACTTTGAATTAAACCATGAAATTTTTATGTGTTAACATATTCATAAGAAATATCATTTTTCCATAACATGAACTTCTAAATCAAAGTTCAAGATGGTTTTTAATTATCCAACCCAAAACAGCCCCCGGTTACACTCCGACGCCGTAGATTCAGTTTTAAGGTGTTCTTTGTAAAAACAAGTTGTATCTTGTTAAGTTAGCATATCATTATGATATATTACAGGTCTTGAAGTGTTTTAAAAGTTAAGTTAGAAGGATCTATTTAGTTTGCGAATAAGTTTGAAATCATTCAAACTATGTTCTAGTTTATAAATTCTTATATAGATAACTATAAACATATGAATTGAACAAGAGTTGAAGTAGAGTTTTTACCTTAAGTTTAAAATGTAAAGTTGCTGGAAAGAAGTAGTAAAATAAATTTGAGAGAGTTCTTGCAAGTGTGTGTGAAAATTGAAAGTAAAATTTGGAAAATGAATGTGTAAAAATGAGTTAAAAATGGTGCTTATTTATAGGCTTGAAAATTTGGTTTTTAGTGAAAATATCTAAGATAAGTTAAAATATATTATGTCATGAATGACATATTACACCAATAATTGAAGATTTCTATTGGTATATACCAATAGTAAATACTTCTAGAAGCTGTGTATAGTACGAGTATAATACGGGTATAAAATATATAAAGATGTTTCATGAATCATATATAATGACAAAGATGTCATTTTCCATGATAAAAGGTTGAAAATGATGTTTTCCTACTAGTATATTCCAATAGTAAATACATCTTAATACAATACATATATATTTATTTTAACTTAGAAGTTATAACGTCGTTAAGCTTTATATATATATATATATCGTTTCGAAGTCCTTAAGTTAGTAGTCCAATTTTATGTATATAATCCATTGTTAATATATTTAATGAGATACTTAATTATCATATATTCAAGATAGATATAATCCATATATATCCGTATATATACATAAGTATATAATTAATACAAGTTATGATGTTCGTGAATCGTCGGACAAATAGATGGTCAAAGGGTAACTAATCATCCGAATAACAATTTCAAACTTTCTAGACTCAACTTTAGGGTTTTTGCTTATCGTGTCGGAACCATATAGAGTTTAGGGTTTAAATTTGGTCGGAAATTTCCGGGTCGTTACACATCGGAGAATTGGTAATCCTCCCAATATTTTGCTTCCTTGGCGGAAACACCATTGACCATAATTAACTTTGGTCGGTTGGTTGAGGATTTTCTTTTACTTTACCGTTTTATTATTTCCCCCACCGGTTCTATTTCCTCCTCCGGTTCCTCCTCTTCCGGTTCTGATTCTTCTTCCGGTTTCGACTCTTCTTCCGGTTCCTCTTCGGGAACTTGTGAATCAGTCCACGAATCATTCCAATTTACATTTGACTCTTCATTATTATTAGGTGAGTCAATGGGACTTGTTCTAGAGGTAGACATCTATCACATAATATCAAACGCGTTAAGAGATTAATATATCACATAATATTCACATGTTAAAAATATATAGTTTCCAACAAAATTTGTTAAGCAATCATTTTTCAAGTAAACACGGTCGAAGTCCAGACTCACTAATGTATCCTAACAAACTCGATAAGACACACTAATGAAAAATTCTGGTTCTCTAAGACCAATGCTCGGATACCAACTGAAATGTCCCGTTCTTATTGATTAAAAACGTTCCATATTAATTGATTTCGTTGCGAGGTTTTGACCTCTATATGAGACGTTTTTCAAAGACTGCATTCATTTTTAAAACAAACCATAACCTTTATTTCATAAATAAAGGTTTAAAAAGCTTTACGTAGATTATCAAATAATGACAATCTAAAATATCCTGTTTACACACGACCATTACATAATGGTTTACAATACAAATATGTTACATCGAAATCAGTTTCTTGAATGAAGTTTTTACACAATATCATACAAAAATGGACTCCAAATCTTGTCCTTATTTTAGTATACAACAGCGGAAGCTCTTAGTATTCACCTGAGAATAAACATGCTTTAAACGTCAAAAAAAATATTGGTGAGTTATAGGTTTAACCTATATATATCAAATCGTAACAATAGACCACAAGATTTCATATTTCAATACACATCTCATACATAGAGATAAAAATCATTCATATGGTGAACACCTGGTAACCGACATTAACAAGATGCATATATATAAGAATATCCCCATCATTCCGGGACACCCTTCGGATATGATATAAATTTCGAAGTACTAAAGCATCCGGTACTTTGGATGGGGTTTGTTAGGCCCAATAGATCTATCTTTAGGATTCGCGTCAATTAGGGTGTCTGTTCCCTAATTCTTAGATTACCAAACTTAATAAAAAGGGGCATATTCGATTTCGATAATTCAACCATAGAATGTAGTTTCACGTACTTGTGTCTATTTTGTAAATCATTTATAAAACCTGCATGTATTCTCATCCCAAAAATATTAGATTTTAAAAGTGGGACTATAACTCACTTTCACATATTTTTACTTCGTCGGGAAGTAAGACTTGGCCACTGGTTGATTCACGAACCTATAACAATATATACATATATATCAAAGTATGTTTAAAATATATTTACAACACTTTTAATATATTTTGATGTTTTAAGTTTATTAAGTCAGCTGTCCTCGTTAGTAACCTACAACTAGTTGTCCACAGTTAGATGTACAGAAATAAATCGATAAATATTATCTTGAATCAATCCACGACCCAGTGTATACGTATCTCAGTATTGATCACAACTCAAACTATATATATTTTGGAATCAACCTCAACCCTGTATAGCTAACTCCAACATTCACATATAGAGTGTCTATGGTTGTTCCGAAATATATATAGATGTGTCGACATGATAGGTCGAAACATTGTATACGTGTCTATGGTATCTCAAGATTACATAATATACAATACAAGTTGATTAAGTTATGGTTGGAATAGATTTGTTACCAATTTTCACGTAGCTAAAATGAGAAAAATTATCCAATCTTGTTTTACCCATAACTTCTTCATTTTAAATCCGTTTTGAGTGAATCAAATTGCTATGGTTTCATATTGAACTCTATTTTATGAATCTAAACAGAAAAAGTATAGGTTTATAGTCGGAAAAATAAGTTACAAGTCGTTTTTGTAAAGGTAGTCATTTCAGTCGAAAGAACGACGTCTAGATGACCATTTTAGAAAACATACTTCCACTTTGAGTTTAGCCATAATTTTTGGATATAGTTTCATGTTCATAATAAAAATCATTTTCCCAGAATAACAAATTTTAAATCAAAGTTTATCATAGTTTTTAATTAACTAACCCAAAACAGCCCGCGGTGTTACTAGGACGGCGTAAATCCGGTTTTACGGTGTTTTTCGTGTTTTCAGGTTTTAAATCATTAAGTTAGCATATCATATAGATATAGAACATGTGTTTAGTTGATTTTAAAAGTCAAGTTATAAGGATTAACTTTTATTTGCGAACAAGTTTAGAATTAACTAAACTATGTTCTAGTGATTACAAGTTTAAACCTTCGAATAAGATAGCTTTATATGTATGAATCGAATGATGTTATGAACATCACTACTACCTCAAGTTCCTTGGATAAACCTACTGGAAATGAGAAAAATAGATCTAGCTTCAAAGGATCCTTGGATGGCTTGAAAGTTCTTGAAGCAGAATCATGACACGAAAACAATTTCAAGTAAGATTTCCACTCGAAATAAGATTGTTATAGTTATAGAAATTGAATTAAAGTTTGAATATGATTATTACCTTGTATTAGAAAGATAACCTACTGTAAGTAACAAAGGTTTATTGATCTTGGATGATTACTTGGAATGGATTTAGAAAACTTGGAAGTAAACTTGCAATCTTGGAAGTATTCTTGATTTTATGAAACTAGAACTTTTGGAATTTATGAAGAACACTTAGAACTTGAAGATAGAACTTGAGAGAGATCAATTAGATGAAGAAAATTGAAGAATAAAAGTGTTTTTAGGTGTTTTTGGTCGTTGATGTATGGATTAGATATAAAGGATATGTAATTTTGTTTTCATGTAAATAAGTCATGAATGATTACTCATATTTTTTTAATTTTATGAGATATTTCATGCTAGTTGCCAAATGATGGTTCCCACATGTGTTAGGTGACTCACATGGGCTGCTAATATCTGATCATTGGAGTGTATATACCAATAGTACATACATCTAAATGCTGTGTATTGTACGAGTACGAATACGGGTGCATACGAGTAGAATTGTTGATGAAACTGAACGAAGATGTAATTGTAAGCATTTTTGTTAAGTAGAAGTATTTTGATAAGTGTCTTGAAGTCTTTCAAAAGTGTATGAATACATATTAAAACACTACATGTGTATACATTTTAACTGAGTCGTTAAGTCATCGTTAGTCGTTACATGTAAATGTTGTTTTGAAACCTTTAGGTTAACGATCTTGTTGAATGTTGTTAACCCATTGTTTATTATAACAAATGAGATGTTAAATTGATATATTATCATGATATTATGATATATAATATATCTTAGTATGATATATATACAGTTAAATACCGTTACAACGATAATCGTTACATATATGTCTCGTTTCGATATCATTAAGTTAGTAGTCTTATTTTTACATATGTATTTCATTGTTAATACACTTAATAATATATTTACTTATTATTTAATATAATTAACCAAGTGTATCAATATCTTAATATGATTCATATGTACCTAGTAAGACGTTGTTATAACGATAATCGTTATATATATCGTTTTCGAGTTTCTTAAATTAATAGTCTCATTTTTATGTATATAACTCATTGTTAAAATACCTAATGAGATACATACTTATAATAAAATCATGTTAACTATATATATATAACCATATATATGTCATCGTATAGTTTTTACAAGTTTTAACGTTCGTGAATCACCGGTCAACTTGGGTGGTCAATTGTCTATATGAAACCTATTTTAATTAATCAAATCTTAACAAGTTTGATTGCTTAACATGTTGGAAACACTTAATCATGTAAATAACAATTTCATTTAATATATATATAAACATGGAAAAGTTCGGGTCACTACATGTTCAACCTTTTTAAATTAATGTCTCGTAGCTAAGTTATTATTATGCTTATTTAAATCGAAGTAATCATGATGTTGGGCTAAATATTAAAGACAAGGTTATTGGGCTTTGTACCATAATTGGGGTTTGGAAAAAAGATCGATACTTGTGGAAATTGGACTATGGGCTATTAATGGGCTTTATATTAACTAAATGATACCTTGTTAATTTAATATAAAGGTTACAATTTGATGTATCTATATATAACCACATACGCTTAATCGGGTACGGTGGGCGGGATATTTATAAATATGAATTATTGTTCATTTGACCGGACACGGGGATAGATTAATAGTCACTTGACTCATTAAAACAGGGGTGGATTACATTCAAGGGTAATTGGTGTAATTGTTAACAAAGTATTAAAACCTTGGATTACACGCAGTTGATAACCTGGTGTATTCATTAAACAAACTATTAAGACCTTGTTACAGTTCGAATCCCCAATTAGTTGGAATATTTGACTTCGGATAATAAGATTAATTTGACGAAGACTCTCGCACTTTATAATTATGACCGATGGACTATTATGGACAAAACCAGATGGACATATCGAATAATTCAGGACAACGGACAATTAACCCATGGTAATAAATTAAAATCAACACGTCGAACATCATGATTACGGAAGTTTAAATAAGCATAATTCCTTTATTTTATATCTCATCGTACTTTTAATTATCGCAATTTTATTTATCGTCATTTTATTTATCGCACTTTTATTTATCGCACTTTTATTTATCGTCATTTACTTTACGCTTTAAATTAAGTTGTATTTATATTTGATATTTTACATTAGGTTTTAATTGTGACTTAAGACATAAAATCGACAAACCGGTCACTAAACGGTAAAAAAAACCCCTTTTATAATAATAATAATATTACTTATATATATATTGATACAAATATAGTTTAAAATAAATATAGCGTTAAGCTCAGCTAGCTCCCTGCGGAACGAACCGGACTTACTAAAAACTACACTACTTTACGATTAGGCACACTGCCTATAGTGTTATAGCAAGGTTTAGGTATATCCACTCTATAAATAAATAAATAAATAACTTGTGTAAAATTATATCGTATTTAATAGTATTTCGCAATAAAAATATAACTATTTCGTATACACCTCACATAACATCAAGTATTTTTGGCGCCTCTGCCGGGGAACACTCACCGAAACGAAACGCCATAAAAAAGAGATTTTTATTAAGTTTTAATCTATTTTTGTAAAAATATAAGTTTTAAATATTAAAAACAAAAATATAAAAACATAAAAAAAGAAAATCTATATCTATATTTTTAAGTTTATTAAAAAGTTTATATTTATATTTATTGTGAAAAGTTATAAAAAAAACTAATAAGTAATTTTTAATATAAGTTTTATTTAAATTACATTTTATATAAAATAAAAACAGAAAATAAAAAAAAATATTAAAATTTGAACCTGCGTAATTTGAGCCTGCTACTCATTTAAACCTGCATACTCTGCACTCGCGGAGATTTTTGGGCAGCTAGTACCCGCACTCGCGGAGCTGTCTGACAGACTGAAACCTGGCACAACATTAATTACGTTTTAGGGTTTTAATTATTATTAATATTATTAATTGATTAAGATTAGGGTTATATTTAATATTAATTAATTTTAGTTAAATTTGTAATTTTAAGTTTTAATTAGTTTTATTAATATACAAATTAATACTTTTATAAAATAATAATATAAAAATAATATATTTATAAAAATTGTACTTTTATAAGTTTTATTTTTATATTTTGTATCTTTTTATTTCGTTTAATCGTAATTTGTATATTTATCGTTTGTAATTAGTTTTAAACTTAGTTTTTGCCGTAGTATTTTATATTTCTAGATTTTTAGGCTTTGTCATAAAATCCCTTAAGTGCTTTTTCTATAGAATAAGATTTAGATGCTTTAGAATTTTGTGACGCTGTTTTAAAATTTTAGTGCCTTTTAAGTTATTGTCGTTTTGGATATAGAATTCCTTTAAGCTTTAATACCTTTAGACGTAAGTTTTAATTCTTAGTTTTTAGGCTTTCAAGTTTCGACGCTCTACTTTCTTATTATTAATTTTCGACTTTTTGTTTTTCGACGATTTTTTTCGACTTTTATTTCTCGACGCGCTTTTTCTTTTTCATTTCGACGCTCTAGTTTTTAGGACATAGAATTTTCTTAAAACTTCGACGAAAAATTATTTTAAGCTGTTAAATTGATAGACATCCAAAATTTTCTGGTTCGTAGTAATAGTTGGATTTGTTAGTGGCGAGTTGTGGGCTTCCGATTTAAAGGGTCCTGGCTAACTGCTACATCTATTGGCTATTCGAAACGTGGGCAATAGCAGAAAAGTCTATTAATTTGATAACTTATATAATTTTTATCTTTTATAACTAATAGGATATTCAGTGAATGCACCGAGCAAAACGTTCACTACCTTTCATACGTTCACCACCTGTAACTCGATCAAGACATCTAGCCAATATTTTCGCCATTGATTTTTCTTTAGAATCGTCATCTAGTCGACCAAGTACTCCAATTCAAATTTTTGATAATCCATTTTTTGAACCCGACCTCACAATTGAGAATCCGGAGGATATTCAGGGACAATTTAGAGATCCTGAACCACTAATCATTCCTCATGAACCACAAATCACTCATCCAGAGATTGTCGAGGAAGAAACTATTAAATCAGAATCCTCTAGTGATTCAGATTCAACAAACTCAATCATGGAAAATCCGGAACCTCTAAGTATGGAAGATCGAATGAGGGCTAAACGCACTGGCCAAGGTCATGCAATTACTCAACCAGACATTAATGCGCCAGATTATGAAATCAAAGGACAAATCCTACACATGGTAACTAATCAATGCCAATTTAGTGGTGCGCCGAAGGAAGATCCAAACGAACATCTTCGTACCTTTAATAGGATCTGTACTCTATACAAAATCAGAGAAGTTGAGGATGAACAGATCTATCTCATGTTATTTCCCTGGACTTTAAAGGGAGAAACCAAAGATTGGTTAGAATCATTACCTGAAGGGGCGATTGATACATGGGATGTCTTAGTTGAAAAATTTCTTAAACAATTCTTTCCGGCATCTAAAGCTGTGAGACTTCAAGGAGAAATTGTTACGTTCACGCAAAAGCCAAATGAAACTCTATATGAGGTGTGGACAAGATTTGGAAAGTTGTTGAGAGGATGTCCTCAACATGGTTTAGATACTTATCAAATAGTACAAATATTCTACCAAGGATGCGATATTACTACACGAAAAGACATCGATATAGCAGCTGGTGGTTCCATTATGAAGAAGACCGCAACTGAAGCTTACAAAATTATTGATAACACTGCCTCCCACTCACATGAGTGGCATCAAGAAAAAGACATCGTTAGATCATCTAAAGCGGCTAGAGCCGATTCTAGCCATGACTTTGATTCCATTTTCGCAAAGTTAGATGCTTTCGAAAGACGAATGGAAAAGATGACTAAAGATATTCACGCAATACGAATTAGTTGTGAGCAGTGTGGAGGACCACATTTGACAAAAGATTGTCTCGGTATTGAACAAACAATGGAACAAAGAGAGAATGTTTCATATATAAACCAAAGGCCTGGAAATAATTACCAAGGTAATTATCAACCGCCAAGACCAAACTACAATCAAAATCAGAATTATAACCGAAATGTTCCATACAACAATCAACAAGGTCCTAGCAATCAACAAGTATCCAATAATACTTACAACCAGCCAAGACCTATTTTTCCAAATAAACCACCACAAACCAATGATAAAAAGCCAAATTTAGAAGATATGATGTCAAAGATAGTTGAATCTCAAACTCAATTTTTCACATCTTAGAAACAAACTAATGAACAAAATGCTCAAGCATTTAGAAATCAACAAGCTTCAATCCAAAATCTGGAATAAGAAGTAAGCAACCTAGCAAGGTTGATAGGTGAAAGAAAACCGGGAAGTTTACCTAGCGATACAAATGCTAACCCCTGGAATGAAACAGCTAAAGTCATTACCACGAGAAGTGGTATTACACTTAAACCACCTAAAATGCCTGTAATTTCTGATGACGCTATTCCTACTACACAGGCACCACAACCTGAGCAAGAAAAGGAATCAGAACCGGTAGTTGAAAAGGTTAATGAAGATAACACAGTTAAGGCTAAACTGTGATGGCCCCGTCAAAACACTTAACGGCTCCGTCACTTGGTCCCACAGCTTGATCGAACTTAAATGAATTTAATAAACGACTTTGCATTCTTTTATTTCAAAAGTTTTCCCAAAAAGGAAAGCATACTAAATTATGTAGTTTAAATAACCCAACATATTAAATACCGAAGTTGACATAAAACATTGTCAACAAAACCCACAAGTTAAAATTATTACAAAAACAGAATGCAAAACAGAAATTAATAATACACGCCCGTAACATATCCTCCAAAGTTTGATTCGTACGTTCGGTTTGACCGTCTGTCTGAGGATGATACGCCGTGCTCAATTTCAATTGTGTGTCCATATCTTCATGAAACTTTTCCCAAAACCGAGATGTGAATCGGGTATCTCGATCGGAAATAATAGATATAGGAACTCCGTGTCGAGAGATGACTTCCTTGATAAACAACTTATCCAAGGTCTCCGACGATATCGCTTCCCGAATGGGAAGAAACAAGGCACTCTTCGTCAATCGATCAACTATCACCCAAATCGAATCGAATTGGGTTCTCGCCGTTTTAGGTAACTTTGTGATGAAATCCATGGTAATGTGCTCCCATTTCCACTTCGGGATTTCTAACGGTTGTAACTTACCATACGGCTTTTGGTGCTCGGCCTTAACTTGCAAACACATGACGCATTGCTCAACATACTTTACAACATCACGTTTCATGCCCGGCCACCAATGATCTTTCCTTAAATCAAGATACATTTTTGTCGCGCCCGGATGAATGGAATACTTTGACTTATGTGCTTCATCAAGTAGCACTTGTCGATAATCACCCATCTTAGGCACCCACACTCTTCCTTGAAAAGACAACAAACCACGCGAGCCCATAGTAATGAACTCCGATTGTCCCACAATTCGTTCCGCATGCTTGTTGTGAACGTTTTGAATCACACCAAGTTTTTCAAGAAAATCGTTAGTAATAATCATACGTAACAATCCCAATCGTAACACCGGGTGATGACTCTTTCGACTTAACGCATCCGCGACCACATTCGCCTTTCCCGGATGATAAAGTATCTCACAATCGTAGTCTTTCACCACATCCATCCATCTACGTTGACGATAATTCAAATCTCTTTGATCAAAAAGATGTTTCAAACTCTTGTGATCCGAATAAATTGTACACATGACACCATACAAGTAATGGCGCCAAATTTTCAACGCATGAATAACCGCCGCCAACTCAAGATCATGAGTCGAATATCTCGTCTCGTGTTCCTTTAATTGTCGAGAGGCATAACCGATGACTTTACCCCTTTGCATTAGAACACAACCGAGCCCATTTAAAGAAGCATCACAATAGACCGTCATGTCTTCCACCCTTCCGGCAAAACTAGCACCGGAGCTTGACACAACTTCTCTTTTAACAATTTAAAAGCAATTTCTTGCTCGTTCTCCCAATTAAATCTCGCATTCTTTCTCGTTAACTTCGTCAATGGAGAAGCGATCTTAGAAAAGTCTTGGATAAACCGACGATAATAACCGGCCAATCCGAGAAAACTTCTGATTTCTGTAGGCGTAGTCGGTCGTCCCCAACTTTTTACCGTCTCTATCTTCCCCGGATCTACTTGAATACCATTTTCGTTCACAATGTGGCCAAGGAATTGAACTTCCCTTAGCCAAAATTCACATTTGGAGAATTTAGCATACAACTTCTCCTTCTGCAACGTCTTTAAGACACTCCACAAATGATGTTCATGTTCCTTCATACTCTTCGAATAGACAAGTATGTCGTCGATGAACACAATTACCGACTTGTCCAACATAGGTTGGCACACTCGGTTCATAAGATCCATGAATGCCGCCGGTGCATTCGTAAGACCAAAAGGCATAACTACGAATTCAAAATGCCCATAACGCGTTCGAAAAGCCGTTTTCTCGATGTCTTCCTCACTGACCAGCATTTGGTTATAGCCGGACCGTAGGTCGATTTTAGAGAAATACGTAGCACCTTGGAGTTGGTCTAACAAATCGTCAATACTAGGCAATGGATAACAATTCTTGATCGTCACTTTGTTCAACTCTCGATAATCGATGCACATCCGCATACTACCATCTTTCTTCTTCACGAACAAAACCGGAGCGCCCCATGGCGAAGCACTCGGTCGGATAAAACCCTTTTCAAGTAGCTCTTGGGTTTGATTTAACAACTCTTGCATTTCCGTCGGCGCTAAACGATAAGGAGTTTTAGCAATGGGGGTAGCCCCCGGAACCAACTCAATGCGAAATTCAACTTGTCTTTCCGCCGGAACACCCGGTAACTCATCCGAAAAAACGTCTTCAAATTCACTCACCACCGGAATTTCACGAATGGGTGGTGGCCCATCACGAGTATCAACAACATGGGCAAGAAAAGCCATGCCACCACCAACATGAAAACGACGTGCCCGTGCAAAAGTGCATATCGGCACAAGTCTTCTTCGTTTATCACCATGAATAATTAACTCTCCCCCACTAGGGGTCTTCACTCGAATAGATTTTTCATGGCATGCAATCAGCTCTATTATGATCGAGCCAATCCATACCAATAACGATATCAAAATCACCCAAAGTCATCGGGATGAGATCGATTTTAAAGTTTTCGACACCAAACACAACATTACAATTTTTACACACATCAACCACTAGCACCGTCTTGCCATCCGCTATTTCAACTTCTACCAGACGACTTAACTTAGCTAACGGTTTATTAAGTTTGGGCACAAATTTTGGTGACACAAACGACAAGTTTGCACCACTATCAAAGAGTATCCTTGCCGGATTGGAATTAACCATGAAAGTACCTGAGACAACTTCGCTAGATGGCTTGGCCTCCTCATTGGTCATTAAATAATTTCGACCCCTAGCCGTAGCCGCCGCCTTCTCTAGTCGCTTAACATTATCGTTGCGCAATTCAGGACACTCCGGCCTCTTGTGCCCCTCTTTGTTACAATTAAAACAAACGATTTTGTTGGAAGATGAGTTCGTACAATCACGGGTCAAGTGCCCTTGTCGACCATAATTGTAGCACGTGGGCCCAAAACTCTTAGAAGCCCCCTTTTTCGCACTACCGACGCTCTCAGCCACACTCTTGTTCTTCTTGTTCGAGTGGCTAGTAGCTTCAAATTTTCGTTTGCCAAAGGTGAAGTCACTCTTTCTTGGAGCAAGCGACTCAAAACCGTTAGCGATATCAAATAGCTCATCAAAAGTCTTCGCCGAATTCCTACTAATCCTTTCTTGATAGTTATCATTCAAGGTTCCGTAGAAATCTTCTTTCAACATGTGATCGTTCCCGTCATACTCCGGGCAAAATTGGGTCTTTGATAAGAAAGTGGACTTGAGAGTGTTCAAATTCGTTGACCCTTGCCTTAAAGTACGTAACTCGTCCTTAAGCTTTGAAAGATCGGCCGAAGTTCGGTACTCCTTGAAAAATTCTTCTTTAAACTCGTCCCACGTCAAACTCATACTTTGTTCGTTGCCATAAAGTCGGATTTTCGCGTCCCACCACAACTTGGCATCACCCCTCATCATGCTACTACCAAACCTCGTCTTTTTATCGAGAGGGCACTCACTAGTACGGAAAGCCCCCTCCATATCGGAGATCCATCAAGCATTCTTGAGTGGGTCTCGTTCACCTTCAAAGGTGGGAGGTTGAGCATCTTTGAAGTTTTTATAGTGAAAGTCTCGTCTTCCCGCGTTATCCTCTTTAAGGACAATCTTAACTTGTTCCTTGACTAGATTGACTACTTGTTCGTTAATCGAATCCAAGAACATCTTCTTAACGTCCTCTAAGAAGGCCTCATGACACCTTTGCATAATGGCCTCAACCTTGGCCGTAAACTCACCATCCTCGCTCGAACCCCCTTCATTGGTCTCGGGTCCATTTCTCGTCTTCATACTATAAAACGGAAAAGGTTAAGCAACGAACGAGAAAAATTAACACATATGTATATACATATACACCACACTACCCCATCTTGCTCAACAATCGTCGTACATCACTTGTTTGACACGATTTGAACTCGTAACAATGGTAGCTAATCATTGTTACGCGAGCACGTCACATTAACTTGCTAGTACAACGTCTATCTTGCTTGATGATTGCTAGCACAACACAAAACAATTAGCGCAAGGTTAGTTCACATAAACCTAAGCACTAATCAACTCCCAGTCCAACCCATCTCCTACAAGTCCCGCATAAAGCGCATACACAAATAAATCTAAGACTAGGCACCTATCTCAAGTCGCCTAAATCCCTTAGACCATGCTCTGATACCACTTGTAACAACCCAACCCAATATACAATCGAACACGCATAAGAATTTTTTATTTTTACAGGGGAGTGCGCCACGCGCACCACCTCAGGGTGCGCGGCGCGCACAGGTCTATTTTCAGTTCTGTCCGATTTTTCAATTTTTCAAATAAAGATCTCCCACTTCCCGACATATTTAGACGAAACGCTTTTCACAACATGTTCTGATATGAAAAACTCATACGATTCAAACATAAAATGAGTTTTACAAAACGGGGCCCACATCGGCCATTTTACGAGTTTCATACAAAAGTTCGAGTTTCGACCACACTAGTTTAAATTCCAAACGACACTATGAGCATGGTGTTTGGGGTTAAACTACCCATATCTCGGTCAAACTCCAAAAGCTATCACATCCCAAAAGCGTCCCCTATACAACAAGCTGGATCTCTAATCCAATCGAAGGCCCTTACCCTTGTCAACGCCGGAGCCTATAAAAAGATAAACAACGAGATGGTAAGCAAAGCTTAGTGAATGCAATAATTATACCCATATATATATATATAATATACCTACTTGCAATCACTTACACATTTACCGCATACACGCTAGCAATACAATTAGCATACCATCTCAAGTACAAAGCTAATAATCTCCAACAAACCGCTACTAGCATAATCAATAACATATAATCGACATAATATAATATGCTACAAAACAATACACAACCATGGTTAACCATTCTCGCGTCATGGTGCTACCGGCTCTTTGGTTCACACCATACGCATTTGTCATGATGCTACTAGCTCTTTGGTTCACATCACAACTCGAGTCATACTCACGCTAGAGTGCTACCGGCTCTTTGGTTCACAATCTAACAACGCTAAGGTGCTACCGGCTCTTTGGTTCACACCCTAACAAATCGTGCTATAGCACTACCGGCTCTTTGGTTTACACTATAACACACGTACTATGACGCTATCGCCTCTTTGGTTCACATCATAGCACGCTCGTAGATACTATGGCACTACCGGCTCTTTGGTTCATACCATAGCATTCAAATAAATACATTACATACATATGCATATAATCATTCCACTCACCTTTAACGATTTGGTGACAGTTTTATACTTCCGCAAGCTTCAAAGCAAAGTACCTAATATAATAAGTACTTCAATCAACCCACATAACTAGTTGGACTAAATACCAACAATTTCACTTATGTGCATTTAATGACTTAAATGCATTAAATGCCCCATTTTCACCAAAACCGCCCTTTAAGGGTCAAGACCATCATTAATCACTTAAAAGCTAGTGATTAAGGTCCAACAACACTAACCATTACACAATTAGGGTATTTCATACCCATATTTCCCCAATTGGGTCAATCATTAGCCCTTTGACTAATTTAAAGTCAACACACCCATTTCGAGTTATCTACTAACCCATCTAACACCCATTTACTAATTTAACTAGGTGTGCTAGTGATTAACTAACCAATTAGAACTCATAAACATCAATTAACCTTTTGAAACCCTAGGTTAGTTACCATTGAGTCTTTATGACTCCATTTTACCCAAGAACACCTAAAATCACCAAATATGGTTTTATGTTCATCACTAACTCAAACCCTAACCCTTACACAAAATTAAGGTAAGGAAATTAAAGTTAGAACGTACCACTACAACCAAAACGAAGCTAGAGAGGAGATGAACAACTTTAATACCCGCACTTTGGTCCGAGAACAACTTCTTCCTCTTGGATTTAAGCTTTCTCACTCAAGAATCACACACTCTCTCTCTAAAATTTAAGTGAAGAGGATAAGGTTGTTGATAATGGAGTTAATGATACTCCACAAACTGACCAACTGGCCTTTAACTCGTCCACAAGTGAAATTACCAAAAAGCCCATCAAAATATCTGAATAAAACAGCAAAAAAACAACTACAGTAGGGAGTGAGCGGCACGCTCCCTTTGGTGTGCGCGGCGCGCACTAAGCTCAGATCGCTCTCTGACTTCTGTTTAACTGCACAATCATTCTCACACTTTATGTACTCTATATACTCTGCTGTACAATGAAGAAGGGTCTTACAATCATAAGTTTAATTAAATGTTTAATTAAATCATAAGTAATTAATAAATGATATAATAAATATATATATATCATAAGTCTTAGATTAAATTAATTACTTTTTATATCATAAGTAATTTATTAATAATGAAATTCATTACTTATATCATAAGTCAAATGTTATAATCATAAGTTTTAATTAAAAGTTCGTCTGGTCATAACTTGAGCCCCGGGAATCAGTTTTCGGCGAGCCTTACATATATCTACGCCTAACCAACCCACCTGACACCTTATTGTGCTCAAGAAAATCCCAAGAACAGTAACCAAGTTGTGACTTACAGCCCTTAATCAGTTTGGATCTTTAATCCGCTCAAAAACGTGTTTTAGACATAACGGGTGATCCGTGGCTCGGATTTCGATGACCCGAACATGAAAGTTCATCCCATCATCAATCCTAACACACTAGTACATCCTAAAGACTCTAAAAATGGTCACAAAGTCAGACCACACCTGGTTCAATTCTTTTTTATATTTTAATCTCAATAAAACACCATTTTAATCATAACTTATGTTCTGGGAATCGAAATAACATGAATCCGGAGTCTAAAATTAATGTATTGATGAGAGGAACTCACTTAGACACTTTAATTTCACTTTTATATCAGTTATGTTTACAGAAAATAACAAATAAACCGCTGTCCCAAAATAATCAAACCGAAAACATATATAATCGAGCATTTCTACGCATACCATCAACAATACAATAACATATAAGTATCATACTATCATAATGACATATAAAATCAGTAAAATTAATTGAAAATGAAAAGGTTAGGGTTTATTTATATACCCTAATCAAGAATCGAGAAGAAGAGGATGAAAGAACGCGAAAATAGCAACCCGATTATGTCACTAGCCTTGCAAAATGATGAAGAATTGTATGTTAATTGATGGTGGCTGAAATTTTGAATATGGTAGGGTAGGAAGTCGTCAAAAATGGGAGGGAGAAGAGAAAGAGGGAGAAAATTAGGGTTAGGGAATTAATGTGTGTGAAAAATGAGAGTAAAGTGAAAATGAGATCAAAATTCACAAAGTTAAGGGGTGTGAGGCCATGGGTCGGCTGATTATGGCATGGGGATGGGCCCCACCTAGCCCAAACATGATTCCATGAATTATCTTTTAGCCCGAAAGTTCAAACATAACCCAATTCGCAAAAACACTGTTACGCGATTTAAATCCGGAGAAATAACAAATACGCGACGAAAAATATATATAAGCACTATATATATTCATATGACATTAAAATATCATATTTAAAATAATTAGGACTTAAAAATCCCAAAAGTTTGACCGTTGGTTTGAAAACCGAAAAGATTCGCCGGATAGAAATCCATGACACGTAGAAACGTGCAATTTAAAATATGAATATAAAAATTCATTTAACACATAATAATTAATATATTATTACAAAAATAATAATATAGGTCATAGAAATGACATGGCATGAATAACAGTTAACGGTAGTTAAATAATTAACGGTAAAAGATAACGGAAAAAGTAGGGTCGTTACATAAACCTTATGTTAAACCATACCAACCACCACTTCCTTACCCAAGTAAAATGAGAAAAGAAAGACTTGAAGCCGAGCAATCTAAATTCTTGGATATGTTTAAACAAATAAATGTCAATCTTCCTTTCATTGATGTGATTTCAGGAATGCCTAGATATGCAAAATTCTTGAAAGATCTAATCACAAATAGAAAGAAAATGGAAGAACTCTCGGCTGTTACTATGAATGCTAATTGTTCTGCAGTACTGTTGAATAAACTACCAGAAAAACTCTCTGATCTAGAAAGTTTCACAATTCCATGTTTTCTGGGTAGTCTTAGTTCAATAGAAGCATTGGCAGACTTAGGTGCTAGTATAAATTTAATGCCATATTTATTATACGCTAAACTAGACCTCGGAGAATTAAAACCAACACGAATAAGCATACAACTAGTCGGTCGATCAGTAAAATATCCTAGAGGGATAATGGAGAACATGCTAGTTAAAGTTGGTACTTTAGTATTTCCAGTAGCTTTTGTTATTCTAGACATGGAAGAAGATTCTCGAGTTCCTCTCATACTAGGAAGACCATTCTTAAACACGGCCAAAGTAATAATAGACGTGTTCGGTAAGAAACTGACCCTAAGTATAGAGGACGAGAGTATTACCTTTTCTGTTGATAGAGCCATGCAACAACCGTAATCTGCAGATGATACATGTTATTACATTCAAACTATAGATTCACATGCAGAATTGTTACAAGAATTTCCAGAATTACAAGGAACAGGAGAATGTTCTTTAGGAGAAGGAACTGAGCCAATTGATGAAGCTGAAATGTTAGCTACACTTATGGCTAATGAATACGAACTAACAACAGAAGAACTTCAAATGCTAAAAGAAGAAGACAGATATCGATACAAATCATCGATAGAAGAACCACCGACATTAGAGTTAAAGCCACTTCCAAACCATATGGAATATGCTTATTTACATGGTGAATCTGAATTACCTGTAATAATATCGTCCTCTCTTACGGAAAATGAAAAATCTCGATTCATTTCTATGCTAAAAGCTCATAAACCAGCTATTGCATGGAAGATTCATGATATTAAAGGAATAAGTCCTTCGTATTGCACACATAAAATCCTTATTGAAGAAGGCCATAAAACCTATGTGCAACGCCAACGAAGACTAAATCTAAATATGCAAGATGTTGTTAAGAAAGAAATTATTAAACTGCTAGATGCAGGTTTAATTTATCCAATCTCTGATAGTCCATGGGTAAGCCCAGTTCAATGCGTACCTAAGAAGGGTGGCATGACTGTCATCACAAATGAAAAAAATGAGCTTATTCCTACTAGGACTGTAACAGGATGGTGTTTCTGTATTGATTATAGAAAATTAAATGACGCCACCCGAAAAGATCACTTTCCCTTACCTTTCATTGATCAAATGTTGGAAAGATTAGCCGGAAATAGTTACTATTATTTTCTTGACGGTTTCTCCGGATACTTTCAAATTCCAATCGCACCCGAGGACCAAGAGAAAACCACATTCACGTGCCCTTATGGTACTTTTGCTTACAAACGCATGCCATTTGGACTTTGCAACTCCCCTGCAACCTTTCAAAAGTGTATGATGGCGATTTTTCACGACATGATAGAAGAATGCATGGAAGTTTTCATGGATGACTTTTCAGTCTTCGGTGATACTTTTGAATCATGTCTAGTTAATCTTGAACGAATGCTTATTAGATGCGAGCAATCAAATCTAGTTCTTAATTGGGAGAAATGTCATTTCATGGTTAAATAAGGCATCATTCTTGGTCATAAAATTTTAAAGGAATGAATTGAAGTGGATAGAGCTAAAGTAGATGTAATTGCTAAACTTCCACATCCCACCAATGTTAGAGGAGTTAGGAGTTTTCTAGGGCATGCCGATTTTTACCGATGTTTCATAAAAGATTTTTCTAAAATTGCCACTCCTATGAATAAACTCCTAGAAAAGAATGCTCCATTCATCTTTTCGGATGAATGCATTAAATCTTTTAATATTCTTAAAGAAAAACTCCCTAATGCGCCGATCATGATAACTCCAAATTGGAATTTACCATTTGAACTCATGTGTGATGCAAGTGATTTTGCAATGGGAGCCGTTTTAGGACAAAGGATTGAAAAACGATTTCAATCTATTTATTACGCTAGTAACACGTTACAAGGAGCACAAACGAATTACAAAACTACTGAAAAAGAACTCCTTGCTATTGTCTTTGCTTTTGACAAATTTCGTTCATATCTCGTTCTAGCTAAAACGGTGGTCTATACCGACCATTCTGCTCTTAGATACCTATTTTCAAAACAAGATGCCAAACCACGATTAATCCGTTGGATCTTACTCTTACAAGAGTTCGATATTGAAATCCGAGACAAAAAGGGAGCAGAAAATCTCGCCGCTGATCATCTTTCTCGTCTTGAAAATCCCGAATTAGAAGTTCTAAACGAGTCGGCCATACAAGACAACTTTCCTGATGAATATCTATTGAAGATAGATTATAATGAAATTCCATGGTTTGCAGACTATGCAAACTACTTAGTATGTGGATTCCTTGAAAAAGGGTTGTCGTACCAAAAACGAAAAAAATTCTTTAGTGATATAAAACACTATTTTTAGGAAGATCCACATTTGTTTAAAAGTTGTCCCGATGGAATAATATGCCGATGCGTATTCGGAGATGAAGCTAGTCAAATCTTAAACCATTATCACACAAGACCAACAGGCTGGCATTATGGGCCTCAACTCACAGCAAGAAAAGTCTACGATGCTGGATTTTGTTGGCCTACAATTTTCAAAGATGCACACCTTCTCTGTAAATCCTATGATGCTTGTCAAAGGGCCGGAAAAATAAGTCAACGTGATGAAATGCCACAAAATATCATTCAAGTATGTGAAGTATTTGACTTTTGGGGTATTGACTTTATGGGTCCATTTCCAAAATCTCATAATAATCTCTATATTCTCATTGCCATTGATTATGTATCTAAATGGGCAGAAGCACAAGCTCTCCCAACTAACGATGCACGAGTTGTAGTCAACTTCTTAAAACGTCTTTTTGCTAGGTTCGGAACACCGAAAGCTTTAATAAGTGATCGGGGTACTCATTTTTGTAATAATCAACTTGAGAAAGTTCTTAAAAGATATGGAGTAACTCATAAAATCTCAACCGCTTATCATCCATAAATAAGTGGACAAGTTGAAAATACCAACCGAGCTTTAAAATGTATTCTAGAGAAAATCGTAGGATCAAATCCGAAGGAATGGTCCATGAAATTGGTGGATGCACTCTGGGCTTTTAGAACAGCCTACAAAACTCCAATTGGCACCACACCTTTTAAACTCATTTACAAAAAAGCATGTCACCTTTCAGTATAAATTGAGCACAAAGCATTTTGGGCTTTGAAGACATGTAATCTTGATTTACATGAAGCCGGACGTCTACGGTTAAGTCAATTAAACGAATTAGAAGAATTAAGACATGAAGCATATAAAAATTCGTTAATCTATAAAGAAAGAACGAAGAAATGGCATGATAAAAGAATCAGAAGTTCAAAAGAATTTAAAGAAGGAGACAGAGTTCTTCTTTTCAATTCACGATTCAAGCTATTTCCTGGAAAATTGAAATCAAGATGGTCTGGACCATTCATAGTCAAAAGAGTTTTCCCATATGGAACAATAGAGTTGATAAATTCAAATGGGATTGAATTTAAAGTTAATAGTCACAGAGTTAAACATTACATACATGGTCCAATGGAAGTTGACAATGAAGTCAATCATAATTTCACCACCCAAGAAAACCCTCAGAATGAAAACATAAATATGTTATCAACAACATATGAAAAACCAAAATTGGAAGACGGGGAAGCTTCAAATTGGAGTGTTGAAGAAGAATTCCTATACAAACCTTCCATTCCAAGAAACGAAGAAAAATGTGAACAAGAAGTTCAAGTAGAAGTGAAAGAACCAAGAACATATCACCCGGAAAAGGTTAACAAACTAACTCTACTTACTAAAGTAGGAGACCCAGGTGAATTTATCATTTCTTGCTTGCTTAATGATGGTGCTATGTATAATGGACTCGCAGATTTAGGAGCAAGTGCAAATGTTATGCCTCTTTCCTTATACAAAATATTAAGTGTGGGTAAATTAAGACCAACCAGCATAGGTGTTCAATTATTTGACCAAACCATTAAACACCCGGTTGGAATAGCCAATAATTTACTTGTTAAAGTGGGAAGTTTGACCTTTGTTGCAAACTTCATAGTTATTAATATGGAGAAAGACCTTGATATTCCTCTAATTTTAGGTCGCCCATTTTTAGCAACCACCAAAGCATTCATTTATGTAAGAGAAGGTAGAATGACACTTAGGGATGGTGACAAATCGGTTACCTTTATGAACCGAAAGTTTAGATCTCCATCAACCAAAACTGTTGAACCCATAAAAATGCCTATGTGTGGGAAAGATGAAGAAACACCTAATGATAACCTGATAATAAAGAACCCCATTATTGATATGAAATTAGATGAACCCATTTTCAACAGTTCAACGAAGAAACTTTATAAACGGATTCAAGATGCTAGGATTAAGGGGAACTTTAAGTTATGTAACTGATTAGTATCCAATTTGTCGCCTAAAGAAAAGGCAATGTTAATTGAATTTGTGAATGTTACAGAAGAAATCAATCAATGGCTTGAAGCCAAAGTCAGAGATGTGCAAGTTGTTGATGATCCAATTGAAGATAACAATGAAGTTAATCACAATTTTAACATCACAGCTAACTAAGTTTGGGAAGAATCAAGTCTTTTTAAGGATAATATATATTTCTGTTAGAGTTAGATTTTCTGTTTTCGTGTAGTTCTCGAAAATGGAATCCGAATGGTCTTTCTCTAGCAGACCCTAAAGAACTAGTCTTCTCCCCCCATTTTGAATTTTTATTTTTTTAGGTTTTACGAGATGAAGAATTCCTTTGATTTGAACCATGGTCTACTACTACACGCTTTGATTACTAAACGTAATAATGACACACTCCCGAGTGAATTGGTATCATTCATAAGAGGCAAAATGGACGAAGTGAGGAATGAACTCAGGAAGAATCATAATAAGATACCTTTTGGTAAAGGAAAATCAAAATCCGCAACAAAAAGAAGAGCAAGACACCTTGAAAGATGTCATAAATGCGGAAAATGGTCACACGAAGGTAAATGTTCGAACAATCAAACATATTCAAATACCGAATTTGTTACTCTATGCAGAGAAGGACCGTTCATATGTTTAGAAGAAAAATTATTGAAAAATCGAGGCTACACTTATGTAGCTATGGAAAACCAAATTACACGACTCTCCTATGAGTCGGCTAAAGCAGGTCTCTGAGAATTCTATCTCACAGGTAGGTATGTATAGTTTTTATTTTTACTTTTTTTATTTTATTGCTTTTAACCTTTTGATAATAAACGCTGAATCGTTCGCTATAAAGTATTAAATTGATATTCAATAAAATTATGTATGCGAAACCGAAATTATTGATATCATACAAAAATTTATTACATCACTGCGAAATTTACCGTTTATTCATAAGGTATAAATATCTTTAATCAATCAGTTCAAAATATTTCAGAAATTCGTCAGGAGTAAAACTAGGTAATATAGCCGAAATTACTTTACCCAAAAAGAGGGACGTATATTTTTGTTAATATTTGATTGATTAAAGTGGGATAAAAGACCAAAAAGATTTTTATTTTTATTTTTATCTTGTTTAAAAAAATTAATATATAACTATATTTTCAAATCTAAGATTGTAAAAATATTAGTATTTTAATGAAATTTTATTTTATGCATTTTAAATTTAAGTTTGGTGTGAATTTAAAAAAAAAATAAAAATTTACTTTATTTCATTAAGTTAAAAAATTTTGATATTTAAAATTCGTCGTGAGTTGAAGACTAGGTCGTTGAACCGAAATTGCTTTACCCGAGGGCGGGACGAGAAATTTTATTATCATTATTTTTAATTTTATTGATTTAAAGTATGCCAAAAACATTTAAAAAAACTCAAAAATCTTTGCTTTTTAAACAAACGCTGTAAAATGACAAATTTTAAATTTGTCGAAGGACGGACTAGGTAAACGTACCGAAACGCCCTCAATCTAAGGAAACAAAATTTTAAAAATTAATTAATTAATTGTTTTATAAGTGAAAGATTTTATTAAAAAAAAAGAAAAAAAGAAAATCTGCACTCGCGGAGCTTGTTGGGGAGCCTACATCCGCACTCGCGAGCTAAGAAAAACCATAGACCAGATAACTGGTCGAGACAGATCAGTTTCAGCACTCCACCATCCCATTTTTCTGCGAAGAAACACACACAAACACCTCTAAAAACGCGATTTTTACCCATTTTCCATCAAATCTTTCATAAAATCACGATGAGGAGATACTTGCCAAGAAGTTTTTCAAGGAAATTGGTAATTTCTACATCCAAACACTCTTTAATTCGGATTTTTAGTATTCTTGAGCAAAATTATACCTAATTTGATTTTGATAATTTCTAGCTTAATTGTGCTTAAATTGTTTGTATATTATGCTTGTATAACCTAGATTGATGCTATTTAACATGATTAGAAGCCTTAAACTTCAAATTTTGAGTAATCTAGGGTTTGTGTTCTTGAGCAAAATTGGGGCTTTTTGATATAAACGGGTTATGGCCGAATTTTGTTGATGGTTCATGCTTAATTAAGTAGTGTAACATGTTAAGGTTGCTAAATGATCAAAACTTTGATCCTAAACATGATTTTTGAGTATTAAAGTGGACTTTTTGAGTCAAAAATGCATGAAATCGATTTAATTGATATGAATGCCATTTGAAACTCGTTTAATTGCTATAATGATTATTTTTGACATGATTTAGAAGATGAATGCTAAAGAACATTGTATACATTTTCATATATGTTTATTTGTAAAAGTGTAGAATTGATGATATTGTGAAAATGCGTATAAAGTTTAATATGGATTAAACATGTCATTATGATTGTTTTGATTTATGATTCTGCTAACACTAATGCATATTTGGATGCACAAAAATTGTGTTTAATGTGTTTTGCAGACTAAAAGGGGTGAATCTTCATCCGCATCTCAGGCTCGCAATGCTCCTCCTGAGAATGCAGACGAACAGGAGATTAACGACCAATACAGACAAAATATACCTCATCAAATCATTTCATTTTCAAATATCCATGAGGCAGATTTACACCCAAACTTGAGGTTTGACAGATTTTGGATAGAATATCCAAAATATCAAAGGAACTTACACACCCTTCAGTCTAATGATGTTGAAGTACCCAGGGTAATAGATTGAGAACCGTTAGAAATAGTGGGATTGACCGATCCAATCAGAGAATTACTTACACAAAGGTATGGTAATTCTACTTTTAATGATTAGGAACGTTTATTCAATATACGTAGGCATGTATATAGAGAATGGTGTGTGGAATTATTATGTAGTGTTGAAATAAATGATCGGGTAGCTGGCTTAACCGATCGAAGTTTTATTAGATTTTTATTAGCAGGTGTGATGCGTCATATGTCTCTACTAGATATGGCTTAGGCTTTATGTATATATACGCCTGAGGAACTAGTATCTACTGATTGTCAAAGGTTGATAGTTAATGGTAGGAGGGTTGATGAAAATTTTGATATGAATGGAATATGGAGTAGAATGACTAGCCATAACCGATTTCGTGGGGGGAATTACTCTTATACTGATATTCATAGGGCTGAGCTAAGAGTAATCCATAGGTTCTTAGCAAACTCGATTACACAGCGAGGTAGGAACAAAGAGAAGGTAAATGAGAATGATTTATTTTATCTCATGTGTATTCGAGACCCACAGAGCGCTGTGAGTATACCTTATTGTGTGGGTTATTATTTATCGGCTATGGTTAGGGGTATACGGCCTAATAGTATAATAGGAGGTGGTATCTATGTTACTTTAATTGCTAAGTATCTCGGTGTCGATAGAAGTCAGGGGGGATTAATAATTGCAGCACCAGAACCCCGTGATACAATTGGTTTGAAAGTATATCATGGTGCTAAGGTTTTAAAGAAACGACATAACGCTGCAGCACCATATGATGGCAAACATCCACAGGTCGAAAGAGATCAGCAGCAAGGTAATATGGGAGGGGGGAATCAGATGACAGAAATGCAAATTTTTATGGCTCAACATGAGTATGAAATGGCTAGATAACGAGCATTTCAAGATTGGCAGTATCATCAAAACCAAATCATAAGTCATTGTGCATACATAAATACAAACTACATTCCTACTCAAATGCCCATATTTCCTCCCTGGACTACACAGACCCGACCACCGTACCCTACATATGACCCAGCTCAAGCATTCTACAGCACTTATGGCTATGAATGGAATCCCTACTGGAACCATCCTCATCAACCCTAATTTTCTTTTATGCCTATTTTTATTTATTTTGTAACTTGTAATTTTATACTTTTAATACTTCTTTTGATACTATAATAGTTTTTATAATTTTCTAACTTTTATTATTAGATTTTAATAATTTTTGAATGTGGGGTGATATACCCAACTTCAAAAATATGTATATATATATATATATATATATATATATATATATATATATATATATATATATATATATATATATATATATATATATATATATATATGTTTGTAGTTTATCTCATGTACAAAACAGGGTAAAACAGTGCACTTTCAAAGACTGGCATTAAGTTCAGCAAAAGCTATTAATTTTGACGACAAAACGAAAAACAAGTGTGATGTAACAACAGACGGAATGAACAAATGAAGTGCACCATTTATCATTCAAAACAAACACCAATATGTTTGGAAACTTTGGTAAAATTTTAATCATTTTTCTACGCTAATCACCTTCAATAATTTAAATTGTTACTGATTTCTTGCAAATGAGGGCATTGCAAGATCTTAAGTGCGGGAAGGGGTTAAATTCTTTCGGTTTTTGACCGGGAAAAATTTTAATTTAAACACTTGGTTATTATTAAAAATACTAGTAACGCAGTAGTTGTATTAGAATCTAGTGCTCTCTGATAATAAAGAACAGCCCTAGTCTTATATACTAACTACCCACTTCTAGTAAAATTTTTAAAAATTTTCAAATAAATGAATTCAAAATCATGTTTATACATATTTATGAACAATAAAACTAGGTGTTAATACCGAAATTGTCATTACCTCGTAAAGGACATAAATTGAGAAACAACCCAAAATGTTAGAATTCATTTAAAATGGAATAGAGGAAAATAAAAAGGCAAAGAAAGGAAAATAAAAGCCAAGTGTGGGAAATTTTTACCAAGTTATTTAAATCACATATCACATATCTTTGTACAAATAATTAAAGATACTTTTGTTTTGAATGATTTTATCAGTTTTACCCGATTTCTTATAATATATTTGAAAGAAATGTGCCAATTGATTTAAAAGGAAGTAAAGTCTTCCGAGAAAAAGACACGCGCTTCTTGATTTAGGTCAGGAAGTTGTCGTCCAGACCAGTTATAGAGTTTACGAAAAACCTTGAAAAGTTTTCTCGAAAATCAGCTGAAAATTCACGGACCTCAGCATCAAATAGGGTCGCTAAGTGGTCAGACTTATCCTAACCATGAGAGGATCTGTCTCGTACAATGGGGGGCACCGTGCAAATTAGCTTATAAGACTAATGAATCAGATCCCCAGAAAGGATAATCTCCTTAAAAGATCAAAAATCAGCTTTTAAGCCTGATATTACTCAATCCTTGAGATTGACCTTAAAGATTGAGAATTACAAACTCATGGAATTCGATGATATCTAAACTCGAGCTTGAACGAGAAAATATTTTGATCAAATTACAAACCGATTTGTTTTCTAAAAACCCATTTTTAATGCGTTCATTACCATTGAACATAAAATCCTAAGAATTCACCGGAATTCATTAGGTCACCTGAACCAAATCGGGTGTCAACCATAAGAACGGTGGTTGCATAGCAGGGTCGAAGACAGGACCTTGTGTCAGATCAAAAAATTATAGGGTGATCTTTACTATTGCTCCTACAAAGGATAGTAATTGCACCCGACACGATATAGACCATAATCAAAAGCATGTCATTAGACATTGCCTTAACAATTGCTTGTTCAATGCTTTCCTTTACAATCGGACGGTAGTTTACCGAAAGGTAATATACGGAGCAAGTACACTGGACGTGTTGCTTTCCCAATACAAGGTTAGCAAGAGGGTGACACAAAATCGTAAGTTTTGAGCTAAAATTTTAAAAAATCTGAAACCCACAAAACCCACAAAAATATTTTGCAAACACCGGTGAAGGGTTATTCCGGAAAACTTATCTAGGGTAAAAGCTAGATTGAATTTTCAAAAGATCAAATGCTTTCATAAAGATCCAATTTCCTAAAGGATCTAAATTTGTATAGTCATGTGAGACTATAAACCACATCGTTACCATCATTGTTCATACCGCCGTATTGAAATCACTGATGTACAAAGTGTGAAGAATAAGGAAGTGATTCTAGTAACGTTTTATTCAAGATCTATATTGCTTGAGGACAAGCAACGCTCAAGTGTGGGAATATTTGATAATGCTAAAAATGAACACATATTTCATAGCATTATCCTTCAAGAAAGACAAGCTTTTAGTTGCAATTGTTCTATTTACGAGTGATATTCGTTTAAATAATAAAAGGTGAAGACAAAAGACAGAATAAACGATTTGAAGACGCAAACAACCAAAAAGCTAAAATGTACAAAGTACAATCCAAGTGGTTCAAATTATTGATGAGAAACGTTTAGAAATTACAAAAGTACAAGCCGCAAAAAGCAAAGTACAAGATATTAAATTATACGAAAAGACGTTCGAAAATCCGGAACCGAGACATGAACCAACTATCAACGCGCAACGCAACAGACCAAAAATTACAAGTCAACTATGCATAAGAATATAATATAATATATAATTAATTATATATATTATTATATATTATAATTTAAAGCAGCCCAGGTTTAAATCACTATGGTGAGCTGGAATTCATATCTCCACACTCGCGGAGCTGTGAAGCATAAAACCTCCACACTCGCAGAGCTGTACAGTTCAAAGTGGGCCTATAAAAGGCCGCGCATTCTGATCGATTTCAATAATCCTTTTCCTTCTTTCTATCTACGTAACATATATATATATATATATATATATATATATATATTTTAATTATAATTATAATTTTAATTTAAAGTTTAATAATAATAAGGTTATGTTGGCGAATGTATGAAGTTTGTAAGTCGAATTTCTGTCCGTGTAACACTACGCGATTAATACTCATTGTAAGTTATGTTCAACCTTTTTAAATTAATGTCTCGTAGCTAAGTTATTATTATGCTTATTTAAATTGAAGTAATCATGATGTTGGGCTAAATATTAAAGACCAAGTTATTGGGCTTTGTACCATAATTGGAGTTTGGATAAAAGATCGACACTTGTGGAAATTGGACTATGGGCTATTAATGGGCTTTATATTAACTAAACGATACCTCGTTAATTTAATATAAAGGTTACAATTTGACGTATCTACATATAACCACATACGCTTAATCGGGTACGGTGGGCGGAATATTTATAAATACGAATTATTGTTCATTTGACCGGACACGGAGATGGATTAATAGTCACTGGACTCATTAAAATAGGGGTGGATTACATTCAAGGGTAATTGGTGTAATTGTTAACAAAGTATTAAAACCTTGGATTACACGCAGTCGATAACCTGGTGTATTCATTACACAAAGTATTAAGACCTTGTTACAGTTCGAATCCCCAATTAGTTGGAATATTTGACTTCGAATAATAAGATTAATTTGACGAAGACTCTCGCACTTTATAATTATGACCGATGGACTATTATGGACAAAACCAGATGGACATATCGAATAATTCAGGACAAAGGACAATTAACCCATGGTAATAAATTAAAATTAACACGTTGAACATCATGATTGCGGAAGTTTAAATAAGCATAATTCCTTTATTTTATATCGCATCGTACTTTTAATTATCGCAATTTTATTTATCGTCATTTTTTTATCGCACTTTTATTTATCGCATTTTTATTTATCGTCATTTACTTTACGCTTTAAATTAAGTTGTATTTATATTTAATATTTTACATTAGGTTTTAATTGTGACTTAAGACATAAAATCGACAAACCGATCAATAAACGGTAAAAAACCCCCCCTTTTATAATAATAATAATAATATTACTTTTATATATATATATATATATATATATATATATATATATATATATATATATATATATTGATACAAATGTAGTTTAAAATAAATATAGCGTTAAACTCAGCTAGCTCCCTGCGAAACGAACCGGACTTACTAAAAACTACACTACTTTACGATTAGGTACACTGCCTATAGTGTTGTAGCAAGGTTTAGGTATATCCACTCTATAAATAAATAAATAACTTGTGTAAAATTGTATCGTATTTAATAGTATTTCGTAATAAAAATATAACTATTTCGTATACACCTCGCATAACATCAGGTTCTGTATCATAGATGGATTCTCCATCCTTACCATCAGTATAATAGACGGGTTCGTCATCCTTACCATCCGTATCATAGATGGGTTCTGAATTGATTCGTTCTAAATCGTACTACGCAAGGAATCGTTGTTGGTTCAGTTCCAACTCGGCGATTCGTTTATATAGTCGTTCAATTTCTGCGTCTCGAGGGTCTTCGTTGCCTCTTTCGGTGTGTCTACGATTATCCCCATCCCTGCCTCGATCGGCGGTTCTGCAATAGTCTCCTCGATAACCTCCACGAAACATTGTTTGGCCAAAACCTGAGCTCTGGTACAAAATAATGTAAAGATTGTGGCCAAACAGATATTAACGAGCAAAGATAAATGAAACAAAAGCCAATATGGCTACTTGTAACAAAACGTAAACACGTATTTTTTTTATTCAATATCAAAAACTGGCTTTTAAAACCATATGTACACCATATTAATAGCTCATGGTGAATAAGGCAACAAGCAAAGTTTTTAAAAATAAGATAAACACAAATAAAAGATAAAGATAGAATAATAAATTTTAGAAACATAATCTCCTTATTATTTTGACCGATTGCTATCCTTGGCCAGTTGGCCACTTTCCAGGTCCACACTTTTGATCCCAATATTTGGCTCAATATTCTTGCAGCCTAATCCATGTAAACCCATTAAACCCAACATTTTTTTAGCCCATTAAGGCATTTATCGAATCCTGCATCATATTAGATTATCAAATAGATTATCGTCATTTAAGATTTAGGATCAAGTTTAATCCAAACCTTTTAATTAACCAGAAAGCATAGGTAGAACTTTTGAAAGGAAGACATTGGCGAGTAGATGTTTTGAACCATTCAATTTAGTCATTTTGTTTTACCAAAATGCGTCAGATTTCAAATAATGTATTTATTTGTCATAAATGGCCTATTTATTTATAAAGAAAATTAAGTTTCTTAGAACCTGTTTCTAACTTATTTTGCCACTTGATAAGGTAATCAGGCTGTTATCTTCATAACCAAACTTAATGCAAGTTTCCACTTTCCACCATTTTTCAAGTATCGATTCGTGTTCAGAGTTACAAATCGATTGAAAACTTGTGCACAAATAATTATCTTTACGTATAAAAGAGACTTTAACAAACGATAAATTGAGGTTTAATCCAAGTTCCAACTGAAATATGAAAACAAAGCAAAAGTTGGTGATTTATTCAATCCCCTAACTAACTTTAGTAGCAACAATTCACAATCAACAATACTTAAAAGCTTAAGGAAAGGAAACAACTTATAATGTGAGAACTGATCACACGAGATCTTGTTACATGGGAACTTGCGGGCATAGCCCAACAGTTTATTGGATATAGTTTTGGTTAGAAGAATTAGATATAGTTGCATAGTATTTGTGAAGGATGTTATCCCACATAGGTAGGAGAAAAAAGTTGGAGGGGACTTGCTTGGTTATAAAAGAGGGGTTAAGTCTTCATTCCAAATTGCACCAATCAATACACTTTAAGTATTTGATTATTTCTTTTTTTCTTACCCTTGTTTGAGAGTTGTATTAGTTAAATATTTTGGATAGTGTAGTTGGCTTAAGAGAGTCGTCTATATCATTGTAACAATTTGTGATATAGTGTATTTCTCTCTTTGGGGGCCGGTGGTTTTTCTCCTGTTTTAGAGTTTCCACGTTAAATCTTGTATTGTGTATTGTTCTTATTTCTTTACTATTATTGTTGAGCTGGGTGGTGGGAATTAGTGAAACCGTAATTTCCCAACAACTGGTATCAGAGCATCAGGTTTGACGGGAGTCTCGGTTATAGGAGTCGGAGTATGCTCTGTGGTTGCCACGGGAGTGGATAGTCCATATCAGAAACGAGTTCTATTGATCGTATAGGGTATCTGGTTAGACAATATTTTTTCTGATTCAGAGTAAGTGGTGTCTAGAATTTGTAGTGGACCGGGTGTTGGATTTTCCAATTTAACGGATCCTGTGCGCCACTCCACTACATCTGTCGGCCAGTCGAAACGTGAGCAAAATCAGAGAAAGTGTTATTTATAGGATACGGATACGATGTCGAAGTTCAGTCCAATGAGGTTTGATGTAGAGAAATTTGATGGGAGGATCAATTTTGTCTTATGGCAGATTCAAATCAAGGATGTGTTGATTCAGTCCGGGTTACACAAGGCATTGAAAGGTAAACCCACCTTTGTTCCTGGCAGTGATTCTAGCAGTAAGTTCGATGAAGAAGAATGGGATGATATGGATTTGAGGGCAGCAAGTGCGATTCGTTTGTGTCTTGCAAAGAACGTGCTTGCAAATGTGCACGGGTTATCAACGGCAAATGAGCTTTGGGTTAAACTAGAGCAGTTGTACCGGGGCAAGGGAATCTCAAATCGGTTGTGTCTTAAAGAATAATTTCATACTCTGCGTATGGATGGGGGTTTAAAGATTTCAGATCATCTAATTATTCTTAACGGTATTGTTTCGAAACTGGAGGCTATTGGAGTTAAAACGGATGATGAAGATAAATCTTTGAGGTTGATATTATCTTTATCATCATCCTATGAGCACATGAAACCTATTCTAATGTACGGGAAAGAAACGTTGAAGTTTGAAGATGTTACTAGCAAGCTCCTATCAGAGGAGAAAAGATTGGAAGGTAACGGAGTCTCGTCATCATAAGCTACGGTACTGTTGTGTTTGGATAGGCAGAAGAGAAACTCTAGAAAGAATCTGACATGCTGGAAGTGCGGGAAGATTGGGCATGTAAGGGTTAATTGTCCAGGTGGAGCTAATCCGGCAAAAGGCTCCAAAGATGCTAACATTGTCTCCGTTGTTACGGAGAGTGACGAATTCTTCTGAAGTCACGTCATCCTCATGGTGTGTCCGCGCCACCATGGAAAGGGATGTTCGTTAGCGGTTCCACAATTGCACATGGGCACTGGTTTGGCATTGGTGCAGGTTGTGTGGTGGAAACTGATGTTGTAGCTGATGAAACTTCCAGGGAAAGCCAAATAGGAAGTTGCACCATAACTGTTCAGCTGGTTATACAACATGTGCCGAGGTGAAATGCTTGGAATGTGATATTCTAACTTCTAAGTGTGATACTCTTTATGGTGGGGTACGATAATTCTGTTTAGAGTTATGATTGTCTATTATGACAATGATTGTCGGGTCTTGACAATGTTCGATGAAGATGCAAGTTCTCTTGGGAGATAATGTCAACGGCATGAAGATGAGGATCTTGAAGTTGTCGTCGAGGAAGCGTCTACATCGGTTATCCTTGCAATATGGAAGCATGGTTATCTTCTTCTATCCAAAAGGTGGAGATTTGTTGGATATAGTTTTGGTTAGAAGAATTGGATATGGTTACATAGTATTTGTGAAGGATGTTATCCCACATAGGTGGGAGGAAAAAGTTGGAGGGGACTTGCTTGGTTATAAAAGAGGGGTTAAGTCTTCATTCCAAATTTCACCAATCAATACACTTTAAATATTTGATTATTTCTTTCTTTCTTACCCTTGTTTGAGAGTTGTATTAGTTAAATATTTTAGAGAGTGTAGTTGGCTTAAGAGAGTCGTCTATATCATTGTAACAATTTGTGATATAGTGTATTTCTCTCTTTGGGGGTCGGTGGTTTTTCTCCTGTTTTGGAGTTTTCACGTTAAATCTTGTGTTGTGTATTGTTCTTATTTCTTTACTATTATTGTTGGGCTGGGTGGTGGGAATTAGTGAGACCGTAATTTTCCAACACGGTTCTCGCCATGTACTTTGTGTCATGGGATAAGTCATGGGATAGGGAGAGGTCATGAGTTCGATCCTTAGGGATGACATGATTTTCTTTAAACCTATTGAACACCAATAATGGTGGTATATATTGACCCTATAGGGAGGTTTTATCGGATTCGTTCACGGACCCCTACCCGGAACCACTGCCCGAATGGATGTGTGTTCACGGGTACCGTCGATCGGGTTCGGGTTTCCGCCCGAACATGTGTGTTACGTGCAAATGATGAGGGTCGTTGAAAGAAATGATTCACTGATGCCATAAAAATGGCCGTTCGAAAAAGAAAAAAAAAAGATCTTGCTATACGGTCCATGACCGGGTTGCCCAAAATATTCAACATGAGACGAACGCCATATTGAACCGCAACCTTTGCCACATCACTCACCTCCGTAACTCGTTCTCTAACCACTCTCCCTTTTTCACCCTCCATCAACTCCTTCATTGTCTTACTTAAATCATCTGCCTTAACAAAACCATTAGATGACATTTTAACCGCTAATCCCACCTTCATTTCTTCAACCATAACCACCTGAATCATTTTTTGTTCCGCATACAACGGCGACCCAACCATTGGCACCCCAGCAACTGCGGCTTCAAGGACCGAGTTCCACCCACAATGGCTCACGAATCCACCTACTGACTCATGGTTTAGTATCGCGGGTTGAGGTTGTAGTGACCCGAACTTTTCCATGTTTATATATATTAATTGAGATTGATGTTTACATGATTAAATGTTTCCAACATGTTAAGCAATCAAACTTGTTAAGACTTGATTAATTGAAATAGGTTTCATATAGACAATTGACCACCCAAGTTGACCGGTGATTCACGAACGTTAAAACTTGTAAAAAAAAACTATATGATGACATATATATGGTTATATATATAGTTAACATGATATTATGATAAGTAAACATATCATTAATTATATTAACAATGAACTACATATGTAAAAACAAGACTACTAACTTAATGATTTTGAAACGAGACATATATGTAACGTTTATCGTTGTAACGACATTTAATGTATATATATCATATTAAGAGATATTCGTACATCATAATATCATGATAATATAATAATTTAAAATCTCTTTTGATATTATAAACATTGGGTTAACAACATTTAACAAGATCGTTAACCTAAAGGTTTCAAAACAACACTTACATGTAACGACTAACGATGACTTAACGACTCAGTTAAAATGTATATACATGTAGTGTTTTAATATGTATTTATACACTTTTGAAAGACTTCAATACACTTATCAAAATACTTCTACTTAACAAAAATGCTTACAATTACATTCTCGTTCAGTTTCATCAACAATTCTACTCGTATGCACCCGTATTCGTACTCGTACAATACACAGCTTTTAGATGTATGTACTATTGGTATATACACTCCAATGATCAGCTCTTAGCAGCCCATGTGAGTCACCTAACACATGTGGGAACCATCATTTGGCAACTAGCATGAAATATCTCATAAGATTACAAAAATATGAGTAATCATTCATGACTTATTTACATGAAAACAAAATTACATATCCTTTATATCTAATCCATACACCAACGACCAAAAACACCTACAAACACTTTCATTCTTCAATTTTCTTCATCTAATTGAACTCTCTCAAGTTCTATCTTCAAGTTCTAAGTGTTCTTCATAAATTCCAAAAGTTCTAGTTTCATAAAATCAAGAATACTTTCAAGTTTGCTAGCTCACTTCCAATCTTGTAAGGTGATCATCCAACCTCAAGAAATTTTTGTTTCTTACAGTAGGTTATAATTCTAATACAAGGTAATAATCATATTCAAACTTTGGTTCAATTTCTATAACTATAACAATCTTATTTCAAGTGATGATCTTACTTGAACTTGTTTTCGTGTCATGATTTTGCTTCAAGAACTTTGAGCCATCCAAGGATCCATTGAAGCTAGATCCATTTTTCTCTTTTCCAGTAGGTTCATCCAAGGAACTTAAGGTAGTAATGATGTTCATAACATCATTCGATTCATACATATAAAGCTATCTTATTCGAAGGTTTAAACTTGTAATCACTAGAACATAGTTTAGTTAATTCTAAACTTGTTCGCAAACAAAAGTTAATCCTTCTAACTTGACTTTTAAAATCAACTAAACACATGTTCTATATCTATATGATATTCTAACTTAATTATTTAAAACCTGGAAACACGAAAAACACCGTAAAACCGGATTTACGCCGTCGTAGTAACACCGCGGGCTGTTTTGGGTTAGTTAATTAAAAACTATGATAAACTTTGATTTAAAAGTTGTTATTCTGAGAAAATGATTTTTATTATGAACATGAAACTATATCCAAAAATTATGGTTAAACTCAAAGTGGAAGTATGTTTTCTAAAATAGTCATCTAGACGTCGTTCTTTCGACTGAAATGACTACCTTTACAAAAACGACTTGTAACTTATTTTTCCGACTATAAACTTATACTTTTCTGTTTAGATTCATAAAATAGAGTTCAATATGAAACCATAGCAATTTGATTCACTCAAAACGGATTTAAAATGAAGAAGTTATGGGTAAAACAAGATTGGATAATTTTTCTCATTTTAGCTACGTGAAAATTGGTAACAAATCTATTCCAACCATAACTTAATCAACTTGTATTGTATATTATGTAATCTTGAGATACCATAGACACGTATACAATGTTTCGACCTATCATGTCGACACATCTATATATATTTCGGAACAACCATAGACACTCTATATGTGAATGTTGGAGTTAGCTATACAGGGTTGAGGTTGATTCCAAAATATATATAGTTTGAGTTGTGATCAATACTGAGATACGTATACACTGGGTCGTGGATTGATTCAAGATAATATTTATCAATTTATTTCTGTACATCTAACTGTGGACAACTAGTTGTAGGTTACTAACGAGGACAGCTGACTTAATAAACTTAAAACATCAAAATATATTAAAAGTGTTGTAAATATATTTTGAACATACTTTGATATATATATGTATATATTGTTATAGGTTCGTGAATCAACCAGTGGCCAAGTCTTACTTCCCGACGAAGTAAAAATCTGTGAAAGTGAGTTATAGTCCCACTTTTAAAATCTAATATTTTTGGGATGAGAATACATGCAGGTTTTATAAATGATTTACAAAATAGACACAAGTACGTGAAACTACATTCTATGGTTGAATTATCGAAATCGAATATGCCCCTTTTTAATAAGTCTGGTAATCTAAGAATTAGGGAACAGACACCCTAATTGACGCGAATCCTAAAGATAGATCTATTGGGCCTAACAAACCCCATCCAAAGTACCGGATGCTTTAGTACTTCGAAATTTATATCATATCCGAAGGGTGTCCCGGAATGATGGGGATATTCTTATATATGCATCTTGTTATTGTCGGTTACCAGGTGTTCACCATATGAATGATTTTTATCTCTATGTATGGGATGTGTATTGGAATATGAAATCTTGTGGTCTATTGTTACGATTTGATATATATAGGTTAAACCTATAACTCACCAACATTTTTGTTGACGTTTTAAGCATGTTTATTCTCAGGTGATTATTAAGAGCTTCCGCTGTCGCATACTTAAATAAGGACGAGATTTGGAGTCCATGCTTGTATGATATTGTGTAAAAACTGCATTCAAGAAACTTATTTTGTTGTAACATATTTGTATTGTAAACCATTATGTAATGGTCGTGTGTAAACAGGATATTTTAGATTATCATTATTTGATAATCTACGTAAAGCTTTTTAAACCTTTATTGATGAAATAAAGGTTATGGTTTGTTTTAAAATGAATGCAGTCTTTGAAAAACGTCTCATATAGAGGTCAAAACCTCGCAACGAAATCAATTAATATGGAACGTTTTTAATCAATAAGAACGGGACATTTCAGAGGTGCCCAGTCTTTCACTATCAGACCCTTATCTTTAGCCCGGGCTAAAAAGCCTCGAGGAAGAATAGCATCAAAATCATTAAACTCTTTAACTGTTGACCCGTTTTCATCATCTGATGGCGGATCACGAACGACCCACAAAAATCTTTGACCACTTTTTCTAACCCAATAGCTATTTCCACCAACTGGTCTTTCTTAAACGCGTAACCCATACTACCAAAACATAAAAACACCACACTTTTACTCGGTTGTGAGTCAAGCCATTTTAAACACTCATTTTCGCCTATGTCAACCACTTGATCAGTCTTGATTAAAGGTCCGAGTAGATAAACGGGTGGGATTGGCCCGTTATCCGGGCTGCATTGACCATGCCGAAGTGAGTCAACTGCTCTTTCTTCTAACCCAACAAAGCTGTTTACAACAATACCATTAGAATTAATCATGTTGTCTGCAGTTTCTAACAAGTTTTTGTACGAACTATTTTTTGCATCAAAATAAATTTATGAATATCAGAAACATTCACAGGCGGCATTCCAGGGATATCCATTAAGTAATTATTATTGTTTGCAACATCTTCATTATAATTCTTATTCTTATTTAAATTTAAAGTAATGTTTTTGTTGTGGATAGTAATGAGATATAAAAAAGCAGAAAGACTACAAGCACCAGATATACTGTTAGTAAATGGGTATGAAATTGATAATCCTTGATTGTTCCTTGAATCGTGAATCACTTTCCTAATCAACTATTTCGACCCTGCAAGCCTCGGGTATCACGAAATGTTAATTGGGATAAGACAAGAAATCAATTCGATTGCAAGCAAGAACAATTCGAATTATAGTATTAGTGAGAACGTTTTGTGAATTCTGTATGTGTTATCTGAAAAGCAGAATGCCAAAAAACGAATTGTATATTCTGTTGATGGTAGTTAACATTGAAAGGATACAACCCTTTCAAATTGGCGAGAATAACTGTTAATTAACAGTCACGACTGTTGGCGGGAAAACATGTTGGAAACACCAGCCAGGGGCTCTGCCGCTTGGACCCCGCCAGGGGCGCTGCCCCTTGGACCCCGCAAGGGGGCGCGGCCCCCTTGACCCCCGCCATATTGCGGCAGTGTCTAGTTAACCCTTATGGGCGTGCACTCCGCACTCTCCAAACCCGTTACTAAGTATAACTAGATACTCTTGTTTTTTCTAGTAAATCCCAATTACCTAAAATAATTGTTAGATGACACTAAAATTACCAACATATACAAAAGAAATAAGTTGGCAAGTTTAGATTTTTAGAGACATGAAAAGCAGCATTTGAAAATATATCAAGAACAACACCTTTGATGGTTGACTTTTGTGAAATTGATACAAGTTTTTTGTTAACAATTGGGTTGTAAAGTTGAGGGATACCAAAAGCAAAAGTAATGGGTGGTTGAAGAAACAGAGTTTATGTACGTAGTTTTGAACAGAGTTAGTTTCAATTGGTGATGGGATTATGAAGATGAAAATAGAGAGTGAAGGGTGATGAATATGGATAAGTTTTGCAAACTCAACCAGGGAAACAAGGTGACCCATTGCCGGAAAAGGGTACAAAACCACCGTAGAAGATGATGATTCCATGATTATTTGAAAGAATTGTTTATTGATGTAGAAGTCAATTAAGAAGTACAAGATCTCAATTAAATAGGCGAACAACTGATGACACCGCTATTATATGTTACTGGTTAAACACCCGCAAATTCGCATGATTCTTTAAAGAATTTTGTCATAGTAAAGTACGTTATATGAATAGTAATATGTTGAACTTGATAAAACATAAAGTAGTAATCAAATCAAAATTTAACAACGTTGGAACACAAAAATCCAATTCAAAATAATATAAACTTAAAAGAATTTACTAAACGTTATATAGGTATAGTTTCTCATTGGTAATTAAACGACTTCAATCATTTTAGGTAGTTGAATTGTGAGCGAAAGTTTGACATGTTGATCCCGACGCTGTTATGGCCAGTTATTCAACCTGACCAACTGGCCCATCTTGCAACATTTAGTCATTGTGCATGTTAATTTAAAGATTTGGGAATTAGAAAAAGTAAGTTAACCGAATCCATGGATGGAAACACGCAATAACAAAGAACAAAGAAAACTGAAGATAAAAGTGACTTCAGTAAAAAGAGTGCAACTATCACTTCAATCACACGTGGTGCATGAACTTGTAGGCAAATAAGAGCATGACGTGCTCTGCTGCATGAACCTTTTCATGTAAATGTCCAAAGAACTCTTGCTACACCTTAGGAAGATTTAGCTCTTTTAGACTAATGGAAAAAGAGACCAGGGGCAGCTTCTTCTACACCTTTTTTAACTACGATCGCCAAAAAAACAAACATTAAGAAGCATGGAATTTGAAAACCAATTAAATCCTTTCTTAAATTTATGTGGTGTATTTCATGTATCACATCCTTAGTTCTGTGCAGCCTTATTTGTCAACCATGTTTTTACCGAATGGCTTATCACAGACTTAATTTATCACAGCCTCAGGTGACATGCACAAATACACAAATGCACAAATTAAATATACCAAAAAAACCTGCACGGATATATATATCACAACATCCTTTTGTTTTAATAGTTAAATTCCCAGTCTTTAGTTTGCATGTTTCTATCGTTTTCTAGTTTTTTATGCATCTGTTTCTCTTTGTAAATGGCATTATCTAATATGCCAAGTTGTATCCCTTTCTATTTTATTAAAATTTCTATTGGTCTTTCAAAAAAAAAAAAAAATTCCCAGTTTAAAACAACAGTTAAGCTGAATATGAAAAATTAAAAGCAACATCCTAGACAATGAACATTTGAGAATATCAATAACGTAACAAATAATTCAGATGCTATATATTATATATAACACAAAAACAGCCTAATGTTTAAACTTGTGAAATCTATATATCTCCCATGATTAAATTTTCGAATGATGTCAACAACAGATACATTTGCTGTCGTTATTACTTTTTTATAGTTATAAAGTCACACAGTACGGTCTATAAGCGCAATAAGAGTTATGAAAAAAGTGACACAATACATCTGGTGGGGACTCACAGTTGCAGTTTAGTTGTTCAGTACGCATATTACCGGTGCTAGGAATTGCATTACTCTCGAAATCATTCTTCAGATTTGGAGCCTGTCATGTAAGGTGATAACATATAAATTAGGATAGTTTGAGTGTAAGATCTGAACATCCAATGGAGCAGGGAATTGAAAGAGAGGGAAGAAGAAGATGATGGGTGGGATAATTAGGGGCTGTTAATTTGTGAGCGTGAATGAAAGAATTGTTTTAAGGGAGATCAATGTTAAGAATGGATTTATTAGTTAATAGTGATAAGAAATGATTTTAAGTTATTGGATTAAAGGGTATGAGTAGGTAATTTTTTGATGTAAGAGCTCTTAAGGAGGATTTAGAAATCTTTATTACTTAATAATTATTCTCTTTTAATGTATAGAGATGTTGTACTACGTATGTGTCTAATGAAATGATAATATAAAAATCTAGGGAGTGATCTAACATGCTGTATTTGAAAGGTCAAAGATTAAAGACAATGCGAAAGGAGTTTGTTTTAATAATCCTTCTAAGTTGAAAAAATAAAATAAAAAATAAGGGTGAAGGTACCGCGAGAATTGATTAACACAAAGAATATTAGAAATGATTTGATGGAGTGGCCAAGTAGTTTTACTCGAGGGTTATTAGAGTGCTCCCAACCAAAGGACTAGATGCCACATAAGTGTTACATCATTACTTCTTGAACCTTTTCAAGATTAAATCGAGACTAAACACTATGACATACTTTCTTATAAAAAATAGGACTCACTATATTAATTAATTAATCAATTTTACAAGTATATAAGTAAAAAGTACGACAAAATCTTCAAACCCTTCCGTCCAACAACATTTCTGAGAAAGACATGACATCGGACGAAACACCTGGGCGGCTCGTGGGCAGAAGGGAGAACACGTTGCTGCCATTGGTGTCCTTGTGGGCGGATGCGGACCTTGGGTGGAAGGGAGGACACGCTGCTGCCATTGGTGTCCTTGTGGGCGGAGGGAAGGATCCCACCGTTGGGACACTACCCTTAGTAAGTGATAATCTGTCAAATAGCAAAATGCCACTCGGTTAGCCTTAGGTTATTCCCTATCCTAACCTCCCTTAAGTGAACTTATATCCTTCACATTAGCACTAATCCTTTAAATTTTATTGCACTAACCTTTCACTAAATTCTTCATATCCTTCACCAAATAATACCCACAAACTTACGAATAAAATATATGTACAATATATAAAACACAAATTACAAGTAAAAAACATTGAGTCTCATCCCATCCACACCAAGGGACGTCAAGATAGTAACCTGCACATGATTTCACGTTTCACTCCCTATCTTTGTGACTAGTTTGACGCAAGCCACCTACCTTCACTAAGACACTAACGAAGGTAGGAATTGGCCAAAAAATTTCTTTAAAATGACATATTCAATAAACCCTTTTTATTTACTCGTATAAATAAAAAGAGATGAGAGATAAGAGTTTTAACAGGTTTTCAAACGTTTAAAGGATAAAATCATACCATTGGAGTAAGCAAATACTATCATCCCCTACTGTACTAAAGACCTTATCCTGTACCAAAATCCAAAACCCTAGAATTCAATCAATCAATCAATTGAAGTGTGAATCTAACAAATGGCGATGACGTACGCAACCTCATCGTCTGTGATATTTGCACCATCACACAACAACAACAACAACAACATTAGGTCTCCACTTGTCTTAGGGTTTTCAACCATTTCGAAACATAAGAATGCAGCTCGAGTTAATAGAAACTTTCAAATTCGTTGTCAAGAACAGCAAGTTCAACTACGAAATCTCGCACCTGTTGAGCAACGATGGATGTTTACTGATTCCGATTTCACTGGACCGGTACGATTGGTTTTTAAAATTTTAATTCATCATGTTTTTTTATTGCAGTGTAAATTAGCTGTTAAAGCTTTTATGATTATATGCTTGATTTTTTGTTGTTAATTGAGTAATAGTAGTATCATGTAATGCTTGTAGTATCCTGTAACACCTTGATAACACTTTGACATTCAACTTTGCACCTTTTAGCACATGAAAACATGAAATTCCCTCTTAACTTTGCATAAAATGCATTACAATCTGATTGTAAGTATCTACTAATGGGTTTTATGCAAAGTTATGACGTTTATACCAGATTAGGACGGTTGTGCAATACTTTCACCTTTTTACGCCATGTTTTACTTTTTAACAAAATTTTGACTTGTGTGCGAAATTTCATTTAACTTTTTGGCATACTGGGTAATTATGTTTAGTTCTAATCTGCTAGAAATTGTTACTGGTCGAAATCCTCATGAACAAACTTGATCATTGCATTGTCCTTGTTACCTAAACATTGGTCCGAATTGATGACTTGGAATCGAAATTTAAGATTTGGGATTTTGTTTTTAGACTATGTGGTTCACGTGTATGGTGTTTATGCCAGGATGTATGGAACAAGACATGGTACCCAAAAGCAGAAGATCATGTCAACACAGAAAAGACATGGTATGTTGTCGATGCGACTGATAAGATTCTTGGAAGGCTGGCATCTACTATCGCCATTCACATACGCGGGAAGAATCTGGCTACCTATACGCCTAGTGTAGACATGGGTGCGTTCGTAATTGTGGTATGCAAGTCTTGCTGATTGAAAATTTTAGCTACAATTTGTTTTTTTTTTTTATAACAAATTATTGGCATAATGTTGTTTTGATGTCAATTAATGTAGGTAAATGCCGATAAAGTTGCGGTTTCAGGCAAAAAGAGGACGCAAAAAGTGTATAGGAGGCATTCAGGAAGACCGGGTGGAATGACAGTAGAAACTTTTGATCAGCTTCAACAAAGGATTCCTGAAAGGATTATTGAGCATGCAGTCCGTGGTATGCTTCCTAAGGGAAGGGTGAGTTCGCATTTCTTTGACAATGTTTTTTAAAATATTTGGAGAATGGTGGCATCTCAAGGTGGTGAGTTGGGTGAGTTGGGTAACGGGTCAAAATTGGTTTGGGAGTTTGGATTAAAACTTCTTTGTATTTCAACTATTAATATGTAGTTATGTACTTAATGGATTAGTTGAAGTTTACAGAAATAACTCCGAAAATTATATGCAAATAATCTAGGAGGTTGTATGCGCCCAAATAGTCTTTAGGTAGCATCAAACCCGGTCGACCTGTTCCCCTAGATAAATTTATGTGGCTTTGTGATAAAGCACATAGACCAGTTCATAGCTTTTCAAAAAGAAAAAGAAAAAAATCATTGACCAATTCATAGGTAAATGGGTCAAAATCGTCCACCTACGGTTAGGGATGGCAATGGGCCAGGTTTAGGTAATCCCAGACCCCCAACCCAATTAAAAAAACCCGTCCGAAACCCGAACCCGGACCCGTCATGTCCTTATTTAGTTACTAACTAGCGGGTAATGGGTTTCCCCATGGTATTCGGTTTCCAATTATTCGTGAACTATCGGGTAAACGGGTTTTCCACGGGTATTTGAGTTTTTTCGGGTATATGGGCTGGGTTATCGGGTTTGCGGGCAGGGTATATGGACTCAGGTCTTTTTATAGTATACGGGCTCGGTAATCGGGTTTGTGTCTAAAACCATCCCCGGACCCGTAAAAAAATTAAAAACCATTCCTATACTCGGCCCTAAACCCATTTACCCAGCCCAAACCCGGCCCAAAAATATCGGGTTTCCCAATCAGTTGCGGGTTTTTTTTTTTTTTTTTGCCATCCCCTACCTACAGTGGCATTCAAAACAGTCGTCCATTCTCAATTAGTGCCATCCTTTTTGTTGTCAGTATATATGATTCAAATAACTTGTTATTGCAGCTTGGGAGAGATCTGTTTACCCACCTTAAGGTATACGTGGGCGATGAACATCCGCACCAAGCACAAAAGCCCATCGATTTGCCTATAAGAGACAAAAGGATTCAGAAACGGACCTAGCCTCTCCTATTTTGTTCTTGTATCGTCATTTCACAATTTGTAATCTAAAACTGTAAAAGAATAATCAAAATATATTCCTCTTTTATGTAATTCCATAATGTATGAGGGACCAAAAATTAAATTAATGCAGTTGTTTTGCTTAGTTACTTCTTAAAGTCACCTCATAATATACAAAAAAAAAACTAATTTCTAAGCAAGATGTTGTACAAAATTTGGTTCCAAGTATCTGGAACCCCAGCAAGGCACCAATGGCTGCAATCTACTCCTCCATTACCATACTTCGACGGGTGCCCGTCTTTTCGTAACTGCGTAAGAAGCGTTATATCCAATAAATAAGCTGGATTTTTCATTTGCGCTAAAACGTCTTTTACCACTTGTTGCCCTGGATAACTATCCCCAGGATAATGAAGTCCTCGAATTGGTAAAGTTTCCCCATTACAGTTCCGAGTAGCAGGTTCGTTCCAATCCTTGCCACTGGTCACATAAAGTCAACACACAGTTAGAACTAAAACCGCATGGCGCAATTCTTGAATTCGAAATTGTTTGTATCTTACTGGTCGTGAATAGCAGATATCCCTTGGAAAAAAACCCGGGTTTTCGTAGGATCTATATTGGAGTCGACCCATTTCGACCATGTTGTCAAAGCGATCTTGTAAGCATCCATACGCCCCATGTCTCTGTATATATCTTCACCAATTTGATAGTAGTCCCACCTGCAGCCAAAATTAAACATATAAAAAGTCTACCTGGCAAGCGGGTCAGCCAAAATTAAACATATAAAAAGTATACTTGGCAAACGGGTCATGTTGGGTCGTTTGGGTAACGGACCAAAACGGTTTTGGGTTGAAATGGGTCATGAGTCAAACATGTCAGATTTTTAAACGGGTCTAAATGGGTCAGATTGGACCGGGTTGGGTAGCATATCTAAACAGGTCATGGGTCAAATGGGTCCAAGCGGGTCATCTACTTTTACATTCGACTTTTACATTTATGTTTACGTTTTACCAACGGTTGATATTAAGAAGCATGTAGTAAAATGTGCAAAATGAGTTGCACCTAACGGTTTGATATTAAGCTCGAAATGGCACATACGTTTGACGGTTTCCGCTGTGGGTCCACCAGTGATAGCTGTTGAAGATGAGAACGTCTGCTCCTTCCCATTTACCGTACCTGCTAATGGAGTCCAGTTTCAGAACCCGTCCTCTTTTTTCCACCACCAGGTCTACAAGAAACCCGTTTTTCAAGTACATAACTGAGACCCCATAGTCCTTCATTGCACAAAGTAAATGTTCAAAATTAAAAAATGGCACTTATGATAAGTTACTGGACAACAATGCAGAGCGTAAAGTTGAGTGCTTACAGGGAATGACAGAGTTGAGAGTGGGCCCCGACGCTCGAATGTGTGCTTGGAAGGAGGAACAGTGTGGTAAAGCATGCATGCTAGTGACTGCCATTGGTTTGAACTCAACGAGTCACCCACAAACATGATTTTCTTGCCCCTGTTTCGTCTCAGAAACTTGTCGCCGTTGAACCTGTTGATCACCATTGTAATTGAGATTGTAAGATTTCGTGTTGAACCGAGTTTTAACACAATGTTTTGGAGGTTCAGCAAAATTTTAGGTACAGAGTTGGTATTTGAAAAACTAAACCCTTAAAACCCAAAGTAAATGTATCATTTGCTCATGTATGGATTAATGAAGAACTTCAATTATCAATAAGGAATAAAATTTATGATTAAATATGATTGCATTGCATATATTTTGTTCTATATCTTGTAAGATGTCAACCAAAGATGCTTGAATAATTTTGTTAATACATTTGTAGAGAATAAGAAAAAGTCAAAATACCTACGATGCCATTAAACAGATAGTCATGACAGCTTTATAGGGTAAACAAAGTATTCAATATTCCATATAACGTTATAAGAATTGATGAGCACATGCATGGAGAACTTCCATTATCTTACATCTATTATTAGGGAGGGACTTCCTGATAATTCTACTAAAATTTGCATTCTGTTTTTTTAATGGCAAACTTAGACACCCGTTATACGAATATTTACAATAATTCACGAAATATGCTCACATCAGGACTTGAACCCTCAACCTCTTAGTTGAAAGAGTCACCACGATACCACCAGGTCAATGACACTATTAATTTGTATTATGTTTGTACAAATCAGTACCCTATAAATAGGGGCCATATCTTATGGAGTAACTAACGGAATTTGTAGCCTTTGTGTTACGAACGTTTAAACTTTTAAATCAACTAAATCAGAGTCTGTATGAAGGAGATATGAGAATGATTGCACAATACGTATGCATCATCAGTTTACTTATATTTCTTTATCTCTCGATCATTTTTGAACTAAAGTCAGTTTTAAATAAAATAAGTATCATTAAGGTCAGAAAATTAATTTAGATGATCCACAAGGATCTCATCCAGATATGTATAAAATGTGTGTATATAAATTTTCGTTCTTCTGAAACCTGAGTTCAAATTCAGCCACTAACTATATAAATATATACTGTGTTGTGTTAAGTTGTAAAACTAATATATTTCACAATAAAAGAATATAGAGTTCTAATAATGAGCCCACAAAACTAGTTAGTGTGAAACAGACAATATCTAACAAGCTTATATTTCACATAAAGTATAAGATATACACAAAGATAATAATGTTGTTTCATCCAAAACCTTTAACGGCTTAAAAAAGTGCTTAGAAATATGCTTTTTAATTTTAAAAATCCCAAACCCCACATGAAATATAATCCGTTTATTTTGAAAGTAGTAATCTATCAATTTGTCACAACCAAGTATAAAAAATAAAAATAAAAAAAATAAATAAAAAAAAAAAACATTTCCACAACAAAATTTCAAGCATCTAGTACCCAACTTGGTAAATAGATGTTAGATTTTATTACGAATTAAAGGGCTTGTCTGTTTGCAAATATTATTTATAGGTGATTATTCATCAAAACATATAAAGACTGCAATCTGCAATAGCGCCTGTTTTCATTATAATTATAAAAGTAAGAAAAAAAGAAGATTAAAATTAAAAGAGTGAGTGACCTGGCAAGTGCACAACCATGAGGCTGCCATCTGAAGTTTAAATACATTTTATCAGTTCTTCCATTCTTCTGGCAGTTCAATCCCGGGTCAACAAATGGGCATTCAGATCCGTTGTACATGGAGTTGGATCGATCCATAATCCAACTTCCTTTGAACAAATCACATGATTTAGTTGATTGTGCTTTATTATTATTTGCCTTGCATTGCACATGAGCTGATAGAAGAGCTAAAACAATGGGGAATAGAAAGAAAATGGAGAGTGTGAATTTTAACATGATGATACACAGACAGGATGAGAACAATAAAGACCTGTGGTTGGGGAACGTGAGTCTCATTATATACGGAGTAGTATTTATTTATTTTATTTATTATTATTATTATTATTATTATTATTATTATTAGGGGATGATTCTCACACACACTTTTTTGATCCTCACACACCAATTTAAAGAAATGGAGTATTATTATAAGAGTATAAGGTTAAAATAGGTGTGTGAGGATCAAAAAATGGTGTGTTAGAATCATCCCCCTTATTATTATTATTATTATTATTATTATTATTATTATTATTATTATTATTATTATTATTATTATTAATTATTATAATAATAAAAAACTTAAAAGTTTTAAAACTTACAAAAAATTAGTGGGAAGCCTAGAGACAATCTGGGCCCCACACCTCTAACAATAGCAAAACCTATCCTAGTAAAAATATGAGCAGCAGCACCGGCACTAATATCTTGCGCCATCGAACTCTTCTGAACCCGCTTTAGCAAAGAAACAGCCTCCTTCTCTAATTCCCCCAGGGAAGAAAATGAGAAAGGAATGAAACCATAACCAATCGCCTGACAGCTAGATTCGTACTTGACCCGCTTCCGACGAGCCGCATCAACCACAGCACGTCCAGGGACAAAGTCAGAAAGTCCAGACTGCGTCAAAGGAGAAGACCCTGTCAAGTCAACACAAACATCGCGACCACAATCCCAGGAATAAAGTAACACATCTGCAGGTCTGAGGGCTCTGTCGTTCCCTCCAGACAACCTAATGCCAACCTCCTTTCTCGCTGAAATCCCAGAGCGATAACAAACATCAACAAAGGAATCCCGAACAATAATAATAATAATAATAATAATAATAATAATAATAATAATAATAATAATAATAATAATAATAATAATAATAATAATAATAATAATAATGTGATGACCCGAAAATTTTTGACTTATTTAAACCAATTCTCTATACGATTTATTATTTTAACACGCTAAACAAAGTCTGTTAGATTGAGTCTCAAAATTTTAGAACTGTTTCATATATACAATTACCTTTGACTACTCTCAACGATTCATGAACAATTATATGTATGTATATATATATATATATATGTACAAGTAAAAACGACTTTCCTACAGTAAAACCCTAGTTGCTACAGTAAAAATTACTTTGCTACAGTAAAACACTATTTGCTACAGTAAAACACTATTTGCTACAGTAAAACCGTATTTGCTACAGTGCTACAGTGAAACGACTTTGCTACAGTGATTTGCTACAGTAAACACTATTTGCTACAGTAAACACTATTTGCTACAGTAAAACACTATTTGCTACAGTAAACACTATTTGCTACAGTAACACTATTTGATGTCGACAAACTAGCAAACAAAAAGGGTTCAGGCGGCCATGCGATCGCATGGCAAAAGCACTGAAAACCCATGCGATCGCATGGGGACTAAATTCAGGAAATATGCCTATAAAAGGCCAGCTTGTTCGACGTAAAATTTCACATTAAACTCTCAATATTTATATTTATATTATAATTATAATTTTAAATTTAAGTTTAATAATAATAAGGTATATACGAGGGTGTTTTTAATTCGGGTTTCAAACCGCTTTAAGCTAAGGAAATATTAGGTATTATTCGGGGTATTGTTCTTGAATCCAAGGCCAACCATACAGTCGTCTACCATCATTACGTCTACGCAATTTGCCTACAATATTGAATCGCAATATTGAACTGTGAGTTTATAGTCCCCCTTTTTAAATACTTTAAATATTTTTGGGCTGAGAATACATGCAATTTATTTTAAACGCAATAAGACACAAGTACATACAAAATTCTACACTGAGTTAAACCGGAAATCCCTTAGCTTTGGTAATTAGTAGCTGCCAGTACATAGGATATGGACTGGTGGGCGTGAATAATTGTATATGGATCCATAGGGCTTGACATCCCCGTCCGAGCTAGAGCACTAGCCTTTTAACGGACGTATGTTATTTGAGTTTAAGACACGTTGGTTTGCGTGTATTAAAACGAATGGGGTAATTATCACTATAGCGTTAAGTTTAGTTACCAGGGTGCTCTGTTACGTAGAATCTATTGATAAACTTTTGATGAAATCTTGTGGTCTATCTTTATATATGTTTATGACTCGAGCAATTAAACCTATAACTCACCAACATTCGTGTTGACTTTTTAGCATGTTTTATTCTCAGGTCCTTAGAATGCTTCCGCTGTGATGTGCTTGTTGCCTGCATGGAGTCTCTCATGCTTTGTACAAAGTTTATTGCATTCAAAATAAAACTGCGTTGTGTAATAAATAATTGGACTGTGATGTCAACCTGTAAATTAAAGACTTATGTATTTCGGGGTTTTGCTTATACCTAAGCACTCGCCCACATGTTTATAACTTTCTATGTTTAGAAAGTCACTTATTTTAATGAATGCAATATTTTATCAAAACGTATCATATAGAGGTCAAAACCTCACTGTGGAATCAATGATTAACGTGCCGCGTCAATGGCGATTTTGACGGGTCGTTACAGTTGGTATCCGAGCTTGAGGTCATAGGGAACCAGAAATTACATTATTGTGTTTAACTGGTAATTGTTAGGATGCATTAGTGAGTCTGGACTATGACCATATCTGTTTTTCCTGATTTTTGCTTATTATTTGGTCAAAAACATTATATGTGATATATTTATATGCTAACGTAATTGTTGTTTCAATTATGTGATAGATGACTTCCTCTAATCCTATCATTTTGTACGACTCGAAATCGGACACTGAATCTATTCTATCCACAACTGAAAAGGGCGTTCCAATACCTATTAAAGAAGAAATTGTGTTAGCCGGGGAATCTCAACTCCCGGTAAACCCAGAGGAGGTTCCGGCTCCACCCAGCTTTAGTTTTCCGGAGCCACAGTATCGTTGGCATGGACCCATGATCCCTGGAGTAAAAGAGGATCGTCCATTTCTAAACAAATATGGACATTGGTCCAGATATACCCCCGGCGGGCGGGTTGTGCCGATTACGCCTGGCAGATTTCGGTTCATGACCACCGGTACATATTCTTGCAGTTCGTCATCATATTCTCCTACACATGACTCAGACAGTTCGTCATCAGACGAGATCAGTAAGGAGGAGGATTTCGCTAATGAAATAAAAGAGATCACTAAGGAGAAATTCCAACTTGCTATAGATAATAAAAACAATCACAATAATAAAATGTCCTTAATTATTAAAAAAGAACAGGACCATTCGATTCTTAACCACCCTTATTGTATTAAACCCACTGAGGCAACGGGTACCTCAAAACCCCAACTAAAAATAAAATACACTGCCAGAATGTCTGTCGGACCATGTGCACACAAACAATTGGCAGAGAGAACCAAATGGGAAGAAGTTTCTGATAGTTCTGAATAAACGACCTAGCAACCATAAATCTTCCATGCGCTATTTTATTGCTTATGTGTGCTACTCTATCTTGTTATGTAAAATAAGCATATGTAAAATATCAGTATTGTATGGTATTGTATTATTTTGGTTTATTAATAATAAATGCATGGAATGATTAATTGTATTATTACTACTTCTTATTATTATTATTATTACATAATAATGTAGTAACTCGCTATAATTTTTATAGTGGAATATTATTAGGATTTTAGTAGTTAATTCCTTGTACTAGCTATTATGTATGAACTTAACGGGTAGGTAATACCCTAGAAATAATTATAAAATGCTAATAAGAAGAAAAGGCTTTTATAATAATTGGTTCATATCATTAATATGCTACGATTAACTATTGACAACTCATTTTACCGATAATATTCTATATGATTAAATTATATCTGTTGTGTTTATTGAAGAAACATGTCTCAAATGTCGGATGCTGAGTTTGAGCAACTAGTCGAGAAACGTGTGAATGAAAGAATTGCCGCAACCGAAGCAGCAAAAGCAACAGCCGAAGCAGCAGCCAAAGCAGCAGCAGTAAACACAAACTCACGAAACGGATGCTCATACAAAACTTTTCAAGGATGCAAACCACAGACGTTTAGTGGAACCGAGGGACCAGTCGGTCTAACCCGATGGTTTGAAAAGATGGAGTCCGTTTTCAAAATCAGTAATTGTGCGAATGGAGACAAGTCAAAGTATGCTTCGTGCACGTTGCAAGATGGTGCACTTACTTGGTGGAACAATTATGCTAAAGCAGAAGGAATAGATACGGCATATGATATCTCTTGGGAAGAACTGAAAAAGATGCTAATCGAGGAGTACTGTCCTCGAAACGAGATCAGAAAAATGGAATCTGAGTTACGTAATCTGAAGGTTATCGGCGCGAATCTCAATAACTATGAAAAGCGTTTCATGGAACTAGCCTTGTTGTGTCCCGAATTGGTGCCAAATGAGAAACGAAAGATAGAAATGTATATTGACGGTTTATCGATCAATATCAAAGGAAATGTTACATCGTCCAAACCAAATACGATGCAGGAAGCCATGACAATGGCACACCAACTCATGGACCAGATCACAGAGAGTTCGATTAAGGCACCAATTACCGAAGTCAAGATAACTGAAGGAAAGAGGAAATGGGAAGACTATAAGGGCAAAAGTACTCACCTGAAGAAACAAGAAACTTTTAAAGGTAAACAAGATGGGGCAACTGCAAGTCCAAACTATAAGGGACCCCATCCGTTCTGCAAAAGATGTTACACACATCATGCAGGTTATTGTCAAGTGGTCTGTGATAAGTGCAACAAGAAAGGACATGTGGCGAAAGATTGTTATGCCACCGTTTCTGAAGTAAAGACAAAACTGACCGATGTCAAGAAATGTTTTGGATGCGGGAAGTCTGGTCACTTTATAAATCAATGCCCTGATAAGGAGAAGAACAAAGAACCCGCGCGTGGGAGGGCATTTAATGTTAGTGCCAGTAAAGCACGTGAGGATCCTAATCTTGTCACGGGTACGTTTACCGTTAATAATCAACTAGCTTCTATTATGTTTGATACGGGTGCTGATAGAAGTTATATGTGTAAAGACTTTAGTTTTAAACTAAAATGTGCATCATTACCTCTAGACGATAAATATACTATTGAATTAGCTAATGGTAAACTGATAAAAGCCGATAAAATTTGCCATGGTTGCGAAATGAATCTCGCTGGTGAAACCTTCAAAATTGATTTGATACCCGTAGAATTAGGAAGTTTTGATGTAATCGTTGGCATGGACTGGATGTCCAAAACAAGAGCGGAAGTTGTTTGCGCTGAGAAAGCAATCCGCATCCCTCGTAAGGATGAAACGTCATTAATGATTTATGGGGAGAAGAACAACTCAAAACTGAACTTTATCAGCTGTATGAAGGCCCAGAAACTTATAAGAAAATGTTGTTATGCTATTCTGGCACACGTAAAGAAGATCGATACTGAAGAAAGAAGCATTGATGACATGCCGGTTGTAAGAGAATATCCCGGAGTATTTCCAGAAGAATTACCGGGGCTACCTCCACACAGATGTGTAGAATTCCAGATTGATCTCATACCAGGAGCTGCACCTGTAGCCCGATCTCCATATAGACTTGCACCTTCAGAAATGCAAGAATTACAAGACCAGTTGCAAGAATTATCGGACCGTGGATTTATTCGTCCTAGTTTTTCACCTTGGGGTGCTCCTATTCTGTTCGTCAAGAAGAAGGATGGATCTATGAGAATGTGCATAGATTACCGAGAATTAAATAAATTAACGATCAAGAATCGGTACCCATTACCGAGGATTGATGATTTGTTTGATCAATTGCAAGGATCAAGTGTTTATTCTAAGATTGATCTACGCTCCGGATATCATCAGCTGAGAGTGAAGGAAGAAGATGTTCCTAAAACCGCGTTCAGAACCCGTTACGGTCACTATGAATTTCTAGTCATGCCTTTTGGATTGACTAATGCTCCAGCAGTATTCATGGATCTAATGAATCGCATCTGTAGACCGTATTTAGACAAATTTGTCATTGTTTTTATCGACGACATATTGATTTACTCGAAGAACAAGGAAGAACATGAGCAACACTTAAGACTGGTACTAGAGATACTCAAGAAAGAAGAATTGTACGCAAAATTTTCGAAGTGTGATTTCTGGTTACAAGAAGTACAATTTTTGGGACATGTTGTCAGTAAACATGGAATTAAAGTTGACCCTGCCAAGATCGAAGCCATTAGTAAATGGGAAACACCGAAGACTCCAACACAAATCCGCCAATTCTTAGGTCTTGCTGGTTACTACCGAAGATTCATTCAAGATTTCTCTAGAATCGCCAAACCCTTAACTTCATTGACTCAAAAGGGAAAGAAGTATGATTGGTCCACGGAACAGGAATCCTCATTCTAGTTGTTAAAGAAGAAGTTAACGTCTGCACCCATTTTGTCATTACCAGAAGGAAATGATGATTTCGTGATCTATTGTGACGCTTCGCGCCAAGGTTTAGGATGTGTATTAATGCAACGCACAAAAGTTATCGCATATGCCTCACGACAACTAAAAATTCATGAAAAGAACTATACAACGCACGATTTGGAACTTGGAGCAGTAGTTTTTGCACTCAAAATATGGAGACACTATCTATATGGCACCAAGTGTACAGTGTACACCGACCATAAGAGTCTTCAACATATTTTTGATCAAAAACAACTCAATATGAGGCAACGTCGCTGGGTAGAGTTGTTAAACGATTACGATTGTGAAATCCGTTACCACCCCGGAAAGGCTAATGTTGTAGCTGATGCCCTAAGTCGAAAAGAAAGAGTAAAACCTCTTAGGGTCCGAGCTTTGAATATTACAATTCATACCGATCTCACAAAGCAAATTCAAGCAGCACAGTTAGAAGCTTTAAAAGAAGAAAATGAAAAAGGCGAAATGAGCAGAGGGTTAGAAAAACAGCTTGAGGTAAAAGCCGATGGAACCCTGTATTATGCTGATAGGATATGGGTACCAAAATATGGTAATCTAAGGCAACTAGTACTAGATGAAGCACACAAAACGAGGTACTCAATTCACCCAGGAAACGGGAAAATGTACCACGATCTCAAGAAGTTTTATTGGTGGCCTAATATGAAGACAGAAATTGCTACTTATGTAAGCAAATGTTTGACGTGTGCAAAGGTCAAAGCTGAGCACCAAAAGCCGTCAGGATTACTGAAACAACCAGAAATTCCGCAGTGGAAATGGGAAAGAATAACTATGGATTTCATTACGAAATTGCCAAGGACTGCAAGTAGTCATGATACTATTTGGGTGATAGTTGATCGTCTAACTAAATCAGCTCACTTTCTACCAATAAAGGAGACAGACAGTATGGAGAAATTAGCACGCCTATATTTGAAGGAAGTAGTTTCCAGGCATGGTGTACCCATCTCTATCATATCTGATCGCGACACCCGATTCACATCACGTTTCTGGCTGTCATTACAAAAAGCATTGGGAACTCGATTAGATATGAGCACCGCTTATCACCCACAGACAGATGGTCAAAGTGAAAGAACAATACAAACATTGGAAGACATGTTACGGGCATGCGTGATTGACTTTGGAACCAGTTGGGATCGACACTTACCGTTGGCAGAATTTTCATACAATAACAGCTATCATACGAGCATCAACGCAGCGCCATTTGAAGCACTTTACGGTAGAAAGTGCAGATCTCCTATATGTTGGAGTGAAGTAGGAGAAAGACAACTTACTGGACCAGAAATTATTCACGAAACCACCGAAAAGATCATTCAAATACAACAGCGATTGAAAACGGCCATGAGTCGCCAAAAGAGTTATGCTGATGTAAGAAGAAAACCGCTAGAATTTCAAGTGGGCGACAAAGTCATGTTGAAAGTGTCACCCTGGAAAGGCGTTGTACGATTCGGTAAACGAGGAAAGCTAAGTCCTAGGTACGTAGGACCCTTTGAAATCACCGAAAGAATTGGAGCAGTTGCTTATCGATTAAAGCTACCGCAAGAACTTAGTAGTGTTCACAACACATTTCACGTGTCAAATTTGAAGAAATGTTTAGCTGAAGAGGATGTCGTAATTCCTCTTGACGAAATACGAATCAATGATAAACTCCATTTTATCGAAGAACCTGTTGAAATCATGGACCGTGAGGTCAAACAATTAAAACAAAGCAAAATACCGATAGTTAGGGTTCGTTGGAACGCAAGACGAGGACCCGAGTTTACTTGGGAACGTGAAGATCAGATGAAGCAAAAGTATCCACATTTGTTCACTGATATCGCTCATGAAACAGGTACTACTCAAAATTTCGGGACGAAATTTTCTTTAAGGGGGAGGTACTGTGATGACCCGAAAATTTTTGACTTATTTAAACCAATTCTCTATACGATTTATTATTTTAACACGCTAAACAAAGTCTGTTAGATTGAGTCTCAAAATTTTAGAACTGTTTCATATATACAATTACCTTTGACTACTCTCAACGATTCATGAACAATTATATGTATGTATATATATATATATATATGTACAAGTAAAAACGACTTTCCTACAGTAAAACCCTAGTTGCTACAGTAAAAATTACTTTGCTACAGTAAAACACTATTTGCTACAGTAAAACACTATTTGCTACAGTGAAACCGTATTTGCTACAGTGCTACAGTGAAACGACTTTGCTACAGTGATTTGCTACAGTAAACACTATTTGCTACAGTAAACACTATTTGCTACAGTAAAACACTATTTGCTACAGTAACACTATTTGATGTCGACAAACTAGCAAACAAAAAGGGTTCAGGCGGCCATGCGATCGCATGGCAAAAGCACTGAAAACCCATGCGATCGCATGGGGACTAAATTCAGGAAATATGCCTATAAAAGGCCAGCTTGTTCGACGTAAAATTTCACATTAAACTCTCAATATTTATATTTATATTATAATTATAATTTTAAATTTAAGTTTAATAATAATAAGGTATATACGAGGGTGTTTTTAATTCGGGTTTCAAACCGCTTTAAGCTAAGGAAATATTAGGTATTATTCGGGGTATTGTTCTTGAATCCAAGGCCAACCATACAGTCGTCTACCATCATTACGTCTACGCAATTTGCCTACAATATTGAATCGCAATATTGAACTGTGAGTTTATAGTCCCCCTTTTTAAATACTTTAAATATTTTTGGGCTGAGAATACATGCAATTTATTTTAAACGCAATAAGACACAAGTACATACAAAATTCTACACTGAGTTAAACCGGAAATCCCTTAGCTTTGGTAATTAGTAGCTGCCAGTACATAGGATATGGACTGGTGGGCGCGAATAATTGTATATGGATCCATAGGGCTTGACATCCCCGTCCGAGCTAGAGCACTAGCCTTTTAACGGACGTATGTTATTTGAGTTTAAGACACGTTGGTTTGCGTGTATTAAAACGAATGGGGTAATTATCACTATAGCGTTAAGTTTAGTTACCAGGGTGCTCTGTTACGTAGAATCTATTGATAAACTTTTGATGAAATCTTGTGGTCTATCTTTATATATGTTTATGACTCGAGCAATTAAACCTATAACTCACCAACATTCGTGTTGACTTTTTAGCATGTTTTATTCTCAGGTCCTTAGAATGCTTCCGCTGTGATGTGCTTGTTGCCTGCATGGAGTCTCTCATACTTTGTACAAAGTTTATTGCATTCAAAATAAAACTGCGTTGTGTAATAAATAATTGGACTGTGATGTCAACCTGTAAATTAAAGACTTATGTATTTCGGGGTTTTGCTTATACCTAAGCACTCGCCCACATGTTTATAACTTTCTATGTTTAGAAAGTCACTTATTTTAATGAATGCAATATTTTATCAAAACGTATCATATAGAGGTCAAAACCTCACTGTGGAATCAATGATTAACGTGCCGCGTCAATAGCGATTTTGACGGGTCGTTACAAATAATAATAATAATAATAATAATAATAATAATAATAATAATAATAATAATAATAATAATAATAATAATAATAATACGATCACTTATATTCATTTTGGCTCTCGAAAGAAAGTAGTACACGATGACGGTTCGGCCAAATCTCCCATTAGTGGTCCTTGTTTTGATTCGGCTAAATCATCAAATATAACGAATTTAAAGAAGTGTTCAACTAAGGCTTTTAGGTGTGAGGTGTTGAGTGAAGCATCCATACATGAAACGTCTTCATCAAAGTGTGTGGCGGTTGCTCCTACGGAGTCTCACAATTTTTCGACGCCTAAAATGGTTAAGGGCAAGCTAATTGGTTCAAGACAATCTAGAAATGAAAGCCGCAGTTACGAAGAATTTTTTGAAGTCCTGGCTAAGTATTCCGTTCCACGTCAGAATAAAAAACCCTCACAGTGAGAATGCAAGAAGGTTTGTTTGGAAGAATGTGTCTTGTAGTTGTAGGTTCATCAATATGGTTAGTGTTCATTATATCTGGCAAACGGGTCGAGATGGGTCGGGTTGGGTCAAAGATCAAATGGGTTTGGGTCAAAACGGGTCATGGGTCGAAATGAGTCAGAATTAAAATGGGTCGAACGGGTTGGGTCGAGACCCGGGTCGGGTTGGGTCAAGACCCGGGTCGGTTGGGTAGGGCTAGTAAAATTATTCTTAATTGTATTTTTTGATGTGTCTCTTCCGAACACGCGTCTTTTTAGAACCCCGTTTTTGATGTATTTTTTGGACCCCGTTTTTGCAACGAAAACACGTGCCGAAAACGCGCCTCGAAAAAGGCGCGTCGAAAACACACGTAAAGAACGAGCGTCGAAAAACGCGCGCCCAAATCGCAGGCCAAAAACACGCCTCGAAACCGAGATACGAAACCGGGGGAAGAAAACGCGCGCTGAAAACAGGCGCCGAAAATGGCGTGCCGAAAACGGGCGCCGAAAACGGGCGCCGAAACCGGGCGCCGAAACCGGGCGCCGAAACCGGGCGCCGAAAAAGGGGGCCGAAACCGGGCGCTGAAACAGGGTGCCGAAACTGGGGATGAAATCGGGGGCAAAAACCGGGGGCCGAAAATAGGGTCCCAAAACGGGCGCAAAAAAAAGGGGTGCCAAAACCGGGCGCGAAAACGGGGGCCGAAACCGGAGGCCGAAAACAAGCACTGAAAACGCGCGTCGAAAACGGGGTGCCGAAACCGGGCGTCAAAAACGGGAGCCGAAACCGGGCGCCGAAACAGGGCGCCGAAACCGGGGGTCCCAAAACGGGTGCCAAAAACGGGGTGCCGAAACTGGGCGCAAAAGGGGGGCCGAAAACGGGCTCTGAAAACGCGCGCCGGAAACGGGGTGCCGAAACCGGGCGTCGAAAACGTGGTCCAAAAACGGGGGCCGAAACCGGGGTCCAAAAACGGGGGCCGAAAACGGGGTCCCGAAACGGGTGCAGAAAACGGGGTGCCGAAACCGAGCGCAAAAACGGGGGCCGAAAACGGGCGCTGAAAACGCGCGCCAAAAACGGGGTACCGAAACCGGGCGTCTAAAATGGGGGCCGAAAACGGGGTCCCGAAACGAGCGACGAAAACGGGGTGCCAAAACCGGGCGCGAAACCGGGGGCCGAAAACGCGCGCTGTAAACGCGCTCCGAAAACGGGGTGCATAAACCGGGCGTCGAAAACGGGATCCAAAAACGGGGGCCGAAACCGGGCGCCAAAACCGGGGTGCTGAAACCGGGCTCCGAAACCGGGCGCTAAAAACGCGTGCCGAAAACGGGCGTCGAAACCGGGTGTCGAAAACGCACGTCGAATAACGCGCCTCGAACTCGCGCTCTGAAATCGAATCTTTTGAATTAAACCCATTTGGACCCATTTGGGTCCTCAAGTAATTTTCTATAATGTGATTGGACCCATTTGGGTCTTGGAGTAAATTTTGATATTATGTGCTTGGACCCATTTGGGTCTTCAAGTAAACCCAATCAACCCATTTTTTAAGCTATGGGTCTTGTTTGCCATGTCTAGTGTTCATCAATATGTCTTGTTTGGAAGAATGTGTCTTTGATCCCATGAGTTTGTGGTGATCATTTAGTAGTTGTTAGTTTAGTTTAGTGTTTAATTGGTTGGTTGTTTGATTATGTCGCTTTGATATTTTTATGGTAGGCTCGATCGTAGATAGCGGTTAGGCTTTCCTTTTCTAGTTACAAGCCTACATTATCATTTTGTATCCTTGTTCGGATTGTTCATCTTTTGATGAATTATCCTTTGTATTATAGTATTCGTTATTTTAGCCAAATAATAATAATAATAATAATAATAATAATAATAATAATAATAATAATAATCAAAATAAAGTATTTTCTAATGACAACAGTTATCATTAAACAACAAATTTGTGCATTAAATTAAATTGAATAATACTCTGTAATACATTGAGGGTAGTTTTTTGAAAAAGAGGTCGTTATTAAATTATACAAATTGAATTCGTATGTCCTATTTTGTTAATAATTATCTTTCGGATTGTCACTGGATAATAGAAATATTGAAACTCAGATTCTGAATATTATGAAAGTTTGTAGTTCATCAATATGGTTACACCAATTGTAAATGGATCTCATAATCTTAAATTATATATCCCGTACATCATATGTTATGTTTCCTGCTTGGGTTTACCAATATAACAGTTTTTTAGGCACCTTTTTTCATACTAATATATTACTCCCAACATTTTAGCTTTATAGTTTCATACCATTATTTTATTGCTTGTCGATTACTTGCTTTTATTACTTTCTGGGTAGAAGTCATATTTTTTTCGAATATAAAATCTGCAACGGTCAAATATTTGTCGTTCAGGTAGCAGAGGGGTGCAGCCAAGACTCAATTTTCCATTGGAATATTCCCCCTATAAAGAATAAATAAATACTCCACATACATTTATAAAAATTAGCATGTATTACCATATATACATTTATAAAAATTAGCATATATACTTCTTCTAAAATATTCAATCAAATAAGTATCATATCATTGATGAAATATTTGTATATAAATAAAATATAAGTGTTCAACTTCTGAAGCCAACTATTAATTTATTATTTACTTTTTTTAAACGCAAACTCATACCCACACATACAACAACAACAACAACAATAACAACAACAACAACAATAAACAATCCCACGAATGTAGGGTATGGGAGAGGTGTAGACAATCATTCCTCGTACTCTAGATTAGAAAGAAGTCACTACTCCACCCGCGTGTATAGAACCCGCGACTAGATAAGATCGTCACTCCCTCTACTCGAGAGCCAAGAGATTGCTTCCTAAATGACCTCCGGCCAAAAATGCTCATAACCCACACATAATGCACGAATATATTCATGTCTACCATAGGACTTAGAACCCCCAATCCCAACCTCTTAGTTGAATGGTCACCTCGATACTGTTAAGCCAAATGTTTGAGTCATGCAGTAGCGATAAACTTCAGGATTCTTCACTTGAAATCGTACACAAGATTCGATTCCAATGATTGTAAGACATCTGGAAGGCACCAATGGGCATTGGCTACACTCGGCGCTCTGGTTTCCCCGTTGTGATGGGTGTACATCTTTTCTTAACGGGGTGAGTAACGTCATATTCAACAACTAACGGGGTGAGTAACATCATATTCAACAAATAAATAAACGTCATCTCTTCAAATTTTTCAAAACATCTTTTTATAACCTTTCCCCGGGATACCTAGCTGGATCCTGGAAAATTTGGTCCCGGTATCAGATCCTTTAGCCCATCACAATTTACCACACTTTGGATCGGGCCAATAATGCATATAAATTGCACGGATCGATATGTGGATGAGAAATCTTTCGTTAAAGATCTTCTATTTCCAAATTAAGTATCCGCGTTAATTAACACCGTGTCTTATTGTTAAAAAAAAATGAAATGATACATTTACATAATTTTGTTCGCACACTTGGAAGTTTCATTCAAACCGATCTTTTATATACATGAACGAAAAACCTGTTTTCCAAAACGATGATAATATTCACAGTCGTTCCGTCAAAAATTCAAAAGTCTATGCCACTATTTAATTGAACAGAAAAAGACGGCTGGCCAACGTTTCCCAGAGGAGTTTCAAGTTTTAAAACCATCCCCGATTTTCCAACATTTCCGTTCCACTTTGACCTACCTACCTGCATTTGTAGAAAACATAAGACGGTTACAGAGTTTACAATCATCCGTATGAAGTCAACTACATACACCATTAATCATAGAAAAACAGAACCAGAATCAATATATCAATATATATGCCTATAATAGAGACCAAATATAATGCCTAACCCTTCTATTGTTTGACATCTAAATTCAACTTATTCCTTTTCCTTATACCTCGTCAACATCAGTTATCTTTACATGCTACCATTCATATTTAATTAAGATTGCATAAAAAAAAATTATTTAATTAAGATGACAGACTCACAGTTAGGCAAGCATTATAGGCATATGCATGTTTTTTCAAACAGAAAATATAAACAAAAGTAAATGACTAAGCAGTTATTGGAAAAACATACGGATACTGAAGCAAATGCTGATGGATGTGATGTAAATGAACAACCACCAATCAGATTCAAGTCCTCTTTTACCGAATGCACAACTTCAGCCTTCACTCCAGGATTGCTCCCGCCAATAGTTGGATGTAAGCTAGTCAGGAATAACATAACAGATTTAAAAAACAAAAAACAAAAAAAAACAAAAAAAAACAAAAAAAAACAAAAAAAAAAAAAAAAAAAAAAAAAAAAAACTAACAACAAACTATTCAACCATTTAAGCGCTAATTTATGATACAAAAACAACAGTATTACAGTCATAAACTAAGGATTTGAAATAAAACAACTTCAAAAGCTGACTGTATTATATACCTGAGCCATTAAGCCACAAGGTTCAATGAGTAATTTACCTGAATTGGACAGTAGGTTTGACCATGAGACCAGATCTCTTCCATGCTAAAGCTTGTTCAAAACCCATCGTGAACGATCTTTCAGGCAATTGCACCATTGGCGTAATTCGTGTTCCCCATTTATTCTACAACCCCAACTCCAAGTCAGACAATATACCCAACAACAAAACTGAACGCTTTTCTTATGCATAAAACACAAGAACAACTCTCACCTTGCATGAATAACTGAATCTCATATCTCCCGGATATTGACCTTGAGCTTGAAGTAGACCCCCCAAAAATGGTAAAAACGCACTAGTCGATAACCCTTCACCGGCTACATATGTTAGCTGACCGTTCGGGAACTGCAAATCCATGAACGACTGCAAGATACGGCACCAAAAGTATATAAATATAAATAACTGAATCAAGTTAAATATTCCTTAGAATCTATTGAAGATGTTTAATTATGATCAATGGCAAAACAGAAATAAAGAAGACTGAGGGCACCAGAATAACCAAAAATTACATTGGGACACTGTATATTTTTTTCAGAGTATGGACAAAGACAGTTAAAGAGTAACAAGGGTATTTTAGTACTTACACAAGCCAACGGATTAAGGCAAACCATTGACATCAAGAGCCACCTTCTATGCTTTGACCACACTGCTGGACAAAGAGAATGCATTCCATTCTGGTAATAAACAAAAAACAAAGTGTTATATACCTTTATTCCAACAACTTAAAACTTATAGTACTATTTGCACGAGTGAAATTGGGTAATTATGGTACTGGTGGGGCCGATCCAGAACATTATTTATTCAAAAATAGAAGATGATTAATAGTATGACAAATGTGATCATTATTGTATTTCAATAATACTGAGCATATAAACAGGTTTTAAGAATTATGAATACACCTTATATAACATTTGACAGCTTTTCTTTCCCCTTTGAAGAGCCAAGAAATAGATATATAAATATATTAAAAACAAAATTCAAGAATTATAGAATCAAAAAGCCACCGAGCTCTAAGATTGAGCATCAAAACCCAACCAAATTTAAACATGAACACTATCAACAATCCATGTGAAGCATCCAAATTTCACTTTTGAGTTCCTTTTTTGCTTAACTTTGTATATTTCACGTGTTTGACCCATTGGACATAAAGCATAACCACATTGACTCACTCACATGTAAACGGGTCAAAACTGTCACTTCATATATAAAATTGGCACAAAACCTACCTTTCTGTCATAACCATACCAAAGCAAATGTTGCTTTGACAAATGAACTGGCAGAAGAAGAGTAGAATCGCGAACAAAAAGTAATGGGCCAAGCTGTACAAGAAAAAGATTTCCGTTTCCTGACGTCGAACTTCCAAGTGATGATTCTACTCTCCAAAAATCTCCTCTTGCAACAAAAGAACTTTCCACTTCACGGGTCCGGCTATCATATGTTGATGATAAATTAAGCATCCCCTGAAATTAATAAAAAAAACTGTTCAACACGAAAGAATTTATACATAGATCAAAGAATTTATACTTCTAACAAAGTAACTCTAGATTAATAAAAAAATGTGTTCAATAGTTGAAGACTGCATATAGTTTATGAAATCTAGCAGTAAACTAGACATGCAAAACAATTACATGAAATGACTATAGGAAGACTTATACTCGAAATAACGTTTTACAAGGTGATAATAAAGTTTCGGTTATACACAAATCTTATACATCAAAGTCTTGAAGAGCATGTTACTGTTCATATAACTATAGAAGTAGAAGAGAGGTTTTCAACTGAAGTGTACTTATCATTGATTATGATATGTTCTCGGGATAAAATAGCAATAGGCGTAAGTCGTTCAAAGTGTACTTAAAAGCCTACAACCTCCTAAATCAATTTTTCTCCGAAAAATGTTAATTTATCGACTTTTAGTAATAGTATAGTTTTGTAAACATATTAATACATATAGCATCTATATCCTTTAAGGTGAAAAGGACACAAATTTGTTGGTGGGTCAAACAAGCCTGAACCGACTCATTGACTTGTATTAGAGATTACCGTAATTTACCCTGTTACCCAACTTGCATGACCCACAAGTTGCTCCACTACCATAACACAGATAAACTGCGTTCTAAGCTCTCGAACGAATTATTTAAACAGTCTCCAATATAAAAAATATAAGATATAGTAATATATGCTAACTATGTAGTGTGGCATCTAAATTCCATTCTTTACATGCAATGCTCACAATTTATATATATATATATATATATATATATATATATATAAAGACCCATATGGAAAATTTGTTCAACAGGAGATAGTATGTTACACGCTGAATCGCTGATTTAACAATATACAATTACATGCACAACTCGAGTAACTAACACCTGACATGTTATTCGATAGAAAGATCTTTAACTAATTAATTACAATATATTCCAAATACATATATCACAAACGAATCTTCTAGTTGTCACAAGTTTGTTCATAGATGATGTCTTAACTGGTATTTGAAACTGCATTTAGACTTATTAATGCATTTTTAAGGCATCACAATATGTTATATGTGTTCAACTAAACTAAACTAAAAAGTTATCTGAACTTATGAATATTTAGAGTCAGTCAAACCAGACCTAAATTAAGTTAAAGCTACTGCTAAACACCCTCCCTATAGCTTCATGTAAAACTAAGGTACTTGAAAACAATAGTAAACAATAAATTTCCATAATTGCTTACCACAAAAAATACTGTAAAACCTTCATGTTATCCGATTGCAAGGTAGAAGAAGCTTTAACAAAAAAGATTAAGCTTCATACGAAAATCGTCAAAAAATAACTTCAATCACCAATCTACTTGCTCATATTCTACTTACTAATCAAACTAACTTCACCTTATCCAAAAGTACAGAACTCAATGGTATTCATCATGTAATCAATTTCAAGATGTATAATTTAACAAAAAGATCAAATATTTATACCAAAATAGTACTCCATTAGAAACAACTTCAAGTATTACCTGAGGTTTACCCGAAAACTGAGCAAGTTTCAGATTAAATCCAGAACCTTCATCTTCATCAGCATCAGCTTTCACCATTTCATTTTCACTAAAACCAACATCCTTAAACCTTTTGGTCAAAGTCCCAACATCTTCATGAACCATCTGCAAATTAACCCCTAAATCACCACCCCTGTGAACACCACTATCCACCCTTAACACAACACTATCTTCCTCATGCTTAAAACTAGGCACAGGTAAACTCATAAAAAACTGCTGAACGACACCGTTTAAATTAGCCCCAAAATCCACCCCAGCTTGACCTAATTTATTCCCAATATCAAAAATTGCAGACACACCATTGATTCCATAAGTATTATTCTGAATTACAAGCGCTAGATCTCTCGTAACAAAGTTTGGAGTAGGGAATTCAACATCAAACAGCTTGTGCGAATTAGGGTTTGGCCATGTAAATGATGGTGGATTAATTATATGTGATTGAATTAGACCTGTAACACCTTGTGTTAATCGATCGGCTAAATCTAATCCATGTCTTTGTACTTCTTCCCATGCTTCAAATGATCTCTCAACTGATGACATGTTTTATGATAATTTTGGGATTTATAATAATCTCATGAAATTGAATTAGGGCTTTATTATAAAATATGTGATGTGATTTGGTTGAGTAGTGTTTAATGAAATGAATTAGTGTGGAAGAAGATAGATTGTTGATGTTGATTTTAAATACAGAGTGAGTGAATTGTAATAATTGTGGAAATGAGTATAAAGACCAGATATTGCAATTTTTGGTAATTTTATGTGTGCTGAGTTTTCTTCATTTTTAAGAAAGATGAATTAATTTATGGGGTACTCTTCTTCTCGCGATTTTTTTTTTTTTATTTTTTTATTTTTTAAAGTTTGCTGACTTTTTTTTTTTTTTTTAGAAGGTGATTTTTTTGAAAGATAGAAAATTTTATTAGAAGCCTATAAGAAGCGAGCAAAAAGAACAATACAAGGCTAAGAAGGAAGAAAAAACGCAGCTCCAATAACAAATAAAGCATCACAACAAACACTAAAGGCTACAAAATATAAAAGAATTAAAATTAAACTATAGAGCAAATCGGATCCGGCCCTCCATTCTTCAAAGCTATACCTGACCATCTGTGATCTGCTTGTTAATCAAAAGAATGATAAAGTCTTGAGATTCGCCATAAGATCTTCTTTTAGAATTGAATTTCTTGGGATGGGGGGTGAGTGCGCCACTTTATTTAGTCATTTTCAAATCAACCATGGAAGAATGAACCTTGTTGCTAAAAAAGTTTTGCTAGCGTTTGACGAATCAAGAATATTGATCAAACGTATTTCTGTGACCCGGTAATGAGATAGTTCCTGGTAATGAGACGGTTCTCGGTAATGTACTTGAGTGCTAAGTGTTGGGTGAGTGTTTGGGGATTGGATATTCACTCTCCTGTCCGGATACCATGAATAACCTAGTTAGAGATGAGAAGCTTTAATGGGTGGCGCACAACCAAGCTAGATGTATTCGACTCGCATATGGACCGAGTGAGTGAGTTGACTATCGAGTGAATATCTAGAGAGAGAAAGTATCAACTCTCATGATTTGGCTAATTATGTGTGTCGCATAGTGTCTTTCTTGAGATTTGCAGTAACATACTTATAGGCAAATACTGTGGTTTAGTATTGTTCATGAACCTGATCATGTTGACGTGTCATTCCTTTCTGGGATGGCCAACATTGGTAATTGGGGTCAAGCTTCTTAGACCATATTCATTGGTTTTACGTGGCACACTATTAACACGTGTACGCACTGCCATTGGTAAGGCTTATGTGACGTCATTGTCTTGTACTGTGCTTATGTGTAAACATTGTCGTAACTTGTGAGCAGTGGACCGTGAACCTGTCACTGAATATTTCTGTATTCAGTCTTACTAATGGTCAGGATAGTGACGTCATCTATACGTCGATCCGGGAGCCATATGTAACGACCCGGCTTTTTCGACTTGCTTTTGTGCCTTGTGTTTTTGCGAAACTGCGTATTTGTGCGTACTGTGTTACTTTATACTCTGGAAACTTGATTTACGTGGTTTACTTCCATTTATATGTTAAAACGTGCCTTAGAGTACGTAGGATACATAACTTGATCATTGGAAGCCTTTATAACCGTTAGTGTTATTTGACGTTTCGAATAAACTGTGAGCTTGCGCGCACGTTTAACTTTTGTCATAATCGGAATATTATGACTGCGAAATATTAATTATTATTTTATAATAATAATTACCTGGGTTTTTGGATGCTTAATTACGCGTAGTAATTTAATTATGCACAATAGTTAGTCTTGTTGGACTTTCTACCTTGTTGGGCTCAAGCCCACCCTACTCTAGCTAGTGACCCAATTAATTAGCCCTTGTCCATGTCATCAATCCTTGTCAAATTCCTTACTTATAAATACTAGCCCTTGTCCATGTCATCAATCCTTGTCAAATTCCTTGCTTATAAATACTAGCCCTTGTCCATGTCATCGATCCTTGTCAAATTCCTTGCTTATAAATACTAGCCCTTGTCCATGTCATCAATCCTTGTCAAATTCCTTGCTTATAAATACTAGCCATTTACCTCTCATTCAAATCACTTGCTCATTTGGTTTTCAGACACACTTGTTCTTTCTTTCTTCCCTTTCTAGTATTGCTTGTTGACGACCTTTCGGACCGACTTACTACTTGCGTACTTTCATTACCGACTTTACCACTTTTATCACTGTGAGTTATAGCATTCCCTTTTTACTTTAACTTATTTTGGGAACTGAGAATACATGCGGATTTTATGTTTTACATACTAGGCACGAGTACTTAAACTTATATATGTGTGGGTTATACAACGGCATAAACATTCCCTTTAGCTCGGTAACGTTTAATCATTGGTTTTTGAACCATGAACGCGAATCTTAGATATGGATCCATAGGGTTTGACATCCCCACTCGGGCTAGTCGCGCTAGCATTTAACGAGTGTTTAATACTTTGTAGACATACGCACTTGCCAAGTGTACTTTCAGGGGGTATAAACGTTAAGTTAGTTACCGAGTGCCCACGGTTATACATATACTTTATCATACTGATTTGAATTACTGATTTGAATTACTGATTTGAAACGCTTGTTTGAAGCACTGAAATCTCGTGGCCTACATTACATTACTGAATACAAACAAACTATAGCTCACCAACATTCGTGTTGACTTTTTAAGCATGTATTTCTCAGGTGTTTAGACGTTGTTGCTTCTGCTATTAGCCTTGCTGTTCTAGTCTCGGTGTATAGACTTGCTGTTACAGACTTGCTGTGTTAGACTTCCGCTGCATTACTTAGAGATGTCTCAAGCATGAAACTTTTACTTTGCATTCCCAACTTATGTTATTTTCAAAACAATAGCTTTGTAATGACCTTAGTATCATGTACTCATGTTAATGTTTCCTATTCATCTTTTGTAAAACGTTATCTGTTCATGAATGCAAAACTGGTTTTCAAACAGCATATAGTGTTTGACCTTGTAATGATCCTGTTGTTGATGTACCGTACACGATGATTTTGTACGAGGCGTCACACCATATGCTGGCTTCGATGTACTTGTTGTCTTTTGCTTGTGACAGCTTCCTTATTTGGATTATGACTCGTTACTAATCGGACTGATAATGCTAAAAACGAACATAAATTTCATAGCATTATCCCTCAAGAAAGACAAGCTTTTAGTTGCAATTGTTCTATTTACAAGTAATATTCGTTTAAATAATAAAAGGTGAAGACAAAAGACAGATTCGACGAATTGAAGACGCAAACGACCAAAAAGCTCAAAAGTACAAAGTACAATTAAAGTGGTTCAAATTATTGATGAGAAACATCTCAAAATTACAAGAGTACAAGACGCAAAACGCAAAATACAAGATATTAAATTGTACGCAAGGACGTTCGAAAATCCGGAACCGAGACCAAAGTCAACTCTCAACGCTCGACGCAACGGACCTAAAATTACAAGTCAACTATGCACATGAATATAATATAATATATAATTAATTCTTAAAATTAATATATATATATATATATATATATATATATATATATATATATATATATATATATATATATATATATATATATATATATTATTATATATTATAAACGTCGGCAAGCTAGGAAACAAGCTCTTGTGAGCTGGAAAAAGGGGCCATGCGATCGCATGGCCTGGAAGAACAAATTCCATGCGATCGCATGGCAGTAGGTGGCTGGCCACATCCTATAAATTTCGCAGTTTGGTGATCAGTTTTATATATCTTTCCTCTATCTCTCACTCGTATAATATATACTACATATATTATAATTTTAATTTTAATTTTAATTTTAATTCTAATAATAAGGGTATGTTAGCGAATGTTGTAAGGGTGTAAGTCGAAATTCTGTCCCTGTAACGCTACGCTATTTTTAATCATTGTAAGTTATGTTCAACCTTTTTAATTTAATGTCTCGTAGCTAAGTTATTATTATGCTTATTTAATACTGAAGTAATCGTGATGTTGGGCTAAATATTAAAATTGGGTAATTGGGCTTTGTACCATAATTGGGGTTTGGACAAAAGAACGACACTTGTGGAAATTAGACTATGAGCTATTAATGGGATTTATATTAACTAAATGATACCTCTTTAATTTAATATATAGACTTATAATTTGACGTATTTATATATAACCACATACGCTTGACTGGGCACGGTGGGCGGGATATCTATAAATACCAATAATTGTTCATTTTACCGGACACGGAACTGGATTAATAGTTAATAGACTTGTTGAAACAGGGGTGGATTACATTCAAGGGTAATTGGTGTAATTGTTAACAAAGTAGTAAAACCTTGGTTTACACGCAGTCGATAACCTGGTGTATTCATTAAACAAAGTATTACGACCTTGTTACAATTCGAATCCCCAATTAGTTGAAATATTTGACTTCGGGAATAAGAATAATTTGACGAAGACTTTCGCACTTTATGATTATGATTGATGGACTATTATGGACAAATCCGTATGGACATATCGAATAATCCAGGACAAAGGACAATTAACCCATGGGAATAAACTAAAATCAACACGTCAAACATCATGATTACGGAAGTTTAAATAAGCATAATTTATATATTTCATATTTAATTGCACTTTTAATTATCGCACTTTTATTTATTGTCATTTTATTTAATTGCATTTTTAATTATCGTACTCTTTAATTATAGCAATTTTATTTTATCGCAATTTTATTTATCGCAATTTCATTATCGTTATTTACTTTACGCTTAAAATTAAGTTATATTTATTTTTAATATTTTACATTAGGTTTTAACTGCGACTAAAGTTTTAAAAATCTACAAACCGGTCATTAAACGGTAAAAACCCCCTTTTTATAATAATAATATTACTTATATATTTTTGTATTTTTACAAATATAGTTTTTAAAAATATAGCGTTAAGCTTGTTTAAAAAGATCCCTGTGGAACGAACCGGAATTACTAAAAACTACACTACTGTACGATTAGGTACACTGCCTATAAGTTTTGTAGCAAGGTTTAGGTATATCCACTCTATAAATTAATAAATCACTTGTGTAAAATTGTATCGTATTTAATAGTATTTCCTTGTAAAATTTAATAGTATTTTATACTCCTTCGCTTTAACATCAAGTATTTTTGGCGCCGCTGCCGGGGACACTAAAACGCCGAAAGTGAAACGCTATATATATAAAAAAAAAATTAGTTTACTTTTGTAAAAATACGTTTTTGTAAAAATATGTTTTTGTAAAAATACGTTTTAATACAAAAATATAAAAAGAAAAACAAAATAAAGTATATATTTTTAAGAATTGTTTAAAATACATAAATTATAAAGTACTTTTATTTTCTATTTTAGTTTTTAAAATTTAAGTTTTTTTATTTTATATAAATAATTTATATAATTATAAAAATATATATATATATATAAAAATCACGAGGCCTAGTACTGTAGCAGCCCAAAGTCTGGCCCGAAACCCTAGCTCATACGATCGCATGAGCCCGAAGGCAAAACTTCATGCGACCGCATGAAGCTGTCTGACACGCCACAGTTGATCCCTTCCAGCAATAATTACGGAGTATAATATTATTATTATTAAAACCCTAATTAGGGTTTAATTTTAAATTAATTAAGTTTAGTTTTTATTATTTAATTTGTATTTTAAGTATTAATTAGTTTTAATAAATTATAAAATTAATAGTCTTATAAAATAAATAATATAAAAATAATATTTTTATAAAAATTGTACTTTTTACAACTTTAAGTTTATTTTTATATTTTGTATCTTTTTATTCGTTTTAGCGTAATATTTGTATTTTTCGCTCGTATTTAGTTTTAAGTCATAGTTTTTGCCATAGTTATTTTTATTTTTAGATTTTTAGGCTTTGCCGTAAAATCCCTTAAGTGCTTTTTCTTTAGACTAAGATTTAGGTGTTTTAGAATTTTGCGACGCCGCTTTTATATTTTAGTACCTTTTTAAGTTATTGCCATTTGGGATATAGTTTTTCTTTTAAGCTTTAATACCTTTACACGTAACTTTTAATTTTTAGTTTTTAGACTTTTAAGTTTCAACGCGCTACATTCTTTTTATTATTTTTCGACTATTTATTTTTTGACGTTTTTCGACGCGCTCTTTTTCTTTCTTATTTCGCGACACTCTAGTTTTTAGGACTTAGAATTTTCTATTTCTTCTCTAAAATTTCTTTAAATTTCAACGAAAAATTATTTTAAGCGGTTGAATTGATTAAACATCCAAATTTTCTGCTTCGTAGTAATAGTTGGATTTGTTAGTGGCTGAGTTGTGAGCTTCCGATTTAAAGGGTTCTGGCTCCCTGCTGCATCTATTGGCTATTCGAAACGTGGGCAAAAGCAGAAAAGTCTATTAATTTGATAACTTATATAATTTTTATCTTTTATAACTAATAGGATATTCAGTGAATGCACCGAGCAAAACGTTCACGACCTTTTGTACGTTCATCACCTGTAACTCGATCAAGACATCTAGCAAATATTGTCGCCGTTGATTTTTCTTTAGAATCGTCATCCAATCGACCAAGTACTCCAATTCAAATTTCCGATAATCCATTTTTTGAACCCGACCTCACAATTGAGAATCCGGAGGATATTCAGGGACAATTCAGAGATCCTGAACCATTAATCTTTCCTCCGGAACCACCAATCATTCAAACGGAGATTGTCGAGGAACAACCCATTAAATCAGAATCCTTTAGTGATTCAGATTCAACAAATTCAATTATGGAGAATCTGGAACCTCTAAGTATGGAAGACCGAATGAGAGCTAAACGCACTGGCCAAGGTCACGCAATTACTCAACCAGACATTAATGCGCCAGATTATGAAATCAAAGGACAAATCCTACACATGGTAACTAATCAATGCTAATTTAGTGGTGCGCCGAAGGAAGATCCAAATGAACATCTTCGTACTTTTAATAGGATCTGTACTTTATTTAAAATTCGAGAAGTTGAGGATGAACAGATATATCTCATGTTATTTCCCTGGACTTTGAAGGGGAAAGACAAAGATTGGTTAGAATCGTTACCTGAAGGGGCGATTGATACATGGGACGTTTTAGTTGAAAAATTTCTTAAACAATTCTTTCCGGCATCTAAAGCCGTGAGACTTCAAGGGGAAATTGTTACGTTCACGCAAAAGCCAAATGAAACTCTATATGAGGCGTGGACAAGATTTGGAAAGTTATTGAGAGGATGTCCGCAACATGGTTTAGACACTTGTCAAATAGTACAAATATTCTACCAAGGATGCGACATCACTACAAGAAAAGACATCGATATAGCAGCTGGTGGTTCCATTATGAAGAAAATCGCAACTGATGCTTACAAAATTATTGATAACACTGCTTCCCACTCACATGAGTGGCACCAAGAAAAAGATATCATTAGATCATCTAAAGCAGCTAGAGCCGATTCTAGCCATGACTTCGATTCCATTTCCGCAAAGATAGATGCTGTCGAGAGACGAATGGAAAAGATGACTAAGGATATACACTCAATACGAATTAGTTGTGAGCAGTGTGGAGGACCACATTTGACAAAAGATTGTATTAGTATTGAACTAACAATGGAACAAAGAGAGAATGTTTCATACATAAACCAAAGGCCTGGAAATAATTATCAGAATAATTATCAACCGCCAAGACCAATCTACAATCAAAATCAGAATTATAACTGAAATGTTCCATATAACAACCAACAAGGTCCTAGCAATCAACAAATATCCAACAATACTTACAATCAGCAAAGACCTATTTTTCAAAACAAACCACCACAAACCGATGATAAAAAGCCAAATTTAGAAGATATGATGTCGAAGCTAGTTGAATCTCAAACTCAGTTTTTCACATCTCAGAAACAAACCAATGAACAAAATGCTCAAGTATTTAGAAATCAACAAGCTTCTATTCAAAATTTGGAACAAGAAGTGAGTAACCTAGCAAGGTTGATAGGTGAAAGAAAACCGGGAAGTTTACCTAGTGATACAAATACTAACCCCCGGAATGAAACAGCTAAAGCCATTACCACAAGAAGTGGTATTACACTTAAACCACTTGAAATGCCTGTAATTTCTGATGAAGCTATTTCTACTCCACAAGAACCACAATCTGAACAAGATAAGGAAAAAGAACCGGTAGTTGAAAAGGTTAATGAAGATAACACAGTTAAGGCTAAACCTTATGTTAAACCATACCAACCACCACTTCCTTACCCGAGTAAAATGAGAAAAGAGTGACTTGAAGCCGAGCAATCCAAATTCTTGGATATGTTTAAACAGATAAATGTCAATCTTCCTTTCATTAATGTAATTTCAGGAATGCCTAGATATGCTAAATTTCTGAAAGATCTAATCACAAATAGAAAGAAAATGGAAGAACTCTCGGCTGTTACTATGAATGCTAATTGTTCTGCAGTGCTTTTGAATAAGATACCAGATAAATTATCAGATCCAGGAAGTTTCACGACTCCATGTTTTCTGGGTAGTCTTAGTTCAATAGAAGCATTGGCAGACTTAGGTGCTAGTATAAATCTAATGCCGTATTCACTATACGCTAAACTAGACCTTGGAGAATTGAAACCAACACGAATAAGTATACAACTAGCTGATCGATCAGTAAAATATCCTAGAGGGATAATGGAGAACATGCTAGTTAAAGTTGGTACCTTAGTATTTCCAGTAGATTTTGTTATTCTGGACATGGAAGAAGATTCTCGAGTTCCTCTCATATTAGGAAAACCATTATTAAACACGGCTAAAGCAATAATAGACGTGTTCAGTAAGAAACTGACCTTAAGTATAGAGGACGAGAGTGTTACCTTTTCAGTTGATAGAGCCATGCAATAACCGCAATCTGCAGATGATACATGTTATTATATTCAAACTATACATTCACATGCAGAATTGTTAGAAGAATTTTCAGAATTACAAGGAACAGGAGAATGTTCTTTAGGAGAAGGAACTGAACCAATTGATGAAACTGAAATGTTAGCTACACTTATGGCTAATGGATATAAACCAACAACAGAAGAAATTCAAATGCTAAAAGAAGAAGACAGATATCGATATAAACCATCGATAGAAGAACCACCGACATTAGAGTTAAAGCCGCTTCCAAACCATTTGGAATATGCTTATTTACATGGTGAAACTGAATTACCTGTAATAATATCGTCTTCTCTTACTGAAAATGAAAAATCTCAACTCATTTCTGTGCTAAAAGCTCATAAACCAGCTATTGCATGGAAGATTCATGATATTAAAGGAATAAGTCCTTCGTATTGCACACATAAAATCCTTATGGAAGAAGGTCATAAAACGTATGTGCAACGCCAAAGAAGACTAAATCCTAATATGCAAGATGTTATTAAGAAAGAAATTATTAAACTGCTTGATGCAGGTTTAATTTATCCAATTTCTGATAGTCCATGGGTAAGCCCAGTTCAATGCGTACCTAAGAAGGGTGGCATGACTGTCATCACAAATGAGAAAAATGAGCTTATTCCTACTAGGACTGTAACAGGATGGCGTGTTTGTATTGATTATAGAAAATTAAATGACGCCACCAGAAAAGATCACTTTCCCTTACCTTTCATTGATCAAATGTTGGAAAGATTAGCCGGAAATAGTTACTATTGTTTTCTTGATGGTTTTTCCGGATATTTTCAAATTCTAATAGCACCCGAGGACCAAGAGAAAACCACATTCACGTGCCCTTATGGTACTTTTGCTTACAAACGCATGCCATTTGGACTTTGCAACGCCCCTGCAACCTTTCAAAGGTGCATGATGGCGATTTTTCACGACATGATAGAAGAATGCATGGAAGTTTTCATGGATGACTTTTCAGTCTTCGGTGATACTTTTGAATCATGTTTAGTTAATCTTGAACGAATGCTTATTAGATGTGAACAATCAAATCTAGTTCTTAATTGGGAGAAATGCCATTTCATAGTTAAAGAAGGCATCGTTCTTGGTCATAAAATTTCAAAGGAAGGAATTGAAGTGGATAGAGCTAAAGTAGATGTAATTGCTAAACTTCCACATCCCACCAATGTTAGAGGAGTTAGGAGTTTTTTAGGGCATGCCGGTTTTTACCGACGTTTCATAAAAGATTTTTCTAAAATTGCCACTCCTATGAATAAACTCCTAGAAAAGGATGCTCCATTCATCTTTTCAGATGAATGCATTAAATCCTTTAATATTCTTAAAGAGAAACTCACTAATGCACCGATCATGATAACACCAAATTGGAATTTACCGTTTGAACTTATGTGTGATGCAAGTGATTTTGCAATGGGATCCGTTTTAGGACAAAGGATTGAAAAACGATTTCAACCTATTTATTATCCTAGTAAGACGTTACAAGGAGCACAAACAAACTATACAACTACTGAAAAAGAACTCCTTGCTATTGTCTTTGCTTTTGACAAATTTCGTTCATATCTCGTTCTAGCTAAAACGGTGGTCTATACCGACCATTATGCTCTTAGATACCTATTTTCGAAACAAGATGCCAAACCACGATTAATCCGTTGGATCTTACTCTTACAAGAGTTTGATATTGAAATCCGAGACAAAAAGGGAGCTGAAAATCGCGCAGCTGATCATCTTTCTCGTCTTGAAAATCCTGAATTAGAAGTTCTAAATGAATCCGCAATACAAGACAACTTTCCTGATGAATATCTATTGAAGATAGATTATAATGAAATTCTATGGTTTGCAGACTATGCAAACTATTTAGTATGTGGATTTCTTGAAAAAGGATTGTCGTACCAAAAACGAAAGAAATTCTTTAGTGATATAAAACACTATTTCTGGGAAGATCCACATTTGTTTAAAAGTTGTCCCGATGGAATAATACGCCCATGTGTATTCGGAGATGAAGCTAGTCAAATCTTAAACCATTGTCACACAGGACCAACAGGAGGGCATTATGGGCCTCAGCTCACAGCAAGAAATATTTACGATGCTGGATTCTATTGGCCTACAATTTTCAAAGACGCACACCTTCTTTGCAAATCCTGTGATGCTTGTCAAAGGGCCGGAAAAATAAGTCAACGTGATGAAATGCCACAAAATGTCATTCAAGTATGTGAAGTATTTGACGTTTGGGATATTGACTTTATGGGTCCATCTCCAAAATCTCATAATAATCTCTACATTCTCGTTGCCATTGATTATGTATCTAAATGGGCGGAAGCACAAGCTCTCCCAACTAACGATGCACGAGTTGTAGTCAACTTTTTAAAATGTCTTTTTGTAAGGTTCGGAACACCGAAAGCTTTAATAAGTGATCGGGGTACTCATTTTTGTAACAATCAACTTGAGAAAGTTCTCAAAAGATATGGAGTAACTCATAAAATCTCCACTGCTTATCATCCACAGACAAGTGGACAAGTTGAAAATACCAATCGAGCTTTAAAACATATTCTAGAGAAAACCGTAGGATCAAATCCGAAGGAATGGTCCATGAAATTGGAGGATGCACTCTGGGCTTTTAGAACAGCCTACAAAACTCCAATTGGAACCACACCTTTTAGACTCGTTTACGAAAAAGCATGTCATCTTCCAGTAGAAATTGAACACAAAGCATTTTGGGCTTTGAAGACATGTAATCTTGATTTACATGAAGCTGGACGTCTACAATTAAGTCAACTAAACGAATTAGAAGAATTAAGACACGAAGCATATGAAAATTCGTTAATCTATAAGGAAAGAACGAAGAAATGGCATGATAAAAGAATCAGAAGTTCAAAATAATTTAAAAAAGGAGACAAATTTCTTCTTTTCAATTCACGATTCAAGCTATTTCTTGGAAAATTGAAATCAAGATGGTCTGGACCATTCATAGTCAAAAGAGTTTTCCCATACAGAACAGTAGAGTTAATAAATTCAAATGGGATTGAATTTAAAGTTAATGGTCACAGAGTTAAACATTACGTACATGATCCGATGAAAGTTGACAACGAAGTTAATCACAATTTCAACACCACATCTAACTAAGTGTGGGGAGGTTCGAATCTTTTTAGGGTGATATGTATTTCTGTTAGAGTTAGATATTCTGTTTTCGTGTAGTCTTCGAGAATGGAATCCGAATGGTCTTTCCCTAACAGACCCTAAAGAACTAGTCTTCTCCCCCCATTCTGATTTTTTATTTTTATTTAGGTTTTACGAGATGAAGAATTCCTTTGATTTAAACCATGGTCTAATGCTACACGCTTTGATTACTAAACGTAATAATGACACCCTTCCGAGTGACCTGGTGTCAGTAATAAGAGCCAAATTGGACGGAGTAAGAAAAGAACGCAGGAACGATCATAATAAGTTATATTTTGGTAAAGGAAAATCAAAATCCGCAGCGAAAAGAAGAGCACGACACCTTGAAAGATGTCACAAATGCGGAAAATGGTCACACGAAGGAAAATGCTCGACGAATCAGACATATTCCAATACCGAGTTCGTTACTTTATGCAGAGAAGGATCGTTCATATGTTTAGAAGAAAAATCGTTGAATGCTCGAGGTTACGCCTATCTAGCTATGGAAAATCAATTAGTCCGACTATATTATGAGTGGGCTAAAGCAGGTCACTGAGAATTCTATCTCACAAGTAAGTATGTACAGTTTTATTTTTATTTTATTGTTTTTAACCTTTTGATAATAAACGCTAAATCGTTCGCTATAAAGTATTAAATTGGTATTCAATAAAATTAGGTATGCGTAACCGAAATTATTGATATCATACAAAAATTTATTACATCACTGCGAAATTTACCGTTTATTCTTAAGGTATAAATATCTTTAATCAATCAACCCAAAATATTTCAAAAATTCGTCAGGAGTAAAACTAGGTAATATATCCGAAATTACTTTACCAAAAAGAGGGGCGTATATTTTTGATAATATTTGATTGATTAAAGTGGGATAAAAGACCAAAAAGATTTTTAATTTTATTTTTTCTTTGTTTTTAAAATTAATATTAAAATAATATTGTAAACTTTTTAAAATTAATATATTTAAGTTTGTAAATATTTGAAAATTTTATGTGTTTAAAATAAGTTTGTATGTTTAAAAACAAAAATTTTAATATAAAGTTTGTATTAATAATATGAATTTTTAATTTTATGCATTTTAAATTTAAGTTTGGTGTGAATTTAAAAAAAAAATTTACTTTATTTCGTTAAGTTAAAAATATGATTTTTAAAATTCGTCGTGAGTTGAAAACTAGGTCGTTGAACCGAAATTGCTCTACCCAAGGGAGGGACGAGAACTTTTATTATCATTATCTTTAACCTTATTGAATTAAAGTATGCCAAAAACATTTAAAAAACCCAAAACTCTTTACTTTTAAAACCGCGCTTTGAATTGACAAATTTTAAAATTTTGTCGAAGGACAGACTAGGACAACGATCCGAAACGCCCTCATCCTAAAAAGAAACAAAATTTTAATTTTTAATTAATTATATGTTTCATTAGTATAAGATTTTTATTTAAAAAAAAAACAAGCAAAATGTTACTGTACCCGAACCCCATGCGATCGCATGGGATTTGGCCTTCAGGACCATGCGATCGCATGGTGCTGGATTTCAGGCCAGGAACAAAAACTCAGCGAGTTCTGCTCTGCAACACTCCACACACACATACACGAGCACTCTCCAAAAATCTCTCAAATTTCATCATTTTTTCACCAAATTTCTTGCTACAATCCACTCTAAACATGAAATTGTTCAGAAGTTTATCAAGAAAGGTAACAATTACATCCCTAAACCTCTTTAAATTTGATTTTTAGTGTTCTTGAGCTATATTTTTCCTAATTTGATTTTGTTAATTTCTAGTGTAATTAGAGTTAAATTGTTAGTATTTTATACATGTATAACCTAGATTGATGCTATTTAACATGATTTGAAGCCAAAAACTTCAAAATTTTTAGAAATCTAGGGTTTGTGTTCTTGAGCAATTTGGGGCTTTTTGATATAAACAGGTTATGGCCGATTTTTTTCATGAATTATTGCTAAATTAAGTAGTGTAACATGTTTAGGTAGCTAAATTATTTAAACTTTGATCCTAAACATGATTTTTGAGAATTAAAGTGGACTTTTTAGGTCCAAAATTCATGAACTTGATTAATTTGATGTAAATGTCATTTAAAACTTGTTTAATTGCTAGTAATGGTTGTTTTAACATGTTATTTGAGTTGAATGCTTATGAACTTTGTAAACATTTTTATTTATGCTTATTTGAAAAAGTGTAGAATTGTTAAAATTGTGAAAATGCGTATAAGTTTAAGTTTGATTTAACATGTTATTGTAATTATGTTAATTTGTTATTTTGCTAACACTAATGCATATTTGGATGCACAAATTTTGTGTTTAATGTGTTTTGCAGAGATTTACTAATACTGAAACTGGAGGTTCATCATCATCATCTAGACGACCTGCTCCAGAACCTGAACCAGAAATGCAATATGAACCTGAACCGGAGCAACAACAGGAACCACAACAATAGCCTGATCAACACGTACCTTATTATGATCCGCTACAATTTGTTGATGCCTTCATAGTATTTCCGATACATCCACCAGTAGAATACCCAACAATTCCTGAACACACGTTGCATCCTAATCTGAGATTCGATAGAAGCTGGAGAGATTACCCATCATATCAAAGTAACAAATTCAAACTGCTACCGAAAAATGTAGAGGTGCCAAGGGTAATCGATTGGGATCCTTTGGAAAGGGTCCAACTAGCTAACTCAGTTAGGGAGCATCTGATCCAAAGGTATGGCAGTTCTTCTTTTCACGATTGGAAACGTTTATTCACCATCCGTAGACCTGTATATAAGGAATGGTGTGTTGAGTTGATTAGTACTATAGCATTAAATACAGATGTAGATAGGTTAGATGATAGAAGTTTTCTTAGATTTATACTTGGTCGTAGGATGTACAGGATGTCCATGCTGGACATGGCCAGGGCTTTACAGATATATACTCCTGGTGAATTACTACTACCCGATTGTATAAATTTGATTTATCGTGGTGAAAGGGTAGATAGGAATTTTGACGCGAACGCCGTCTGGAGGCGTATGTCAAACTATAATGTTTTTACGCTGGGAGGAAAACACTCCTACTTACATATTAACAAAGCCGAACTTCGTATAATTCATAGATTTCTGGCTAACTCGATTACACAGAGAGGTCACAATAAAGAGAAAATGACCTTACATGATTTATTTTACCTAAAGTGTATTCGAGACCCAAGAAGCTTTGTTAATATCCCCTACTGTGTTGGTTTTTATTTATCAAAAATGGTGGAAGGAATACAGGAAGGGGGGATAATAGGAGGAGGTATTTTTGTTACTCTCATTGGAGAGTATTTAGGTGTAGATAGGGACCAAGGGGGTCCACTTTTGAAATGTAGGGAACAGGTTGAGCCTTTAGGATTGAAGGTCTATCAGGGTGCTAAGGTATTAAAGAGCAGACGCAACCAGCCAGTACCCTATGAAGGTAGTCATCCTCAGGAAGAGAGAGTTTTAGATGAGGAAATGGAGGAGGCGGATGACATTAGGGATGTCATTAGGGAAGCTATGACTGACGTCTACCAGCGTGTCGATGAGGTAGATATGACAAACGCGGAGAGATTTCGTCGGATGGAGCAGTGGCAAGCCCGGAATGATTACGAGCATTCCAGGCAACGACAGCATGATAGATGGGACTATCATCAGCGTCAGATTATGAGCCGGCTGTCACCTCAGGATCACTACGTCCCAACCCAACCCGCTTACTATCCTCCACACCAGCCCGAGATGAGACCACCATATACTCTCTACGACCCTAACCAGACCTACCAGTACACCTATCACCAACCATGGAACCCGGACGACGACATAAACTGGAACCCCTATCCAGATTGATATAGTTCCTGTTGGTGATTTCTATGATTTTTATCTTTTTATGATTTTTATTTATGTTTAAACATATGATATTGTGATACATTAATGTATTGTTTAATATTTTTATTATTTTGTACTAATATTTCATATTTGATTTGAAAGTGGAATTTTAAGTCCCATTTCAAATTACCATGCATGTTTATATTTGTATGTATGTATATTGTCAATTGTACACAACAGGGTAAAACAACGCATTTTCAATGACTGGCATTAAGTTCAGCAAAAGCTAGTACTTTTGACGACAAAACGAAAAACAAAAGTGATGTAACAACAAGACGGAATGAACAAATGATGTGCACAATTTATCATTCAACAAACAAACGCCAATATTTTGTAAACTTTGGTAAAATTTAATCATTTTTCTACGCTAATCACCCTCAATAATTTAAATTGTTACTTTGCAAATGAGGGCATTGCAAGATCTTAAGTGTGGGAAGGGGTTAAATTCTTTCGGATTTTTAATTTTAAATTTAAACACTTGGTTACCATTAAAAATACTAGTAAAGCAGTAGTTGTATTAGAATCTAGTGCTCTCTGATAATAAAGAAAACAGCCCTAGTCTTATATACTGACTACCCAATTCTAGTAAAATTTTCAAAATTTTCAATTAAATGAATTCAAAATCATGTTTATACATATTTAGGAACGATAAAACTAGGTGTTAACACCGAAATTATTGTTACCTCGGAAAGGACATAAATTGAGAAACAAACTAAAATGTTAGAATTCATTTAAAATGGAATAGAGGGCAATAAAAAGGCAAAGAAAGGAAAATAAAAGCCAAGTGTGGGAAAAATTTACCAAGTTATTTTGAACATATATCACATATTTTTGTACAAATAACTGAAGATGCTTTTGCTTTAGACTAAACTAATCAGTTTTACCCGATTTACTGTAATATATTTGAAAGAAAGATGGATCTACACGATGAATCAATTCCATCATTAAAAGGAAGTAAAGTCTTCCGAAAAAGACACACGCTTCTTGATTTAGGTCATGAAGTTGTCGTCCAGACCAGCTGTAGGTTGACGAAAAATCTAGAAAAGTCATCTCTAAAATCAGCAACAAATCCACGGACCTCAGCATCAAACAGGGTCGCCAAGTGGTCAGACTTATCCTAACCATGAGAGGATCTGTCTCGTAAAATGGGGAGGGCGCCGTGCAAATTAGCTTGATAAGACTAATGAATCAGATCCCCAGAAAGGATAATCTCCTTAAAGATTAAAAATCAGCTTTTAAGACTGATATTACTCAATCCTTGAGATTGATCTTAAAGATTGAGAATTACAAACTCATGGAATTCGATGATATCTAAACTCGAGCTTGAATGAAAAAATATTTTGATCAAAATTACAAACCGATTTGTTTTCTGAAAAACCCATTTTTAATGCGTTCATTACCATTGAACGTAAAATCCTAGGAATTCACCTGGAATTCATCAGGTCACCTGAACCAAATCGGGTGTTAACCGTAAGAACGATGGTTGCATAGTTAGAGATGAGAAGCTTTAATGGGTGGCGCATAACCAAGCTAGATGTATTCGACTCGCATATGGACCGAGTGAGTGAGTTGACTATTGAGTGAATATCTAGAGAGAGAAAGTATCAACTCTCATGATTTGGCTAATTATGTGTGTCGCATAGTGTCTTTCTTAAGATTTGCAGTAACATACTTATAGGCAAATACTGTGGTTTAGTATTGTTCATGAACCTGATCATGTTGATGTGTCATTCCTTTCTGGGATGGCCAACATTGGTAATTGGGGTCAAGCTTCTTAGACCATATTCATTGGTTTTACGTGGCACACTATTAACACGTGTACGCACTGCCATTGGTAAGGCTTATGTGACGTCATTGTCTTGTACTGTGCTTATGTGTAAACATTATCGTAACTTGTAAGCAGTGAACCGTGAACCTGTCACTGACTATTTCTGTATTCAGTCTTACTAATGGTCAGGATAGTGACGTCATCTATACGTCGATCCGGGAGCCATATGCTGGCTTCGATGTACTTGTTGTCTTTTGCTTGTGATAGCTTCCTTATTTGGATTATGACTCGTTACTAATCGGACTGATAATGCTAAAAACGAACATATATTTCATAGCATTATCCCTCAAGAAAGACAAGCTTTTAGTTGCAATTGTTCTATTTACAAGTAATATTCGTTTAAATAATAAAAGGTGAAGACAAAAGACAGATTCGACGAATTGAAGACGCAAACGACCAAAAATCTCAAAAGTACAAAGTACAATTAAAGTGGTTCAAATTATTGATGAGAAACGTCTCAAAATTACAAGAGTACAAGACGAAAAACGCAAAATACAAGATATTAAATTGTACGCAAGGACGTTCGAAAATCCGGAACCGGGACCAAAGTCAACTCTTAATGCTCGACGCAACGGACCTAAAATTACAAGTCAACTATGCACATGAATATAATATAATATATAATTAATTCTTAAAATTAATATATATATTATATTATATATTATAAACGTCGGCAAGCTAGGAAACAAGCTCTTGTGAGCTGGAAAAAGGGGCCATGCGATTGCATGGCCTGAAAGAACAAATTCCATGCGATCGCATGGCAGTAGGTGGCTGGCCACATCCTATAAATTTCGCAGTTTGGTGATCAATTTTATATATCTTTCCTCTATCTCTCACTCGTATAATATATATATATATATATATATATATATATATATATATATATATATATATATATATATTATAATTTTAATTTTAATTTTAATTTCAATTTTAATTCTAATAATAAGGGTATGTTAGCGAATGTTGTAAGGGTGTAAGTCGAAATTATGTTCGTGTAACGCTACGCTATTTTTAATCATTGTAAGTTATGTTCAACCTTTTTAATTTAATGTCTCGTAGCTAAGTTATTATTATTCTTATTTAATACCGAAGTAATTGTGATGTTGGGCTAAATATTAAAATTGGGTAATTGGGCTTTGTACCATAATTGGGGTTTGGACCAAAGAACGACACTTGTGGAAATTAGACTATGAGCTATTAATGGGTTTTATATTAACTAAATGATACCTCTTTAATTTAATATATAGACTTATAATTTGACGTATTTATATATAACCACATACGCTTGACTGGGCACGGTGGGCGGAATATCTATAAATACCAATAATTGTTCATTTTACCGGACACGGAACTGGATTAATAGTTAATAGACTTGTTGAAACGGGGGTGGATTACATTCAAGGGTAATTGGTGTAATTGTTAACAAAGTAGTAAAACCTTGGTTTACATGCAGTCGATAACCTGGTGTATTCATTAAACAAAGTATTAAGACCTTGTTACAATTCGAATCCCCAATTAGTTGGAATATTTGACTTCGGGAATAAGAATAATTTGACGAAGACTTTCGCACTTTATGATTATGACTGATGGACTATTATGGACAAATCCGTATGGACATATCGAATAATCCAGGACAAAGGACAATTAATCCATGGGAATAAACTAAAATCAACACGTCAAACATCATGATTACGGAAGTTTAAATAAGCATAATTTATATATTTCATATTTAATTGCACTTTTAATTATCGCACTTTTATTTATTGTCATTTTATTTAATTGCATTTTTAATTATCGTACTCTTTAATTATAGCAATTTTATTTTATCGCAATTTTATTTATCGCAATTTCATTATCGTTATTTACTTTACGCTTAAAATTAAGTTATATTTATTTTTAATATTTTACATTAGGTTTTAACTGCGACTAAAGTTTTAAAAATCGACAAACCGGTCATTAAACGGTAAAAACCCCCTTGTTATAATAATAATATTACTTATATATTTTTGTATTTTTACAAATATAGTTTTTAAAAATATAGCGTTAAGCTTGTTTAAAAAGATCCTTGTGGAACGAACCAGACTTACTAAAAACTACACTACTGTACGATTAGGTACACTGCCTATAAGTGTTGTAGCAAGGTTTAGGTATATCCACTCTATAAATAAATAAATCACTTGTGTAAAATTGTATCGTATTTAATAGTATTTCCTTGTAAAATTTAATAGTATTTTATACTCCTTTGCTTTAACATCACGGACATTAATTGGTTAATGGATTCTGTTTGGTGTGAGCTTCGAGTAATTATTTATAGGTACCGGATATGATATTCGGTGCGTGTATCATTAAGTCCCCCAGTTCGATAGTGCTACTATGCAAGTGGTGGCGTTACCGAACTAAAAATCATTGCTATAGCCCCATAGGTCTGCACTGAAACCTTCCTGAGTTGACGTGCACTTAATGCTTTGTCCTGGATTTGACGGCTATTTTTTGAAATCATTACGGTTTGTTGGTAACGCGCCTTTTCAGTTGTTAGTGCTAGGCACTAAAAGTAATTAATTGATTCCCTCCTTTGATTCATACCTTACACGTGTATGATTTGGATTATGGCCCATTCCTCGGCCCGTTTTTTAATTTGCATATTAATATTCATTTCTTGCTTTTCATTTATTTTGTACGCTCTCCAAATCTTCAAAGCATTCTTGAGTTTTTTCGATTGCATTCCTTCTTTCGACAGTCGTTGAATTCTTCCATCATCTTAAGGTTAGGTTTTATACACGGAATGCATCTGTGTGGAACTAGTTCTTTTTCTTAATTTGTTTATATATGTCGACGCCTCGAATAAACCATACTACATTTTGTGGTTTATGCAGCGGAACAACGTTCGGCCTAACCGTTTCATCCCGGCCTCAATCCTTATTTGGTCATGTTGTGATTTATAAGGTGGACCACTGCCAACGGGAGCTGGAATGCATCCCTTATCGGGGCAGGCTTGGCACAAATTCGGACGCGTCATGTTTATACTAGTGTGTCGTGATGTGGCATTGTGTATTGGAACTTTGGCGGTTAATAGAATGCAATTCAAATATAATGGATTAAATCATTTTAAAACTTAAATTTTCATTCCCTTCGGATAACAAGAAGATCTTACACGGAATTCCTACTACTAAGTGCTCTTGTAGGGGTGATCAATCCTCATAGAGCTAGTATTCGTATGCATGTACTTCTTTATTGAAGGCTTGATATGTGTGTACATATAAATATAACGTAGTAATCTTGTTACGCTCCCAGATATGGTTGTCCGTACTTCTCATACATCATCTTTCTGTTTGTCATCTTCTTGGATTCAAACTCTGCTGGTGTTAACTTCAGTGGGACCTTTAAAGTTTGATCACGCTCTTGCTTCTGCTCTTGCTTCTGCTCTTCTTGCCTTCTGGTGTGGCACGGGTATCCTATGGTTGCCTTTTTAGGTGATTTACTGATGTTTGCTCTTACTGGTGGCTCCCTGCACGCGGGTACCGGTTTTGATATAATTGTTGCAATCCCTTCTGGTGTCGGGAATTTCATCAAGCCATGAATGGTGGATGTGATAGCTCCAAATTTCCTCATTGTCCTCCGGCTAATTAGGGCGTTGTACTTGGACATGTTTACCATAACAAACTCCATAATTTATGAGTGCATTTTTGGATACTCCCCCAAGATTACTTCCAATATCCCTCTGATTGGTTCTATTGATGCTCCCGTAAACCCGTTGATTCTGGTTGTCATACTTCCCAGTCTTGCTCTCACGTTGCTTGAAAAACTCAAAAAGCAGTGCTTATACAAGATGTTTGCTTCACTCCCATATGGCCATTGTCTAACATATTTGTATTTATCATGTCAATTCATAATTCCTTATCTGCTTGCCCCTTGTCTTTGAGTCGTATCCTTTCATTACTTCTTTAATTATCCTTTTCCCTTCTTCCCATTCCCTTATGCCACTCGAAAGTTTTGTTCATATATGCCTTCATGAAATTCTTTCCAGGGAGTAGGTGGTTCAACTCGCCAGACTTGAGATTGCTGTAGAGACCCGTCCTAATCCATTTGGACGAATACATTACATTTGGTTACATCGCGAGGTACTTGACTTCTATATTGTCATAACCCGTCCTTAACCATAAGAACGTGTTAGATAACGTATGATTTCATTGCGAGGTATTGACCTCTATATGCGACATTTTTTTAAAGAAAAACTGCATATATTATACATTACAAACCATGATCCTTATTTTTGATACAAGCTTTGGACAAAATAAAGATGATTATCGTTTAGCGATAATCTTCGACTTACAAACTTTACAAATGATAATAACAACCCGATTTCTAGCATATTTTACAACACAAGTTCTTGGATATGCAGTCTTATTTTTGACACAAATATGCGTACGCAAGATCCTGCTTAGATTCAACATGATGCAGCGGAAGCTTCTAATTATCACCTGAGAATAGACATGTTTAAAACGTCAACATAAAGTTGGTGAAATATAGGTTTAATGCCGGCAGCGATATAAATATAGACCACAAGATTTCATATATAAACATTTTAATAAAAATATTCTAAGTGGTTGAGCACTTGGTAACCATACTTAACATTTAATCACGTCGCATATTCCCTTTATTATGAAATCTTACTACACCGTACCAAGTGTAGTCACGAAACGAAGTACTGTGCAACCGTTGAATACTGGTCGTCCAGTCCGGTTGGGGTTGTCAGGCCCGATAGATCTATCAACAGGATTCGCGTTTACAATACCGCTGTAAATAACAGTTACCAAGCTACAGGGAAGTATGCCAGTGGTACAACTCAACGTAGAATATATTTTTCAGTTACTTGTGTCCATATCGTAAAACATAAAATACATGTATTCTCATCCCGAAATATTTAGAGTTTAAAAGTGGGACTATATACTCACTGTTGTCTTGAAGATATATATAATTTGACTTGGTCTCCGGTTGATATCACGAACCTATCCATATATAATATATCAATACCTTTTCTTTTTAAACAAACGTCACATATATATACTTGTTATACTTTTAATACTTTGAATAATTCCTTAGTCCGTAGTTAGCAGTTCGTTGTTAGTAATTCAATTTTAATGGTTCATTTTTAGATGTTTAATATACCCGCAATGAAATAAATAAAACCCCCTAACGAAATAAATAAAACCCCATCGTATATGTATTGGTCGAGATTAATCTTGACCCACGGTACCGGTGTTGTCAAATGACGTGTTGCGTATATAAAGTACCGGTGTTGTCAAATGACGTGTTGCGTACAAACATGGGATCTTATGATTAATCTTCTCGTGTTGTTTGCGGGTGATCCTGAACCATATAAAATTGAATTATAAGTACATATATATAAAATATCATGTTATCTTAGAAATATGTGATTTTATTTAATTTTTCCCAATTAATCCCGAAGTTAAACAAGTCTTAGATATCCGATCTCGTTTTGGTCATAGTTTCTTCGTTACAACTCCGTTTTCGTTGATTCAACTTGTCACTTCCTTGGATCGAGTCCCTCTTTAAGACTATGAACTGTAAATACCTTAGTTTGTATTCGAAATCACAGGTCATAGGTCAAACTTTAGTGAAACTTATGAAGTTAATCATTTTCCATCATGTAAACAACCTTAAATGATTATTTTTCTAAAAATACTTATACTTTGAGTTAAATCATGAAATTTTTATGTGTTATCATATTCATAGTAAAAATCATTTTTCAAGAAAATAAACCTCCAATTCAAAGTTTAAGATGGTTTTTAATTATCCAACCCAAAACAGCCCCCGGTTGCACTCCGACGTCGTAAATTCAGTTTTTAAGGTGTTCTTTGAAAAACCAAGTTATACCTTGTTAAATTAGCATATATTTATGATATATTACAGGTCTTGAAGTATTTTAAAAGTTAAGTTAGAAGGATCTATTTAGTTTGCAAACAAGTTTGAAAATATTCAAACTATGTTCTTGTTGTTAAAATTTTATACCACAAAATAAGATAGCTATATATATATGAATCGAATAAGGTTATGAACATAGATTCTACCTCAAGTTCCTTGGACAAGGTTGCTGTAAAAGAGGAGTAAAAAGCTAGAACCAAAAGGGTGATGGAATTGGATGAAAGATTGGAAGTAAGTTTGTGTTCTTGGAAGGATTTCTTGAAGTGTTTTTGTATGGTTTTCTTATGGTGATTAAGTAAGGTTTTTGAAGCTAAATGATGGGGAAAATGCTTGGAGATGATCAAGTATGAAGTTAAGAGTATTTTGAGAGAGAAATGGAAGTGTAAGTATGAGAAAATGGGGTGAAGAAATGGTGTGCATGCATAAAAACGTTTTTAGGTTATAAAGGAAAAAAAAAAGATACCTAACTTTGTTTTCTTGCTAAATAATTCATGCTACTTGACAAATGGTTGGTTCCACATGTTTCTTAATCATTTAAGGCTGCTAAGGAGCAGATTTTTATTGGTATATACCAATAGTAAATACATCTAGAAGCTGCGTATGATACGGGTACATATACTCTAGGTATACGTATAGAAATCTTTGAGGAAACGGAACGAGGATTCAAATATAGCTATCTTTTGTAAATATACTTATATTGTTTTATGTATGTAAGCCCTTTAAAAGTGATAAAATACATATCTATACGATGCATGTATAAGTAATATAGGTTATAAGTATTTACGTCGAAAAACATTACGTATAGTTATCGTTTTGAAAACTTAAGTTAGTAGTTTTAAAATATACTTATAACTTATTGTTATTAATACAAAATGAGATATTAAAACATTCTTAGATCATGTTAAATATGTATATATACATATATATACACAAACGTATAATTATCATATGTTATATAGTTCGTGATATCATCGGTCAAACTAGACGGTCAAACGTTGTGTAAACTCTTTTCGGAAATATAAATCTCGACAATTTGGATTGCTTATCATGTTGGTAAGGTTTAATTTATGTAAATATTAATCTTATAAGTATAGAACGATCGAAAAAGTGCGGGTCGTTACATTACCTCCCAGTTAAATAAATTTCGTCCCGAAATTTTAAAATTGTACCTATTTTGCGTCATCGAGAAACAAGTGTGGATACTTTTGTTTCATCTGATCCTCTCGTTCCCAAGTAAACTCAGGACCTCTTCGAGCATTCCAACGAACCTTAACGATCGGTATGTTGCTCTGCTTGAGCTGTTTAACTTCACGGTCCATGATTTTGATTGGTTCTTCGATGAATTGTAGTTTCTCATCGACATGGATTTCTTCAAGAGGAATGGTGATATCTTCCTTTGCAAGACACTTCTTAAGGTTCGAGACGTGAAAGGTATTATGTACTCCGGCGAGTTGTTGCGGTAACTCGAGTCGATAAGCTACCGGTCCAATGCGTTCAATAATCTTGAACGGGCCTACGTACCTTGGGTTCAGTTTACCCCTTTTGCCGAAACGTATTACACCTTTCCATGGTGACACTTTTAACATAACCATGTCACCGATCTGAAACTCTAATGGTTTCCTTCGAACATCGGCGTAGCTCTTTTGGCGACTACGGGCTGTTTTCAATCTCTCCTTGATTTGTACAATCTTCTCAGTCGTTTCGTGTATGATCTCGGGACCCGTTAATTGTCGATCTCCTACTTCATTCCAATAGATAGGAGATCTACACTTCCTTCCATACAATGCTTCGAATGGCGCAGCTCCAATGCTCGCATGATAACTATTATTATACGAGAATTCTGCTAACGGTAGATATTTATCCCATCCGTTTCCAAAATCGATCACACATGCCCTGAGCATGTCTTCAAGAGTATGAATTGTTCTTTCACTCTGCCCGTCTGTTTGCGGATGATATGCGGTACTCATATCCAAACGAGTTCCTAGTGCCTCCTGTAGTGATTGCCAGAACTTTGAGGTAAATCTACTATCACGATCAGATATAATGGAAATAGGTATTCCATGCCTTGAAACTATTTCCTTTATATATAATCGTAATAATTTCTCCATTCTATCCGTTTCCTTTATAGGCAAGAAATGTGCAGATTTGGTAAGACGATCAACAATTACCCAAATAGTGTCGTATCCCCAGGCAGTCTTTGGTAACTTCGTGATGAAATCCATGGTAATACCGTCCCATTTCCATTCTGGGATTTCTGGTTGTTGAAGTAATCCTGACGGCTTTTGGTGTTCTGCTTTGACTTTGGAACAAGTTAAACACTCCCCAACATATGTTGCAACGTCTGTCTTTAAATTAGGCCACCAATAATGCGTCTTAAGATCTTGATACATCTTTCCAACTCCAGGATGTATCGAGTATCTTGTCTTATGTGCCTCATTCAATATCAACTTCCTTAATCCACCCAACTTCGGTACCCAAATACGGTTTGCAAAATATCGAATTCCGTCTTCCCGTATAACGAGTTGCTTCTCATACTTCTTCATTATTTCATTTCTTATGTTTTCTTTAGTAAGTGCTTCTCGTTGAACTTCTTTGATTTGTGAGTTGAGATTCATGCGAATTTTTATGTTCATCGCTCGTACTCGAATTGGTTCTCGTTCCTTTCTGCTTAGAGCATCGGCCACCACGTTCGCCTTCCCGGGATGATAACGAATTTCACAATCATAGTCGTTTATCAGCTCGACCCACCTACGTTGCCTCATGTTCAGCTGTTTTTGATCGAAAATATGTTGAAGGCTTTTATGATCAGTAAACACAGTGCATTTAACCCCATACAAGTAGTGTCTCCATATCTTCAATGCAAACACGACTGCTCCCAGTTCTAGATCATGCGTCGTATAATTCCGCTCGTGAATCTTTAATTGTCGGGATGCGTATGCAATAACTTTCTTTCGTTGCATAAGAACGCAACCAAAACCTTGTCACGAAGCGTCACAATATATTTCAAAATCATCGTTCCCTTCTGGTAACGATAAAATAGGCGCCGTAGTCAACTTCTTTTTCAGTAATTGAAATGCACTCTCCTGCTCAGAAGTCCATTCATATTTCTTCCCTTTTTGCGTTAACGCTGTCAACGGCTTAGCTATTCGGGAAAAATCTTGAATAAACCTTCTATAATAACCTGCTAAACCCAAGAATTGGCGTATCTGCATTGGTGTCTTAGGAGTCTCCCATTTTTCAATGGCTTCAATTTTTGCTGGATCAACCTGAATTCCTTTGCTACTAACAACGTGGCCAAGAAATTGCACTTCTTTCAACCAGAAAGCACATTTAGAAAATTTAGCATATAGCTGTTCTTTTCTCAACAACTCTAATATCAACCTTAAATGCTGCTCATGCTCTTTCTCACTCTTGGAATAGATAAGAATATCATCAATGAAAACGATAACAAACTTATCTAAATATGGACTACAAACTCGATTCATGAGGTCCATGAATACAGCTAGCGCATTCGTCAATCCAAACGGCATGACCAAAAATTCGTAATGACCGTAGCGTGTCCGAAAAGCAGTTTTCAGTATATCTTCTTCTTTGACACGTAATTGATGATAGCCCGATCTTAGGTCAATTTTCGAGTACACACATGATCCTTGGAGTTGATCAAATAAGTCGTCAATTCTCGGTAGTGGATACCGATTCTTGATAGTTAACTTATTTAATTCACGATAATCTATACACATTCGGAAAGATCCGTCTTTCTTCTTGACGAATAAAATTGGAGCTCCCCACGGTGAAGTACTTGGTCGTATGAATCCACGATCCAGTAATTCTTTTAACTGACTCTGAAGTTCTTTTAACTCGGACGGTGCAAGTCTATATGGAGCACGGGCAACCGGTGCAGCTCCTGGTACAAGATCTATTTGAAATTCTACAGATCTAAATGGAGGTAATCCCGGCAACTCTTCCGGAAATACTTCAGGAAAATCTCTTGCCACAGGCACGTCATTGATTCACTTCTCTTTTTCTTTCTTTTCGACTTTATTAACATGTGCTAAGATAGCATAGCACCCTTTCTTCAAGCACTTTTGAACTTTCAAATAACTAATGAGTTTTAGCTTTGATTTACCCTTCTCTCCATAAATCATTACTGGCATTTTATCCTTACGAGGAATGCGAATTGCCTTCTTGGCGCACACAACTTCAGCTCCTATTTTGGACATCCAGTCCATGCCGATTATTACATCAAAACTTCCTAATTCTACGGGTATCAAATCAATCTTAAATGTTTCTCCGGCTAAATTTATTTTACAATCACGGCAAATTTTATCGGCTTTAATTAGTTTACCATTAGCTAACTCAATCATGTACTTAGCATCTAGAGGTAATGATGAACAATTCAATTTAGCGTGAAAGTCTCTACACACGTAACTTCTATCAGCACCAGTATCAAATATAATAGATGCGGATAAGTTATTAATGGTAAACGTACCCGTAACAAGCTCCGGGTCTTCACATGCCTCTCTAGCATTAATAACAAATGCTCTCCCACGTGCAGGTCCGATATTCTTCTCTGGATTCGGGCACTGGCTCTTATAGTGACCTTGTTTTCCACACCCAAAACAAGTAATGGTAGCCAAAGCAGTTCTATTTGCATTGGTGGCAGGAGTCTTGGTACCATTTGTATTTGTAACGAGAGCCCTACAATCTTCAGCAAGATGACCCTTTCGATTACATTTGTTGCATACCACATTACAGTAACCAGAGTGATGTTTGTGGCATCGGTTGCATAAAGGATTTTGTCCTTTATAACCAAAGCTTAAACCACTACCCGCACCTTGCGTGTTTTCTTGTTTCTTAAAAGATTGTTGTTGGTTACCTCGATCATAATTTCCATTCCACTTTCTTTTGTTACCTGATACCTTCACATCAGTATTGGATACTTTCTTATCCATGATGACCTGATCCATTAGCTCGTTTGCCATGGTTATAGCTTCATGAATTGTCTTAGGTTTCGATGCTGTAACATTTGCCTTGACCTTTTTGGGCAAACCATCTTTGTACATTTCAATCTTCCGTTCTTCGGTTGGAACCAATTCAGGACATAGCAAAACTAATTCCATGAATCGCTGATTGTAGTTGGTGATTTCAGTACCAATAACCTTCAGACTTCGTAACTCATCTTCCAACTTCCTAACCTCGTTCCTTGGACAATATTCGTTGATTAACATTGTTTTGAATTCTTCCCACGGAGTATCATAAGCTACATCTCCTCCTACAGCCTTCACATAATTTTTCCACCACGTGAGTGCACTATCTTGTAAAGTGCACGATGCATACTTGGTCATGTCCTTTTCAACACAACCACTGATTTTAAACACAGTCTCCATCTTTTCTATCCACCGGGTTAAACCGATCGGTCCTTCTGTTCCACTGAATGATGAGGGCTTGCAAGCTTGAAAAGTTTTGTAAGTGCACCCCACACGAGGATTTGGGTTAACTGCAGCACCTCTTGCAGCCTCGACCCATAACATTCTGTCGTTCACTCGCTGATTGATGAGTTCCTGGATTTCTTGTTCCGTCATTCGGTTCAATCGCGCCATATTCTTCTATAAGAATGAAAAGAAAATAATTATTCACATGGAATATTATAGATGTAGTGTATATTTACAGTACATTATAGCTTATTAATAATATGAACCAGGTATTATTATAAAAGCCTTTTCTTCTTATTAGCATTTTATAATTATATCTAGGGTAGTACCTACCCGTTAATGTCCATACTTAATAGCTTAGTACAGAATCAATTACTACCATCTAAATAATACTTAACCATGGAAAATTATTGCATTTCACACTTCACTATTTTACATATGCTTATCTTACATCGAACATTAAACAAACCACACTAATAATATTATACAAAACATTATATGATCCCACGGTTTAATACGGCAGCGCATCGTTTGGTCTATTTTCTAGGACGTTTAGGTTCAAAGAATTGCTTAACGCTTATCCTGGCTGTCTGCCTATATTTTGGCTGTGGGACTAAAGAACTGGATGCCGGGATAGAACGAATAGGAATAGCGGGAATAGGGGTGGTAGTGTCTAGTGGAGTTGGTGCCACATCATCCTTACTAAACTCGGGATTTGAATTTTCTAATTCATTAGCCTTTCGTTTCTTTCCTAGTTCGAACTCGTCTTTTGTAATTTCCTGTATTTCTTCCTCGGGTTCACTTTCCTCCTCGGGTTCACTTTCCTCCTCGGGTTCACTTTCCTCCTCGGGTTCACTTTCCGGGTTCTCTATAGTCGGTTCATCCGGAATTTGTGAGTCTTCCCCAAAGATATTATTTTCGTCATCGGATAGGTTAATGACTGGAACACCATCTGAAGATTCTGGTTCGGAGTCGCTGAACGTGATGATAAGTTTTGAGCCCGACATCTATCACACAACAACTAACCCATTAGTACTACATAATATTTACATATAAATTTTAACCAACAATGATAAGCAATGGTTTTTAAATCAAACCCGGTCAAAGTCCAGACTTACTAATGTATCCTAACGACTTATCAGTTAGACACACTAATGCAAACCTGGTTCGCTAAGACCACCGCTCTGATACCACATGTCATAACCCGTCCTTAACCATAAGAACGTGTTAGATAACGTATGATTTCATTGCGAGGTATTGACCTCTATATGCGACATTTTTTTAAAGAAAAACTGCATATATTATACATTACAAACCATGATCCTTATTTTTGATACAAGCTTTGGACAAAATAAAGATGATTATCGTTTAGCGATAATCTTCGACTTACAAACTTTACAAATGATAATAACAACCCGATTTCTAGCATATTTTACAACACAAGTTCTTGGATATGCAGTCTTATTTTTGACACAAATATGCGTACGCAAGATCCTGCTTAGATTCAACATGATGCAGCGGAAGCTTCTAATTATCACCTGAGAATAGACATGTTTAAAACGTCAACATAAAGTTGGTGAGATATAGGTTTAATGCCGGCAGCGATATAAATATAGACCACAAGATTTCATATATAAACATTTTAATAAAAATATTCTAAGTGGTTGAGCACTTGGTAACCATACTTAACATTTAATCACGTCGCATATTCCCTTTATTATGAAATCTTACTACACCGTACCAAGTGTAGTCACGAAACGAAGTACTGTGCAACCGTTGAATACTGGTCGTCCAGTCCATTGGGGTTGTCAGGCCCGATAGATCTATCAACAGGATTCGCGTTTACAATACCGCTGTAAATAACAGTTACCAAGCTACAGGGAAGTATGCCAGTGGTACAACTCAACGTAGAATATATTTTTCAGTTACTTGTGTCCATATCGTAAAACATAAAATACATGTATTCTCATCCCGAAATATTTAGAGTTTAAAAGTGGGACTATATACTCACTGTTGTCTTGAAGATATATATAATTTGACTTGGTCTCCGGTTGATATCACGAACCTATCCATATATAATATATCAATACCTTTTCTTTTTAAACAAACGTCACATATATATACTTGTTATACTTTTAATACTTTGAATAATTCCTTAGTCCGTAGTTAGCAGTTCGTTGTTAGTAATTCAATTTTAATGGTTCATTTTTAGATGTTTAATATACCCGCAATGAAATAAATAAAACCCCTTAACGAAATAAATAAAACCCCATCGTATATGTATTGGTCGAGATTAATCTTGACCCACGGTACCGGTGTTGTCAAATGACGTGTTGCGTACATAAAGTACCGGTGTTGTCAAATGACGTGTTGCGTACAAACATGGGATCTTATGATTAATCTTCTCGTGTTGTTTGCGGGTGATCCTGAACCATATAAAATTGAATTATAAGTACATATATATAAAATATCATGTTATCTTAGAAATATGTGATTTTATTTAATTTTTCCCAATTAATCCCGAAGTTAAACAAGTCTTAGATATCCGATCTCGTTTTGGTCATAGTTTCTTTGTTACAACTCCGTTTTCGTTGATTCAACTTGTCACTTCCTTGGATTGAGTCCCTCTTTAAGACTATGAACTGTAAATACCTTAGTTTGTATTCGAAATCACAGGTCATAGGTCAAACTTTAGTGAAACTTATGAAGTTAATCATTTTCCATCATGTAAACAACCTTAAATGATTATTTTTCTAAAAATACTTATACTTTGAGTTAAATCATGAAATTTTTATGTGTTATCATATTCATAGTAAAAATCATTTTTCCAGAAAATAAACCTCCAATTCAAAGTTTAAGATGGTTTTTAATTATCCAACCCAAAACAGCCCCCGGTTGCACTCCGACGTCGTAAATTCAGTTTTTAAGGTGTTCTTTGAAAAACCAAGTTATACCTTGTTAAATTAGCATATATTTATGATATATTACAGGTCTTGAAGTATTTTAAAAGTTAAGTTAGAAGGATCTATTTAGTTTGCAAACAAGTTTGAAAACATTCAAACTATGTTCTTGTTGTTAAAATTTTATACCACAAAATAAGATAGCTATATATATATGAATCGAATAAGGTTATGAACATAGATTCTACCTCAAGTTCCTTGGACAAGGTTGCTGTAAAAGAGGAGTAAAAAGCTAGAACCAAAAGGGTGATGGAATTGGATGAAAGATTGGAAGTAAGTTTGTGTTCTTGGAAGGATTTCTTGAAGTGTTTTTGTATGGTTTTCTTATGGTGATTAAGTAAGGTTTTTGAAGCTAAATGATGGGGAAAATGCTTGGAGATGATCAAGTATGAAGTTAAGAGTATTTTGAGAGAGAAATGGAAGTGTAAGTATGAGAAAATGGGGTGAAGAAATGGTGTGCATGCATAAAAACGTTTTTAGGTTATAAAGGAAAAAAAAGATACCTAACTTTGTTTTCTTGCTAAATAATTCATGCTACTTGACAAATGGTTGGTTCCACATGTTTCTTAATCATTTAAGGCTGCTAAGGAGCAGATTTTTATTGGTATATACCAATAGTAAATACATCTAGAAGCTGCGTATGATACGGGTACATATACTCTAGGTATACGTATAGAAATCTTTGAGGAAACGGAACGAGGATTCAAATATAGCTATCTTTTGTAAATATACTTATATTGTTTTATGTATGTAAGCCCTTTAAAAGTGATAAAATACATATCTATACGATGCATGTATAAGTAATATAGGTTATAAGTATTTACGTCGAAAAACATTACGTATAGTTATCGTTTTGAAAACTTAAGTTAGTAGTTTTAAAATATACTTATAACTTATTGTTATTAATACAAAATGAGATATTAAAACATTCATAGATCATGTTAAATATGTATATATACATATATATACACAAACGTATAATTATCATATGTTATATAGTTCGTGATATCATCGGTCAAACTAGACGGTCAAACGTTGTGTAAACTCTTTTCGGAAATATAAATCTCGACAATTTGGATTGCTTATCATGTTGGTAAGGTTTAATTTATGTAAATATTAATCTTATAAGTATAGAACGATCGAAAAAGTGCGGGTCGTTACATATATGATACATTTTACAAACTGATAATGCTAAAAACGAACATATATTTCATAGCATTATTCCTCAAGAAAGACAAGCTTTTAGTTGCAATTGTTCTATTTACAAGTGATATTCGTTTAAATAATAAAAGGTGAAGACAAAAGACAGATTCGACGAATTGAAGACGCAAACGACCAAAAAGCTCAAAAGTACAAAAGACAATCAAAGAGGTTCCAATTATTGATAAGAAACGTCTCGAAATTACAAGAGTACAAGATTCAAAACGCAAAATACAAAATATAAAATTGTACGCAAGGACGTTCGAAAATCCGGAACCGGGACCAGAGTCAACTCTCAACGCTCGACGCAACGGACTAAAAATTACAAGTCTACTATGCACAAGAATATAATATAATATATAAATAATTATATTAATTATTTATATTTTATATTTATATATAAAATCCGTCGGCAAGAAAGACTCCAAAAGATGTGAGCTGTAATTTCAATCTCCGCGACTCGCGGAGTGTGAAGGCCAAAAGGGCCGCGAGTCGCGGAGCCCCAATTTCAGAAACTTCCTATAAAAGCAAACGAATTCTGATCGAAAAAACCACCAAAATATCCATCTCTCTATCTATATCGTATATATTTATATATAATTTATATTTTAATTTTAATTTTAATTATAATTCTAATAATAAGGGTATGTTAGCGAATATTGTAAGGGTGTAAGTCGAAATTCTGTCCGTGTAACGCTACGCTATTTTTAATCATTGTAAGTTATGTTCAACCTTTTTATATTAATGTCTCGTAGCTAAGTTATTATTATGCTTATTTAAAACGAAGTAATCATGATGTTGGGCTAATTACTAAAATTGGGTAATTGGGCTTTGTACCATAATTGGGGTTTGGACAAAAGAACGACACTTGTGGAAATTAGACTATGGGCTATTAATGGGCTTTATATTTGTTTAACTAAATGATAGTTTGTTAATGTTAATATAAAGATTTACAATTGGGCGTCCCTATAAATTACCATATACACTCAATCGGACACGATGGGCGGGGTATTTATATGTACGAATAATCGTTCATTTAACCGGACACTGGAATGGATTAATAGCCACTAGAATAATTAAAACAGGGGTGAAATTACATTCAAGGGTAATTGGTGTAATTGTTAACAAAGTAGTAAAACCTTGGTTTACACGCAGTCGATAACCTGGTGTATTCATTAAACAAAGTATTAAAACCTTGTTACAATTCGAATCCCCAATTAGTTGGAATATTTAACTTCGGGTATAAGAATAATTTGACGAGGACACTCGCACTTTATATTTATGACTGATGGACTGTTATGGACAAAAACCATACGGACATATTAAATAATCCAGGACAAAGGACAATTAACCCATGGGCATAAAACTAAAATCAACACGTCAAACATCATGATTACGGAAGTTTAAATAAGCATAATTCTTTTATTTCATATTTAATTTCCTTTATTTTATATTTAATTGCACTTCTAATTATCGCATTTTTTATTGTTATTATATTTAATTGCATTTTTAATTATCGTACTTTTTAATTATCGCAAGTTTATTTTATCGCACTTTTATTATTCGCAATTTCATTATCGTTATTTACTTTAAGTTTTAAATTAAGTCTTTTATTTATTTAATATTTCACATTAGGTTTTAACTGCGACTAAAGTTTTAAAATCGACAAACCGGTCATTAAACGGTAAAAACCCCCTTTATAATAATAATATTACTTATATATATGTTTGTATTTTTATAAAAGTAAACTAATATAGCGTTGAGCTTTGTTTAAAGATTTCCCTGTGGAACGAACCGGACTTACTAAAAACTACACTACTGTACGATTAGGTACACTGCCTATAAGTGTTGTAGCAAGGTTTAAGTATATCCATTCTATAAATAAATAAATATCTTGTGTAAAATTGTATCGTATTTAATAGTTTTTTCTGCTAAAATTAATAACTATTTTATATACACCTCGCATAACATCAAGTATTTTTGGCGCCGCTGCCGGGGAACACTCTTAAACGCCGGAAGCGCAACGCTAATATAAAAAAAAAAAAAGATTTTTTGTTTACTTTTATTAAAATTCGCTTTTGTAAAAATATGTTTTAAATATTCGAAAATATAAAAAGAAAAAAAACAAAAATATAAGCATTTTTAAGATTGTGTTAAATATTTAAGTTTTATAAGTTTCTTTATTTTTATTTTAGTTTATAAAAATATAAGTTTTATTAACTATCTTTTATTTATAAAAAAAAAAAAGAAAACAGATATAAAAAAAAAAATAAATAAATAAAGAAAAAACGCGTTGAAATTATAAGCTGTCAGCTGAAATTTGAAACCCCGCGACTCGCGGGGTTTGATGCAATAAATACCGCGACTCGCGGAGGGTACCTGACACACGGACAGAAGCCCTAATTCAGCATTTATTACGGATTATTAATTATTATTATTATTATTAACCCTAATTATTATTAATATTATAATTAAGTTTTATTTTAATTTATATTTTAGTTTATTAAGTTTTATTAAAATGTAAAATTAATAGTTTAATAAAATAAATAATATAAAAATAATATTTTTATAAAAATTGTACTTTTTACAACTTTTTGTATATTTTTATATTTTGTCCCTTTTTAATCGTTGTAGCATAACTTTTGTATTTTTAGCTCATATTTAATTTTAAACTTAGTTTTTGCTATAGTTATTTTTACTCCTAGATTTTTAGGCTTTGCCGTAGAATTCCTTAAGTGCTTTTTCTTTAGACTAAGATTTAGGTGCTTTAGAATTTTGCGACGCCTTTTTAAGTTTTAGTTTCTTTTTAAGATATTTCCATTTGGAATTTAGTTTTTCCTGTAAGCTTTAATATTTTTAGACACTTTTTACTATGTATCAATTATCATTCCAATTAGTAATTTCAATTTGCGATTATAATTTTAAGTTAGTTGTAGTAATAAGATTAGGTTAGTCAAGTATTTTTAAGTTTTTATAAGTTTCTTTTATTTTTCCGTCACCTTTTATTTTTCAACCATTTTTCGTTTTTCGACCTTTTGCGACGAACTCTTTTTCTCTCTTATTTCTCGCTATTCTAGTTTTAGGACTTAGATTTTTATTCTACTTCTTATCTAAATTTCTTAAAATTACGAAAATTTATTTTAAGTGGTTAAATTAATAGACATCAAAATTTTCTGGTTCGTAGTAATAGTTGAATTTGTACGTGGACCGGGTTATTGGAGCCAAACAGTCCTCAATTATATTGAGACCAAACGAATCCTGCCCCTCTGCTGCATCTTTTGGATATTCGAAACGTGGGCAAAATCAGAAAAGTCTATTGATTGGATAACTTATTATAATTTTTCTTTCCTTTTTAAAAACTAATAGGATATTCAGTGAATGCACCGAGCAAGACGTTCATCACCTTTTGTACGTTCACCACCTGTAACTAGATCAAGACATTTAGCAAATATAACCGCCGTTGATTTTTCTTTAGAATCGTCATCCAGTAGACCAAGTACTTCAGTTCAAATCTCCGATAATCCATTTTTTGAACCCAACATCACAATTGAGAATCCGGAGAATATTCAGGAACGGTTCGTAGATCCTGAACCACTAAACTTTCCTCCGGAGCCACCAATCATTCAAACAGAGATTGTTGAGGAACGAACCATTAAATCAGAATCATCTAGTGATACCGATTCAACAAATTCAATTATGGAGAATCTGGAACCTTTAAGTATGGAAGACCGAATGAGAGCTAAACGCACTGGCCAAGGTAACGCAATTACTCATCCAGACATTAATGCGCCAGATTATGAAATCAAAGGACAAATTCTACACATGGTGACTAATCAATGCCAATTTAGTGGTGCGCCGAAGGAAGATCCAGATGAACATCTACGTACCTTTAATAGGATCTGCACACTATTTAAAATCCGAGAAGTGGAGGATGAACAGATATATCTCATGTTATTTCCCTGGACTTTAAAGGGAGAAGCCAAAGATTGGTTGGAATCATTACCTGAAGGGGCGATCGATACATGGGACGTTTTAGTTGACAAATTTCTTAAACAATTCTTTCCTGCATCTAAAGCCGTAGGACTTCAAGCAGAAATTGTTACGTTCACACAAAAGCCAAATGAAACTCTATATGAGGCGTGGACAAGATATGGAAAGTTATTAAGAGGATGTCCGCAACATGGTTTAGACACCTGTCAAATAGTACAAATATTCTACCAAGGATGCGACATCACTACAAGAAAAGACATAGATATAGCAGCTGGTGGTTCTATTATGAAGAAAACCGAAACTGATGCTTACAAAATTATTGATAACACTGCTTCCCACTCACATGAGTGGCACCAAGAAAAAGATATCATTAGATCATCTAAAGCAGCTAGAGCCGATTCTAGCCATGACTTAGATTCCATTTCCGCAAAGATAGATGCTGTGGAGAGACGAATGGAAAAGATGACTAAAGATATTCACTCAATACGAATTAGTTGTGAGCAGTGTGGAGGACCACATTTGACAAAAGATTGTCTCAGTGTTGAATTAACAATGGAACAAAGAGAGAATATTTCATACATAAACCAAAGGCCTGGAAATAATTATCAGAATAATTATCAACCGCCAAGACCAATTTACAATCAAAACCAGAATTATAACCGAAATATTCCATAAAACAACCAACAAGGTCCTAGCAATCAACAAGTATCCAATAATACTTACAATCAGCAAAGACCTAATTTTCAAAACAAACCACCACAACAAACCGATGATAAAAAGTCGAATTTAGAAGATATGATGACGAAGCTAGTTGAAACTCAAACACAGTTTTTCACATCTCAAAAACAAACTAATGAACAAAATGCTCAAGCATTTAGAAATCAACAAGCTTCTATTCAAAATCTGGAACAAGAAGTGAGTAACCTAGCAAGGTTAATAGGTGAAAGAAAACCGGGAAGTCTACCTAGTGATACAAATGCTAACCCCCGGAATGAAACAGCTAAAGCCATTACCACAAGAAGTGGTACAACACTTAAACCACCTGAAAAACCTGTAACTTCTGATGAAACTATTCCTACTCCACAAGAACCACAACCTGATCAAGATAAGAAAAAAGAACCGGTAGTTGAAAAGGTTAATGAAAATAACACAGTTAAGGATAAACCTTATGTTAAACCATACCAACCACCACTTCCTTACCCGAGTAAAATGAAGAAAGAGAAACTTGAAGCCGAGCAATCCAAATTCTTGGATATGTTTAAACAGATAAATGTAAATCTTCCTTTCATTGATGTGATTTCAGGAATGCCAAGATATGCTAAATTCTTGAAAGATCTAATCTCAAATAGAAAGAAAATGGAAGAACTCTCGGCTGTTACTATGAATGCTAATTGTTCAGCAGTGCTGTTGAATAAGATACCAGAAAAATTATCTGATCCAGGAAGTTTCACAATTCCATGTTTTCTGGGTAGTCTTAGTTCAATAGAAGCATTGGCAGACTTAGGTGCTAGTATAAATCTAATGCCGTATTCATTATACGCTAAACTAGACCTTGGAGAATTGAAACCAACCAGAATAAGCATACAACTAGCCGATAGATCAATAAAATATCCTAGAGGGATAATGGAGAACATGCTAGTTAAAGTTGGTACTTTAGTATTTCCAGTAGATTTTGTTGTTTTGGACATGGAAGAAGATTCTCAAGTTCCTCTCATATTAGGAAGACCATTCTTAAACACGGCTAAAGCAATGATAGACGTGTTCGGTAAGAAACCGACCCTAAGTATAGAGGATGAGAGTGTTACCTTTTCAGTTGATAGAGCAATGCAACAACCACAATCTGCAGATGATACATGTTATTATATTCAAACTATAGATGCACATGCAGAATTATTAGAAGAATTTCCAGAATTACAAGGAACAGGAGAATGTTCTTTAGGAGAAGGTAATGAACCAATTGATGAAGCTGAAATGTTAGCTACACTTATAGCTAATGGATATGAACCAACAACAGAAGAAATTCAAATGCTAAAAGAAGAAGACAGATATCGATATAAATCATCGATAGAAGAACCTCCGAAATTAGAGTTAAAGCCACTTCCAAACCATTTAGAATACGCTTATTTACATGGTGAATCTGAATTACCTGTAATAATATCGTCTTCTCTTACTGAAAATGAGAAATCACAACTCATTTCTGTGTTGAAAGCTCATAAACCAGCCATTGCATGGAAGATTCATGATATTAAAGGAATAAGTCCTTCGTATTGCACACATAAAATCCTTATGGAAGAAGGTCATAAAACGTATGTGCAACGCCAACGAAGACTAAATCCTAATATGCAAGATGTAGTTAAGAAAGAGATTATTAAACTGCTAGATGCAGGTTTGATATATCCAATTTCTGATAGTCCATGGGTAAGCCCAGTTCAATGCGTACCTAAGAAGGGTGGCATGACTGTCATTACAAATGAGAAAAATGAGCTTATTCCTACTAGGACTGTAACAGGATGGCGTGTATGTATTGATTATAGAAAATTAAATGACGCCACCAGAAAAGATCACTTTCCCTTACCTTTCATAGATCAAATGTTGGAAAGATTAGCCGGAAATAGTTACTATTGTTTTCTAGATGGATTTTCCGGATATTTTCAAATTCCAATAGCACCCGAAGACCAAGAGAAAACCACATTTACGTACCCTAATGGTACTTTTGCTTACAAACGCATGCCATTTGGACTTTGTAACGCCCCTGCAACCTTTCAAAGGTGTATGATGGCGATTTTTCACGACATGATAGAAGAATGCATGGAAGTTTTCATGGATGACTTTTCAGTCTTCGGTGATACATTTAAATCATGTCTAGTTAATCTGGAACGAATGCTAATTAGATGCGAAAAATCAAATCTAGTACTTAATTGGGAGAAATGCCATTTCATGGTTAAAGAAGGCATCGTTCTTGGACATAAAATTTCAAAAGAAGGAATTGAAGTGGATAGAGCTAAAGTAGATGTAATTGCTAAACTTCCACATCCCACCAATGTTAGAGGAGTTAGGAGTTTTCTAGGGCATGCCGGTTTTTACCGACGTTTCATAAAAGATTTTTCAAAAATTGCCACTCCTATGAATAAACTCATAGAAAAGGATGCTCCATTCATCTTTTCAGATGAGTGTATCAAATCTTTTAATATTCTTAAAGAGAAACTCACTAATGCGCCGATCATGATAACACCAAATTGAAATCTACCATTTGAACTAATGTGCGATGCAAGTGATTTTGCAATGGGAGCCGTTTTAGGACAAAGGATTGAAAAACGATTTCAACCTATATATTATGCTAGTAAGACGTTACAAGGAGCACAAACAAAATATACAACTACTGAAAAAGAACTCCTTGCTATTTTCTTTGCTTTTGACAAATTTCGATCATATCTCGTTCTAGCAAAAACGGTGGTCTATACCGACCATTCTGCTCTTAGATACTTATTTTCAAAACAAGATGCTAAACCAAGATTAATCCGTTGGATCTTACTCTTACAAGAGTTTGATATTGAAATCCGAGATAAAAGAGGAGCAGAAAATCTCGCCGCTGATCATCTTTCTCGTCTTGAAAATCCCGAATTAGAAGTTCTAAATGAATCAGCCATACAAGACAACTTTCCTGATGAATATCTATTGAAGATAGATTATAAAGAAATCCCATGATTTGCAGACTATGCAAACTACTTAGTTTGTGGATTCCTTGAAAAAGGATTATCGTACCAAAGACGAAAGAAATTCTTCAGTGATATAAAACACTATTTTTGGGAAGATCCACATCTGTTTAAAAGTTGTCCCGATGGAATAATACGCCGATGTGTATTTGGAGATGAAGCTAGTAAAATTTTAAACCATTGTCACACAGGACCAACAGGAGGGCATTATGGGCCTCAACTAATAGCAAGAAAAGTTTATGAAGCTGGATTCTATTGGCCTACAATTTACAAAGACGCACACCTTCTTTGCAAATCCTGTGATGCATGTCAAAGGGCCGGAAAAATAATTCAACGTGATGAAATGCCACAAAATGTCATCCAAGTATGTGAAGTATTTGACATTTGGGGTATTGACTTTATGGGTCCATTTCCAAAATCTCATAATAATCTATATATACTCGTAGCCATTGATTATGTATCTAAATGGGCGGAAGCACAAGCTCTCCCAACTAACGATGCACGAGTTGTAGTCAACTTTTTAAAACGTCTTTTTGCAAGGTTTGGAACACCGAAAGCTTTAATAAGTGATCGGGGTACTCATTTCTGTAATAATCAACTTGAGAAAGTTCTTAAAAGATATGGAGTAACTCATAAAATCTCCACCGCATATCATCCACAAACAAGTGGACAAGTTGAAAATACAAACCGAGCTTTAAAACGTATTCTAGAGAAAACCGTAGGATCAAATCCGAAGGAATGGTCCATTAAATTGGAGGATGCACTCTGGGCTTTTAGAACAGCCTACAAAACTCCAATTGGAACCACACCTTTTAGACTTGTTTATGGAAAAGCATGTCATCTTCCAGTAGAAATTGAACACAAAGCATTTTGGGCTTTGAAGACATGTAATCTTGATTTACATGAAGCTGGACGTCTACGATTAAGTCAACTAAACGAATTAGAAGAATTAAGACATGAAGCATACGAAAATTTGTTAATCTATAAAGAAAGAACGAAGAAATGGCATGATAAAAGAATCAGAAGTTCAAAAGAATTTAAAGAAGGAGACAGAGTTCTTCTTTTCAATTCACGATTCAAGCTATTTCCTGGAAAATTGAAATCAAGATGGTCTGGACCATTCATAGTCAAAAGAGTTTTCCCATACGGAACGATAGAATTAATAAATTCAAATGGGATGGAATTTAAAGTTAATGGTCACAGAGTTAAACATTACATACATGGTCCGATGGAAGTCGACAACGAAGTTAATCACAATTTCGACACCACAGCTAACTAAGTGTGGGGAGAATCAAGTCTTTAAAGGATAATATGTATTTCTGTTAGAGTTAGATTGTCTGTTTTCGTATAGTTCTCGAAAATGGAACCCGAATGGTCTTTCCCTAGCAGACCCTAAAGAACTAGTCTTCTCCCCCCATTCTGAATTTTTATTTTTTTTAGGTTTTTACAAAATGAAGACTGCCTGTGAACTAAACCATGGTCTAATGCTACACGCTTTGATCACTAAACGTAATAATGACATACTCCCGAGTGAAATAGTATCAGTAATCAGAGAAAGAATGGACGGAGTTAGAAAAGAATCCAGATGCGAAGATAATAAGTTACAATTTGGTAAAGGAAAATCAAAATCCGCAGCGAAAAGAAGAGCACGACACCTAGAAAGATGTCACAAATGCGGAAAATGGTCACATGGAGGTAAATGTTCAAATAATCAAACCTATTCAAATACCGAATTTGTTACTTTATGCAGAGACGGACCGTTCATATGTTTAGAAGAAAAGACACTGAATGCTCGAGGTTACGCCTATATAGCTATGGAAAACCAATTAAACCGACTATCTTATGAATGGGATAGATCATATAACTAAGAAATCTATTCCACAGGTATGTCTGTACAGTTTTTATTTTTATTTTTATTTTTAACCTTTTGATAATAAACGCTAATTTGTTCGCTAAAAAGTATTGAATTGGTATTGAATAAAATTAGGTTTGGCGACCGAAATTATTGATATCATTCAAAAATTTATTACATCACTGCGAAATTTAACGTTTATTCTTAAGGTATAAATATCTTTAAACAATCAACCCAAAATATTTCAAAAATTCGTCATGAGTTAAATTAGGTCTTGGAACCGAAATTACTTTACCGAAAAGAGGGGCGCATATTTTTGATAATATTTGATTGATTAAAGTGGGATAAAAAGACAAAAAGATTTTTAATTTTATTTTTACCATGTTTTTAATCTTAATATTTAAATCTTAAATTAATATTGTAAACTTTGTAAAAACAATATATTTAAAATTGTAAATATTTGAAAAATTAATATAAGTTTAGTATGAATTTATAAATTTTTAAATTAAGTTTGGTGTGAATTTTTAATTTTTAAAATATTAATTTTTAATTTTATGCATTTCAAATTTTAAGTTTGGTGTGAATTTTTAATAATAATTTTAAATTTTATATTTAAGTTGTGTGAATTTAAAAACAAAAATTTACTTTATCTCATTAAGTTAAGAATATGATTTTTAAAATTCATCGTAAGTTGAAGACTAGGTCTTTGAACCGAAATTGCTTTACCCGAGGGAGGGACGAGAACTTTTATTATCATTATTTTTAATCTTATTGAATTAGAGTATGCCAAAAACATTGAAAAAACCCAAAAATCTTAGCTTTTAAAACAATCGCTACAAAAAGACAAATTTTAAAATTTTGTCGAAGGACGGACTAGGACATCGATCCGAAACGACCTCGTCCTAAATAACAAGGGAAACAAAATTTTAAAATTAATTACTTAATTGTTTTAATAAGTTATTGATTATAAAAAAAAAAAAAAAAAAATACCAAACTCCGCTAGTCGCGGAGTTTGGAGGGTTAATCCCCGCGACTCGCGGAGGGACCGAAAATCAGAAAAAAAAAATAAAAGAGCTGAACGATCAGTTTATGGACACACAACTCCACAACTCAAAAACACAGCAGCGAAAAAACTCCGAAAAACCACCCAAAAACACCCCAAAAATCACAATTTTTAACCGTTAATCACCAAATCTTTTGCTAAAATCATGTTGAGAAGGATGCTATCTAAGAATTACTCAAGAAAAACGGTAAATTTCTACACCTAAACACCATTTAATCCGAAATTTGGTGTTCTTGAGCTATTTTTTCCCCAATTTGATTTTGATGCTTTTTAGTGTAATTAGACTTAAATTGTTTATGTATTATGCTTGTATAACCTAGATTGATGCTGTTTAACATGATTAGAAGCCTTAAACTTCAAATTTTGAATAATCTAGGGTTTGTGTTCTTGAGCAAATTTGGGGCTTTTTGATATAAACAGGTTATGGCCGATTTTTGTCATGAATTGTTGCTAAAATAAGTAGTGTAACATGTCTAGGTAGTTAAATGATCCAAACTTTGAGCCTAAACATGATTTTGAGAATTAAAGTGGACTTTTTCAAGTCTAAAATTCATGAACTTGATTTTTGAAAGATAATGCCATTTGAGACTTGTTTAATTGCTAGTAATGATTATTTTGACATGTTATTTGAGTTGAATGCTTATGAACTTGGCGAACATTTTCGTATATGCTTATTTGAAAAAGTGTAGATTTGATAAAAATGTGAAAATGAGCTTAAGTTTGATATAAATTGATAATGTCATTGTAATTATTTTGATTGATGATTTTACTGACACTAATGCATATTTGGATGCACAAAAATTGTGTTTGATGTGTTTTGCAGAATGAAAGGGGGGAATCTTCATCCCAAGCCCGCAATGCTCCTGCTGAGAATTTGGAACAACAGGAGGTGGATAACTACTACAAGCAGGATATACCTTATCCAGTCATGACCTTTTCCGATATGCACTTGGAAGAGTTGCACCCGAACCTGAGATTTGACAGACTTTGGATAGATTATCCAAAATATCAACGGGGTTTGCATACTCTTCATTCTAAGGTTGTTGAGGTACCAAGGGTCATAGAATGGGGACCCTTAGAAGCTGTAGAATTGGCCGGGCCAATTAGGGAATTACTTGTACAGAGGTATGGTAATTCTTCTTTTAATGACTGGGTACATTTATTCACCATACGTAGACCTGTATATAAAGTATGGTGTGAAGAATTGTTATGTAGTATAGAGTTGAATGATCGGGTAGCTAGTTTAACCGATCGTTCTTTTATTAGATTTTTGTTAGGCGGTTCGATGCGCCACATGTCTTTACTGGACATGGCTCAGGCTTTACGTATATATACGCCTGAGGAGTTAGCGTCTGCCGATTGTAGAGGATTGATACTAAACGGTAGAAAGATAGATGAAAATTTTGATACACACGGTGTGTGGAGTCAAATGACAAGCCATCACTATTTTAAAGGGGGAAATTACTCTTATTTGGATATAGATAGAGCCGAATTAAGAGTGATACATAGGTTTTTAGCTAATTCGATTACACAAAGGGGTAAGAACAAGGAAAAAGTAAATGAACAGGATTTGTTTTACCATATGTGTATTCGAGACCCACAAAGCGCTGTAAGTATACCATATTGTGTGGGTTATTATTTATCAGCTATGGTTCGGGGGATGCGACCGCATAGCATAATAGGAGGTGGTATTTTTATTACTTTGATTGTTGAATATCTCGGTGTGGATATAAGTCGGGGGGGGGATTATTAGTAGAAGAACCAGAACCCCGCGATACTATAGGTTTAAATGTATACCATGGTGCGAAAGTTTTGAAGAGGCGAAATAACGCCGCAGTACGATACCATGGTAGACATCCACAGGTGGAGAGAAACCAGCAGCAAGGTAATGTAGGAGGGGGGAATGAGATGCAAGAAATGCATAGGTTTATAGCTTCTCAGGAATACGAAAATGCTAGACAGAGAGCATTTGAAGATTGACAAGTTCATCAGAACCAGATCATAGCTCATTGCCAACATATAGGTAGAAACTATATTCCTACACCGAAACCCATCTTCCCTCCTTGGTCTATAGAGATGCAGCCACCATATCCTACGTATGACCCTGCCGAAGCATTCTATATCACTTATGGTTATGCCTGGAACCCCTATTGGTACCAATATCATCCTTAGTTTACTTATTATTATTTTTTATTTTGTAATTTGTAATTATTGATACATTTAATATTTTTGTTAATATTGTAATCATTTTTATAATTATCTAACTTTTATTCTTAGATTTTAATAATTTTTTGAATGTGGGGTAATATACCAAACTTCAAAAATATGTATATATGTTTGCAGTTTATCTTATGTACACAACAGGGTAAAACAACGCATTTTCAAAGACTGGCATTAAGTTCAGCAAAAGCAACTAATTTTGACGACAAGATGCAAAATATATGTGAAATAACAACAAGACGGAATGAACAAATGATGTGCACCATTTATCATTCAGCAAACAAACGCCAATATAATTGGAAACTTTGGTAAAAATTTAATCATTTTCACACTAATCACCCTCAATAATTTAAATTGTTACTGATTTCTTGCAAATGAGGGCATTGCAAGATCTTAAGTGTGGGAAGGGGTTAAATTCTTTCGGATTTTAAAATTTTTATCTTAAACACTTGGTTACCATTAAAAATACTAGTAAAGCAGTAGTTGTATTAGAATCTAGTGCTCTATGATAAAAAAGAACAGCCCTAGTCTTATATACTGACTACCCAATTCTAGTAAAATTTTTCAAAATTTTCAATTAAATGAATTCAAAATCATGTTTATACATATTTATGAACGATAAAACTAGGTTTTAACACCGAAATTATTGTTACCTCGGAAAGGACATAAATTAAGAAACAAACTAAAATGTTAAAATTCATTTAAAATGGAATAGAGGACGATAAAAAGGAAAATAAAAGCCAAGTGTGGGAAAATTTACCAAGTTATCTTAAACATATGTCACATATATCTGTAACAAATAACTGAAAATACTTTTGCTTTGGACTAAACTAAACTGTTTTTACCCGATGGATCTACATGATAAATCAATTCCATCATTAAAAGGAAGTAAAGTCTTCCGAAAAAGACACGCGCTTCTTGATTTAGGTCATGAAGTTGTCCTCCAGACCAGCTGTAGGTTGACGAAAAATCTAGAAAAGTCATCACTAAAATCAGCAGGAAATCCACGGACCTCAGCATTAAACAGGGTCGCCAAGTGGTCAGATTTATCCTAACCATGAGAAGGATTTATCTCGTACAATGGGGGGGCACCATGCAAATTAGCTGGATAAGACTAATGAATCAGATCCCCAGAAAGGATAATCTCCTTAAAGATTAAAAATCAGCTTTTAAGACTGATATTACTCAATCCTAGAGATTGACCTTAAAGATTGAGAATTCAAACTCATGGAATTCAATGATATCTAAACTCGAGCTTGAACGAGAAAATATTTTGATCAAAATTATAAACCGATTTGTTTTCTGAAAACCCTATTTTCAATGCGTTCATTACCATTGAACGTAAAATCCTAGGAATTCACCTGGAATTCATTAGGTCACCTGAACTAAATCGGGTGTCAACCGTAAGAACGGTGGTTGCATAGTGGTCAAAGACAGGACCTTGTGCCAGACCGAAAAATTATAAGGGTAAGCTTTACTATTGCTCCTACCAAGGATAGTAATTGCGTCCGACACGTTATAGACCATAATTAAAAGCATGTCAGGGGACATTGCCTTAACAGTTGCTTGTTCAACGCTTTCCTTTACAACCGGACGGTAGTTTACCGAAAGGTAATATACGGGACAAGTAAACTGGACGTGTTGCTTTCCAAATACAAGGTTAGCAAGTGGGTGACACAAAACCGCAAGTTTTGAGCTAAAATTTTCAAATCTGAAACCCACCAAACCCACAAAAATATTTTGCAAACACCGGTAAAGGGTTATTCCGGAAAACTTATCTAGGGTAAAAACTAGATTTAATTTTTAAAAGATCAAATGTTTTCATAAAGATCCAATTTCCTTAATGGATCTAAATTTTTATAGTCATGTGGGACTGTAAACCATATCGTTACTACCATTGTTTATACCGCCGTATAGAAATCACTGATGTACAAAGTGTGAAGAATAAAGAAGTGATTCTAGTATTTCAAGACAATATTGCTTGAGGACAAGCAACGCTCAAGTGTGGGAATATTTGATAATGCTAAAAACGAAGATATATTTCATAGCATTATTCCTCAAGAAAGACAAGCTTTTAGTTGCAATTGTTCTATTTACAAGTGATATTCGTTTAAATAATAAAAGGTGAAGACAAAAGACAGATTCGACGAATTGAAGACGCAAACGACCAAAAAGCTCAAAAGTACAAAAGACAATCAAAGAGGTTCCAATTATTGATAAGAAACGTCTCGAAATTACAAGAGTACAAGATTCAAAACGCAAAATACAAAATATAAAATTGTACGCAAGGTCGTTCGAAAATCCGGAACCGGGACCAGAGTCAACTCTCAACGCTCGACGCAACGGACTAAAAATTACAAGTCTACTATGCACAAGAATATAATATAATATATAAATAATTATATTAATTATTTATATTTTATATTTATATATAAAATCCGTCGGCAAGAAAGACTCCAAAAGATGTGAGCTGTAATTTCAATCTCCGCGACTCGCGGAGTGTGAAGGCCAAAAGGGCCGCGAGTCGCGGAGCCCCAATTTCAGAAACTTCCTATAAAAGCAAACGAATTCTGATCGAAAAAACCACCAAAATATCCATCTCTCTATCTATATCGTATATATTTATATATAATTTATATTTTAATTTTGATTTTAATTATAATTCTAATAATAAGGGTATGTTAGCGAATATTGTAAGGGTGTAAGTCGAAATTCTGTCCGTGTAACGCTACGCTATTTTTAATCATTGTAAGTTATGTTCAACCTTTTTATATTAATGTCTCGTAGCTAAGTTATTATTATGCTTATTTAAAACGAAGTAATCATGATGTTGGGCTAATTACTAAAATTGGGTAATTGGGCTTTGTACCATAATTGGGGTTTGGACAAAAGAACGACACTTGTGGAAATTAGACTATGGGCTATTAATGGGCTTTATATTTGTTTAACTAAATGATAGTTTGTTAATGTTAATATAAAGATTTACAATTGAGCGTCCCTATAAATTACCATATACACTCAATCGGACACGATGGGCGGGGTATTTATATGTACGAATAATCGTTCATTTAACCGGACACGGGAATGGATTAATAGCCACTAGAATAATTAAAACAGGGGTGAAATTACATTCAAGGGTAATTGGTGTAATTGTTAACAAAGTAGTAAAACCTTGGTTTACACGCAGTCAATAACCTGGTGTATTCATTAAACAAAGTATTAAAACCTTGTTACAATTCGAATCCCCAATTAGTTGGAATATTTAACTTCGGGTATAAGAATAATTTGACGAGGACACTCGCACTTTATATTTATGACTGATGGACTGTTATGGACAAAAACCAGACGGACATATTAAATAATCCAGGACAAAGGACAATTAACCCATGGGCATAAAACTAAAATCAACACGTCAAACATCATGATTACGGAAGTTTAAATAAGCATAATTCTTTTATTTCATATTTAATTTCCTTTATTTTATATTTAATTGCACTTCTAATTATCGCATTTTTTATTGTTATTATATTTAATTGCATTTTTAATTATCATACTTTTTAATTATCGCAAGTTTATTTTATCGCACTTTTATTATTCGCAATTTCATTATCGTTATTTACTTTAAGTTTTAAATTAAGTCTTTTATTTATTTAATATTTCACATTAGGTTTTAACTGCGACTAAAGTTTTAAAATCGACAAACCGGTCATTAAACGGTAAAAACCCCCCTTTATAATAATAATATTACTTATATATATGTTTGTATTTTTATAAAAGTAAACTAATATAGCGTTGAGCTTTGTTTAAAGATTTCCCTGTGGAACGAACCGGACTTACTAAAAACTACACTACCGTACGATTAGGTACACTGCCTATAAGTGTTGTAGCAAGGTTTAAGTATATCCATTCTATAAATAAATAAATATCTTGTGTAAAATTGTATCGTATTTAATAGTTTTTTCTGCTAAAATTAATAACTATTTTATATACACCTCGCATAACATCACAAACATTGCATTCATTTTTAAAAAACAAACTTTCTTTACATCGAAAGTTGACGGCATTCATACCATTTCATAATACATCCAACTATAATTGACTTAATGATAATCTTGATGAACTCGATGACTCGAATGCAACGTCTTTCGAAATATGCCATGAATGACTCCAAATAATATCTTTAAAATGAGCTAATGCACAGCGGAAGATTTCTTTAATACCTGAGAATAAACATGCTTTAAAGTGTCAACCAAAAGGTTGGTGAGTTCATTAGTTTATCATAATCAATCATTTTCATCATTTTAATAGACCACAAGATTTTCATTTCTATTTCTCATAAATATACGTCCCATACATATAGACAAAAATCATTCATATGGATTGAACACCTGGTACCGACATTAACAAGATGCATATAGAATATCCCCATCATTCCGGGACACCCATCGGACATGATAAACTCGAAGTACTAAAGCATTCCAAATTCCAGAATGGGGGTTGTTAGTTACCGTAGATCTACCTTTAGGATTCGCGTCAATTAGGGGCCAGTTCCCTAATTCTTAGGCTACCAAGCTAAAAGGGGCATATTCGATTTCGATCATTCAACCATAGAATGTAGTTTCAATTACTTGTGTCTATTTCGTCAAACATTTATAAAAGCACATGTATTCTCAGTCTCAAAAATATATATTGCAAAAGCATTTAAAAAGGGAGTAATGAAACTCACGCATATAAATATTGTAAAGCAGTTAATAAAATATTGCATGTATTATCAGCCCAAAAATGTAAAGAGTAAAAAGGATCAAATGAAACTCACAATATGATATCTTGTAGTAAAAATATTCATACGACGGAACTGAACAATGCATGGTTGGTCTCGGATTCACGAACATATATATATATATATATATATATATATATATATATATATATATATATATATATATATATATATATATATATATATATATATATATATATATATCAACACATATAATTGTAATCGAACGAATATATATGTTATTAATGATATACTTGTTAAATTATATGTTATATGTATTAATTATGGATTTATGTAACTAATTGTTATTTGGTAAAATAATAATATATAAAAGTTGTATTATCTTATAATAATAATAGTAATAGTAATAGTAATAATACTTTATTAACAAAAATAATTGTAGTAATAATAACCATGATAATAATAATAGAATTAATGATAATCAAAATAATGATAATAATCATGTATATTTATAAATCATGATAATGATATTTAACAATATACTAATTTGTGTAAGTTGCCCGCTACAGTATAACAGTACCCTCACTTTACTGTTATACTGCAGCAGTTTTTTTTTTCCAGGGTTTCTCTGCTTTTCTCCCCAAAAACACCTATCGTGGTGTCTTCTTCAAATCGATTATACAATCAATTTATTTATACCTGTTAGGGTTTGGAGACCCCATTTCTTGCTTACTGGCGATGGCGATGGTTTCATCCTTATTGCCTGGCGTCTCCACAAGTGACCGATGATTTGCTAAAGTAGATGTTCTTAGCGGTGGCGTTGGGCATGATTTTCGTGCCCTAAAATTGATTTTCTGATGATTGATGACCTTTATTTTGGTCGTCGGCTTGCTCGGCTTAATTTTTGCCGGAATTTTGCCTTGGTCGGATTGATTTTAGTTTTCGGCCGAAATTTTATTATGGTCTTCTCCGTTCATCGCTTGTTCACCAGGGTAACTTTCATCTAACCTTATTCCCACTATAACCTCCATTGAAACCCTAATGGTTGTGATTGTATCGGCAAACAGAAATTAGTACCTGACTTCTATTTAGAAATTATAATTGACTTTTATAAGTAACTTTAATAAGTGACTTTTATTAAGAAATTATAAGTTACTTTTAGAAATTAGTAGTTGACTTCTAGATGAAGACTTCTAGATGAATTTGATATATTTGAGTTTGCGTGTTACTGACTATAGGCTTTTGAATCATAACTGAGAATTTGCTACAGTTAAACTGTTTGGTTATTTGAGATGATCCATATTTTTCTATGTGTTATTATAAACCTCTAACATGTAACATTCAAATTGGTGACTTCTTCGATTTAACGACTTTTTTCTGACGTTTAGATTGTCACGACTGACTTGCAGCCATGGCAACTCATGCACATAAGTGAGGTGTATCTTGGCAGAGGATATTAGTTTACATGCTGAAAATGGGCAAGAGTCGGGTCATATCTTGGCACGACAACAAATTAGGTGCAGCCATGATTATCCCTTCTCTCATGATTTAAATTTTTAATTGTAACACCTACATGGGCAATGATGATGAACATGTGGCAGCTTAATTGAGAAATTATAATAAACGAGTTCGTAACTTGGCGGGGCAACATAAGTTGCAGCCATGGTGATCGATTATTTGTTGCTTAAGTTATGCACATGCCCGAGTCCTAAACTTATTATCCTAATATACTAATTCCAAAATTTGCTTACTACCCCTCTTGAGTTACTGTTTGCTTCGGAGTGAGTTGTCTTTTTACATTATCCTTTTTGGGTATTTTGGTCAATTTGTGGCTCATGCTCAAGCCTCATATTTAAAACTGATAGGGTTTTGAGACCCCATTTCATTATCTCATCTACTAGATTGTTTTGACCGTATGTATGATTTCATTTATCAGTTGCTTAGTCGCTATTAATGTGTTGAAAGTGTACACTCTTTGAGAATTACTTGCAGTTCCCAAGTTACACAAAGGAAAGGCTGTGATGATAAACACGCGGGAACTCGGCGAGCAATAAAAAATAATGCATCCGCATCTTGGCGAGGCAACCTACAGGTTGCAGCCATGGCGGTTCATCTTTCCTTGCTCGGCTTTGTACGTATCTGAGCCTGATTTCTTATCTTACAAGTTATGAATGTTTAATACAACTTGCAGCTACCGAGTTTTTAAAAATTAAAGGTCGTGATGATGAATATGTGGGAACTTGGTTGTATCGTTGACTTTTTATACTATTGAATTAACTTCTTGATTTGGTTTGCCTCTCTTAAATGATCTGATCGGAAAGATAAGTAAGTTCTATTTTTATAACTTAACATGTTGAGTTTCGCTATATAAATGATCCTGTAGACAGAATGCAATTAAACAATCGATTTATAAATATAGGTTGCAGCTATAGTAGATTATTTGTGAACAGACGTTTTGGAAAGGTTTGTGTCACGCTGGCTGCAGTTAATTTTTTTTTAAAAATAAAGGCTATGATGATTGATACGTCGGAAGTTGGCCAGGTAATGAGAAAGAATGCATGCGCATCTTGGCGAGGCAACCTGCAGGTTGCAGCCATGGCGGTACGTGTTCCCTTGCTTGGTTCAATATATATCGGAGCCTGGTACTCTCTTTTTTTACACATGAAATATATATATTTAGGAGTCTTTTAACATTTAGCTAAATTTAATATTTCTCCGCAACTGCTAAAATTGTATTTGTATTAGACTCATTTACTGAGTCGTTATTATATATTATACTGCTCTTGATGATTGATGACCAGGTACGTATCACTTCAAGTATATGGTTCTTTTTTCGATTGATCTTTTATGGAAATCTTGAATGTTGGTTTGGCTTGTATCTGGTCTGTGAATTTGAGTTTTGACTTAACTTGATTGGCTTGGTAATGTCTACCTTTTTAAGTTTTTAGGTTTGTTTTACTGACTTGGATGTGAGGATGAAGCCACATTCTTGAATCTGGATGGCTCAAAAAGTTATGGTGGAGTTCGATACGTTCATTATTGAATTTTACAGAATATCAAACTACGTTTATTTCGTCAATAGTTAAGCTTCCAATTGTTTAGTCGATTACTTGATTAATATAAATATTGTTTGTAGTCGGAAGCATTTGTCATTTACTTTAGAAATCTGATATTACAATTACTGAATGTTTATTATGTAGTTGTTATTGTGTTTGAGGTTTTTGTTTTCGGTAGTACTTTTTCATACGTTAACTGTTGTTTAATTGTATTTTAGAAATCTCATACTCCTCCATTCAAATGCAGATGAAGCTTCTGTTAGAAAGGAAAGATTGCTGCTACTACTAGCAAACTTCACATGCTGCTACTGGAGCTGCTACTTGCATGCTGCAGCTGCTAGACAGCTGCTATAACGACCCTCATTTTTCCATCTATATAATGCCCGAACAAAAGATTTAAGTATAATGAATAAACTCTAAGTACTAATAAAAGGTCGTTATATACATACGAAATTAACGAACATTAAACGAATAATAAATTTTATTCAACAACGTACGCGTAAGAATTTTTATAAAAAAAAATTTATGTCATAACATGATTACATATAAAATACTTATATTAATTTTGTATTTAGTTAATATATTATACAATTAATAAATACAAGTATATATAAATGTAGTAACATATATAAAACTAATAAAATTATAAAGTAATAATTTAATTAAATAAAAACCACATTTAGTAATTATAATTTTATAAATACAGAATATATATTTATATTTATCAAAATTCGTATTTAATAATTAAATAAAAATAGAAATTTAGTTAGTTAACATTTTTAGAACTATGAAATATATATATATATATATATATATATATATATATATATATATATATATATATATATATATATATATATTTTAAAAAGTAGTATTTTTTATATATAAACTAGATCTAGATCCACTTTTATTTATTTTATTCCTACTTTTAACTTTACTTTTATTTATTTATATTTTGAAATGGTGGCATGACTGGCCATAAATACTTTTAATTTTTTTACAAGACACTAGTTATTTTTTTATATAAACTTTTTTATTTTTTTATTTTCTCTTTACCAAAAATTGTAACTATAAATACCATAGCCTAGTTCACAAATTTTGTACACCAAAAACTTGAAGAATTCTCTCTCAAACCTCTGCAAAAATTATTTTTGTAAGTTCTCTATATTATTTTTATAGTTTTTATTTAGTTTTTATCATATTTTTGTGCTAGTTTTATGTTAAATATCAAATAAATACGAAATTAATTATAATAAATAATGTAAATACATGATAATTAGTATTAAGTATCCTAATGACTATAAAAATTATTTTTATGAATTATACATTCGAATTTATATTTATTAAAAATCAAAAACTGATTTTTTTTTATATTCGGTATATATAGATATATAATAAATAAATAGTAAACGATTATATATATATGTTTTTACAATTTTCGCTTATCACATATGTTATGCAAGTAATTATAAAAATTAATGTTTGATTTAATTGTCATTTTAAATAATTAATTTGTATTTTCTTTAGTTTTGCTACAGTAGCCGAAAACAGTTTTTTTTAAAATAAAAAGAGAACTAAATGGTATAATATTTTTATGACTACAATAATTAATAGAAACTACTTTGGAACTATTAAGAAAGTTATAAAAATTATTTTTTTGAATTAATGAATATATATTTCTAGTTAATTTCGAATTTAAACTAATAACAATACAAAAGTTGAATTAAATAGTTAAACTATTAATATAATTATAAAAATAATTTTTCTAAGATTAATATACTAATATAAGCTCACGAAAATTATTGGTTGAATTAATTTAGTTGATTTAATAATTATTACTTTATAAACTTTGATTTATTGCAAACCGAAAAAGAAATTAGCAATAAATACTTTTACACCATAACAAAAATTTATAAAATTTTCCTAAGTTTATTTTGATCAGTAGAACCTAAGAAAAATATAAGATGTGGTGTTAAACTTGTTTACCTATTTATTTTCATTTTAACTATTAAAACAATTATAAAAAGTAATATTTAATACACAAAACTTAATATTAATGTATAGAAATTTTTTATTATGTTTTATACAAGTTACTTACTGTTATGAAATCAATAAAACACTTGTTAGCATCATTAGATAATTATTGGTGCTTATATTGATCTAAAACATAATTTAAACTATATATATATATATATATATATATATATATATATATATATATATATATATATATATATATATATATATATGTATCCTTACATATATATAATATATATATATTAAACACTTATAAGTAAAGTATATAAAGTGTTGTATTTCTATACGCACCTAAAAACGTATTGGAACGGTATATTAGATGGGTATAGATCTTGATCTTTCTCGAGTGGATGGACGCTCGAAAGTCTAGGCGGAGAGTTTGGATTACCGAGTTAAAGGATCCTGTGGCTCAGAAACCTATGACCTGAAAAGGCCATTTTAAATTGAAAGTGTTAGATTGGAAGCTTGTCTAGTATGAAAAGCCTTTCCAAAACGATAAACCTTCTTTAAACTTACTATAAAAGAAAATACTTACACTTATCATAATACGGGCAAAACATCTAAACTATTCTCAACTTATTCTTAGGTTGACTTCTCTGTGCTTCGATCATCCATACTTTCTCTTTAAGGAATACTTTCACTCACCGAATTACTAAGGTGACTTTCATAGCCCCACTCTTATTGCTATAGCACTTTTTATACTTACTGGGGTGAGACACATGCTGCTTTTATACTTTAAACAACTTAGACACAAGTACGAACCTAAACTGTACTATGACTAGCTTATGCTACTAAGACCCCACAGTGATATTTTTTAATTGCTTTCAGGATAAGGCATTCTTAATTATTGGGGGTAGGCCTATCGGGAGTAACGTCCCCGATACATTTGACCGCGATGTCTTTGTATTACTTAATAATGATTTAAACATGGTGATAAGGTACTGCCAACTTATCATCGGGGCAACAAAACAAACGTTTAGTCTAAAATATCACGAATCATTACTACTTTTGGATCTGTGTGATCTACTTTTATAACAAATCTTGTGGTCTAAGAACAAACGGTCAATCATATTTGTTAAACCTATGAATTTCACTCAACCTTTTTGGTTGACACTTTTAGCATGTTTGTCTCAGGTACTGAATGATCAGGACCTCTATATCTACTGCTTATGTGATGACTTACTTGGCTAGGATCAAGACTTATCGCATATTTACTTTTCTGCATTTGAACATTTTATAATTCTTGTAACGACATTATTAATCCTTCCGCTGCAAATTTGGTTTTATTCATATAGTATTTGTTCTCGTATTATAATATGTTGGTTTATTTGATATTAGTAACGTTTCTTCCAGACCCTATTGGGAGGACGTTACAGATTGGTATCAGAGCATAACCAGGCTGTTATAGAGAACCAGGATTGCATTTTATGTGTGCCTTACTTGTTAGCTAGGGTACCTTAGCGATCTAGGAAACTATAACCTTTCCTGCCTTAGACTTTAAAGCACTTAGGATTACCTTAGAATGTTTAAGCAAAGAGTTCAACCCTACCTCTCATTCTTTACAATCCTAGCTTAAAAATCTAATCAAAATCTCTATCTTAATGTTAGGATGTCAAGCTATCATCAAATAAACAAAATGACTCTTTTCAAACCAGCTGAGAAAGATACTGAAGGATCTTCTACCGAAAAATCAGTTCGAAGCCCACTTTATAATCCTCCTTCACAACCAATGAACTATAGCCCGAACACTCGTTACAACTCGCGTGGGTCTCCCGAATATTATCCAACCCCGAGAAATGAAAGCAAAGGAAAACGTCATGCCAATACTGCTGACTCTCATCAACCGATGAATACTCCCAAACGGAATGCTCTTCAAGACCTCCCTAACTACGATAGTGACTTCTCAGGTTATGAGCCTGAAGAAGAGCCTATTAAAGAATCATCTGAAAACTCATCTCGAAAGAGAAAACAACCCGAACCCGCCGCCACTAGAGAAGCCGATCCATTATTTTGTAATAATATGGAACACGTAAGGGTGAAGTCTGATATCCTCAACCTTCAGCGAAGTTGTGATAAGAATAAAGAGTATAGTAGGCGCCAAGTTGCTCGGATAGAAATGCGTCTAAACAACCTAGAAAAAGAAAACACAATCTTGAAAGAAATCATCAAAGAGTCCTTCGACTCTCAAACTGAAAAACTAGAAAAACTTGTGAAAAATAACATGGACAAAGTAATGGAGACAGTAATGAAAGTGAAGACTGAGGAAGAACGGAATACCCGTTGGGGAAAGCAATCTCTTGCCTACCTCCAAGAACTAGTTGAGTCTAAGATGAAAATAGAGAAAAACCGAATCAATCATCAACTGGCTATCAAGGATTTCAACAACAACTTTGTCAACAGCCGCATCACTAACCTTTACGATAATTTTGAATACCTCCACGAGAAACAAAAGGAGAAAAATGAAAAGATAGAGAAATTTATGAAGGAAGCTGAGAACGAGAAAAAGAAGAACTAAAACCTATCTTTTGTTTTCCTATTTTCCATTTACCCATCTATGTAAAGGCTTATGCCTAAACTTTTTCCATTCCAAACTCGTGTAATAAAGGCTTATATAATGTCTCGTTTCCAATAATGTTAAGTGTTTATTTAAGCATATTGTCTTATTCACCTATGTGTGTTGTGCAAATGTTATAAATCATGATTGTAAACTTATAACATCTTGATTCTTCAACTAATAATGTATTTATGTTTTGAAGATCAATGGCTCACTCAACTCGTGGTAACAACAACAACAACAACAATCTTATACCAAATGTCACTCTTTCTACTGAGCAATTTCAATTGCTGCTAGCGGCCGCCCAAGGCAATAACAATAACAAACAACAATCATAATGTTCTTTCTAAAACTTGCTCCTATAAAGATTTTAAGAACTGTAGCCCACCCACTTTTAGTGGAAAAGAAGAAGCCGTAGAACTGGTCCGATGGTTTGAAAAGCTAGAATCAATCTTCCGTATCTGTAACTGCGGAGATAATGATCGAGTGAAGTTTTCCACAAGTTCACTCACTGGCAATACTATGACATGGTGGACTGCTCATGCCAAATCTGTGGGAATAGATAATGCTAATACTACCCCATGGGATGAACTCAAAGGCATGATGATCACTAAGTTTTGCCCAAGAAGTCAAGTCCAAAAGCTCGAAGCTGAGTACTGGGAACTCAGAGTTAAAGGAACCGATATCGAAAGCTATACCAATCGTTTTTTGGAGCTTTCTACCTTATGTCCCGAAATGTTCCCAACTGAAGCCCGCAGGATAGAGCGGTATATCGAGGGTCTACCCGAGGATGTTCAAGGGAATGTGATTTCTGCCGAGAAGGTTACTGTGGATGCTGTGATCCACATGGCACAGAGTTTAATGATGGCTAAACGTAGGAGAGTTTCGGCTAATAAACAAGTCGAAGTTAAAAACGGTGACAATAAGAGGAAATTTGAACCATCTCAGGGTTCAGCTCAAAATGTTAACAAGAAACCGGGAAATGGTACGAGACCCGGTTATTAGGGTACTAGTCCGTTTTGTTCTAAATGTGAAAGGCATCATCCGGGAAAGTGCACTGCTGTGTGTACAATATGTAAGAAGATAGGCCATGCTGCAAAGACTTGTAGAACCCTACCTCAGAATAGAGCCATTGTTCCGGCTAGAGCTCCTCCAACATGCTATACTTGTGGTGAAAAGGGGCATATTAGCCCGAATTGTCCAAAGAAGAAAGATACTCCAGCTACTGGAGCAAATGCTACTGCCAAAGGTCGTGCTTTTGTGATTACTGCTGCAGAAGCCAGTGATGAGGATGAGGTCATTACCGGTACGTACCTCGTCAATAATTATTATGCCACTATTTTATTTGATACGGGAGCCGATAAGAGTTATGTGTCAAATGAGTTTTGCACCCTTTTTACTGAAAAGCCCCAAACCCTACAAACCAGACGATTAGTAGAAGTGGCTAATGGGAAGTTAATGAAAGTTGATAAAATATATAAAAACTGCAACCTAATTCTAGCCGATAAGGAATTCAAGATAGACCTTTTGCCGGTCGAGCTAGGTAGTTTCGATGTAGTGGTTGGAATGGATTGGTTAGGTCCATTGAGAGCAGCCATCATGTTTTTCGATAAGACCGTTCAAATTCCGTTAGGAAGTGGAGAAACTCTTATTATCCAAGGCAAACGGAGTTGTTCCAATCTTAATATCATCTCATGTCTTAAAGCCCGTAAGTACCTTGTGAAAGGTTACTCCGCCATACTAGCTCACGTTAAAATGATCGAATTCGAAGAAACGCGTATTGAAAATGTCCCGGTTGTTAAAGATTTTCCCGATGTGTTTCCCGAAAATCTCCCTGGTCTTCCACCGCCTCGTCAAGTTGAATTTCAAATCGATTTATCTCCAGGTGCTGCACCCATTGCTAAAGCACCGTATCGTTTAGCACCTTCCGAAATGAAGGAACTTTCTAACCAACTCCAAGAACTTTTGGATCTAGGTTTTATTCGTCCAAGTTCGTCCCCGTGGGGAGCTCCTGTCTTATTTGTCAAAAAGAAGGATGGTACATTGAGAATGTGTATTGATTACCGAGAGCTCAACAAGCTTACCATAAAGAATCGTTACCCGTTACCTCGCATTGATGATCTATTCGACCAACTTCAAGGGTCAAGCGTTTATTCTAAGATTGATTTAAGATCCGGTTATCACCAGCTCAGAGTCAAGGAGTCTGACATTCCTAAGACTGCATTCCGCACCCGATACGGACATTACGAATTTTGTGTTATGCCTTTCGGTTTAACCAATGCTCCAGCCGTATTTATGGATCTTATGAACCGTGTTTGCAAGCCTTACCTTGATAAATTCGTTATTGTTTTTATCGACGACATCTTGATCTATTCTAAAAGCGAGAAAGAACATGAGCAACATTTACGATTGATTCTTGAACTCTTAAGAAAAGAAAAACTCTACGCAAAATTTTCTAAGTGTGAGTTTTGGCTTAGAACCATACAATTCCTTGGACATGTTGTAGATAGTAATGGAATACATGTCGATCCCGCTAAAATCACCGCTGTTCAGAATTGGGAAGTGCCAAAGACTGCGAAGCATATTCGCCAATTTTTGGGACTTGCCGGTTACTACCGAAGATTTATTAAAGATTTTTCTCTTCTTGCAAAGCCTCTCACCAAGTTAACTCACAAAGGGAAGAAATTCGAGTGGTCCGAAGAACAAGAGTCTGCATTTAAGATTCTGAAAGAGAAGTTGACCACTGCTCCGATCTTATCTTTACCTGAAGGTTCCGACGATTTTGTTGTCTACTGCGATGCCTCGAAACAAGGGTTCGGTTGTGTTCTAATGCAACGCAAGAAGGTTATCGCTTATGCCTCCCGACAATTAAAGAAACATGAAGTTAATTACACCACACACGATTTGGAGTTAGGTGCTGTGGTATTCGCTTTGAAGATGTGGCGACATTATCTATACGGTACTAAGTTTACGATATTCACCGACCATAAGAGTCTGCAGCATGTCTTTAATCAGAAACAGCTAAACATGAGACAGAGACGATGGCTCGAATTGTTAAATGATTATGATTGTGAACTAAAGTATCATCCGGGAAAGGCAAATGTAGTTGCCGATGCTCTAAGTCGAAAGGACGAAGTTAGGCGTGTTCGTGCCTTGAATCTTAAGATCAAATCGAATCTCATCTCTCGAATCTGCGAAGTTCAAGTTGAAGCTATCAAACCTACACTTATCGAAGGAGAAGGACCTATAAATTTCGAAAACCAACTGCAAGTTAAGTCCAATGGTACAAGATACTTTGGTAATCGAATTTGGGTTCCTCGTTATGGTAATCTCCGTGAACTAGTCTTGGATGAAGCACATAAGACTAGGTATTCTATTCATCCCGGTTCTAGTAAAATGTATCAGGATGTGAAAGAGTTCTACTGGTGGCCCAACATGAAAGGCGACATTGCTACTTATGTGAGTAAGTGTCTTACTTGTTTGAAAGTCAAAGCCGAGCACCAAAAGCCTTCTGGCCTTCTAACTCAACCCGATATTCCACAGTGGAAGTGGGATGGTATAGCTATGGACTTTATCACAAAATTGCCTAAGACTGCAAATGGCAATGATACGATTTGGGTCATAGTTGATCGTCTCACTAAGTCTGCACATTTCATACCAATCAAAGAGACTGACAGAATGGAAAAGTTAGCTCGACTCTATGTTAAAGAGATTGTTACTCGTCATGGTGTCCCTACTTCTATTATCTCGGATCGCGATAGTCGATTTACTTCCAATTTCTGGAAATCCTTGCAAGCGTCTCTTGGAACTCGACTCGACATGAGTACAGCTTATCATCCGCAAACGGACGGTCAAAGTGAACGAACTATCCAAACTTTGGAGGATATGCTACGAGCATGTGTTATCGATTTCGGTAAAGGGTGGGATAAACACCTACCTTTAGTCGAGTTTTCTTACAACAACAGCTATCACTCTAGTATTAAAGCTGCACCATTCGAAGCTTTATACGGTCGCAAATGTAGATCTCCGTTGTGTTGGGATGAACTCGAGGACAGACAATTAACTGGTCCTGAACTTATTCATGAAACTTCCGAAAAGATCGTGCAAATCAAGAAGCGTTTAGAAACCGCTCGTAGTCGACAAAAGAGTTATGCCGACCCTCACCGAAAACCGTTAGAATTCCAAGTTGGAGATAACGTTATGTTAAAAGTATCTCCTTGGAAAGGTGTTATTCGCTTCGGTAAACGAAATAAACTCAGTCCGCGTTATGTTGGACCTTTCAAAGTTATTCAAAGAATTGGTCCCGTTGCGTATCGATTAGAACTTCCAGCTGAACTAAGTCAAGTACATGATGTGTTTCATGTCTCAAATCTGAAAAAGTGTCTCGCCGAAGATACTCTTGTTATTCCTTTGGATGATATCCGCATTGATGAGCAAATGCACTTTGTCGAAGAACCTATAGAGATTATGAAAGAAGAGGTCAAACAGACTCGTAAGAGCAACATACCTATTGTTAAAGTCCGTTGGAATTCGCGTAGAGGCCCCGAATATACCTGGGAACGCAAAGACCAAATGATACGAAAATACCCCCATCTCTTCCCAACTGTTGATGAAGCAGACGGGAACTCCACTTAAAACTTCGGGACGAAGTTTTCATTAACGGGGAGGTACTATAACGACCCTAATTTTTCCATCTATATAATGCCCGAACAAAAGATTTAAGTATAATGAATAAACTCTAAGTACTAATAAAAGGTCGTTATATACATACGAAATTAACGAACGTTAAACGAATAATAAATTTTATTCAACAACGTACGCGTAAGAATTTTTATAAAAAAAAATTTATGTCATAACATGATTACATATAAAATACTTATATTAATTTTGTATTTAGTTAATATATTATACAATTAATAAATACAAGTATATATAAATGTAGTAACATATATAAAACTAATAAAATTATAAAGTAATAATTTAATTAAATAAAAACCACATTTAGTAATTATAATTTTATAAATACAGAATATATATTTATATTTATCAAAATTCGTATTTAATAATTAAATAAAAATAGAAATTTAGTTAGTTAACATTTTTAGAACTATGAAATATATATATATATATATATATATATATATATATATATATATATATATATATTTTAAAAAGTAGTATTTTTTATATATAAACTAGATCTAGATCCACTTTTATTTATTTTATTCCTACTTTTAACTTTACTTTTATTTATTTATATTTTGAAATGGTGGCATGACTGGCCATAAATACTTTTAATTTTTTTACAAGACACTAGTTATTTTTTTATATAAACTTTTTTATTTTTTTATTTTCTCTTTACCAAAAATTGTAACTATAAATACCATAGCCAAGTTCACAAATTTTGTACACCAAAAACTTGAAGAATTCTCTCTCAAACCTCTGCAAAAATTATTTTTGTAAGTTCTCTATATTATTTTTATAGTTTTTATTTAGTTTTTATCATATTTTTGTGCTAGTTTTATGTTAAATACCAAATAAATACGAAATTAATTATAATAAATAATGTAAATACATGATAATTAGTATTAAGTATCCTAATGACTATAAAAATTATTTTTATGAATTATACATTCGAATTTATATTTATTAAAAATCAAAAACTGATTTTTTTTATATTCGGTATATATAGATATATAATAAATAAATAGTAAACGATTATATATATATTTTTTTACAATTTTTTCTTATCACATATGTTATGCAAGTAATTATAAAAATTAATGTTTGATTTAATTGTCATTTTAAATAATTAATTTGTATTTTCTTTAGTTTTGCTACAGTAGCCGAAAACAGTTTTTTTTAAAATAAAAAGAGAACTAAATGGTATAATATTTTTATGACTACAATAATTAATAGAAACTACTTTGGAACTATTAAGAAAGTTATAAACATTATTTTTTTGAATTAATGAATATATATTTCTAGTTAATTTCGAATTTAAACTAATAACAATACAAAAGTTGAATTAAATAGTTAAACTATTAATATAATTATACAAATAATTTTTCTAAGCTTAATATACTAATATAAGCTCACGAAAATTATTGGTTGAATTAATTTAGTTGATTTAATAATTATTACTTTATAAACTTTGATTTATTGCAAACCGAAAAAGAAATTAGCAATAAATACTTTTACACCATAACAAAAATTTATAAAATTTTCCTAAGTTTATTTTGATCAGTAGAACCTAAGAAAAATATAAGATGTGGTGTTAAACTTGTTTACCTATTTATTTTCATTTTAACTATTAAAACAATTATAAAAAGTAATATTTAATACACAAAACTTAATATTAATGTATAGAAAATTTTTATTATGTTTTATACAAGTTACTTACTGTTATGAAATTAATAAAACACTTGTTAGCATCATTAGATAATTATTGGTGCTTATATTGATCTAAAACATAATTTAAACTATATATATATATATATATATATATATATATATATATATATATATATATATATATATATATATATATATATATATATATATATATGTATCCTTACATATATATAATATATATATATTAAACACTTATAAGTAAAGTATATAAAGTGTTGTATTTCTATACGCACCTAAAAACGTATTGGAACGGTATATTAGATGGGTATAGATCTTGATCTATCTCGAGTGGATGGACGCTCGAAAGTCTAGGCGGAGAGTTTGGATTACCGAGTTAAAGGATCCTGTGGCTCAGAAACCTATGACCTGAAAAGGCCATTTTAAATTGAAAGTATTAGATTGGAAGCTTGTCTAGTATGAAAAGCCTTTCCAAAACGATAAACCTTCTTTAAACTTACTATAAAAGAAAATACTTACACTTATCATAATACGGGCAAAACATCTAAACTATTCTCAACTTATTCTTAGGTTGACTTCTCTGTGCTTCGATCATCCATACTTTCTCTTTAAGGAATACTTTCACTCACCGAATTACTAAGGTGACTTTCATAGCCCCACTCTTATTGCTATAGCACTTTTTATACTTACTGGGGTGAGACACATGCTGCTTTTATACTTTAAACAACTTAGACACAAGTACGAACCTAAACTGTACTATGACTAGCTTATGCTACTAAGACCCCACAGTGATATTTTTTAACTGCTTTCAGGATAAGCCATTCTTAATTATTGGGGGTAGGCCTATCGGGAGTAACGTCCCCGATACATTTGACGGCGATGTCTTTGTATTACTTAATAATGATTTAAACATGGTGATAAGGTACTGCCAACTTATCATCGGGGCAACAAAACAAACGTTTAGTCTAAAATATCACGAATCAGTACTACTTTTGGATCTGTGTGATCTACTTTTATAACAAATCTTGTGGTCTAAGAACAAACGGTCAATCATATTTGTTAAACCTATGAATTTCACTCAACCTTTTTGGTTGACACTTTTAGCATGTTTGTCTCAGGTACTGAATGATCAGGACCTCTATATCTACTGCTTATGTGATGACTTACTTGGCTAGGATCAAGACTTATCGCATATTTACTTTTCTGCATTTGAACATTTTATAATTCTTGTAACGACATTATTAATCCTTCCGCTGCAAATTTGGTTTTATTCATATAGTATTTGTTCTCGTATTATAATATGTTGGTTTATTTGATATTAGTAACGTTTCTTCCAGACCCTATTGGGAGGACGTTACAGCTGCTGCCACTTAGCCAATCGACATCAACAACGGTAGAGACGTACATGAATAAGTACGTCATTTTACACAAACATTCGCAGAAAAGCGCGGCAACGCGCGCCCCCTATTACTAGTTAATAATAATAATAATAATAATAATAATAATAATAATAATAATAATAATAATAATAATATAATGTTAATAATAACAATGATAATAATATTAATGGTGATAATAATATTTATCCTTAATCATAATAATGATGTAATAATAATAATAATAATAATATCAACAATAATATTAATAATAATAATAATAATAATAATAATAATAATAATAATAATAATAATAATAATAATAATAATAATAATAATAATAATAATAATAATAATAATAATAATAATAATAATAATAATAATAATAATAATAATAAAAGTAATAATAATAATAAGTAAATAGGAATTCTACCTCAAAGAAGTAATACTTAAAAAAAATACCCAAGTCCGGCTTTGAACCCGCGACGTCTCGCTTAAACACAAACACGCCCAACCATTGAACTACTCAACTCTTTCTATCATCATGATCACTCGCTTAACATCATCATCGTCGTTATTTTTATTATCATTTCATTATGTCAATATTAATCGTTCATCATCATCCATCATTATCACCATATCATGATCATCATCAATATCTTATCATCTCGCCATCATCATTCCCGTTAATATTTATCATTATCAGCTCATACCTTCTCAGCCCAACCGAAAAGTAAATACTCGGCCCAACATAAAATAGTTATATGATGGCCCAACAATTCAATCTCCAACCCAACTCCAAGAAACAAACGCAAATACATTAATGTGGGATGTTTAATGTCGGTGTCGAAAGAAAAAAAAAATTAAAACTAATAGCAGTGGACAACAAACGGGGCAGGAGCTTCGATTCATCTTCATCATCATTTTTATAACCATGGCATCCGTATCATCGTCATCATTTAACATCATTATCGAATTCTTACATCATTTAACATCATTATCGAATTCTTACTTCACCACCATCGTTGTAATTATCAGAAATAAAAAAAATAGAAACGTAAGAGTAGCAGCATAAACGGTTTCATCATCCTCATTTGTTCTCGGTTCCAACAAGTAGCCCATCACACCACTTAAACATCAATGGCATATCAATTATCTAAGCCCAATAAATAATCATTTGGCCCAATAGAAAAGTACACGACCCAACTGCAAATATAAATACCTTGGCCCAACTAGAATGCAGAGATAGAACCGCCTATTTAGAAAATGGGATTACGACAGCCATAAGAGGAAATCGATTACTTATATATATATATATATATATATATATATATATATATATATATATATATATATATATATATATATATATATATATATATATATATATACATACATATATATACATATACATATATATATATATATATATATATATATATATATATATATATATATATATATATATATATATATATATATATATATTATTAACAGCCTACAACTTGGAAGATACACGCATACCTCCAGCTGTTTTCTCTTTTTCTTTATATGTTGACCGACAGGAGTAACAACTCTTTAACTTTATCAATCCATCAACATCATCCATGATTGTTTCAAAATAGAAATGGGAGATTGTAGCAGTAGATTAAAAAAAAAGGGTTTGGATCGTAGAAAATGTACACAGAAGCATGGTGCAACAATTTAGATGATGTAGTTTTGGGGTTGATGGATGTTTGTTTTGATTCGAAAACAGAAAGAATTAAAGTGGTGGTGATGTCGGTTTATGGTGGTTTGTGATATTCAAGAATGAGAGTGGTGATTTCGAGTTGGGTTTGTTCTTGATGGAAATAGAATTAGAAGTTCTAAAGTAGTAGTAGCATGTTATAGGTTGTGGGTTGATCTTAATATTAATACAAGTGGGTTGGGTCGAATAAGATAGAAACAGATGGCAGTTCGGTTAGTATATGGTAGTTCGTGGTGGTTTACGATGGTTTTGTTTTGGATTATGATAAATAACAGCAACAGCAAGTAACACTATAGCTGTAGTAGGATAACGGATTATGTTGGGGTGGGTTTATGGGTTTGTGACTCCACAGAAGAAGAAGGAAAAACAAAATTTAGAGAGAGAGATAAAAGAGAGATGGTTTTAGATGATCTCAATCAAACTAGAATGAAACAATAAGCAAAAGTGGAGTGTGGTGATTCTTATTTAATTGTAGTGATGAGCAAAGGTGTAGGAGTTCATATAGCAATTGTAATTATGCAGTTTTTCTTCATGTTTTAACTCTAATAGAATCATAAGATAAAATAGCAGCAGCAGGTACAAAACAGATGGTGTGATTTGGTGGTTGTTCGACTGGGAAAGCGGTAACAGCTATACGGCTTAATCGTGATACCAGTTGGGTGATAAATGATGATTTAGATGATGATGATGTACTTTAAACAGTAGGTATGGTATAGCAATAGCAGATGGCGATGGTTTTATGAATTAAGAGAGGTGGTTTGTCGATAATTATGGCGTGTTTCAGATTCACAAAGAAGGTGCAGAAACAAAAAGCAATTGAATTCCCTTTCATATGTATATAATATATTTGTATATATGTAAAGTAGTAATACAAACAAGTAAACTTTAATTATCAATCAACTAACACGGGTGTAATATAAATTAATTAGCTGTCTAATATTATTGATTATAATTGGTGTGTGGTACTATTGGAAAAAGAATATGGAATTGGTTATTGAAGTGATGGTGGGGTTTCATGAATGAAAAAGGGTGATGTGCATATCTCTTTCTATCATACAAGAAAGAAAGGAAACAGCAAAAAAAATTGCAAGTGGTGATAGTCTTGAATGCATTTTATATGCATATATATGTAATACATATTCCGTAAGCATTTGCTAGTGGGGGAATATGTGGCTAAAAAGTTGATAGAATATAGATGAAGATTTTGTATTGCTTTCGAATCTGTACCTGAAATGGAAAAGTGAGGTGTGGGGTATTTGGGATATCAATCAACAAGAAAAATAAACACATTAGTCCAATTCAAAAAGTAGGTTTGTTTGAGTAATCGTACGTGAGCAGTGGATGGTGAATGAGAAAAGGAAAGGAAACAGAAAAGAAAACTCAAGTGGGGTTTATATCTATATCTATAGGTGTAGTATATATATATATATATATATATATATATATATATATATATATATATATATATATATATATATGTATATATATATATATGTATATGTATATATATATATATATATATATATATATATATATATATATATATATATATATATATATATATATATATATATATATATAGACAGATAATCAATCTATAATGTATTTAATATAATCTATTATTACCTCTTATTCATAATGGAGTTAAAATAGAACGTGCACACAATTGAGTAGCTTTTCACTATGTCATAATCTGCCGACACCCTAAGGCCATGAGTATAATGTATTTCACTTACTAAAATGTATGGATAAAGTTGGTTAACTTATTGTGCTAGTGATATAAATTAATAATTATAAAGCATAAAACTATTAAATTACAAAAGCAACTGCATTATAGGTTTATTAGTGACAAAATTCCAAGTTCTTACATCGAATAAAAATCATCTATTTGTTACATGTATTAACTTTTAAGATAAGTTAATGTTTATATAACATATAGGTTAACATAATTATAGAACTCATATCATAAATGTATTAGCAACTAAGTTTATTATGAATACAGTTGTTTAATATCGATCGAAATGACAAACGAGTGTTACAATCGTTTACTAATTAAACTCGAAACTATTCAATATACTTTATTTATATATATAGATATGTTTTAAATAATAATTATCATAATATCATATTTTTATTTTATTTTAGTTTATTTTACATAATTGATTTTAATAATAACAACATATAATATTCCAAATTATATTTACAATTATTATTTTTATATATATATATATACACACATATCTATTTACAAATAGTGGTTCGTGAATTGTCAAGAACAGTCGAAGGATAATTGCATACATGAAACAGTTCAAAAATTTTGAGACTCAACCTAACAGACTTTTCTTATCGTGTCAAAAATATTAAATCATATCGAAAGTTTGGTTTAAAATTAGTCGAAATTTTTCGGGTCGTCACAATTGTTTAGTATTTATCGCATCACATTCCTATAATTGTTTGTTTCATGCCCAAAATTTTCGTGGAACTCACACCATTTCTTGCTTGTTTCGTCCCATTTTTCCATTTGTATAGGTGGATTGAACTTGCACTTAATTGGATATGTATTACATTTTTTCTTGGGGGTTTCATAAGTGAGTGGACTAGTTCGTTTCTTGTGAACGACTATCCGTGCTCGCTTCTCCTGTCATCTTGTACTTATACTTTTAGCTGCTAGCCGTAAATTAGTATAAACAATCAGCATCTAGATTTTAAGGTATATTCACTCTTTATTAATGTTACTATTTTAGTAATTTTCATTTTTTGGCATATATATATATATATATATATATATATATATATATATATATATATATATATAAGATCGTAAAGATCCGATGGAATACACAAACGACAAAAATTGAACGTCCTACACACATTGGACGATAACATTGGAAGAGAGCGACCTCATTGAAATTGAAAGATACAATACATTTGTACAAACCACCAAACCTAAATCTAGAACATACATAAACCGATCTTGTATCTAACACCACATTTGCTACTACACAGAAGTCGCACACCTAAAAAGAACGTCGGGCACTCCAGCAGCACCTAACCCGAGGCCTGCAAACCAAAGAAACCTCTCGTACCCGAAAAACCCTGTATAAACTCAAAACCCATAGAACCAGTAGACAGTCGAATAAGATTAAATCCCCGGTTTGAGCGAAAAAAGGGACCCCGAGAGAACACTCCAACAAACATCAATTTTCCAAGGTCAACTAAGTCGAAAAACGTCAGCAACGACATCGAGCCCACCCAAATATACTCGACTACGGGAAAAGTATAAACTAATCAGATAAGCAACAACCAACCAACGCAAAATGCAGAATCAAACCAATAAGAAACCAGGCCATCTCCGCCAATTTTTTTGAGGATTTACAAACTCGCATACCCCAACGGCCACCAACCAGCAGTTAGATTCCTCCTACGACCATAAGCTACACCGGCAACCGTCATTAAAATCCAACTACCATCGCCTTAGGCTGCAGGCTGCCACTAATGGATACCAACAACATCACAACAACAAGAATCGCCGACTGCCATCGGCAACCACTAGTAGCCACCAAAGCACCCAGAAATAGAAGCCATTCACTAGATGGAGCATCTCGCAGCCACCATAACAGACGTTGACCGCCAGCATCCAACAAAGGCTGCTAGCAGTCGTCCTCCGTCAATAGTATCCGTCGGTAGCAAAATACCGCCGGAGTCCACCGAATTTCAGAACAATGCAACAAACAATCACCGTTCAATCAAAATCAACCCCTACCCCTAAACGAAGCCGAAAACATACCTAAAGGAGTGTAGAATTCTGCCGGAATTCATTGCCTACAACTGCCAAAAAAAAGAGAACGACATCGCTGAGCGGAGAGGAAGAACCGGAGAGCAATATGAACGCGACAACGACCCCCGAAACCCAAACAAACCCAGATCCAAAGGAGAAGGATCGTCGCCTGGAAATTGTTGAGAAACCAAAGAAGCCGACCGGACATAGAAATGAAAGGACCTGTTCATATCGATTATAAACGATTCACAATAGTTGATTACATCGCGAGGTTCTGACCTCTATATGATACATTTTACAAACATTGCATTCATTTTTAAAAGACAAACTTTCATCACAACGAAAGTTGATGGGCATGCATACCATTTCATAATATATCAAACTATAAATGACTTATAATAATCTTATTGAACTCAACGACTCGAATGCAACATCTTTTGAAATATGCCATGAATGACTCCAAGTAATATCTTTAAAATGAGCAAATGCACAGCGGAAGACTTCTTTCATACCTGAGAATAAACATGCTTTAAAGTGTCAACCAAAAGGTTAGTGAGTTCATTAGTTTATCATAATCGATCATTTTCATCATTTTAATAGACCACAAGATTTTCATTTCCATTTCTCATAAATATACGTCCCATGCATAGAGACAAAAATCATTCATATGGATTGAACACCTGGTAACCGACATTAACAAGATGTATATAAAAATATCCCCATCATTCCGGGACATCCATCGGACATGATATAAAACAACATCGAAGTACTAAAGCATCCGGTACTTTGGATGGGGTTTGTTAGGCCCAATAGATCTATCTTTAGGATTCGCGTCAATTAGTAGTTCGGTTTACTAATTCTTAGGCTAGCAAGCAAAATGGGCATATTCGGCTTCGATCATTCAATCATATAATGTAGTTTCAATTACTTGTGTCTATTTCGTAAAACAGTTATAAAAACAGCGCATGTATTCTCAGTCCCAAAAATATATATTGCAAAAGCATTTAAAAAGGGAATAATGAAACTCACAATACTGTATTTTGTAGTAAAAATACATATGACGATATTGAACAATGCAGGGTTGATCTTGGATTCACGAACCTATATCAAGTATATATATTAACACATATAATAATATTCAAATAAATATATATATTTTGATATTAGTAATATACTTGTGATATTAAATTTAATATTAATAATTACTTAAATATATATATATATTTTTTATATTTTATTAAATTATCATAATAATATATTATATACCTTATTAATATATTTTGAATAAATACTTAGTATTAATATTTTTAAATACTCATAATTTTTAATATGATAGTATTTTTAATAGATTCGAGTTATATTAAACCTTAAATGAACGAAAAGTAACTTAGTAGTAAACGTAGTATACTTATTATATATACTTTTATATATCTAATTTTTTTGTATCTATTTTATGATATATATCTTTTTAGTTTAAGATTATAACAATATAGTTATATTTTATATACAAAATACATTTAAAACTAAAGTTATAGTTAGTAATGTTAACAATAATAATAATAATGATATTAGTAGTAAAAATAATAATAACAATAATAATAATAATATAGTTGTAATAATAATATAGTTGTAATAATAATAATAATAATATTAATAATAATAAAAATATTAGGAATAATAAGTATACTACCTTAAGGAAATAGCTAAAAATATAGTGTCGCAGCCCGGGCTCGAACTCACGACCTGTAGTTCATCAACACAACACCCAACCATCCATCTGTTTCTCTCATTTCTGTTTAATATCTCTACTTAAATTTCCTTAACCCTACTTGACTGTATTCTTTTTCTTCATCGTCTCACTCTCATTCGTAACCATCATCATATCTTAGTCATTAGCACTATCACCCTAACTCTATTATCATCATCTATATTACATCATAACCGTACCATCACCATCATATTTATCATCGTTTCTATTCATCATCTCGTCGTGATCATACTTATCATATCTAGTAATTTAATTACCTCTTTAATATATGGCTCGAACATAATCTGTCCAACATTTATACAAGCCCAAATAATCAAAATCATTTTCAAACTTCAAAGCCCCAACAGAAAAATAATAATTCTTGGCTCAAAAGGAAAACGACCCATAGCAATAAACAAAAGAAATTCGGTGGTTTATTGAACAAGGAGGCAGTGATATCGAGCTGTAAAGAAACATCATGAACTAACTTCACTAGCTCCATTATTATGTGTCCCTTATAAACAAATAAATAAATAAAAATGAACCATGATGGCCCCCTTTGGACCCATAATCCCACTAGCAATTTGGTTGGTCGATTGACCCAATTCCCTCACACCACAACCGAAAGAAATGACATTATAGAACTTGTTTATGCAGTAGTGGTACACAACATCCTTTCACTCATTATCTTAGCTAAACTTTAATCATACTTTACAAGTGGGTGGGGTTCATTCGGTAAATGCATCATCAACTTATACATCACCAATCATCAAATATCATTATCATTTGGTCACCTTTTAAATTTAGCCATTATTATTGTTTTATAAAATGGTAACATTATTATCAATCATGTACCTTATTTTAAACAACTAGTGGGAGAATTTGTTTGGAAACTCTCGGCCAGAATGAGATATAAAACACATAACCACAGCCTCTTTATCGCATAAGGGAATTTAATTCAATAATAGCCGAACTATTGAGGGTTTTATAGTGATCAAAGGTGGCGGTTCTTGCTTTGGTGTTCGTGGTTAGCGGTTGGACAGAAAACATATATATATATATATATATATATATATATATATATATATATATATATATATATATATCTGTAAGAGGTGGTGTATACAAGGTGGTCTCAAGATGGTGTACCAAGTGGCGGTTTAACATGGAAACATGAAGAAAAAGTAATAAGGTTGTAACATATGGTGATTGAGGTAGCCGGTAGTGGTGGTGATGGATATTAGGGTTTTGTTAGAAAAGTGGTGAATAATGATGAAGATGTACGGTTGTAGAAGATTGAGTGGTGGCGTGAAGATGAAGGCGCCCATGCGTGTGTGTATGTGTAAACCAAAAAGTAGCAGTAAACGAAAAGGTGTATTGAAGATAATGAATTAATGTGGTGGTCATGGTGGTGATATAGACCGAAGATGTTGATTGTTTCATGGTGATGTTATGGGTTGTACTTCGTGGAAGAAGCAAGAAGTATTTGGGCATGAGATCGGTTACAATAGTGAGGGTGGTGATGATTGATTAAAGAAGATGATAGATGGCGATTCAATATGGTGATGGGAATGTAATTCTCTAACTCTCTCCCTCTATGTACATTTGTATTGAAATTATATGAGTGATATCGTATCAATAACTGATCTAATTTTATTTTGTAGGATTGATAGTGGTTGACAGAAATATTCGAGGCCAGAAGGAGAAGACAAGAAAGATAAAAAGAAGAAAGGAATTGCTAACAGATTTTGAATTCGTTCCTGTAATTCGATCACTGATTTGTACGATTTAGAGACAAAGAATATAATCAAGCACAGTGTGATCGTGATTGGAAACTGAATATGTAATTATCTAGATTTATTTATGTAAATCGTAGTTATATATCAGACTATGTATTTGAATATGAATATCTGTATATTTTATTTTATATATATAAATGTGTTTATTTATATATATATATATATATATATATATATATATATATATATATATATATATATATATATATATATATATATATATATATATATATATATATATATCTTAAATTCTTAAATTTTGATAATTAACAAGTATAATATATTAATACAATTAATAATACTAATAATAATAATAATAATAATAATAATAATAATAATAATAATAATAATAATAATAATAATAATTTTAGTAATGTTTTTATAAATCTAAGTATGATAATAATAATAATAATAATAATTATAATGATATTCATAATACCAATTATAATAATACTGATTATAATAATATTATTATTATTAATGATAATAGTAATATTAATAATAATAATATAACAATATGCATATATATACATATATATTAAATTTTCATATTCATATCATAATATTATTAATTATTAATACAGATATTTATTTTAATAATAATAATGAAAGTAATAATATTATTATAACAACTATATTTAAATTTGTTTTTATATATATATTATTACTTATGTAATATTTAATGATCATATAATACATTATATAATAACTTTTATTAAAGATTTATTATTTATACATTTTATATAATACAAAATTATAATAACCATACATATTTATATAAAGCTTCATTTTAAATTACACTTAATTATTTTATGTCTTATTTTACATATTTAACTCAAATAATATATCCACTTGTATTTATATATATATATATATATATATATATATATATATATATATATATATATATATATATATATACATATTTATTTACAAAAAAAATTGTTCGTGAATCCCCGAAAACAGTCAAAGGTAATTGAATCCATGTAAACAGTTCAAAAGTTTTTAAACTCAACGTTACAGACTTTACTTATAGTGTCAGAAATATATAATGATTAAGTTTAAATTTGATCGGAAATTTCCGGGTCGTCACAAGAAACACCGCCGGAAAGAATGAACGAATGTTGCATTTATTAGAAACATAAAGCGAAAAAACTGAAACCACCGGCAAGATGCCGGTGGTCAGAAATCAGAGCATCGGGGAGGCTACAAAACCACGATGAATGAAGGATTTAGAGGAAAGGAGGATGATGGTTGAAAAAAATTAAATACAAAGCGTTGCTACTAGGATTGAAGAAGAAGAAATTAATTCTCTAAAAAAGGAATTTCTCCAATGATCATGGTTTGATCATGGTTTTGTAATGATCTATGCATTTGTGGTATTTGTTTTTAGATATCTATTTTCTTTTTTTTTTGTCTAAGTGAGTATTTATTTATTATTTGGACAATACCGTAGTTTGAGAAAAATCCAAATAATAAAAGGCAAAGAAAACCTAGTTAGATTAGGTTCTTCTTTATTAGCATCCGACGTTCATGTATAAAAACACACTCTTATGCTATCAAATTAGTAAAAGGACCCGCGCGATGCCGCGTGCCCTTCGGGTTCCATATTCACAGTTGACGTAGCGCTATGTATTTACATAATTAAAAAAATGCTTTGTTACGAATGTGTTTGGATACACATGGTTAGTACCTAGTATATACATAATAGCCTGTGCGTTTTTAACGGCGTAAAAAGGAAAACATAATCATCGACATGATGTAGGTAGTTTGGGTTGTTTATTATACGTGTATGTATATGTATAGAAGATAGCCGAAGTATTTAGCGTTTTTTTAAAAACGCCCGTTTCACGTATAGTTAGTTCCGTTGGGTTCGTAAAATTATTTCGAGTTGAACGGTGGTCTCGGGAAAATTTAACGCGCGGCGAGGGAGAAGACATGGCCCGTTAAGAAATAGAGTGGAGTTTGTTAATTAAAATAACGATTTTACGTTTTGCAACCTTTTTTTTGGGGGGGGGGGGGGGGGGTAAAAGTGCATAATAGTCTTCAAAGTGTAGGGTTTTTTTTTTTTTTTTTTTTTTTTTCCATTGTAGTTTTGTTGTTTGGTTTTGGTCAAAACGGCAAGTTTCTTCATGCGTTTTAGTATATAGATAAATAAATAAATAAATAAATAATAGTCATCAAAGTGTAGGGTTTTTTTGTTTCCATTGTCGTTTTGGTGTTTGGTTTTGGTCAAAACGGCAAGTTTCTTCATGCGTTTTAGTATATAGATAAATAAATAATATTAATCAAATCCTCCATTTCAAAAAAACAAAAAACATTAAACCCCAAAGTGTACCCGCAATATTGCGTGGACCGTACCGATGCTAATAATAATAATAGTAACAACAATAATAATAATAATAATTTCCCTATATACTAATTAGCACGCCGGGTTTGGTCGTTTCACCCCAAACCCCGGGAAAAAAATGGTCAAAACGACAATCAAGGAAAAAACACCAAACACCCCCAACTTTATCCAATTTTCAACTTCAGTCCCCAAATAAAGGGTACAAAATAAATCTTAACCAAACTTCACCCATATTTTCAACGGGACATATCTTTCCGCTCGCCTCGCGTTAAATTTTTTCGAACCCACCGTTCAACTCAAAAAATCTTACGAACTTAACGGGACTAACTATACGCGAAACGAACACTTCTAAAAAAACCGCTAAATACCTCGGACTATATTCAATACATATACACACCTATAATACGCTCCGTTGACTATGAATACATAACCCAAAAGCCCCGAGGCATCGCGCGGGCCCGTTTTACTAGTTATTTTTATTATTATTAATTAATTAATTAATTAATATAATAATGATAATGTATAATTTAAATTTAAATTTAAATTTAAATAATAATAATAATAAAATAATTAATCATTTATCATTAATAATTTTAATAATTAATAATAACGTATAATATAAAAATTGTTTCGTTTCCGATAAAATAGGGGAAAATTACTAAACATGAGAAAAGATTGGGGGAAAACATAGATAAGTATATTCTTATACGCACCACCGTCGTCATCATCATCATCATCATCTTCATGAGTAAATGATTTAATTTTCGTGACGCACAATAAACCCTAATCCGAGTTTATATCAATTAATCAATCAATCAATCTTCTGTTTGATCATCGCAACGATTCGAACAAACTATCATACAACCATGGATGAATCTAATGTTGTCCGATACCCTATAATTCATCTCGATGGTTATCAACCTAAATTCTGCTCTCCCAAGGTACTATACTAACATATATATACACAAATATATATAATATATGTATATATGTGTGTGTATTTGTGTTGTTTATGATGATCATGCCTAGTTTAGTTCCGTGGATTAAATCCTTCAATTTTGTTATATAGGTTTATATATAAAAAACAAAATTAGGATGAAAAACTAGTTTGATTAGCTTTGATGTTTACATACTTTATATCACTTGATCATATGTTGTTGCAAAGTGTATATTTTTCTAAATTATATTGGTTAAGTGGTCTAATAATGTAACGAACTTTAACTGTTTATCCGACCTACTGTTATATGTATTCAGCTACTATGAAATAGTATTGTATGTATCGAATTTTCAGTTATTGATTTACTTATTGTATGTATTTAGTGACTGCAAAACAGGTAGCCAATAGTTTTTTTTCTAAACATTGCCACATCATTTATTTACAAGTTACAAGCAGTTGTATACATACAATAACATAGTTGAAATTCTGATATGTTCGTTTAAAGTTGATACATTTTCACACTTTTAACCAAATTTTGTGTGTAAACTTTTTTTCAAATGTTGAAACTAAGAGAATGTAATTAATTAGGAACCTGAAGGAATCGATGAAATTGGTAAAACCAGTGATGTAGAGGGAGGTAGCGATGGTACTAAGACAGAAGAAATTTCGGAACTTGAAGTTGAGAAAACAGACGTATTGAATGAAAGTAAGGATCTGGAATCTGATAATGAGAAAGAAAGTCCGTATTTTTATTATGACCCACCTCTCAACGAAGACACTGGCGTTTGGATTCCTGTTTCGGTCCCACCGATGTCGGAAAGTCAACGTGAAGAGTGGAATAGAGGTATCCGTTTAAACACGAATTACCTACGTGATAATGAAATGGAATGGGATCAGTTTGCTGGTGAAGATAAAGAATTAACCATGTGGGACGTTGTTCTTGATATGTTACTTGCAGCTCAAGGGAAGATGAGATCCGTAACGTCTGGTGATACTTACGCGTATCAAATTTCGTGGTTATCGGATCAGCTACTTGAGCGTACATGGAAAGAAGTGTCTGATAATCTAACAGAGGTTAATGCTGATGTTATAAAGGAACTTCTAGAAGCGGACCCACCAAAATGGTTGGCGGATAGTGCTGCATCTTATTGTATGTTGTGTAATGTGCGGTTTCATCCTATACTATGTTCACGACATCACTGTCGATTTTGTGGTGGGATCTTTTGTAACGATTGTTCTAAAGGGAGGAGTTTATTGCCCGCAAAGTTTCTAAAAGGGGACCCGCAACGGGTTTGTGATGTATGTTTTGTTAGGCTTGAGTCGGTTCAACCGTACTTAATGGACCAAGTGAGTCGCGCAGCACAAGTGCCGACACAGGACTTGACCGATCTTAGTACGTTAAGATCATGGCTTAACTTCCCTTGGGGACAAACCATGGAATATGAGATTTATAAAGCTACAAACACCATTCGAGGTTACTTTAAGGTAAAGAGTGTTTCTTAAACTTGTTTAATTTGAAGATATATTGTAGAAAGTTCGTTGACTTGTGGAATTTTTTTATTTATAGATTGGTGCATTGACACCAGAAAGATCAATCCCGGATTCGATTTTGAAACAGGCAAAAGGACTTGCGATTCTTACTGTTGCTAAAGTTGGCATGATGGTCACGTACAATATCGGTACAGGTTTGGTTGTTGCACGTAGAGAAGATGGATCTTGGTCTCCACCATCTGCTATTTCTTCATTTGGTATGGGTTGGGGAGCGCAGGTGAAATATACAACTTTAGCCTCTCTTTTTTTGTTTTTTATTTTTTATTTTCTAGAGGTGACAAAATGGGTGTGTCAGCTAGGTTGAGGAAACAAGTTAAATTGGGTATGGATCAAGACATTTCTTGTCAAAATTCAATTATTTTTCAATAATAGATGCGTTGATATGTATCGTTACTGTTTCCAAAAAAAATACATGTTAACATTATTCTTCGCATAAAGAGATTCAGGAGGTTGTGTACATGTATAATTGTGTGTATAAATACACTTTAGGCAACTTTTTATCCAGTTTGCATGTTTTTCTTTCTAACTAAAGTTTAATGAGTTGATCCTTTTGACCCTTTAAAGATAAGACATATATTGTTCACTCATTCTAACGTAGATGAATCAAATGTGCCACGTCGTCTTTTTTTTTTTTTTTTTTTTTTTTTTTGTAGCCAAATTATAGTTTTAGCGACTGTTACGCCTGAAAACGTTTGATCTAAAATGCTTTCTACTGTGTTCTTTGCCTGCATCATCAAGCTTTGGTTTTTGTTTATTTTGGATAAACAGGTTGGAGGGGAGGTTACTGATTTCATAATCGTGCTCAGAAATAGTGATGCTGTCCGGACTTTTAGTGGAAATGCACATTTATCAGTAGGAGCAGGTGTGAGTGCTGCTGCTGGTGTTATTGGACGGGCTGCTGAAGCTGATTTTCGGGCCGGTGATGGTGGTTATGCTGCGTGCTATACATACAGTTGTAGTAAAGGTGAAGTGAAAACATAATTTCAGATAACCAATTGTGATCGTAAACAATTGCTATTTTAAACAACTTTGATCATAAACAATTGATAGAGGTGGCAATTTCAACCCAATTATTAATAGCAAGTCCAAGGGTAAAATAAAATTTCAATTATAGGAAAACATAGGGGTGTTCATTGGTTCGGTTTTCAATTTCCTCTTTTATTCGGATCTGTTTTGAAAATTCTAGAGGCCAAATCGAAAACCGAATTCAATTTGGAGACCGAAACCAATCCAAAAAACGAATTTGAATACGGGTCAGTTTCGGTTTCGTTTAAAACCGAAAAACTCAAAAGATCACAATTTAATTCAAATAATCATCACAAATCAATTTTAATTTCATTTTTTTATTTTAAAATTGTTTTTCATCCATGTATATTAATAATTTGAAGTTTTATTGGTTGTATTCGGTTTTGAAATTGGTTTCGGTTAAATCGAATTTAAAAAAGTTAAAACCAAAAGCCGAATTCAAATCTGAAGACCGAACCGAAATCCGAATTCAAATTGGGTTTGTTTTGTTAGGTTTTCATTCGGTTCGGTTTTCGGGTTATCGGTTTGAAACCACATATTGAACACCCCTAGGAAAACGAGTTAAACGGGCCAATTGGGCCAAACAGGTAGAAAGTCGTCTTAAGTGTATTCATATATGACATACAATACTTTATGAAAAAATGGACAGCAAGTGTTCTGGATCTACCTAGCCCAGCCCGTTTTGACTTGAACCAAAAATGGCCCGTTGTGACCTGTTACCATCTCGCTTAATCCCCTTTTGCCATCTCAAATTATTAGATACCAACATATACTTGATTGCACCTTTGACGTTTTGGTTGCCTTGCAGGTGCTTTTGTTGGTTGTTCACTTGAAGGTAGCATGGTGACGACACGTGTACAGGAAAATTGCAGGTTTTATGGTAATCCAGCTATCAAAACATCTGATATTCTTCTCGGTTCATTACCTCGACCTCCTGCTGCCGCTATTCTTTACGATGCACTCTCAGAATTGTACATGAAAGTTGAGAGGTATTAATCAAGTTATTCATTGTTCTTGTTTAAGTGTCACTTGTACAGTTAAAACTTTTGCCCATTGTGTAAATTCTTTTGCATATATGGAGCAAGTATTTGAATTCGAATTGATTTGTGCATAAATAACAAAACTAAAAATTGATTTGATTGTTTTATTATATGAAGATGATTTGTGTTATATATAGTACCAGTGTACCACCTCTGTAACAAGGTTCATGTGCAACTGTACTATAAATTTGGTTGATGTATCATATTTCACTATCTATATGAAAAGTTAAAAGCAATAAATAGGTCAATCTAATCGTTAGTCGTACTAAATGCAAAATCACGTCGTTTTGGCTTATGAACGAGGAACCAAATTTGAAATAAACAGACCATTTCTAGTCCGTCTCTTCAATTTCCAAATCTGATCGAAAATACCAAAACTGAACAGTGCCAAAACTGAACAATTGTATATGTTGATTGTCTGCTGTATCGGTTTTGTAGCACGTTGAATTTATATTATTGTATTTTCTGTAAAAATAATAATAATAATTGTATTTATCACTTTTGGATTGATTGTTACGTAGTATATGATTTCTTTTTGTTATGTCTTCTTACTTATTCTTTTATGTGAAGTTTGTTGAATATGAAAAGGGGTTATCAAAAGTCAAAATTCAAAAATATGCAATTATGAAAAACTTGCCGTGCTATCCTTTTTTTGTTTGGCTTTCTGTTAAAGCCAACATTGGATCCTCACCATGAACAAAAAGTCATCATTTTGCACACCAACATACATACAAATATTTGCAACTCCATTTACTAATGTATTCATAGCCACATAAGACTGGAATACAATTGCAACTGCATCTTTTGTTCATACATATAACATACTTAATAGACTACAAACAGAGATGGTGTGTAAACACGAATTCGGCACAACGCTAGATGAACATCTCTTCTTTGAGTCACCATTTTATCTGCAACATTGTAAAGTATTAGACATGAGAAAATTGAATAATAACACGTTCGTAAATGAAAATTTAAGATTTTTTAGTAGGATTTTCGGTCAATAAGTTACGAATTCTCTGTATTATTTAGTGACTTGCATTATGTATGACTGTTATTTACTTATTTTAGTAATTCTTACACTACTAAAATTAATCCGTAAACCACTTTATTTTGGAAGACAAATAAATTTCAATTTATTTAGTGGTGTACATATATTTTTAGTGGTGTACGGAATCACCTGTTTGAAAGTCTTTTGATCTGATCCTGACACCATAATATTAATTTCTTTGAATTCGCACGAACCTTGTCTTTGAAGTCCCAAGAGTAAGCTCGAGATCATCGCAACCACACTCCTCGTGAATCCTCTCGCCTTCCCACGGCTTCACTCTTCCGAACGCAAACTCATCGGATACAACTTCAGCCATAGGGATATCGGCATTGTTATCAAACCCTGACGGAATCGCAGGAGAGCACGTCCCGCCTTGACCGGGAGTCCACATTCGTGATCCACCATTACCCGTATTCGTTTCCTTGAACCCAAACCCGTTTGCCGCCACAAGCGTGAAAGTCGGGGAAGCTGGCCCACTTTGTGGGACTCGAATCCCAGAGTACCAATCGTAGTTAGGAAACGACTGGCGAGATGGGCTTTGTGGGGTCGACGAGGGGAGGTAAGGGTAGTGGGGTGCTCGTGGACCCCACGTGGAGCCTGTTTTGATTCGAGGAGGGGATCTTGCTCTTGGTGAGCTCGCGGGTGGGGTCACCGGTGCACTCATAGAACCATTGTGGATTTGAAAATGAGGAAGCTTGGAAGAGCTAGATGACGAGGATGAAGACGAGAGATTCTTGAGCCAAGGAATTAGAGAATCGGGATGAGGGGTGATTAGCCCAGTCGGACTCGCAATCGAAGAGGAAGGCGGGCTTTGATTACATGAAGCGTACGGGCTCGGTTGGTAAGATGAGCCCGGGCTCGCTGACACCGAACCACCAATGTGCATCCTCTGATCCAAAGGCTTGCATCCCTGATAATCAGATTAACATCAACTTTAACAAACAGAAACTCGTACATATTTGTACATGCATTCTAATTAACCATTAACCATATACGGAGTACATTATTAGAATTCATAGTTATTGTTGAACCTTAAACTTGATGGTCTCGCTAATGCTTTTATTCTTTTAAAAATGAAAAATGTAAACTAAATTTAAAAATTATAACCAAGAGCTACGCGCAAGTATATGACATATAAATCCTTTTGATTAGTTTCATTCATAAACTCAGTACGTAAATGTGGGGTAAAAACTGATTTCCTAGGATACCAGTAAGGGTATAATGGTCTTTTTTCACAAATAGTTGAAAGGAATCTTTTTACATTTGCTCATCCAATTGAAAGAAAACAATAAATACGAACAAAAGCAATAGAAAAGTACTCCCCGGATCTAATTTACACCCAAAACTGAACTTAATCTATCTAAAAAACATAACACGCATTAATTTAAGTTTAACCCAAATCCTAAAAACTAAATACATTACACATATACATAATAACTAACAGTTTCAAACTATCGAAGCATCAAACAAAAAAAGAAATATTGTTGATTAATGATTACCTTACGATAAGTTGTACCATCGGATTCAACGGTCCAACCAGCTTCATCAGCAAGTGCTTTAAGTACCTCGTTGTTATCACAATGTTTAGGAAGTTTATAATTTCCGTACATTCTCAATCCACCAAATATTTTTGCAGATATTGCTCTTCTTCTCCGTTCTCTCCTCTTGTTATTTTCTCTCTCCTTCCACGTAGGCATCCTCGTACCCGACATTTCTTTTTCTATCAGCTCCTTAAAAAAACACACACACTTCCAATCTGTTGTGTAACAATTATCTATCAACTTGATTTAAATATAAATAAATTAACGCGTACAAACGAATATATTGATTATTAATTATTAATGAATGGTGTGTTTGGATTTAGGAAACAAGTAGTTAATGGTGGTTTAATTTGGCCGGAGAATTGAAGGAGGTGATCGGCGGTAATGAGTGATTGATTGGTGGAAGTTGCAATTTACAAATGAGAGATTGTATATTAATTTATTTATGATAAAAGTGAGAGACTGTGTTGGTGGGCCAGACATGTGGGTTGTGGGCCATACATGACTGACGAATTGTTGTTGTCAAAAGCTGCTGTTCAGTTACAAATTTGCCACTACGAATCTCAACTTAAATGACAATATTGCCCATGGGGCCGTATGATGGAAGATAAACTGGTACTTCGTACAAATTAAACAACTTCAATTATTTACCTACGATATTTTCATCCTTAAAGTTGTTAATTTTTTTACCCATATACGAGTATTAAATAATTGTACAGTATAATTAGTTAATAGGAGTATACAATTGTATGGAGCATATCAAATTTAATGATATAAAAAGTAATAAACTATGAGAGAGAAAACTATGAGAGAGAGAAAACTTCCGGCGCACAATTCGCCTGAAGGATTACCCGGCGACGATGAAGGATGGAAGAAGCAACGCGGAGCAAGGAGAGGTAACTACTATAGGAATCGCAAGACAACCTTCAACAAGCCTCCATTAACCTCATTCATGTTCTACAACTTCCCCGAAACATGGGGTACCAATGATTTATGGGCGATGTTCAATAAATATGGGATTGTTAGAGATGTCTATCTAGCAAGAAAGCGATTACTAAATGGGCACAGATTTGGTTTTGTCCGCTATGAAGGAATAACTAAACCAGAAGAACTGATGGCTAGACTTAACAAAATTCAGATTCAAGGATGGGGCCTAAAAGTCTACCCAGCTCGTGATAGAAATAAACCACAAAGCAATAGCTCTACCTCCTACAATGCGAAGAATGACAGAAAAGAGGAAATCATATGGAAGATGAATATCTCAAAAAACAAAAGTGAGAACAAGGCAGAGGGCAAGAAAGTATGGAGAGAAATACCAAAAACAAATTCAACTGAAACCAATACCCATAACTACACCAAAGAGAACCCTACACCTGCGGAAATCTTCAGAAACAAACCAGAACAACAGCACCCAGATCGTACATTCGTCAAATTTTGGGAGGAGAAAAACCCTAATCCGAAACCCGACAATGGTGACAAAGTTAGAATGGTCTCGCTAATTATTGAAAAAGACAACCCTAACCTTGAAGGTTTCACCCTAATCGGTGACGTTCAAAACCACAACCTCCTACAACAAATCAAAAGATTATGCGATGTCGAAGGATTGCTTGATGTCAAGATCAAGTATCTAGGTGGTTATGAAGTAATGTTACTCTTCAACTCTAAAGAAACGGCGACTATTGTCCTACAAAATGAGTCACATGGCATTAAAAGATGGATAAAGAACCTGCGACTTTGGAAACCCTCGGTCTACTACCCTGGAAGACTCACATGGATCAACGTTTTGGGTGTTCCGGTACAATGCTGGAATGAGACGACATTCACCAAAATTGGAGGATGGTGGGGCGATGTTATCGAATTGGAAAACTGTAACCTAGAAGGTGATCAAAACCTTGTTGTTGGACGTGTACTAATTCACACCAAAGACTCTGCTACCATAAATGATTCAGTTCTTGTAGATCATAAAATTTGTCCATTTTATGTGAAGGTATTCGAGGATCTAGAGAAGATTATTCAAATGGATTTAGATACACAGGAGAGTGTTAATGAGGATCTAGTCTCTACTAAATCTGAAGATATGGATGATGCGGATGAAGAAGATGAAGATAACCTATCCTCCGATGACGATGGTGACCGTTTCCAGTCACCGAAAAAGTCTTTGAATTATGTGCAAATTAAATCCAAAAAAGTAGATACCGACACGTCATTTGTCCAAGATTCAATAAATGAAGATAATTCCAAAGAAGGTTTCGATGACAGTAATCATGAGGTTTCCTCACGCAATCCAAAAAGTCGCAATTCAGAGACATGCGTATTTAATATCTCGTCAATGGGCAAACATGTTGATATGTCGGCCCCACCACAGCCTAAACCAACGGGTAATCCCACAAACCTAAACTCTTCTACCCCTATTCATCCTGGGCCAGCTGCTTATGTTGGACCAAGCCCTAAATCAGCCCATCATAACCTGTCCCACCCAATATCCCCATCTGTAACCCACCAACCAATCCAGTGTAAGACACCGAGCAATCCATTACCTTTTGGACCTGAGTTATTTATTGGGCCTTTCTCACCATCTCTACAGCCCAATTACCTTCACCCCATAAAATGTCCCGTTCTTATTGATTAAAAACGTTCCATATTAATTGATTTCGTTGCGAGGTTTTGACCTCTATATGAGACATTTTTCAAAGACTGCATTCATTTTTAAAACAAACCATAACCTTTATTTCATAGATAAAGGTTTTAAAAAGCTTTACGTAGATTATCAAATAATGATAATCTAAAATATCCTGTTTACACACGACCATTACATAATGGTTTACAATACAAATATGTTACAACAAAATAAGTTTCTTGAATGCAGTTTTTACACAATATTATACAAGCATGGACTCCAAATCTCGTCCTTATTTAAGTATGCGACAGCGGAAGCTCTTAATAATCATCTGAGAATAAACATGCTTAAAACGTCAACAAAAATGTTGGTGAGTTATAGGTTTAACCTATATATATCAAATCATAATAATAGACCACAAGATTTCATATTTCAATACACATCCCATACATAGAGATAAAAATCATTCATATGGTGAACACCTGGTAACCGACATTAACAAGATGCATATATAAGAATATCCCCATCATTCCGGGACACCCTTCGGATATGATATAAATTTCGAAGTACTAAAGCATCCGGTACTTTGGATGGGGTTTGTTAGGCCCAATAGATCTATCTTTAGGATTCGCGTCAATTAGGGTGTCTGTTCCCTAATTCTTAGATTACCAGACTTAATAAAAAGGGGCATATTCGATTTCGATAATTCAACCATAGAATGTAGTTTCACGTACTTGTGTCTATTTTGTAAATCATTTATAAAACCTGCATGTATTCTCATCCCAAAAATATTAGATTTTAAAAGTGGGACTATAACTCACTTTCACAGATTTTTACTTCGTCGGGAAGTAAGACTTGGCCACTGGTTGATTCACGAACCTATAACAATATATACATGTATATCAAAGTATGTTCAAAATATATTTACAACACTTTTAATATATTTTGATGTTTTAAGTTTATTAAGTCAGCTGTCCTCGTTAGTAACCTACAACTAGTTGTCCACAGTTAGATGTACAGAAATAAATCGATAGATATTATCTTGAATCAATCCACGACCCAGTGTATACGTATCTCAGTATTGATCACAACTCAAACTATATATATTTTGGAATCAACCTCAACCCTGTATAGCTAACTCCAACATTCACATATAGAGTGTCTATGGTTGTTCCGAAATATATATAGATGTGTCGACATGATAGGTCGAAACATTGTATACGTGTCTATGGTATCTCAAGATTACATAATATACAATACAAGTTGATTAAGTTATGGTTGGAATAGATTTGTTACCAATTTTCACGTAGCTAAAATGAGAAAAATTATTCAATCTTGTTTTACCCATAACTTCTTCATTTTAAATCCGTTTTGAGTGAATCAAATTGCTATGGTTTCATATTGAACTCTATTTTATGAATCTAAACAGAAAAAGTATACGTTTATAGTCGGAAAAATAAGTTACAAGTCGTTTTTGTAAAGGTAGTCATTTTAGTCGAAAGAACGACGTTTAGATGACCATTTTAGAAAACATACTTCCACTTTGAGTTTAACCATAATTTTTGGATATAGTTTCATGTTCATAATAAAAATCATTTTCCCAGAATAACAACTTTTAAATCAAAGTTTATCATAGTTTTTAATTAACTAACCCAAAACAGCCCGCGGTGTTACTACGACGGCGTAAATCCGGTTTTACGGTGTTTTTCGTGTTTCCAGGTTTTAAATCATTAAGTTAGCATATCATATAGATATAGAACATGTGTTTAGTTGATTTTAAAAGTCAAGTTAGAAGGATTAACTTTTGTTTGCGAACAAGTTTAGAATTAACTAAACTATGTTCTAGTGATTACAAGTTTAAACCTTCGAATAAGATAGCTTTATATGTATGAATCGAATGATGTTATGAACATCATTACTACCTTAAGTTCCTTGGATAAACCTACTGGAAAAGTGAAAAATGGATCTAGCTTCAATGGATCCTTGGATGGCTCGAAGTTCTTGAAGCAGAATCATGACACGAAAACAAGTTCAAGTAAGATCATCACTTGAAATAAGATTGTTATAGTTATAGAAATTGAACCAAAGTTTGAATATGATTATTACCTTGTATTAGAATGATAACCTACTGTAAGAAACAAAGATTTCTTGAGGTTGGATGATCACCTTACAAGATTGGAAGTGAGCTAGCAAACTTGAAAGTATTCTTGATTTTATGAAACTAGAACTTTTGGAATTTATGAAGAACACTTAGAACTTGAAGATAGAACTTGAGAGAGATCAATTAAATGAATAAAATTGAAGAATGAAAGTGTTTGTAGGTGTTTTTGGTCGTTGGTGTATGGATTAGATATAAAGGATATGTAATTTTGTTTTCATGTAAATAAGTCATGAATGATTACTCATATTTTTGTAATTTTATGAGATATTTCATGCTAGTTGCCAAATGATGGTTCCCACATGTGTTAGGTGACTCACATGGGCTGCTAAGAGCTGATCATTGGAGTGTATATACCAATAGTACATACATCTAAAAGCTGTGTATTGTACGAGTACGAATACGGGTGCATACGAGTAGAATTGTTGATGAAACTGAACGAGGATGTAATTGTAAGCATTTTTGTTAAATAGAAGTATTTTGATAAGTGTATTGAAGTCTTTCAAAAGTGTATAAATACATATTAAAACACTACATGTATATACATTTTAACTGAGTCGTTAAGTCATCGTTAGTCGTTACATGTAAGTGTTGTTTTGAAACCTTTAGATTAACGATCTTGTTAAATGTTAACCCAATGTTTATAATATCAAATGAGATTTTAAATTATTATATTATCATGATATTATCATGTATGAATATCTCTTAATATGATATATATACATTAAATGTCTTTACAACGATAATCGTTACATATATGTCTCGTTTAAAAATCATTAAGTTAGTAGTCTTGTTTTTACATATGTAGTTCATTGTTAATATACTTAATGATATATTTACTTATCATAGTATCATGTTAACTATATATATATATATATCCATATATATGTCATCATATAGTTTTTACAAGTTTTAACGTTCGTGAATCACCGGTCAACTTGGGTGGTCAATTGTCTATATGAAACATATTTCAATTAATCAAGTCTTAACAAGTTTGATTGCTTAACATGTTAGAAACATTTAATCATGTAAATATCAATCTCAATTAATATATATAAACATGGAAAAGTTCGGGTCACTACAGTACCTACCCGTTAAATAAATTTCGTCCCGAAATTTTAAGCTGTTGAAGGTGTTAACTAATCTTCTGGAAATAGATGCGGGTATTTCTTCTTCATCTGATCTTCACGCTCCCAGGTGAACTCGGGTCCTCTACTAGCATTTCATCGAACCTTAACAATTGGTATCTTGTTTTGCTTAAGTCTTTTAACCTCACGATCCATTATTTCGACGGGTTCTTCGATGAATTGAAGTTTTTCGTTGGTTTGGATTTCATCTAACGGAATAGTGAGATCTTCTTTAGCAAAACATTTCTTCAAATTCGAGACGTGGAAAGTGTTATGTACAGCCGCGAGTTGTTGAGGTAACTCAAGTCGGTAAGCTACTGGTCCGACACGATCAATAATCTTGAATGGTCCAATATACCTTGGATTTAATTTCCCTCGTTTACCAAATCGAACAACGCCTTTCCAAGGTGAAACTTTAAGCATGACCATCTCGCCAATTTCAAATTCTATATGTTTTCTTTTAATGTCAGCGTAGCTCTTTTGTCGACTTTGGGCGGTTTTCAACCGTTGTTGAATTTGGATGATCTTGTCGGTAGTTTCTTGTATAATCTCCGGACCCGTAATCTGTCTATCCCCCACTTCACTCCAACAAATCGGAGACCTGCACTTTCTACCATAAAGTGCTTCAAACGGCGCCATCTCAATGCTTGAATGGTAGCTGTTGTTGTAGGAAAATTCTGCTAACGGTAGATGTCGATCCCAACTTTTTCCGAAATCAATAACACATGCTCGTAGCATGTCTTCAAGCATTTGTATCGTCCTTTCGCTCTGCCCATCAGTTTGTGGATGATAGGCAGTACTCATGTCTAGACGAGTTCCTAATGCTTGCTGTAATGTCTGCCAGAATCTTGAAATAAATCTGCCATCCCTATCAGAGATAATAGAGATTGGTATTCCATGTCTGGAGACGACTTCCTTCAAATACAGTCGTGCTAACTTCTCCATCTTGTCATCTTCTCTTATTGGTAGGAAGTGTGCTGATTTGGTGAGACGATCAACTATTACCCAAATAGTATCAAAACCACTTGCAGTCCTTGGCAATTTAGTGATGAAATCCATGGTAATGTTTTCCCATTTCCATTCCGGGACTTCAGGTTGTTGAAGTAGACCTGATGGTTTCTGATGTTCAGCTTTGACCTTAGAACACGTCAAACAATCTCCTACGTATTTAGCAACATCGGCTTTCATACCCGGCCACCAAAAATGTTTCTTGAGATCCTTGTACATCTTCCCCGTTCCAGGATGTATTGAGTATCTGGTTTTATGAGCTTCTCTAAGTACCATTTCTCTCATATCTCCAAATTTTGGTACCCAAATTCTTTCAGCCCTATACCGGGTTCCGTCTTCCCGAATATTAAGATGCTTCTCCGATCCTTTGGGTATTTCATCCTTTAAATTTCCCTCTTTTAAAACTCCTTGTTGCGCCTCCTTTATTTGAGTAGTAATGTTATTATGAATCATTATATTCATAGATTTTACTCGAATGGGTTCTCTGTCCTTCCTGCTCAAGGCATCGGCTACCACATTTGCCTTCCCCGGGTGGTAACGAATCTCAAAGTCGTAATCATTCAATAATTCAATCCACCTACGCTGCCTCATATTCAGTTGTTTCTGATTAAATATGTGTTGAAGACTTTTGTGGTCGGTATATATAATACTTTTGACCCCATATAAGTAGTGCCTCCAAGTCTTTAATGCAAAAACAACCGCGCCTAATTCCAAATCATGCGTCGTATAATTTTGTTCGTGAATCTTCAATTGTCTAGACGCATAAGCAATCACCTTCGTTCGTTGCATTAATACACAACCGAGACCTTGCTTCGATGCATCACAATAAATCACAAAATCATCATTCCCTTCAGGCAATGACAATATAGGTGCCGTAGTTAGCTTTTTCTTCAATAACTGAAACGCTTTCTCTTGTTCATCATTCCATTCAAATTTCTTCCCTTTATGCGTTAATGCAGTCAAGGGTTTTGCTATTCTGGAAAAGTCTTGGATGAACCTTCTGTAGTAACCAGCTAGTCCTAAAAACTGGCGTATGTGTTTCGGAGTTTTCGGGGTTTCCCACTTTTCAACAGTTTCTATCTTTGCCGGATCCACCTTAATACCTTCTTTGTTCACTATGTGATCGAGGAATTGAACTTCTTCCAACCAAAATGCACACTTTGAAAACTTAGCGTACAATTCTTCCTTCCTCAATACTTCTAACACCTTTCTCAAATGTTCACCGTGTTCTTGGTCATTCTTTGAGTAAATAAGTATGTCATCAATGAAAACAATGACAAACTTGTCAAGGTATGGTCCACACACTCGGTTCATAAGGTCCATGAACACAGCTGGTGCATTAGTTAAACCAAACGGCATGACCATAAACTCGTAATGACCGTAACGTGTTCTGAAAGCAGTCTTTGGAATATCATCTTTTTTCACCCGCATTTGATGATACCCGGAACGTAAGTCAATCTTTGAATAAACAGACGAGCCTTGTAGTTGATCAAATAAGTCATCGATTCTCGGTAGTGGGTAGCGGTTCTTGATGGTAAGTTTGTTCAACTCTCGGTAGTCGATACACAACCTGAATGTACCATCTTTCTTCTTGACAAACAAAACAGGAGCTCCCCACGGTGATGTGCTTGGTCGAATGAAACCACGCTCTAAAAGTTCTTGTAATTGGCTTTGTAGTTCTTTCATCTTGCTGGGTGCGAGTCTGTAAGGAGCACGAGCTATAGGTGCAGCTCCTGGTACAAGATCTATTTGAAATTCAACGGATCGATGTGGGGGTAATCCCGGTAATTCTTTCGGAAATACATCGGGAAATTCTTTTGCAATGGGAACATCATTGATGCTCTTTTCTTCAGTTTGTACTTTCTCGACGTGTGCTAGAACAGCATAGCAACCTTTTCTTATTAGTTTTTGTGCCTTCAAATTACTAATAAGATGTAGCTTCGTGTTGCCCTTTTCTCCGTACACCATTAAGGGTTTTCCTTTTTCTCGTATAATGCGAATTGCATTTTTGTAACAAACGATCTCGGCTTTCACTTCTTTCAACCAGTCCATACCGATTATCACATCAAAACTCCCTAACTCTACTGGTATCAAATCAATCTTAAATGTTTCGCTAACCAGTTTAATTTCTCGATTCCGACATATATTATCTGCTGAAATTAATTTACCATTTGCTAATTCGAGTAAAAATTTACTATCCAAAGGCGTCAATGGACAACTTAATTTAGCACAAAAATCTCTACTCATATAGCTTCTATCCGCACCCGAATCAAATAAAACGTAAGCAGATTTATTGTCAATAAGAAACGTACCCGTAACAAGCTCCGGGTCTTCCTGTGCCTCTGCCGCATTAATATTGAAAACTCTTCCACGGCCTTGTCCATTTGTGTTCTCCTGGTTCGGGCAATTTCTAATAATGTGGCCCGGTTTTCCACATTTATAACAAACTACATTGGCATAACTTGCTCCGACACTACTTGCTCCGCCATTACTCGTTCCGACACCATTTGTTCCTTTCGTTCTGTTAACCCCTGGTCCGTAGACATCACACTTCGCCGCGCTATGACCATTTCTTTTACACTTGTTGCAAAATTTGGTGCAGAACCCCGAGTGATACTTTTCACACCTTTGGCATAGCTGCTTCTGATTGTTGTTGTTGTTGCGGTTATTATTGTTGTTAAGATGATTGTTGTGGTTGCTGTTGTTGTTGTTGTTGTTGTTGTTGTTGTTGTTGTTGTTGTTGGGCCGTTTGTTGTAGTTGCGATTGATGTTGCGATTGTTAGGATAGTTGTTGCGATTATTGTTATAATTGCTGTCGTTGTTGTATTGGTGATTCTTATCACCGTTTTCCTCCCACTTTCTTTTGACTTGCTTCACATTGGCCTCTTCAGCAGTCTGTTCTTTAATTCTTTCTTCAATCTGGTTCACTAGTTTGTGAGCCATTCTACATGCCTGTTGTATGGAGGCGGGCTCGTGTGAACTTATATCTTCTTGGATTCTTTCCGGTAATCCTTTCACAAACGCGTCGATCTTCTCTTCCTCATCTTCGAATGCTCCCGGACACAATAGGCACAATTCTGTGAATCGTCTTTCGTATGTGGTAATATCAAATCCTTGGGTTCGTAACCCTCTAAGTTCTGTCTTGAGCTTATTGACCTCGGTTCTGGGACGGTACTTCTCGTTCATCAAGTGCTTGAATGCTGACCACGGTAGTGCGTACGCATCGTCTTGTCCCACTTGCTCTAGATAGGTATTCCACCATGTTAACGCAGAACCTGTGAAGGTATGCGTAGCGTACTTTACTTTGTCCTCTTCAGTACACTTACTTATGGCAAACACCGATTCGACCTTCTCGGTCCACCGTTTCAATCCGATCGGTCCTTCGGTTCCATCAAATTCCAAAGGTTTGCAGGCAGTGAATTCTTTGTAGGTGCATCCTACACGATTTCCTGTACTGCTAGATCCAAGGTTATTGTTGGTATGTAGCGCAGCCTGTACTGCGGCTATGTTTGAAGCTAGAAAAGTACGGAATTCCTCTTCATTCATATTCACGGTGTGCCGAGTAGTCGGTGCCATTTCCTTCAAAATAGTTAAATGGAACAAGTTAATCATACAGAATATTAAGAGTAGTTAATAGTATTTCGTAGCATAATATGAACTCATTTATAAAAGCTTTTTCTTCATATTAGCGTTTTATAAGTTTAAATTCGGGTAGTACCTACCCGTTAAGTTCATACTTAGTAGCTAATATACAATTCAACTACTACAATTCTATATGAAAAACTGATTATAATAATATTTCGCGTTCAAACTTTTACACAATATTTTACAAACTTACAATACCGCTTATTTTACATATAGCATGAAATATAGCACACAATAAATTTGATACAAGATGGTTGTGAAGATAATTCTAGCTAGTACACAAGTCGTTCAGCAAAGGCAATAAAGACACGTAATTCATACGTCCAGAAACAAGTCATGCATTCTGGTTTTACTAGGATTACTTCCCATCCTTGGTCTTGTGGAACATAACCGTTATGGCCGTTGATAAGACAGCGTGTTGTAACGTCGTCAAAGGGACGAGGGTTACGTAATGTCCAACAGTCCCGTAACAATCTAAAAACCTCATTTCTTACCCCAATTACCGACTCCGTCACTTGTGGGAACGTTTTGTTTAATAGTTGTAGCCCGATGTTCTTGTTCTCACTTTGGTGAGAAGCGAACATTACTAATCCGTAAGCATAACATGCTTCTTTATGTTGCATGTTAGCCGCTTTTTCTAAATCACGAAGTCCAATATTCGGATATATTGAGTCAAAATAATTTCTTAACCCATTGCGTAAAATAGCATTTGGGTTCCCCGCAATATATGCGTCAAAGTAAACACATCGTAACTTATGGATTTCCCAATGTGATATCCCCCATCTTTCGAACGAAAGCCTTTTATAAACCAAGGCATTCTTGGAACGTTCTTCGAATGTCTTACAAACTGATCTCGCCTTAAATAGTTGTGCCGAAGAATTCTGACCGACTCTAGACAAGATTTCATCAATCATGTCTCCGGGTAGGTCTCTTAAAATATTGGGTTGTCTATCCATTTTGTGTTTTTATACTGTAAAATAGACAAGAGTTAGATTCATAAAAAAAAATACTTATTAATACAAGCAATTTTTACATATATCATAAAGCATAAGCACACTATATTACATATATTACACCACACGAATACAACTATCTTATTCCGACTCGCTTGTTTCTTCTTCTTCGGTTTTGGTTCGTTTTGCCAAGTTTCTAGGGATATATGATGTTCCCCTAATACGAGCCGTCGTGATCCACATTGGTTTAGAAAAACCTGGTGGTTTAGAGGTTCCCGGGTCATTGTTACAACTTAAGGACTTCGGGGGTTGACGATACATATAAAGTTCATCGGGGTTGGAATTAGATTTCTCTATTTTTATGCCCTTTCCCTTATTATTTTCTTTTGCCTTTTTAAATTCAGTTGGGGTAATTTCTATAACATCATCGGAATTCTCGTCGGAATCCGATTCATCGGAGAATTGGTAATCCTCCCAATATTTTGCTTCCTTGGCGGAAACACCATTGACCATAATTAATCTTGGTCGGTTGGTTGAGGATTTTCTTTTACTTAACCATTTTATTATTTCCCCCACCGGTTCTACTTCTTCATTCGGTTCCGATTCTTCTTCCGATTCCGATTCTTCTTCCGGTTCCGACTCTTCTTTCGGTTCCTCTTCGGGAACTTGTGAATCAGTCCACGAATCATTCCAATTTACATTCGACTCTTCATTATTATTAGGTGAGTCAATGGAATTTGTTCTAGAGGTAGACATCTATCACATATACATAATAACTAACAGTTTCAAACTATCGAAGCATCAAACAAAAAAAGAAATATTGTTGATTAATGATTACCTTACGATAAGTTGTACCATCGGATTCAACGGTCCAACCAGCTTCATCAGCAAGTGCTTTAAGTACCTCGTTGTTATCACAATGTTTAGGAAGTTTATAATTTCCGTACATTCTCAATCCACCAAATATTTTTGCAGATATTGCTCTTCTTCTCCGTTCTCTCCTCTTGTTATTTTCTCTCTCCTTCCACGTAGGCATCCTCGTACCCGACATTTCTTTTTCTATCAGCTCCTTAAAAAAACACACACACTTCCAATCTGTTGTGTAACAATTATCTATCAACTTGATTTAAATATAAATAAATTAACGCGTACAAACGAATATATTGATTATTAATTATTAATGAATGGTGTGTTTGGATTTAGGAAACAAGTAGTTAATGGTGGTTTAATTTGGCCGGAGAATTGAAGGAGGTGATCGGCGGTAATGAGTGATTGATTGGTGGAAGTTGCAATTTACAAATGAGAGATTGTATATTAATTTATTTATGATAAAAGTGAGAGACTGTGTTGGTGGGCCAGACATGTGGGTTGTGGGCCATACATGACTGACGAATTGTTGTTGTCAAAAGCTGCTGTTCAGTTACAAATTTGCCACTACGAATCTCAACTTAAATGACAATATTGCCCATGGGGCCGTATGATGGAAGATAAACTGGTACTTCGTACAAATTAAACAACTTCAATTATTTACCTACGATATTTTCATCCTTAAAGTTGTTAATTTTTTTACCCATATACGAGTATTAAATAATTGTACAGTATAATTAGTTAATAGGAGTATACAATTGTATGGAGCATATCAAATTTAATGATATAAAAAGTAATAAACTATGAGAGAGAAAACTATGAGAGAGAGAAAACTTCCGGCGCACAATTCGCCTGAAGGATTACCCGGCGACGATGAAGGATGGAAGAAGCAACGCGGAGCAAGGAGAGGTAACTACTATAGGAATCGCAAGACAACCTTCAACAAGCCTCCATTAACCTCATTCATGTTCTACAACTTCCCCGAAACATGGGGTACCAATGATTTATGGGCGATGTTCAATAAATATGGGATTGTTAGAGATGTCTATCTAGCAAGAAAGCGATTACTAAATGGGCACAGATTTGGTTTTGTCCGCTATGAAGGAATAACTAAACCAGAAGAACTGATGGCTAGACTTAACAAAATTCAGATTCAAGGATGGGGCCTAAAAGTCTACCCAGCTCGTGATAGAAATAAACCACAAAGCAATAGCTCTACCTCCTACAATGCGAAGAATGACAGAAAAGAGGAAATCATATGGAAGATGAATATCTCAAAAAACAAAAGTGAGAACAAGGCAGAGGGCAAGAAAGTATGGAGAGAAATACCAAAAACAAATTCAACTGAAACCAATACCCATAACTACACCAAAGAGAACCCTACACCTGCGGAAATCTTCAGAAACAAACCAGAACAACAGCACCCAGATCGTACATTCGTCAAATTTTGGGAGGAGAAAAACCCTAATCCGAAACCCGACAATGGTGACAAAGTTAGAATGGTCTCGCTAATTATTGAAAAAGACAACCCTAACCTTGAAGGTTTCACCCTAATCGGTGACGTTCAAAACCACAACCTCCTACAACAAATCAAAAGATTATGCGATGTCGAAGGATTGCTTGATGTCAAGATCAAGTATCTAGGTGGTTATGAAGTAATGTTACTCTTCAACTCTAAAGAAACGGCGACTATTGTCCTACAAAATGAGTCACATGGCATTAAAAGATGGATAAAGAACCTGCGACTTTGGAAACCCTCGGTCTACTACCCTGGAAGACTCACATGGATCAACGTTTTGGGTGTTCCGGTACAATGCTGGAATGAGACGACATTCACCAAAATTGGAGGATGGTGGGGCGATGTTATCGAATTGGAAAACTGTAACCTAGAAGGTGATCAAAACCTTGTTGTTGGACGTGTACTAATTCACACCAAAGACTCTGCTACCATAAATGATTCAGTTCTTGTAGATCATAAAATTTGTCCATTTTATGTGAAGGTATTCGAGGATCTAGAGAAGATTATTCAAATGGATTTAGATACACAGGAGAGTGTTAATGAGGATCTAGTCTCTACTAAATCTGAAGATATGGATGATGCGGATGAAGAAGATGAAGATAACCTATCCTCCGATGACGATGGTGACCGTTTCCAGTCACCGAAAAAGTCTTTGAATTATGTGCAAATTAAATCCAAAAAAGTAGATACCGACACGTCATTTGTCCAAGATTCAATAAATGAAGATAATTCCAAAGAAGGTTTCGATGACAGTAATCATGAGGTTTCCTCACGCAATCCAAAAAGTCGCAATTCAGAGACATGCGTATTTAATATCTCGTCAATGGGCAAACATGTTGATATGTCGGCCCCACCACAGCCTAAACCAACGGGTAATCCCACAAACCTAAACTCTTCTACCCCTATTCATCCTGGGCCAGCTGCTTATGTTGGACCAAGCCCTAAATCAGCCCATCATAACCTGTCCCACCCAATATCCCCATCTGTAACCCACCAACCAATCCAGTGTAAGACACCGAGCAATCCATTACCTTTTGGACCTGAGTTATTTATTGGGCCTTTCTCACCATCTCTACAGCCCAATTACCTTCACCCCATGAAATGTCCCGTTCTTATTGATTAAAAACGTTCCATATTAATTGATTTCGTTGCGAGGTTTTGACCTCTATATGAGACATTTTTCAAAGACTGCATTCATTTTTAAAACAAACCATAACCTTTATTTCATAGATAAAGGTTTTAAAAAGCTTTACGTAGATTATCAAATAATGATAATCTAAAATATCCTGTTTACACACGATCATTACATAATGGTTTACAATACAAATATGTTACAACAAAATAAGTTTCTTGAATGCAGTTTTTACACAATATTATACAAGCATGGACTCCAAATCTCGTCCTTATTTAAGTATGCGACAGCGGAAGCTCTTAATAATCATCTGAGAATAAACATGCTTAAAACGTCAACAAAAATGTTGGTGAGTTATAGGTTTAACCTATATATATCAAATCATAATAATAGACCACAAGATTTCATATTTCAATACACATCCCATACATAGAGATAAAAATCATTCATATGGTGAACACCTGGTAACCGACATTAACAAGATGCATATATAAGAATATCCCCATCATTCCGGGACACCCTTCGGATATGATATAAATTTCGAAGTACTAAAGCATCCGGTACTTTGGATGGGGTTTGTTAGGCCCAATAGATCTATCTTTAGGATTCGCGTCAATTAGGGTGTCTGTTCCCTAATTCTTAGATTACCAGACTTAATAAAAAGGGGCATATTCGATTTCGATAATTCAACCATAGAATGTAGTTTCACGTACTTGTGTCTATTTTGTAAATCATTTATAAAACCTGCATGTATTCTCATCCCAAAAATATTAGATTTTAAAAGTGGGACTATAACTCACTTTCACAGATTTTTACTTCATCGGGAAGTAAGACTTGGCCACTGGTTGATTCACGAACCTATAACAATATATACATGTATATCAAAGTATGTTCAAAATATATTTACAACACTTTTAATATATTTTGATGTTTTAAGTTTATTAAGTCAGCTGTCCTCGTTAGTAACCTACAACTAGTTGTCCACAGTTAGATGTACAGAAATAAATCGATAGATATTATCTTGAATCAATCCACGACCCAGTGTATACGTATCTCAGTATTGATCACAACTCAAACTATATATATTTTGGAATCAACCTCAACCCTGTATAGCTAACTCCAACATTCACATATAGAGTGTCTATGGTTGTTCCGAAATATATATAGATGTGTCGACATGATAGGTCGAAACATTGTGTACGTGTCTATGGTATCTCAAGATTACATAATATACAATACAAGTTGATTAAGTTATGGTTGGAATAGATTTGTTACCAATTTTCACGTAGCTAAAATGAGAAAAATTATTCAATCTTGTTTTACCCATAACTTCTTCATTTTAAATCCGTTTTGAGTGAATCAAATTGCTATGGTTTCATATTGAACTCTATTTTATAAATCTAAACAGAAAAAGTATACGTTTATAGTCGGAAAAATAAGTTACAAGTCGTTTTTGTAAAGGTAGTCATTTTAGTCGAAAGAACGACGTTTAGATGACCATTTTAGAAAACATACTTCCACTTTGAGTTTAACCATAATTTTTGGATATAGTTTCATGTTCATAATAAAAATCATTTTCCCAGAATAACAACTTTTAAATCAAAGTTTATCATAGTTTTTAATTAACTAACCCAAAACAGCCCGCGGTGTTACTACGACGGCGTAAATCCGGTTTTACGGTGTTTTTTGTGTTTCCAGGTTTTAAATCATTAAGTTAGCATATCATATAGATATAGAACATGTGTTTAGTTGATTTTAAAAGTCAAGTTAGAAGGATTAACTTTTGTTTGCGAACAAGTTTAGAATTAACTAAACTATGTTCTAGTGATTACAAGTTTAAACCTTCGAATAAGATAGCTTTATATGTATGAATCGAATGATGTTATGAACATCATTACTACCTTAAGTTCCTTGGATAAACCTACTAGAAAAGTGAAAAATGGATCTAGCTTCAATGGATCCTTGGATGGCTCGAAGTTCTTGAAGCAGAATCATGACACGAAAACAAGTTCAAGTAAGATCATCACTTGAAATAAGATTGTTATAGTTATAGAAATTGAACCAAAGTTTGAATATGATTATTACCTTGTATTAGAATGATAACCTACTGTAAGAAACAAAGATTTTTTGAGGTTGGATGATCACCTTACAAGATTGGAAGTGAGCTAGCAAACTTGAAAGTATTCTTGATTTTATGAAACTAGAACTTTTGGAATTTATGAAGAACACTTAGAACTTGAAGATAGAACTTGAGAGAGATCAATTAGATGAAGAAAATTGAAGAATGAAAGTGTTTGTAGGTGTTTTTGGTCGTTGGTGTATGGATTAGATATAAAGGATATGTAATTTTGTTTTCATGTAAATAAGTCATGAATGATTACTCATATTTTTGTAATTTTATGAGATATTTCATGCTAGTTGCCAAATGATGGTTCCCACATGTGTTAGGTGACTCACATGGGCTGCTAAGAGCTGATCATTGGAGTGTATATACCAATAGTACATACATCTAAAAGCTGTGTATTGTACGAGTACGAATACGGGTGCATACGAGTAGAATTGTTGATGAAACTGAACGAGGATGTAATTGTAAGCATTTTTGTTAAATAGAAGTATTTTGATAAGTGTATTGAAGTCTTTCAAAAGTGTATAAATACATATTAAAACACTACATGTATATACATTTTAACTGAGTCGTTAAGTCATCGTTAGTCGTTACATGTAAGTGTTGTTTTGAAACCTTTAGATTAACGATCTTGTTAAATGTTGTTAACCCAATGTTTATAATATCAAATGAGATTTTAAATTATTATATTATCATGATATTATCATGTATGAATATCTCTTAATATGATATATATACATTAAATGTCTTTACAACGATAATCGTTACATATATGTCTCGTTTAAAAATCATTAAGTTAGTAGTCTTGTTTTTACATATGTAGTTCATTGTTAATATACTTAATGATATATTTACTTATCATAGTATCATGTTAACTATATATATATATATCCATATATATGTCATCATATAGTTTTTACAAGTTTTAACGTTCGTGAATCACCGGTCAACTTGGGTGGTCAATTGTCTATATGAAACATATTTCAATTAATCAAGTCTTAACAAGTTTGATTGCTTAACATGTTAGAAACATTTAATCATGTAAATATCAATCTCAATTAATATATATAAACATGGAAAAGTTCGGGTCACTACACCCCACACCCACCTGTGATCCAACCGGCCACAATCCAAAACCTTCAGAACCAAACACGTTGCCCACCACCACCTTCACCAACCCTCACATCAACCGCACCGAACCCTTGCACACTGATCCCATCACTTCCCTGGTCAATACCAATCGATCGTCTAAATTGCCCAATGATCCCAATATTACCACATCGTGCCTACACAACCCTGTATCCCCCTTAGCTTTTCACTTAAACTCCAAAACAAAATCAAACCGCCCCACACCTGCATCCAAACCCACTAACTCTGATGTAACTTGGAATAAAGTACGCAATTGGAACAAATCGTCTAGAATCAACAAGGCTAAACACGCGGCTCGTAACAAAGGTAAGTGTTACCCTTCAACCTCGATTGGATCCAAACGTGCTCGTGACCCATCAATGTCTGATATCCTAATGTATAAATCAAGAAAGATGCATAAAATTGAATCTGATAAAGAAACTCAATCAGATGATAGCATCAGCCTCTGTGATTTTGCTGTTTTATTAGGATTTTCAAGTGAGCAAAAGCTGTAACTTTTCACCACCATCATGTGTTCCTATTTCTCCTTTTACCAATGAAGATAATCTCCACTAACATTCGTAGTTTTAACAAAGATGGCAAAGTTAATTGGTTTAAGCGTATGGTTACAAGTGCCAAACCTATAATTGCAGCAATTCAAGAAACTCGGTTGACTTCAATTCGAGATAGATGGGTTGAAAACTTATGGGGATCACAAAATGTGAGTTATGCTGTGAAGAATGCGATTGGCCGATCGGGTGGTCTTCTACTTGTCTGGGACCCAAATATATTCAATGTTAATCACGCTGTAGAGGGAGAATTCTTTTTGGCCATCAAAGGTAAGCTTTCCAACTATAGTACCGACATTGTAATTGTTAACGTTTACGGACCTCATAATGACGAAAAGAAAAGAAGATTTTGGGACAGCTTAGACGACTTGATGAAAGTGAATAATGTGGCGTGGGTAATTTGCGGGGATTTTAACGAAGTAAGATCAGATTTGGAGAGGGAAAACACAAACTTTATTGCAAGAAGAGATAACATGTTCAATGATTTCATCAACAACAATAGTCTCATAGAAGTTCCCATAGTTGGAAAGAAATTCACGAGAATCAGTGATGATGGCATATGTTTTAGCAAACTTGATCGCTTTCTAGTATCGGATAACTTTGCAAAATTATGGGATGACCTATATGTCACGCCTCTTGACAGAAATCTTTCGGATCACACACCACTACTGCTCAAAAACGGACATGATGATTTTGGACCGAAACCTTTTCGTGTCTTTGACTCTTGGTTTGATAACATAGAAGCCGAAAGCGTCATTAGGGATGCTTGGAACATCCCTGTTGCAGGCCATCGTCTGGACTCAGTTTTTAGACTAAAACTCAAAAATGTCAAAGAAAAAATTCGAGAATGGAGCAATAAAACCTTTGGTAAAATAGATGTAGAGCTACAACAATTAAACGAGGAGTGTAACAAGCTCGAGCTTGAAGCAGAAAGTCAAAACCTGTTAGAAATCGAAAGATTAGAGTGGATCTCAAAACGTGGTGAATGGGTCGAGAAAGATCGACTTAAAAGGAATATGCTAAAACAGAAAGCAAGAATCAAATGGGCAATTGATGGGGATGAGAACTCCAAATTTTTTCATTCGACAATCAAAAGACGGAACAACAAAAATAATATTCGAGGTCTCCATATAAATGGGTCATGGTGTGAAGAACCTAATGCAATCAAGCAGGAAATTCATAGATACTTTCAAAGCTTCTACGAAGATCATGATTCCAGAGGCCTCACTTTTGATGGATTCACGACACCAAAAATCTCAATTGATGAAGCCGAAAGTCTAGAAACTCAGTTCACCGAGGATGAAGTTTGGACTGCAATAAATGATTGCGGATTATCGAAAGCCCCTGGTCCCGACGGTTTTAATTTCCACTTTTATAAGAGGTTTTGGGGTGTCATTAAAAAAGATTTAATGGATGCAATAGAATGGTTTTGGGAACATGGTGAGATTTCGCAAGGGTGTAACGCGTCATTTATCACCCTTATTCCAAAAGTAAACGACCCGATACATCTTTGTGACTATAGACCAATAAGCCTCATCGGAAGCTACTACAAGATCATCGCCAAAATTCTAGCGAATAGATTACGTAAGGTACTTGGTGGCCTAATAGGCATTGAACAAAGCGCCTTTGTGAAAGGTAGATCAATTTTGGACAGCATTCTTATCGCCAATGAGCTGGTAAGTGATGTGAAAAGGAGAAAAACCGAATGTTTCATCTTTAAAGCCGACTTCGAAAAAGCCTTTGATTGTGTTCGTTGGAAATTTCTTTTTGACATCATGGAGAAAATGGGATTTGGCGCCAAATGGAGGAAATGGATAGAATCGTGCTTTCGTTCGGCTTCTATTTCAATCTTGGTAAATGGCTCTCCGACGAAGGAATTTAAACTTCAAAAAGGTGTTCGTCAAGGTGACCCGTTATCACCTTATCTTTTCATTATTGCAAGTGAAGGCTTAAACATCCTCACCAACATCGCGGTCAAAGACAAAATTATAAGGGGCGTGGAATTAGGTGCTAACAAGGTTGCTATATCCCATCTACAATTCGCAGATGATACTATCTTTTTTGGTGATTGGCATAAACGAAACATTAGCAATGTTCACAAGACTCTCATCTGTTTCAAAAAACTTTCTGGACTGAAAATCAACTTCAAAAAAAGCTATTTGTATGGAGTTGGTGTTTCAAGGGTCACCACCGAAAGTATGGCCACTCACCTGGGATGCAAATCAGGCTCGATACCATTCGTCTATTTGGGTATGCCCATAGGTGAGAATATGCAGAAAAAAGATGCGTGGAACCCAATTATTGACAAGTTTAAAAAACGCTTCTCGGGTTGGAAATCTAGAACAATGTCGTTCGGGGGTAGGTTGACGGTCATCAAATCGATACTTAGTAGCTTACCTCTTTATTTCTTCTCGTTGTTTTGTGCACCTTCATCCGTCATCAACCTTCTCGAAAACATGCGTCGTAAGTTTTTTTGGGGCGGGACGAATTCCCATTCTAAACTCGCTTGGGTGAAATGGGACTCAATTCTTCTATCTTACAACGAGGGCGGGCTAAACATCACTTCTCTTAAATCCAAAAATTGGGCACTCTTGGGCAAGTGGTGGTGGCGTTTTCGAAATAAAAACGACTCATTATGGGTCAACATCATCAAAAGTATTTATGGGCGGGACGGTGGGTTGGGATCTTTTAATTCTAACCGTTTGAAAAGACATATTTCAGTGTGGGACAGCATTATCAAAATGAGTGCAGACATGAGCGAAGCTGGAATTTCATTTGAGGATCAGTTCGTGCATTGTATTGGCGACGGGCAGGACATTCTTTTTTGGGATGACATTTGGGTGGGAAACAACCCCCTCAAACAGTTATTTCCTAGATTGCATAGACTCGAATCCAATACCGCATGCTCCGTTAGTGAGAGAGTAATATGTGTAAATGGCAGTTGGAACTTCAAGTGGGAATGGACAAGAGCTTTAACAGGAAGACTGCATGGTGAGCTCGACCGCCTATCGAGCTTAATCAGTGGATCAGCGAAACTTGGGACGGGTACTTCAAAATGGACGTGTAAAATTAATGATCTCAACGGCTATTCATCAAAGAAGATGGCTGCATTTTTCGACAACACCATCATTGCAAGAGGTAATGTAAATGCTAAAACACTCAGGAATAAATTAATACCGCACAAAGTGGGTATTTTTATATGGCGTGTATTGAAAGATAGAATCGCGGTCAAATCGGAACTAGTAAAGCGGGGGGTAAATTTACCCTCATTATTATGCCCCTTATGCAATAATGGGGTCGAATCAACTGATCATGCTTTACTATCTTGTGACCTTGCAATCGATGTTTGGACGAGATTTCATAAATGGTGGAATCTAGGTTTCAATCGTAACATTCACATCGGGGACTTATTAGAGGGATTAAATCAAAACACCGTACCAACAACTCTTCACAAAATGTGGCAAGCAGTCACGTGGACGACGGCTTACTTTATTTGGAAAAATAGGAATCAAAAAGTATTCAATGGTGACTCATGGTCGGCGGCAAAGATCACATGTGATATTCAAGTAAAATCTTACGAGTGGATCATGAACCGCTCGAGAAGAACACACAAGGATTGGCTACAATGGATCTTAAACCCCATCAACCTCGGGGCCCCAACCATCAACAACCTTGATCCTGGTTAAACGCATCAGTACTTCAATTCATGTAACAGTTTTGAATTTGTTTCTAGGTGATATTGCTGTACATACATGTGTAATGTGATACCTAGTGCTCCTTGCACTCACCATGTACATATCTATTTATTTATATATAATATTCATATTGCCTTTAAAAAAAAAAATCAAATTTAATGATATTTTATTGTACATCAATTAATAAGTGCCTAAATAGTACCACTTGTTTTGGATATACACAAAAAGATAGAATTGCAAAAGGGCGCGTGCTATGGGATGTGATTCACACGTGTCAAACGGAGTATACACATGTACGTTCCCACGAGTCAAAAGTTCGGTGCACGTGTAGAACCAAACCCCATTTCAGTATACACTGATCCAACACAGCAAAAGGCGAGTGAGCGAGTGAGTGAGATTTGATAACAAGGCTGGGCGATTTTGGCGTGGGAATGTGGTCCCGGCATTTGATTATGTAGACTCCATCGCCTTTCTCCTTTCACGTGATCCACCCCATTGTTGTGTTCCAGCTGGCAACTTATGATATGTAGATATTAATACCTTAATATCAGTTGTTTAACAACTAACCGACCTTAGCTCAGTTGGTAGAGCGGAGGACTGTAGTCGAATATGATAGTTATCCTTAGGTCGCTGGTTCGAATCCGGCAGGTCGGAATTTTTTTTTTTTTATCTTTATTCACTTTTCAAAGGTAGAATTTTCACTTTTCAAAGGCAAAATTTCTAAGTTGAAGACTGTTGCTATATATGTCTTTTTGTGTTCATTAAGAACCGTATGGTACTACCATACCCGGCAATTGGGTCGGTTCAGGTTTAGTCCGTACTCAAATGGTTTTGAGTCCAAACGGGTTGAACCTAAACGGGTCAGCTTTTCTAACGGGTCCAAACGGGTCAGGTCGGGTTTGGGTAGAGACCCAACTTTACTTGGACAAAAAGATCAACAACATTATTGAAAGAAAATGTAATTGCTAATTAAGTACTACTAAATAAGTAATTGCTCAAGTATCAACAAAAAACATTTCAGGATTCAATTTCACTTAGACGGATGACTTCGTTCAACAATCGGTTAGCTGCATTCTTTACATCATCCGGGACTTGTAATTGATTAGGTACAGAGTCGAGAGCGTACAAAGTTATAACTCTCATTACAACAACCAAGTCGATATTCTTCGCCCCCTTCTTCCATACACTCTGATTCGCAAACTTGCATGCCTCTTTTAGCATGCACTTTTTGCATACCTGAATGTAAATGGAATACAACCAAAATTATTGAAAGGAAATGTAATGTAAGCGCCGCAGCATGTGTGTATAGATACAATTGTATATAAAACAAATTGTACATAAAACAATCACTAACCTTTTCTTCTTGGATCCCAAAACAAAAACGCATCGCCTTGGCTGAAAAAACAGTCTTCCGCCCAAGAGAAGGACATCCAAATTGAGCTATTATATTCAGATCACCTTCGGGCAACCACCTATATCAGCAAAACGTAAGTAATGAGCCAACAAAAGTTATAAGGCGTAACAGATAAAAGAGAAAAATATATTATGGCTCTCACGTAACCTTTCGTGCTCAAATCGACTTAAAGTTTTAGTTCTTTAATCTACAAGAGTCTATTTTTATTTTTTAAGATTCAATATCATTGTTTAATTTCTTCAGCTACGATCTTGGCAGAATAAACTTAAAGCTTAAACTATAGTATTTTTTGGTGGCAACTTAGACTCATGGTTACAAAAGGCGATTGCAGCGGTTAAGGTGACTAGCCAGTCCCGTTTCGCCCAAAAACATCTAATAAGTCTGTCAATGCTAAAAAGTCAGGTCAAAGTCGATCAAAAGTCTACTTTTGTCTAGCCTTGTTCTAGTGTAAACGAAAGCCCATAGCCCATTTAAAAAAATAGTTGAGAAAAATAACTACTTAGAGAGTATCCCTTAAGATAAATTTAAAAAAACACTATAATTATAGAAAACATTAACAAAAACCGATATGTTATTTAGACTAACAACACTTCAACTTATTTGTAAATCATTCATCTTTAAAATATTTATATAATAATCTCTTCTCTTCTCTCTATATATAATAAGAAAGTAGTAATTAGGTCATCATTTTTGATACGATTGAATCTTGACCATTCAAATAGCTCTCATCTACAAATCTCAACCATTGAATTGGTGAAGATGTCATAATTCTCTTTCTCCTCATATCAACCATTAATTTGTTTATTTAGATCTCAACTATTGATCGATTTTGTATAAACTCGATTACTTCTCAACCACCGCTCAACACCACCACCACTCATCACCACCACCCACCACCATTCACCACCACCGTAAACCCTAAACCCTAATCCCCAAACTTTAAACCCTAACCACTAACCCCTAAACCCAAACTTTAACCCCTAACCGCCTCCGGATCACTGGTCCACCTCCGGACTACCGGGCCATCCCCGAGCCACTGCCGGACCACCAGGCCACCCCTGGACCATGCCCGGACCAGCAGGCCACCACAGGACCCCTTGGCCACCGCCAGACCCACATGCCACCACAGGACTACCCGAACCCCCGGGCCACCCCCGAACCAATGAACCACCACCTGACCACCGGACCACCACTGGATATTATTACTTGATATTAGTAATAAATATAATTCAGCTAATTCGCGGGGTATTTCCTAGTATATTTCTATTTAAAAGCCAACTACGTCCATCTCAACCGACTCGACCGTTCAAGCTCCTCACCTACTCGTCTCCTTCTCGCGTCATTTTCAACCTTGCTTAGACTATAGTATTTGTACACATCAAATCAAAACAAAACATATATACATGATAAAACATGTGTTGTGCGTTACTAAACAAAAATAACAGCAGGGACTTGTATGGTTCCTCCAGAAGACCAGAACGACTATGTCAAAATGTTCGGACCTTTTTTTTGGACGACGATTTAGTCATATGTTTCCAGATCATCTGGTCAAGAAGAATATGAATCTTAATACTTTTAGACATAACTAACTTGATACTTTGACATCCTAAATTGAGAGGCCTGCATAGCGGTTTTGCTGTTTAGGAACTATAGTAAGAATCCTATTTATAGTGAGGTAATTCGTAGACCACAAACATGCAGATATGTTGTTATACTGTGTGTAAAAATAAAGTAATTTTCTGGTGCGCGCATTAATTTATTGGTTTATAGATCCGAAAACCAATTAAGTAACAGTTGTCACTCATTAGATGTGGAATCATAAAATAATATTTCGCGAAACCAGTAAATCGAAAAAGAACAGCATACCCTTTTACATTTCAAACTGAAAAAACACCAAAGCTCAGCATGATTCTATTATAACTCTACTGTAACCAAATAAAATTCTTGTTGACTGATATTAAACAAGAAACCTCAGTTGATGCTTAAAGGTCTGAAATGACTCCTTTTAGCATTATGCTAATTGTAAAAAAAAAGGTTATATTTTTTTCGCACATTACGTATCAAATTTTCTGCCCTGATAGAATCTATCTCATTGTCTAAGCTTTCATCAATCGCAACCGGATTAGAATCACAACCAAATTTTACAACTTTAGCTAGATGAAAGTTTATAGTTTCGAGCCTATAATTTCACATAATACTAGTTGTTAACCTTTCCTTGTTACATATAAAGTCTATTGCAACAAAAACCTTTATGACACAATCAGAATTGCAAATATACCATCTTATTATCCTATGTCGGCCGACTTCATACATCATTGTTCACATTACACTCAAGCTAACTATGAGTATCATTGTACCAATTATAAACAATTCTTATCTAAAGTTTACTCATTGCTCAAAGCTTGAAATAAAAAACTACTTCATATCATAATCAATTAATCATAATCATCATAATGATAATAAAATGTTAAAAAGTTTGAACTTACTTGTAGACTTCGCGATGATCCTTCGCAAACTTTTCAGCCGCAAACTTCAAGAAATCGCGCCCATAATTATTAACAAAACAAGACACATCAAACTTATCATTTGAGATAAAATTTGCATCATTCAAGTACCCTTTTGTATGCAAACACTTAGCAAATATGGCCATTTCTGGTGATAATTCTTTAATTTCCATCAATTCCTCTTGTCTCTTAGACTCTCTTTTTAATTTCTTTTTTTCATCATCACTCAAAAACAAATTCGATAACTTTTTTAAACCCTGTTCAGATTCTTCCTTTTCTGATAACCCAACTGCTTCTACAAAAAAAGTTTCCAACTTTTTTGTTTCATTAGTTAAATCTTTTTCAGTTTTTTTGAATTCTACTTCCAAAGTTCTCAAATTTTTCTTGAGATTTTCCTTTTCATTTTCACTATCTTGAAACCCAATTGCTTCTTTGAAAAAGGCTTCCAATGACTTGTTTGACTTGTTTGACTTATCATTTGATTCTTGTGTAGTTAAGTCTTGTTGGAATAAAGATGAAAGTGAGAAGCTTCTGCTAAAAATTGAAATGGGTATCAAAGATTTTGAAAGAATCGAGTGGGTTTCAATAACTGGTTTTGGATTTTGGGAATAATACGGGGAAGGGTGTGTAAGAATAAAAAGTTTGCGAATTTGATACGAATACAAGGTTTTGGGGCGAATCATTTGTGGATTTTTGTTCTCGTGAAGTATTTTCGTTTCAAGGTTTATTGTTAGGGTTTATGTTTCATAGTTTTTTTTTTTTTTTTTTTTTTTTTTTTTTTTTGGAAACAAAAAAACAAGGTAATAAACAAATAAAAATATATGGGAAGAAAGCTACACCTTTTCAATTTTATTTTTTCTTTTCTAAAATAACGAATATATAACACCTGTTTATTCATTAAATGATGAATAAACCAAACAAAGATACAACGAACAATCGGATGTAATCGAAACTAGAAAATGAAAATCTATTCACTATCTATGAATGAACCACACCGCTCAATAGAACAAACATCACAACCGAAAGCAACCAATCTAAATACAATCCAAAAACCAAACTAACCACCCCCAAGAAAGAACTAGACATCACAATTCAAACCCAACAAATTACACTACATTAACAAAGAACATAACATAAAAAAACCATACAGGAAAGGAACTCGGCGATTCGGATCAACACCCTTATTGTGGCCTTTGTTACGATTAACCTAGTTACCCGAGCTATTATCAAACGTAAACGGTAAATCTTTTGAAGATCCGAAGCCATCCAAAATAGCCAACGATGGAGGCAAACCTTTACTCTCGAGCCCGCCAAAATCGGGTCCATTCTTTAGCGCAACAATCACCTCCGTAGCCCCATCATTACGATTTACGAACCGTGATCTCCTCAACCTTCAACTTATTTTTACTTCGAAGAAATTTCATTTTAACATTATTAAATTTGTTTGAAACCAAAGAAGCAAGAGCTACAACCGAAGGAGAACTCGTCTTCGATAGGTCGTCAAAAGGATTCAGGGTGGACACCGAAAAATCACTTCTCCATCAATAACATTACAATCTAAACTACCAAATAAAATCCCACATGAAGCATCACTACACCTTTTCAATTTGAAACAAAAAAAATTAAAGAGAAATAATTAAAATTATTCATTCACTCCCATTTCTTATTTCCTATTAAAACTCAGAAACATAAAATCTTTTTAATTTCTTTCTGCTTTCTTTACTTTCTCTTCAAAATAGAATCATGAAATAGAGCCAACATTTCATGTTTCTTAGACCATTCCTAATGGGGCGTCACTTTTTATAGTCATATGATGTGACAACATATATGGCCAAAACTTACACCAACTGACACTTCTAATGGGGCATCAACTTTGACATATTAGGGAAGTTAGTCACGGAAGTGACTAAAAAAAAGAAAAGGTCAGTTTTTTGTTGACCAATCATATTTTGGTAAATTATTTTATATATTATTAATTTATTTATTTTATCCTCAACTTCCAATCACATTTTATCACACCATCATACTCAATATACGTCTAAGTTCTTAGTGCACTTGTGTTGTTCTTATTATATGGTCGGCTCTGCCGCCTAAGTGATACATGGTCGGTTATACCGCCTAAATGATATATGGTCGACACTGTCGTCTAAGTACTATTGTGCACTAAGAATTCATAAAATTAAAGGCTAATCAACGTCAAAGTGTTGGTGTAGTGAGTCTAGTATAGTCTAGATCCTCTATAGTGGGTGTGTTGGGCTCGTCGAAGCTTCCAACAATTTCATATAATTTTCATCTTAGCACATTTTTCTTCATTGTGGCCGACATTTTTCCCTTGACTCGTTTTGTGACTTTGTCCTATATCTGATTTTCCTTCCTACGTCTTGCCGAAACTCTCTAAAAAGAGTTATTGATATTGAAAAGGTTGATTCAGATGATAATGTTGAGAAGGTTAAAAAATCATGGAATATGTCGGTGCAATGTTCTTGATATACATGTATTTATACTCTTATTATATTATATTTACCACGGCTGTTAGTTAGTTATTAGTTGCAGGACCTGGATTGCAAAACATTTCTTGTAGTAGTGGTGGTTCTGGAATAAAAGAAAGTAGGTAAGTACTTGCTTTGCAATGTTGTTTCTATTTTATGTGTTAAGTTCAAGAGTTCTAGGACTAAAGTGCAAAATGAGGATTATAAGAAAATATATATATGAATATGCATTTATTTGATACAAATAATGATGTATGTATAGCAAACTTCTGTAGATTCAAGTGTGCGTGTTTCCATTGTTTCTGTGAGATTATTGTGTTATTAGTGATAGTTATTGTTTACCGTTTGTAGATCAACTATTGGAAGGAATAGATTAAGTTATGATAATTATTTCTTGCGTGTTTTCATGAACTTCACTACTCTCAACTCGATTCATACCGAGTATTTTTCTGGGTGATCTGAGTAGCTTGCTAATTGGCTCATAATTACAGGTAACTAAGTCTGTGATTACGTTGCACAACTTTGTAATGTATGTGTAGTTGCTAGACATAAATAAATACACAAAAAATGAATAAACATGTACTCGTAATTAGCAACTTATCATTGACATTGAGTAAAACACATAGATCAAACTCTACACTACACCATTATATATATTCTTAACTACCTGACCTTTGAAAAATAAACTTCAAATCTGACCTTAGATATCAAAATTGATGTACATCATTGAGTCGGTCACCATCAAGATCATCAAAATCACTCAACAAATTTGTCAAATTAAAATCTGATCCTAAACAATCTAAATTAGGCAAATCAAAGTCAAAAGCAACATCATCTTCAGAAGGAGATCCTGAATTCTCATCAGAAGAAGATGTCAACATCTCTAAATCAACTGGCTGATCCATTCCAAAACCACCATCAAAGTCCAGCCTCCTTCCTTTAACATGATCCCTAGTTGTGAATTTTTTAGTGTCGGTAGTTGTTTTCGTAGGTGATGAAATGCATTGATTCCTCTCAACTGAATAATAGTAGGACACTTGCTTTGTAGGACTAACTTGAATAGTCTCCGATGTGGCGATGACAGTACGGTTAGTAGAAGTAAAATTTTGAGATGGAGTCTGATGATCAAGTGAATTGCCAGTTGCAGAAGGCGAGGGCGTTTGATAACCAGGATTAAACAGACTTTTGGCCACACTTGAAGAAGATGATCCTAAAACTGGCGTAACTTGTAATGGCGTTTGTTGATTATTTGATGATGTGGTTGGTAGTACTGTAATTGGACTATGGTTAGTAGCAGATGAGTGAGTTGATGGTTGAGAACGAGTTCGCTTTGAAGCTATTGGATTAGCACCAGATGAATTCTTCTTTCTCTTCAAACAAGATTGGCTTCTTGTAATTGGTGTTGTGATTTTGGATGATAAAGACATTGAACAACGGGATGTAGACGTTACAACAGGGGCGTTGTTGTACACCTGAAAATTTTCTGAAACACAAATAAACAACAGTAAGTGTACAATTAATAGACATTCAAACAAACACTTGGGGGGCATTCTATTCAAATTAAGCTAGTACGGAGTATTAACCAAAAAAGTTCACCAACAGAAATAATAAATCTAATAAATAAATGATATAAATGAGTGACAATAAAGAGTATGAACAGGCTACCTGCACCAGCAGCAGCAGTTGGAGGTATAGAATTAAAATTAGAATTATTTGGTTGACTAAGATTGTAAATATTCATCACATCTTGCATTCCTGTTAATAGTTTTTGAACGCGACACTTGTCCTGATCCAAACGGTTTTTTCCTGAGTAACGATAAGTTTCTGCTCCTTCAAACAAATATACTCATCCAACATATCCCCCAAACTCAACAAACTCTTGGGTGCCTGAATGATTTAATTACTATTCATTAATTCATTTCAGTTCGTCTCTAATAAAAAAATAGATAACAAATAAATAAATACCTTGTGAACGGGTAATTTGGAGAGAAGATGGGAAGCTTCGTTACGAAAAGAGGATCGAGTGGTGATGAAGTTATTGTCGGAGAGATATCGATCAACAATGAAAGCCACTTGAATCGCTGTTACCTTTCCTTTTCCATTTTTGGTGCTGTTTTTCTCAGATGATGATGATGATTTTGTTGATTTGGAGGTTTGTTTCTTCCCTCCACCCATCTCTTTCTTTTGTATCCACCAATTTCTAATTTAAAACTTGTATGTATATATGTATAATCTTCATATCTGTATTATATATGTATATGTACTGAAGCAGGGGTATAATAAGGAGAGGGAAAGGGGAGCGGGAGTAATTTAAAAATCTTTATTTTATTTTGGGGGAGGACTAATTTAATTTGGGAGAGGGAACCGTGTTTTAACCCGCTAAAAACTTTTTTTTTGGCTGAGGGTTGTTTTAGGGTCATGCTTATTTTTTTTTAGTTTCAAAGTAAAAAGGGTGTATTTAATTTTATTTAATTTAATTTACTGTAATTGTTATTGTTATTTTCCAATACATTTGGTTATATTGGTTTCATAAAATATTATGGAATAACAAAATGGCATATGCACATCACTTTAGATAAAAATTAGAAAGCAAAAAATGTTTTAGTTATATATTGGAAATCCCTCCAAATTTATCACTTTATCTTTGTAAATCATCCATATTTGAATAATGTAACCACTCAAACTATTGATCAATATACGCCAAATACGCATAAAAAAACTCATTGGGAAATGTACATACACGGATTTTTTAATTGTCGCTATCTCTACTATTTAAGTTTTCTCCAAATATAAAAGCGGTTACATAAGTATGGGCCAATAGCCTAGTGGTGAATGTCTCACTCTCCCTTAGGGGAGTTGAGGGTTCGATTCCCACTAGGTGAGGATTTTCTAAATAATTGGATCAAAAACCATTCTTACCGGGCCCAAATGATCCCTTGATCTCACGCATACGAAGATTGAAACAATGACAATGCAGGTTCGTTTATCGGGCTTGGCATGCTGTGGGGAAATGGGTGATGGTGTTTCGCCAGGCTCCAGTGGGCTACCGGGGACCGCTGGATGGGTTGACAAAGTCAACACAGGGCTAACATGTCCCTGCCGATACACATGTTTTGAAACAATAAAAGCGGTTACATTCTTTTACATTTTTACCATGATTTTTTTAGCCATATTTGTTATGTACGAAACAAAATACAATTTTTTTTTGTGTGGCTAAAATAACGATTACTATTAAAATTGGAATGCCTTCATCAATAAATGAAGGATCCAAAAAACTGATACAACAAACTCGACGACCATTAAGGCTCGAAAAGAGTAAACAATCAAGAACAAACCTAAAACTAGCTAACTCTATCCGAGCTCAAAACTCTAACGGCCATAACATCAACCATTCCAAACAAACCAACACGGTAATACAAACCGATACAACAATACAAGACAAAAATTAATCGCAATAAACCTATAACGCATACAACTAAAAACAAGAAACTAGGAGGCTCCCTTACCATTTCGTTTATCCGGACTTGATGTCATCCCCTCAAGCTTATCAATATGGACGCCTTTGCCACTTCGCGACGGGAATTGATAGGTAATCATGTTCGAAGAGCTACTTTTAATACGAACACCCTCGCATGGTGGAATCTCCCCCCGATCCACCAAATCTTGAAAAAAAACCTTTTTAGTAGCAATTGAGGAACCCGCATTAATAACTTCCACACCAATAGCTTCTAAAGTACTTGCTTTGTTAGCGTCCAAATAAACCGCTTCTTCTTCGTCTTTTAAAGACAACCCATCGCTTGATTTCTTCCCCTTTTGTTTTCTTTTTCTAACTTTCGGTGGCTTGGGATCAACAACTTTCTCAACATTAACCGACTCAACAGCGGATCCAGGGGGTGGACCATTATCTAATGAACTGTTAGAGACTAAAACTTCTACGAATCCATGATCCTCCACCTCATGAACAACTGGTACAGAAACAGGGACAGTCAAAGGAGTATTTAGCTCAGAAACTGTAGCAGAAACAGCGTCCAAACTTGTTGTTTTTTCCAAAACCACAACATTCTCAACACTTCCAACCTGTACCCCGACATCAGTACCTACTTCATCTTCCCCGCCGTTTAAAACATCAACTGCAACTACGCAAGGCGTATTTAACGTCATCGAGTCATTAGACTCAACATAATCGTTAACTAGCAAAGCCTCATTAACGACCTCCATGTGTTGGCCAAAAATTGGATGACCGTAGAAAACAACTCGATTTGAAATAGCCAATAAATCCGATGGAAATTCGTCTAACAAAACGGCATCAAAATCCATAGATGTGCTAAGCTCATTAACCCAAACATTACCAACCGAAAACACCTCATCTTCAAGGTCTACCTCAACCGATTCGTGCACATGTTTAGGATTCTCAGTTTGAATAAACGCGTATAACGACCCAATGTTACCCAACAAGCTAGACGTCTTCGCAAGCGTCAAAACTTTACCAAACAGATTAGCAATCTTAGTAGCACTCTCCTCAGATGAATATGCTAACGGAATTCCTTTCAATTCTAACCAAGAGAAATGGAAAAAACGACGAGCTAATTCTTTAGAGGCTGTAACTAAAACAAACCCATCACTTTGAGCAGACAATAGACGATTATATCCTGCATTATGAGTGCAAAATACAACAGCAGCGAAAACACCGACCTTGCAAATTTTGTTAACCGATACATTGTTTTTAATCAAAAAAGCTTGAGTCTTAAGCTCGGCCAAAGGATTTGAATCAACAATCAAAACACCTAAATCCAATTGATTAGAAACATTTAGATTAGCATTCAACTTACACCGCATTTTGACCGGCAAAGAAATGCGACGTCCATCGAAACAGGAACGATTCACCCTGTTGGCGCGTCGAATTGGCCATCCCACAAAAATTGGATGTCCAAAAATCCGTGACCCGTTCATAGTATCAACAACCTCTTTAGCAACTGTCTGATTGGAATATGAAACGAAACAATACCTACGGCTGGCCCAGAACTTGATCTCCGACAGCGTACCGAATTTACCGAAAGTGGATTCGATCATGTGTCTAGATATTGATTTATCAAGCCTCCCAATAAAGATGGAGCATCCATCATCATCAGAACCGCCGTTCCGTTGAGTCTCCGGCGTAGCGACACCGAGTGTGACCGAAGGTAACTCGGACAAAGGAGAGATAAAATGAGATCTACCGTCGTCTGAAAAAGGATAAGCAGGTTTCGGAGTTGAAGTCTCCTGCTGCCAGACGGTTGAATTAAAGAAACCATCGGTGCCTGAGATAAAATTAGGGTTTTTTGAGAGTATTGGGGGTGAAGGAATTGGGAAAGAAAACGGATGGGAAGGTGTGGATTTGAGTGAAGTCATATTTAAAAAAAGAACAGGGAGAAGGAGCGGTAGATTATGGCAGTGAAGGGTGTTTGGTGGTGGTGAATTTGAAATCTCAAGTCACATGCCGTTGGGCTCGTTAACTAAAGTTGAGAGCATCTTACTGGGTGGCTTCACACAATTGATAGGTTAACAAAATACAAATTTGAGTGACCTACACCACCATTTTTAATACGGGTGATCTATAAACACAAAATAATATACTTTGACGACCTCGTAGTATATAATCCCTTAAATTAATTTGTTTTGTTATATATACAACTATTCACATCCAACTCAAAACACCCTACAACATGAAATGTCCCGTTCATATTGATTATAAACGTTCTATATTAATTGATTTCATCGCGAGGTTTTGACCTCTATATGAGACGTTTTTCAAAGACTGCATTCATTTTTAAAACAACCATAACCTTTATTTTATCGATAAAGGTTTAAAAAGCATTACGTAGATTATCAAATAATGATAATCTAAAATATAACGTTTACACACGACCATTACATAATGGTTTACAATAAGAATATATTACATCAAAAATAAGTTTCTTGAATGCAGTTTTTACACAATATAATACAAGAATGGACTCCAAATCTTGTCCTTATTTTAGTATGCAACAGCGGAAGCTCTTAATAATCATCTGAGAATAAACATGCTTAAAACGTCTACAAAAATTTTGGTGAGTTATAGGTTTAACCTATATATTATCAAATCATAATAATAGACCACAAGATTTCATTTTTATAACACATCTCATATCAGGCATTTCGCAAACTGCATAGAGATAAAAATCATTCATATGTTGAACACCTGGTAACCGACGTTAACTTAATGCATAGAATATCCCCAAAACAGAACCTCTCGTCTGTATAATAATCTCGAAGTACTAAACCATCCATAACCTGAATGGGGGTTGTTAAGCCTAATAGATCTATCTTTAGGATTCGCGTCAATTAGGGGCCATTTCCCTAATTCTTAGGTTACCAGACTTGAAGGGCGATATTCGGTTTAATAATCCAACCATAGAATGTAGTTTTGCGTACTTGTGTCTATTTTGTAAAACATTTATAAAGCTGCATGTATTCTCATCCCAAAAAAATATTAGATTGTAAAAGTGGGACTATAACTCACTTTCACAGATTTTTCCTTCGTTGGAAATAAGACTTGGCCACTGGTCGATTCATGAACCTATTGAAATGTCTTGTTCATATTGATTATAAGCGTTCCATATTAATTGATTTCGTTGCGAGGTTTTGACCTCTATATGAGACGTTTTTCAAAGACTGCATTCGTTTTTAAAAACAAACCATAACCTTTATTTTATCGACAAGATTAAAAGGACACCACCTAGATTATCCATAAATGATAATCTAAAAATATCACACTTACATACTACCAATACATATTGGTTTATAATATTAATATGTTACAACAAAATAAATCTCGAATGCAGTTTTAAACAATATAATACAAACATGCTGACACCAAATCTTGTCCATATTTTGGCATGCAACAGCGGAAGCTCTTAATAATCACCTGAGAATAAACATGCTTTAAACGTCAACAAAAAAATGTTGGTGAATTATAGGTTTAACCTATATATTTATCAAATCGTAATAATAGACCGCAAGATTTCATATTTCAATATACATCCCATACATAGAGATAAAAATCATTCATATGGTGAACACCTGGTAACCGACATTAACAAGATGCATATAGAATATCCCCATCATTCCGGGACATCCATCGGACATGATAATTTCGAAGTACTAAAGCATTCCAAATTCCAGAATGGGGCTTGTTGGGCCCGATAGATCTATCTTTAGGATTTGCGTCAATTTGGGGGTCTGTTCCCAAATTCTTAGGCTACCAAGTTAAAAAGGGGCATATTCGGCTTCGATCATTCACCCATATTGAAATGTCCCGTTCTTATTGATTAAAAACGTTCCATATTAATTGATTTCGTTGCGAGGTTTTGACCTCTATATGAGACGTTTTTCAAAGACTGCATTCATTTTTAAACAAACCATAACCTTTATTTCATCAATAAAGGTTTAAAAAAGCTTTACGTAGATTATCAAATAATGATAATCTAAAATATCCTGTTTACACACGACCATTACATAATGGTTTACAATACAAATATGTTACAACAAAATAAGTTTCTTGAATGCAGTTTTTACACAATATCGTACAAGCATGGACTCCAAATCTTGTCCTTATTTAAGTATGCGACAGCGGAAGCTCTTAATAATCACCTGAGAATAAACATGCTTTAAACGTCAACAAAAATGTTGGTGAGTTATAGGTTTAACCTATATATATCAAATCGTAACAATAGACCACAAGATTTCATATTTCAATACACATCCCATACATAGAGATAAAAATCATTCATATGGTGAACACCTGGTAACCGACAATAACAAGATGCATATATAAGAATATCCCCATCATTCAGGGACACCCTTCGGATATGATATAAATTTCGAAGTACTAAAGCATCCGGTACTTTGGATGGGGTTTGTTAGGCCCAATAGATCTATCTTTAGGATTCGCGTCAATTAGGGTGTCTGTTCCCTAATTCTTAGATTACCAGACTTAATATAAAGGGGCATATTCGATTTCGATAATTCAACCATAGAATGTAGTTTCACGTACTTGTGTCTATTTTGTAAATCATTTATAAAACCTGCATGTATTCTCATCCCAAAAATATTAGATTTTAAAAGTGGGACTATAACTCACTTTCACAGATTTTTACTTCGTCGGGAAGTAAGACTTGGCCACTGGTTGATTCACGAACCTATAACAATATATACATATATATCAAAGTATGTTCAAAATATATTTACAACACTTTTAATATATTTTGATGTTTTAAGTTTATTAAGTCAGCTGTCCTTGTTAGTAACCTACAACTAGTTGTCCACAGTTAGATGTACAGAAATAAATTGATAAATATTATCTTGAATCAATCCACGACCCAGTGTATACGTATCTCAGTATTGATCACAACTCAAACTATATATATTTTGGAATCAACCTCAACCCTGTATAGCTAACTCCAACATTCACATATAGAGTGTCTATGGTTGTTCCGAAATATATATAGATGTGTCGACATGATAGGTCGAAACATTGTATACGTGTCTATGGTATCTCAAGATTACTGTCATAACCCGTCCTTAACCCTAAGAACGAGTTAGATAACGTATGATTTCATTGCGAGGTATTGACCTCTATATGCGACATTTTTAAAAGAGAAACTGCATATATTATACATTACAAACCATAACCATTATTTTTGTTACAAGCTTTAGACAATAAAAAGATGATTATCGTTTAGCGATAATCTTCGACTTACAAACTTTACATATAATGATAACAACACGATTTCGAGCATATTTTACAACACAAATCCTTGGATATGCAGTTTTATTTTTGACACAAATATGCGTACGCAAGATCCTGCTCAAATTCAACATAATGCAGCGGAAACTTCTAATTATCACCTGAGAATAAACATGTTTAAAACGTCAACATAAAGTTGGTGAGATATAGGTTTAGTGCCGGCAGCAATATATATATAGACCACAAGATTTCATATATAAACAGTTTAATAAAAATATTCTAAGTGGTTGAGCACTTGGTAACCATACTTAACAATTAATCACGTCGCATATTCCCTTTAATATGAAATCTTACTACACCGTACCAAGTGTAGTCACAAAACGAAGTACTGTGCAACCGTTGAATACTGGTCGTTCAGTCCGGTTGGGGTTGTCAGGCCCGATAGATCTATCAACAGGATTCGCGTTTACAATACCGCTGTAAATATTAGTTACCAAGCTACAGGGAAGTATGCCAGTGGTACAACTCAACGTAGAATATATTTTTCAGTTACTTGTGTCCATAACGTAAAACATAAAATACATGTATTCTCATCCCGAAATATTTAGAGTTTAAAAGTGGGACTATATACTCACTTTCGTCTTGAAGATATATATATAATTTGACTTGGTCTCCGGTTGATATCACGAACCTATCCATATATAATATATCAATACCTTTTCTTTTTAAACAAACGTCACATATATATACTTGTTATACTTTTAATACTTTGAATGATTCCTTAGTCCGTAGTTAGCAGTTCGTTGTTAGTAATTCAATTTTAATGGTTCATTTTTAGATGTTTAATATACCCGCAATGAAATAAATAAAACCCCCAACGAAATAAATAAAACCCCATCGTATATGTATTGGTCGAGATTAATCTTGACCCATGGTACCGGTGTTGTCAAATGACGTGTTGCGTACATAAAGTACCGGTGTTGTCAAATGACGTGTTGCGTACAATCATGGGATCTTATGATTAATCTTCTCGTGTTGTTTACGGGTGATCCTGAACCATATAAAATTGAATTATAAGTACATATATATAAAATATCATGTTAACTTAAAAAGATGTGATTTATTTAATTTTTTCCCAATTATTTTCGTGGCTCAACTAGTCTTGGATATCCGATTTTGTTTCGGTCATAGTTTCTTCGTTACAACTCCGTTTTCGTTGATTCAACTTGCCATCTCCTTGGATCGAGTCCCTCTTTAAGACTATGAACTGTAAATACCTTAGTTTGTATTCAAAATTACACGGCATAGGTCAAACTTTAGTGAAACTTATGAAGTTAATCATTTTCTATCATGTAAACAACCTCAAATGATTATTTTTCTAAAAATACTTATACTTTGAGTTAAATCATGAAATTTTTATGTGTTATCATATTCATAGTAAAAATAATTTTTCCAGAAAATAAACCTCCAATTCAAAGTTTAAGATGGTTTTTAATTATCCAACCCAAAACAGCCCCCGGTTGAACTCCGACGTCGTAAATTCAGTTTTTAAGGTGTTCTTTGAAAAACCAAGTTATACCTTGTTAAGTTAGCATATAATTAAGATATGTTACAGGTCTTGAAGTATTTTAAAAGTTAAGTTAGAAGGATCTATTTAGTTTGCGAACAAGTTTGAAATCATTCAAACTATGTTCTAGTTTATAAACTCTTATATATATAGCTTTAAATATATGAATTGAAAAAGAGTTGAAGTAGAGTTTTTACCTCAAGTTTAAAATGTAAAGTTGCTGGAAAGAAGTAGTAAAATAAAAGTTGAGAGAGTTCTTGCAAGTGTGTATGAAAATTGGAAGTAAAATTTGGAAAATGAATGTGTAAAAATGAGTTAGAAATGGTGCTTATTTATAGGCTTGAAAATTTGGTTTTTAGTGAAAATATCTAAGATAAGTTAAAATTTATTATGTCATGAATGACATATTATTCCAATAATTGAAGATTTCTATTGGTATATACCAATAGTAAATACTTCTAGAAGCTGTGTATAGTACCCTAGATATACGTATAGGATTATTGAGGAAACGGAACGAGAATTCAAATATAACTATCTTTTGTAAATATACTTATATTGTTTTATGTATAAAATCCTTTTAAAAATGATTAAATACATTACTTATACGATATATGTATAAACATTATAAATCATCAGTATTTATGTCAAATAACGTTACGTATGGTTATTGTTTTGAAAACTTAAGTTAGTAGTTTCAAAATATACTTATGACTTTTTGTTATTAATACAAAATGAGATATTAAAACATCCTTAGATCATGTTAAATATGTATGTATAATTATCATATATTGTATAGTTCGTGATATCATTGGTCAAACTAGACGGTCAAACGTTGTGTAAAACTCTTTTCAAAAACATAAATCTTAACAATTTGGATTGCTTATCATGTTGGTAAGGTTTAATTTATATAAATATTAATCTTATAAGTATAGAACGATCGAAAAAGTGCGGGTCATTACAGTACCTACCCGTTAAATAAATTTCGTCCCGAAATTTTAAAATTGTACCTATTTTGCGTCATCGGAAAACAAGTGTGGATATTTTTGTTTCATTTGATCCTCTCATTCCCAAGTAAACTCGGGACCCCTTCGAGCATTCCAACGAACCTTAACGATCGGTATGTTGCTCTGCTTGAGCCGTTTAACTTCACGATCCATGATTTCGATTGGTTCTTCGATGAATTGTAGTTTCTCGTCGACATGGATTTCTTCAAGAGGAATGGTGAGGTCTTCCTTTGCAAGACACTTCTTAAGGTTTGAGACGTGAAAGGTATTATGTACTCCGGCGAGTTGTTGCGGTAACTCGAGTCGATAAGCTACCGGTCCAATGCGTTCGATGATCTTGAACGGGCCTACATATCTTGGGTTCAGTTTACCCCTTTTTCCAAAACGTATCACACCTTTCCAAGGTGACACCTTTAGCATAACCATGTCACCGATCTGAAACTCTAATGGTTTCCTTCGGACATCGGCGTAGCTCTTTTGGCGACTACGGGCTGTTTTCAATCTCTCCTTGATTTGTACTATCTTCTCAGTCGTTTCGTGTATGATCTCAGGACCAGTTAATTGTCGATCTCCTAATTCATTCCAACAAATAGGAGATCTACACTTTCTTCCGTACAATGCTTCGAATGGCGCAGCTCCAATGCTCGCATGATAACTATTATTATACGAGAATTCTGCTAACGGTAAATACTTATCCCATCCGTTTCCAAAATCGATCACACATGCCCTGAGCATATCTTCAAGAGTCTGAATTGTTCTTTCACTCTGCCCGTCCGTTTGCGGATGATATGCGGTACTCATATCTAAACGAGTTCCTAGAGCCTCCTGTAGTGCTTGCCAGAACTTTGAGGTAAATCTACTATCACGATCAGATATAATGGAAATAGGTATTCCATGCCTTGAAACAATTTCCTTTATATACAATCGTAATAGTTTCTCCATTCTATCCGTTTCCTTTATAGGCAAGAAATGGGCAGATTTGGTAAGACGATCAACAATCACCCAAATGGTGTCGTATCCCCAGGCAGTCTTTGGTAACTTCGTGATGAAATCCATGGTAATACCATCCCATTTCCATTCTGGGATTTCTGGTTGTTGAAGTAACCCTGATGGTTTCTGGTGTTCTGCCTTGACCTTGGAACAAGTTAAACACTCCCCAACATATGTTGCAACGTCTGTCTTTAAGTTAGGCCACCAATAATGTGTCTTAAGATCTTGATACATCTTTCCAACTCCAGGATGTATCGAGTATCTTGTCTTATGTGCCTCGTTCAATATCAACTTCCTTAATCCACCCAACTTCGGTACCCAAATACGGTTTGCAAAATATCGAATTCCATCTTCCCGTATAACGAGTTGCTTCTCATACTTCTTCATTATTTCATTTCCTATATTTTCTTTAGTAAGTGCTTCTCGTTGAACTTCTTTGATTTGTGAGTTGAGATTCATGCGAATTTTTATGTTCATCGCTCGTACTCGAATTGGTTCTCGTTCCTTTCTGCTTAGTGCGTCAGCCACCACATTCGCTTTCCCGGGATGATAACGAATTTCACAATCATAGTCGTTTATTAACTCGACCCACCTACGTTGCCTCATGTTCAGCTGTTTCTGATCAAAAATATGTTGAAGACTTTTATGATCAGTAAACACAGTGCATCTAACCCCATATAAGTAGTGTCTCCATATCTTTAACGCAAACACGACTGCTCCCAGTTCTAGATCATGCGTCATATAATTCCGCTCGTGAATCTTCAATTGTCGAGATGCGTATGCAATAACTTTCTTTCGTTGCATAAGAACACAACCAAAACCTTGTCGCGAAGCGTCACAATATATTTCAAAATCATCGTTCCCTTCAGGTAACGATAAAATAGGCGCCGTAGTTAACTTCTTCTTCAGTAATTGAAATGCGTTCTCCTGCTCCGAGGTCCATTCGTATTTCTTCCCTTTTTGCGTTAATGCTGTCAACGGCTTAGCTATTCGGGAAAAATCTTGAATAAACCTTCTATAATAACCGGCTAAACCCAAAAATTGGCGTATCTGCGTTGGTGTCTTAGGAGTCTCCCATTTTTCAATGGCTTCAGTTTTTGCTGGATCAACCTGAATTCCTTTGCTACTAACAACGTGGCCAAGAAATTGAACTTCTTTCAACCAAAAAGCACACTTAGAAAATTTAGCATATAGTTGTTCTTTTCTCAACAACTCTAATATCAACCTTAAATGCTCTTCATGCTCTTGCTCACTCTTGGAATAGATAAGAATATCATCAATGAAAACGATAACAAACTTATCTAAATACGGACTACAAACTCGATTCATGAGGTCCATGAATACAGCTGGCGCATTCGTCAATCCAAACGGCATAACCAAAAATTCGTAATGACCATAACGTGTCCGAAAAGCAGTTTTCGGAATGTCCTCTTCTTTGACACGTAGTTGATGATAGCCCGATCTTAGGTCGATTTTTGAATAAACACATGATCCCTGGAGTTGATCAAATAAGTCGTCAATTCTCGGTAGTGGATACCGATTTTTGATAGTTAACTTATTTAATTCACGATAATCTATACACATCCTAAAAGATCCATCTTTCTTTTTAACAAATAGAATCGGAGCTCCCCACGGTGAAGTACTTGGTCGTATGAATCCATGATCCAGTAATTCTTTTAACTGACTCTGAAGTTCTTTTAACTCGGACGGTGCAAGTCTATATGGAGCACGAGCCACTGGTGCAGCTCCTGGTACTAAATCTATTTGAAATTCTACAGATCTAAATGGAGGTAATCCCGGCAACTTTTCCGGAAAGACTTCAGGAAAATCTCTTGCCACAGGCACGTCATTGATGCTCTTCACTTTTTCCTTTGTTTCGACTTTATTAACATGTGCTAAGATAGCATAGCACCCTTTCTTCAAGCACTTTTGAGCTTTCAAATAACTAATGAGTTTTAGCTTTGAGTTACCCTTCTCTCCATAAATCATTACTGGCGTTTTATCCTTACGAGGAATGCGAATTGCCTTCTTGGCGCACACAACTTCAGCTCCTATTTTGGACATCCAGTCCATGCCGACTATTACATCAAAACTTCCTAATTCTACGGGTATTAAGTCAATTTTAAACGTTTCTCCGGCTAAATTTATTTTACAATCACGGCAAATTTTATCGGCTTTAATTAGTTTACCATTAGCTAACTCAATCATGTACTTAGCATCGAGAGGTAATGATGAACAATTCAATTTAGCGTGAAAGTCTCTACACACGTAACTTCTATCAGCACCAGTATCAAATATAATAGATGCGGATAAGTTATTAATGGTAAACGTACCCGTAACAAGCTCCGGATCTTCGCGTGCCTCTCTAGCATTAATAACAAATGCTCTCCCACGTGCAGGTCTGACATTCTTCTCTGAATTCGGGCACTGACTCTTATAGTGACCTTGTTTTCCACACCCAAAACAAGTAATGGTAGCCAAAGCAGTTCTATTTGCATTGGTGGCAGGAGTCTTGGTACCATTTGTATTTGTAATGAGAGCCCTACAATCTTCAGCAAGATGACCCTTTCGATTACATTTGTTGCATACCATATTACAGTAACCAGAGTGATGTTTGTGGCATCGGTTGCATAAAGGATTTTGTCCTTTATAACCAAAGCTTAAACCACTACCCGCACCTTGCGTGTTTTCTTGTTTCTTAAAAGATTGTTGTTGGTTACCTCGATCATAATTTCCATTCCACTTTCTTTTGTTACCTGATACCTTCACATCAGTATTGGATACTTTCTTATCCATGATGACCTGATCCATTAGCTCGTTTGCCATGGTTATAGCTTCATGAATTGTCTTAGGTTTCGATGCTGTAACATTTCAATCTTCCGTTCTTCGGTTAGAACCAATTCAGGACATAGCAAAACTAATTCCATGAATCGCTGATTGTAGTTGGTGATTTCAGTACCAATAACCTTCAGACTTCGTAACTCATCTTCCAACTTCCTAACCTCGTTCCTTGGACAATATTCATTGATTAACATTGTTTTGAATTCTTCCCACGGAGTATCATAAGCTACATCTCCTCCTACAGCCTTCACATAATTTTTCCACCACGTGAGTGCACTATCTTGTAAAGTGCACGATGCGTATTTGGTCATGTCCTTTTCAACACAACCACTGATTTTGAACACAGTTTCCATCTTTTCTATCCACCGGGTTAAACCGATCGGTCCTTCTGTTCCACTGAATGATGAGGGCTTGCAAGCTTGAAAAGTTTTGTAAGTGCACCCCACACGAGGATTTGGGTTAACTGCAGCACCTCTTGCAGCCTCGACCCATAACATTCTGTCGTTCACTCGCTGATTGATGAGTTCCTGGATTTCTTGTTCCGTCATTCGGTTCAATCGCGCCATATTCTTCTATAAGAATGAAAAGAAAATAATTATTCACATGGAATATTATAGATGTAGTGTATATTTACAGTACATTATAGCTTATTAATAATATGAACCAGGTATTATTATAAAAGCCTTTTCTTCTTATTAGCGTTTTATAATTATATCTAGGGTAGTACCTACCCGTTAATGTCCATACTTAATAGCTTAGTACAGAATCAATTACCACCATCTAAATAATACTTAACCATGGAAAATTATTGCATTTCACACTTCACTATTTTACATATGCTTATCTTACATCGAACATTAAGCAAACCATACTAATAATATTATACAAAACATTATATGATCCCATGGTTTAATACGGCAGCGCATCGTTTGGTCTATTTTCTAGGACGTTTAGGTTCAAAGAATCGCTTAACGCTTATCCTGGCTGTCTGCCTATATTTTGGCTGTGGGACTGAAGAACTGGATGCCGGGATAGAACGAATAGGAATAGCGGGAATAGGGGTGGTAGTGTCTAGTGGAGTTGGTGCCACATCATCCTTATTAAACTCAGGATTTGAATTTTCTAATTCATTAGCCTTTCGTTTCTTTCCTAGTTCGAACTCGTCTTTTGTAATTTCCTGTATTTCTTCCTCGGGTTCACTTTCCTCCTCGGGTTCACTTTCCTCCTCGGGTTCACTTTCCTCCTCGGGTTCACTTTCCTCCTCGGGTTCACTTTCCGGGTTCTCTATAGTTGGTTCATCCGGAATTTGTGAGTCCTCCCCAAAGATATCATTTTCGTCATCGGATAGGTTAATGACTGGAACACCATCTGAAGATTCTGGTTCGGAGTCGCTGAATGTGATAACAAGTTTTGAGCCCGACATCTATCATACAACAACTAACCCATTAGTACTACATAATATTTACATATAAATTTTAACCAACAATGATAAGCAATGGTTTTTAAATCAGACCCGGTCAAAGTCCAGACTTACTAATGTATCCTAACGACTTATCAGTTAGACACACTAATGCAAACCTGGTTCGCTAAGACCACCGCTCTGATACCATATGTCATAACCCGTCCTTAACCCTAAGAACGAGTTAGATAACGTATGATTTCATTGCGAGGTATTGACCTCTATATGCGACATTTTTAAAAGAGAAACTGCATATATTATACATTACAAACCATAACCATTATTTTTGTTACAAGCTTTAGACAATAAAAAGATGATTATCGTTTAGCGATAATCTTCGACTTACAAACTTTACATATAATGATAACAACACGATTTCGAGCATATTTTACAACACAAATCCTTGGATATGCAGTTTTATTTTTGACACAAATATGCGTACGCAAGATCCTGCTCAAATTCAACATAATGCAGCGGAAACTTCTAATTATCACCTGAGAATAAACATGTTTAAAACGTCAACATAAAGTTGGTGAGATATAGGTTTAGTGCCGGCAGCAATATATATATAGACCACAAGATTTCATATATAAACAGTTTAATAAAAATATTCTAAGTGGTTGAGCACTTGGTAACCATACTTAACAATTAATCACGTCGCATATTCCCTTTAATATGAAATCTTACTACACCGTACCAAGTGTAGTCACAAAACGAAGTACTGTGCAACCGTTGAATACTGGTCGTTCAGTCCGGTTGGGGTTGTCAGGCCCGATAGATCTATCAACAGGATTCGCGTTTACAATACCGCTGTAAATATTAGTTACCAAGCTACAGGGAAGTATGCCAGTGGTACAACTCAACGTAGAATATATTTTTCAGTTACTTGTGTCCATAACGTAAAACATAAAATACATGTATTCTCATCCCGAAATATTTAGAGTTTAAAAGTGGGACTATATACTCACTTTCGTCTTGAAGATATATATATAATTTGACTTGGTCTCCGGTTGATATCACGAACCTATCCATATATAATATATCAATACCTTTTCTTTTTAAACAAACGTCACATATATATACTTGTTATACTTTTAATACTTTGAATGATTCCTTAGTCCGTAGTTAGCAGTTCGTTGTTAGTAATTCAATTTTAATGGTTCATTTTTAGATGTTTAATATACCCGCAATGAAATAAATAAAACCCCCAACGAAATAAATAAAACCCCATCGTATATGTATTGGTCGAGATTAATCTTGACCCATGGTACCGGTGTTGTCAAATGACGTGTTGCGTACATAAAGTACCGGTGTTGTCAAATGACGTGTTGCGTACAATCATGGGATCTTATGATTAATCTTCTCGTGTTGTTTACGGGTGATCCTGAACCATATAAAATTGAATTATAAGTACATATATATAAAATATCATGTTAACTTAAAAAGATGTGATTTATTTAATTTTTTCCCAATTATTTTCGTGGCTCAACTAGTCTTGGATATCCGATTTTGTTTCGGTCATAGTTTCTTCGTTACAACTCCGTTTTCGTTGATTCAACTTGCCATCTCCTTGGATCGAGTCCCTCTTTAAGACTATGAACTGTAAATACCTTAGTTTGTATTCAAAATTACACGGCATAGGTCAAACTTTAGTGAAACTTATGAAGTTAATCATTTTCTATCATGTAAACAACCTCAAATGATTATTTTTCTAAAAATACTTATACTTTGAGTTAAATCATGAAATTTTTATGTGTTATCATATTCATAGTAAAAATCATTTTTCCAGAAAATAAACCTCCAATTCAAAGTTTAAGATGGTTTTTAATTATCCAACCCAAAACAGCCCCCGGTTGAACTCCGACGTCGTAAATTCAGTTTTTAAGGTGTTCTTTGAAAAACCAAGTTATACCTTGTTAAGTTAGCATATAATTAAGATATGTTACAGGTCTTGAAGTATTTTAAAAGTTAAGTTAGAAGGATCTATTTAGTTTGCGAACAAGTTTGAAATCATTCAAACTATGTTCTAGTTTATAAACTCTTATATATATAGCTTTAAATATATGAATTGAAAAAGAGTTGAAGTAGAGTTTTTACCTCAAGTTTAAAATGTAAAGTTGCTGGAAAGAAGTAGTAAAATAAAAGTTGAGAGAGTTCTTGCAAGTGTGTATGAAAATTGGAAGTAAAATTTGGAAAATGAATGTGTAAAAATGAGTTAGAAATGGTGCTTATTTATAGGCTTGAAAATTTGGTTTTTAGTGAAAATATCTAAGATAAGTTAAAATTTATTATGTCATGAATGACATATTATTCCAATAATTGAAGATTTCTATTGGTATATACCAATAGTAAATACTTCTAGAAGCTGTGTATAGTACCCTAGATATACGTATAGGATTATTGAGGAAACGGAACGAGAATTCAAATATAACTATCTTTTGTAAATATACTTATATTGTTTTATGTATAAAATCCTTTTAAAAATGATTAAATACATTACTTATACGATATATGTATAAACATTATAAATCATCAGTATTTATGTCAAATAACGTTACGTATGGTTATTGTTTTGAAAACTTAAGTTAGTAGTTTCAAAATATACTTATGACTTTTTGTTATTAATACAAAATGAGATATTAAAACATCCTTAGATCATGTTAAATATGTATGTATAATTATCATATATTGTATAGTTCGTGATATCATTGGTCAAACTAGACGGTCAAACGTTGTGTAAAACTCTTTTCAAAAACATAAATCTTAACAATTTGGATTGCTTATCATGTTGGTAAGGTTTAATTTATATAAATATTAATCTTATAAGTATAGAACGATCGAAAAAGTGCGGGTCATTACAGTACCTACCCGTTAAATAAATTTCGTCCCGAAATTTTAAAATTGTACCTATTTTGCGTCATCGGAAAACAAGTGTGGATATTTTTGTTTCATTTGATCCTCTCATTCCCAAGTAAACTCGGGACCCCTTCGAGCATTCCAACGAACCTTAACGATCGGTATGTTGCTCTGCTTGAGCCGTTTAACTTCACGATCCATGATTTCGATTGGTTCTTCGATGAATTGTAGTTTCTCGTCGACATGGATTTCTTCAAGAGGAATGGTGAGGTCTTCCTTTGCAAGACACTTCTTAAGGTTTGAGACGTGAAAGGTATTATGTACTCCGGCGAGTTGTTGCGGTAACTCGAGTCGATAAGCTACCGGTCCAATGCGTTCGATGATCTTGAACGGGCCTACATATCTTGGGTTCAGTTTACCCCTTTTTCCAAAACGTATCACACCTTTCCAAGGTGACACCTTTAGCATAACCATGTCACCGATCTGAAACTCTAATGGTTTCCTTCGGACATCGGCGTAGCTCTTTTGGCGACTACGGGCTGTTTTCAATCTCTCCTTGATTTGTACTATCTTCTCAGTCGTTTCGTGTATGATCTCAGGACCAGTTAATTGTCGATCTCCTAATTCATTCCAACAAATAGGAGATCTACACTTTCTTCCGTACAATGCTTCGAATGGCGCAGCTCCAATGCTCGCATGATAACTATTATTATACGAGAATTCTGCTAACGGTAAATACTTATCCCATCCGTTTCCAAAATCGATCACACATGCCCTGAGCATATCTTCAAGAGTCTGAATTGTTCTTTCACTCTGCCCGTCCGTTTGCGGATGATATGCGGTACTCATATCTAAACGAGTTCCTAGAGCCTCCTGTAGTGCTTGCCAGAACTTTGAGGTAAATCTACTATCACGATCAGATATAATGGAAATAGGTATTCCATGCCTTGAAATAATTTCCTTTATATACAATCGTAATAGTTTCTCCATTCTATCCGTTTCCTTTATAGGCAAGAAATGGGCAGATTTGGTAAGACGATCAACAATCACCCAAATGGTGTCGTATCCCCAGGCAGTCTTTGGTAACTTCGTGATGAAATCCATGGTAATACCATCCCATTTCCATTCTGGGATTTCTGGTTGTTGAAGTAACCCTGATGGTTTCTGGTGTTCTGCCTTGACCTTGGAACAAGTTAAACACTCCCCAACATATGTTGCAACGTCTGTCTTTAAGTTAGGCCACCAATAATGTGTCTTAAGATCTTGATACATCTTTCCAACTCCAGGATGTATCGAGTATCTTGTCTTATGTGCCTCGTTCAATATCAACTTCCTTAATCCACCCAACTTCGGTACCCAAATACGGTTTGCAAAATATCGAATTCCATCTTCCCGTATAACGAGTTGCTTCTCATACTTCTTCATTATTTCATTTCCTATATTTTCTTTAGTAAGTGCTTCTCGTTGAACTTCTTTGATTTGTGAGTTGAGATTCATGCGAATTTTTATGTTCATCGCTCGTACTCGAATTGTTTTGAAATAACGTTACGTATGGTTATTGTTTTGAAAACTTAAGTTAGTAGTTTCAAAATATACTTATGACTTTTTGTTATTAATACAAAATGAGATATTAAAACATCCTTAGATCATGTTAAATATGTATGTATAATTATCATATATTGTATAGTTCGTGATATCATTGGTCAAACTAGACGGTCAAACGTTGTGTAAAACTCTTTTCAAAAACATAAATCTTAACAATTTGGATTGCTTATCATGTTGGTAAGGTTTAATTTATATAAATATTAATCTTATAAGTATAGAACGATCGAAAAAGTGCGGGTCATTACAATTACATAATATACAATACAAGTTGATTAAGTTATGGTTGGAATAGATTTGTTACCAATTTTCACGTAGCTAAAATGAGAAAAATTATCCAATCTTGTTTTACCCATAACTTCTTCATTTTAAATCCGTTTTGAGTGAATCAAATTGCTATGGTTTCATATTGAACTCTATTTTATGAATCTAAACAGAAAAAGTATAGGTTTATAGTCGGAAAAATAAGTTACAAGTCATTTTTGTAAAGGTAGTCATTTCAGTCGAAAGAACGACGTCTAGATGACCATTTTAGAAAACATACTTCCACTTTGAGTTTAACCATAATTTTTGGATATAGTTTCATGTTCATAATAAAAATCATTTTCTCAGAATAACAACTTTTAAATCAAAGTTTATCATAGTTTTTAATTAACTAACCCAAAACAGCCCGCGGTGTTACTACGACGGCGTAAATCCGGTTTTACGGTGTTTTTCGTGTTTCCAGGTTTTAAATCATTAAGTTAGAATATCATATAGATATAGAACATGTGTTTAGTTGATTTTAAAAGTCAAGTTAGAAGGATTAACTTTTGTTTGCGAACAAGTTTAGAATTAACTAAACTATGTTCTAGTGATTACAAGTTTAAACCTTCGAATAAGATAGCTTTATATGTATGAATCGAATGATGTTATGAACATCATTACTACCTTAATTTCCTTGGATAAACCTACTGGAAAAGAGAAAAATGGATCTAGCTTCAATGGATCCTTGGATGGCTCGAAGTTCTTGAAGCAGAATCATGACACGAAAACAAGTTCAAGTAAGATCATCACTTGAAATAAGATTGTTATAGTTATAGAAATTGAACCAAAGTTTGAATATGATTATTACCTTGTATTAGAATGATAACCTACTGTAAGAAACAAAGATTTCTTGAGGTTGGATGATCACCTTACAAGATTGGAAGTGAGCTAGCAAACTTGAAAGTATTCTTGATTTTATGAAACTAGAACTTTTGGAATTTATGAAGAACACTTAGAACTTGAAGATAGAACTTGAGAGAGATCAATTAGATGAAGAAAATTGAAGAATGAAAGTGTTTGTAGGTGTTTTTGGTCATTGGTGTATGGATTAGATATAAAGGATATGTAATTTTGTTTTCATGTAAATAAGTCATGAATGATTACTCATATTTTTGTAATTTTATGAGATATTTCATGCTAGTTACCAAATGATGGTTCCCACATGTGTTAGGTGACTCACATGGGCTGCTAAGAGCTGATCATTGGAGTGTATATACCAATAGTACATACATCTAAAAGCTGTGTATTGTACGAGTACGAATACGGGTGCATACGAGTAGAATTGTTGATGAAACTGAACGAGGATGTAATTGTAAGCATTTTTGTTAAGTAGAAGTATTTTGATAAGTGTATTGAAGTCTTTCAAAAGTGTATAAATACATATTAAAACACTACATGTATATACATTTTAACTGAGTCGTTAAGTCATCGTTAGTCGTTACATGTAAGTGTTGTTTTGAAACCTTTAGGTTAACGATCTTGTTAAATATTGTTAACCCAATGTTTATAATATCAAATGAGATTTTAAATTATTATATTATCATGATATTATCATGTATGAATATCTCTTAATATGATATATATACATTAAATGTCTTTACAACGATAATCGTTACATATATGTCTCGTTTAAAAATCATTAAGTTAGTAGTCTTGTTTTTACATATGTAGTTCATTGTTAATATACTTTATGATATGTTTTCTTATCATAGTATCATGTTAACTATATATATATCCATATATATGTCATCATATAGTTTTTACAAGTTTTAACGTTCGTGAATCACCGGTCAACTTGGGTGGTCAATTGTCTATATGAAACATATTTCAATTAATCAAGTCTTAACAAGTTTGATTGTTTAACATGTTGGAAACATTTAATCATGTAAATATCAATCTCAATTAATATATATAAACATGGAAAAGTTCGGGTCACTACAGTACCTACCCGTTAAATAAATTTCGTCCCGAAATTTTAAGCTGTTGAAGGTGTTGACGAATCTTCTGGAAATAGATGCGAGTATTTCTTCTTCATCTGATCTTCACGCTCCCAGGTGAACTCGGGTCCTCTACGAGCATTCCATCGAACCTTAACAATTGGTATCTTGTTTTGCTTAAGTCTTTTAACCTCACGATCCATTATTTCGACGGGTTCTTCGATGAATTGAAGTTTTTCGTTGATTTGGATTTCATCTAATGGAATAGTGAGATCTTCTTTAGCAAAACATTTCTTTAAATTCGAGACGTGGAAAGTGTTATGTACAGCCGCGAGTTGTTGAGGTAACTCTAGTCGGTAAGCTACTGGTCCGACACGATCAATAATCTTGAATGGTCCAATATACCTTGGATTTAATTTCCCTCGTTTACCAAATCGAACAACGCCTTTCCAAGGTGCAACTTTAAGCATGACCATCTCTCCAATTTCAAATTCTATATCTTTTCTTTTAATGTCAGCGTAGCTCTTTTGTCGACTTTGGGCGGTTTTCAACCGTTGTTGAATTTGGATGATCTTCTCGGTAGTTTCTTGTATAATCTCCGGACCCGTAATCTGTCTATCCCCCACTTCACTCCAACAAATCGGAGACCTGCACTTTCTACCATAAAGTGCTTCAAACGGCGCCATCTCAATGCTTGAATGGTAGCTGTTGTTGTAGGAAAATTCTGCTAACGGTAGATGTCGATCCCAACTGTTTCCGAAATCAATAACACATGCTCGTAGCATGTCTTCAAGCGTTTGTATCGTCCTTTCGCTCTGCCCATCAGTTTGTGGATGATAGGCAGTACTCATGTCTAGACGAGTTCCTAATGCTTGCTGTAATGTCTGCCAGAATCTTGAAATAAATCTGCCATCCCTATCAGAGATAATAGAGATTGGTATTCCATGTCTGGAGACGACTTCCTTCAAATACAGTCGTGCTAACTTCTCCATCTTGTCATCTTCTCTTATTGGTAGGAAGTGTGCTGATTTGGTGAGACGATCAACTATTACCCAAATAGTATCAAAACCACTTGCAGTCCTTGGCAATTTAGTGATGAAATCCATGGTAATGTTTTCCCATTTCCATTCCGGGATTTCGGGTTGTTGAAGTAGACCTGATGGTTTCTGATGCTCAGCTTTGACCTTAGAACACGTCAAACATTCTCCTACGTATTTAGCAACATCGGCTTTCATACCCGGCCACCAAAAATGTTTCTTGAGATCCTTGTACATCTTCCCCGTTCCAGGATGTATTGAGTATCTGGTTTTATGAGCTTCTCTAAGTACCATTTCTCTCATATCTCCAAATTTTGGTACCCAAATCCTTTCAGCCCTATACCGGGTTCCGTCTTCCCGAATATTAAGATGCTTCTCCGATCCTTTGGGTATTTCATCCTTTAAATTTCCCTCTTTTAAAACTCCTTGTTGCGCCTCCTTTATTTGAGTAGTAATGTTATTATGAATCATTATATTCATAGATTTTACTCGAATGGGTTCTCTGTCCTTCCTGCTCAAGGCATCGGCTACCACATTTGCCTTCCCCGGGTGGTAACGAATCTCAAAGTCGTAATCATTCAATAATTCAATCCACCTACGCTGCCTCATATTCAGTTGTTTCTGATTAAATATGTGTTGAAGACTTTTGTGGTCGGTATATATAATACTTTTGACCCCATATAAGTAGTGCCTCCAAGTCTTTAATGCAAAAACAACCGCGCCTAATTCCAAATCATGCGTCGTATAATTTTGTTCGTGAATCTTCAATTGTCTAGACGCATAAGAAATCACCTTCGTTCGTTGCATTAATACACAACCGAGACCTTGCTTTGATGCATCACAATAAATCACAAAATCATCATTCCCTTCAGGCAATGACAATATAGGTGCCGTAGTTAGCTTTTTCTTCAATAACTGAAACGCTTTCTCTTGTTCATCATTCCATTCAAATTTCTTCCCTTTATGCGTTAATGCAGTCAAGGGTTTTGCTATTCTGGAAAAGTCTTGGATGAACCTTCTGTAGTAACCAGCTAGTCCTAAAAACTGGCGTATGTGTTTCGGAGTTTTCGGGGTTTCCCACTTTTCAACAGTTTCTATCTTTGCCGGATCCACCTTAATACCTTCTTTGTTCACTATGTGACCGAGGAATTGAACTTCTTCCAACCAAAATGCACACTTTGAAAACTTAGCGTACAATTCTTCCTTCCTCAATACTTCTAACACCTTTCTCAAATGTTCACCGTGTTCTTGGTCATTCTTTGAGTAAATAAGTATGTCATCAATGAAAACAATGACAAACTTGTCAAGGTATGGTCCACACACTCGGTTCATAAGGTCCATGAACACAGCTGGTGCATTAGTTAAACCAAACGGCATGACCATAAACTCGTAATGACCGTAACGTGTTCTGAAAGCAGTCTTTGGAATATCATCTTCTTTCACCCGCATTTGATGATACCCGGAACGTAAGTCAATCTTTGAATAAACAGACGAGCCTTGTAGTTGATCAAATAAGTCGTCGATTCTCGGTAGTGGGTAGCGGTTCTTGATGGTAAGTTTGTTCAACTCTCGGTAGTCGATACACAACCTGAATGTACCATCTTTCTTCTTGACAAACAAAACAGGAGCTCCCCACGGTGATGTGCTTGGTCGAATGAAACCACGCTCTAAAAGTTCTTGTAATTGGCTTTGCAGTTCTTTCATCTCGCTGGGTGCGAGTCTGTAAGGAGCACGAGCTATTGGTGCAGCTCCTGGTACAAGATCTATTTGAAATTCAACGGATCGATGTGGGGGTAATCCCGGTAATTCTTTCGGAAATACATCGGGAAATTCTTTTGCAATGGGAACATCATTGATGCTCTTTTCTTCAGTTTGTACTTTCTCGACGTGTGCTAGAACAGCATAGCAACCTTTTCTTATTAGTTTTTGTGCCTTCAAATTACTAATAAGATGTAGCTTCGTGTTGCCCTTTTCTCCGTACACCATTAAGGGTTTTCCTTTTTCTCGTATAATGCGAATTGCATTTTTGTAACAAACGATCTCCGCTTTCACTTCTTTCAACCAGTCCATACCGATTATCACATCAAAACTCCCTAACTCTACTGGTATCAAATCAATCTTAAATGTTTCGCTAACCAGTTTAATTTCTCGATTCCGACATATATTATCTGCTGAAATTAATTTACCATTTGCTAATTCGAGTAAAAATTTACTATCCAAAGGCGTCAATGGACAACTTAATTTAGCACAAAAATCTCTACTCATATAGCTTCTATCCGCACCCGAATCAAATAAAACGTAAGCAGATTTATTGTCAATAAGAAACGTACCCGTAACAAGCTCCGGGTCTTCCTGTGCCTCTGCCGCATTAATATTGAAAACTCTTCCACGGCCTTGTCCATTCGTGTTCTCCTGGTTCGGGCAATTTCTAATAATGTGGCCCGGTTTTCCACATTTATAACAAACTACATTGGCATAACTTGCTCCGACACTACTTGCTCCGCCATTACTCGTTCCGACACCATTTGTTGCTTTCGTTCTATTAACCCCTGGTCCGTAGATCTCACACTTCGCCGCGCTATGACCATTTCTTTTACACTTGTTGCAAAATTTGGTGCAGAACCCCGAGTGATTCTTTTCACACCTTTGGCATAGCTGCTTCTGATTGTTGTTGTTGTTGCGGTTATTATTGTTGTTGGGATGATTGTTGTAGTTGCTGTTGTTGTTGTTGTTGTTGTTGTTGTTGTTGTTGTTGTTGGGCCGTTTGTTGTAGTTGCGATTGATGTTGCGATTGTTGGGATAATTGTTGCGATTATTGTTGTAATTGCTGTTGTTGTTGTATTGGTGATTCTTATCACCGTTTTCCTCCCACTTTCTTTTGACTTGCTTCACATTGGCCTCTTCAGCAGTCTGTTCTTTAATTCTTTCTTCAATTTGGTTCACGAGTTTGTGAGCCATTCTACATGCCTGTTGTATGGAGGCGGGCTCGTGTGAACTTATATCTTCTTGGATTCTTTCCGGTAATCCTTTCACAAACGCGTCGATCTTCTCTTCCTCATCTTCGAATGCTCCCGGACACAATAGGCACAATTCTGTGAATCGTCTTTCGTACGTGGTAATATCAAATCCTTGGGTTCGTAACCCTCTAAGTTCTGTCTTGAGCTTATTGACCTCGGTTCTGGGACGGTACTTCTCGTTCATCAAGTGCTTGAATGCTGACCACGGTAGTGCGTACGCATCGTCTTGTCCCACTTGCTCTAGATAGGTATTCCACCATGTTAACGCAGAACCTGTGAAGGTATGCGTAGCGTACTTTACTTTGTCCTCTTCAGTACACTTACTTATGGCAAACACCGATTCGACCTTCTCGGTCCACCGTTTCAATCCGATCGGTCCTTCGGTTCCATCAAATTCTAAAGGTTTGCAGGCAGTGAATTCTTTGTAGGTGCATCCTACACGATTTCCTGTACTGCTAGATCCAAGGTTATTGTTGGTATGTAGCGCAGCCTGTACTGCGGCTATGTTTGAAGCTAGAAAAGTACGGAATTCCTCTTCATTCATATTCACGGTGTGTCGAGTAGTCGGTGCCATTTCCTTCAAAATAGTTAAATGGAACAAGTTAATCATACAGAATATTAAGAGTAGTTAATAGTATTTCGTAGCATAATATGAACTCATTTATAAAAGCTTTTTCTTCATATTAGCGTTTTATAAGTTTAAATTCGGGTAGTACCTACCCGTTAAGTTCATACTTAGTAGCTAATATACAATTCAACTACTACAATTCTATATGAAAAACTGATTATAATAATATTTCGCGTTCAAACTTTTATACAATATTTTACAAACTTACAATACCGCTTATTTTACATAAAGCATGAAATATAGCACACAATAACTTTGATACAAGATAGTTGTGAAGATAATTCTAGCTAGTACACAAGTCGTTCAGCAAAGGCAATAAAGACACGTAATTCATACGTCCAGAAACAAGTCATGCATTCTGGTTTTACTAGGACTACTTCCCATCCTTGGTCTTGTGCAACATAACCGTTATGGCCGTTGATAAGACAGCGTGTTGTAACGTCATCAAAGGGACGAGGGTTACGTAATGTCCAACAGTCCCGTAATAATCTAAAAACCTCATTTCTTACCCCAATTACCGACTCCGTCACTTGTGAAAACGTTTTGTTTAATAGTTGTAGCCCGATGTTCTTGTTCTCACTTTGGTGAGAAGCGAACATTACTAATCCGTAAGCATAACATGCTTCTTTATGTTGCATGTTAGCCGCTTTTTCTAAATCACGAAGTCCAATATTCGGATATATTGAGTCAAAATAATTTCTTAACCCGTTGCGTAAAATAGCATTTGGGTTCCCCGCAATATATGCGTCAAAGTAAACACATCGTAACTTATGGGTTTCCCAATGTGATATCCCCCATCTTTCAAACGAAAGTCTCTTATAAACCAAGACATTCTTGGAACGTTCTTCGAATGTCTTACAAACTGATCTCGCCTTAAATAGTTGTGCCGAAGAATTCTGGCCGACTCTAGACAAGATTTCATCAATCATGTCTCCGGGTAGGTCTCTTAAAATATTGGGTTGTCTATCCATTTTGTGTTTTTAAACTGTAAAATAGACAAGAGTTAGTTTCATAAAAAAATACTTATTAATACAAGCAATTTTTACATATATCATAAAGCATAAGAACACTATATTACATATATTACACCACACGAATACAACTATCTTATTCCGACTCGCTCGTTTCTTCTTCTTCGGTTTTGGTTCGTTTTGCCAAGTTTCTAGGGATATATGATGTTCCCCTAATACGAGCCGTCGTTGTCCACATTGGTTTAGAAAAACCTGGTGGTTTAGAGGTTCCCGGGTCATTGTTACAACTTAAGGACTTCGGGGGTTGACGATACATATAAAGTTCATCAGGGTTGGAATTAGATTTCTCTATTTTTATGCCCTTTCCCTTATTATTTTCTTTTGCCTTTTTAAATTCAGTTGGGGTAATTTCTATAACATCATCGGAATTCTCGTCGGAATCCGATTCATCGGAGAATTGGTAATCCTCCCAATATTTTGCTTCCTTGGCGGAAACACCATTGACCATAATTAACCTTGGTCGGTTGGTTGAGGATTCTCTTTTACTTAACCGTTTTATTATTTCCCCCACCGGTTCTATTTCTTCTTCCGGTTCCGATTCTTCTTCCGGTTCCGACTCTTCTTCCGGTTCCTCTTCGGGAACTTGTGAATCAGTCCACGAATCATTCCAATTTACATTTGACTCTTCATTATTATTAGGTGAGTCAATGGGACTTGTTCTAGAGGTAGACATCTATCACATAATATCAAACGCGTTAAGAGATTAATATATCACATAATATTCACATGTTAAAAATATATAGTTTCCAACAAAATTTGTTAAGCAATCATTTTTCAAGTAAACACGGTCGAAGTCCAGACTCACTAATGCATCCTAACAAACTCGATAAGACACACTAATGAAAAATTCTGGTTCTCTAAGACCAACGCTCGGATACCAACTGAAATGTCCCGTTCTTATTGATTAAAAACGTTCCATATTAATTGATTTCGTTGCGAGGTTTTGACCTCTATATGAGACGTTTTTCAAAGACTGCATTCATTTTTAAACAAACCATAACCTTTATTTCATCAATAAAGGTTTAAAAAAGCTTTACGTAGATTATCAAATAATGATAATCTAAAATATCCTGTTTACACACGACCATTACATAATGGTTTACAATACAAATATGTTACAACAAAATAAGTTTCTTGAATGCAGTTTTTACACAATATCGTACAAGCATGGACTCCAAATCTTGTCCTTATTTAAGTATGCGACAGCGGAAGCTCTTAATAATCACCTGAGAATAAACATGCTTTAAACGTCAACAAAAATGTTGGTGAGTTATAGGTTTAACCTATATATATCAAATCGTAACAATAGACCACAAGATTTCATATTTCAATACACATCCCATACATAGAGATAAAAATCATTCATATGGTGAACACCTGGTAACCGACAATAACAAGATGCATATATAAGAATATCCCCATCATTCCGGGACACCCTTCGGATATGATATAAATTTCGAAGTACTAAAGCATCCGGTACTTTGGATGGGGTTTGTTAGGCCCAATAGATCTATCTTTAGGATTCGCGTCAATTAGGGTGTCTGTTCCCTAATTCTTAGATTACCAGACTTAATATAAAGGGGCATATTCGATTTCGATAATTCAACCATAGAATGTAGTTTCACGTACTTGTGTCTATTTTGTAAATCATTTATAAAACCTGCATGTATTCTCATCCCAAAAATATTAGATTTTAAAAGTGGGACTATAACTCACTTTCACAGATTTTTACTTCGTCGGGAAGTAAGACTTGGCCACTGGTTGATTCACGAACCTATAACAATATATACATATATATCAAAGTATGTTCAAAATATATTTACAACACTTTTAATATATTTTGATGTTTTAAGTTTATTAAGTCAGCTGTCCTTGTTAGTAACCTACAACTAGTTGTCCACAGTTAGATGTACAGAAATAAATTGATAAATATTATCTTGAATCAATCCACGACCCAGTGTATACGTATCTCAGTATTGATCACAACTCAAACTATATATATTTTGGAATCAACCTCAACCCTGTATAGCTAACTCCAACATTCACATATAGAGTGTCTATGGTTGTTCCGAAATATATATAGATGTGTCGACATGATAGGTCGAAATATTGTATACGTGTCTATGGTATCTCAAGATTACATAATATACAATACAAGTTGATTAAGTTATGGTTGGAATAGATTTGTTACCAATTTTCACGTAGCTAAAATGAGAAAAATTATCCAATCTTGTTTTACCCATAACTTCTTCATTTTAAATCCGTTTTGAGTGAATCAAATTGCTATGGTTTCATATTGAACTCTATTTTATGAATCTAAACAGAAAAAGTATAGGTTTATAGTCGGAAAAATAAGTTACAAGTCATTTTTGTAAAGGTAGTCATTTCAGTCGAAAGAACGACGTCTAGATGACCATTTTAGAAAACATACTTCCACTTTGAGTTTAACCATAATTTTTGGATATAGTTTCATGTTCATAATAAAAATCATTTTCTCAGAATAACAACTTTTAAATCAAAGTTTATCATAGTTTTTAATTAACTAACCCAAAACAGCCCGCGGTGTTACTACGACGGCGTAAATCCGGTTTTACGGTGTTTTTCGTGTTTCCAGGTTTTAAATCATTAAGTTAGAATATCATATAGATATAGAACATGTGTTTAGTTGATTTTAAAAGTCAAGTTAGAAGGATTAACTTTTGTTTGCGAACAAGTTTAGAATTAACTAAACTATGTTCTAGTGATTACAAGTTTAAACCTTCGAATAAGATAGCTTTATATGTATGAATCGAATGATGTTATGAACATCATTACTACCTTAATTTCCTTGGATAAACCTACTGGAAAAGAGAAAAATGGATCTAGCTTCAATGGATCCTTGGATGGCTCGAAGTTCTTGAAGCAGAATCATGACACGAAAACAAGTTCAAGTAAGATCATCACTTGAAATAAGATTGTTATAGTTATAGAAATTGAACCAAAGTTTGAATATGATTATTACCTTGTATTAGAATGATAACCTACTGTAAGAAACAAAGATTTCTTGAGGTTGGATGATCACCTTACAAGATTGGAAGTGAGCTAGCAAACTTGAAAGTATTCTTGATTTTATGAAACTAGAACTTTTGGAATTTATGAAGAACACTTAGAAATTGAAGATAGAACTTGAGAGAGATCAATTAGATGAAGAAAATTGAAGAATGAAAGTGTTTGTAGGTGTTTTTGGTCGTTGGTGTATGGATTAGATATAAAGGATATGTAATTTTGTTTTCATGTAAATAAGTCATGAATGATTACTCATATTTTTGTAATTTTATGAGATATTTCATGCTAGTTGCCAAATGATGGTTCCCACATGTGTTAGGTGACTCACATGGGCTGCTAAGAGCTGATCATTGGAGTGTATATACCAATAGTACATACATCTAAAAGCTGTGTATTGTACGAGTACGAATACGGGTGCATACGAGTAGAATTGTTGATGAAACTGAACGAGGATGTAATTGTAAGCATTTTTGTTAAGTAGAAGTATTTTGATATGTGTATTGAAGTCTTTCAAAAGTGTATAAATACATATTAAAACACTACATGTATATACATTTTAACTGAGTCGTTAAGTCATCGTTAGTCGTTACATGTAAGTGTTGTTTTGAAACCTTTAGGTTAACGATCTTGTTAAATATTGTTAACCTAATGTTTATAATATCAAATGAGATTTTAAATTATTATATTATCATGATATTATCATGTATGAATATCTCTTAATATGATATATATACATTAAATGTCTTTACAACGATAATCGTTACATATATGTATCGTTTAAAAATCATTAAGTTAGTAGTCTTGTTTTTACATATGTAGTTCATTGTTAATATACTTTATGATATGTTTTCTTATCATAGTATCATGTTAACTATATATATATCCATATATATGTCATCATATAGTTTTTACAAGTTTTAACGTTCGTGAATCACCGGTCAACTTGGGTGGTCAATTGTCTATATGAAACATATTTCAATTAATCAAGTCTTAACAAGTTTGATTGTTTAACATGTTGGAAACATTTAATCATGTAAATATCAATCTCAATTAATATATATAAACATGGAAAAGTTCGGGTCACTACACATATAATGTAGTTTCATTTACTTGTGTCTATTTCGTAAAATATTTATAAAATTGTATGTATTCTCATCCAAAAATATTAGATTTTAAAAGTGGGACTATAACTCAATTTCACAGATTTTTACTTCGTCGGGAAGTAAGACTTGGCCACTGGTTGATTCACGAACCTATAACAAATATGTACATATATATCAATGTATGTTCAAAATATATTTACAATATTTTTAATACGTTTTGCTGTTTTAAGTTTATTAAGTCAGCTGTCCTCGTTAGTAACCTACAACTAGTTGTCCACAGTTAGATATACAGAAATAAAGCAATATGTATTATATCGAATCAATCCACGACCTCGTGTATACAAGTCTCAGGCTAGATCACAACTCAAAGTATATATAATATTTTGGAATCAACCTCAACCCTGTATAGCTAACTCCAACATTACTGCATATAGAGTGTCTATGGTTGTTCCGATATATATATATAGATGGGTCGATATGATATGTCAAAACATTGTATTCGTGTCTATGGTATCCTAAGATTACATAATATATTAGAATACATGTATAATACAATATGAGTTAGCTAGGATATGATTAATATAGATTTGTTACTAATTTTCACGTAGCTACAACAAGCAAAATTATCCAATCATGTTTTACCCACAACTTCTTTGTTTTAAATCCGTTTTGAGTGATTCAAGTTGCTATGGTTTCATATTGAACTTAAGTTTATGAATCTAAACATAAAAAGTATAAGTTTATAGTCGGAAATACAGGTTACAAGTCATTTTTGTAAAGGTAGTCATTTCAGTCGAAAGAACGACATCTAGATGACCATTTTGGAAAACATACTTCCACTTTGAGTTTAACCATGATTTTTGGATATAGTTTCATGTTCATAAGAAAAATCATTTTCCCAGAAGAACAACTTTTAAATCAAAGTTTATCATAGTTTTTAATTAACTAACCCAAAACAGCCCGCGGTGTTACTACGACGGCGTATATCCGGTTTTACGGTGTTTTTCGTGTTTTCAGGTTTTAAATCATTAAGTTAGCATATCATATAGATATAGAACATGTGTTTAGTTGATTTTAAAAGTCAAGTTAGAAGGATTAACTTTTGTTTGCGAACAAGTTTAGAATTTACTAAACTATGTTCTAGTGATTACAAGTTTAAACCTTCGAATAAGGTAGTTTTATATATACGAATTGAATGATATTATGAACATCTTTACTACCTCAGGTTTTGTGGATAAACCAACTAAAAATGAAAAAAATAGATCTAGCTTCAAAGGATCCTTGGATGGCTTGAGAGTTCTTGAAGCAAAAGCATGACACGAAAACAAGTTCAAGTAAGATTTCCACTTGAAACAAGATTGTTATAGTTATAGAAATTGAATCAAAGTTTGAGTATGTGATAATGCTAAAAACGAACATATATTTCATAGCATTATTCCTCAAGAAAGACAAGCTTTTAGTTGCAATTGTTCTATTTAAAAGTGATATTCGTTTAAATAATAAAAGGTGAAGACAAAAGACAGATTCGACGAATTGAAGACGCAAACGACCAAAAAGCTCGACAATCAAAGAGGTTCCAATTATTGATAAGAAACGTCTCGAAATTACAAGAGTACAAGATTCAAAACGCAAAGTACAAAATATAAAATTGTACGCAAGGACGTTCGAAAATCCGGAACCGGGACCAGAGTCAACTCTCAACGCTCGATGCAACGGACTAAAAATTACAAGTTAACTATGTATATAAATATAATATAATATATAATTAATTATATTAATTATATATATATTATATATATATTATAAACCGTCGGCAAGAAAGACTCCAAAAGGGACTGAGCTGTAATTTCAAACTCCGCGACTCGTGGAGTTTGAAGGCAAAAATACCGCGAGTCGCGGAGCCCCAAAAGTCAAAAATCCCTATAAAAGCAAACGAATTCTGATCGCAAAAATCACAAAAAAATCCATCCATCTCTCTATCTATATCGTATATATTTATATTTTAATTTTAATTTTAATTTTAATTTTAATCCTAATAATAAGGGTATGTTAGCGAATGTTATAAGGGTGTAAGTCGAAATTCTGTCCGTGTAACGCTACGCTATTTTTAATCATTGTAAGTTATGTTCAACCTTTTTATATTAATGTCTCGTAGCTAAGTTATTATTATGCTTATTTAATCCGAAGTAATCATGATGTTGGGCTAATTACCAAAATTGGGAAATTGGGCTTTGTACCATAATTGGGGTTTAGAAAAAAGAACGACACTTGTGGAAATTAGACTATGGGCTATTAATGGGTTTTATATTAACTAAACAATACCTTGTTAATTTAATATACAAACTTATAATTTGACGTATTTATATATAACCACATACGCTTGACTGGGTACAGTGGGCGGGATATCTATAAATACCAATAATTATTCATTTTACCGGATACGGAACTGGATTAATAGTTAATAAACTTGTTAAAACAGGGGTGAATTACATTCAAGGGTAATTGGTGTAATTGTTAACAAAGTAGTAAAACCTTGGTTTACACGCAGTCGATAACCTGGTGTATTCATTAAACAAAGTATTAAAACTTTGTTACAATTCGAATCCCCAATTAGTAGGAATATTTGACTTCTGGAATAAGAATAATTTGACGAAGGCTTTCGCTCTTTATATTTATGACTGATGGACTATTATGGACAAATCCGTATGGACATATTAAATAATCCAGGACAAAGGACAATTAATCCATGGGAATAAAACTAAAATCAACACGTCAAACATCATGATTACGGAAGTTTAAATAAGCATAATTCTTTTATTTCATATTTAATTTCCTTTATTTTATATTTAATTGCACTTCTAATTATCGCATTTGTAACGACCCGTCAAAATCGCTATTGACGCGGCACGTTAATCATTGATTCCACAGTGAGGTTTTGACCTCTATATGATACGTTTTGATAAAATATTGCATTCATTAAAATAAGTGACTTTCTAAACATAGAAAGTTATAAACATGTGGGCAAGTGCTTAGGTATAAGCAAAACCCCGAAATACATAAGTCTTTAATTTACAGGTTGACAGCACAGTCCAATTATTTATTACACAACGCAGTTTTATTTTGAATGCAATAAACTTTGTACAAAGCATGAGAGACTCCATGCAGGCAACAAGCACATCACAGCGGAAGCATTCTAAGGACCTGAGAATAAAACATGCTAAAAAGTGAACACGAATGTTGGTGAGTTATAGGTTTAATTGCTCGAGTCATAAACATGTATAAAGATAGACCACAAGATTTCATCAAAAGTTTATCAATAGATTCTACGTAACAGAGCACCCTGGTAACTAAACTTAACGCTATAGTGATAATTACCCCATTCGTTTTAATACACGCAAACCAACGTGTCTTAAACTCAAATAACATACGTCCGTTAAAAGGCTAGCGCTCTAGCTCGGACAGGGATGTCAAGCCCTATGGATCCATATACAATTATTCGCGCCCACCAGTCCATATCCTATGTACTGGCAGCTACTAGTTACCAAAGCTAAGGGATTTTCAGTTTAACTCAGTGTAGAATTTAGTATGTACTTGTGTCTTATCGCGTTTAAAATAAATTGCATGTATTCTCAGCCCAAAAATATTTAAAGTATTTAAAAAGGGAGACTATAAACTCACAGTTCAATATTGAGACTCAATATTGTTGGCAAATTACGTAGACGTAATGATGGTAGACGACTGTATGGTTGGCCTTGGATTCAAGAACAATACCCCGAACAATACCCAATATTTCCTTAGCTTAAAGCGATTTGAAACCCGAATTAAAACACCCTCGAATATACTTTATTATTATTAAACTTAAATTATAATTATAATTATAAATTAAAATTTAAGTTACAGATATATTTATGAAAAATATCGTCGAGCAAAACTGACCTTTTATAGTACTTTTCGATTTACTGTAGCTCATGCGATCGCATGAGTTTTCAGTGTTTTTGCCATGCGATCGCATGGCCGCCTTTTCTGTTTTTGTTTGCTAGTTCGTCAACATCAAATAGTGTTTACTGTAGCAAATAGTGTTTTACTGTAGCAAATAGTGCTTACTGTAGCAAATCACTGTAGCAAACTCGTTTTCACTGTAGCACTGTAGCAAAATACGGTTTCACTGTAGCAAATAGTGTTTTACTGTAGCAAATTGTGTTTTACTGTAGCAAAGTCGTTTTTACTTGTACATATATATATACATACATATAATTGTTCATGAATCGTCGAGAGTAATCAAAGGTAATTGTATATATGAAACAGTTCTAAAATTTTGAGACTCAATCTAACAGACTTTGTTTAGCGTGTTAAAATAATAAATCGTATAGAGAATTGGTTTAAATTAGTCAAAAATTTTCGGGTCATCACAGTACCTCCCCCTTAAAGAAAATTTCGTCCCGAAATTTTGACTAGTACCTGTTTCATGAGCGATATCAGTGAACAAATGTGGATACTTTTGCTTCATCTGATCTTCACGTTCCCAAGTAAACTCGGGTCCTCGTCTTGCGTTCCAACGAACCCTAACTATCGGTATTTTGCTTTGTTTTAATTGTTTGACCTCACGGTCCATGATTTCAACAGGTTCTTCGATAAAATGGAGTTTATCATTGATTCGTATTTCGTCAAGAGGAATTACGACATCCTCTTCAGCTAAACATTTCTTCAAATTTGACACGTAAAATGTGTTGTGAACACTACTAAGTTCTTGCGGTAGCTTTAATCGATAAGCAACTGTTCCAATTCTTTCGGTGATTTCAAAGGGTCCTACGTACCTAGGACTTAGCTTTCCTCGTTTACCGAATCGTACAACGCCATTCCAGGGTGACACTTTCAACATGACTTTGTCGCCCACTTGAAATTCTAGCGGTTTTCTTCTTACATCAGCATAACTCTTTTGGCGACTCATGGCTTTTTTCAATCGCTGTTGTATTTGAATGATATTTTCGGTGGTTTCGTGAATAATTTCTGGTCCAGTAAGTTGTCTTTCTCCTACTTCACTCCAACATATAGGAGATCTGCACTTTCTACCGTAAAGTGCTTCAAATGGCGCTGCGTTGATGCTCGTATGATAGCTGTTATTGTATGAAAATTCTGCCAACGGTAAGTGTCGATCCCAACTGGTTCCAAAGTCAATCACGCATGCCCGTAACATGTCTTCCAATGTTTGTATTGTTCTTTCACTTTGACCATCTGTCTGTGAGTGATAAGCGGTGCTCATATCTAATCGAGTTCCCAATGCTTTTTGTAATGACTGCCCGAAACGTGATGTGAATCGGGTGTCGCGATCAGATATGATAGAGATGGGTACACCATGACTGGAAACTACTTCCTTCAAATATAGGCGTGCTAATTTCTCCATACTGTCTGTCTCCTTTATTGGTAGAAAGTGAGCTGATTTAGTTAGACGATCAACTATCACCCAAATAGTATCATGACTACTTGCAGTCCTTGGTAATTTCGTAATGAAATCCATAGTTATTCTTTCCCATTTCCACTGCGGAATTTCTGGTTGTTGCAGTAATCCTGACGGATTTTGGTGCTCAGCTTTGACCTTTGCACACGTCAAACATTTGCTTACATAAGTAGCAATTTCTGTCTTCATATTAGGCCACCAATAAAACTTCTTGAGATCGTGGTACATTTTCCCGTTTCCTGGGTGAATTGAGTACCTCGTTTTGTGTGCTTCATCTAGTACTAGTTGCCTTAGATTACCATGTTTTGGTACCCATATCCTATCAGCAAAATACAGGGTTCCATCGGCTTTTACTTCAAGCTGTTTTTCTAACCCTCTGCTCATTTCGCCCTTTTCATTTTCTTCTTTTAAAGTCTCTAACTGTGCTGCTTGAATTTGCTTTGTGAGATCAGTACGAATTGTAATATTCAAAGCTCGGACCCTAAGAGGTTTTACTCTTTCTTTTTGACTTAGGGCATCAGCTACAACATTAGCCTTTCCAGGGTGGTAACGGATTTCACAATCGTAATCGTTTAACAACTCTACCCAGCGACGTTGCCTCATATTGAGTTGTTTTTGATCAAAAATATGCTGAAGACTCTTATGGTCGGTGTACACTGTACACTTGGTGCCATATAGATAGTGTCTCCATATTTTGAGTGCAAAAACTACTGCTCCAAGTTCCAAATCGTGCGTCGTATAGTTCTTTTCATGAATTTTTAGTTGTCGTGAGGCGTATGCGATGACTTTTGTGCGCTGCATTAATACACATCCTAAACCTTGGCGTGAAGCATCACAATAGATCACGAAATCATCATTTCCTTCCGGTAATGACAAAATGGGTGCAGACGTTAACTTCTTCTTTAATAACTGGAATGAGGATTCCTGTTCTGTGGACCAATCATACTTCTTTCCCTTTTGAGTCAATGCAATTAAGGGTTTGGCAATTCTAGAGAAATCTTGAATGAATCTTCGGTAGTAACCAGCAAGACCTAAGAATTGGCGGATTTGTGTTGGAGTCTTCGGTGTTTCCCATTTACTAATGGCTTCGATCTTGGCGGGGTCAACTTTAATTCCATGTTTACTAACAACATGGCCCAAAAATTGTACTTCTTGTAACCAGAAATCACACTTCGAAAATTTTGCGTACAATTCTTCTTTCTTGAGTATCTCTAGTACCAGTCTTAAGTGTTGCTCATGTTCTTCCTTGTTCTTCGAGTAAATCAATATGTCGTCGATAAAAACAATGACAAATTTGTCTAAATACGGTCTACAGATGCGATTCATTAGATCCATGAATACTGCTGGAGCATTAGTCAATCCAAAAGGCATGACTAAAAATTCATAGTGACCGTAACGGGTTCTGAACGTTGTTTTAGGAACATCTTCTTCCTTCACTCTCAGCTGATGATATCCCGAGCGTAGATCAATCTTAAAATAAACACTTGATCCTTGCAATTGATCAAACAAATCATCAATCCTCGGTAATGGGTACCGATTCTTGATAGTTAATTTATTTAATTCTTGGTAATCTATGCACATTCTCATAGATCCATCCTTCTTCTTGACGAACAGAATAGGAGCACCCCAAGGTGAAAAACTAGGACGAATAAATCCACGGTCCGATAATTCTTGCAACTGGTCTTGTAATTCTTGCATTTCTGAAGGTGCAAGTCTATATGGAGATCGGGCTACAGGTGCAGCTCCTGGTATGAGATCAATCTGGAATTCTACACATCTGTGTGGAGGTAGCCCCGGTAATTCTTCTGGAAATACTCCGGGATATTCTCTTACAACCGGCATGTCATCAATGCTTCTTTCTTCAGTATCGATCTTCTTTACGTGTGCCAGAATAGCATAACAACCTTTTCTTATAAGTTTCTGGGCCTTCATACAGCTGATAAAGTTCAGTTTTGAGTTGTTCTTCTCCCCATAAATCATTAATGACGTTTCATCTTTACGAGGGATGAGGATTGCTTTCTCAGCGCAAACAACTTCCGCTCTTGTTTTGGACATCCAGTCCATGCCAACGATTACATCAAAACTTCCTAATTCTACGGGTATCAAATCAATTTTGAAGGTTTCACCAGCGAGATTCATTTCGCAACCATGGAAAATTTTATCGGCTTTTATCAGTTTACCATTAGCTAATTCAATAGTATATTTATCGTCTAGAGGTAATGATGCACATTTTAGTTTAAAACTAAAGTCTTTACACATATAACTTCTATCAGCACCCGTATCAAACATAATAGAAGCTAGTTGATTATTAACGGTAAACGTACCCGTGACAAGATTAGGATCCTCACGTGCTTTACTGGCACTAACATTAAATGCCCTCCCACGCGCGGGTTCTTTGTTCTTCTCCTTATCAGGGCATTGATTTATAAAGTGACCAGACTTCCCGCATCCAAAACATTTCTTGACATCGGTCAGTTTTGTCTTTACTTCAGAAACGGTGGCATAACAATCTTTCGCCACATGTCCTTTCTTGTTGCACTTATCACAGACCACTTGACAATAACCTGCATGATGTGTGTAACATCTTTTGCAGAACAGATGAGGTCCCTTATAGTTTGGACTTGCAGTTGCCCCATCTTATTTACCTTTAAAAGTTTCTTGTTTCTTCAGGTGAGTACTTTTGCCCTTATAGTCTTCCCATTTCCTCTTTCCTTCAGTTGTCTTGACTTCGGTAATTGGTGCCTTAATCGAACTCTCTGTGATCTGGTCCATGAGTTAGTGTGCCATTGTCATGGCTTCCTGCATCGTATTCGGTTTGGACGATGTAACATTTCCTTTGATATTGATCGATAAACCGTCAATATACATTTCTATCTTTCGTTTCTCGTTTGGCACCAATTCGGGACACAACAAGGCTAGTTCCATGAAACGCTTTTCATAGTTATTGAGATTCGCGCCGATAACCTTCAGATTATGTAACTCAGATTCCATTTTTCTGATCTCGTTTCGAGGACAGTACTCCTCGATTAGCATCTTTTTCAGTTCTTCCCAAGAGATATCATATGCCGTATCTATTCCTTCTGCTTTAGCATAATTGTTCCACCAAGTAAGTGCACCGTCTTGCAACGTACACGAAGCATACTTTGACTTGTCTCCGTTCACACAATTACTGATTTTGAAAACGGACTCCATCTTTTCAAACCATCGGGTTAGACTGACTGGTCCCTCGGTTCCACTAAACGTCTGTGGTTTGCATCCTTGAAAAGTTTTGTATGAGCATCCGTTTCGTGAGTTTGTGTTTACGGCTGCTGCTTTGGCTGCTGCTTCGGGTGTTGCTTTTGCTGCCTCGGCTGCAGCAATTCTTTCATTCACACGTTTCTTGACTAGTTGCTCAAACTCAGCATCCGACAGTTGAGACATGTTTCTTCAATAAACACAACAGATATAATTTAATCATATAGAATATTATAGGTAAAATGAGTTGTCAATAGTTAATCGTAGCATATTAATAATATGAACCGATTATTATAAAAGCCTTTTCTTCTTATTAGCATTTTATAATTATTTCTAGGGTATTACCTACTCGTTAAGTTCATACATAATAGCTAGTACAAGGAATTAACTACTAATATCCTAATAATATTCCACTATGAAAAATTATAGCGAGTTACTACATTATTATGTAATAATAATAATAAGAAGTAGTAATAATACAAATAATCATTCCATGCATTTATTATTAATAAACCAAAATAATACAATACCATACAATACTGATATTTTACATATGCTTATTTTACATAAAAAGATAGAGTAGCATACATAAGCAATAAAATAGCGCATGGAAGATTTATGGTTGCGAGGTCGTTTATTCAGAACTATCAGAAACTTCTTCCCATTTGATTCTCTCTGCCAATTGTTTGTGTGCACATGGTCCGACAGACATTCTGGCAGTGTATTTTATTTTTAGTTGGGGTTTTGAGGTACCCGTTGCCTCAGTGGGTTTAATACAATAAGGGTGGTTACGGATCGAATGGTCCTGTTCTTTTTTAATAATTAAGGACATTTTATTATTGTGGTTGTTTTTATTATCTATAGCAAGTTGGAATTTCTCCTTAGTGATCTCTTTTATTTCATTAGCGAAATCCTCCTCCTTACTGATCTCGTCTGATGACGAACTGTCTGAGTCATGTGTAGGAGAATATGATGACGAACTGCAAGAATATGTACCGGTGGTCATGAACCGAAATCTGCCAGGCGTAATCGGCACAACCCGCCCGTCGGCGGTATATCTGGACCAATGTCCATATTTGTTTAGAAATGGACGATCCTCGTTTACTCCAGGGATCATGGGTCCATGCCAACGATACTGTGGCTCCGGAAAACTAAAGCTGGGTGGAGCTGGAACCTCCTCTGGGTTTACCGGGAGTTGAGATTCCCCGGCTAACACAATTTCTTCTTTAATAGGTATTGGAACGTCCTTTTCAGTTGTGGATAGAATAGATTCAGTGTCCGATTCCGAGTCGTACAAAATGATAGGATTAGAGGAAGTCATCTATCGCATAATTAAAACAACAATTACGTTAGCATATAAATATATCACATATAATATTTTTGACCAAATGATAAGCAAAAATCAGTAAAAACAAATATGGTCATAGTCCAGACTCACTAATGCATCCTAACAATTACCAGTTAAACACACTAATGTAATTTCTGGTTCCCTATGACCTCAAGCTCTGATACCAACTGTAACGACCCGTCAAAATCGCTATTGACGCGGCACGTTAATCATTGATTCCACAGTGAGGTTTTGACCTCTATATGATACGTTTTGATAAAATATTGCATTCATTAAAATAAGTGACTTTCTAAACATAGAAAGTTATAAACATGTGGGCAAGTGCTTAGGTATAAGCAAAACCCCGAAATACATAAGTCTTTAATTTACAGGTTGACATCACAGTCCAATTATTTATTACACAACGCAGTTTTATTTTGAATGCAATAAACTTTGTACAAAGCATGAGAGACTCCATGCAGGCAACAAGCACATCACAGCGGAAGCATTCTAAGGACCTGAGAATAAAACATGCTAAAAAGTCAACACGAATGTTGGTGAGTTATAGGTTTAATTGCTCGAGTCATAAACATGTATAAAGATAGACCACAAGATTTCATCAAAAGTTTATCAATAGATTCTACGTAACAGAGCACCCTGGTAACTAAACTTAACGCTATAGTGATAATTACCCCATTCGTTTTAATACACGCAAACCAACGTGTCTTAAACTCAAATAACATACGTCCGTTAAAAGGCTAGCGCTCTAGCTCGGACGGGGATGTCAAGCCCTATGGATCCATATACAATTATTCGCGCCCACCAGTCCATATCCTATGTACTGGCAGCTACTAGTTACCAAAGCTAAGGGATTTTCGGTTTAACTCAGTGTAGAATTTAGTATGTACTTGTGTCTTATCGCGTTTAAAATAAATTGCATGTATTCTCAGCCCAAAAATATTTAAAGTATTTAAAAAGGGAGACTATAAACTCACAGTTCAATATTGAGACTCAATATTATTGGCAAATTGCGTAGACGTAATGATGGTAGACGACTGTATGGTTGGCCTTGGATTCAAGAACAATACCCCGAACAATACCCAATATTTCCTTAGCTTAAAGCGGTTTGAAACCCGAATTAAAACACCCTCGAATATACTTTATTATTATTAAACTTAAATTATAATTATAATTATAAATTAAAATTTAAGTTACAGATATATTTATGAAAAATATCGTCGAGCAAAACTGACCTTTTATAGTACTTTTCGATTTACTGTAGCTCATGCGATCGCATGAGTTTTCAGTGTTTTTGCCATGCGATCGCATGGCCGCCTTTTTTGTTTTTGTTTGCTAGTTCGTCGACATCAAATAGTGTTTACTGTAGCAAATAGTGTTTTACTGTAGCAAATCACTGTAGCAAACTCGTTTTCACTGTAGCACTGTAGCAAAATACGGTTTCACTGTAGCAAATAGTGTTTTACTGTAGCAAATTGTGTTTTACTGTAGCAAAGTCGTTTTTACTTGTACATATATATATACATACATATAATTGTTCATGAATCGTCGAGAGTAATCAAAGGTAATTGTATATATGAAACAGTTCTAAAATTTTGAGACTCAATCTAACAGACTTTGTTTAGCGTGTTAAAATAATAAATCGCATAGAGAATTGGTTTAAATTAGTCAAAAATTTTCGGGTCATCACAGTATTTTTATTGTTATTGTATTTAATTGCACTTTTAATTATCGTACTTTTTAATTATCGCAAGTTTATTTTATCGCACTTTTATTATTCGCAATTTCATTATCGTTATTTACTTTATGCTTTAATTTAAGTCTTGTATTTATTTTTAATATTTTACATTTGGTTTTAATTGCGACTAAAGTTTTAAAATCGACAAACAGGTCATTAAAAGGTAAAAACCCCCCTTTATAATAATAATATTACTTATATATATATATTTGTATTTTTATAAAAGTAAACTAATATAGCGTTAAGCTTTGTTTAAAAAGATTCCCCGTGGAACGAACCGGACTTACTAAAAACTACACTACTGTACGATTAGGTACACTACCTATAAGTGTTGTAGCAAGGTTTAAGTATATCCATTCTATAAATAAATAAATATCTTGTGTAAAATTGTATCGTATTTAATAGTATTTTCCTGCTAAAATTAATAGTATTTTATACCACTCTGCTAAACCATCAAGTATTTTTGGCGCCGCTGCCGGGGAGTCTCTTAAAAGCCGTAAGCGCAACGCTAATATAAAAAAAAAATTTATGTATTTTTAAGATTTTGTTAAATATTTAAGTTTTATAAAGTTTCTTTATTTTTATATAAGTTTTATTTAAATATTTTGTTTTTATTTAAAAACATATAAAAAAAATATATATAAATCTAGTTTTAAAATTATAAAGTAATTCTATTTTTATTTAAGTTTTAAATATAAGTTTTTATTATACACATATTTTTTTTATATAAACAGAAAAAATTAAAAACATAAAATAAAAAAAAATAAATAAAGAAAAACGCGTTGAATTTAAATAACCTGTCAGTTGAAAACTGGAACCCCGCGACTCGCGGGGTTTGATGCATTAAATACCGCAACTCGCGGAGTAATCCTGACACGCTGACAGAAACCCTAAACTGAATTAATTACGGGGTAATTAATTATTATTATTATTATTTAACCCTAATTATTATTATTATTATAATTAGTTTTATTTTAACTTTTACTTTTTATTTAATTTATGTATTTAGTATTAATTAGTTTTATTAAATTGTAAAATTAATAGTTTTAATAAATAAATAATATAAAAATAATATTTTTATAAAAATTGTAATTTTTACAACTTTTTGTATATTTTTATATTTTGTCCCTTTTTAATCGTTTTAGCGTAATATTTGTATTTTTAGCTCATATTTAGTTTTAAACTTAGTTTTTGCCATAGTTATTTTTACTTCTAGATTTTTAGGCTTTGCCGTAAAATTCCTTAAGTGCTTTTTCTTTAGACTAAGATTTAGGTGCTTTAGAATTTTGCGACGCCTTTTTAAGTTTTAGTTTCTTTTTAAGTTATTTCCATTTGGGATATAGTTTTTCCTGTAAGCTTTAATATTTTTAGACACCTTTTACTATGTACCAATTATCATTCCAATTAGTAATCTCAATTTGCGATTATAATTTTAAGTTAGTTGTAGTAATAAGGTTAGGTTAGTCAAGTATTTTTAAGTTTTATAAGTTTCTTTTATTTTTCCGTCACCTTTTATTTTTCAACCATTTTTCTTTTTCGACCTTTTCCGACGAACTCTTTTTCTTTCGTATTTCTCGCTATTCTAGTTTTAGGACATAGATTTTTATTCTACTTCTTATCTAAATTTTCTTAAAATTACGAATATTTATTTTAAGTGGTTAAATTAATAGACATCAAAATTTTCTGGTTCGTAGTAATAGTTGGATTTGTACGTGGACCGGGTTATTGGAGCCAAACAGTCCTCAATTATATTGAGACCAAACGAATCCTGCCCCTCTGCTGCATCTTTTGGCTATTCGAAACGTGGGCAAAATCAGAAAAGTCCATTGGTTGGATAACTTATTATAATTTTTCTTTCCTTTTAAAAACTAATAGGATATTCAGTGAATGCACCGAGCAAGACGTTCACCACCTTTTGTATGTTCACCACCTGTAACTAGATCAAGACATTTAGCAAATATTACTGCCGTTGATTTTTCTTTAGAATCGTCATCCAGTCAACCAAGTACTTCAGTTCAAATTTCCGATAATCCATTTTTTGAACCCGACCTCACAATTGAGAATCCGGAGAATATTCAGGAACGGTTCGTAGATCCTGAACCACTAAACTTTCCTCCGGAACCACCAATCATTCAAACAGAGATTGTTGAGGAACGAACCATTAAATCAGAATCCTCTAGTGATTCCGATTCAACAAATTCAATTATGGAGAATCTGGAACCTTTAAGTATGGAAGACCGAATGAGAGCTAAACGCACTGGCCAAGGTCACGCAATTACTCATCCGGACATTAATGCGCCAGATTATGAAATCAAAGGACAAATTCTACACATGGTGACTAATCAATGCCAATTTAGTGGTGTGCCGAAGGAAGATCCAAATGAACATTTACGTACCTTTAATAGGATCTTCACACTATTTAAAATCCGAGAAGTGGAGGATGAACAGATATATCTCATGTTATTTCCCTGGACTTTAAAGGGAGAAGCCAAAGATTGGTTGGAATCGTTACCTGAAGGGGCGATCGATACATGGGACGTTTTAGTTGACAAATTTCTTAAACAATTTTTTCCAGCATCTAAAGCCGTAAGACTTCAAGCAGAAATTGTTACGTTCACACAGAAACCGAATGAAACTCTATATGAGGCGTGGACTAGATATGGAAAGTTATTAAGAGGATGTCCGCAACATGGTTTAGACACCTGTCAAATAGTACAAATATTCTACCAAGGATGCGACATCACTACAAGGAAAGACATAGATATAGCAGCTGGTGGTTCTATTATGAAGAAAACCGAAACCGATGCTTACAAAATTATTGATAACACTGCTTCCCACTCACATGAGTGGCACCAAGAAAAAGATATCGTTAGATCATCTAAAGCAGCTAGAGCCGATTCTAGCCATGACTTAGATTCCATTTCCGCAAAGATAGATGCTGTGGAAAGACGAATGGAAAAGATGACTAAAGATATTTACTCAATACGAATTAGTTGTGAGCAGTGTGGAGGACCACATTTGACAAAAGATTGTCTCAGTATTGAATTAACAATGGAACAAAGAGAGAATATTTCATACATAAACCAAAGGCCTGGAAATAATTATCAGAATAATTATCAACCGCCAAGACCGATTTACAATCAAAACCAGAATTATAACAGAAATATTCCATACAACAACCAACAAGGTCCTAGCAATCAACAAGTATCCAATAATACTTACAACCAGCAAAGACCTAATTTTCAAAACAAACCACCACAACAAACCGATGATAAAAAGCCGAATTTAGAAGATATGATGACGAAGCTAGTTGAAACTCAAACGCAGTTTTTCACATCTCAGAAACAAACCAATGAACAAAATGCTCAAGCATTTAGAAATCAACAAGCTTCTATTCAAAATCTAGAACAAGAAGTAAGTAACCTAGCAAGGTTAATAGGTGAAAGAAAACCGGGAAGTCTACCTAGTGATACAAATGCTAACCCCCGGAATGAAACAGCTAAAGCTATTACCACAAGAAGTGGTACAACACTTAAACCACCAGAAATACCTGTAACTTCTGATGAAACTATTCCTACTCCACAAGAACCACAACCTGATCAAGATAAGGAAAAAGAACCGGTAGTTGAAAAGGTTAATGAAGATAACACAGTTAAGGCTAAACCTTATGTTAAACCATACCAACCACCACTTCCTTACCCGAGTAAAATGAAGAAAGAGAAACTTGAAGCCGAGCAATCCAAATTCTTGGATATGTTTAAACAGATAAATGTAAATCTTCCTTTCATTGATGTGATTTCAGGAATGCCTAGATATGCTAAATTCTTGAAAGATCTAATCTCAAATAGAAAGAAAATGGAAGAACTCTCGGCTGTTACTATGAATGCTAATTGTTCAGCAGTGCTGTTAAATAAGATACCAGAAAAACTATCTGATCCAGGAAGTTTCACAATTCCATGTTTTCTGGGTAGTCTTAGTTCAATAGAAGCATTGGCAGACTTAGGTGCTAGTATAAATCTAATGCCGTATTCACTATACACTAAACTAGACCTTGGAGAATTGAAACCAACAATAATAAGCATACAACTAGCCGATAAATCAATAAAATATCCTAGAGGGATAATGGAGAACATGCTAGTTAAAGTTGGTACTTTAGTATTTCCAGTAGATTTTGTTGTTCTGGACATGGAAGAAGATTCTCAAGTTCCTCTCATATTAGGAAGACCATTCTTAAACACGGCTAAAGCAATGATAGACGTGTTCGGTAAGAAACTGACCCTAAGTATAGAGGATGAGAGTATTACCTTTTCAGTTGATAGAGCAATACAACAACCACAATCTGCAGATGATACATGTTATTATATTCAAACTATAGATGCACATGCAGAATTATTAGAAGAATTTCCAGAATTACAAGGAACAGGAGAATGTTCTTTAGGAGAAGGTAATGAACCAATTGATGAAGCTGAAATGTTAGCTACACTTATAGCTAATGGATATGAACCAACAACAGAAGAAATTCAAATGCTAAAAGAAGAAGACAGATATCGATACAAATCATCGATAGAAGAACCTCCGAAATTAGAGTTAAAGCCACTTCCAAACCATTTGGAATACGCTTATTTACATGGTGAATCTGAATTACCTGTAATAATATCGTCTTCTCTTACTGAAAATGAGAAATCACAACTCATTTCTGTGTTGAAAGCTCATAAACCAGCCATTGCATGGAAGATTCATGATATTAAAGGAATAAGTCCTTCGTATTGCACACATAAAATCCTTATGGAAGAAGGTCATAAAACGTATGTGCAACGCCAACGAAGACTAAATCCTAATATGCAAGATGTAGTTAAGAAAGAGATTATTAAACTGCTAGATGCAGGTTTAATTTATCCAATTTCTGATAGTCCATGGGTAAGCCCAGTTCAATGCGTGCCTAAGAAGGGTGGCATGACTGTCATTACAAATGAGAAAAATGAGCTTATTCCTACTAGGACTGTAACAGGATGGCGTGTATGTATTGATTATAGAAAATTAAATGACGCCACCAGAAAAGATCACTTTCCCTTACCTTTCATAGATCAAATGTTGGAAAGATTAGCCGGAAACAGTTACTATTGTTTTCTAGATGGATTTTCCGGATATTTTCAAATTCCAATAGCACCCGAAGATCAAGAGAAAACCACATTCACGTGCCCTTATGGTACTTTTGTTTACAAACGCATGCCATTTGGACTTTGTAACGCCCCTGCAACCTTTCAAAGGTGTATGATGGCGATTTTTCATGACATGATAGAAGAATGCATGGAAGTATTCATGGATGACTTTTCAGTCTTCGGTGATACATTTGAATCATGTCTAGTTAATCTTGAACGAATGCTTATTAGATGCGAACAATCAAATCTAGTACTTAATTGGGAGAAATGCCATTTCATGGTTAAAGAAGGCATCGTTCTTGGACATAAAATTTCAAAAGAAGGAATTGAAGTGGATAGAGCTAAAGTTGATGTAATTGCTAAACTTCCACATCCCACCAATGTTAGAGGAGTTAGGAGTTTTCTAGGGCATGCCGGTTTTTACCGACGTTTCATAAAAGATTTTTCTAAAATTGCCACTCCTATGAATAAACTCCTAGAAAAGGATGCTCCATTCATCTTTTCAGATGAGTGTATCAAATCTTTTAATATTCTTAAAGAAAAACTCACTAATGCGCCGATCATGATAACACCAAATTGGAATCTACCATTTGAACTAATGTGCGATGCAAGTGATTTTGCAATGGGAGCCGTTTTAGGACAAAGGATTGAAAAACGATTTCAACCTATATATTATGCTAGTAAGACGTTACAAGGAGCACAAACGAACTATACAACTACTGAAAAAGAACTCCTTGCTATTGTCTTTGCTTTTGACAAATTTTGATCATATCTCGTTCTAGCAAAAACGGTGGTCTATACCGACCATTCTGCTCTTAGATACCTATTTTCAAAACAAGATGCTAAACCAAGATTAATCCGTTGGATCTTACTCTTACAAGAGTTTGATATTGAAATCCGAGATAAAAGAGGAGCAGAAAATCTCGCCGCTGATCATCTTTCTCGTCTTGAAAATCCCGAATTAGAAGTTCTGAATGAATCGGCCATACAAGACAACTTTCCTGATGAATATCTATTGAAGATAGATTATAAAGAAATACCATGGTTTGCAGACTATGCAAACTACTTAGTTTGTAGATTCCTTGAAAAAGGATTATCGTACCAAAGACGAAAGAAATTCTTCAGTGATATAAAACACTATTTTTGGGAAGATCCACATCTGTTTAAAAGTTGTCCCGATGGAATAATACGCCGATATGTATTTGGAGATGAAGCTAGTAAAATATTAAACCATTGTCATACAGGACCAACAGGAGGGTATTATAGGCCTCAACTAACAGCAAGAAAAGTTTATGAAGCTGGATTCTATTGGCCTACAATTTACAAAGATGCACACCTTCTTTGCAAATCCTGTGATGCTTGTCAAAGGGCCGGAAAAATAAGTCAACGTGATGAAATGCCACAAAATGTCATCCAAGTATGTGAAGTATTTGACATTTGGGGTATTGACTTTATGGGTCCATTTCCAAAATCTCATAATAATCTATATATACTCGTAGCCATTGATTATGTATCTAAATGGGCGGAAGCACAAGCTCTCCCAACTAACGATGCACGAGTTGTAGTCAACTTTTTAAAACATCTTTTTGCAAGGTTTGGAACACCGAAAGCTTTAATAAGTGATCGGGGTACTCATTTATGTAATAATCAACTTGAGAAAGTTCTTAAAAGATATGGAGTAACTCATAAAATCTCACCGTATATCATCCACAAACAAGTGGACAAGTTGAAAATACCAACCGAGCTTTAAAACGTATTCTAGAGAAAACCGTAGGATCAAATCCGAAGGAATGGTCCATTAAATTGGAGGATGCACTCTGGGCTTTTAGAACAGCCTACAAAACTCCAATTGGAACCACACCTTTTAGACTTGTTTATGGAAAAGCATGTCATCTTCCAGTAGAAATTGAACACAAAGCATTTTGAGCTTTGAAGACATGTAATCTTGATTTACATGAAGCCGGACGTCTACGATTAAGTCAACTAAACAAATTAGAAGAATTAAGACATGAAGCATACGAAAATTCGTTAATCTATAAAGAAAGAACGAAGAAATGGCATGATAAAAGAATCAGAAGTTCAAAAGAATTTAAAGAAGGAGACATAGTTCTTCTTTTCAATTCACGATTCAAGCTATTTCCTGGAAAATTGAAATCAAGATGGTCTGGACCATTCATAGTCAAAAGAGTTTTCCCATACGGAACGATAGAATTAATAAATTCAAATGGGATTGAATTTAAAGTTAATGGTCACAGAGTTAAACATTACATACATAGTCCGATGGAAGTCGACAACGAAGTTAATCACAATTTCGACACCACAGCTAAATAAGTGTGGGGAGAATCAAGTCTTTAAAGGATAATATGTATTTCTGTTAGAGTTAGATTGTCTGTTTTCGTGTAGTTCTCGAAAATGGAACCCGAATGGTCTTTCCCTAGCAGACCCTAAAGAACTAGTCTTCTCCCCCCATTCTGAATTTTTATTTTTTTTTAGGTTTTTACAAAATGAAGACTGCTTGTGAACTAAACCATGGTCTAATGCTACACGCTTTAATCACTAAACGTAATAATGACATACTACCGAGTGAACTAGTATCAGTAATCAGAGAAAGAATGGACGGAGTTAGAAAAGAATCCATATGCGAAGATAATAAGTTACAATTTGGTAAAGGAAAATCAAAATCCGCAGCGAAAAGAAGAGCACGACACCTAGAAAGATGTCACAAATGCGGAAAATGGTCACATGGAGGTAAATGTTCAAATAATCAAACCTATTCAAACACCGAATTTGTTACTTTATGCAGAGACGGACCATTCATATGTTTAGAAGAAAAGACACTAAATGCTCGAGGTTACGCCTATGTAGCCATGGAAAACCAATTAAACCGACTATCTTATGAATGGGATAGATCATATAACTAAGAAATCTATTTCACAGGTATGTCTGTACAGTTTTTATTTTTATTTTTATTTTTAACCTTTTGATAATAAACGCTAATTTGTTCGCTAAAAAGTATTAAATTGGTATTGAATAAAATTAGGTTTGGCGACCGAAATTATTGATATCATACAAAAATTTATTACATCACTGCGAAATTTAACGTTTATTCTTAAGGTATAAATATCTTTAATCAATCAACACAAAATATTTCAAAAATTCGTCATGAGTTAAATTAGGTCTTGGAACCGAAATTACTTTACCGAAAAGAGGGGCACATATTTTTGATAATATTTGATTGATTAAAGTGGGATAAAAAGCCAAAAAAGATTTTTAATTTTATTTTTACCATGTTTTTAAAATTAATATATAAATCTTAAATTAATATTATAAACTTTGTAAAAACAATATTTTTAAAATTGTTAATATTTGAACCATAATATAAGTTTGGTGTGAATTTATAATATGAATTTTTAAATTAAGTTTGGTGTGAATTTATAATATGAATTTTTAAATTAAGTTTGGTGTGAATTTTTAAAATATGAATTTTTAATTTTATGCATTTTAAATTTTAAGTTTGGTGTGAATTTTTAATATTAATTTTGAATTTCATATTAAAGTTGTGTGAATTTAAAAACAAAAATTTACTTTATCTCATTAAGTTAAAAATATGATTTTTAAAATTCGTCGTAAGTTGAAGACTAGGTCTTTGAACCGAAATTGCTTTACCCGAGGGAGGGACGAGAACTTTTATCGTCATTATTTTTAATCTTATTGAATTAAAGTATGCCAAAAACATTAAAAAACCCCAAAAATCTTAGCTTTTAAAACAATCGCTACAAAAAGACAAATTTTAAAATTTTGTCAAAGGACGGACTAGGACATCGATCCGAAACGACCTCGTCCTAAATAACAAAGGAAACAAAATTTTAAAATTAATTACTTAATTGTTTTAATAAGTTAAAGATTATATATATAAAAAAAAAATACCAAACTCCGCGACTCGCGGAGTTTGAAGGGGAAATCTCCGCGAGTCGCGGAGGGACCGAAATACAGAAAAAAAATAAAACGTAAAGAACTGCTCAGACAACACACACAACTCAAACATACAGCAAAATAACTGCGAAATAACCCACGAAAAACCCGAAAAAACCCCCAAAATCACAATTTTTAACCGTTAATCATCAAATCTTTTATTAAAATCATGTTGAGAAGGATGCTATCAAGGAATTACTCAAGAAAAACGGTAAATTTCTACACCTAAACACCATTTAATCCGAAATTAGTGTTCTTGAGCAATTTTTTTCCCCAATTTGATTTTGATGCTTTTTAGTGTAATTAGGCTTAAATTGTTTATGTATTATGCTTGTATAACCTAGATTGATGCTGTTTAACATGATTAGAAGCCTTAAACTTCAAATTTTGAGTAATCTAGGGTTTGTGTTCTTGAGCAAATTTGGGGCTTTTTGATATAAACAGGTTATGGCCGATTTTTGTCATGAATTGTTGCTAAATTAAGTAGTGTAACATGTCTAGGTAGTTAAATGATTCAAACTTTGAGCCTAAACATGATTTTGAGAATTAAAGTGGACTTTTTCAAGTCTAAAATTCATGAACTTGATTTTTGAAAGATAATGCCATTTGAAACTTGTTTAATTGCTAGTAATGATTATTTTGACATGTTATTTGAGTTGAATGCTTATGAACTTGGCGAACATTTTCGTATATGCTTATTTGAAAAAGTGTAGATTTGATGAAACTATGAAAATAAGCTTAAGTTTGATATAAATTGATCATGTCATTGTAATTATTTTGATTGATGATTTTGCTGACACTAATGCATATTTGGATGCACAAAAATTGTGTTTGATGTGTTTTGCAGACTGAAAGGGGTGAATCTTCATCCCAAGCTCGCAATGCTCCTGCTGAGAATGCGGAACAACAGGAGGTGGATAACTACTACAAGCAGGATATACCTCATCCAGTCATGGCCTTTTCTGATATGCACTTGGAAGAGTTGCACCCGAACCTGAGATTTGACAGACTTTGGATAGATTATCCAAAATATCAAAGGGGTTTGCATACTCTTCATTCTAAGGTTGTTGAGGTACCGAGGGTCATAGAATGGGGACCCTTAGAAGCTGTAGAATTTGCCGGGCCAATTAGGGAATTACTTGTATAGAGGTATGGTAATTCTACTTTTAATGACTGGGTACGTTTATTCACCATGCGTAGACCTGTATATAAAGTATGGTGTGAAGAATTATTGTGTAGTATAGAGTTGAATGATCGGGTAACTAGTTTAACCGATCGATCTTTTATTAGATTTTTGTTAGGCGGTTCGATGCGCCACATGTCTTTACTGGACATGGCTCAGGCTTTACGTATATATACGCCTGAGGAGTTAGCATCTGCCGATTGTAGAGGGTTGATACTAAACGGTAGAAAGATAGATGAAAATTTTGATACACACGGTGTGTGGAGTCAAATGACAAGCCATCACCATTTCAAAGGGGGAAATTACTCTTATTTGGACATAGATAGAGCTGAATTAAGAGTAATTCATAGGTTTTTAGCTAATTCGATTACACAAAGGGGTAAGAACAAGGAAAAAGTAAATGAACAGGATTTGTTTTACCATATGTGTATTCGAGACCCACAAAGCGCTGTAAGTATACCGTATTGTGTGGGTTATTATTTATCAGCTATGGTTCGGGGGATGAGACCGCATAGCATAATAGGAGGTGGTATTTTTATTACTTTGATTGCTGAATATCTCGGTGTGGATATAAGTCGGGGGGGATTATTAGTGGAAGAACCAGAACCCCGCGATACTATAGGTTTAAATGTATACCATGGTGCGAAAGTTTTGAAGAGGCGAAATAACGCCGCAGTACCATACCATGGTAGACATCCACAGGTTGAGAGAAACCAACAGCAAGGTAATGTAGGAGGGGGGATTGAGATGCAAGAAATGCAAAGGTTTATAGCTTCTCAGGAGTACGAAAATGCTAGACAGAGAGCATTTGAAGATTGGCAAGTTCATCAGAACCAAATCATAGCTCATTGCCAACATATAGGTAGAAACTATATTCCTACACCGAAACCCATCTTCCCTCCCTGATCTATAGAGATGCAGCCACCGTATCCTACGTATAACCCTGCCGAAGCATTCTATAGCACCTATGGTTATGATTGGAACCCCTATTGGTATCAATATCATCCCTAGTCTACTTATTTTTTTTTTATTTTGTAATTTGTAATGATTGATACGTTTAATACTTTTATTAATATTGTAATAGTTTTTATAATTGTCTAACTTTTATTCTTAGATTTTAATAATTTTTGAATGTGGGGTAATATACCAAACTTCAAAAATATGTATATATGTTTGCAGTTTATCTTATATACACAACAGGGTAAAACAACGCATTTTCAAAGACTGGCATTAAGTTCAGCAAAAGCAACTAATTTTGTCGACAAGATGCAAAATATATGTGAAATAACAACAAGACGGAATGAACAAATGATGTGCACCATTTATCATTCAGCAAACAAACGCCAATATATTTGGAAACTTTGTTAAAAATTTAATCATTTTCACACAAATCACCCTCAATAATTTAAATTGTTACTGATTTCTTGCAAATGAGGGCATTGCAAGATCTTAAGTGTGGGAAGGGGTTAAATTCTTTCGGATTTTAAAATTTTTATCTTAAACACTTGGTTACCATTAAAAATACTAGTAAAGCAGTAGTTGTATTAGAATCTAGTGCTCTCTGATAATAAAGAACAGCCCTAGTCTTATATACTGACTACCCAATTTTAGTAAAATTTTTCAAAATTTTCAATTAAATGAACCCAAAATCATGTTTATACATATTTATGAACGATAAAACTAGGTTTTAACACCGAAATTATTGTAACCTCGGAAAGGACATAAATTGAGAAACAAACCAAAATGTTAAAATTCATTTAAAATGGAATAGAGGACGATAAAAAGGAAAATAAAAGCCAAGTGTGGGAAAATTCTCCAAGTTATTCAAAACATATATCACATATTTCTGTAACAAATAACTGAAAATACTTTTGCTTTGGACTAAACTAAACTGTTTTACCCGATGAAAGAAAAGAAAAGATGGATCTACACGATGAATCAATTCCATCATTAAAAGGAAGTAAAGTCTTCCGAAAAAGACACGCGCTTCTTGATTTAGGTCATGAAGTTGTCGTCCAGACCAGCTGTAGGTTGACGAAAAATCTAGAAAAGTCATCACTAAAATCAGCAGGAAATCCACGGACCTCATCATTAAACAGGGTCGCCAAGTGGTCAGATTTATCCTAACCATGAGAAGGATTTATCTCGTACAATGGGGGGCACCATGAAAATTAGCTTGATAAGACTAATGAATCAGATCCCCAGAAAGGATAATCTCCTTAAAAGATCAAAAATTAGCTTTTAAGCCTGATATTACTCAATCCTTGAGATTGACCTTAAAGATTGAGAATTACAAACTCATGGAATTCAATGATATCTAAACTCGAGCTTGAACGAGAAAATATTTTGATCAAAATTACAAACCGATCTGTTTTCTGAAAACCCTATTTTCAATGCGTTCATTACCATTGAACGTAAAATCCTAGGAATTCACCTGGAATTCATTAGGTCACCTGAACTAAATCGGGTGTCAACCGTAAGAACGGTGGTTGCATAGCATGGTCAAAGACAGGACCTTGTGCCAGATCAAAAAAATCATAAGGGTGAGCTTTACTATTGCTCCTACCAAGGATAGTAATTGCGTCCGACACGTTATAGACCATAATTAAAAGCATGTCAGGGGACATTGCCTTAACAGTTGCTTGTTCAACGCTTTCCTTTACAACCGGACGGTAGTTTACCGAAAAGTAATATACGGGACAAGTAAACTGGACGTGTTGCTTTCCAAATACAAGGTTAGCAAGTGGGTGACACAAAACCATAAGTTTTGAGCTAAAATTTTCAAATCTGAAACCCACCAAACCCACAAAAATATTTTGCAAACACCGGTAAAGGGTTATCCCGGAAAACTTATCTAGGGTAAAAACTAGATTTAATTTTCAAAAGATCAAATGTTTTCATAAAGATCCAATTTCCTTAATGGATCTAAATTTTTATAGTCATGTGGGACTGTAAACCATATCGTTACTACCATTGTTCATACCACCGTATAGAAATCACTGATGTACAAAGTGTGAAGAATAAAGAAGTGATTCTAGTATTTCAAGACGATATTGCTTGAGGACAAGCAACGCTCAAGTGTGGGAATATTTGATAATGCTAAAAACGAACATATATTTCATAGCATTATTCCTCAAGAAAGACAAGCTTTTAGTTGCAATTGTTCTATTTAAAAGTGATATTCGTTTAAATAATAAAAGGTGAAGACAAAAGACAGATTCGACGAATTGAAGACGCAAACGACCAAAAAGCTCAAAAGTACAAAAGACAATCAAAGAGGTTCCAATTATTGATAAGAAACGTCTCGAAATTACAAGAGTACAAGATTCAAAACGCAAAGTACAAAATATAAAATTGTACGCAAGGACGTTCGAAAATCCGGAACCGGGACCAGAGTCAACTCTCAACGCTCGACGCAATGGACTAAAAATTACAAGTTAACTATGTATATAAATATAATATAATATATAATTAATTATATTAATTATATATATATTATATATATATTATAAACCGTCGGCAAGAAAGACTCCAAAAGGGACTGAGCTGTAATTTCAAACTCCGCGACTCGCGGAGTTTGAAGGCAAAAATGCCGCGAGTCGCGGAGCCCCAAAAGTCGAAAATCCCTATAAAAGCAAACGAATTCTGATCGCAAAAACCACAAAAAAATCCATCCATCTCTCTATCTATATCGTATATATTTATATTTTAATTTTAATTTTAATTTTAATCCTAATAATAAGGGTATGTTAGCGAATGTTATAAGGGTGTAAGTCGAAATTCTGTCCGTGTAACGCTACGCTATTTTTAATCATTGTAAGTTATGTTCAACCTTTTTATATTAATATATCGTAGCTAAGTTATTATTATGCTTATTTAATCCGAAGTAATCATGATGTTGGGCTAATTACCAAAATTGGATAATTGGGCTTTGTACCATAATTGGGGTTTGGACAAAAGAACGACACTTGTGGAAATTAGACTATGGGCTATTAATGGGTTTTATATTAACTAAACAATACCTTGTTAATTTAATATACAAACTTATAATTTGACGTATTTATATATAACCACATACGCTTGACTGGGTACGGTGGGCGGGATATCTATAAATATCAATAATTATTCATTTTACCAGATACAGAACTGGATTAATAGTTAATAAACTTGTTGAAACAGGGGTGAATTACATTCAAGGGTAATTGGTGTAATTGTTAACAAAGTAGTAAAACCTTGGTTTACACGCAGTCGATAACCTGGTGTATTCATTAAACAAAGTATTAAAACTTTGTTACAATTCGAATCCCCAATTAGTTGGAATATTTGACTTCGGGAATAAGAATAATTTGACGAAGGCTTTCGCTCTTTATATTTATGACTGATGGACTATTATGGACAAATCCGTATGGACATATTAAATAATCCAGGACAAAGGACAATTAATCCATGGGCATAAAACTAAAATCAACACGTCAAACATCATGATTACGGAAGTTTAAATAAGCATAATTCTTTTATTTCATATTTAATTTCCTTTATTTTATCTTTAATTGCACTTCTAATTATCGCATTTTTATTGTTATTGTATTTAATTGCACTTTTAGTTATCGTACTTTTTAATTATCGCAAGTTTATTTTATCGCACTTTTATTATTCGCAATTTTATTATCGTTATTTACTTTATGCTTTAATTTAAGTCTTGTATTTATTTTTAATATTTTACATTTGGTTTTAATTGCGACTAAAGTTTTAAAATCGACAAACCGGTCATTAAACGGTAAAAACCCCCTTTATAATAATAATATTACTTATATATATATATATTTGTATTTTTATAAAAGTAAACTAATATAGCGTTAAGCTTTGTTTAAAAAGATTCCCTGTGGAACGAACCGAACTTACTAAAAACTACACTACTGTACGATTAGGTACACTGCCTATAAGTGTTGTAGCAAGGTTTAAGTATATCCATTCTATAAATAAATAAATATCTTGTGTAAAATTGTATCGTATTTAATAGTATTTTCCTGCTAAAATTAATAGTATTTTATACCACTCTGCTAAACCATCAGTATGAGTATTACCTTGAATTAGAAAGATATCTTACTGTAAATAAGAAAGATTTCTTGAGATTGGATGATCACTTGAAATGGATTTGCAAGATTGAAAGTAAGCTAGCAAACTTGGAAGTGTTGTTGGTGTGTTCTTGAGTAGTTGTTTTGTATGTTGATCTAGGTTACCTAGATTGAGCTAAATTATGAAGGAAATGATGAAGAACACTTAGAACACTAATAGAGTAATTGAGAGAGAGTAATTTGATGCATAAAAATGGAAATCAAATTGAGTTTGTGGTAGGTGTAAGGTGGCGTGAATATGGAGTCAAATATAGGCTCCATTACTTTGTTGTTTTGTTAGATATCTCATGATAGTTGCCAAATAATGGTTCCCACATATGTTAGGTGACTCACAAGGGCTACTAAGAGCTGATCATTGGAGTGTATATACCAATAGTAAATACATTTAGAAGCTGGGTATTGTACGAGTACGAATACAGGTGCATACGAGTAGAATTGTTAATGAAAATGAACGAGGATGTAATTGTAAGCATTTTTGTTAAGTAGAAGTACTTTGATAAGTGTCTTGAAGTCTTTCAAAAGTGTATAAATACATATTAAAACACTACATCTGTATACATTTTAACTGAGTCGTTAAGTCATCGTTAGTCGTTACATGTAAGTGTTGTTTTGAAACCTTTAAGTTAACGATCTTGTTAAATGTTGTTAACCCATTGTTTATTATATCTAAAGAGATGTTAAATTATTACATTATCATGACATTATGATGTATTAATATATCTTAATATGATATATATACATTTAAATGTCGTTACAACGATAATCGTTACATATATGTCTCGTTTCGAAATCCTTAAGTTATTAGTCTTGTTTTTACATATGTAGTTCATTGTTAATATACTTAATGATATGTTTACTTATCATAATATCATGTTAACTATATATATATATATATATCCATATATATGACATCATATAGTTTTTACAAGTTTTAACGTTCGTGAATCACCGGTCAACTTGGGTGGTCAATTGTCTATATGAAACCTATTTCAATTAATCAAGTCTTAACAAGTTTGATTGCTTAACATGTTGGAAACACTTAATCATGTAAATATCAATTTCATTTAATATATATAAACATGGAAAAGTTTGGGGTCACTACACCTATAACAAATATGTACATATATATCAAAGTATGATTTAAATATATTCACAATATTTTTTATTACGTTTTTATGATTTAAGTTTGTTAAGTTAGCAGTCCTCGTTAGTAACCTACAACTAGTTGTCCACAGTTAGATGTACTGAAATAAATCAATATATATTATCTCGAATCAATCCACGACCCAGTGTATACAAGTCTCAGGCTAGATCACAACTCAAAGTATATATATTATTTTGGAATCAATCTCAACCCTGTATAGCTAACTCAAACATTACTGCATATAGAGTGTCTATGGTTGTTCCGAAATATATATGTAACAACCCCAAATCAACCCACGACTAAACCGCGTGAAATGCAAAATAAAATAAAAATTTAACAGTTCAACAACTGGCACGGCGCGCCAGGAAGGCCGCGCGGCGCGCCGAAGTGGTCTGTCCCAAAAGTCCTTAAATGCGAAAAAGATCGACTAGTTCCCGACATTTTTAGGCGAAACGCTTTTAACCACACATTCAAATATGTAAAACTAACACGATTCAAACATAAAAATGATGTTTTACAAGTGGGGCCCACACGACCCAAAATACAAGTTTAATACAATTTCAGAGTTTTGACCACCAAAAAGTTTAAGTACCAAACTACACTAGGAGCATGGCGTTTGGAATTAAACTACCCACGTCTCAGTCAAACTCCCAAAAGTCAACAAATCCAAAAGCGTCCCCTACAATAAAGCGGGATCTCTAGTCCAAGGTAATGCCCTTACCCTTATCCACCATCGAACCTATAAAAAGGGTAAACAACGAGAGGGTAAGCAACGCTTAGTGAATGCAATAATTATACATATACATATATAATATACCTACTTGCACCCACTTACATACACCGTAATAACGCTAGTATAAACAATTAGCATACCGAACTCCAAGTAAGCTATACGCTACCCAATACCGCAACTAGCAATGTCAATATCATAAGCTCCAATAATATAATACGATATCTCACAACATATATATAACAACTATATGGTTAACCATAAACGCGTCATGGTGCTACCGGCTCCGTGGTTCACACCGTACGAAATGCTATGACGCTACCGGCTCCGTGGTTCACTTCACTACGCATTTGAGTCATACTCTTTTATAGTGCTACCGGCTCCGTGGTTTACACTTTGGTGCTACCGACTCCGTGGTTCACACCTCATTTTATAGTGCTACCGGCTCTGTGGTTCACACTCCGATGCTACCGGCTCCATGGTTCACATCTCAAACATGCACTATGATGCTACCGGCACCGTGGTTCACATCATAGCATGATCACACACACCCTATGGCATTCCCGGCTCCGTAGGTCACACCATAGCTTACAAATAAATATACCATATACATACATGTATAATTATTCCACTCACCTCCAAGTCTTGTGAAAGGACACCCGAGCTTGCAAGACCTCAAAATAATGTACCTATCATGTTATACATATTATCAATCGCATAACTTAAGTTGGTCAAACAATTCTTTCACCATTCTAAAGCCATTTTGACCCAAGGTGCAATTTCAACCCATTTTGCACCCTTAACCCTAATTTGGGTCAACACACACCAAAACCCTAATCATTCGTCAAGATGGGTTTGAAACACATTTAGGTCACAAGGCTAACTTGTTTTCATACTTGCTAGGCCACTTAGGTCACTAAAGACTCATTTGACCCATTTTAAGGTCAACACACCCATTTGGGTCATCCACACCCAATAACACCCATTTACATATTATTAAAGTGTTCTAGCAACTAACTAACCAAATTTTAGACTCAAAAGTCCAATTAACACATTCAAACCCTAGGTTAGTCATTAATGAGCCTTCATAACCCATTTTCGCCCAAAATCCTCAAAATACTAACAAAATGGGTCTTTGGTTCATCACTAGCCCAAACCCTAACCCTTAAAGTAATTAAAGTAAGAAATTGGGTTTTATAACTTACCAACACAATCACCACGTAGCTATCGACTAGATGAACGTCTTTAAAACTTGCACCAAGACCCGATTCAACCTCTTTCACCCTTTAATGGAGCTCTCTCTCTCTCTCAAGGATTTCACTCTCTCACTAAAATTCAATTGGAGGAGATAAGGTTGTTGTGGGAGTAGTAAATGAGCTCCCCAAAACTGATCTAGGGTATTAAATTCGGCCCCAAAGTGAATTTACACAATTGCCCTCAAAATATCTATTTTAAAAGAAGTAAGGAATCTGTCGCAGACAGATGGGGTGGTGCGCCACCAGGCCGCGCGGCGCGCGACACCTTCAGTTCAGCTTCTTTCTTACTTTTAAATATATACAACCAAAACCCCATTTCAAGTATCGTACATTACACTTATATACACTACAAATACTCGGGTCTTACAACTCTCCCCCACTTATTCGGATTCGGTCCTCGCAATCCAAGCCGCATGACACGAGGGAAGATAAACCAACACGAACTCTTCGGGTTCCCAAGTGAACTCGGAACCTTTACTTCACCGCCATTGAACCTTGAAAGTTCTCACCTCTTTATTCCTCAACATTTTCACCTTCTCGTCAAGGATAGCAATCGGTTCCTTGACATACTCTAACTTGTTGTTTAGCTCGATTCCATCTAATGGCATCCATGAAGAATCATCCGCAAGACACTTACGGAGGTGGGAAACATGAAATGTATTATGGATCCCCGCAAGCTCTTCGGGTAATTCCAATCGATATGCAACTTCACCAACACGAGCTAAAACCTTGAATGGCCCAATAAACCGAGGAGCTAAATTTCCCCGTTTTCGAAATCGAATAATACCTTTCCAAGGCGAAACCTTAAGCATCACCATGTCACCTTCTTGAAATTCGATCGTTCGTCTACGTTTGTAGGCATACGGCTTTTGTCTATCTTGAGCCTTCTTCAAATGTTCCCGAATAATATCAATCTTGTTATTCGTCTCCAAAACCAAATCGGTACTCCCGATTTCCCTTTGACCCACTTCTCCCCAACAAATGGGAGTTCGACACCTTCGCCCATATAGCATCTCATAAGGTGGCATCCCGATACTAGTGTGATAACTATTATTGTACGAGAATTCCACCAAGGGCAAATGCTCATCCCAACTACCACCGAAATCAATAATGCACGCCCGTAACATATCTTCCAAAGTTTGATTCGTACGTTCTGTTTGACCGTCCGTTTAAGGATGATACACCGTGCTCAGCTTTAATTGCGTACCCATATCTTCATGAAATTTTTCCCAAAACCGGTATGTAAAACGGGTATCTCGATCCTAAATAATAGATATAGGAACCCCATGTCGCGAGACCACTTCCTTGATAAACAACTTAGCCAAGGCCTCCGACGATATCGCTTCTTTAATGGGAAGAAACAAAGCACTTTTCGTCAAACGATCAACTATCACCCAAATCGTATCAAATTGGGTTCTCGCTGTCTTTGGTAACTTTGTAATGAAATCCATGTTAATGTGCTCCCATTTCCATTTCGGGATTTCTAACGGTTGCAACTTACCATACGGCTTTTGGTGCTCGACCTTAACTTGCAAACAAGTAACACATTGTTCAACATATTTTACAACATCACGCTTCATGCCCGGCCACCAATAATCTTTCCTTAAATCAAGATACATTTTCATCGCGCCCGGGTGAATGAAATACTTTGACTTATGTGCTTCATCAAGTAGCACTTGTCGATAATCACCTATCTTAGGCACCCACACCCTTCCTTGAAAGGACAACAAACCACGCGAGCCCATAGTAATGAACTCCGATTGCCCCACAATTCGCTCATCATGCTTGTTGTGAACGTAAGCCTCAATTTGAATTACACCTAGCTTTTCAAGAAAATCGTTAGTAATAATCATACGTAACAATCCCAATCGTAACGTCGGGTGATGACTCTTTCAACTTAATGCATCCGCGACCACATTCGCCTTGCCCGGATGATAAAGTATTTCACAATCATAATCTTTTACCACATCCATCCACCTACGTTGACGATAATTCAAATCTCGTTGATTAAAGAGATGTTTCAAACTCTTATGATCCGAATAAATCGTACTCTTGACACCATACAAGTAATGGCGCCAAATTTTCAACGCATGTACCACCGCCGCCAACTCAAGATCATGAGTCGGATATCTCGTTTCATGTTCCTTTAACTGTTGAGAGGCATAAGCGATGACTTTACCTCTTTGCATAAGAACACACCCGAGCCCGTTTAGAGAAGCATCACAATAAACCGTCATATCTTCCACACCTTCCGGCAATACTAACACCGGGGCTTGGCACAACTTCTCTTTTAACAATTGAAAAGCAATTTCTTGCTCGTTTTCCCAATTAAATTTAGCATTCTTCCTCGTCAATTTCGTCAATGGAGAAGCAATCTTGGAAAAGTCTTGGATAAACCGATGATAATAACCGGCCAATCCGAGAAAACTTTGGATTTCCGTAGGCGTAGTCGGTCGTCCCCAACTCTTCACCGTCTCGATCTTCCCCGAATCCACTTGAACGCCGTCTTTGTTCACAATATGACCAAGGAATTGGACTTCCCTTAGCCAAAATTCACATTTGGAGAACTTTGCATACAACTTCTCCTTTCGTAACGTCTTCAATACTTCACGCAAATGACGTTCATGTTCGTTCATACTTTTCGAGTAGACTAGTATGTCGTCAATGAACACTATTACCGATTTGTCCAACATAGGTTGGCACACTCGGTTCATAAGATCCATGAATGCCGCTGGTGCATTCGTAAGACCAAAAGGCATCACCACAAATTAAAAATGCCCATAACATGTTCGAAAGGCCGTTTTCTCGATGTATTCCTCACGGACCCGCATTTGGTGATAGCCGGACCGTAGGTCAATTTTAGAGAAATACATTGCACCTTGGAGTTGGTCAAACAAATCGTCAATCCTAGGCAAAGGATAACGATTCTTGATCGTCACTTTGTTCAACTCCCGATAATCGATGCACATCCGCATACTACCATCCTTCTTCTTTACGAACAATACCGGAGCGCCCCACGGCGAAGCACTCGGTTGAATAAAACCATTTTCGAGTAACTCTTGGATTTGATTTAACAACTCTTGAATTTCCGTCGGTGCTAAATGATAAGGAGTTTTAGCAATGGGGGTAGCCCCCGGAACCAACTCAATGCGAAATTCAACTTGTCTTTCCGCCGGAACACCGGGTAACTCATCCGGAAAAACGTCTTCAAATTCATTAACCACCGAAATTTCACGAATGGGTGGTGGATCATTACGAGTATCGACAACATGAGCAAGGAAAGCCATGCCACCGGTAACAACAAAGCGACGTGCCCGTGCAAAAGTGCATATCGGCACCGGTCTCCTTTGCTTCTCGCCATGAATAACCATCTCTCCCCCACTAGGGGTCTTCACACGAATAAACTTATCATGGCATGCAATATCGGCTCTATAACGATCGAGCCAATCCATACCAACAATGATATCAAAATCACCCAAGGTCATCGGAATAAGATCAATTTCAAAACTTTCGGCACCAAACACAACATTACAATTTTTACACACATCAACCACTAGCGCCGTATTGCCATTCGCTATTTCAACTTCTACCGGACGACTCAACTTTACTAGCGGTTTATTTAACTTAGGCACAAATCTTGGAGACACGAAAGACAAATTAGCACCACTATCAAAAAGTATCCGTGCCGGATTAGAGTTAACCATGAATGTACCTGAAACGACTTCATTAGATTGTTTGGCTTCTTCATTTGTCATCAAATAATTTCGACCTCTAGCCGTCCCCGCCGCCTTCTCTAACCGTTTAACATTATCCTTATTCAATTCGGGACATTCCATCCTCCTGTGCCCCTCCTTACCACAATTATAGCAAGTGAGTTTTGGTGTTGAGGTCGCACTTGTACAATCACGAGCCATGTGCCCATGTTGCCCACAATTATAGCATTTGGGCCCAAAACCCCCGGACGCACCCTTCTTCACACTACCAACGCTCTCGGAACCCTTCTTGCTCTTCTTATTGGAAAAGTTCGATTGACTCGAATTCTCGAACTTCCTCTTACCAAAAGTAAAACCACCCTTTCTTATCACAAGCGCTTCAAAACCTTTAGCCATATTAAACAACTCATCGAAGCTTTTCACCACGTTCACACTAATCTTTTCTTGATAACTATCATTCAAAGTTCGATAGAAATCTTCCTTCAACATCTTATCATTCCCGACATACTCCGGGCAAAATTGGGTCTTGGGACCCTTGCCTCAAGGAACGTAGCTCGTCCTTAAGCCTTGTAAGATCGGCCGAAGTTCGGTATTCATCGAAAAACTCCGCTTTGAATTCGTCCCAAGTGAAGTCCATACATTGCACTTCACCATAAAGATGGATTTTCGCGTCCCACCATAACATAGCATCGCCCCTTAACATGCTAGACCCGTACCTTGTCTTCTTATCGAGAGGACATTCGCAAGTACGGAACGCCCCCTCCATATCGGAGATCCAACGGGCACTTTTAAGAGGATCTCTTTCACCCTCAAAAGCGGGAGGTTGAGAATCCTTGAAGTTCTTATAGAAAAAGTCCCGTCTTCCCACATTATCATCATGAAGAACGGCCTTGACTTGCTCTTTGACTACATTGACTAATTGCTCGTCAATCGAGTCTAGAAACATCTTCTTAATCTCCTCAAGATATTCTGCCTTTTGACATTTAAAGATGGCCTCAACCTTGGCCGTGAACTCGGGGTCCTCACTCGTGCCCCCATTATCGGTGTCGTGTCCGTTTCTCATCTTCATTCTATAAAACGGAATAGGTTAAAAGGCGAAACACAAGGACATAACACGTATATGTACATATACACCACACTATCCCATCCTGCTCAACAATCGTCGTACATCGCTTGTTTGACACGATTTGCACCCGTAATAATGGTAGCTAGTCATTACTACGCGAGCACATCGCATTAACTTGCTAGTACAACATCTATCTCGCTTGATGATTGCAACACATAACACAAACAAACAGCGCATGATTAATTCACATAAACCTATGCACTAACCAATCCCGATCCAAACCAAAGTCCTACAAGTCCCGCATAACGCGCACACAAAAAGTCTAAGTCTAGGCGCCTATCTCAAGTCACCTAAATCCCTTAGACCATGCTCGGATACCACTTGTAACAACCCCAAACCAACCCACGACTAAACCGCGTGAAATGCAAAATAAAAAAAAAAATTAACTGTCCAGCAACTGGCGCGGCGCGCCAGGAAGGCCGCGCGGCGCACCGAAGTGGTCTGTCCCAAAAGTCCTTAAATGCGAAAAAGATCGACTAGTTCCCGACATTTTTAGGTGAAACGCTTTTAACCACACATTCAAATATGTAAAACTAACAAGATTCAAACATAAAAATGATGTTTTACAAGCGGGGCCCACACGACCCAAAATACAAGTTTAATACAATTTCAGAGTTTCGACCACCAAAAAGTTTAAGTACCAAACTACACTAGGAGCATGGGGTTTGGGATTAAACTACCCACGTCTCGTTTAAACTCCCAAAAGTCAATACATCCAAAAGCGTCCCCTACAATAAAGCGGGATCTCTAGTCCAAGGTAATGCCCTTACCCTTATCCACCATCGAACCTATAAAAAGGGTAAACAACGAGAGGTTAAGCAACGCTTAGTGAATGAAATAATTATACATATACATATATAATATACCTACTTGCACCCACTTACACACACCGTAATAACGCTAGTATAAACAATTAGCATACCGAACTCCAAGTAAGCTATACGCTACCCAATACCGCAACTAGCAATGTCAATATCATAAGCTCCAATAATATAATACGATATCTCACAACATATATATATATATATATATATATATATATATATATATATATATATATATATATAACAACTATATGGTTAACCATAAACACGTCATGGTGCTACCGGCTCCGTGGTTCACAACGTACGAAATGCTATGACGCTACCGGCTCCGTGGTTCACGTCACTACGCATTTGAGTCATACTCTTTTATAGTGCTACCGGCTCCGTGGTTCACACTTTGGTGGTACCAGCTCCGTGGTTCACACCTCATTTTATAGTGCTACCGGCTCCGTGGTTCACACTCCGATGCTACCGGCTACATGGTTCACATCTCAAACATGCACTATGATGCTACCGGCACCGTGGTTCACATCATAGCACGATCACACACACCCTATGGCATTCCCGGCTCCGTAGGTCACACCATAGCTTACAAATAAATATACCATATACATACATGTATAATTATTCCACTCACCTCCAAGTCTTGTGAAGGGACACCCGAGCTTGCAAGACCTCAAAATAACGTACCTATCATGTTATACATATTATCAATTGCATAACTCAAGTTGGTCAAACAATTCTTTCACCATTCTAAAGCCATTTTGACCCAAGGTGCAATTTCAACCCATTTTGCACCCTTAACCCTAATTTGGGTCAACACACACCAAAACCCTAATCATTCATCAAGATGGGTTTGAAACACATTTAGGTCACAAGGCTAACTTGTTTTCATACTTGCTAGGACACTTAGGTCACTAAAGACTCATTTGACCCATTTTAAGGTCAACACACCCATTTGGGTCATCCACACCCAATAACACCCATTTACATATTATTAAAGTGTTCTAGCAACTAACTAACCAAATTTAAGACTCAAAAGTCCAATTAACGCATTCAAACCCGAGGTTAGTCATTAATGAGCCTTCATAACCCATTTTCGCCCAAAATCCCCAAAATACTAACAAAATGGGTCTTTGGTTCATCACTAGCCCAAACCCTAACCCTTAAAGCAATTAAAGTAAGAAATTGGGTTTTATAACTTACCAACACAATCACCACGTAGCTATCGACTAGATGAACGTCTTTAAAACTTGCACCAAGACCCGATTACCTCTTTCACCCTTTAATGGAGCTCTCTCTCTCTCTCTCTCTCAAGGATTTCACTCTCTCACTAAAATTCAATTGGAGGAGATAAGGTTGTTGTGGGAGTAGTAAATGAGCTCCCCAAAACTGATCTAGGGTATTAAATTCGGCCCCAAAGTGAATTTACACAATTCCCCTCAAAATATCTATTTTAAAAGAAGTAAGGAATCTGTCGCAGACAGATGGCGCGGCGCACCACCAGGCCGCGCGGCGCGCGACACCTCCAGTTCAGCTTCTTTCTTGCTTTTAAATATATACAACCAAAACCCCATTTCAAGTATCGTACATTACACTTATATACACTACAAATACTCGGGTCTTACAATATATATATATATATAGATTGGTCGATATGATATGTCAAAACATTGTATACGAGTCTATGGTATCCCAAGATTACATAATATGTATAATACAATATAAATTAGTTAGGATATGTTTAGTCTATATTTGTTACAAAATTTTTGTAGCTAAAACTAGTAAATTTATCCAATTTTGTTTTACCCGTCATTTCTTCGTTTCAAATCTGTTTTGAGTGATTCAAGTTGCTATGGTTTCATAATGAACTGAAATTTATGAAACTAAACAGAAAAACTATAAGTTTATAGTCGGAAATATAGGTTACAAGTCATTTTTTAAAGAGGTAGTCATTTTCGTCGAAAGAACGACATCTTTATGACCATTTTGAAAAACATACTTCCACTTTGAGTTTAACCATGATTTTTGGATATAGTTTTATGTTCATAAGAAAAATCATTTTCCTAGAAGAACAACTTTTAAATCAAAGTTTATCATAGTCTTTAGTTATCAAACCCAAAACAGCCCGCGGTGTTACTACAACGGCGTATGTCCGGTTTTACGGTGTTTTTCGTGTTTTCAGGTTTTAAATCATTAAGTTAGAATATCATATAGATATAGAACATGTGTTTAGTTGATTTTAAAAGTCAAGTTAGAAGGATTAACTTTATTTGCGAACAAGTTTAGAATTAACTAAACTATGTTCTAGTACATTTTTAAATCTTCGAATAAGATAGTTTTATATATATGAATCGAATGATGTTATGAACATAATTACTACCTCAAGTTTAGTAGGTAAACCTACTGGAAGTGACAAAAATGATCTAGCTTCAAAGGATTCTTGGATGGCTTGAAAGTTCTTGAAGTAGAATCATGACACGAAAACAAGTTCAAGTAAGATTATCACTCGAAATAAGATCGTTATAGTTATAGAAATTGAACCAAAGTTTGAATATGAGTATTACCTTGAATTATAAAGATATCTTACTGTAAATAAGAAAGATTTCTTGAGATTAGATGATGTGACGATCGCTCCAAATCCATATGGACGAACACGTCATTCATCGATTTCATTGCGAGGTATTTGACCTCTATATGATACGTTTTGTAAACATTGCATTCTTTTGAAAAGGCACACCATAAATTAATATTTAAATCAAAGGTTTTCGACATCTGATGATTTCTACATATAGACAATCACCGTAAATAATAATTTACAATAGTACTTCCGTTGACAATGCAGTCAAAATAAGATACATGGTGATGATTTGGTGAATGCGACGTTTCCTTGAAAAATATGCCATGTACGACTCCATGCACATAGCTTGTCTAACATATAAGCAAACAGCAGAAGACTTCTAGGAAACCTGAGAATAAACATGCTAACAAGTGTTAACACAAAGGTTGGTGAGTTCATAGTTTTAGTGTTTCGCATAATCTGTATATAAAAGTGGACCACAAGATTTCAGTTGTTTCATCCAGAAACGTTTATCAAAATATTCTACGAAATTGAGCACCCTGGTTACTAAACTTAACGTATATATAATTTGTACCATTTGTATAATCATCTTAATAATACACGCAAACCAACGTGTACGCTTCTCAAATAGCATACGTCCGTTAAAAGGCTAGTGCTCTAGCTCGGACTGGGATATCAAGCCCTATGGATGCATATACTACTACTCACGTCCACCAGTTCTTATAACTGGCAGTTACTAGTTACCAAAGCTAAGGGATTTTCGTTTCAAACTCAGTGTAGAATTTAGTATGTACTTGTATCCATTGCGTTTAAAATAAAGTGCATGTATTCTCAGCCCAAAAATATATATTGCAAAAGCATTTAAAAAGGGAGCAAATGAAACTCACCTTAGCAGCATATAAAGTTGTTCACCAAAATGTGACCGAAACTCGGATTACCAATTAATCGTAGATCTCAACCTAGAGAACATATGTTGGTCAATAAATGTCTATTAAGCTAGGTCAGGTCATAGTGTATCACAATCCTAATGCTTGAGATCGACATATAATAGTTATCCAAAGTCATTTCAAAAAGTCAATTTTGACAATAGTTCAACAAAACGAGACGTGCCTTATATAAGGATTCATTTACTCGGTTGGTAATATTTAAAAGTTCACTTTATCAGTCTCGTAAACATGTTGTTTAAATCTTAATTGCAGATTCAAAAGCAATTTCAATTAACGTCAATCATAATTCAGTTGATCATATCTTTTAATCCGTTCATCGAAACTATTCGATATCTAAATGAAAAGTTATTGATTTTTCGCCAGCTTTCCAAAAACATGTATATCATATACCTTTTACCAGTAATATATGTATTTAATTCGTGATTCATTATAACTGTTTAATGATGAAATTTAGCATACAAGCATATATAAATATATATACTCGAGCACTAGACATGGATACACAATTAATATATAAAAGATAAGATATGAATGCTTACGTATCAATATTGTGATTTAATATTGCAGGAAAGTACGTAGACGCAACGAAGATGATAAACACTAGGTTTGACTTGCGAACAGTACCCATGAACATTACCCATAACCTCCATAGCTATAACCCATAATTTTCGTAGCTTTATCCCGTATGAAAACCCATTTTGAAAGTGACACGCTCATGACCTCGTCGTAGTATTTTATGTATAATACTAATTATAACGATATTTAAAAATACTAATAATAATAATAAGATTAATAATAATAATATTAATCTTAATAATAATAATAATAATTATTATTATTATTATAATAATAATTAAATAACATAAATACGGAGTAATATATGATCAGAAGAGGAAATGTGCCACAAATGCACTAAAATGTCGAAATTTATAGACTTTGGCTGTCCCCCTTAGCCATGCGATCGCATGGAAGTTGTGAGGGGAAACCATGCGATCGCATGGTCCCTTTTTACAGGTCACATTCGTTTGTTTTTATCTTCGTCGACATATTTAAATATATTATATATAATATATATAATTTAAATTAATTAATTATATATTATATTATATTCTCGTGTATAGGTGACTTGTAATTTTTATTCCGATAAGTCGTACGTCGTCACTCGACTTATGTCCCGATTTCGGTTTTTCGAGTGTCCCTTCGTACGCTGAGAAAACTTGTAATTTACATTTTGGGACATGTACCTTAGTCAAAATATAGCCTTAAATTATCCCTAAATTATATCACTTGAAATATAACTAATACATTTGAGTGTTTTGGTCATTTACTTCTATAAATCATCATCTCGCTATTTGTTAAAATACATTTTAAAATAGTGTTTTACTGTAGCAAAGTTTTTTTACTGTAGCAAATAGCGATTTTCGAAAACACTGTAGCTTTTCGGGTACTATAGTAATTCGAAAATACTGTAGCAAATTAGTGTTTTACTGGTTCATCTTAAACGTTTTAGTTAACTTATCTAAATATCAATCAGATAATCAAACCAATAAGGTTAATGCTGAAATGTCCCGTTCTTATTGATTAAAAACGTTCCATATTAATTGATTTCGTTGCGAGGTTTTGACCTCTATATGAGACGTTTTTCAAAGACTGCATTCATTTTTAAAACAAACCATAACCTTTATTTCATAGATAAAGGTTTTAAAAAGCTTTACATAGATTATCAAATAATGATAATCTAAAATATCCTGTTTACACACGACCATTACATAATGGTTTACAATACAAATATGTTACAACAAAATAAGTTTCTTGAATGCAGTTTTTACACAATATTATACAAGCATGGACTCCAAATCTCGTCCTTATTTAAGTATACGACAGCGGAAGCTCTTAATAATCACCTGAGAATACACATGCTTAAAACGTCAACAAAAATGTTGGTGAGTTATAGGTTTAACCTATATATATCAAATCATAATAATAGACCACAAGATTTCATATTTCAATACACATCCCATACATAGAGATAAAAATCATTCATATGGTGAACACCTGGTAACCGACATTAACAAGATGCATATATAAGAATATCCCCATCATTCCGGGACACCCTTCGGATATGATATAAATTTCGAAGTACTAAAGCATCCGGTACTTTGGATGGGGTTTGTTAGGCCCAATAGATCTATCTTTAGGATTCGCGTCAATTAGGGTGTCTGTTCCCTAATTCTTAGATTACCAGACTTAATAAAAAGGGGCATATTCGATTTCGATAATTCAACCATAGAATGTAGTTTCACGTACTTGTGTCTATTTTGTAAATCATTTATAAAACCTGCATGTATTCTCATCCCAAAAATATTAGATTTTAAAAGTGGGACTATAACTCACTTTCACAGATTTTTACTTCGTCGGGAAGTAAGACTTGGCCACTGGTTGATTCACGAACCTATAACAATATATACATGTATATCAAAGTATGTTCAAAATATATTTACAACACTTTTAATATATTTTGATGTTTTAAGTTTATTAAGTCAGCTGTCCTCGTTAGTAACCTACAACTAGTTGTCCACAGTTAGATGTACAGAAATAAATCGATAAATATTATCTTGAATCAATCCACGACCCAGTGTATACGTATCTCAGTATTGATCACAACTCAAACTATATATATTTTGGAATCAACCTCAACCCTGTATAGCTAACTCCAACATTCACATATAGAGTGTCTATGGTTGTTCCGAAATATATATAGATGTGTCGACATGATAGGTCGAAACATTGTATACGTGTCTATGGTATCTCAAGATTACATAATATACAATACAAGTTGATTAAGTTATGGTTGGAATAGATTTGTTACCAATTTTCACGTAGCTAAAATGAGAAAAATTATCCAATCTTGTTTTACCCATAACTTCTTCATTTTAAATCCGTTTTGAGTGAATCAAATTGCTATGGTTTCATATTGAACTCTATTTTATGAATCTAAACAGAAAAAGTATAGGTTTATAGTCGGAAAAATAAGTTACAAGTCGTTTTTGTAAAGGTAGTCATTTCAGTCGAAAGAACGACGTCTAGATGACCATTTTAGAAAACATACTTCCACTTTGAGTTTAACCATAATTTTTGGATATAGTTTCATGTTCATAATAAAAATCATTTTCCCAGAATAACAACTTTTAAATCAAAGTTTATCATAGTTTTTAATTAACTAACCCAAAACAGCCCGCGGTGTTACTACGACGGCGTAAATCCGGTTTTACGGTGTTTTTCGTGTTTCCAGGTTTTAAATCATTAAGTTAGCATATCATATAGATATAGAACATGTGTTTAGTTGATTTTAAAAGTCAAGTTAGAAGGATTAACTTTTGTTTGCTAACAAGTTTAGAATTAACTAAACTATGTTCTAGTGATTACAAGTTTAAACCTTCGAATAAGATAGCTTTATATGTATGAATTGAATGATGTTATGAACATCATTACTACCTTAAGTTCCTTGGATAAACCTACTGGAAAAGAGAAAATTGGATCTAGCTTCAATGGATCCTTGGATGGCTCGAAGTTCTTGAAGCAGAATCATGACACGAAAACAAGTTCAAGTAAGATCATCACTTGAAATAAGATTGTTATAGTTATAGAAATTGAACCAAAGTTTGAATATGATTATTACCTTGTATTAGAATGATAACCTACTGTAAGAAACAAAGATTTCTTGAGGTTGGATGATCACCTTACAAGATTGGAAGTGAGCTAGCAAACTTGAAAGTATTCTTGATTTTATGAAACTAGAACTTTTGGAATTTATGAAGAACACTTAGAACTTGAAGATAGAACTTGAGAGAGATCAATTAGATGAAGAAAATTGAAGAATGAAAGTGTTTGTAGGTGTTTTTGGTCGTTGGTGTATGGATTAGATATAAAGGATATGTAATTTTGTTTTCATGTAAATAAGTCATGAATGATTACTCATATTTTTGTAATTTTATGAGATATTTCATGCTAGTTGCCAAATGATGGTTCCCACATGTGTTAGGTGACTCAAATGGGCTGCTAATAGCTGATAATTGGAGTGTATATACCAATAGTACATACATCTAAAAGCTGTGTATTGTACGAGTACGAATACGGGTGCATACGAGTAGAATTGTTGATGAAACTGAACGAGGATGTAATTGTAAGAATTTTTGTTAAGTAGAAGTATTTTGATAAGTGTATTGAAGTCTTTCAAAAGTGTATAAATACATATTAAAACACTACATGTATATACATTTTAACCGAGTCGTTAAGTCATCGTTAGTCGTTACATGTAAGTGTTGTTTTGAAACCTTTAGGTTAACGATCTTGTTAAATGTTGTTAACCCAATGTTTATAATATGAAATGAGATTTTAAATTATTATATTATCATGATATTATCATGTATGAATATCTCTTAATATGATATATATACATTAAATGTCTTTACAACGATAATCGTTACATATATGTCTCGTTTAAAAATCATTAAGTTAGTAGTCTTGTTTTTACATATGTAGTTCATTGTTAATATACTTAATGATATGTTTACTTATCATAGTATCATGTTAACTATATATATATATATCCATATATATTTCATCATATAGTTTTTACAAGTTTTAACGTTCGTGAATCACCGGTCAACTTGGGTGGTCAATTGTCTATATGAAACATATTTCAATTAATCAAGTCTTAACAAGTTTGATTGCTTAACATGTTGGAAACATTTAATCATGTAAATATCAATCTCAATTAATATATATAAACATGGAAAAGTTCGGGTCACTACAGTACCTAACCGTTAAATAAATTTCGTCCCGAAATTTTAAGCTGTTGAAGGTGTTGACGAATCTTCTGGAAATAGATGCGGGTATTTCTTCTTCATCTGATCTTCACGCTCCCAGGTGAACTCGGGTCCTCTACGAGCATTCCATCAAACCTTAACAATTGGTATCTTGTTTTGCTTAAGTCTTTTAACCTCACGATCCATTATTTCGACGGGTTCTTCGATGAATTGAAGTTTTTCGTTGATTTGGATTTTATCTAACGGAATAGTGAGATCTTCTTTAGCAAAACATTTCTTCAAATTCGAGACGTGGAAAGTGTTATCTACAGCCGCGAGTTGTTGAGGTAACTCTAGTCGGTAAGCTACTGGTCCGACACGATCAATAATCTTGAATGGTCCAATATACCTTGGATTTAATTTCCCTCATTTACCAAATCGAACAACACCTTTCCAAGGTGCAACTTTAAGCATGACCATCTCTCCAATTTCAAATTCTATATCTTTTCTTTTAATGTCAGCGTAGCTCTTTTGTCGACTTTGGGCGGTTTTTAACCGTTGTTGAATTTGGATGATCTTCTCGGTAGTTTCTTGTATAATCTCCGGACCCGTAATCTGTCTATCCCCCACTTCATTCCAACAAATCGGAGACCTGCACTTTCTACCATAAAGTGCTTCAAACGGCGCCATCTCAATGCTTGAATGGTAGCTGTTGTTGTAGGAAAATTCTGCTAACGGTAGATGTCGATCCCAACTGTTTTCGAAATCAATAACACATGCTCGTAGCATGTCTTCAAGCGTTTGTATCGTCCTTTCGCTCTGTCCATCAGTTTGTGGATGATAGGCAGTACTCATGTCTAGACGAGTTCCTAATGCTTGCTGTAATGTCTGCCAGAATCTTGAAATAAATCTGCCATCCCTATCAGAGATAATAGAGATTGGTATTCCATGTCCGGAGACGACTTCCTTCAAATACAGTCGTGCTATCTTCTCCATCTTGTCATCTTCTCTTATTGGCAGGAAGTGTGCTGATTTGGTGAGACGATCAACTATTACCCAAATAGTATCAAAACCACTTGCAGTCCTTGGCAATTTTGTGATGAAATCCATGGTAATGTTTTCCCATTTCCATTCCGGGATTTCGGGTTGTTGAAGTAGACCTGATGGTTTCTGATGCTCAGCTTTGACCTTAGAACACGTCAAACATTCTCCTACGTATTTAGCAACATCGGCTTTCATACCCGGCCACCAAAAATGTTTCTTGAGATCCTTGTACATCTTCCCCGTTCCAGGATGTATTGAGTATCTGGTTTTATGAGCTTCTCTAAGTACCATTTCTCTCATATCTCTAAATTTTGGTACCCAAATCCTTTCAGCCCTATACCGGGTTCCGTCTTCCCGAATATTAAGATGCTTCTCCGATCCTTTGGGTATTTCATCCTTTAAATTTCCCTCTTTTAAAACTCCTTGTTGCGCCTCCTTTATTTGAGTAGTAATGTTATTATGAATCATTATATTCATAGATTTTACTCGAATGGGTTCTCTGTCCTTCCTGCTCAAGGCATCGGCTACCACATTTGCCTTCCCCTGGTGGTAACGAATCTCAAAGTCGTAATCATTCAATAATTCAATCCACCTACGCTGCCTCATATTCAGTTGTTTCTGATTAAATATGTGTTGAAGACTTTTGTGGTCGGTATATATAATACTTTTGACCCCATATAAGTAGTGCCTCCAAGTCTTTAATGCAAAAACAACCGCGCCTAATTCCAAATCATGCGTCGTATAATTTTGTTCGTGAATCTTCAATTGTCTAGACGCATAAGCAATCACCTTCGTTCGTTGCATTAATACACAACCGAGACCTTGCTTTGATGCATCACAATAAATCACAAAATCATCATTCCCTTCAGGCAATGACAATATAGGTGCCGTAGTTAGCTTTTTCTTCAATAACTGAAATGCTTTCTCTTGTTCATCATTCCATTCAAATTTCTTCCCTTTATGCGTTAATGCAGTCAAGGGTTTTGCTATTCTGGAAAAGTCTTGGATGAACCTTCTGTAGTAACCAGCTAGTCCTAAAAACTGGCGTATGTGTTTTGGAGTTTTCGGGGTTTCCCACTTTTCAACAGTTTCTATCTTTGCCGGATCCACCTTAATACCTTCTTTGTTCACTATGTGACCGAGGAATTGAACTTCTTCCAACCAAAATGCACACTTTGAAAACTTAGCGTACAATTCTTCCTTCCTCAATACTTCTAACACCTTTCTCAAATGTTCACCGTGTTCTTGGTCATTCTTTGAGTAAATAAGTATGTCATCAATGAAAACAATGACAAACTTGTCAAGGTATGGTCCACACACTCGGTTCATAAGGTCCATGAACACAGCTGGTGCATTAGTTAAACCAAACGGCATGACCATAAACTAGTAATGACCGTAACGTGTTCTGAAAGCAGTCTTTGGAATATCATCTTCTTTCACCCGCATTTGATGATACCCGGAACGTAAGTCAATCTTTGAATAAACAGAAGAGCCTTGTAGTTTATCAAATAAGTCATCGATTCTCGGTAGTGGGTAGCGGTTCTTGATGGTAAGTTTGTTCAACTCTCGGTAGTCGATACACAACCTGAATGTACCATCTTTCTTCTTGACAAACAAAACAGGAGCTCCCCACGGTGATGTGCTTGGTCGAATGAAACCACGCTCTAAAAGTTCTTGTAATTGGCTTTGTAGTTCTTTCATCTCGCTGGGTGCGAGTCTGTAAGGAGCACGAGCTATTGGTGCAGCTCCTGGTACAAGATCTATTTGAAATTCAACGGATCGATGTGGGGGTAATCCCGGTAATTCTTTCGGAAATACATCAGGAAATTCTTTTGCGACGGGAACATCATTGATGCTCTTTTCTTCAGTTTGTACTTTCTCAACGTGTTCTAGAACAGCATAGCAACCTTTTCTTATTAGTTTTTGTGCCTTCAAATTACTAATAAGATGTAGCTTCGTGTTGCCCTTTTCTCCGTACACCATTAAAGGTTTTCCTTTTTTTCGTATAATGCGAATTGCATTTTTGTAACAAACGATCTCCGCTTTCACTTCTTTCAACCAGTCCATACCGATTATCACATCAAAACTCCCTAACTCTACTGGTATCAAATCAATCTTAAATGTTTCGCTAACCAGTTTAATTTCTCGATTCCGACATATATTATCTGCTGAAATTAATTTACCATTTGCTAATTCGAGTAAAAATTTACTATCCAAAGGTGTCAATGGACAACTTAATTTAGCACAAAAATCTCTACTCATATAGCTTCTATCCGCACCCGAATCAAATAAAACGTAACAGATTTATTGTCAATAAGAAACGTACCCGTAACAAGCTCCGGGTCTTCCTGTGCCTCTGCCGCATTAATATTGAAAACTCTTCCACGGCCTTGTCCATTCATGTTCTCCTGGTTCGGGCAATTTCTAATAATGTGGCCCGGTTTTCCACATTTATAACAAACTACATTGGCATAACTTGCTCCGACACTACTTGCTCCGCCATTACTCGTTCCGACACCATTTGTTCCTTTCGTTCTATTAACCCCTGGTCCGTAGACCTCACACTTCGCCGCGCTATGACCATTTCTTTTACACTTGTTGCAAAATTTGGTGCAGAACCCCGAGTGATTCTTTTCACACCTTTGGCATAGCTGCTTCTGATTGTTGTTGTTGTGGTTATTATTGTTGTTGGGATGATTGTTGTAGTTGTTGTTGTTGTTGTTGGGCCGTTTGTTGTAGTTGCGATTGATGTTGCGATTGTTGGGATAATTGTTGCGATTATTGTTGTAATTGCTGTTGTTGTTGTATTGGTGATTCTTATCACCGTTTTCCTCCCACTTTCTTTTGACTTGCTTCACATTGGCCTCTTCAGCAGTCTGTTCTTTAATTCTTTCTTCAATCTGGTTCACGAGTTTGTGAGCCATTCTACATGCCTGTTGTATGGAGGCGGGCTCGTGTGAACTTATATCTTCTTGGATTCTTTCTGGTAATCCTTTCACAAACGCGTCGATCTTCTCTTCCTCATCTTCGAATGCTCCCGGACACAATAGGCACAATTCTGTGAATCGTCTTTCGTACGTGGTAATATCAAATCCTTGGGTTCGTAACCCTCTAAGTTCTGTCTTGAGCTTATTGACCTCGGTTCTGGGACGGTACTTCTCGTTCATCAAGTGCTTGAATGCTGACCACGGTAGTGCGTACGCATCGCCTTGTCCCACTTGCTCTAGATAGGTATTCCACCATGTTAACGCAGAACCTGTGAAGGTATGCGTAGCGTACTTTACTTTGTCGTCTTCAGTACACTTACTTATGGCAAACACCGATTCGACCTTCTCGGTCCACCGTTTCAATCCGATCGGTCCTTCAGTTCCATCAAATTCCAAAGTTTTGCAGGCAGTGAATTCTTTGTAGGTGCATCCTACACGATTTCCTGTACTGCTAGATCCAAGGTTATTGTTGGTATGTAGCGCAGCCTGTACTGCAGCTATGTTTGAAGCTAGAAAAGTACGGAATTCCTCTTCATTCATATTCACGGTGTGTCGAGTAGTCGGTGCCATTTCCTTCAAAATAGTTAAATGGAACAAGTTAATCATACAGAATATTAAGAGTAGTTAATAGTATTTCGTAGCATAATATGAACTCATTTATAAAAGCTTTTTCTTCATATTAGCGTTTTATAAGTTTAAATTCGGGTAGTACCTACCCGTTAAGTTCATACTTAGTAGCTAATATACAATTCAACTACTACAATTCTATATGAAAAACTGATTATAATAATATTTCGCGTTCAAACTTTTACACAATATTTTACAAACTTACAATACCGCTTATTTTACATATAGCATGAAATATAGCACACAATAAATTTGATACAAGATGGTTGTGAAGATAATTCTAGCTAGTACAAAAGTCGTTCAGCAAAGGCAATAAAGACACGTAATTCATATGTCCAGAAACAAGTCATGCATTCTGGTTTTACTAGGATTACTTCCCATCCTTGGTCTTGTGGAACATAACCGTTATGGCCGTTGATAAGACAGCGTGTTGTAACGTCGTCAAAGGGACGAGGGTTGCGTAATGTCCAACAGTCCCGTAACAATCTAAAAACCTCATTTCTTACCCCAATTACCGACTCCGTCACTTGTGGGAACGTTTTGTTTAATAGTTGTATCCCGATGTTCTTATTCTCACTTTGGTGAGAAGCGAACATTACTAATCCGTAAGCATAACATGCTTCTTTATGTTGCATGTTAGCCGCTTTTTCTAAATCACGAAGTCCAATATTCGGATATATTGAGTCAAAATAATTTCTTAACCCATTGCGTAAAATAGCATTTGGGTTCCCCGCAATATATGCGTCAAAGTAAACACATCGTAACTTATGGATTTCCCAATTTGATATCCCCCATCTTTCGAACGAAAGCCTTTTATAAACCAAGGCATTCTTGGAACGTTCTTCGAATGTCTTACAAACTGATCTCGCCTTAAATAGTTGTGCCGAAGAATTCTGACCGACTCTAGACAAGATTTCATCAATCATGTCTCCGGGTAGGTCTCTTAAAATATTGGGTTGTCTATCCATTTTGTGTTTTTATACTGTAAAATAGACAAGAGTTAGATTCATAAAAAAAATACTTATTAATATAAGCAATTTTTACATATATCATAAAGCATAAGCACACTATATTACATATATTACACCACACGAATACAACTATCTTATTCCGACTCGCTTGTTTCTTCTTCTTCGGTTTTGGTTCGTTTTGCCAAGTTTCTAGGGATATATGATGTTCCCCTAATACGAGCCGTCGTGATCCACATTGGTTTAGAAAAACCTGGTGGTTTAGAGGTTCCCGGGTCATTGTTACAACTTAAGGACTTCGGGGGCTGACGATACATATAAAGTTCATCGGGGTTGGAATTAGATTTCTCTATTTTTATGCCCTTTCCCTTATTATTTTCTTTTGCCTTTTTAAATTCAGTTGGGGTAATTTCTATAACATCATCGGAATTCTCGTCGGAATCCGATTCATCGGAGAATTGGTAATCCTCCCAATATTTTGCTTCCTTGGCGGAAACACCATTGACCATAATTAACCTTGGTCGGTTGGTTGAGGATTTTCTTTTACTTAACCGTTTTATTATTTCCCCCACCGGTTCTATTTCTTCATCCGGTTCTGATTCTTCTTCCGGTTCCGATTCTTCTTCCGGTTCCGACTCTTCTTTCGGTTCCTCTTCGGGAACTTGTGAATCAGTCCACGAATCATTCCAATTTACATTTGACTCTTCATTATTATTAGGTGAGTCAATGGGACTTGTTCTAGAGGTAGACATCTATCACATAATATCAAATGCGTTAAGAGATTAATATATCACATAATATTCACATGTTAAAAATATATAGTTTCCAACAAAATTTGGTAAGCAATCATTTTTCAAGTAAACACGGTCGAAGTCCAGACTCACAAATGCATCCTAACAAACTAGATAAGACACACTAATGCAAAATTCTGGTTCTCTAAGACCAACGCTCGGATACCAACTGAAATGTCCCGTTCTTATTGATTAAAAACGTTCCATATTAATTGATTTCGTTGCGAGGTTTTGACCTCTATATGAGACGTTTTTCAAAGACTGCATTCATTTTTAAAACAAACCATAACCTTTATTTCATAGATAAAGGTTTTAAAAAGCTTTACGTAGATTATCAAATAATGATAATCTAAAATATCCTGTTTACACACGACCATTACATAATGGTTTACAATACAAATATGTTACAACAAAATAAGTTTCTTGAATGCAGTTTTTACACAATATTATACAAGCATGGACTCCAAATCTCGTCCTTATTTAAGTATGCGACAGCGGAAGCTCTTAATAATCACCTGAGAATACACATGCTTAAAACGTCAACAAAAATGTTGGTGAGTTATAGGTTTAACCTATATATATCAAATCATAATAATAGACCACAAGATTTCATATTTCAATACACATCCCATACATAGAGATAAAAATCATTCATATGGTGAACACCTGGTAACCGACATTAACAAGATGCATATATAAGAATATCCCCATCATTCCGGGACACCCTTCGGATATGATATAAATTTCGAAGTACTAAAGCATCCGGTACTTTGGATGGGGTTTGTTAGGCCCAATAGATCTATCTTTAGGATTCGCGTCAATTAGGGTGTCTGTTCCCTAATTCTTAGATTACCAGACTTAATAAAAAGGGGCATATTCGATTTCGATAATTCAACCATAGAATGTAGTTTTACGTACTTGTGTCTATTTTGTAAATCATTTATAAAACTTGCATGTATTCTCATCCCAAAAATATTAGATTTTAAAAGTGGGACTATAACTCACTTTCACAGATTTTTACTTCGTCGGGAAGTAAGACTTGGCCACTGGTTGATTCACGAACCTATAACAATATATACATGTATATCAAAGTATGTTCAAAATATATTTACAACACTTTTAATATATTTTGATGTTTTAAGTTTATTAAGTCAGCTGTCCTCGTTAGTAACCTACAACTAGTTGTCCACAGTTAGATGTACAGAAATAAATCGATAAATATTATCTTGAATCAATCCACGACCCAGTGTATACGTATCTCAGTATTGATCACAACTCAAACTATATATATTTTGGAATCAACCTCAACCCTGTATAGCTAACTCCAACATTCACATATAGAGTGTCTATGGTTGTTCCGAAATATATATAGATGTGTCGACATGATAGGTCGAAACATTGTATACGTGTCTATGGTATCTCAAGATTACATAATATACAATACAAGTTGATTAAGTTATGGTTGGAATAGATTTGTTACCAATTTTCACGTAGCTAAAATGAGAAAAATTATCCAATCTTGTTTTACCCATAACTTCTTCATTTTAAATCCGTTTTGAGTGAATCAAATTGCTATGGTTTCATATTGAACTCTATTTTATGAATATAAACAGAAAAAGTATAGGTTTATAGTCGGAAAAATAAGTTACAAGTCGTTTTTGTAAAGGTAGTCATTTCAGTCGAAAGAACGACGTCTAGATGACCATTTTAGAAAACATACTTCCACTTTGAGTTTAACCATAATTTTTGGATATAGTTTCATGTTCATAATAAAAATCATTTTCCCAGAATAACAACTTTTAAATCAAAGTTTATCATAGTTTTTAATTAACTAACCCAAAACAGCCCGCGGTGTTACTACGACGGCGTAAATCCGGTTTTACGGTGTTTTTCGTGTTTCCAGGTTTTAAATCATTAAGTTAGCATATCATATAGATATAGAACATGTGTTTAGTTGATTTTAAAAGTCAAGTTAGAAGGATTAACTTTTGTTTGCGAACAAGTTTAGAATTAACTAAACTATGTTCTAGTGATTACAAGTTTAAACCTTCGAATAAGATAGCTTTATATGTATGAATTGAATGATGTTATGAACATCATTACTACCTTAAGTTCCTTGGATAAACCTACTGGAAAATAGAAAATTGGATCTAGCTTCAATGGATCCTTGGATGGCTCGAAGTTCTTGAAGCAGAATCATGACACGAAAACAAGTTCAAGTAAGATCATCACTTGAAATAAGATTGTTATAGTTATAGAAATTGAAGCAAAGTTTGAATATGATTATTACCTTGTATTAGAATGATAACCTACTATAAGAAACAAAGATTTCTTGAGGTTGGATGATCACCTTACAAGATTGGAAGTGAGCTAGCAAACTTGAAAGTATTCTTGATTTTATGAAACTAGAACTTTTGGAATTTATGAAGAACACTTAGAACTTGAAGATAGAACTTGAGAGAGATCAATTAGATGAAGAAAATTGAAGAATGAAAGTGTTTGTAGGTGTTTTTGGTCGTTGGTGTATGGATTAGATATAAAGGATATGTAATTTTGTTTTCATGTAAATAAGTCATGAATGATTACTCATATTTTTGTAATTTTATGAGATATTTCATGCTAGTTGCCAAATGATGGTTCCCACATGTGTTAGGTGACTCACATGGGCTGCTAAGAGCTGATAATTGGAGTGTATATACCAATAGTACATACATCTAAAAGCTGTGTATTGTACGAGTACGGATACGGGTGCATACGAGTAGAATTGTTGATGAAACTGAACGAGGATGTAATTGTAAGCATTTTTGTTAAGTAGAAGTATTTTGATAAGTGTATTGAAGTCTTTAAAAAGTGTATAAATACATATTAAAACACTACATGTATATACATTTTAACCGAGTCGTTAAGTCATCGTTAGTCGTTACATGTAAGTGTTGTTTTGAAACCTTTAGGTTAACGATCTTTTTAAATGTTGTTAACCCAATGTTTATAATATGAAATGAGATTTTAAATTATTATATTATCATGATATTATCATGTATGAATATCTCTTAATATGATATATATACATTAAATGTCTTTACAACGATAATCGTTACATATATGTCTCGTTTAAAAATCATTAAGTTAGTAGTCTTGTTTTTACATATGTAGTTCATTGTTAATATACTTAATGATATGTTTACTTATCATAGTATCATGTTAACTATATATATATATCCATATATATGTCATCATATAGTTTTTACATGTTTTAACGTTCGTGAATCACCGGTCAACTTGGGTGGTCAATTGTCTATATGAAACATATTTCAATTAATCAAGTCTTAACAAGTTTGATTGCTTAACATGTTGGAAACATTTAATCATGTAAATATCAATCTCAATTAATATATATAAACATGGAAAAGTTCGGGTCACTACAAATGCACAGTATCATTTTCATAACACTTTGTTACGTTTTTAAGTTATAGCATATGTATCTATTTACATATAATTGTTCGCGAATCGTTGAGAACAATCGAAGGGTAATTGAATAGTTCAAAATTTTGAGATTCAACTTCATAGACTTTGCTTATCGTGTTAGAAACGTTAAAGATTAAGTTTATATTTGGTCAGAAATTTCCGGGTCATCACAGATGATCATTTGAAATGGATTAGAAAGCTTGGAAGTAGACTTGTAAACTTGAGAGTATTCTTAATTTTATGAAACTAGAACTTATAGAATTTATGAAGAACACTTAGAACTTGAAGATAGAACTTGAAAGAGATCAATTAGATGAAGAAAATTGAAGAATGAAAGTGTTTGTAGGTGTTTTTGGTCGTTGGTATATGGATTAGATATAAAGGATGTGTAAGTTTGTTTTCATGTAAATAATTCATGAATGATTTATAATATTTTTTGTAATTTTGTGAGATATTTCATGCTAGTTGCCAAATGATGGTTCCCACATGTTTAATGACTCACATAGGCTGCTAAGGATCTAATCATTGAAGTGTATATACCAATAGTATATACATCTAGAAGCTGTGTATTGTACGAGTACGAATACGGGTGCATACGAGTAGAATTGTTGATGAAAATGAATGAGAATGTAATTGTAAGCATTTTTGTTAAGTAGAAGTACTTTGATATGTGTCTTGAAGTCTTTCAAAAGTGTACAAATACATCTTAATACACTACATGTATATACATTTTAACTGAGTCGTTAAGTCATCGTTAGTCGTTACATGCAAGTGTTGTTTTGAAACCTTTAAGTTAACGATCTCATTTAATGTTGTTAACCCATTGTTTATTATATCTAATGAGATGTTAAATTATTACATTATAATGATATTATGATGTATGAATATATCTTAATATGATATATATACATTAAAATGTCGTTACAACGATAATCGTTACATATATGTCTCGTTTCGAAATCCTTAAGTTAGTAGTCTTGTTTTTACATATGTAGTTCATTGTCAACACACTTAATGATATACTTAATTATCATTTTATCATGTTAAACATAGTGTAACTATATCTTAATATGATTCATATGTATTTAGTAAGACGTTGTTATAACGATAATCGTTATATATATCGTTTCGAGTTTATTAATTCAATAATCTCATTTTTATGTATATCACTCATTGTTAATACACTTAGTAAGATACTTACTTATCATAATATCATGTTAACTATATATATATATATATATATATATATATATATATATATATATATATATATATATATATATATATATATATATATATATATATATATATATATATATATATATATATATATCCATATATATGTCATCATATAGTTTTTTACAAGTTTTAACGTTCGTGAATCGCCGGTCAACTTGGGTGGTCAATTGTCTACATGAAACTCATTTCAATTAATCAAGTCTTAACAAGTTTGGTTGTTTAACATGTTGGAAATATTTAATCATGCAAATATAGTTTTCATTTAATATATAATCATGGAAAATTTCTGGTCACTACAGTACCAACCCGTTAAATAAATTTCGTCCCGAAATTTTAAGCGGTTGAAGGTGTTGATGCATCTTCTAGAAATAAGTGCGGGTATTTCTTCTTTATATGGTCTTCACATTCTCAGGTGAACTCGGGTCCTCTACGAGTATTCCATCGAACCTTAACAATTGGTATCTTGTTTTGCTTAAGCCTTTTAACCTCACGATCCATTATTTCGACGGGTTCTTCGATGAATTGAAGTTTTTCATTGATTTGGATTTTGTCTAGCGGAATTGTGAGATCTTCTTTAGCAAAACATTTCTTCAAATTCTAGATGTGGAAAGTGTTATGTACAGCCGCAAGTTGTTGAGGTAACTCAAGTCGGTAAGCTACTGGTCCGACACGATCTATAATCTTGAATGGCCCGATGTATCTTGGATTTAGTTTTCCCCGTTTACCAAATCGAACAACACCTTTCCAAGGTGAAACCTTAAGCATGACCATCTCTCCAATTTCAAATTCTATATCTTTTCTTTTAATGTCCGCGTAGCTCTTTTGTCGACTTTGGGCAGTTTTTAACCGTTGTTAAATCTGGATGATCTTCTCGGTAGTTTCTTGAATTATCTCCGGACCCGTAATTTGTCTATCCCCAACTTCACTCCAACAAATCGGAGACCTGCACTTTCTACCATAAAGTGCCTCAAACGGTGCCATCTCAATACTCGAGTGGTAACTGTTGTTGTAGGAAAACTCTGCTAACGGTAGGTGTCGATCCCAACTATTTCCAAAATCAATAACACATGCTCGTAGCATGTCTTCAAGAGTTTGTATCGTCCTTTCGCTCTACCCATCAGTATGTGGATGATAGGTAGTACTCATGTCTAGACGAGTTTCTAATGCTTGCTGTAATATCTGCCAAAACCTTGAAACAAATCTGCCATCCCTATCAGAGATAATAGAGATTGGTATTCCATGTTTGGAGACAACTTCTTTCAAGTATAATCGAGCCAACTTCTCTATTTTGTCATCTTCTCTCATTGGCAGAAAATGTGCTGATTTGGTGAGACGATCGACTATTACCCAAATAGTATCATAACCACTTGCAGTCCTTGGCAATTTAGTAATGAAATCCATGGTAATGTTTTCCCATTTCCATTCTGGGATTTCAGGTTGCTGAAGTAGACCTGATGGTTTATGATGTTCAGCTTTGACCTTAGAACACGTCAAACATTCTCCTACGTATTTAGCAATATCGGCTTTCATACCCGGCCACCAAAAGTGTTTCTTGAGATCTTTGTACATCTTCCCCGCTCCGGGATGTATTGAATATCTGATTTTATGTGCTTCCTTAAGTACCATTTCTCTCACATCTCCAAACTTTGGCACCCAAATTCTTTCAGCTCTATATCGGGTTCCGTCTTCCCGAATATTAAGGTGTTTCTCCGATTCTTTGGGTATTTCATTCTTCAAATTCCCTTCTCTTACAACTCCCTGCTACGCCTCCTTTATTTGAGTAGTAAGGTTAGTACGAATAATTATATTCATAGCTTTTACCCGCAAAGGTTCTCTGTCCTTTCTACTCAAAGCGTCGGCTACCACATTCGCCTTCCCCGGATGGTAACGAATCTCGAAATCGTAATCATTCAATAACTCAATCCACCTACGCTGCCTCATGTTTAGTTGTTTCTGATTAAATATGTGTTGGAGACTTTTGTGATCAGTATATATAATACTTTTGACCCCATATAAGTAGTGCCTCCAAGTCTTTAATGCAAAAACAACCGCGCCTAATTCCAAATCATGCGTCGTATAATTCTGCTCGTGAATCTTCAATTGTCTAGACGCATAAGCAATTACCTTTTGTTCGTTGCATTAATACACAACTGAGGCCTTGCTTTGAGGCATCACAATATATCATAAAATCATCATTCCCTTCAGGCAATGACAATATAGGTGCCATAGTTAACTTTTTCTTCAACAATTGAAACGCTTTCTCCTGCTCATCCTTCCATTCAAATTTCTTCCCTTTATGCGTTAATGCAGTCAAGGGTTTTGCTATTTTGGAAAAATCTTGGATGAATATTCTGTAGTAACCAGCCAATTCTAAAAATTGACGTATATGCTTCGGAGTTTTCGGGGTTTCCCACTTTTCAACGGTTTCAATCTTAGCCGGATCCACCTGAATACCTTCTTTGTTCACTACGTGGCCGAGAAATTGAACTTCTTTCAACCAAAATGCACACTTTGAAAATTTAGCGTACAATTTTTCCTTCCTCAATAATTCTAACACCTTTCTCAAATGCTCACCGTGCTCTTGATCATTCTTTGAGTAAATAAGTATGTCATCGATGAAGACAATGACAAATTTGTCAAGATATGGCCCACACACTCGGTTCATGAGGTCCATGAACACAGCTGGTGCGTTAGTCAATCCAAACGGCATAACCATAAACTCATAATGACCGTAACGCGTCCTAAAAGCAGTCTTTGGAATATCACCCTCCTTCACCCGCATTTGATGATACCCAGAACGTAAATCAATCTTTGAATAAACTGGCGAACCTTGTAGTTGATCAAATAAGTCGTCGATTCTCGGTAGTGGGTAGCGGTTCTTGATGGTAAGTTTGTTCATGGGTTAATTGTTCTTTGTCCTGGATTATTTAATATGTCCATACGGATGTTTGAATAAAAGTGCGATAATTAAAAGTGCAATTAAATATGAAAATAAAGGAATTATGCTTATTTAAACTTCCGTAATCATGATGTTTGACGTGTTGATTTTTAGTTTTATGCCCATGGGTTAATTGTTCTTTGTCCTGGATTATTTAATATGTCCATACGGATTTGTCCATAATAGTCCATCAGTCATAAATATAAAGTGCGAAAGCCTTCGTCAAATTATTCTTATTCCCGAAGTCAAATATTCCAACTAATTGGGGATTCGAATTGTAACAAGGTTTTAATACTTTGTTTAATGAATACACCCGGTTATCGACTGTGTGTAAACCAAGGTTTTACTACTTTGTTAACAATTACACCAATTACCCTTGAATGTAATTCACCCCTGTTTCAACAAGTCTATTAACTATTAATCCAGTTCTGTGTCCGGTAAAATGAACAATTATTGGTATTTATAGATATCCCGCCCATCGTGTCCGGTCAAGCGTATGTGGTTAAATATAAATACGTCAAATTATAAGTTTATATATTAAATTAACAAGGTATTGTTTAGTTAATATAAAACCCATTAATAGCCCATAGTCTAATTTCCACAAGTGTCGTTCTTTTGTCCAAACCCCAATTATGGTACAAAGCCCAATTACCCAATTTTAGTATTTAGCCCAACATCATGATTACTTCGTTTTAAATAAGCATAATAATAATTTAGCTACGAGCCATTAAATTAAAAAGGTTGAACATAACTTATAATGATTAAAAATAGCGTAGCGTTACACGGACAGAATTTCGACTTACACCCTTACAACATTCGCTAACATACCCTTATTATTAGAAATTAAAATTAAAATTAAAATTATAATATAAATATATAAATATATTTTACGTATGATGAATGAGAAAAAGATATGTAAAATTCGGCCGAATGCTCGGCCTTTTAAAGGTGGATTTCTGACTTTTTGGGCTCCGCGAGTGATAATGCTAAAAACGAACATATATTTCATAGCATTATTCCTCAAGAAAGACAAGCTTTTAGTTGAAATTGTTCTATTTACAAGTGATATTCGTTTAAATAATAAAAGGTGAAGACAAAAGACAGATTCGACGAATTGAAGACGCAAACGACCAAAAAGCTCAAAAGTACAAAAGACAATCAAAGAGGTTCCAATTATTGATAAGAAACGTCTCGAAATTACAAGAGTACAAGATTCAAAACGCAAAGTACAAGATATTAAATTGTACGCAATGACGTTCGAAAATCCGGAACCGGGACCAGAGTCAACTCTCAACGCTCGACGCAACGGACTAAAAATTACAAGTTAACTATGTATATAAATATAATATAATATATAATTAATTATATTAATTATATATATATTATATTTATAAATAAAAACCGTCGGCAGAGAAAGACTCCAAAGTTGTGAGCTGTGATTTCAATCTCCGCGACTCGCGGAGTTTGAAGGCAAAAATGCCGCGAGTCGCGGAGCCCCTAAAGTCGAAAATCCCTATAAAAGCAACCGAATTCTGATCGCAAATCATCATCTTTTTTCTCCTCATTCATACGATATATTTATATTTATAATTTATATTTTAATTTTAATTTTAATTATAATTCTAATAATAAGGGTATGTTAGCGAATATTGTAAGGGTGTAAGTCGAAAATCTGTCCGTGTAACGCTACGCTATTTTTAATCATTGTAAGTTATGTTCAACCTTTTTACATTAATGTCTCGTAGCTAAGTTATTATTATGCTTATTTAAAACGAAGTAATCATGATGTTGGGCTAATTACTAAAATTGGGTAATTGGGCTTTGTACCATAATTAGGGTTTGGACAAAAGAACGACACTTGTGGAAATTAGACTATGGGCTATTAATGGGCTTTATATTTGTTTAACTAAATGATAGTTTGTTAATGTTAATATAAAGATTTACAATTGGGCGTCCCTATAAATTACCATATACACTCGATCGGACACGATGGAAGGGGTATTTATATGTACAAATAATCGTTCATTTAACCGGACACGGGAATGGATTAATAGCCACTAGAATAATTAAAACAGGGGTGAAATTATGTACAAGGACACTTGGTATAATTGATAACAAAATATTAAAACCTTGGGTTACACTCAGTCGACCTCCTGGTGTAATTATTAAACAAAGTATTAAAATCTTGTTACAGTTTAAGTCCCCAATTAGTTGGAATATTTAACTTCGGGTATAAGGATAATTTGACGAGGACACTCGCATTTTATATTTATGACTGATGGACTGTTATGGACAAAAACCAGACGGACATATTAAATAATCCAGGACAAAGGACAATTAACCCATGGGCATAAAACAAAAATCAACACGTCAAACATCATGATTACGGAAGTTTAAATAAGCATAATTCTTTTATTTCATATTTAATTTCCTTTATTTTATATTTAATTGCACTTCTAAATATCGCATTTTTATTATTATTGTATTTAATTGCACTTTTAATTATCGTACTTTTTAATTATCGCAAGTTTATTTTATCGCACTTTTATTATTCGCAATTTCATTATCGTTATTTACTTTATGCTTTAATTTAAGTCTTGTATTCATTTTTAATATTTTACATTTGGTTTTAACTGCGACTAAAGTTTTAAAATCGACAAACCGGTCATTAAATGGTAAAAACCCCCCTTTATAATAATAATATTACTTATATATATATATATATTTGTATTTTTATAAAAGTAAACTAATATAGCGTTAAGCTTTGTTTAAAGATTTTCCCTGTGGAACGAACCGGACTTACTAAAAACTACACTACTGTACGATTAGGTACACTGCCTATAAGTGTTGTAGCAAGGTTTAAGTATATCCATTCTATAAGTAAATAAATATCTTGTGTAAAATTGTATCGTATTTAATAGTATTTCCTGCGAAAATTTAATAGTATTTTATACCACTCCGCTACCGCATCAAGTATTTTTGGCGCCGCTACCGGGGACTCTCTTAAAAGCCGGAAGCGCAACACTAATATAAAAAAAAAAATTTTAGTTAACTTTTATTAAAATTCGTTTTTGTAAAAATACGTTTTAATTATTCGAAAATATAAAAAGAAAAAACAAAAATTTATGTATTTTTAGGAGTTTGATAAATATAAGTTTTATTTTGTAAAAATATGAGTTTTATTTAATTTATTTTATAAATATATTTTATAAATATAAAAAAACCGAAAAAAAAGAAAAATATATATATATATAAATCTGTTTTTTTATTGTTATAAAGTATTTTATTTTTATCTTAGTTATTAAAGATAAGTTTTATTTAGATTACATAAATATTTTAATAAGATAATATAAACAGAAAATATAAAAACAGAGAAAAAAAAAAAAAAACGTCGAGTTTTAAACTGTTCCAGGGTTGAATTTTGAAACCCCGCGACTCGCGGGGTTTGTTGTTTGAAATACCGCGACTCGCGGAGTAATTCTGACACCGACAGAAACCCTACTGCAATTAATCACGGAGTAATTATTAATTAATTATTATTATAAACCCTAATTATTATTATTATTATAATTAGTTTTAGTTTAATTTAAGTTTTATTTAATTTATATTTTAGTTTATTAAGTTTAATTATATTGTAAAATTAATAGTTTAATAAAATAAATAATATAAAAATAATATCTTTATAAAAATTGTACTTTTTACAACTTTTTGTATATTTTTATATTTTGTCCCTTTTCAATCATTTTAACGTAATATTTGTATTTTTCGCTCATATTTAATTTTAAACTTAGTTTTTGCTATAGTTATTTTTACTCCTAGATTTTTAGGCTTTGCCGTAGAATTCCTTAAGTGCTTTTTCTTAGATTAAGATTTAGGTACTTTAGAATTTTGCGACGCCTTTTTAAGTTTTAGTTTTTTTTAAGTTATTTCCATTTGGGATTTAGTTTTTCCTGTAAGCTTTAATATTTTTAGACGACTTTTACCTATGTATCAATTATCATTCCAATTAGTAATTTCAATTTGCGATTATAATTTTAAGTTAGTTGTAGTAATAAGGTTAGGTTAGTCAAGTATTTTTAAGTTTTATAAGTTTCTTTTATTTTTTCGTCACCTTTTATTTTTCAACCATTTTTCTTTTTCGACCTTTTTCGACGAACTCTTTTTCTTTCTTATTTCTCGCTATTCTAGTTTTAGGACATAGATTTTTATTCTACTTCTTATCTAAATTTCTTAAAATTACGAAAATTTATTTTAAGTGGTTAAATTGATAGACATCAAAATTTTCTGGTTCGTAGTAATAGTTGGATTTGTACGTGGACCGGGTTATTGGAGCCAAACAGTCCTCAATTATATTGAGACCAAACGAATCCTGCCCCTCTGCTGCATCTTTTGGCTATTCGAAACGTGGGCAAAATCAGAAAAGTCTATTGGTTGGATAACTTATTATAATTTTTCTTTCCTTTTAAAAACTAATAGGATATTCAGTGAATGCACCGAGCAAGACGTTCACCACCTTTTTTACGTTCACCACCTGTAACTAGATCAAGACATTTAGCAAATATAACCGCCGTTGATTTTTCTTTAGAATCGTCATCCAGTAGACCAAGTACTTCAGTTCAAATTTCCGATAATCCATTTTTTGAACCCGACCTCACAATTGAGAATCCGGAAAATATTCAGGAACGGTTCGTAGATCCTGAACCATTAAACTTTCCTCCGGAGCCACCAATCATTCAAACAGAGATTGTTGAGGAACGAACCATTAAATCAGAATCATCTAGTGATACCGATTCAACAAATTCAATTATGGAGAATCTGGAACCTTTAAGTATGGAAGACCGAATGAGAGCTAAACGCACTGGACAAGGTCACGCAATTACTCATCCAGACATTAATGCGCCAGATTATGAAATCAAAGGACAAATTCTACACATGGTGACTAATCAATGCCAATTTAGTGGTGCACCGAAGGAAGATCCAAATGAACATCTACGTACCTTTAATAGGATCTGCACACTATTTAAAATCCGAGAAGTGGAGGATGAACAGATATATCTCATGTTATTTCCCTGGACTTTAAAGGGAGAAGCCAAAGATTGGTTGGAATCGTTACCTGAAGGGGCGATTGATACATGGGACGTTTTAGTTGAAAAATTTCTTAAACAATTCTTTCCTGCATCTAAAGCCGTAAGACTTCAAGCAGAAATTGTTACGTTTACACAGAAACCGAATGAAACTCTATATGAGGCATGGACAAGATATGGAAAGTTGTTAAGAGGATGTCCGCAACATGGTTTATGTGATGACCCGGGAATTTCCGACAAAATTTAAACATAATCTTATATGATTCGACTCGATAAGCAAAGTCTATTAAACCGAGTCTCATTATGTTTGAACTATTTCATGATAACATTTGACCTTTAACTATTTCCGACGATTCACGAACCTTTAATTGTAACTAAGAATGTAAATATAAATAATTATATATAAAACTAATTATATTAGTATTAATGAACTATTAAGTAATTTTGTTATTATAAAAGATAACATTTAATAACTAAAGATTTTCATTTTGAATATATATAGTATATTGTATATAAATGATTCAAACATATTTTACCAACGTTATCAAAATATTAAATGTACAATGTTATACTTTGTAGTTAATTGTTTAATATACATAATTAATCATCTACTCAACATTTAAAACATGATTTTATATATATGGTAGTATACATATATACATAAATATAACTATATATATATGATTTTATACATAATTATTATATTATGTATATGTAGAAATTTATAATATATCTATGATGAAATAATGTACTATTTTAATAAATATATATAATACTTACATATATAAAACATTTATATTTTTCATAATTACATACATAAGTATAATATAATTAGTATGTAAATAAATATTATAATATATTTATATTAAAATGCATAAATATATAATATTCAGTATATGTTACAATACATATTACATAATTATTAAATATTACATAATAATATATGATATTAATAAATTAAATTTAAATACAAATATAGTTGTTGTAGTAATGTTATTTGTATCGTCAAATATCAATATTTGTATTCATAATATCACTTTATATCATATAAAGATGAAATTGGATGTATAAATTAGATTATTATTACTAATATTATTATTATCGATAAAATATTAATATTATCATAATTAGTATGGTATTATTATTATTATTATTATTATTATTATTATTATTATTATCATTTTTACAATTATTATTATCATTAATATTATATTTATCATTATTATTAATTTTATTAATATTATTAGATATTAATAGTATTGTTATTATATATTATTATTATTAATTAAAAAAAACAGTAGGGATCTATATTATACGCTTGACCTCTGTATCCTTTATCTCTATTATTATTATGTTTTTTGTTTCTTTCCTGCTCCAAACTCGTGAACCTGTGTTGACATTTTCTCCATTTTTTATCAACCGATCTCTATTATTACAAAATGATTATGTATAATTGCAAATCAAATAAAAAGGAAATCCAATGGGATTAAAGAGCACAGCGATATTTTTTTTTTCTTCTTCTCTGCACGCTCCAATTTTTTTTTCTCTTAATTCAATTTCGAATAAAGTTTCAAAATCTAAAAATGCAGAAAGGTTAGAAATCTTTCTTTGAATCTATCTGCAAAATCTCAACTCTCAAATCTTTATATCGATCTTGAATTTTGAAGTCAAAGTTTAGTTTAAAAAAAGTCAACAATTGTTCTTGAGACAAATTCGCGTTCGTGTATATGTTTCTGATCAAATTGACGATTCCAGTAGTTTTTATACATGTTTAGAAAACTATTTCGTGTTATAAACATTATCTATAATGTTATCTATTAGGAAATCAATTTTTTTTGTTTTGTTCCAAGAACCGACGCTGCAGTAGGCCTTTAGTGTTTTTTTTTTATTTTAGAACCCAAATTATTTTTTTTTCTGTAATGTTTTGAAGCTTTAAAAGGAACCCTGATTTTTTTTTTTTTTTTTGGTTATTGATGTTTTATTGAATCCATGAGACTTGTGGAGAAGAAGAGGAATAGAAGAAAAACAGTTTATATATAAAATTTAAATTCGATATTAGTACAGAGAATCAGAATTGGTGGGATGGTCGAGAGTGTTTGCGTGTGAGCATGTGGTCACGAGATCGAGTCCAGAGGACGGTAGTTTCTTTTTTTTTTTTTTGAAACTCTTTTCATGTGAGGTAGTTTTCTTTTCTAATTTTATTATTGTTATTATATATTAATTATTATTAGTATTATTATTATTATTGTGATTGTTTTGATTGTTATTGTTATTGTTATTATTAGTATCATACTTGTTATCATATTTGAAAGTATTATAGACATTACTATTATTATTATGATAGGTATTAATAATATTATTATTAGTAATAAACTTATCATTTTAGTATTTTATCATCATTAGGATTATGATTATGATTATCATTATTATTATTATTATGAAGGAAATAAAAATATATTATTATCATCAATATTAGAATTTGTACCGGTTTATAAATAATAGTATCATCAGTACATTTACAATTAATAATATCATATTTATCAGTATCATCATTAATATTTACTAGTATTATTATGATTATCATTTATCATTTTATAAATATTAGAACCCTTATTATTAACATAAGTATGGTATTAGTATTAATATTATTTTAGAGTTATTATTATTAGTATCATTAACAGTTATCATTTTCATTTTTTTTGCTATTAGTATTATCATTATTAATAAAATTATTATTATTATTAGTAAATCATTATTATCTAAATTATTATTTTAACAAATAAATCTTTTGTACACTATATATATACTTATGGTATATACTAGGATTGTATTAATAATTCACATAACAAACTAATAAAATTTCATAAATACAATACTAACCACAAATATATGTATATAAATATATTAATGTCACTATTTATATAAACGTAAATCATTATAGATATATATACATAAAATCGATATATATATAAAATATAACTTAAAATATAATATAAGTATACGTTTTAAAATAAAGGTTAGAATAAATTCTACAAAACTATAATATATAAATAATACATATTAATAAATGAAATTTTGTAACTTACATTATACGTATTAATATATACACAATTGATATAGGTTCGTGAATCCGAGGCCAACCCTGCATTGTTCAATGACGTCATATGTATTTTTACTACAAAATACAGTATCGTGAGTTTCATTTGCCTTTTTACCCTTTATATTTTTGGGCTGAGAATACATGCGCAACTTTTATAACTGTTTTACGAAATTGACACAAGTACGTGAAACTACATTTTATGGTTGGATTATCGAAGTCGAATATGCCCCTTTTTATTAAGTCTGGTAATCTAAGAATTAGGGAACAGACACCCTAATTGACGCGAATCCTAAAGATAGATCTATCGGGCCCAACAAGCCCCATCCAAAGTACCGGATGTTTTAGTACTTCGAAATTTATATCATGTCCGAAGGAGGATCCCGGAATGATGGGGATATTCTTATATATGCATATTGTTAATGTCGGTTACCAGGTGTTCAATCCATATGAATGATATTTTTGTCTCTATGCATGGGACGTATGTTTATGAGAAATGGAAATCTGAAATCTTGTGGTCTATTAAAATGATGGAAACGATTGTTTAAGTTAAACTAATGAACTCACCAACCTTTTGGTTGACACTTTAAAGCATGTTTATTCTCAGGTACGAAAGAAATCTTCCGCTGTGTATTTGCTCATTTTATAGATATTACTTGGAGTCATTCATGGCATATTTCAAAAGACGTTGCATTCGAGTCGTCGAGTTCATCAAGATTATTATCAAGTCAATTATAGTTGGATATATTATGAAATGGTATGCATGCCTGTCAACTTTTGATGTAATGAAAGTTTGTCTTTTCAAAAACGAATGCAATGTTTGTAAAATGTATCATATAGAGGTCAAGTATCTCGCGATGTAATCAACTGTTGTGAATCGTTTATAATTGATATGGACTTCGTCCGGATGGATTAGGACGGGTCTTCACAGTTGGTATCAGAGCGGTGGTCTTAGCGAACCAGGTCTTGCATTAGTGAGTCTAACTGATAGTCGTTAGAATGCATTAATGAGTCTGGACTTCGACCGTGTTTGCATGTCAAAAGTTTTGCTTATCATTTAGTGTCGAAAAATTATTTGCTTATCATCCTTAAAGTCTAAGACACGTCTTACTGCCTTTATTGCATAGACAGTGTATAGTTAAATTCATATCTTAGCGTATCTGTTATTGTTACCTTTGCCTGACAGCTTCCGTAGATTCCTCCGTAGCTTATGGGATTTTAGTATTATATATGCATATGTAAATTATGTATTGCAGGGTACTAATCTACATCCTATAATCTATTTCTTATCGAAAATCCTTCATCTGATCGTACGAGATGAATCCCTCAACCAGTTCGAGTCCATCTGATTTCGATAGCTATTTCGATAGTTATTCCGACAGCTATTTCGATATGGATTTCCACTCGAGCTCCGAAAGCAGAGTAACCGGAATGAATCGATCAATTAGCCATCATCTATTCTGAATGAATTGGAGATGGGTTCGTAGTCGACTTAATCAATGGAAACGCGAAGAAGGCGATCATTTCCACTAACCAAATTCACCTCTTGACAATGGACCTAAAACGTTTACCGGCGAACCTGTTCGAGACACCATTTTCTCTCTCATTTCCAAAGTATCTCATCACGATCATATACTATCTCAGATTCTAAACCTCATTCATCCGCTCGTCCGAACCGACAATCATCCCGGTGTAATAGAAGAAGTTAACGAACTTCGCGCATAAGTTGTAGTCTTGGAAAATATGGTGCAAAACGTACCAGCTTCATCCAAATCACCGGCACCAACGGTACCACCAACAACCCAAATTTCAATATCACATGCCTCAACATCTCAATCTATACCTCGAGTATAATCATCATTCTACATGACATTCTACATCAGTTATCTTCGTTCGACATGGTGATTATGTAATCTCTAATGTTTTAGAGATTATTTATTCTAGTTCCAACTGAAAACTAAATGAGTTTAATATCATGTTAACTCATTAAATTCATGATTACATCTGAAGAAAATATATATGTATATATGTTTTCATAAAGATTGTAATTAAAAATTCTTTTGTACAAACTGTTAATAATAAAAATATTTTAACGGGTAGGTAATACCCGAGGAATATTTAAATTTCACATTAATAAGTTACACTGTATATTCTTCGAATCTGATTCAACAGTTATTCACTATCCTATTTACAACCACCGGGATACTTATCCGTTCACCAAAGAATAACTATTTTCATTCAAATTCAATTTCATATTTGAATTTTGACCTATCAGAATCCAACAAGTGGCATAATGAAGAAATAATGGACACAATAAAAATTGATTAGAAACAGACTAATTAACAATATTCAATTTTATTAAGAAACCACGCTAACAAAATCCTAGCTAACTGTTCCTAGCTAACTGTTAATTCCGTATTACATTTTATTTATCGCAATTTATTTATCGCAATTTATTTTATCGCAATTTATATTCTCGCAATTTTATTTATTGTCATTTAATTTCTGTTATTTACTTTACGCACTTTATTTATCGTCATTTAATTTCTGTTATTTATTTTACGCACTTTAAATATCGGGACACGTATACAAGGTTTTGACATATCATATCGACACATCTATATATATTATTTGGAATCACCATAGACACTCTATATGCAGTAATGATCGAGTTCTCTATACAGGGTTGAGGTTGATTCTATAATAATATATATACTTTGAGTTGTGATCGAGTCTGAGACATGTACACGGGTCACGATACGTATTAATTAATTCAAATATTATATATTAAACTATATATGAATGATTGCACTGTCAACTGTGGACTATCGACTGTGGACTAATAACATTGGACAATTAAAATGAATTAAAATATTGAATATAACATATGAAACTAAACAATTCTTCAAGTTTGCCACTTGATTTCGTCTTAAACCTCATTTGTATCTTCACGATTACATTCTGCGTTCAAACCTTTCATGATTCTTGAAAACACCTCAATCGATAGGATGAATCAACCGCACTTCATCTACGGAAGGAAAGATTTATGCATATAGTTATGCACCTGAGAAACTCTCGGCAATTGAGTAAAAGTTCAACACGTAGCCGCGTCAGATCCTTTGGCATTTATTAACAAAAACAACTTTGCGATCCCTTTTCAAAATTAGCCAATTTTGTCACAACTCCAACAAGTCAACTTCGACTTTTCGTACGAAACAACCTTATTATAACGTTTATATATACGCGTGCTCTTTTATTGTTACCAGGTAACCTTTCATATTCCATCATATTACCATCAGCGTTTAATCATCTAAAAACACAATTCTCCTGAAACCACCTCGGATTAATAACCGATGATTCATATATCATAGCATTAAATGCAGAGGAAACAGAAAAATGGTAGATGGTCTAAACGGACAAAAGTTTGATGATAAAGAAAGGAGTGTTAGGAACGCTCGATAGAAAATTGGGTATTGAAAAACAGATTGAGTTACCCATGAAGGAGACCAAGGACAAATACAAGGACCAAATCCTATATTCAAAGGATTCAGGTAATTCTGGATCCGTTGAAATCTTTAGAGAATATCTTGCTCCGAAGTCATGTTAAAATCTTGCGAAAAATCTTTCTCCATCAACCGTCGAACTTAGAAATTCCAAAATATCATCATCAATATCTTTGATATTTCTGAGGATATTTTCATAAATATTCTCGTCCGAAATTATATACCTCTTCGTGCTTCCTGTGTATCAATATATTGGAAACATTCAATAGAAAATATAGTACCGAAAAGCAGATTATGCGAAACTATGAAGAAAGCCGTGGATAAATCACAAAGAATAAGTTTGACTTCAAAGAATCCAAATAATTCAATGTCTGCTAAAGTCTATAGTGAATAACTTGCTCCTTACTCTAAACCCTTGCAGACAATAGTTTCTATCATCCTCTGATCTTTAGATATTCTGAGATATTATCGTACCTTTCATTATAAATATCCTCCATATTTCTGGAGATATTTTTATAACTATTCTTATCTGAAATCATTAATCTTTTCGTGCTATCAGTATTACATCATATAGAAACTGTTAGTTTCTATATTCTGTAAATTTTCAAGCTTAAAATATGAATGTTATTGTAGTAATGATGGGAACTGATGCATGAGTTAGTATAATATAATGACACTTGATCAACGTGATTATATTACAGTAAGTCATGCTGAGTTTCTAAATGAAACGTGATGATTCACAGATCATAACGTCAGCATGTGCCATGTTACATAACTCTTTCATCCTACTTAACTCCGTAACAAATCAAGAAAATGTATTCTTGATGGTTCTATCTTCCGTGATGTTGATAAATTTGAAAATCAAATCGTGCTATCACGTTCCTTCATGCTTAGAACATTATAATCATTCGAAACTCTATATCTATAAATTCTGGACCATTATTCGCTTGACTTGAAGTCGGGAAGAGAAAACAAAAGCATAGAGCTTTGAAATATAAGGGAGAATATAAAGTCCGATAACAACACATAAATTACAAACCGTGTATATCAATGTTTATCGCAACATAAAGACACGGGAGAATTAAAAACATTATAATCCCGAGGGCGAAGTAGAAGAAAGCAGATTCCTCTGGTGGAAGTTGGAAAAGGAGAATGATTGTTGCGATAGTAAGGATGAGGACAAGGATCAGAACTGGATTAATCATTTTCAGAATCTTTTGGATGTATGAACTAAGAAAGAAAGTATAAGAATGGTGAGAATAATGGAAAGGAAGAGCTTAATTTATACTGGAAATATCAGACGTAGTAATCGGGGCAGATCACCGTATTTAATTAAAGAGATCTTAATTTCCATAAATTCCGAAGAATCAGATTTTATAGATCTTCAAGATTTTCTTTAAATCCCTTAAATTCCGGAATTCAACCAAGGCAATGTCAAAAGTTAAGACGCGCCTTATTTTCTAAATTCAAACCTGACTACGTCAAAAGTTAAAAACAAATCTTTGTTTCTCATTTCATCCTTTTGTGAATAGCTTCATTCGCACTCTTCGAATAATTGAATTATTTTTATCCATATTACTCAATGATGATAAAACTCAAGTTATCAACTCATATTCGTCAGGAAAACATATTTATTGTTAGCTATGACGACCTCACTCAAATTTCGGGACGAAATTTCTTTAACGGGTAGGTACTGTGATGACCCGGGAATTTCCGACAAAATTTAAACATAATCTTATATGATTCGACTCGATAAGCAAAGTCTATTAAACCGAGTCTCATTATGTTTGAACTATTTCATGATAACATTTGACCTTTAACTATTTCCGACGATTCACGAACCTTTAATTGTAACTAAGAATGTAAATATAAATAATTATATATAAAACTAATTATATTAGTATTAATGAACTATTAAGTAATTTTGTTATTATAAAAGATAACATTTAATAACTAAAGATTTTCATTTTGAATATATATAGTATATTGTATATAAATGATTCAAACATATTTTACCAACGTTATCAAAATATTAAATGTACAATGTTATACTTTGTAGTTAATTGTTTAATATACATAATTAATCATCTACTCAACATTTAAAACATGATTTTATATATATGGTAGTATACATATATACATAAATATAACTATATATATATGATTTTATACATAATTATTATATTATGTATATGTAGAAATTTATAATATATCTATGATGAAATAATGTACTATTTTAATAAATATATATAATACTTACATATATAAAACATTTATATTTTTCATAATTACATACATAAGTATAATATAATTAGTATGTAAATAAATATTATAATATATTTATATTAAAATGCATAAATATATAATATTCAGTATATGTTACAATACATATTACATAATTATTAAATATTACATAATAATATATGATATTAATAAATTAAATTTAAATACAAATATAGTTGTTGTAGTAATGTTATTTGTATCGTCAAATATCAATATTTGTATTCATAATATCACTTTATATCATATAAAGATGAAATTGGATGTATAAATTAGATTATTATTACTAATATTATTATTATCGATAAAATATTAATATTATCATAATTAGTATGGTATTATTATTATTATTATTATTATTATTATTATTATTATCATTTTTACAATTATTATTATCATTAATATTATATTTATCATTATTATTAATTTTATTAATATTATTAGATATTAATAGTATTGTTATTATATATTATTATTATTAATTAAAAAAAACAGTAGGGATCTATATTATACGCTTGACCTCTGTATCCTTTATCTCTATTATTATTATTTTTTTTGTTTCTTTCCTGCTCCAAACTCGTGAACCTGTGTTGACATTTTCTCCATTTTTTATCAACCGATCTCTATTATTACAAAATGATTATGTATAATTGCAAATCAAATAAAAAGGAAATCCAATGGGATTAAAGAGCACAGCGATATTTTTTTTTTCTTCTTCTCTGCACGCTCCAATTTTTTTTTTTCTCTTAATTCAATTTCGAATAAAGTTTCAAAATCTAAAAATGCAGAAAGGTTAGAAATCTTTCTTTGAATCTATCTGCAAAATCTCAACTCTCAAATCTTTATATCGATCTTGAATTTTGAAGTCAAAGTTTAGTTTAAAAAAAGTCAACAATTGTTCTTGAGACAAATTCGCGTTCGTGTATATGTTTCTGATCAAATTGACGATTCCAGTAGTTTTTATACATGTTTAGAAAACTATTTCGTGTTATAAACATTATCTATAATGTTATCTATTAGGAAATCAATTTTTTTTGTTTTGTTCCAAGAACCGACGCTGCAGTAGGCCTTTAGTGTTTTTTTTTTTTTATTTTAGAACCCAAATTATTTTTTTTTCTGTAATGTTTTGAAGCTTTAAAAGGAACCCTGATTTTTTTTTTTTTGGTTATTGATGTTTTGTTGAATCCATGAGACTTGTGGAGAAGAAGAGGAATAGAAGAAAAACAGTTTATATATAAAATTTAAATTCGATATTAGTACAGAGAATCAGAATTGGTGGGATGGTCGAGAGTGTTTGCGTGTGAGCATGTGGTCACGAGATCGAGTCCAGAGGACGGTAGTTTCTTTTTTTTTTTTTTTTGAAACTCTTTTCATGTGAGGTAGTTTTCTTTTCTAATTTTATTATTGTTATTATATATTAATTATTATTAGTATTATTATTATTATTGTGATTGTTTTGATTGTTATTGTTATTGTTATTATTAGTATCATACTTGTTATCATATTTGAAAGTATTATAGACATTACTATTATTATTATGATAGGTATTAATAATATTATTATTAGTAATAAACTTATCATTTTAGTATTTTATCATCATTAGGATTATGATTATGATTATCATTATTATTATTATTATGAAGGAAATAAAAATATATTATTACCATCAATATTAGAATTTGTACCGGTTTATAAATAATAGTATCATCAGTACATTTACAATTAATAATATCATATTTATCAGTATCATCATTAATATTTACTAGTATTATTATGATTATCATTTATCATTTTATAAATATTAGAACCCTTATTATTAACATAAGTATGGTATTAGTATTAATATTATTTTAGAGTTATTATTATTAGTATCATTAACAGTTATCATTTTCATTTTTTTTGCTATTAGTATTATCATTATTAATAAAATTATTATTATTATTAGTAAATCATTATTATCTAAATTATTATTTTAACAAATAAATCTTTTGTACACTATATATATACTTATGGTATATACTAGGATTGTATTAATAATTCACATAACAAACTAATAAAATTTCATAAATACAATACTAACCACAAATATATGTATATAAATATATTAATGTCACTATTTATATAAACGTAAATCATTATAGATATATATACATAAAATCGATATATATATAAAATATAACTTAAAATATAATATAAGTATACGTTTTAAAATAAAGGTTAGAATAAATTCTACAAAACTATAATATATAAATAATACATATTAATAAATGAAATTTTGTAACTTACATTATACGTATTAATATATACACAATTGATATAGGTTCGTGAATCCGAGGCCAACCCTGCATTGTTCAATGACGTCATATGTATTTTTACTACAAAATACAGTATCGTGAGTTTCATTTGCCTTTTTACCCTTTATATTTTTGGGCTGAGAATACATGCGCAACTTTTATAACTGTTTTACGAAATTGACACAAGTACGTGAAACTACATTTTATGGTTGGATTATCGAAGTCGAATATGCCCCTTTTTATTAAGTCTGGTAATCTAAGAATTAGGGAACAGACACCCTAATTGACGCGAATCCTAAAGATAGATCTATCGGGCCCAACAAGCCCCATCCAAAGTACCGGATGTTTTAGTACTTCGAAATTTATATCATGTCCGAAGGAGGATCCCGGAATGATGGGGATATTCTTATATATGCATATTGTTAATGTCGGTTACCAGGTGTTCAATCCATATGAATGATATTTTTGTCTCTATGCATGGGACGTATGTTTATGAGAAATGGAAATCTGAAATCTTGTGGTCTATTAAAATGATGGAAACGATTGTTTAAGTTAAACTAATGAACTCACCAACCTTTTGGTTGACACTTTAAAGCATGTTTATTCTCAGGTACGAAAGAAATCTTCCGCTGTGTATTTGCTCATTTTATAGATATTACTTGGAGTCATTCATGGCATATTTCAAAAGACGTTGCATTCGAGTCGTCGAGTTCATCAAGATTATTATCAAGTCAATTATAGTTGGATATATTATGAAATGGTATGCATGCCTGTCAACTTTCGATGTAATGAAAGTTTGTCTTTTCAAAAACGAATGCAATGTTTGTAAAATGTATCATATAGAGGTCAAGTATCTCGCGATGTAATCAACTGTTGTGAATCGTTTATAATTGATATGGACTTCGTCCGGATGGATTAGGACGGGTCTTCACAGTTTAGACACCTGTCAAATAGTACAAATATTCTACCAAGGATGCGACATCACTACAAGGAAAGACATAGATATAGCAGCTGGTGGTTCTATTATGAAGAAAACCGAAACTGATGCTTACAAAATTATTGATAACACTGCTTCCCACTCACATGAGTGGCACCAAGAAAAAGACATCATTAGATCATCTAAAGCAGCTAGAGCCGATTCTAGCCATGACTTAGATTCCATTTCCGCAAAGATAGATGCTGTGGAGAGACGAATGGAAAAGATGACTAAAGATATTCACTCAATACGAATTAGTTGTGAGCAGTGTGGAGGACCACATTTGACAAAAGATTGTCTCAGTATTGAATTAACAATGGAACAAAGAGAGAATATTTCATACATAAACCAAAGACCTGGAAATAATTATCAGAATAATTATCAACCGCCAAGACCGATTTACAATCAAAACCAAAATTATAACCGAAATTTTCCATACAACAACCAACAAGGTCCTAGCAATCAACAAGTATCCAATAATACTTACAACCAGCAAAGACCTAATTTTCAAAACAAACCACCACAACAAACCGATGATAAAAAGCCGAATTTAGAAGATATGATGACGAAGCTAGTTGAAACTCAAACGCAATTTTTCACATCTCAAAAACAAACCAATGAACAAAATGCTCAAGCATTTAGAAATCAACAAGCTTCTATTCAAAATCTGGAACAAGAAGTAAGTAACCTAGCAAGGTTAATAGGTGAAAGAAAACCGGGAAGTCTACCTAGTGATACAAATGCTAACCCCCGGAGTGAAACAGCTAAAGCCATTACCACAAGAAGTGGCACAACACTTAAACCACCTGAAATACCTGTAACTTCTGATGAAGCCATTCCTACTCCACAAGAACCACAACCTGATCAAGATAAGGAAAAAGAACCGGTAGTTGAAAAGGTTAATGAAGATAACACAGTTAAGGATAAACCTTATGTTATACCATACCAACCACCACTTCCTTACCCGAGTAAAATGAAGAAAGAGAAACTTGAAGCCGAGCAATCCAAATTCTTGGATATGTTTAAACAGATAAATGTAAATCTTCCTTTCATTGATGTGATTTCAGGAATGCCTAGATATGCTAAATTCTTGAAAGATCTAATTTCAAATAGAAAGAAAATGGAAGAACTCTCGGCTGTTACTATGAATGCTAATTGTTCAGCAGTGCTGTTGAATAAGATACCAGAAAAATTATCTGATCCAGGAAGTTTCACAATTCCATGTTTTCTGGGTAGTCTTAGTTCAATAGAAGCATTGGCAGACTTAGGTGCTAGTATAAATTTAATGCCATATTCACTATACACTAAACTAGACCTTGGAGAATTGAAACCAACAAGAATAAGCATACAACTAGCCGATAGATCAATAAAATATCCTAGAGGGATAATGGAGAACATGCTAGTTAAAGTTGGTACTTTAGTATTTCCAGTAGATTTTGTTGTTCTGGACATGGAAGAAGATTCTCAAGTTCCTCTCATATTAGGAAGACCATTCTTAAACACGGCTAAAGCAATGATAGACGTGTTCGGTAAGAAACTGACCCTAAGTATAGAGGATGAGAGTGTTACCTTTTCAGTTGATAGAGCAATGCAACAACCACAATCTGTAGATGATACATGTTATTATATTCAAACTATAGATGCACATGCAGAATTATTAGAAGAATTTCCAGAATTACAAGGAACAGGAGAATGTTCTTTAGGAGAAGGTAATGAACCAATTGATGAAGCTGAAATGTTAGCTACACTTATAGCTAATGGATATGAACCAACAACAGAAGAAATTCAAATGCTAAAAGAAGAAGACAGATATCGATACAAATCATCGATAGAAGAACCTTCGAAATTAGAGTTAAAGCCACTTCCAAACCATTTGGAATACGCTTATTTACATGGTGAATCTGAATTACCTGTAATAATATCATCTTCTCTTACTAAAAATGAGAAATCACAACTCATTTCTGTGTTGAAAGCTCATAAACCAGCCATTGCATGGAAGATTCATGATATTAAAGGAATAAGTCCTTCGTATTGCACACATAAAATCCTTATGGAAGAAGGTCATAAAACGTATGTGCAACGCCAACGAAGACTAAATCCTAATATGCAAGATGTAGTTAAGAAAGAGATTATTAAACTGCTAGATGCAGGTTTAATTTATCCAATCTCTGATAGTCCATGGGTAAGCCCAGTTCAATGCGTGCCTAAGAAGGGTGGCATGACTGTTATTACAAATGAGAAAAATGAGCTTATTCCTACTAGGACTGTAACAGGATGGCGTGTATGTATTGATTATAGAAAATTAAATGACGCCACCAGAAAAGATCACTTTCCCTTACCTTTCATAGATCAAATGTTGGAAAGATTAGCCAGAAATAGTTACTATTGTTTTCTAGATGGATTTTTCGGATATTTTCAAATTCCAATAGCACCCGAAGATCAAGAGAAAACCACATTCACGTGCCCTTATGGTACTTTTGCTTACAAACGCATGCCATTTGGACTTTGTAAGGCCCCTGCAACCTTTCAAAGGTGCATGATGGCGATTTTTCACGACATGATAGAAGAATGCATGGAAGTTTTCATGGATGACTTTTCAGTCTTCGGTGATACATTTGAATCATGTCTAGTTAATCTAGAACGAATGCTTCTTAGATGCGAACAATCAAATCTAGTACTTAATTGGGAGAAATGCCATTTCATGGTTAAAGAAGGCATCGTTCTTGGACATAAAATTTCAAAAGAAGGAATTGAAGTGGATAGAGCTAAAGTAGATGTAATTGCTAAACTTCCACATCCCACCAATGTTAGAGGAGTTAGGAGTTTTTTAGGGCATGCCGGTTTTTACCGACGTTTCATAAAAGATTTTTCAAAAATTGCCACTCCTATGAATAAACTCCTAGAAAAGGATGCTCCATTCATCTTTTCAGATGAGTGTATCAAATCTTTTAATATTCTTAAAGAGAAACTCACTAATGCGCCGATCATGATAACACCAAATTGGAATCTACCATTTGAACTAATGTGCGATGCAAGTGATTTTGCAATGGGAGCCGTTTTAGGACAAAGGATTGAAAAACGATTTCAACCTATATATTATGCTAGTAAGACGTTACAAGGAGCACAAACGAACTATACAACTACTGAAAAAGAACTCCTTGCTATTGTCTTTGCTTTTGACAAATTTCGATCATATCTCGTTCTAGCAAAAACGGTGGTCTATACCGACCATTCTGCTCTTAGATACTTATTTTCAAAACAAGATGCTAAACCAAGATTAATCCGTTGGATCTTACTCTTACAAGAATTTAATATTGAAATCCGAGATAAAAGAGGAGCAGAAAATCTCGCCGCTGATCATCTTTCTCGTCTTGAAAATCCCGAATTAGAAGTTCTGAATGAATCAGCTATACAAGACAACTTTCCTGATGAATATCTATTGAATATAGATTATAAAGAAATCCCATGGTTTGCAGACTATGCAAACTACTTAGTTTGTGGATTCCTTGAAAAAGGATTATCGTACCAAAGACGAAAGAAATTCTTCAGTGATATAAAACACTATTTCTGGGAAGATCCACATTTGTTTAAAAGTTGTCCCGATGGAATAATACGCCGATGTGTATTTGGAGATGAAGCTAGTAAAATATTAAACCATTGTCACACAGGACCAATAGGAGGGCATAAGGGCCTCAACTAACAGCAAGAAAAGTTTATGATGCTGGATTCTATTGGCCAACAATTTACAAAGACGCACACCTTCTTTGCAAATCCTGTGATGCATGTCAAAGGGCCGAAAAAATAAGTCAACGTGATGAAATGCCACAAAATGTCATCCAAGTATGTGAAGTATTTGACATTTGGGGTATTGACTTTATGGGTCCATTTCCAAAATCTCATAATAATCTATATATACTCGTAGCCATTGATTATGTATCTAAATGGGCGGAAGCACAAGCTCTCCCAACTAACGATGTACGAGTTGTAGTCAACTTTTTAAAACGTCTTTTTACAAGGTTTGGAACACCGAAAGCTTTAATAAGTGATCGGGGTACTCATTTCTGTAATAATCAACTTGAGAAAGTTCTTAAAAGATATGGAGTAACTCATAAAATCTCCACCGCATATCATCCACAAACAAGTGGACAAGTTGAAAATACCAACCGAGCTTTAAAACGTATTCTAGAGAAAACCGTAGGATCAAATCCAAAGGAATGGTCCATTAAATTGGAGGATGCACTCTGGGCTTTTAGAACAGCCTACAAAACTCCAATTGGAACCACACCTTTTAGACTTGTTTATGGAAAAGCATGTCATCTTCCAGTAGAAATTGAACACAAAGCATTTTGGGCTTTGAAGACATGTAATCTTGATTTACATGAAGCTGGACGTCTACGATTAAGTCAACTAAACGAATTAGAAGAATTAAGACATGAAGCATACGAAAATTCGTTAATCTATAAAGAAAGAACGAAGAAATGGCATGATAAAAGAATCAGAAGTTCAAAAGAATTTAAAGAAGGAGACAGAGTTCTTCTTTTCAATTCACGATTCAAGCTATTTCCTGGAAAATTGAAATCAAGATTGTCTGGACCATTCATAGTCAAAAGAGTTTTCCCATACGGAACGATAGAATTAATAAATTCAAATGGGATTGAATTTAAAGTTAATGGTCACAGAGTTAAACATTACATACATGGTCCGATGGAAGTCGACAACGAAGTTAATCACAATTTCGACACCACAGCTAACTAAGTGTGGGGAGAATCAAGTCTTTAAAGGATAATATGTATTTCTATTAGAGTTAGATTGTCTGTTTTCGTGTAGTTCTCGAAAATGAAACCCGAATGGTCTTTCCCTAGCAGACCCTAAAGAACTAGTCTTCTCCCCCCATTCTGAATTTTTATTTTTTTTAGGTTTTTACAAAATGAAGACTGCCTGTGAACTAAACCATGGTCTAATGCTACACGCTTTGATCACTAAAAGAAATAATGACATACTACCAAGTGAAATAGTATCAGTAATCAGAGAAAGAATGGACGGAGTTAGAAAAGAATCCAGATGCGAAGATAATAAGTTACAATTTGGTAAAGGAAAATCAAAATCCGCAGCGAAAAGAAGAGCACGACACCTAGAAAGATGTCACAAATGCGGAAAATGGTCACATGGAGGTAAATGTTCAAATAATCAAACCTATTCAAATACCGAATTTGTTACTTTATGCAGAGACGGACCGTTCATATGTTTAGAAGAAAAGACACTGAATGCTCGAGGTTACGCCTATGTAGCCATGGAAAACCAATTAAACCGACTATCTTATGAATGGGATAGATCATATAACTAAGAAATCTATTCCACAGGTATGTCTGTACAGTTTTTATTTTTATTTTTATTTTTAACCTTTTGATAATAAACGCTAATTTGTTCGCTAAAAAGTATTAAATTGGTATTGAATAAAATTAGGTTTGGCGACCGAAATTATTGATATCATTCAAAAAAATTTATTACATCACTGCGAAATTTAACGTTTATTCTTAAGGTATAAATATCTTTAAACAATCAACCCAAAATATTTCAAAAATTCGTCATGAGTTAAATTAGGTCTTGGAACCGAAATTACTTTACCGAAAAGAGGGGCGCATATTTTTGATAATATTTGATTGATTAAAGTGGGATAAAAAGACAAAAAGATTTTTAATTTTATTTTTACCATGTTTTTTAAAATTAATATTTGTACCCTTTATAAATATTGTAAACTTTGTAAAATCAATATTTTTAAAATTGTAAATATTTGAAAAAATTAATATAAGTTTGGTGTGAATTTATAATATGAATTTTTAAATTAAGATTGGTGTGAATTTTTAAAATATGAATTTTTAATTTTATGCATTTTAAATTGTAAGTTTGGTGTGAATTTTTAATATAAATTTTGAATTTTATATTTAAGTTGTGTGAATTTAAAAACAAAAATTTACTTTATCTCATTAAGTTAAAAATATGATTTTTAAAATTCGTCGTAAGTTGAAGACTAGGTCTTTGAACCGAAATTGCTTTACCCGAGGGAGGGACGAGAAATTTTATTACCATTATTTTTAATCTTATTGAATTAAAGTATGCCAAAAACATTAAAAAACCCAAAAATCTTAGCTTTTAAAACAATCGCTACAAAAAGACAAATTTTAAAATTTTGTCGAAGGACGGACTAGGACATCGATCCGAAACGACCTCGTCCTAAATAACAAAGGAAACAAAATTTTAAAATTAATTAATTAATTGTTTTAATAAGTTAAAGATTATAAAAAAAAAAAAAATACCAAACTCCGCGACTCGCGGAGTTTGAAGTGTCCAAACACCGCGAGTCGCGGGAGGACCGAAATACAAAAAAAAAAATATAAGGGCTGGAACTGATCAGTCCCAACACACCACAGAGAAAAAATACTGTGAAAAACACAGCCGAAAAACCCCGAAAAATACACCCCAAATTCACAATTTTTGACCGTTAATCACCAAATTTTTTACTAAAATCATGTTGAGAAGGATGCTATCAAGGAATTACTCAAGAAAAACGGTAAATTTCTACACCTAAACACCATTTAATCCGAAATTTGGTGTTCTTGAGCAATTTTTTTCCCAATTTGATTTTGATGCTTTTTAGTGTAATTATGCTTAAATTGTTTATGTATTATGCTTGTATAACCTAGATTGATGCTATTTAACATGATTAGAAGCCTTAAACTTCAAATTTTGAATAATCTAGGGTTTGTGTTCTTGAGCAATTTGGGGCTTTTTGATATAAACAGGTTATGGCCATTTTTGTCATGAATTGTAGCTAAATTAAGTAGTGTAACATGTTTAGGTAGTTAAATGATCCGAACTTTGAGCCTAAACATGATTTTGAGAATTAAAGTGGACTTTTTCAAGTCTAAAATTCATGAACTTGATTTTTGAAAGATAATGCCATTTGAAACTTGTTTAATTGCTAGTAATGATTATTTTGACATGTTATTTGAGTTGAATGCTTATGAACTTGGCGAACATTTTCGTATATGCTTATTTGAAAAAGTGTAGATTTGATGAAAATATGAAAATGAGCTTAAGTTTGATATAAATTGATAATGTCATTGTAATTATTTTGATTGATGATTTTGCTGACACTAATGCATATTTGGATGCACAAAATTTGTGTTTGATGTGTTTTGCAGACTGAAAGGGGTGAATCTTCATCCCAAGCCCGTAATACTCCTGCTGAGAATGCGGAACAACAGGAGGTGGATAACTACTACAAGCAGGATATACCTCATCCAGTCATGACCTTTTCTGATATGCACTTGGAAGAATTGCACCCGAACCTGAGATTTGACAGACTTTGGATAGATTATCCAAAATATCAAAGGGGTTTGCATACTCTTCATTCTAAGGTTGTTGAGGTACCAAGGGTCATAGAATGGGGACCCTTAGAAGCTGTAGAATTGGCCGAGCCAATTAGGGAATTACTTGTACAGAGGTATGGTAATTCTTCTTTTAATGATTGGGTACGTTTATTCACCATGCGTAGACCTGTATATAAAGTATGGTGTGAAGAATTGTTATGTAGTATAGAGTTGAATGATCGGGTAGCTAGTTTAACCGATCGTTCTTTTATTAGATTTTTGTTAGGCGGTTCGATGCGCCACATGTCTTTACTGGACATGGCTCAGGCTTTACGTATATATACGCCTGAGGAGTTAGCGTCTGCCGATTGTAGAGGGTTGATACTAAACGGTAGAAAGATAGATGAAAATTTTGATACACACGGTGTGTGGAGTCAAATGACAAGCCATCACCGTTTCAAAGGGGGAAATTACTCTTATTTTGATATAGATAGAGCCGAATTAAGAGTGATTCATAGGTTTTTAGCTAATTCGATTACACAAAGGGGTAAGAACAAGGAAAAGGTAAATGAACAAGATTTGTTTTACCATATGTGTATTCGAGACCCACAAAGCGCTGTAAGTATACCATATTGTGTGGGTTATTATTTATCAGCTATGGTTCGGGGGATGCGACCGCATAGCATAATAGGAGGTGGTATTTTTATTACTTTGATTGGTGAATATCTCGGTGTGGATATAAGTCGGGGGGGATTATTAGTAGAAGAACCAGAACCCCGCGATACTATAGGTTTAAATGTATACCATGGTGCGAAAGTTTTGAAGAGGCGAAATAACGCCGCAGTACAATACCATGGTAGACATCCACAGGTGGAGAGAAACCAACAGCAAGGTAATGTAGGAGGGGGGAATGAGATGCAAGAAATGCAAAGGTTTATAGCTTCTCAGGAATACGAAAATGCTAGACAGAGAGCATTTGAAGATTGGCAAGTTCATCAGAACCAAATCATAGCTCATTGCCAACATATAGGTAGAAACTATATTCCTACACCGAAACCCATCTTCCCTCCCTGGTCTATAGAGATGCAGCCACCATATCCTACGTATAACCCTGCCGAAGCATTCTATAGCACCTATGGTTATGCCTGGAACCCCTATTGGTACCAGTATCATCCCTAGTATACTTAGTTTTATTTATTTTGTAATTTGTAATTATTGATACGTTTAATACTTTTGTTAATATTGTAATCATTTTTATAATTATCTAACTTTTATTCTTAGATTTTAATAATTTTTGAATGTGGGGTAATATACCAAACTTCAAAAATATGTATATATATGTTTGCAGTTTATCTTATGTACACAACAGGGTAAAACAACGCATTTTCAAAGACTGGCATTAAGTTCAGCAAAAGCAACTAATTTTGACGACAAGATATATGTGAAATAACAACAAGACGGAATGAACAAATGATGTGCACCATTTATCATTCAGCAAACAAACGCCAATATATTTGGAAACTTTGGTAAAAATTTAATCATTTTCACACAAATCACCCTCAATAATTTAAATTATTCCTGATTTCTTGCAAATGAGGGCATTGCAAGATCTTAAGTGTGGGAAGGGGTTAAATTCTTTCGGATTTTAAAATTTTTTTACTTTATACACTTGGTTACCATTAAAAATACTAGTAAAGCAGTAGTTGTATTAGAATCTAGTGCTCTCTGATAAAAAAGAACAGCCCCAGTCTTATATACTAACTACCCAATTCTAGTAAAATTTTTCAAAATTTTCAATTAAATGAACTCAAAATCATGTTTATGCATATTTATGAACGATAAAACTAGGTTTTAACACCGAAATTATTATTACCTCGGAAAGGACATAAATTGAGAAACAAACCAAAATGTTAAAATTCATTTAAAATGGAATAGAGGACGATAAAAAGGAAAATAAAAGCCAAGTGTGGGAAAATCTACCAAGTTATCTTAAACAAATGTCACATATATCTGTAACAAATAACTGAAAATACTTTTGCTTTGGACTAAACTAAACTGTTTTACCCGATGAAAGAAAAGAAGAGATGGATCTACACGATGAATCAATTCCATCATTAAAAGGAAGTAAAGTCTTCCGAAAAAAGAAACGCGCTTCCTGATTTAGGTCATGAAGTTGTCGTCCAGACCAGCTGTAGGTTGACGAAAAATCTAGAAAAGTCATCACTAAAATCAGCAGGAAATCCACGGACCTCAGCATTAAACAGGGTCGCCAAGTGGTCAGATTTATCCTAACCATGAGAAGGATTTATCTCGTACAATGGGGGGGCACCATGCAAATTAGCTGGATAAGACTAATGAATCAGATCCCCAGAAAGGATAATCTCCTTAAAGATTAAAAATCAGCTTTTAAGACTGATATTACTCAATCCTTGAGATTGACCTTAAAGATTGAGAATTCAAACTCATGGAATTCAATGATATCTAAACTCGAGCTTGAACGAGAAAATATTTTGATCAAAATTACAAACCGATTTGTTTTCTGAAAACCCTATTTTCAATGCGTTCATTACCATTAAACGTAAAATCCTAGGAATTCACCTGGAATTCATTAGGTCACCTGAACTAAATCGGGTGTCAACCGTAAGAACGGTGGTTGCATAGTGGTAAAAGACAGGACCTTGTGCCAGACCAAAAAATCATAAGGGTGAGCTTTACTATTGCTCCTACCAAGGATAGTAATTGCGTTCGACACGTTATAGACCATAATTAAAAGCATGTCAGGGGACATAGCCTTAACAGTTGCTTGTTCAACGCTTTCCTTTACAACTGGACGGTAGTTTACCGAAAGGTAATATACGGGACAAGTGAACTGGACGTGTTGCTTTCCAAATACAAGGTTAGCAAGTGGGTGACACAAAACCATAAGTTTTGAGCTAAAAATTTCAAATCTGAAACCCACCAAACCCACAAAAATATTTTGCAAACACCGGTAAAGGGTTATTCCGGAAAACTTATCTAGGGTAAAAACTAGATTTCAAAAGATCAAATGTTTTCATAAAGATCCAATTTCCTTAATGGATCTAAATTTTTATAGTCATGTGGAACTGTAAACCATATCGTTACTACCATTGTTTATACCGCCGTATAGAAATCACTGATGTACAAAGTGTGAAGAATAAAGAAGTGATTCTAGTATTTTAAGACGATATTGCTTGAGGACAAGCAACGCTCAAGTGTGGGAATATTTGATAATGCTAAAAACGAACATATATTTCATAGCATTATTCCTCAAGAAAGACAAGCTTTTAGTTGAAATTGTTCTATTTACAAGTGATATTCGTTTAAATAATAAAAGGTGAAGACAAAAGACAGATTCGACGAATTGAAGACGCAAACGACCAAAAAGCTCAAAAGTACAAAAGACAATCAAAGAGGTTCCAATTATTGATAAGAAACGTCTCGAAATTACAAGAGTACAAGATTCAAAACGCAAAGTACAAGATATTAAATTGTACGCAATGACGTTCAAAAATCCGGAACCGGGACCAGAGTCAACTCTCAACGCTCGACGCAACGGACTAAAAATTACAAGTTAACTATGTATATAAATATAATATAATATATAATTAATTATATTAATTATATATATATTATATTTATAAATAAAAACCGTCGGCAGAGAAAGACTCCAAAGTTGTGAGCTGTGATTTCAATCTCCGCGACTCGCGGAGTTTGAAGGAAAAAATGCCGCGAGTCGCGGAGCCCCTAAAGTCGAAAATCCCTATAAAACCAACCGAATTCTGATCGCAAATCATCATCTTTTTTCTCCTCATTCATACGATATATTTATATTTATAATTTATATTTTAATTTTAATTTTAATTATAATTCTAATAATAAGGGTATGTTAGCGAATATTGTAAGGGTGTAAGTCGAAAATCTGTCCGTGTAACGCTACGCTATTTTTAATCATTGTAAGTTATGTTCAACCTTTTTACATTAATGTCTTGTAGCTAAGTTATTATTATGCTTATTTAAAACGAAGTAATCATGATGTTGGGCTAATTACTAAAATTGGGTAATTGGGCTTTGTACCATAATTGGGGTTTGGACAAAAGAACGACACTTGTGGAAATTAGACTATGGGCTATTAATGGGCTTTATATTTGTTTAACTAAATGATAGTTTGTTAATGTTAATATAAAGATTTACAATTGGGCATCCCTATAAATTACCATATACACTCGATCGGACACGATGGGCGGGGTATTTATATGTACAAATAATCGTTCATTTAACCGGACACGGGAATGGATTAATAGCCACTAGAATAATTAAAACAGGGGTGAAATTATGTACAAGGACACTTGGTATAATTGATAACAAAATATTAAAACCTTGGGTTACACTCAGTCGACCTCCTGGTGTAATTATTAAACAAAGTATTAAAATCTTGTTACAGTTTAAGTCCCCAATTAGTTGGAATATTTAACTTCGGGTATAAGGATAATTTGACGAGGACACTCTCATTTTATATTTATGACTGATGGACTGTTATGGACAAAAACCAGACGGACATATTAAATAATCCAGGACAAAGGACAATTAACCCATGGGCATAAAACAAAAATCAACACGTCAAACATCATGATTACGGAAGTTTAAATAAGCATAATTCTTTTATTTCATATTTAATTTCCTTTATTTTATATTTAATTGCACTTCTAAATATCGCATTTTTATTATTATTGTATTTAATTACACTTTTAATTATCGTACTTTTTAATTATCGCAAGTTTATTTTATCGCACTTTTATTATTCGCAATTTCATTATCGTTATTTACTTTATGCTTTAATTTAAGTCTTGTATTCATTTTTAATATTTTACATTTGGTTTTAACTGCGACTAAAGTTTTAAAATCGACAAACCGGTCATTAAACGGTAAAAACCCCCCTTTATAATAATAATATTACTTATATATATATATATTTGTATTTTTATAAAAGTAAACTAATATAGCGTTAAGCTTTGTTTAAAGATTTTCCCTGTGGAACGAACCGGACTTACTAAAAACTACACTACTGTACGATTAGGTACACTGCCTATAAGTGTTGTAGCAAGGTTTAAGTATATCCATTCTATAAGTAAATAAATATCTTGTGTAAAATTGTATCGTATTTAATAGTATTTCCTGCGAAAATTTAATAGTATTTTATACCACTCCGCTACCGCATCAGCGAGTGCGGTGGATTTTGCTCTTCAGAGCTCCGCGAGTGCGGAGCTGTGAAATCCAGCTCACACAAGCTTGGATCCTAGCTTGCCGACGGTTTATATAATATAATATAATATATATATTAATTTTAAGAATTAATTATATATTATATTAAATTCATGTGCATAGTTGACTTGTAATTTTTAGTCCGTTGCGTCGAGTGTTGAGAGATGACTCTGGTCCCAGTTCCGGATTTTCGAACGTCCTTGCGTACAATTTAATATCTTGTATTTTGTGTTTCGAATCTTGTACTCTTTTAATTTTGAGACGTTTCTTATCAATAATTGGAACCTCTTTGATTGTATTTTGTACTTTTGAGCTTTTTGGTCGTTTGCGTCTTCAATTCGTCGAATCTGTCTTTTATCTTCACCTTTTATTATTTAAACGAATATTACTTGTAAATAGGACAACTGCAACTAAAAGCTTGTCTTTCTTGAGGAATAATGCTATGAAATATATGTTCGTTTTTAGCATTATCAAATATTCCCACACTTGAGCGTTGCTTGTCCTCAAGCAATATAGTCTTGAATGTACAAGAATCACTTCTTTATTCTTCACACTTTTTACATCAATGATTTCTTTACGGCGGTATAAACAATGATAGTAACGATGTGGTTTACAGTCTCACATGACTATAAAATTTAGATCCTTTAAGGAAATTGGATTTTTATGAAAACATTTGATCTTTTTGAAAATTAAATCTAGTTTTTATCCTAGATAAGTTTTCCGGAATAACCCTTCACCGGTGTTTGAAAATTCTTTTTGTGGGTTTGGTGGGTTTCAGATTTGAAAATTTTAGCTCAAAACTTGCGGTTTTGTGTCACCCACTTGCTAAACTTGTATTGGGAAAGTAACACGTCTAGTATACTTGTTCCGTATATTACCTTTCGGTAAACTACCGTCCGGTTGTAAAGGAAAGCGTTGAACAAGCAACTGTTAAGGCAATGTCCCCTGACATGCTTTTAATTATGGTCTATAACGTGTCGGACGGAATTACTACTATCCTTTGTAGGAGCAATAGTAAAGCTCACCCTTATAATTTTTCGATCTTGGCACAAGGTCCTGTCTTTGACCATACTATGCAACCACCGTTCTTACGGTTGACACCCGATTTGGTTCAGGTGACCTAATGAATTCCAGGTAAATTCCTAGGATTTTACGTTCAATGGTAATGAACGCATTGAAAATGGGTTTTCAGAAAACAAATCGGTTTGTAATTTTTATCAAAATATTTTCTCGTTCAAGCTCGAGTTTAGATATCATCGAATTCCATGAGTTTGTAATTCTCAATCTTTAAGGTCAATCTCTAGGATTGAGTAATATCAGGCTTAAAAGCTGATTTTTGATCTTTTAAGGAGATTATCCTTTCTGGAGGTCTGATTCATTAGTCTTATCAAGCTAATTTGCACGGCGTCCTCCCCATTTTACAAGACAGATCCTCTCATGGTTAGGATAAGTCTGACCACTTGGCGACCCTGTTTGATGTTGAGGTCCGTGGATTTCCTGCTGATTTTAGAGATGACTTTTATAGATTTTTCGTCAACCTACAGCTGGTCTGGACGACAACTTCATGACCTAAATCAAGAAGCGCGTTTCTTTTTCGGAAGACTTTACTTCCTTTAAGTGATGGAATTGATTCATCGTGTAGATCCATCTTTCTTACAATAAATCGGGTAAAACTTTTTAGATTAGTCCAAAGCAAAAGTATCTTCAGTTATTTGTACAAAAATATGTGATATATGTTTTAAATAACTTTGGTAATTTTCCCACACTTGGCTTTTTATTTTCATTTTTATTGTCCTCTATTCCATTTTAAATGAATTCTAACATTTTGGTTTGTTTCTCAATTTATGTCCTTTCTGAGGTAATAATAATTTTGGTGTTAACACCTAGTTTTATCGTTCATAAATATGTATAAACATGATTTTGAGTTCATTTAATTGAAAATTTTAAAATTTTTTACTAGAAGTGGGTAGTCAGTATATAAGACTAGGGCTGTTCTTTGTTATCAGAGAGCACTAGATTCTAATACAACTACTACGTTACTAGTATTTTTAATGGTAACCAAGTGTTTAAGTTAAAAAATTTTAAAATCTGAAAGAATTTAACCCCTTCCCACACTTAAGATCTTGCAATGCCCTCATTTGCAAGAAATCAGTAACAATTTAAATTATTGAGGGTGATTAGCGTAGAAAAATGATTAAATTTTACCAAAGTTTCCAAACATATTGGCGTTTGTTTGCTGAATGATAAATGGTGCACATCATTTATTCATTCCGTCTGTTGGTACATCACATTTGTTTTTCGTTTTGTCGTCAAAATTAATAGCTTTTGCTGAACTTAATGCCAGTCTTTGAAAATGCGCCGTTTTACCCTGTTTTGTACATGAGATAAACTACAAACACATATATACATATTTTTGAAGTTGGGTTTTCACACCACATTCAAAAATTATTAAAATCTAATAAAGTAGAAAATTATAAAAGCTATTATAATAATAAAATAAGAAATAAGAAATAAGAAAATTAAGAATTAGTAACATTACAATAAAATAAACAAAAATAGAAAATTACGGATGAGGAGGATGGTTCCAGTGTTGGTCCCAAGCGTATCCATAGATGCTGTAAAATGCTTGGGCCGGGTCATATGTAGGATATGGTGGTCGACTCTCTAAAGTCCAAGGAGCAAATTCGGGCATAACGGTAGGAATGTATTCTCTACCTACGTGTGTACAATGACTTATGATTTGGGTTTGATGATACTGCCAATCTTGAAATGCTTTTTGTCTAGCAATTTCATACTCGTGTCGAGCCATAAAAATTTGCATTTTCGTCATTGGATTACCCCCTCCCGGTTGACCTTGCTGTTGATCTCTCTCAACCTGTGGATGCCTGCCATCATAACGTGCTGCCGCGTTGTTTCGTTTCTTTAAGACCTTAGCACCATGATAAACAAGCAAATCTATTCTATCGCAGGGTTCTGGTTCTGCCATTAATAATCCCCCTCGACTTCTATCCACACCGAGATATTCAGCAATCAATGTAATAAATATACCACCTCCTATTATGCTACCACGCCTCATACCCCTAACCATAGTCAATAAATAATAACCCACACAAAAATGTATACTTACAGCGCTATGTGGGTCTCGAATACACATGTGGTAAAACAAATCCTGTTCATTTACCTTTTCCTTATTCTTACCTCGTTGTGTAATCGAATTGGCTAAAAACCTATGGATTACTCTTAATTCAGCTCTATCAATATCAAGATAAGAGTATAATCCCCCCTGAAATCGGCGATGGCTAGTCATCCTACTCCATATGTCATTTGTATCAAAATTCTCATCCACCTTCCTACCATACACTATTAACCTCTGGCAATCATAAGATGCTAGCTCCTCGGGCGTATATAAACCTAAAGCCCGAGCCATGTCTAGTAAGGACATATGGCGCATCTCCCCTCCTAATAAAAATCTAATAAAACTACGATCGGTTAAAGTATCTACCCGATCATTTATTTCAATAGTACATAATAACTCTATACACCATTCTCTATACACAGGTCTACGCATGTTGAATAAATGTACCCAATCACTGAAATAGAATTACCATACCTTTGAGTAAGTAATTCCCTGATTGGCTCGGCCAATTCTACTACCTCTAATGGTGCCCAATCTATAACTCTGGGTACCTCAACATTATTAGACACAAAGTTGTGCAGGTTCTTTTGATATTTTGGATAGTCTATCCAATATCTATCAAATCTCAAATTCGGATGTAAATCTGCCTCATGAATATTTGAATATGAAACAATTGGGTGAGGCATATCTTGTCGGTAATGGTTATTAATTTTCTGTTGATTTGCATCTTCCGGAGGAGCATTGCGAGCCTGGGATGAAGATTCACCCCTTTCAGTCTGCAAAATATATCAAACACAATTTTTGTGCATCCAAATATGCATTAGTTTTAGCAAAATAACAACTTAAAACAATCACAATAACATGTTAAATCAAAATTAAACTCATACACATTTTCACATTTTTTTTTTTACAATTCTATACTTTTCCAAATATACTTATACAAAAATGTATACAAAGTTTCTTCGCATTTAACTTCTAAAATATGTTAAAAATAATCATTATAACAATTAAACAAATTTCTCATGGCATTCATATCAATTAAATCAAGTTCATGCAATTTTGGTTCAAAAAGTCCACTTTAATCTTCATAAATCATGTTTAGGATCAAAGTTTTGATTATTTAGCAACCTAAACATGTTACACTACTCAATTTAGCATAAACTAACAACAAAATTCGGCCATAACCTGTTTATATCAAAAGCCCTAATTTTGCTCAAGAACACAAACCTAGATTATTCAAAAATTGAAGTTCAAAGCTTCTAATCATGTTAAATAGCATCAATCTAGGTTATACAAGCATAATACACAAACAATTGAAGCATTATTACACTAGAAAGCATCAAAATCAAATTATGTATGAAATTGTTCAAGAACACTAAAAATTCGGAATAAATGGTGTTTAGGTGTAGAAATTTACCGATTTCCTTGAGTAATTCCTTGATAATAGTCTTCTCATTGTGATTTTATGAAAGATTTGATTAAAAATGATGAAAAATGGCGAATTTGGGCGATTTTTGTGTGTGTTTTTCGCAGAAAATTGGGTATGGTGATGAACAAACTGGTCTGTTCGACCAGTTTTATTTTTTTTCTGGTTTTTTTGACCTCCGCGAGTGCGGTGGTGTGAACCCATAAATCACCGCGAGTCGCGGCCCTTTTTTTTTTTTATAAAACCTTATAACTTTATAAAACATAAAATTAATTAAATTCTAAAAAATTTGTTTTCCTTTAGGAGCGAGGGCGTTTCAGATCGTTATCCTAGTCCGTCCCTCGACAAAAATTTAAAATTTATCAATTCGAAGCGCGGTTTTAAAAGTAAAGATTTTTTTTGGTTTTTTTTAAATGTTTTTGGCATACTTTAATTCATTAAGATTAAAAATAATGATAATAAAAGTTCTCGTCCCTCCCTCGGGTAAAGTAATTTCGGTTCAAAGACCTAGTCTTTAACTCACGACGAATTTTAAAAATCATATTTTTAACTTAGCGAAATAAAGTAAATTTTTGTTTTTAAATTCACACCAAACTTAAATTTAAAATGCATAAAATTAAAAATTCATATTTTAAAAATTAAAAATTCATACCAAACTTATATTATATTTTTGGTTTTCATACAAACTTATATTAAAATATTAATTTTTCAAATATTTACAATTTTAAAGAAGTTTATAATATTATTTTAATATTAATTTATTAATTTTAAAAACATGGTACAAATAAAATTAAAAATCTTTTTGGCTTTTATCCCACTTTAATCAATCAAATATTATCAAAAATATACGCCCCTCTTTTCGGTAAAGTAATTTCGGTTCCATGACCTAATTTAACTCATGACGAATTTTTGAAATATTTTGGTTGATTGATTAAAGATATTTATACCTTAAGAATAAACGGTAAATTTCGCAGTGATGTAATAAATTTTTGTATGATATCAATAATTTCGGTCGCAAGACCTAATTTTATGGAATACCAATTTAATACTTTATAGCGAACAAATTAGCGTTTATTATCAAAAGGTTAAAAATTAAAATAAAAAATGAAAACTGTACAAACTTACCTGTGAAATAGATTTCTTAGTGATATGCTCTAGCCCACTCATAAGATAGTCGGACTAATTGGTTTTCCATGGCTACATAGGCGTAACCTCGAGCATTTAACGTTTTTTCTTCTAAACATATGAACGGTCCGTCTCTGCATAAAGTAACAAATTCGGTGTTTGAATAGGTTTGATTATTTGAATATTTACCTTCGTGTGACCATTTTCCGCATTTGTGACATTTTTCAAAGTTTCGTGCTCTTCTTTTCGCTGCGGATTTTGATTTTTCTTTACCAAATTGTAACTTATTATCTTCGCATCTGGATTCTTTTCTTACTCCGTCCAATTTACCTCTTATTAATGATACCAATTCACTTGGAAGTGTGTCATTATTACGTTTAGTGATCAAATCATGTAGCATTAGACCATGGTTTAATTCACAGGAAGTCTTCATTTCGAAAAACCTAAAAAAAATAAAAATTCAGAATGGGGGGAGAAGACTAGTTCTTTAGGGTCTGCTAGGGAAAGACCATTCGGGTTCTATTTTTGAGAACTACACGAAAACAGAAAATCTAACTCTAACAGAAATACATAAACCTCCCTACACTTAGTTGAGATTGTGATTAACATTATTTTCAATTGGATCATCAACAACTTGTATATCTTTGACTTTTACTTCAATCCATTTGTTGATTTCCTCCGTAACTTTCACAAATTCAACTAACATCGCCTTTTCTTTTGGCGATAAATTGGATACTAATCGGTTACATAACTTAAAGTTTCCCTTAATCTTAGCATCGTGAATCCGTTTATAAAGTTTCTTCGTTGAACTGTTAAAAATGGGTTCATCTAATTTCGTATCATCAACGGGGTTCTTTGTGATTGGATCATCATTAAGTGTTTCTTTATCTTCCCCACACTTATGCGTTTTTATTGGTTTAACAGTTTTGGTTAGTGGAGATCTAAACTTTCGGTTCACAAAGGTGATCGATGTATCACCATCCCTAAGTGTTATTCTACCTTCTCTTACATCAATGAATGCCTCGGTGGTTGCTAAAAATGGGCGACCTAGAATTAGAGGAATATCAAGGTTTTCCTCCATATTAATCACTATAAAGTTTGTAACAAAGGTCAAACTTCCCACGTTAACAAGTAAACTATTTGCTATTCCAACCGGGTGTTTAATGGTTAGGTCAAATGATTGAACACCTATTTTGGTTGGTTTTAATTTACCCATGCCTAATCTTTTGTATAGGGAAATAGGCATAATATTTGCACTTGCTCCTAAATCTGCGAGTCCATTATATACAGCACCATCATTAAGCAAGCAAGAAATGATAAATTCACCCGGGTCTCCTGCTTTAGTAAGTCGAGTTGGTTTGTAAACCTTTTTCGGGTGTTCTTTTCTTGGTTCTTTCACTTCTATTTGAACTTCTTGCTCACATTTTTCTTCGTTTCTTGGAATGGGAGGTTTGTATAAAAATTCTTCTTCATCACTCAAATTTGAATCCTCCTTATTTTCCAATTTTGATTTTTCATATGTTGTTGATAACATATTTATGTTTTCATTTTGAAGGTTTTCTTGGATGGTGAAATTATGATTGACTTCATTGTCAACTTCCATCGGACCATATATGTAATGTTTAACTCTGTGACCATTAACTTTAAATTCAATCCCATTTGAATTTATTAACTCTACTGTTTCGTATGGGAAAACTCTTTTGACTATAAATGGTCCAGACCATCTTGATTTCAATTTTCCAGGAAATAGCTTGAATCGTGAATTGAAAAGAAGAACTCTGTCTCCTTCTTTAAATTCTTTTAAACTTCTGATTCTTTTATCATGCCATTTCTTCGTTATTTCTTTATAGATTAACGAATTTTGGTATGCTTCATGTCTTAATTCTTCTAATTCGTTTAATTGACTTAACCGTAGACATCCGGCTTCATGTAAATCAAGATTACATGTCTTCAAAGCCCAAAATGCTTTGTGTTCAATTTCTAATGGAAGATGACATGCTTTTCCGTAAACGAGTTTAAAAGGTGTGGTTCCAATTGGAGTTTTGTAGGCTGTTCTAAAAGCTCATAGTGCATCCTCCAATTTCATGGACCATTCCTTCGGATTTGATCCTACGGTTTTCTCTAGAATACGTTTTAAAGCTCGGTTGGTATTTTCAACTTGTCCACTTGTCTGTGGATGATAAGCAGTGGAGATTTTATGAGTTACTCCATATCTTTTAAGAACTTTCTCAAGTTGATTATTACAAAAATGAGTACCCCGATCACTTATTAAAGCTTTCGGTGTTCCAAACCTTGCAAAAAGACGTTTTAAAAAGTTGACTACAACTCGTGCATCGTTAGTTGGGAGAGCTTGTGCTTCCGCCCATTTAGATACATAATCAATGGCAACGAGAATATATAGATTATTATGAGATTTTGAAAATGGACCCATAAAGTCAATACCCCAAATGTCAAATACTTCACATACTTGAATGACATTTTGTGGCATTTCATCACGTTGACTTATTTTTTGGGCCCTTTGACAAGCATCACAGGATTTGCAAAGAAGGTGTGCGTCTTTGTAAATTGTAGGCCAATAGAATCCAGCATCATAAACTTTTCTTGCTGTTAGTTGAGGCCCATAATGCCCTCCTGTTGGTCCTGTGTGACAATGGTTTAAGATTTTACTAGCTTCATCTCCGAATACACATCGGCATATTATTCCATCGGGACAACTTTTAAACAAATGTGGATCTTCCCAGAAATAGTGTTTTATATCACTAAAGAATTTCTTTCGTTTTTGGTACGATAATCCTTTTTCAAGGAATCCACATACTAAGTAGTTTGCATAATCTGCAAACCATGGAATTTCATTATAATCTATCTTCAATAGATATTCATCAGGAAAGTTGTCTTGTATGGCCGATTCATTTAGAACTTCTAATTCGGGATTTTCAAGACAAGAAAGATGATCAGCGGCGAGATTTTCTGCTCCCTTTTTATCTCGGATTTCAATATCAAACTCTTGTAAGAGTAAGATCCAACGGATTAATCTTGGTTTAGCATCTTGTTTCGAATATAGGTATCTAAGAGTAGAATGGTCGGTATAGATCACCGTTTTAGCTAGAACGAGATCTGAACGAAATTTGTCAAAAGAAAAGACGATAGCAAGGAGTTCTTTTTCAGTAGTTATATAGTTTGTTTGTGCTCCTTGTAACGTCTTACTAGGATAATAAATAGGTTGAAATCGTTTTTCAATCCTTTGTCCTAAAACGGCTCCCATTGCAAAATCACTTGCATCGCACATAAGTTCAAACGGTAAATTCCAATTTGGCGTTATCATGATCGGCGCATTAGTGAGTTTCTCTTTAAGAATATTAAAATATTTAATGCATTCATCTGAAAAGATGAATGGAGCATCCTTTTCTAGGAGTTTATTCATAGGAGTGGCAATTTTAGAAAAATCTTTTATGAAACGTCGGTAAAAATCGGCATGCCCTAAAAAACTCCTAACTCCTCTAACATTGGTGGGATGTGGAAGTTTAGCAATTACATCTACTTTAGCTCTATCCACTTCAATTCCTTCCTTTGAAATTTTATGACCAAGAACGATGCCTTCTTTAACCATGAAATGGCATTTCTCCCAATTAAGAACTAGATTTGATTGTTTACATCTAATAAGCATTCGTTCAAGATTAACTAAACATGATTCAAAAGTATCCCCGAAGACTGAAAAGTCATCCATGAAAACTTCCATGCATTCTTCTATCATGTCGTGAAAAATCGCCATCATGCACCTTTGAAAGGTTGCAGGGGCGTTGCAAAGTCCAAATGGCATGCGTTTGTAAGCAAAAGTACCATAAGGGCACGTGAATGTGGTTTTCTCTTGGTCTTCGGGTGCTATTAGAATTTGAAAATATCCAAAAAACCATCAAGAAAACAATAGTAACTATTTCCGGCTAATCTTTCCAACATTTGATCAATGAAAGGTAATGGAAAGTGATCTTTTCTGGTGGCGTCATTTAATTTTCTATAATCAATACATACACGCCATCCTATTACAGTCCTAGTAGAAATAAGCTCATTTTTCTCATTTGTGATGACAGTCATGCCACCCTTCTTAGGTACGCATTGAACTGGGCTTACCCATGGACTATCAGAGATTGGATAAATTAAACCTACATCAAGCAGTTTAATAATTTCTTTCTTAACAACATCTTGCATATTAGGATTTAGTCTTCGTTGGCGTTGCACATACGTTTTATGACCTTCTTCCATAAGGATTTTATGTGTGCAATACGAAGGACTTATTCCTTTAATATCATGAATTTTCCATGCAATAGCTGGTTTATGAGCTTTTAACACAGAAATGAGTTGAGATTTTTCATTTTCAGTAAGAGAAGACGATATTATTACAGGTAATTCAGATTCACCATGTAAATAAGCATATTCCAAATGGTTTGGAAGTGGCTTTAACTCTAATGTCGGTGGTTCTTCTATCGATGATTTATATCGATATCTGTCTTCCTCTTTTAGCATTTGAATTTCTTCTGTTGTTGGTTCATATCCATTAGCCATAAGTGTAGCTAACATTTCAGTTTCATCAATTGGTTCAGTTCCTTCTCCTAAAGAACATTCTCCTGTTTCTTGTAATTCTGGAAATTCTTCTAACAATTCTGCATGTGATTCTATAGTTTGAATATAGTAACATGTATCATCTGCAGATTGCGGTTGTTGCATTGCTCTATCAACTGAAAAGTTAACACTCTCTTCCTCTATACTTAGGGTCAGTTTCTTACCGAACACGTCTATCATTGCTTTAGCCGTGTTTAAGAATGGTCTTCCTAATATGAGAGGAACTTGAGAATCTTCTTTCATGTCCAGAATAACAAAATCTACTGGAAATACTAAAGTACCAACTTTAACTAGCATGTTCTCCATTATCCCTCTAGGATATTTTACTGATCTATCGGCTAGTTGTATGCTTATTCGTGTTGGTTTCAATTCTCCAAGGTCTAGTTTAGTGTATAGTGAATACGACATTAAATTTATACTAGCACCTAAGTCTGACAATGCTTCTATTGAACTAAGACTACCCAGAAAATATGGAATTGTGAAACTTCCTGGATCTGATAATTTTTCTGGTATCTTATTCAACAGCACTGCTGAACAATTAGCATTCATAGTAACAGCCGAGAGTTCTTCCATTTTCTTTCTATTCGAGATTAGATCTTTCAAGAATTTAGCATATCTAGGCATTCCTGAAATTACATCAATGAAAGGAAGATTTACATTTATTTGTTTAAACATATCTAAGAATTTGGATTGCTCGACTTCAAGTCTCTCTTTTTTTATTTTACTCGGGTAAGGAAGTGGTGGTTGGTATGGTTTAACATAAAGTTTTGCCTTAACTGTGTTATCTTCATTAACCTTTTCAACTACCGGTTCTCTTTCCTTATCTTGTTCAGGTTGTGGTTCTTGTGGAGTAGGAATAGCTTCATCAGAAATTACAGGTATTTCAGGTGGTTTAAGTGTAATACCATTTCTTGTGGTAATGGCTTTAGCTGTTTCATTCCGGGGGTTAGCATTTGTATCACTAGGTAGACTTCCCGGTTTTCTTTCACCTATTAACCTTGCTAGGTTGCTCACTTCTTGTTCCAGATTTTGAATAGAAGCTTGTTGATTTCTAAATGCTTGAGCATTTTGTTCATTGGTTTGCTTCTGAGATGTGAAAAATTGCGTTTGAGATTCAACTAGCTTTGTCTGATGGAATTTGACAATCTTTTAAACAAACATGTTCTACATTTTAACAAGTTCATAAATCCTATTTTATGAAGATTAAAGTGAGCGGAAGCATGCAAAGTTCATGTTATATTTCAACCATTTTAAAAGACAAATTCCATAAATATATCAAGTCTTGAATAATATGCTTACATACAACAAGTGGGTTTAGTATTTTACCTCCTCAAGCTAGTTGAGGGTTAATCAAAAGATGAAGAAAAGGATGATGAAATGGAGCTTCTAACTTGAAGCCTCAATTATGTAATACCCACAAACTTTTGCACCAACACCACCTTTGAAGAGTTAGGATTTTTGACACTTGAATAACACAAACCAACAAGCAAAAGACCCTCTTTCTTTCTCTTTTTTGCTTCGGCCAACAACAGAAAAAATGGGGAGGAGAGAGCTTTTTTCAACTAGTTTTGATACTTGTGTGTGTTTATGGATAAAGCCTTAAGCATGCACTTAAGGATATGTGCATATTTAAAGTATCCAACCACCTTGCATCCTTTTTCTTTTACCCAAAAATGCCATCATGGTAAGTATTATTTTTATAAAAAAAAGAACCCTTTTTTTTTTATAAAACAAGTTATAAAAGAATGCATTTGTTAGATACTTCTATTTTATAAACCAATTTATAAAATATAGCACAACATAATTATTTAAACCTATAAATAATTATTTCTTTATCTTATAAATTATCCAAATAATTTATCTCATGTGATAATATTTTAGAAAACCAATTTTCTAAAATTTAAGTGTCGCGTATTTATTTAATGATCCAATCGTTAAGATTAAATACGCATAAGGTGTCGGTAAGCTTGTTATTGGGTATGACCCGACTTGGATCATAACAAATTAGCCACATTGATTTAATATGTCTCTCGGGCACACGAAAAACTTACAATCTCCCACTTGCACGAGAAACATAAGAAATTAATGCAAGTGATGGATACCACCTAACGACCGTCCATCACCCCCAATATGTTATGACTTAGTGCCATTCAATAACATCATCCCTTTCGAGTTTCTCTCTCAAATATGAATAGGTGAATCTTTCATTATATCCTTTTGTCCTAGATGTCATGTTAAATCCAAGAGACATAGAGTGATCACTCTCTTATAGATTTAACTTTATCAGGCCTTAGACATCTGACTCTCAACAAATAAGAGGGACAAATTCCATCTTGGCTACATATGTCCTAGACACTACACTTTGTACCATACCTGAAACCTCCCTTAAGAGCTTCCTTTTCAGAATAGCAAAGGAAAGAATCAAGGCACAATATTCGGTGAATATCTGAACCCAATATGTATCTCAGGTCAGAGGATACAATGATATTCTCCTTTACTCAAGATTACATGTGATCAACCACAAAGGCTCCATACAGTAAATCTTGAGAGCGGGTCTTCCAATATTTGTGTCCCACAAATATCTATGAACCTTGGTTGCAACCTTGCCTCACATTCACCATTTGAATGTTAACCAATCCAAGTTCATAATAGTCTAGACCTCACACTTGTTCCCACAAATGTGATCAACTACGGAATTTTAGAATAATTATTTATTCATGGATAAAATATGCAAAATTGGAACATGACTCATAATTAAATTAATACCATAATTATATTAATGAGTTTGAACTAATTCGTTCCATTACAATACATAAAATAGATCATTTCCAATCACTAGAATATCAAAGCCCTAATGCACAAACATGTCCCTCATGTTTTGGCCCATGTAAAAGCTTCGTGAGTGGATCCGCAACATTATGATCTGTGTGAACTTTGTGAATACATATCTTTCCCTTCTCAACCTCATCCCTGATGTAGTTGAATCTCCGCTCAATGTGACGAGTCTTTTGATAAGCACGAGGTTCCTTGATTTGAGCAATCGCACCCTCGTTGTCACAAAAGATCTCAAGAGGGTCCTGAATAGAAGGGACCACTCCTAAGTCGTCGATGAATTTCTTCATCCATGCAGCTTCCTGAGCTGCCAGTGAGGCGGTAATGTACTCCGACTATGTAGTGGATAACGCAACAACATCCCGTTTTGAACTCTTCCAAGAGACCGCACCACCATTTAACATGAAGACATAACCGGATTGTGATCGAGAATCATCTCGGTCAGTTTGGAAGCTCGCGTCCACGTAACCTTTTACAGCGAGTTCCTCCTCACCAGACCCATATATTAGAAACAAATCCTTAGTCCTCCTTAGGTATTTCAATATACTTTTAACAGCAATCCAATGACTGTTTCCTGGGTTATTCTGGTATCTACTTGTCAAGCTTAGAGTGCATGACACATCCGGTCTAGTACATATCATTGCATACATGATTGACCCAATAGCAGATGCGTATGGGACATTTTTCATCCTCTCTTGTTCATCTTTTATGGTGGGACACTGAGATGAACTGAGAACGGTTCCTCTTTGAATAGGTACCAAACCTTTCTTAGAGTTTTCCATCTTGAACCTTTTCAAGACTTTATCAATGTATGTACTTTGACTTAAACCTATCAATCTCTTGGATCTATTCCTATAGATCCCTATCCCCAATATGTATTGTGCTTCTCCAAGATCCTTGATGGAGAAGCAACCCTTTAGCCAAGTGTTGACTTCTTGCATTGTGGTAATATCATTCCCAAATAATAATATATCATCCACATATAGCACAAGGAACATTATGGTGCTCCCACTAGCCTTCTTGTATACACAAGCTTCATCACCATTTTTAATGAAGCCAAATTTCTTTGCCTCCTCATTAAAACGATGATTCCACATTCTCGATGCTTGTTTCAATCCGTAGATTGATTTCTTTAACTTGCATACCTTTTTAGGATGTTTCGGATCAACAAAACCTTCGGGCTGTACCATATAGACATCTTCCTCAAGATATCCATTTAGGAAAGCGGTTTTGACATCCATTTGTCATATTTCATAATCATAATGAGCAGCAATGGCAAATAATATCCTAATAGACTTTAGCATTGCCACAGGCGAGAAAGTTTCATCATAGTCAACCCCTTGAGTTTGAGTGAAACCTTTTGCTACAAGTCTAGCTTTGTATGTATCCAAGTTTCCATGTATGTTGGTTTTCTTCTTGAAAATCCATTTGCAATCAACTAGCTTGAAGCTAGGAGGTTGCACAACAAGTTCCCAAACTTGGTTTTCATACATGGATTGCATCTCGGCGTTCATGGCTTCCTGCCATTTGTCTTTATCAATCCTTGATAAAGCATCTTCGTAGTTTGTCGGTTCATCCAAATCAACTGTATAGCAACCATCCACGAGAAAACCATATCTCTCAGGAGGATTACCTATCCTACTAGATCTACGAACGCTCTGTATACTTTGATCATCCACATGATCATTTTCAACATCCTCATGTTGAGTGCTAGTGTCAACCATTTTTGTATCATTGACTTGATCTTGAACCTCTACAAGATCTATTTTCCTTTCACCATCACCTTCCATAAGGAATTTGGTTTCAAGGAATTCCGCCTTTCGAGCAACAAATACATTTTGCTCGGTTGGATCATAGAAATAGTATCCCATATCATCCTTGGGATATCCTATGAAGATACACTTTGTGGATCGAGCATGTAACTTATTAGCAACATGGCGCTTAGGATAAGCTTCACATCCCCATACTTTCAAGTATGAAAGAGAAGGAGGTTTTCCAAACCACATCTCATGAGGAGTTCATTCCACTTTCTTGGTTGGGGCCATATTTAAAATACGGGCCGCGGAGCTTAGGCAATAACCCCAAAATGATAGAGGTAACGAGCTTCTTGCCGTCATAGATCGAACCATATCCATTAGGGTTCGATTCCTCGTTTCGGAAACTCCATTAAGTTGGGGTGTTCCGGGTGGAGTAAGTTGTGAGATAATCTCACAACTCCTAAGATGATCTTGGAAAGCATCGCTTAGGTATTCACCTCCTCTATCGGTACGAAGTACCTTAATTGTCTTATTGAGTTGATTTTGTACTTCGTTTTGATATTCTTTGAATGCTTCAAACGTTTCATCCTTGTGTCTTAATAAGTAGACATATCCGAAATGACTAAAGTCATCAATGAAAGTAACAAAGTATCTTTCACCATTCCTTGTCATGGGCTTAAAGGGTCCACACACATCCGAATGTATTAATCCCAATAAGTCTTTAGCCCTTTCATAGGTCCCTTTGAAAGGTGCTTTAGTCATCTTGCCTTGTAAACAAGATTCACATACATCAAACGAATCCATTTCATTTGATTTCAAAAGTCCATTCTTTTGAAGTGTATGCATTCGGTTCTTGTTTATGTGACCAAGGCGACAATGCCATAAGTAGGAATCACTCAAATCCCTTTTGAATTTCTTGGTGCTAGTATGGTATATTGAGCTACTAGATGATGTGCCATCATGAACCAATTCATAAATTCCATTTGAAGGTGAAGCCTTAAAATAGAATACATTATCTAAATAAACGTGGATATCATCATTGACAAAATTAAGATTAAAGCCACATTGTTTCAAACGGGAAACGGAAATAATGTTTCGACATAAATCGGGTGCATACAAAACATCTTTCAAAATAAGTTCCAAACCACTTGGAAGCTTTAACACAAAGTCTCCTTGAGCCTTCACTTGCACTTTGGCTCCATTACCCATGTAGAGACTTGATGTTCCCGTTTGCTTGCTACTTCTTTTGAACCCCTGCAAAGAATTGCAAATGTGAGTTCCACATCCAGTGTCTAATACCCATGTATTAGAAGAAGTAATACTAAGCTCTATATATACCATATATATATTACCTGAGGATTGCCCCGCATCCCTCTTTTCCTTCAACTCCTTAAGGTAGACCGGGCAGTTTCGTTTCCAGTGACCCATTTCACCGCAACCGAAACATGGGTCTTCCTTGGGGTTTGCTTGTTCGGCAACCTTTTGTTTCTTGTTCTTGTTTTTGGTTGGGGTAACCATCTTCCCCTTTCCCTTGCCTTGATGGGCGGGTCCTTTCCTCTTAGCCGCCTTAGGCTTAGAGGTGTTATTACCTTTGGACCCACCATCATTGATCATTAGCACGGGTGAAGCCCTTTTACCCATGCTAGTTTCGGCCGTCCTTAACATGCCATGAAGTTCACCAATGGTCTTATCCATCCCATTCATATTGTAATTAATTACAAATTGGTCAAACCTCTTTGATAAGGAGTTTAGGATAAGATCGGTGGCTAGCTCATTAGATATGTTGAGGTTAAGACGGTTTGCGCGATCAATGAGGCTTTTCATTTTGAGGACATAAGAGGAAACGGAATGGGTGTCATCCATACGACATGCATGTAGCGCTCGAACCGTTTCGTAGCGCTCGACACGTGCTTGTTGAAGGAACATCTCCTTCAATTGCGTAATCATGTCATATGCACTACGATGTTCGAAATCCTTTTGGAGTTCGGGTATCATAGTCCCAAGCATTAGGCAAGCGACTTGCACCGAATCGGCGCAATACTTGTCATAATAAGCCATGCCCTCTAGATCTTCCTCATCCGGTTGGTCGGGAATAGGGTCCTCCAACACATACGCTTTATCCTCAAGTTTGAGGACAATTCTAAGATTACGGAACCAATCCATAAAGTTCGTATGGTTGAGTTTGTCTTTATCGAGGAGAGACCTTAATGATAGGTTGTTTAGGTTAAGTGGTGCATTTTGCATGTTGTTGTTATTTGCGGCCATCTACAAAATTAACAAAGTTCATTTAAGTATCGGTTTTAAATTTAATAAACAATACCCTTTTATAATTAATTGTCTTATTAAATATTAGAATCCAACGGTAAATCAAATTTCGGTTAGGTGACCTTTATCCCGTCATTTGATTTAGCTAGGTAGTCATTTATATGACAATTGCAATCCTTTTGCAACTTCTAAATTATGGGATCATGCAATCCTTTTGCATGACAAATTTATCCCATCAACGCCTATTTGTTCCTCATGCTTCGGTGACCCTAAGTTCATGATTCCCAAACCAAGTCGTCCTACTTGTGTAAACGTGTAAAATCAACATACAAGTGGTTAGGTGACCTTTATCCCACAAGCATGCTAATTTTACCTTAACCATATTAGTTAGTTCATAATGGTTAGGTGACCTTTATCCCATTATGAGTTCCCTACTATGTTCAAGTGTCCCACAAAAGGATGGCGTTTAACTTGTTTACCTTGTTATAGTTTAAGGGATTTTAAGTTTTCATAAATTCTAGTTTAAGAAAACATTTTGCCATACACCAACATGCATTTGGTGTATAGCACAATATGAAAAACCAATTTTCATGTCATAGTAGTAAAACCAATTACTTGATATAAACCATTTTATATGCATTGTCATCAAGTCCTTAATAACCATTTATTAGTGTCCTTTTGTTGTTTTAATTATAACCAATTATAATGTCATTTTGCAAGTTGTGAATATGTGATAAATTGTAGCAACCAAACATACAAACACAATAAACATGCAAAACAAACAAGTTCACAATCAAGCCAATTTGGTAGACATTTGTTTAGCCAAAACAAATGTCACCTACTAAGGGTTATGACAAAGTAGGAGATTTATAATCTCCCACTTAATCTTGCATCCAAATGCTTCCAACTTGTGTTCATCTTCATCATCTTCATTCTTCATTCTCTTTACAAAAAATATATCCTAATACATTTTTTCTAGAAAATGAAATTACAACCTAATCTATTTTACATACCAAATATAAAATAAATTACAAATGAATGAATATTACAAATTATTACAAACCAAATGAATGATTAATATTACAAACCATAAGAATGAATAAAACAACCACATCATACAACCATTCAAACACAAGGTCTAGGCTTGATTGTGAACCACATCATACAACAAAATTTGACCAAAAAATAAGTTCCAAACCCATTTTGGAACCCCTAATTTTCGGCCAAATAAGGAACCCACCCAAAATCCAAAATTTTTACATTCTAGTTTCATGCATGTTACTAGATTGTAAGATTAGTGGATTTAAAAGTCATAAACAAGAAGCATATTTCAAAGACCTTGGCTCTAGATACCATTGATGGAATTTGACAATCTTTTAAACAAACATGTTCTACATTTTAACAAGTTCATAAATCCTATTTTATGAAGATTAAAGTGAGTGGAAGCATGCAAAGTTCATGTTATATTTCAACCATTTTAAAAGACAAATTCCATAAATATATCAAGTCTTGAATAATATGCTTACATACAACAAGTGGGTTTAGTATTTTACCTCCTCAAGCTAGTTGAGGGTTAATCAAAAGATGAAGAAAAGGATGATGAAATGGAGCTTCTAACTTGAAGCCTCAAGTATGTAATACCCACAAACTTTTGCACCAACACCACCTTTGAAGAGTTAGGATTTTTGACACTTGAATAACACAAACCAACAAGCAAAAGACCCTCTTTCTTTCTCCTTTTTGCTTCGGCCAACAGCAGAAAAAATGGGGAGGAGAGAGCTTTTTTCAACTAGTTTTGATACTTGTGTGTGTTTATGGATAAAGCCTTAAGCATGCACTTAAGGATATGTGCATATTTAAAGTATCCAACCACCTTGCATCCTTTTTCTTTTACCCAAAAATGCCATCATGGTAAGTATTATTTTTATAAAAAAAAGAACCCCTTTTTTTTATAAAACAAGTTATAAAAGAATGCATTTGTTAGATACTTCTATTTTATAAACCAATTTATAAAATATAGCACAACATAATTATTTAAACCTATAAATAATTATTTCTTTATCTTATAAATTATCCAAATAATTTATCTCATGTGATAATATTTTAGAAAACCAATTTTCTAAAATTTAAGTGTCACGTATTTATTTAATGATCCAATCGTTAAGATTAAATACGCATAAGGTGTCGGTAAGCTTGTTATTGGGTATGACCCGACTTGGATCATAACAAATTAGCCACATTGATTTAATATGTCTCTCGAGCACACGAAAAACTTACATTGTCATCATATCTTCTAAATTTGGTTTTTTATCATCGGTTTGTGGTGGTTTGTTTTGAAAATTAGGTCTTTGCTGATTGTAAGTATTATTGGATACGTATTGATTACTAGGACCTTGTTGATTGTTGTATGGAACATTTCAGTTATAATTCTGATTTTGATTGTAGATCGGTCTTGGCGGTTGATAATTATTCTGATAATTATTTCCAGGCCTTTGGTTTATGTATGAAACATTCTCTCTTTGTTCCATTGTTAGTTCAATACTGAGACAATCTTTTGTCAAATGTGGTCCTCCACACTGCTCACAACTAATTCGTATTGAGTGTATATCCTTAGTCATCTTTTTTATTCGTCTCTCGACAGCATCTATCTTTGCTGAAATGGAATCTAAGTCATGGCTAGAATCGGCTCTAGCTGCTTTAGATGATCTAACGATATCTTTTTCTTGGTGCCACTCATGTGAGTGGGAAGCAGTGTTATCAATAATTTTGTAAGCATCAGTTTCGGTTTTCTTCATAATGGAACCACCAACTGCTATGTCTATGTCTTTTCTTGTAGTGATGTCGCATCCTTGGTAGAATATTTGTACTATTTGACAGGTGTCTAAACCATGTTGCGGACATCCTCTCAATATCTTACCAAATCTTGTCCACGCCTCATATAGAGTTTCATTTGGTTTCTGTGTGAATGTAACAATTTCTCCTTGAAGTCTTACGGCTTTAGATGCTAGAAAGAATTGTTTAAGAAATTTTTCAACTAAAACATCCCATGTATCAATCGCCCCTTCAGGTAACAATTCCAACCAATCTTTGGCTTCCCCCTTTAAAGTCCAGGGAAATAACATGAGATATATCTGTTCATCCTCAACTTCTCTTATTTTAAATAGTGTGCAGATCCTATTAAAGGTACGAAGATGTTCATTTGGATCTTCCTTCGGCGCACCACTAAATTGGCATTGATTAGTCACCATGTGTAGAATTTGTCCTTTGATTTCATAATCTGGCGCATTAATGTCTGGATGAGTAATTGCATGACCTTGGCCAGTGCGTTTAGCTCTCATTCGGTCTTCCATACTTAGAGGTTCCAGATTTTCCATGATTGAATTTGTTGAATATGAATCACTAGAGGATTCTGATTTAATAGTTGGTTCCTCAACAATCTCTGTTTGAATGATTGGTGGTTCCGGAGGAAAGATTAGTGGTTCAGGATCTATGAATTGTCCCTGAATATTCTCCGAATTCTCAATTGTGAGGTCGGGTTCAAAAAATGGATTATCGGAAATTTGAATTGGAGTACTTGGTCGACTGGATGACGATTCTAAAGAAAAATCAACGGCGATAATATTAGCTAGATGTCTTGATCGAGTTACCGGTGGTGAACGTACAAAAGGTGGTGAACGTTTTGCTCGGTGCATTCACTGAATATCTTATTAGTTTTTAAAAAGAAAAAAAAATTATATAAGTTATCCAATTAATAGACTTTTCTGATTTTGCCCACGTTTCGAATAGCCAAAAGATGCAGCAGAGGGGCAGGATTCGTTTGGTCTCAATATAATTGAGTACTGTTTGGCTCCAATAACCCGGTCCACGTACAAATCCAACTATTACTACGAACCAGAAAATTTTGATGTCTATCAATTTAACCACTTAAAATAAATTTTCGTAATTTAAAGAAATATTAGATAAGAAATAGAATAAAAATCTATGTCCTAAAAACTAGAGTGGAGAGAAAAAAAAGAAAGAAAAAGAGCCCGTCTGTATTAAAATTGGAGAAATAAGAAAGAAAAAGAGTGACTTATAAAACTTTAAAACACTCGACTAACCCAACCTTATTATTATCACTAACTTAAAATTAAAATTTCAAATTGAGATTACTAATTGGAGTGATAATTGATACATAGGTAGAAGGCGTCAAAAAATTAGAAAGTAGCGTGTCGTAACTTAAAAAGGCACTAAAATCTAAAAATTAAAAGTTGCGTCTAAAAATATTAAAGCTTACAAGTAAAACTATATCCCAAATGGCAATAACTTAAAAAGGTACATCACTTATAAAAACGGCGTCGCAAAATTCTAAAGCACCTAGATCTTAGTCTAAAGAAAAAGCACTTAAGGAATTTTACGGCAAAGCCTAAAAATATAGAAGTAAAAATAAATATGGCAAAAACTATGTCTTAAAACTAAATATGAGCGAAAAATGCAAATATTACGCTAAAAACAAATAAAAAGAAATAAAATATAAAAATAAACTAAAAGTTGTAAAAATTACAATTTTTATTAAAATATTATTTATTTTATAAAATTATTAATTTATATAATTTATTAAAACTAAATATAACTTAAAAATACAAATTAAAATAAAACTAAAACTAATTATAATAAATCAAACCCTAATTTTAATTAATAATAATTTAAATTTAACCCTAATTTTGTAATTAATGCGTCTAAGGTTTGACCTGTCAGATTGACCTCTGCGAGTGCGGTTAGGTCTAGTTCAATAGCTCCGCGAGTCACGGAGGGTTCAATTTAAACTGAGAAAGGGTTCGTTTTTTACTCAGGTTTAATTAATTTTTTTTTTTACTTTTTCTGTTTTTCTAAAATATAAAATATATATATATATATATATATATATATATATATATATATATATATATATATATATATTTCTATAAAATAATAAAATACTTATATTTAAACTTAAAAATAAAAATACTTTTTAAATTTATATATTTTTTAACAAACTCTTTTTGTATTTTTATATTTTTATATTTTTAAAAACTTATATTTTTATACGAAGAACTTAATAAAAACTTTTACAAAATTATATATATATATTTTTTATATCATTAGCGTTGCGCTTTCGGCGTTTAAGTTCCCCGGCAGCGGCGCCAAAAATACTTGATGTTACGCGAGGTGTATATAAAATAGTATTACTCCCCATGGTGATGTGCTTGGTCGTATGAAACCACGCTCTAAAAGTTCTTGTAATTGGCTTTGGAGTTCCTTCATTTCGCTGGGTGCGAGTCTGTATGGAGCATGAGCTATTGGTGCAGCTCCTGGTACAAGGTCTATCTGAAATTCAATGGATCGATGTGGAGGTAGTCCCGGTAATTCTTTCGAAAATACATCGGGAAATTCTTTTGCGACGGAAACATCATTGATGTTCTTTTCTTCGGGTTTGACTTTAGCTTCGCGTTGCTCTTTTCTCCGTACACCATTAAGGGTTTTCCTTCTTCTCGTACAATGCGAATTGCATTTTTGTAACATACGATCTCTGCTCTCTCCTTTTTCAACCAATACATGCCAATTATCACATCAAAACTCCCTAACTCTACTGGTATCAAATCAATCTTAAATGATTCGCTAACCAGTTTAATTTCTCGATTCTGACATATTTTATCTGCTGAAATTAATTTACCGTTTGATAATTCGAGTAAAAACTTGTTATCCAAAGGCATCAATGGATAACTTAATTTAGCACAAAAATCCCTACTCATATAGCTTCTATTCGCACCAGAATCAAATAAAACATAAGTAGATTTATTGCCAATAAGAAACGTACCCGTAACAAGCTCCGGGTCTTCCTGCGCTTCAGCCGCATTAATGTTGAAGACTCTTCCTCGGCCTTGCCCATTATTATCCCCCTGATCTGAACACATATTTTATAATGGCCCTTCTTCCCGCATCCAAAACAAGTAATGTCGGCATAACTTGTTCCGGAATTATTTGTTCCCTTAGTCATTGATCTGTAGATTTCACACTTTGTCGCACCATGGCCCTTTCTTTTACACTTAGTACACGTTGCTGTACAGAGCCCAATCGGATGGTATCCTTCACACCTCTGGCATGGTTTCTGCCTCTTGTTGTTATTGAAATGGTTGTTGTTGCGATTGTTATTATTGTTGGGACGGTGGTTGTAATGGTTATTGTTGTTGGGATGGTTGTTGTTGCGGTTGTTGTTGCGGAATTTGGTGCGATTGAAGTTGTGATTGTTGTGTTGATTGTTAAAATTGTGACCCTTGTGACTGGTTTCTTCCCACTTTCTCTTGACTTGTTTTGTGTTGGCTTCTTCGGCCGCCTGCTCTTTAATTCTTTCCTCAATCTGATTTATGAGTTAATGAGCCATTCGAGTCGCCTTTTGTATGGAGGCGGGCTCGTGTGAGCTCACATCTTCTTGAATCCTTTCGGGTAACCCTTTCACAAATGCGTCGATTTTCTCTTCTTCATCTTCGAACGCTCCCGGACACAATAGGCACAACTCTGTGAATCGTCGTTCGTACGGGGTAATATCAAACCCTTGTGTTCGTAACCCTCTAAGCTCTACCTTGAGCTTATTGACCTTGTTTCTGGGACTGTACTGCTCGTTCATTAAGTGTTTGAATGCTGACCACGGTAGTGCGTAAGCATCATCTTGTCCCACCTGTTCTAGATAAGTGTTCCACCATGTTAACGCAGTACCCGTGAAGGTATGCGTAGCGTACTTTACTTTGTCTTCTTCAGTGCACTTACTTATGGCAAACACCGATTCAACCTTCTCAGTCCACCATTTTAATCCGATTGGACCCTCGGTTCCATCGAATTCCAAAGGTTTACAGGCAGTGAATTCTTTGTAGGAGCATCCTACACGAGTTCTCGTGACGTCAGTTCCATTGCTGGATTCAGAGTTATTGTTATTTTGCATTGCAGCCTGTACTGCAGCTATGTTTACTGCAAGGAAAGCACGAAAGTCTTCCTCACTCATGTTCAAATTCTGACGAGTCGTCGGTGCCATTTCCTTCAAAAATAGCCCAAAAGAATTAAGTTAATCATATAGAATATTAAGAGTAGTGAATAGTATTCCGTAGCATAATATGAACTCATTTATAAAAGCTTTTTCTTCATATTAGCATTTTATAGTTTTAATTCGGGTAGTACCTATCCGTTAAGTTCATACTTAGTAGCTAATATACCATTCAACTACTACAATTCTATATGAAAAACTGATTATAATAATATTTCGCGTTCAAACTTTTATATAATATTTTACAAACTTACAATACCACTATAATACATATAGCATGAAATATAGCACACAATAACTTTGATATAAAACAGTTGTGACAACAATCCTAGTTAATACGCAAGTTGTTTAGTAAAGGCAATAAAAACACGTAATTCATAAGTCCAGAAACAAGTCAAGCATTCTGGTTTTACTAAGACTACTTCCCATCCTTGGTCTTGTGGAACATAACCGTTGTGGTCGTTGATAAGACAACATGTTGTAACGTCGTCAAAGGGACGAGGGTTTTGTAATGCCCAACAGCCCCGTAATAATCTAAAAACCTTGTTTCTCACCCCAACTACTGAATCCGTCACTTGTGGGATGGTTTTATTTAAAAGTTGTAATCCGATGTTCTTTTTCTCACTTTGGTGAGAAGCGAACATCACTAACCCGTAAGCATAACATGCTTCTTTATGTTGCATGTTAGAAGCTCTTTCTAACTCACGAAGTCCTACGTTGGGATATGTTGAGTCAAAATAGGTTTTTAACCCGTAGCGTAAAATTGCATTTGGGTTCCCCGCATTTAACGCTTTAAAGAAAACACGGCGTAACTTACGGTGTCCCCAATGTGATATACCCCATTTTTCAAATGAAAGCCTTTTATAAACTAAGGCATGCCTGGAACATTCTTCAAATGTTCTACAAACTAATTTTGCCATAAATAATTATGCCGATGAATTCTGACCGACTTTAGACAAGATTTCATCAATCATGTCCCCGGGTAGGTCTTCTAAAATTTTTGGTTGTCTATTCTTAACGTCCATTGTGTTTTTATACTGTAAAACAGACGAGAATTAGATTCGTAAAAGATAATTATCAAATAATACAAGAAATTTTCACATACAACAAGAAAAGTACAAGCACACTTATTTTACATATTTTACACCTCATGATTACAACTCTTTATTCCGACTCACTAGTTTCTTCCTCTTCAGACCTGTTTCGTTTTGCTAATTTTCTAGGGATATATGATGTTCCTCTAATACGAGCCGTTGTTTTCATAAATGGTTTAGAAAAACCTGGTGGCTTAGAGGTTCCCGAGTTATTGTTACAACTTAAAAAACACGGGTGTTAACGATACATATAAAGTTCATCGGGGTTGGAATCAGGTGTCTCTATTTTGATGCCCTTTCCCTTATTATTTTCTTTTGCTTTTTCAAATTGGGTCAAGGTAATTTCTATAACATCATCGGAATCCTCATCGGGATCCGATTCATCGGAAAATTGGTAATCTTCCCAATATTTTGCTTCCTCGGTGGAAACACCATTGACCATTATTAATTTTGGTCCATTTGTTGAGGGTTTTCTTTTACTTATATGTTTTTCTGTGGTTCCTAATATTTCCTCCTCCGGAACCTCTTCTTCTTCCGTTTCCTCTTCTTCCGGTTCCTCTTCTTCCGGTTCCTCTTCGGGAACTTGTGAATCTTCCCAATATATATTCGACTCTTCATTATTATTAGGTGAGTTGATGGGATTTGTACTAGAGGTAGACATCTATCACACAATATCAAACATGTTAAGAGATGAATATATCACATAATATTTACATATTACAATTTGTAGTTTTCAACAAAAAAAAATAGTAAGCAATCATTTTTAAAGAAAACACGGTCGAAGTCCAGATTCACTAATGCATCCTAACAAACTCGATAAGATACACTAATGCAAATTTTCTGGTTCTCTAAGACCAATGCTCGGATACCAACTGAAATGTCCCGTTCATATTGATTATAAACGTTACATATTAATTGATTTCGTCGCAAGGTTTTGACCTCTATATGAGACGTTTTTCAAAGACTGAATTCATTTTTAAAACAACCATAACCTTTATTTTATCGATAAAGGTTTAAAAAGCATTACGTAGATTATCAAATAATGATAATCTATAATGATAATCTAAAATATACCGTTTACACACGCCCATTACATAATAGTTTACAATAAGAATATATTACATCAAAAATAAGTTTCTTGAATGCAGTTTTTACACAATATCATACAAGCATGGACTCCAAATCTTGTTCTTAGTTTAGTATGCAACAGCGGAAGCTCTTAATAATCACCTGAGAATAAACATGCTTAAAACGTCAACAAAAATGTTGGTGAGTTATAGGTTTAACCTATATATTATCAAATAATAATAATAGACCACAAGATTTCATTTTTATAACACATCTCATATCAGGCATTTCGCAAACTGCATAGAGATAAAAATCATTCATATGTTGAACACCTGGTAATTGACGTTAACTTAATGCATAGAATATTGATAAGGCTAAAAAGGAACATATATTTCATAGCAATATCCCTCCTAAATAATAGGTTTTCATATGTAATTGTATTATATTTTCATTGTAATTGTTTAAATAAATAAGTGCGAAGACAAAAGGCGAAAACGAAGATTTGAAGACACGAACGTTCAAAAAGCTCAAATGTTCAAGATACAATTCAAAAGGTTCAATTTATTGATGAAAAACGTCTAAAAATGACAAGAGTACAAGTTACAAAACGCAAAGTACAAGATATTAAATTGTACGCAAGGACGTTCGAAAATTCGGAACTGGGACATGAGTCAACTATCAACGCCCGACGCAATGGACCAAAAATTATGAGTCAACTATGCACAAGAATAAAATATAATATATAAATAATTATATAAATTATTTATATATTATAAATATATATATAATCATGTCGACAAGCTATGAGACAAAGGATCCTGAGCTGGATTTTCAAACTCCACGACTCGCGGAGTTTGAAGGCCAAAAACTCCACGACTCGCGGAGCTGTCAGAAATCAAAACGCCTATAAAAGGCCATTCATTCGTTCGATAAAAATAATAAATAATAATAATAATAATACTCTGTAATAAATAAATAAATATATATATATATATATAATATATATAGTATAGGGTAGTTTTATATTAGATTAGTTCGGGTTATGTAAAGGTTATTTTACGGGTTTTTGAAGTCGAAATTCTGTCCGTGTAACACTAAGCGATAAATACTCAATGTAAGTTATGTTCTCCTTTTTAATGTCTCGTACTTAAGTTATTATTATGCTTATTTGAGCTAAAGTAATCATGATGTTGGACTAAATATTAAAGACGGGGTAATTGGGCTTTGTACCATAATTGGGGTTTGGATAAAAGAACGACACTTGTGGAAATTAGACTATGGGCTATTAATGGACTTTATATTTGTTTAACTAAATGATAGTTTGTTAATTTTAATATAAAGATTTACAATTGGACCTCCCTATAAATAACCATATACACTCGATCGGACACGATGGGCAGGATATTTATATGTACGAATAATCGTTCATTTAACCGGACACGGGAATGGATTAATAGTCTATGGAATTATTAAAACAGGGGTGAAATTATGTACAAGGACACTTGGCATAATTGATAACAAAGTATTAAAACCTTGGTTTACACGCAGTCGATAACCTGGTGTAATTATTAAACAAAGTATTAAAACCTTGTTACATTTTAAGTCCCCAATTAGTTAGAATATTTGACTTCGGGTATAAGGATAATTTGACGAGGACACTCGCACTTTAAATTTATGACCGATGGACTGTTATGGACAAAAACCAGACGGACATATTAAATAATCCAGGACAAAGGACAATTAACCCATGGGCAATAAACTAAAATTAACACGTCAAACATCATGATTACGGAAGTTTAAATAAGCATAATATATTTTATTTCATATTTCCTCGTACTTTTATTTATTGTCATTTTAATTATTGTTATTTATTTTATCGTTATTTAAATATCGTCATTTACTATACGCTTCGCTTAAAATATAAAATCGACAAACCGGTCATTAAACGGTAAACCCCCCTTTTATATTATATATATATATATATATATATATATATATATATATATATATATATATATATATATATATATATATATATATATATATATATATATATATATATATATATATATTTATATATTTTGTACAAATATAGTTGTTTAAAAATATAGTGTGCAATAACCCCGCTCTCTGTGGAACGAACCGAACTTACTAAAAACTATACTACTCTACGATTAGGTACACTGCCTATAGTGTTGTAGCAAGGTTTAGGTATATCCATTTTGTAAATAAATAATTAAAACTTGTGTAATTTGTAACGTATTTCATAGTAAAATATAGTACTATCACGTACCCCCACGCTACCACATCAAGTTTTTGGCGCCGCTGTCGGGAAAATGGGCGAAACGCTATATTTTTAATTTATTTTTGTATAAATATATTTTTAGAAAAACAATATAAAATTAAAAAAAAAAACGTTTTTCAAACTCCACGACTCGCGGAGTTTGCAGGCTTAAAACTCCACGACTCGCGGAGCCGCCCTGTCAGGCCACAAAGAAACCCTAAAAAGCATTAATTACGGGGTATTATTAATTATTATTATTATTTAACCCTATTTACTTTATTATTATTATTATTTAGTTTAAGTTTTTAAATTAATTAGTTATAATTAATTATATTTAGTTTTAATATATAAAAAATTAATACTTTTATAAAATATAAAAATAAAAATATAAAAATAATATTTTTTTATTAAAATAAGTAATTTTATCACTTTTTATAATTTGTATCCTTTTATTTAGTGTAATTGTAATATTTTGTATATTTTTCGTTCGCAATTAGTTTTAAAATTAGTTTTTCCGTAGTTATTTTATATGTATAGATTCTTAGGCTTTGCCATAAAATCCCTTAAGTGCTTTTTCTTTAGATTAAGATTTAGGCGCTTTGGAATTTTGCGACGCCGTTTTTCGCTTTAGTTTTAAATAGATTTTAGTGCCTTTAAGTAATTGACGTTTTCTGAATAAAATTGCATTTACCTTTAGACCTTTAGGCGCAACTTTTTAGATATAATTTTTAAACTTTTAAGTTACGACGCGCTATTTTCTTATTTTTATTTTTCGACGTTTTTCGACGTTTTTCGACGCGCATTCTTTTTCTTTCTTATTTCTCGACGCTTTAGTTTTTAGGACTTAGAAATTTTCTCTATTTCTTATCTAATATCTCAAACGGAAAGAAAAATTATTTAAGTGGTTAAATTAATGGACGTTGACAATTTTCTGCTTCGTAGTAATAGTTGGATTTGTTAGTGGCTGAGTTGTGAGCTTCCGATTTAAAGGGTTCTGGCTCCCTGCTGCATCTTTTGGCTATTCGAAACGTGGGCAAAAGCAGAAAAGTCTATTAATTGGACAACTTATATAAGTTTTTCTATTTTTATAACTAATAGGATAATTAGTAAATGCACCACATTGTAGCTAAAATTTGGCCATCGCAGTAAAATGGAAAATTTTGAAAACAAGGCTATGGAAACTCTTTTTGATATCCAAAATCAATTAAATCAATACTCTCAAACGGGTGTTGATGACAATTCGTTCGGTCAATCTTGGATCACGAATGACGAAACAATAACTGGTTGTGAAATCTGTGGAGATTATCACTCAACATGGGAATGTTATTATTACGTTCCTATGGAAAATTATGCACCTACGGAACCTGAATGGAATGATTATGAAGAATACAATTCAAATTGGGATTATTCCCAAGAATATTTCCAAACTCAACAACCAGTAGACGAGGAAAATTATGTGTCTGAAAATTTATTAGACAATATGAAAATCAAACTCGAAGAACTTGATGCTCAAAATGAACAAATGAGAGAGTTTGTAAATAGGCAAGCTGAAACTCTATCAGATTACACACCTGTTGATCTGAGGAGTCGTGTGCAAGAAAATCTCATATCATCGAATTTTGATGAATTCGAGAGCTCCGAAATCACCAACTATCCCGATGATACTTTTTATTCAGCTTTACCAATTTCACAACATATCGACACATTAGCCTCTACCTACAAAATCATCGACCAATAAATGAATGAAGAAGAAGTAAGGGTGACAAATTGGTACTCTTGGAAAAACGATAACGTTGGAAATTTTACCCCCGAGACCAAAATAGTGGGACCGATAAGTACCGTTAATGAAGAAGAATCTACTTCGATCCCGAGATTCACCATTCCACAACCTTCCAACCCAATATTCTCAATAGATGAGGCATCTATCGAAGATGAACTACGAGCTGTAATAGATAATGACACCTCAGATTTCACCCAATTGGGTAATAGAGGTGAAACCTTTAATCCCGAGAATAAAAGGAAGGAAATGTTAGGAATTGTCCACCCTATAATATATATGTCGGTGTATATCGATCCATTTGACCAAGAACCAGGAAAGAGACATATCCATTTACTAAAAGCTACACTTAAAAAAGAATTAAGTAGTGACAATCGGGTGAGTCTAAACTTTAAACCCATTGATATATTATACACCACCCGAGATGTAAATAACTGGCTCACTATTTTAATTCGTGGAACTTATTCTACCGACTTCACATGTCGTCAGCTAAGTGTGGGGAAGTCTAACCCCACTTAACGTTAAATTAGGGGTTCGGGTTAGTGCATAACTCGTTAATAAAAATGCATGATAAGTTAGGGTAAAAGACGCATTTTCAAAAATTATCAAACAGTTCAGAAAAGCAACCATTTTTGAAGAAAGACATGTGTGATAAAACAAAAAGGAATGACGATGAGGCGCGCCATCTATCATTCAACGAGCTTTGAAATTACAAACTGGGTATTTTCAATCACTTTTCTACACTAATCACCCTCATGAATTTATAATTATAGTCTGACAAATGAGGGCATTGCATGATCTCAAGTGTGGGGAAGGGTTATAAATTCTCTCGGGTTTGCACTTGGTTTATTTGTCAAATTTTGTGAAAATTTTAAAAAATTTCAAATAAATGAATTCAAAATCATGTTTATACATATTTATGAACGATAAAACTAGGTGTTAATGTCGAAATTATCGTTACCTCGGAAAGGACATAAATTGAGAAACAACTAAAACGCCTGAATTTATTTATTAGGATATAAAAAGAAGCATGAAAAAAGCCAAGTGTGGGGAGAATGTACCAAGTTATTCAATTAAAAACTATCTATCACATGTTTCTGTAAAGTTTATTGCAGGTGCTTTTGTTTTGGACTAAATTAAACTATTTTACCCGATTTACTGTAATGAAAGATGGATCTACACGATGAATCAATTCCATCATTAAAAGGAAGTAAAGTCTTCCGAAAAAGACACGCGCTTCTTGATTTAGGTCAAGAAGTTGTCGTCCATACCAGCTGTAGGTTGACGAAAAATCTAAAAAAGTCATCACTAAAATCAGCAGGAAATTCACGGATTTCAGCATCAAACAGGGTCGCCAGGTGGTCAGATTTATCCTAACCATGAGAAGGATTTATCTCGTACAATGGGGGGGCACCGTGCAAATTAGCTTGATAAGACTAATGAACCAGATCCCCAGAATGGATAATCTCCTTAAAGATTAAAAATCAGCTTTTAAGACTGATATTACTCAATCCTTGAGATTGACCTTAAAGATTGAGAATTACAAACTCATGGAATTCGATGATATCTAAACTCGAGTTTGAACGAGAAAATATTTTGATCAAATTAAAACCGATTTGTTTTATGAAAACCCATTTTCAATGCGTTCATTACCATTGAACTTAAAATCCTAGGAATTTACCTAGAATTCATTAGGTCACCTGAACTAAATCGGGTGTCAACCGTAAGAACGGTGGTTGCATAGCATGGTCGGAGACAGGACCTTGTGCCAGACCGAAAAATCATAGGATGATCTTTACTATTGCTCCTACAAAGGATAGTAATAGCATCCGACACATTTATAGACCATAATCAAAAGCAAGTCACGGGACATTGCCTTAACAGTTGCTTGTTCATCGCTTTCCTTTACAACCGGACGGTAGTTTACCGAAAGGTAATATACGGGACAAGTAAACTGGACGTGTTGCTTTCCTAATACAAGGTTAGCAAGTGGGTAACACAAAACCATAAGTTTTGAGCTAAAATTTTCAAACCTAAAACCCACAAAACCCACAAAAACATTTTGCAACACCGGTGAAGGGTTATTTCAGAAAACCTGTCTAGGGTAAAATCTAGCTTAAATTTTCAAAAGATCAAATGTTTTCATAAAGATCCAATTTCCTAACGGATCTAAATTTTCATAGTCATGTGGGACTGTAAACCACCTTTCAAATGTGCACTTTGCTTTGGAAACCGAAAGTAAATCGGCTATTTGATTGCAAGTGTCGTTGACCTAAACCCGAGGCAACTGTAGATGACACACCCACCTTTAACCATGGTTCTATCGTTACTATCATTGTTTATACCGCCGTATCAAAATCACTGATGTATAAAGTGTGAGAATAAAAAAGTGATTCGAGTGAAGTGTGATTTTATTTCAAGTTATGTATTGCTTGAGGACAAGCAACGCTCAAGTGTGGGGATATTTGATAAGGCTAAAAAGGAACATATATTTCATAGCAATATCCCTCCTAAATAATAGGTTTTCATATGTAATTGTATTATATTTTCATTGTAATTGTTTAAATAAATAAGTGCGAAGACAAAAGGCGAAAACGAAGATTTGAAGACACAAACGTTCAAAAAGCTCAAATGTTCAAGATACAATTCAAAAGGTTCAATTTATTGATGAAAAACGTCTAAAAATGACAAGAGTACAAGTTACAAAACGCAAAGTACAAGATATTAAATTGTACGCAAGGACGTTCGAAAATTCGGAACCGGGACATGAGTCAACTATCAACGCCCGACGCAATGGACCAAAAATTATGAGTCAACTATGCACAAGAATAAAATATAATATATAAATAATTATATAAATTGTTTATATATTATAAATATATATATAATCATGTCGACAAGCTATGAGACAAAGGATCCTGAGCTGGATTTTCAAACTCCACGACTCGCGGAGTTTGAAGGCCAAAAACTCCACGACTCGCGGAGCTGTCAGAAATCAAAACGCCTATAAAAGGCCATGCATTCGTTCGATAAAAATAATAAATAATAATAATAATACTCTGTAATAAATAAATAAATAAATATATATATAATATATATAGTATAGGGTAGTTTTATATTAGATTAGTTCGGGTTATGTAAAGGTTATTTTACGGGTTTTTGAAGTCGAAATTCTGTCCGTGTAACACTACGCGATAAATACTCAATGTAAGTTATGTTCTCCTTTTTAATGTCTCGTACTTAAGTTATTATTATGCTTATTTGAGCTAAAGTAATCATGATGTTGGATTAAATATTAAAGACGGGGTAATTGGGCTTTGTACCATAATTGGGGTTTGGATAAAAGAACGACACTTGTGGAAATTAGACTATGGGCTATTAATGGACTTTATATTTGTTTAACTAAATGATAGTTTGTTAATTTTAATATAAAGATTTACAATTGGACGTCCCTATAAATAACCATATACACTCGATCGGACACGATGGGCGGGATATTTATATGTACGAATAATCGTTCATTTAACCGGACACGGGAATGGATTAATAGTCTATGGAATTATTAAAACAGGGGTGAAATTATGTACAAGGACACTTGGCATAATTGATAACAAAGTATTAAAACCTTGGGTTACAAGCAGTCGATAACCTGGTGTAATTATTAAATAAAGTATTAAAACCTTGTTACATTTTAAGTCCCCAATTAGTTGGAATATTTGACTTCGGGTATAAGGATAATTTGACGAGGACACTCGCACTTTAAATTTATGACCGATGGACTGTTATGGACAAAAACCAGACGGACATATTAAATAATCCAGGACAAAGGACAATTAACCCATGGGCAATAAACTAAAATTAACACGTCAAACATCATGATTACGGAAGTTTAAATAAGCATAATATATTTTATTTCATATTTCCTCGTACTTTTATTTATTGTCATTTTAATTATTGTTATTTATTTTATCGTTATTTAAATATCGTCATTTACTATACGCTTCGCTTAAAATATAAAATCGACAAACCGGTCATTAAACGGTAAACCCCCCCTTTTATATATTATTATATATATATATATATATATATATATATATATATATATATATATATATATATATATATATATATATATATATATATATATATATATATATATATATATATATATATATATATATATATATATATATATATATATATATATATATATATATATTATATATATATATATATATATTTATATATTTTGTACAAATATAGTTGTTTAAAAATATAGTGTGCAATAAGCCCGCTCTCTGTGGAACGAACCGGACTTACTAAAAACTATACTACTCTACGATTAGGTACACTGCCTATAGTGTTGTAGCAAGGTTTAGGTATATCTATTTTGTAAATAAATAATTAAAACTTGTGTAATTTGTAACGTATTTCGTAGTAAAATATAGTACTATCACGTACCCCCACGCTACCACATCAAATATCCCCAAAATAGAACCTCTCGTCTGTATAATAATCTCGAAGTACTAAACCATCCATAACCTGAATGGGGTTGCTAAGCCCAATAGATCTATCTTTAGGATTCGCGTCAATTAGGGGCCATTTCCCTAATTCTTAGGTTACCAGACTTGAAGGGCGATATTCGGTTTAATAATCCAACCATAGAATATAGTTTTACGTACTTGTATCTATTTTGTAAAACATTTATAAAGCTGCATGTATTCTCATCCCAAAAAAAATATTAGATGGTAAAAGTGGGACTATAACTCACTTTCACAGATTTTTCTTTCGTTGGAAATAAGACTTGGCCACTGGTCGATTCACGAACCTATAACAAATATTTACATATATATCAAAGTATGATTTAAATATATTCACAACATTTTTTATTACGTTTTTATGATTTAAGTTTGTTAAGTTAGTAGTCTTCGTTAGTAACCTACAACTAGTTGTCCACAGTTAGATGTACTGAAATAAACCAATATATATTATCTCGAATCAATCTACGACACAGTGTATACAAGTCTCAGGCTAGATCACAACTCAAAGTATATATATTATTTTGGAATCAACCTCAACCCTGTATAGCTAACTCAAACATTACTGCATATAGAGTGTCTATGGTTGTTCCGAAATATATATATAGATGGGTCAATATGATATGTCAAAACATTGTATACGTGTCTATGGTATCCCAAGATTACATAATATGTATAATACAATATAAATTAGTTAGGATATGTTTAGTCTAGATTTTTTACAAAATTTTCGTAGCTAAAACTAGCAAATTTATCCAATTTTGTTTTACCCGTCATTTCTTCGTTTCAAATTCGTTTTGAGTGATTCAAGTTGCTATGGTTTCATAATGAACTGAAATTTATGAAACTAAATAGAAAAAGTATAAGTTTATAGTCAGAAATACAGGATACAAGTCATTTTTTAAGGAGGTAGTCATTTCCGTCGAAAGAACGACATCTTGATGACCATTTTGAAAAACATACTTCCACTTTGAGTTTAACCATGACTTTTGGATATAGTTTCATGTTTATAAGAAAATCATTTTCCCAGAAGAACAACTTTTAAATCAAAGTTTATCATAGTCTTTAATTATCAAACCCAAAACAGCCTGCGGTGTTACTACAACGGCGTATGTCCGGTTTTACGGTGTTTTTCGTGTTTCCAGGTTTTAAATCATTAAGTTATCATATCATATAGAAATAGAACATGTGTTTAGTTGATTTTAAAAGTCAAGTTAGAAGGATTAACTTTATTTGCGAAAAAGTTTAGAATTAACTAAACTATATTCTAGTGATTACATTTTCAAATCTTCGAATAAGATAGTTTTATATATATGAATCGAATGATGTTATGAACATCATTAATACCTCAAGTTTAGTAGGTAAACCTACTGGAAGTGATAAAAATTGATCTAGCTTCAAAGGATTCTTGGATGGCTTGAAAGTTCTTGAAGTAGAATCATGACACGAAAACAAGATCAAGTAAGATTATCACTCGAAATAAGATTGTTATAGTTATAGAAATTGAATCAAAGTTTGAATATGACTATTACCTTGAATTAAAAAGATATCTTACTGTAATTAAGAAAGATTTTTTGAGATTAGATGATCATTTGAAATGGATTAGAAAGCTTGGAAGTAGACTTGTAAACTTGAGAGTATTCTTGATTTTATGAAACTAGAACTTATAGAATTTATGAAGAACACTTAGAACTTGAAGATAGAACTTGAGAGAGATCAATTAGATGAAGAAAATTAAAGAATTAAAGTGTTTTTAGGTGTTTTTGGTCGCTGGTATATGAATTAGATATAAAGGATGTGTAAGTTTGTTTTCATGTAAATAATTAATGAATGATTTATAATATTTTTTGTAATTTTGTGAGATATTTCATGCTAGTTGCCAAATAATGGTTCCCACATGTTTAATAACTCACATGCGCTACTAAGGAGCTGATCATTGAAGTGTATATACCAATAGTATATACATCTAGAAGCTGTGTATTGTACGAGTACGAATACGGGTGCATACGAGTAGAATTGTTGATGAAAATGAATGAGGATGTAATTGTAAGCATTTTTATTAAGTAGAAGTACTTTGATTTATGTCTTGAAGTCTTTCAAAAGTGTACAAATACATCTTAATACACTACATGTATATACATTTTAACTGAGTCGTTAAGTCATCGTTAGTCGTTACATGTAAGTGTTGTTTTGAAACCTTTAAGTTAACGATATCATTTAATGTTGTTAGCCCATTGTTTATTATATCTAATGAGATGCTAAATTATTACATTATAATGATATTATGATGTATGAATATATCTTAATATGATATATATATATATACATTAAAATGTCGCTACAACGATAATCGTTACATATATGTCTCGTTTCGAAATCCTTAAGTTAGTAGTCTTGTTTTTACATATGTAGTTCATTGTTAACACACTTAATGATATACTTAATTATTATTTTTTCATGTTAAACATAGTGTATCTATATCTTAATATGATTCATATGTATTTAGTAAGATGTTGTTATAACGATAATCGTTATATATATCGTTTCGAGTTTCTTAATTCAATAATCTCATTTTTATGTATATCACTCATTGTTAATACACTTATTAAGATACTTACTTATCATAATATCATGTTAACTATATATATATATCCATATATATGTCATCATATAGTTTTTACAAGTTTTAACGTTCTTGAATTGCCGGTCAACTTGGGTGGTCAATTGTCTACATGAAACTCATTTCAATTAATCAAGTCTTAACAAGTTTGGTTGCTTAACATGTTGGAAACATTCAATCATGCAAATATAGTTTTCATTTAATATATAATCATGGAAAAGTTTGGGTCACTACACAACACTCTCTGATTCTCAAGATGTCTTCTTCAAGTTATTTCAACGGTGAAACAACAATATAATTACGCATCGAATCGAATCTAAGGATTATCGGTATGTAGGGGTGTTCATTAAATGGTTTTGACCAAATAACTGACCAAATCGAATGTTTTTGGGTGAAACGGATTTGGCTAATTCGGATATGGTTCAGTTTTTTGGTGAAACCCGAATTACAAAATGGTTTGTGGATTGTTTTGGATTTAGAAATAAAAACATGGTTATTAACCAAATACCCGATTAAATTTGAAAACATACGTTTTATATTTTTTGTAACTAATAAATTTATTTAAAGTATGAACAATATACACAAACCATCTTGTTTAGAACTTGGTGTTTTTGTTGGTTACGATATTATTTTAATATTTGTCTCTAAGTTTTCTTGTAATAGCGTGTGCATTGAATATATTTTTAGCTTTATAACTGATAGCTTAAATGTTGGTCCAAATTCACATTGTTAGCTGAGTGTGTTTTTAGATTCTTGATTTTGTGTATCAACTATTATCCCTAAATATTTTTAATTTGGTTTAATTGGATAACCGATCCAAATAACCAATTCGAACTTGGTTGGATTTTGGTTCTGATAAATTTGGTTTGGTTATTGGTTTTCATAAATTATTTAGAAACACCAATTAACCCAAACCGTTTAAACCAATTAAACCAATAAACGACCGAACGAACACCCCTATCAGTATGACGTAATGATTCTCGTTGGAACATTTAAAGAAGTAGAAAGTTCCAATTATTCAATTTTACTACGTTAATATATGGTAAGTAAGTTGGTGCATACAAAAGGCTGATAGGTGAGGTCCTTAGATTCGACCTTGTGTAACATCGTTGAATTAATCGTAAACATTAAGAACTTTTATATTTTTTGAGATTTGTGAAAACAGGTCACTACATTAGCGAGCTCGGTATTGATTTTGCAAACGCGTTCAAGAAGGTTGTTGGCAATAGCAAGGATACTTCCTTTTAGAACGACTTTTGGCTGTGCGATGCCTCATTTGGTTCGAAATTTAGCAGATTTCTGGGCCATCCCCGAACGCCTCGGTATTCGAGCGTGTGAGGGTGGGATGGCTCAACTTGTGCAGGTTCATGGCAATGGGGGCGGCCAATTCAGGAGTGTACAAGATCGAAATTCGATGAATTGTTGCGGTTGCTACAGGATTTTAGATATGAGGCAAACGAAGACGAAAGATGGCAATGGATACTTGGTTCAAATGGTAAATTCAATATAAAAGTACTTTCGAGTTTAATTCAATCGAGGGTTTTATCTTCAAATAATGCGGGTACCGAAACATTAAGGAACACGTTGGTACCGAAACATTGTGTGAACTTGACAAGCGATGAATCGATCTCCACTCCGTCCGATGTCCCATGTGCGGCGATGACATTGAAACGGTACACCACGTACTTTTCCAATGTTCTAAAAGTGTAGCAATTTGGGAAAAATTCTTTGATTGGTTCGGAATTAATCGAACAAACCTCAACATATCTAATGCTTATAGAGGCAATCTCCTAATCAAACATCGGCTGAGGGTTTCAAAGTGTGGCAAGCGATAGAATGGGCATGCTGGTACTTTATTTGGAAAAATCAGAATCAAAAAGTCTTCAAGAACTTGTGTTGGACTCCTCCAGTTGCATTAAATGAGATTCAAGTAAAAAGCTATGAATGGGTCGCGAAAAGATGTAAAGCGTTGAAGATTGATTGGCACAATTGGTTAATTGATTCGAAAAAATTTATTGTGTGATTGACATAGAAGCAACATTAGCATCCTTAGATGTAGTTCTTGTATATAGTGAGTTTCTATTATGTGGCAGGGAAAAATCCTCATAGATGTACATGTGCTTCGAGTTTTTTCTAATAAATATCCACCTTTAAAAGAAAAAAGAAAAAAAAAGTGAAACCTTTATTTTACTTTATCTGATATTTATTCATTTGTTAAAGTTTATCTTAGTACCTTTTAAAATACCTAGCTAAAAATTAAATTAAGCAGCACTCTTTATTTTTTCAACTTCATTAATTTCTACGATTATATTTTACGCCTACATTTTACGTTTATCTTTTACGTGTACGATTGTGTTTTACATTTACGTTTTAATTTTTATGTTTTACATTATGATTTTACGATTTATTTTTTACATTTTATATTAGTGTCAAGAGTAACAGTTCCAAACATAATCTTAAAGGCTAATCATAATAAAAATATTGTGTGCATAAAAACAGTGTAAAAAGGTTAAGAATGTGAATATGTGATTATTATTAACAAATTAAAGTGATTGTTGTGATATCATAAAAGTTATGATCATATGGCCGACAATTTATTCTACATCTTTATCAATCCACCAAGTAAAAGACAAATTTGAAATCTTGTGAGTAGATTTTATACAGTAAAGTTTAGTATTATAAATACCAATTGAAATGTAAGGATATGATGCGCCGATACTTTCATAATAGAAATTATTTTCTATTTCTCTTCTTTATTCTTTGTTCATATTTATTAGTAAGAAGCCTTGTTGCTAAGAATAGACTACTAAATGTAGTTATAAACTACTAGATTTATAATACGTTATCAGCACGAAGTGCTCCGTATAATCAAGGTTTATCTAAGCAAATACAAGTCACTAATCAAGGTAAGAAATTCTTTAATGATATCTTCTATTATTTATTAGTAAGGTAAATATTATTATCATCATAAGTAAAATTATATTTCTGTAATTTAACTTTTATTAACTTTACTAACATTTATATTTATGTTATCTAAGTTATATATGGTCGGTTATACCGACTGAATTATATTTCTGTAATCTAACTTTTATTAACTTCACTAACATTTATATTTATGTTATTTAAGTTATATATGGTCGGTTATACCGCCTGAATTGTATATGGTCGACACTGTCGCCTAAGTATAATTTATGTTTACTAACATTACATTTATGTTATTTAACTCTCATTAACTTCACTAACATTTATATTATTGTTATCTAACATTTATTTATGATTACTTATGCAACTACTAATCATTATTTATTTCATGCATACTAATGTTTATTCTTAAATTTATTATTAATATGTTTATTCTCTTAATCTTCGTATTTATACTAAATGTATTTATAGTAGTCGTATTTATACTAATTATATTCTTTTATTAAAATTATTATTAATACAACGAGTACATAACAGTCGTTAACGTCAACTAACGACGTTACAACGGTCATATATACATAACGGTTGTTAGCGTCAACTGGCGACGTTACAACGACTATATTTTTCAAATATAAAATAAACATATCCATTTTCACATTTTCACAAATCAATCTTCATTTTCTCAGATTACCACTCTAAAAAAAAAAAAAATTTGTACAGATAATTTTTCCTATTGTATTGGTCATACTAACTATCATCATTGTTGCTAATATACCACCGGGTGAACCTATATTCTATCTTGCCCTTGTGGTTTTATCATTTGTAATCATATATATATATATATATATATATATATATATATATATATATATATATATATATATATATATATATATATATATATATATATATATATATATATATATATATATATGAATTTAAAATAATTCTAATTTCATTTTATTATTTGTCTATGAATAGAAGTTGATTATGATTATGATTTATGTTGTTCATTTTTTTGATAATAGAAAATGTCGAATTTGAAAAGGCTTAAATTTGCTCCTTTAGAATCAAGTGGGAACAACTACTTAACATGGGTTATGAATGTAGAAAAATGTCTCGAATCAATCGGTATTTTAGAAACCCTGAATGAAAATAACAATTGTTCCGAACAAGAGAAAGCAATAGCAAGTATTTTTCTTAGCAAACATATTGACGAGTCCTTAGAATCTACATATTATATGATCGAAGATCCAAGTGTATTATGGAAAATACTCAAAGATAGATACGATATTAATTATCAAGAAATAACGGTGATCCATGAAAGAATAAAATTGAAGATGTTAGTAGACGCTCTTATAAGAATCTCGGAGATTCTTATTAATGATCTGGTAACGTGGAACATCAGTCTAGTATTTCTTGAATACATGAACATCTTGTTTAGCTCTACAAATAAGTCCTAAAAGAAAAGAAAACGAGAGTGAATCTGTTGAAAAATCTTGATTAAATAAACCCTGAGCTACCTTGAGACTTGAATGGTTTGAATTTTCTAAGATGCCTAGCTTGTTATGTAACACTCATAAATAAATGGTTTTAGACCATAACACATATGTTTTATTAAGTGTTATCTTTTATGTACTTCAAATTGTAACTTGTTGGCAGGTAATATAATTTGATTATCTTGCTGAAATATAACTCATTATTTGCTTATCTTATTTGAAGTTTTAGTATGAATCCTGCTGAAATACAACGTAAATTAAATGGTAAAGACCTATGTATTGCAGATAGTGGTAACATACACACTATGATCAAATCTAAGAAATATTTCATTGATTTAAATCAAATGAAGGAATTATAAATACTATATCAGGTCTTGCAAACTTGATATAAGGAACGAAAAAGGCAAAAATTCATATTACCATATGGTACGATTTTTCTGATAAACAATGCCTTGTTTTCGCTCAAATCAAAGAGAAATTTGTTAAGTTTCTCTGATATATATCATAATGGATATGATTATCAGTCAATGATAACTGGAAATGAGAAATATTTATGTAGCATCGAAAAGCGCATATGATGAAAAGCGTATATGATTAAAAGTGCATATGATAAAAGGCGCATGTGATGAAAAACGCATATGATGAAAAGCGCAGCGCATATGATTAAAAGGGCATATGATAAAAGGCGCATATGATGAAAAGCGCATATGATGAAAAGCGCAACGCATATGATTAAAAGCGCATATGATGAAAAGTTCATATGATGAAAAGCGCATATGGTGATTAATGAAAAAGCACATATAGTGATAAATGAAAAGAACATATGGTGATTAATGAAAAGCACATATGGTGATTAATGAAAAGAATATTGAGAAAGAATCACCAATGTTTCTTGAAAGAATTCAGGGTTATATATATGGACCAATTCATCCATCATGTGAACCATTTTGATATTTCATGGTTCTAATAGACGCATCTACCGGATGGTCTCATGTTTGTGTGTTATCAAGTCGTAATATGGCATTTGCAAAGTTTCTTGCTCAAATTATTAAATTGAGGGCACATTTCCCTGATTATACTATTAAAAGGGTGAGATTGGATAATGCTGGTGAGTTTACATCTCAAGCATTTAATGATTTTTGCATGTCTATTTGGATTGTTGTTGAACATCCTGTTACCCATGTGCATACACAAAATGGTTTAGCTGAATCACTAATCAAACGATTGCAGTTAATAGCTAGACCATTGATAATGAGAACAAAACTCCCAGTATCTGTATGGGGTCATGCAATTTTACATGCTGCATCATTAATTCGCATTAGACCAAGTGCAAGTCATACAAATTCTCCCTTGCAACTTGCTTTTGGCCATCAGCCAAATATTTCCCACCTTAGAACATTTAGTTATGCAGTTTATGTTCCTATCGCACCACCACAACGCACTAAAATGGGTCCTCAAAGAAGGGTGAGAATATATGTTGGATATGAAACATCTTTAATCATAAGATATATTGAACCCATGACGGGTGATGTTTTTACAGCACGTTTTACTGATTGTCACTTTAAAAAAACATTGTTCCCTATATTAGGGGGAGAAATGAAAAATAAAGAAAAAGATGCTTCATGATGTGAACATCAATTAAGGTATATAGAACTCGCACAAAAGAATGCGAAACGAAAGTTCAAAAATAATGCATATGCAAGAACTTGCAAATTAATTACTTTATGCATTTAAAGATACAAAAAGAATGACTAAATCATATATAATAGCAGAAAATGCTCCAGTTCGAATTGAAATTCCAAAAGCTGGCAATAATGTCACTCATGAGTCTTTGCCACGTCTGAAACGTGGAAGACCAATTGGTTCCAAAGATAAAAATCATAGAAAAGGAAAATCAGCTGATATTGAGGTAAAAGAAAGTGTTCAAGAAGAACCACAAATCAATATTCCTTCTGCAGAGGATATTGATAAATGTAAATACATAAATTGCAATAAATTATGCAATATTATGGAACCGAAATGAAATGAAAAATCTTGATGAGATATTTTCATATAATGTTACAATGACATCATGAATAAAGATGATGATCTGGAACCAAAATCTGTCATTGAATATCAAAATAGACATGATTGAGCTCAATGGAAAGGAGCAATACGAGCTGAATTAGAATCGCTCAATAAAAGAAAAGTTTTCGGATCAATCATTATCACTTTTAAAGATGTGAAACGTATGGGATACAAATGAATTTTTATCCGAAAAAGAAATGTGCAAATGAAGATACAAGGCAAAACTAGACTTGTAACTCAAGGTTTCCCACAAAGACCAGAAATGAATTATGAGGAAAACTTATCCTTATGTAATGTATACAATTACTTATTAGATACTTAATCAACCTGGAAGTTACTTAACTTAAATGCATCTCATGGATGTTGTTACTACTTATCTATATGGATCACTTGATAGTGATATATATGAATATACCTGAAGGGTTTATGGTATCATAAGCATCTAATGCAAAACGCAAGGGAATGTATTCCATTAAATCACAAAGATTTTTAAATGGGTTTATACAATCGGGATGTATGTAGTATAACCGATTAAATGACTACTTGATAAGAAAATTATACATATAAACTTATTTGCATGTGTGTTTTATAAAAATAATGTTCGGATATGTGATCGTAGTTGTTGATGTCAATTATCTTAAATAAAGAAATCTATGAAGCCATTCAACTTTTAAAGAAATATTTTGAAATGAAAAAAAATCAAGTATTACATTGATTTATATTTTGAGCATATGACTAATGACTTACTTAATACATCAAACAACTTATACCGAACAGATTTTAAAACATTTTAATATAAACAAAACAAAAATCATTAAGTACTCCCATGGTTGTTAGATCACACAATATTGACACTGATACATTTCGTCCCCGTGAAGATCATGAAGATCTTATTGGATCAGAAATTCCATATATTAGTGAAATTGGGGCTCTTATGTATCTTACAAATTATACAAGACCTTACATTTCTTTTGCAGTTACTTTGCTGGCAAGGTTCAGTTCAACTCCTACCAAAAGACACAGGAATGGGATCAAGCGCATATTTCGATACCCATGAGGAACGGGTGATTTAAAATTATTTTATTCTAATAATTCAAAACAAGATTTGTTTGGTTATATAGATGCAGGTTATTTATTTGATCCACATAAAAATCTTAAACTGGATATATATTCCTAAATGGAGGTACAACAATTTCATGACGGTTCCAGAAACAAACACTTATTACTACATCCTAAAATCATGTCGAAGTGATTGCATTACATGAAGCTACTCGGGAATGTTTTTTGGTTGAGATCAATGACACAACTCATTACTGATTCTTGTGGACTAGAGCGCGATAAAAGTCCAACAACTATTTATAAAGATAATGCAGCTTGCATAGCACAGATGAAAGAAGGATATATCAAAAGTGACAGTAATGGGGGAGGCCAATTCGGGGGCGTATGATAATGCTAAAAACGAACATATATTTCATAGCATTATCTCTCAAGAAAGACAAGCTTTTAGTTGCAATTGTTCTATTTACAAGTAATATTCGTTTAAATAATAAAAGGTGAAGATAAAAGATAGATTCGACGATTTGAAGACGCAAACGACCAAAAAGCTCAAAAGTACAAAGTACAATCAAAGTGGTTCAAATTATTGATGAGAAACGTCTCAAAATTACAAGAGTACAAGACGCAAAACGCAAAGTACAAGATATTAAATAGTACGAAAGGACGTTCGAAAATCCGAAACCGGGACCAGAGTCAACTCTCAACGCTCGACGCAACGGACTAAAAATTACAAGTCAACTATGCACATGAATATAATATAATATATAATTAATTCTTAAAATTAATTATATATATATATATATATATATGATATTATATATTAAAAACGTCGGCAAACTAGAAAACAAGAACATGTGAGCTGATCCAGCTGGCCATGCGATGGCATGGCCAGGATGCCCATATTTCATGCGATCGCATGAGCCTAAAAGGCTGGCCACGTCTATAAATTTCGTAGTTTTTGGTCGAATGTATTACACCTTTTTCTCTCTATCTCCCACGTAATATATATATATATATATATATATATATATATATATATATATATATATATATATATATATATATATATATTATAATTTTAATTTTAATTTTAATTTTAATTTTAATTTAATAATAATAAGGGTATGTTAGCGAATGTTGTAAGTGTGTAAGTCGAAATTCTGTCCGTGTAACGCTACGCTATTATTAATCCTTGTAAGTTATGTTCAACCTTTTTAAATTAATGTCTCGTAGCTAAGTTATTATTATGCTTATTTAAGCCGAAGTAATTGTGATGTTGGGCTAAAATATTAAAGATGGGGTAATTGGGCTTTGTACCATAATTGGGGTTTGGACAAAAGAACGACACTTGTGGAAATTAGACTATGGGCTATTAATGGGCTTTATATTTGTTTAATTGAATGATAGTTCGTTAATTTAATATAAAGATTTACAATTGGACGTACCTATAAATAACCATATACACTCGATCGGACACGATGGGCGGGATATTTATAAGTACTAATAATCGTTCATTTAACCGGATACGGGAATGGATTAATAGTCAATGGACTTATTAAAACAGGGGTGAATTATATACAAGGAAAATTGATGTAATTATAGTTTAAGTCCCCAATTAGTTAGAATATTTGACTTCGGATATAAGGATAATTTGACGAGGATACTCGCACTTTATATTTATGACTGATGGACTGTTATGGACAAAAACCAGATGGACTTATTGAAAAATCCAGGACAAAGGAAAATTAACCCATGGTAATAAACTAAAATCAATACGTCGAACATCATGATTACGGAAGTTTAAATAAGCATAATTCCTTTATTTCATATTTCATTGCACTTTTAGTTACTGTCATTTTATTTAATTGCACTTTTAATTATCGTACTTTTTAATTATCGCAATTTTATTTATTGTCATTTTATTTATCGCATTTTAATTTATCGCACTTTAATTATTGTCATTTACTTTACGCTTTCAATTAAGTTATATTTATTTTTAATATTTTACATTAGGTTTTAACTGCGACTAAAAGTTTTAAAATCGACAAACCGGTCATTAAACGGTAAAAACCCCCTTTTAAAATAATAATACTACTTATATATATATTTATATATTTACAAATATAGTTTTAAAAATATAGCGTTAAACTTGGCAAGATCCCGGTGGAACGAAACGGACTTACTAAAAACTACACTACTGTACGATTAGGTACACTGCCTATAAGTGTTGTAGCAAGGTTTAGGTATATCCACTCTATAAATAAATAAATAACTTGTGTAAAATTGTATCGTATTTAATAGTATTTCCGAGTAAAATATAAGCTATTTCGTATACACCTCTACGCACATCAAGTATTTTTGGCACCGCTGCCGGGGAATCTCTTAAACACCGAAGCGAAACGCTATAAAAAATAGTTTTTAATATATTTTTGTAAAAATATAATATTTCTTATTTTGTAAAAATATTTTGTTAAATATACAAAATATAAAAACATAATATATATATATATATATATATATATATATATATATATATATATATATATATATATATATATATATATATATATATATATATATATATATATATATATATATATATATATTACTATATTTTTATGTTTTAAATTTAAAAAGTTTGTATTTTTTTTAATTACAAAAACTAATAGGTAAAAAAATATAAGTTTTATAAATATTTTATAAGATAAAAACAGAAATATAAAACAGAAAAAAAAAAACCGGGCCACTACACTGTAGCAGCCCAATATTTGAACTGGATCCGTAGGTCATGCGACCGCATGAATTTATAACACACAACTCATGCGATGGCATGAGTTGAAAAGACAGCCCACATACCTGGTACGTACGATTAGGGTTAAAGATTTAATTATTATTATTATTATTAATTAATTAAGATTAGGGTTTAATTTAATATTAGTTAGTTTTAGATTTTAATTAATTTGTATTTTTAAGTTTTATTAATTAGAAATTGATACTTTTATAAAATAAATAATATAAAAATAATATTTTTATAAAAATTGTATTTTTATAAATTTAAGTTTCTTTTTATATTTATATCTTTTTAATCGTTTATTCGTAATATTTATATTTTTCGCTCGTAATTAGTTTCTAACTTAGTATTTTGCCGTAGTTATTTTATATTTCTAGATTTTTAGGCTTTGCCGTAAAATCCCTTAAGTGCTTTTTCTTTAGACTAAGATTTAGGTGCTTTAGAATTTTGCGACGCCGTTTTAAGATTTTAGTACTTTTTAAGTTATTACCGTTTTGGATATAGAATTCCTTTTAAGCTTTAATACCTTTAGACGTAACTTTTAATTCTTAGTTTTTAGACTTTTAAGTTTCGACGCGCTACTTTCTTTTTATTATTTTTCGACGCTTATTTTCTTACTTTTATTTTTCGACGTTTTTCGACGCACTCTTTTCCTTTCTTATTTCTCGACGCTCTAGTTTTTAGGACATAGAATTTTCTATTTCTTCTTTAAAATTTCTTTAAATTTCAACGAAAAATTATTTTAAGCGGTTAAATTGATAGACATCCAAAATTTTCTGGTTTGTAGTAATAGTTGAATTTGTTAGTGGCGAGTTGTGGGCTTCCGATTTAAAGGGTCCTGGCTACCTGCTGCATCTATTGGCTATTCGAAACGTGGGCAAAATCAGAAAAGTCTATTAATTTGATAACTTATATAATTTTTATCTTTTATAACTAATAGAATATTCAGTGAATGCACCGAACAAAACGTTCACCACCTTTTATACGTTCACCACCTGTAACTCGATCAAGACATCTAGCCAATATTGTCGCCGTTGATTTTTCTTTAGAATCGTCATCCAGTCGACCAAGTACTCCAATTCAAATTTCCGATAATCCATTTTTTGAACCCGACCTCACAATTGAGAATCCGGAGGATATTCAGGGACAATTCAGAGATCCTGAATCATTAATCATTCCTCCTGAACCACAAATTACTCATCTAGAGATTGTCGAGGAAGAAACCATTAAGTCAGAATCCTCTAGTGATTCAGATTCAACAACTTCAATCATGGAAAATCTGGAACCTCTAAGTATGGAAGACCGAATGAGAGCTAAACGCACTGGCCAAGGTCACGCAATTACTCAACCAAACATTAATGCGCCAGATTATGAAATCAAAGGACAAATCCTACACATGGTGACTAATCAATGCCAATTTAGTGGTGCACCGAAGGAAGATCCAAACGAACATCTTCGAACCTTTAATAGAATCTGTACTTTATTTAAAATTAGAGAAGTAGAGGATGAACAGATCTATCTCATGTTATTTCCCTGGACTTTAAAGGGAAAAGCCAAAGATTGGTTAGAATCGTTACCTGAAGGGGCGATTGATACATGGGACGTTTTAGTTAAAAAATTTCTTAAACAATTCTTTCTGGCATCTAAAGCCGTGAGACTTCAAGGAGAAATTGTTACGTTCACACAAAATCCAAATAAAACTCTATATGAGGTGTGGACAAGATTTGGAAAGTTATTGAGATGATGTCCACAACATGGTTTAGACACTTATCAAATAGTACAAATATTCTACAAAGGATGCGACATCACTACAAGAAAAGACATCGATATAGCAGCTGGTGGTTCCATTATGAAGAAAACCGCAACTGAAGCTTACAAAATTATTGATAACACTGCTTCCCACTCACATGAGTGGCACCAATAAAAAGATATCGTTAGATCATCTAAAGCAGCTAGAGCCGATTCTAGCCATGACTTTGATTTCATTTCTGCAAAGATAGATGCTGTCGAGAGACGAATGGAAAAGATGACTAAAGATATTCACTCAATATGAATTAGTTGTGAGCAGTGTGGAGGACCACATTTGACAAAAGATTGTCTCAGTATTGAACTAACAATGGAACAAAGAGAGAATGTTTCATACATGAACCAAAGGCCTGGAAATAATTATCAGAATAATTATTAACCACCAAGACCAATCTACAATTAAAACCAGAATTATAATTGAAATGTTCCATACAACAACCAACAAGGTCCTAGCAATCAACAAGTATCTAATAATACTTACAAGCAGCAAAGACCTATTTTTCAAAACAAACCACCACAAACCGATGATAAAAAGCCAAATTTAGAAGATATGATGTCGAAGCTAGTTGAATCTCAAACTCAATTTTTTACATCTCAGAAACAAACCTGTCATAACCCGTCCTTAACTGTAAGAACGTGTTAGATAACGTATGATTTCATTGCGAGGTATTGACCTCTATATGCGACATTTTTAAAAGAAAAACTGCATATATTATACATTACAAACCATGATTCTTATTTTTGATACAAGCTTTGGACGAAATAAAGATGATTATCGTTTAGCGATAATCTTTGACTTACAAACTTTACAAATGATGATAACAACACGATTTCTAGCATATTTTACAACACAAGTTCTTGGATATGCAGTCTTATTTTTGACACAAATATGCGTACGCAAGATCCTGCTCAAATTCAACATAATGCAGCGGAAACTTCTAATTATCACCTGAGAATAAACATGTTTAAAACGTCAACATAAAGTTGGTGAGATATAGGTTTAGTGCCGGCAGCAATATATATATAGACCACAAGATTTCGTATATAAACAGTTTCATAAAAATATTCTAAGTGGTTGAGCACTTGGTAACCATACTTAACAATTAATCACGTCGCATATTCCCTTTAATATGAAATCTTACTACACTGTACCAAGTGTAGTCACGAAACGAAGTACTGTGCAACCGTTGAATACTGGTCGTCCAGTCCGGTTGGGGTTGTCAAGCCCGATAGATCTATCAACAGGATTCGCGTTTACAATACCGCTGTAAATATTAGTTACCAAGCTACAGGGAAGTATGCCAGTGGTACAACTCAACGTAGAATATATTTTTCAGTTACTTGTGTCCATAACGTAAAACATAAAATACATGTATTCTCATCCCGAAATATTTAAAGTTTAAAAGTGGGACTATATACTCACTTTCGTCTTGAAGATATATATATTTTGACTTGGTCTCCCGGTTGATATCACGAACCTATCCATATATAATATATCAATACCTTTTCTTTTTAAACAACGTCACATATATATTCTTGTTATACTTTTAATACTTTTTATAATTCCTTAGTCCGTAGTTAGCAGTTCGTTGTTAGTAATTCAATTTTAATGGTTCATATTTAGATGTTTAATAAACCCCCAACGAAATAAATAAAACCCCCAACGTATATGTATTGGTCGAGATTAATCTTGACCCACGGTACCGGTGTTGTCAAATGACGTGTTGCGTACATAAAGTACCGGTGTTGTCAAATGACGTGTTGCGTACAAACATGGGATCTTATGATTAATCTTCTCGTGTTGTTTACGGGTGATCCTGAACCATATAAAATTGAATTATGAGTACATATATATAAAATATCATGTTATCTTAAAAAGATGTGATTTATTTTAATTTTCTCCAATTAATCCCGAAGTTAAACTAGTCTTGGATAGCCAATTTTGTTTCGGTCATAGTTTCTTCGTTACAACTCCGTTTTCGTTGATTCAACTTGCCATCTCCTTGGATCGAGTTCCTCTTTAAGACTATGAACTGTAAATATCTTAGTTTGTATTCAAAAATCACACGGCATAGGTGAAACTTTAGTGAAACTTATGAAGTTAAACCTTTTCCTTTATGTAGGCAACCTTAAATGATTATTTTTCTAAAAATACTTATACTTTGAATTAAATCATGAAATTTTTATGTGTTACCATATTCATAGTAAAAATCATTTTTCCAGAACATAAACCTTCAATTCAAAGTTTAAGATGGTTTTTAATTATCCAACCCAAAACAGCCCCCGGTTACACTCTGACGTCGTAAAAACAGTTTTTAAGGTGTTCTTTGAAAAACCAAGTTATACCTTGTTAAATTAGAATATATTTAAGTTATATTACAGGTCTTGAAGTATTTTAAAAGTTAAGTTAGAAGGATCTATTTAGTTTGCAAACAAGTTTGAAAACATTCAAACTATGTTCTTGTTGTTAAAATTGTATACCACAAAATATGATAGCTATATATATATGAATCGAATAAGGTTATGAACATAGATACTACCTCAAGTTCCTTGGACAAGGTTTCTGTAAAAGAGGAGTAAGAACCTAGAACCAAAAGGGTGATGGAATTGGATGAAAGATTGGAAGTAAGTTTGTGTTCTTGGAAGGATTTCTTGAAGTGTTTTTGTAAGGTTTTCTTATGAGATTTAAGTGTTGTTTTTGAAGCTAAATGATGGAGAAAATGCTTGGAGATGATCAAGTATGAAGTTAAGAGTATTTTGAGAGAGAAATGGAAGTGTAAGTATGAGAAAATGGGGTGAAGAAATGGTGTGCATGCATAAAAACGTTTTTAGGTTATAAAGGAAAAAAAAGATACCTAACTTTGTTTTCTTGCTAAATAATTCATGCTACTTGACAAATGGTTGGTTCCACATGTTTCTTAATCATTTAAGGCTGCTAAGGAGCAGATTTTTATTGGTATATATCAATAGTAAATACATCTAGAAGCTGCGTATGATACGAGTACATATACTCTAGATATACGTATAGAAATTTTGTGAAAAATGGAATGAGGATTCAAATATAGCTATCTTTTGTGAATACACTTATATGGTTTTATGTATTTAAGTTCTTAAAAGTGATTAAATTCATTACTTATACGATATATGTATAAACATTATAGGTCATAAGTATTTAAGTCAAATAACGTTGCGTATGGTTATCGTTTTGAAAACTTAAGTTAGTAGTTTCAAAATATACATATAACTTATTGTTATTAATACAAAATGAGATATTAAAACATTCTTAGATCATGTTAAATATGTATATATACATATATATACACAAACGTATAATTATCATATGTTATATAGTTCGTGATATCATCGGTCAAACTAGACGGTCAAACGTTGTGTAAAACTCTTTTCAAAAACATAAATCTCAACAATTTGGATTGCTTATCATGTTGGTAAGGTTTAATTTATGTAAATATTAATCTTACAAGTATAGAATGATCGAAAAAGTGCGGGTCATTACAGTACCTACCCGTTAAATAAATTTCGTCCCGAAATTTTAAAATTGTACCTATTTTGCGTCATCGGGAAACAAGTGTGGATACTTTTGTTTCATTTGATCCTCTCGTTCCCAAGTAAACTCGGGACCCCTTCGAGCATTCCAACGAACCTTAACGATCGGTATGTTGCTCTGCTTGAGCCGTTTAACTTCACGATCCATGATTTCGATTGGTTCTTCGATGAATTGTAGTTTCTCGTCGACATGGATTTCTTCAAGAGGAATGGTGAGGTCTTCCTTTGCAAGACACTTCTTAAGGTTTGAGACGTGAAAGGTATTATGTACTCCGGCGAGTTGTTGCGGTAACTCGAGTCGATAAGCTACCGGTCCAATGCGTTCGATGATCTTGAACGGGCCTACATACCTTGGGTTTAGTTTACCCCTTTTTCCAAAACGTATTACACCTTTCCAAGGTGACACCTTTAACATAACCATGTCACCGATCTGAAACTCTAATGGTTTCCTTCGAACATCGGCGTAGCTCTTTTGGCGACTACGGGCTGTTTTCAATCTCTCCTTGATTTGTACTATCTTCTCAGTCGTTTCGTGTATGATCTCGGGACCGGTTAATTGTCGATCTCCTACTTCATTCCAACAAATAGGAGATCTACACTTCCTTCCGTACAATGCTTCGAATGGCGCAGCTTTAATGCTCGCATGATAACTATTATTATACGAGAATTCTGCTAATGGTAGATATTTATCCCATCCGTTTCCAAAATCGATCACACATGCCCTGAGCATGTCTTCAAGAGTCTGAATCGTTCTTTCACTCTGCCCGTCGGTTTGCGAATGATACGCGGTACTCATATCCAAACGAGTTCCTAGGGCCTCCTGTAGTGATTGCCAGAACTTTGATGTAAATCTACTATCACGATCGGATATAATGGAAATATGTATTCCATGCCTTGAAACAACTTCCTTTATATACAATCGTAATAGTTTCTCCATTCTATCCGTTTCCTTTATAGGCAAGAAGTGTGCAGACTTGGTGAGACGATCAACAATCACCCAAATGGTGTCGTATCCCCAGGCAGTCTTTGGTAACTTCGTGATGAAATCCATGGTAATACCATCCCATTTCCATTCTGGGATTTCTGGTTGTTGAAGTAACCCTGACGGCTTCTGGTGTTCAGCTTTGACTTTGGAACAAGTTAAACATTCCCCAACATATGTTGCAACGTCTGTCTTTAAATTAGGCCACCAATAATGTGTCTTAAGATCTTGGTACATCTTTCCAACTCCAGGATGTATCGAGTATCTTGTCTTATGTGCCTCATTTAATATCAACTTCCTTAATCCACCCAACTTCGGTACCCAAATACGATTTGCAAAATATCGAATTCCATCTTCCCGCATAACGAGTTGCTTCTCATACTTCTTCATTATTTCATTTCCTATATTTTCTTTAGTAAGTGCTTCTCGTTGAACTTCTTTGATTTGTGAGTTGAGATTCATGCGAATTTTTATGTTCATCGCTCGTACTCGAATTGGTTCTCGTTCCTTTCTGCTTAAAGCATCGGCCACTACGTTCGCCTTCCCGGGATGATAACGAATTACACAATCATAGTCGTTTATTAACTCGACCCACCTACGTTGTCTCATGTTCAGCTGTTTCTGATCAAAAATATGTTGAAGGCTTTTATGATCAGTAAACACAGTGCATTTAACCCCATACAAGTAGTGTCTCCATATCTTCAATGCAAACACGACTGCTCCCAGTTCTAGATCATGCGTCGTATAATTCCGCTCGTGAATCTTCAATTGTCGGGATGCGTATGCAATAACTTTCTTTCGTTGCATAAGAACGCAACCAAAACCTTGTCGCGAAGCGTCACAATATATTTCAAAATCATCGTTCCCTTCTGGTAACGATAAAATAGGCGCCGTAGTTAACTTCTTCTTTAGTAATTGAAATGCACTCTCCTGCTCAGAAGTCCATTCATATTTCTTCCCTTTTTGCGTTAACGCTGTCAACGGCTTAGCTATTCGGGAAAAATCTTGAATAAACCTTCTATAATAACCGGCTAAACCCAAAAATTGGCGTATCTGCGTTGGTGTCTTAGGAGTCTCCCATTTTTCAATGGCTTCAATTTTTGCTGGATCAACCTGAATTCCTTTGCTACTAACAACGTGGCCAAGAAATTGCACTTCTTTCAACCAGAAAGCACATTTAGAAAATTTAGCATATAGCTGTTCTTTTCTCAACAACTCTAATATCAACCTTAAATGCTGCTCATGCTCTTGCTCACTCTTGGAATAGATAAGAATATCATCAATGAAAACGATAACAAACTTATCTAAATATGGACTACAAACTCGATTCATGAGGTCCATGAATACAGCTGGCGCATTTGTCAACCCAAACGGCATGACCAAAAATTCGTAATGACCATAACGTGTCCGAAAAGCAGTTTTCGGAATGTCCTCTTCTTTGACACGTAATTGATGATAGCCCGACCTTAAGTCAATTTTTGAGTACACACATGATCCTTGGAGTTGATCAAATAAGTCGTCAATTCTCGGTAGTGGATACCGATTCTTGATAGTTAACTTATTTAATTCACGATAATCTATACACATCCTAAAAGATCCATCTTTCTTTTTAACAAATAGAATCGGAGCTCCCCACGGTGAAGTACTTGGTCGTATGAATCCATGATCCAGTAATTCTTTTAACTGACTCTGAAGTTCTTTTAACTCGGACGGTGCAAGTCTATATGGAGCACGAGCCACTGGTGCAGCTCCTGGTACTAAATCTATTTGAAATTCTACAGATCTAAATGGAGGTAATCCCGGCAACTTTTTCGGAAAGACTTCAGGAAAATCTCTTGCCACAGGCACGTCATTGATGCTCTTCACTTTTTCCTTTGTTTCGACTTTATTAACATGTGCTAAGATAGCATAGAACCCTTTCTTCAAGCACTTTTGAGCTTTCAAATAACTAATGAGTTTTAGCTTTGAGTTACCCTTCTCTCCATAAATCATTACTGGCGTTTTATCCTTACGAGGAATGCGAATTGCCTTCTTGGCGCACACAACTTCAGCTCCTATTTTGGACATCCAGTCCATGCCGACTATTACATCAAAACTTCCTAATTCTACGGGTATCAAGTCAATTTTAAACGTTTCTCCGGCTAAATTTATTTTACAATCACGGCAAATTTTATCGGCTTTAATTAGTTTACCATTAGCTAACTCAATCATGTACTTAGCATCGAGAGGTAATGATGAACAATTCAATTTAGCGTGAAAGTCTCTACACACGTAACTTCTATCAGCACCAGTATCAAATATAATAGATGCGGATAAGTTATTAATGGTAAACGTACCCGTAACAAGCTCCGGGTCTTCACATGCCTCTTTAGCATTAATAACAAATGCTCTTCCACGTGCAGGTCCGATATTCTTCTCTGGATTCGGGCACTGGCTCTTATAGTGACCTTGTTTTCCACACCCAAAACAAGTAATGGTAGCCAAAGCAGTTCTATTTGCATTGGTGGCAGGAGTCTTGGTACCATTTGTATTTGTAACGAGAGCCCTACAATCTTCAGCAAGATGACCCTTTCGATTACATTTGTTGCATACCACATTACAGTAACCAGAGTGATGTTTGTGGCATCGGTTGCATAAAGGATTTTGTCCTTTATAACCAAAGCTTAAACCACTACCCGTACCTTGCTTGTTTTCTTGTTTCTTAAAAGATTGTTGTTGGTTACCTCGATCATAATTTCCATTCCACTTTCTTTTGTTACCTGATACCTTCACATCAGTATTGGATACTTTCTTATCCATGATGACCTGATCCATTAGCTCGTTTGCCATGGTTATAGCTTCATGAATTGTCTTAGGTTTCGATGCTGTAACATTTGCCTTGACCTTTTTGGGCAAACCATATTTGTACATTTCAATCTTCCGTTCTTCGGTTGGAACCAATTCAGGACATAGCAAAACTAATTCCATGAATCGCTGATTGTAGTTGGTGATTTCAGTACCAATAACCTTCAGACTTCGTAACTCATCTTCCAACTTCCTCACCTCGTTCCTTGGACAATATTCATTGATTAACATTGTTTTGAATTCTTCCCACGGAGTATCATAAGCTACATCTCCTCCTACAGCCTTCACATAATTTTTCCACCACGTGAGTGCACTATCTTGTAAAGTGCACGATGCGTATTTGGTCATGTCCTTTTCAACACAACCACTGATTTTGAACACAGTTTCCATCTTTTCTATCCACCGGGTTAAACCGATCGGTCCTTCTGTTCCACTGAATGATGAGGGCTTGCAAGCTTGAAAAGTTTTGTAAGTGCACCCCACACGAGGATTTGGGTTAACTGCAGCACCTCTTGCAGCCTCGACCCATAACATTCTGTCGTTCACTCGCTGATTGATGAGTTCCTGGATTTCTTGTTCCGTCATTCGGTTCAATCGCGCCATATTCTTCTATAAGAATGAAAAGAAAATAATTATTCACATGGAATATTATAGATGTAGTGTATATTTACAGTACATTATAGCTTATTAATAATATGAACCAGGTATTATTATAAAAGCCTTTTCTTCTTATTAGCGTTTTATAATTATATCTAGGGTAGTACCTACCCGTTAATGTCCATACTTAATAGCTTAGTACAGAATCAATTACTACCATCTAAATAATACTTAACCATGGAAAATTATTGCATTTCACACTTCACTATTTTACATATGCTTATCTTACATCGAACATTAAGCAAACCACACTAATAATATTATACAAAACATTATATGATCCCATGGTTTAATACGGCAGCGCATCGTTTGGTCTACTTTCTAGGACGTTTAGGTTCAAAGAATCGCTTAACGCTTATCCTGGCTGTCTGCCTATATTTTGGCTGTGGGACTGAAGAACTGGATGCCGGGATAGAACGAATAGGAATAGCGGGAATAGGGGTGGTAGTGTCTAGTGGAGTTGGTGCCACATCATCCTTATTAAACTCAGGATTTGAATTTTCTAATTCATTAGCCTTTCGTTTCTTTCCTAGTTCGAACTCTTCTTTTGTAATTTCCTGTATTTCTTCCTCGGGTTCACTTTCCTCCTCGGGTTCACTTTCCTCCTCGGGTTCACTTTCCTCCTCGGGTTCACTTTCCGGGTTCTCTATAGTCGGTTCATCCGGAATTTGTGAGTCTTCCCCAAAGATATTATTTTCGTCATCGGATAGGTTAATGACTGGAACACCATCTGAAGATTCTGGTTCGGAGTCGCTGAATGTGATAACAAGTTTTGAGCCCGACATCTATCACACAACAACTAACCCATTAGTACTACATAATATTTACATATAAATTTTAACCAACAATGATAAGCAATGGTTTTTAAATCAGACCCGGTCAAAGTCCAGACTTACTAATGTATCCTAACGACTTATCAGTTAGACACACTAATGCAAACCTGGTTCGCTAAGACCACCGCTCTGATACCACATGTCATAACCCGTCCTTAACCGTAAGAACGTGTTAGATAACGTATGATTTCATTGCGAGGTATTGACCTCTATATGCGACATTTTTAAAAGAAAAACTGCATATATTATACATTACAAACCATGATTCTTATTTTTGATACAAGCTTTGGACGAAATAAAGATGATTATCGTTTAGCGATAATCTTTGACATACAAACTTTACAAATGATGATAACAACACGATTTCTAGCATATTTTACAACACAAGTTCTTGGATATGCAGTCTTATTTTTGACACAAATATGCGTACGCAAGATCCTGCTCAAATTCAACATAATGCAGCGGAAACTTCTAATTATCACCTGAGAATAAACATGTTTAAAACGTCAACATAAAGTTGGTGAGATATAGGTTTAGTGCCGGCAGCAATATATATATAGACCACAAGATTTCGTATATAAACAGTTTCATAAAAATATTCTAAGTGGTTGAGCACTTGGTAACCATACTTAACAATTAATCACGTCGCATATTCCCTTTAATATGAAATCTTACTACACTGTACCAAGTGTAGTCACGAAACAAAGTACTGTGCAACCGTTGAATACTGGTCGTCCAGTCCGGTTGGGGTTGTCAAGCCCGATAGATCTATCAACAGGATTCGCGTTTACAATACCGCTGTAAATATTAGTTACCAAGCTACAGGGAAGTATGCCAGTGGTACAACTCAACGTAGAATATATTTTTCAGTTACTTGTGCCCATAACGTAAAACATAAAATACATGTATTCTCATCCCGAAATATTTAAAGTTTAAAAGTGGGACTATATACTCACTTTCGTCTTGAAGATATATATATTTTGACTTGGTCTCCCGGTTGATATCACGAACCTATCCATATATAATATATCAATACCTTTTCTTTTTAAACAACGTCACATATATATTCTTGTTATACTTTTAATACTTTTTATAATTCCTTAGTCCGTAGTTAGCAGTTCGTTGTTAGTAATTCAATTTTAATGGTTCATATTTAGATGTTTAATAAACCCCCAACGAAATAAATAAAACCCCCAACGTATATGTATTGGTCGAGATTAATCTTGACCCACGGTACCGGTGTTGTCAAATGACGTGTTGCGTACATAAAGTACCGGTGTTGTCAAATGACGTGTTGCGTACAAACATGGGATCTTATGATTAATCTTCTCGTGTTGTTTACGGGTGATCCTGAACCATATAAAATTGAATTATGAGTACATATATATAAAATATCATGTTATCTTAAAAAGATGTGATTTATTTTAATTTTCTCCAATTAATCCCGAAGTTAAACTAGTCTTGGATAGCCAATTTTGTTTCGGTCATAGTTTCTTCGTTACAACTCCGTTTTCGTTGATTCAACTTGCCATCTCCTTGGATCGAGTTCCTCTTTAAGACTATGAACTGTAAATATCTTAGTTTGTATTCAAAAATCACACGGCATAGGTGAAACTTTAGTGAAACTTATGAAGTTAAACCTTTTCCTTTATGTAGGCAACCTTAAATGATTATTTTTCTAAAAATACTTATACTTTGAATTAAATCATGAAATTTTTATGTGTTACCATATTCATAGTAAAAATCATTTTTCCAGAACATAAACCTTCAATTCAAAGTTTAAGATGGTTTTTAATTATCCAACCCAAAACAGCCCCCGGTTACACTCTGACGTCGTAAAAACAGTTTTTAAGGTGTTCTTTGAAAAACCAAGTTATACCTTGTTAAATTAGAATATATTTAAGTTATATTACAGGTCTTGAAGTATTTTAAAAGTTAAGTTAGAAGGATCTATTTAGTTTGCAAACAAGTTTGAAAACATTCAAACTATGTTCTTGTTGTTAAAATTGTATACCACAAAATATGATAGCTATATATATATGAATCGAATAAGGTTATGAACATAGATACTACCTCAAGTTCCTTGGACAAGGTTTCTGTAAAAGAGGAGTAAGAACCTAGAACCAAAAGGGTGATGGAATTGGATGAAAGATTGGAAGTAAGTTTGTGTTCTTGGAAGGATTTCTTGAAGTGTTTTTGTAAGGTTTTCTTATGAGATTTAAGTGTTGTTTTTGAAGCTAAATGATGGAGAAAATGCTTGGAGATGATCAAGTATGAAGTTAAGAGTATTTTGAGAGAGAAATGGAAGTGTAAGTATGAGAAAATGGGGTGAAGAAATGGTGTGCATGCATAAAAACGTTTTTAGGTTATAAAGGAAAAAAAAGATACCTAACTTTGTTTTCTTGCTAAATAATTCATGCTACTTGACAAATGGTTGGTTCCACATGTTTCTTAATCATTTAAGGCTGCTAAGGAGCAGATTTTTATTGGTATATATCAATAGTAAATACATCTAGAAGCTGCGTATGATACGAGTACATATACTCTAGATATACGTATAGAAATTTTGTGAAAAATGGAATGAGGATTCAAATATAGCTATCTTTTGTGAATACACTTATATGGTTTTATGTATTTAAGTTCTTAAAAGTGATTAAATTCATTACTTATACGATATATGTATAAACATTATAGGTCATAAGTATTTAAGTCAAATAACGTTGCGTATGGTTATCGTTTTGAAAACTTAAGTTAGTAGTTTCAAAATATACATATAACTTATTGTTATTAATACAAAATGAGATATTAAAACATTCTTAGATCATGTTAAATATGTATATATACATATATATACACAAACGTATAATTATCATATGTTATATAGTTCGTGATATCATCGGTCAAACTAGACGGTCAAACGTTGTGTAAAACTCTTTTCAAAAACATAAATCTCAACAATTTGGATTGCTTATCATGTTGGTAAGGTTTAATTTATGTAAATATTAATCTTACAAGTATAGAATGATCGAAAAAGTGCGGGTCATTACAAAACCAATGAACAAAATGCTCAAGCATTTAGAAATCAACAAGAGTCTATTCAAAATTTGGAACAAGAAGTAAGCAACCTAGCAAGATTGATAGGTGAAATAAAATCGGGAAGTCTACCTAGTGATACAAATGCTAACCCCCAGAATGAAACAGCTAAAGCCATTATCACAAGAAGTGGTATTACACTTAAATCACCTGAAATACCTGAAATTTCTGATGACTCTATTCCTACTCCACAAGAACCACAATATGAACAAGATAAAGGAACAGAACCGGTAGTTGAAAAGGATAATGAAGATAACACAGTTAAGGCTAAACCTTATGTTAAACCATATTAACCACCACTTCCTTATCCGAGTAAAATGAGAAAAGAAAGAGTTGAAGCTGAGCAATCCAAATTCTTGGATATGTTTAAACAAATAAATGTAAATCTTCCTTTCATTGATGTGATTTCAGGAATGCCTATATATGCTAAATTCTTGAAAGATCTAATCACAAATAGAAAGAAAATGGAAGAACTCTCGACTGTTACAATGAATGCTAATTGTTCTGCAGTACTGTTGAATAAAATACCAGAAAAACTCTCAGATCCAGGAAGTTTCATAATTTCATGTTTTCTAGGTAGTCTTAGTTCAATAGAAGCATTGGCAGACTTAGGTGCTAGTATAAATTTAATGTCGTATTCACTATACGCTAAACTAGACCTTGGAGAATTGAAACCAACACGAATAAGCATACAACTAGCCGATCGATCAGTAAAATATCCTAGAGGGATAATGGAGAACATGCTAGTTAAAGTTGGTACTTTAGTATTTCCAGTAGATTTTGTTATTCTGGACATAGAAGAAGATTCTCGAGTTCCTCTAATATTAGGAAGACCATTCTTAAACACGGCCAAAGCAATAATAGACGTGTTTGGTAAGAAACTGACCCTAAGTATAGAGGACGAGAGTGTTACCTTTTCTGTGGATAGAGCCATGCAACAACCGCAATCTGCAGATGATACATGTTATTATATTCAAACTATAGATTCACATGCAGAATTGTTAGAAGAATTTCCAGAATTAGAAGGAACATGAGAATGTTCTTTAGGAGAAGGAACTGAACCAATTAATGAAGCTGAAATGTTAGCCGCACTCATGGCTAATGAATATGAACCAACAACAGAAGAAATTCCAATGCTAAAAGAGAAAGACAGATATCGATACAAATCATCTATAGAAGAACCACCGACATTAGAGTTAAAGCCACATCCAAACCATTTGGAATATGCTTATTTACATGGTGAATCTGAATTACCTGTAATAATATCATCTTCTCTTACAGAAAATGAAAAATCTCAACTCATTTCTGTGCTAAAAGCTCATAAACCAGCTATTGCATGGAAGATTCATGATATTAAAGGTATAAGTCCTTCGTATTGCACACATAATATCCTTATGGAAGAAGGTCATAAAACGTATGTGCAACGCCAACGAAGACTAAATCCAAATATGTGACGACCCAGGAATTTTCGACCAAATTTAAACTTAAATCTTTAAAAGGATTCCGACACGATAAGCAAAGTCTATTAAATTGAGTCTCAAAAATTTTGAACTGTTGCATATATTCATTTGACATTCGATCATTTCCGACGATTCACGAACAATTAATTATAAATAGATATGTGTGTATATATACATATATATATATATATATATATATATATATATATATATATATATATATATATATATATATATATATATATAATAATTTGAAATATTATATATTGTAAGTTAATTATGTAAAATAAAATAAAAATAGGATATTATAATAATTATTATTTAAAACATATCTTTATATAAATAAAGTATATTAAAAAAATAAATATTAAATGATTGTAATACTTGTTTGATGTTCCGATAGATTTTAAGCAAGTTAAGTTCAAACTTATATGATTTTAAAATAAACGGTGATCCGAAAATGAGTGATATAGATTATAGTCTTATTAGAAATGTATTTAAGAGCTATTTGTTAAATTTTAGAACTTTTTATATTTTACCCAGGATCGAGTACGGACAGTTGATGTAATTTCTATTTAATAGTTAATGACCAAATTTTATATCAAAATGACTGAAATAAATAGAGATAATTATTGTAAAAATGTAGGATTTTTCCGAAGACTTTTATACGCCACTGACTAACAATGGAGCACGAAATTCAGCCCGTGTTAGAATAGTAAATCAATAATGAAGGTGGCTAATCTTCTAACACATTTAATTAATATCAAATATTATTATTATTATTATATTATTATTATTATTATTAATCTTTGATCTTTGATTTAAATTTATATTAATTATTACTTTACTTATATACATATTATATATGAATGATTTAACCACTTGAGAAACTGATCCGTGAATTAAGATTGTTAAAGTAGATTACAGTGTTCTTCCACTATCTAATTCATAGATATATTTATACACACAACTCATATATGAATTACCATTGACCTCACCACTCGACAATATCCTATCCTTATTCTTGTCTACTGTTCCACCAATGCTATCGGTTTATGTTTTGTGGGACCATTTGAAACAAGGATATACCTAATTCCCTTGATTGATGATAGTGGGAGACAAATAATCACAATAAATGAATTATTCATTCACATGCCGTGTTTTACAAAAAGGAAAACTTTCACTTTCCAATACAATTATAATAAATCATATGGAGTAATAATTACATAATGATAGGCCTACTATCTGCGACTATTATGGCTACTTCTGTTTCAAAATTCAACGATCACACAAACCTATCATCACAACTAACACTTCCTATCTCCCTCCCTCTCTTCCATTTTTTTCTTTTGTTTCATTTCTTTCTTCTTCTTGAACTCGCCATCCATCGTGGATCACCACCCTATGACCTTAGAAAATACTCTAATTGTTATTACTCCAAAACAAACGAACACCCTTTTATTTTGTTCCTTTCCTTCCGTGTAAATCACCCACATGGTATTCTCTTATTTGTTAAGCTTGTGTTTACTGTTGTCGTTCAAGATCAAATCACCATCACTTTTGTTTAAGATCACAAAGCCAATGACCATTGTTGTAATTTATAATCCGTAAAAGTATCACCAATCTTGTGTTCTATTTTGTTTATCGAGCTACACAAACCCTCACCAT